>NW_027363274.1:0-1259014 GCF_046119375.1 Phyllobates terribilis
GGCCATCTCACTCTCTTTGAATCTTCTTTATCATGCTTAGAGGAGCAGGAAAAAGCAAAAAATTTCAGAATTGCCACCTTGCAATGCGGAGAAATTACTGTTTGTGCATTTACAATATTCATTGATTTTTGCCATTGAAAAACATCATGTTATTCATATACCAGAAATGATTGAAGCTACTGACTGAATGAAAGGAGCTGGCATCTCACTCTCTTTGAATCTTCTTTATCATGCTAAGAGGAGCAGGAAAAAGCAAAAAATTTCAGAATTGCACCTTGCAATGCGGAGAAATTACTGTTTGTGCATTTACAATATTCATTGATTTTTGCCATTGAAAAACGTCCAGAAATGATTGAAGCTACTGACTGAATGAAAGGAGCTGGCATCTCACTCTCTTTGAATCTTCTTTATCATGCTTAGAGGAGCAGGAAAAAGCAAAAAATTTCAGAATTGCACCTTGCAATGCGGAGAAATTACTGTTTGTGCATTTACAATATTCATTGATTTTTGCCATTGAAAAACATCATGTTATTCATATACCAGAAATGATTGAAGCTACTGACTGAATGAAAGGAGCTGGCATCTCACTCTCTTTGAATCTTCTTTATCATGCTAAGAAGAGCAGGAAAAAGCAAAAAAATTCAGAATTGCACCTTGCAATGCGGAGAAATTACTGTTTGTGCATTTACAATATTCATTGATTTTTGCCATTGAAAAACGTCAGAAATGATTGAAGCTACTGACTGAATGAAAGGAGCTGGCATCTCACTCTCTTTGAATCTTCTTTATCATGCTTAGAGGAGCAGGAAAAAGCAAAAAAATTCAGAATTGCACCTTGCAATGCGGAGAAATTACTGTTTGTGCATTTACAATATTCATTGATTTTTGCCATTGAAAACATCATGTTATTCATATACCAGAAATGATTGAAGCTACTGACTGAATGAAAGGAGCTGGCATCTCACTCTCTTTGAATCTTCTTTATCATGCTAAGAAGAGCAGGAAAAAGCAAAAAATTTCAGAATTGCACCTTGCAATGCGGAGAAATTACTGTTTGTGCATTTACAATATTCATTGATTTTTGCCATTGAAAAACATCATGTTATTCATATACCAGAAATGTTTGAAGCTACTGACTGAATGAAAGGAGCTGGCATCTCACTCTCTTTGAATCTTCTTTATCATGCTAAGAGGAGCAGGAAAAAGCAAAAATTTCAGAATTGCACCTTGCAATGCGGAGAAATTACTCTTTGTGCATTTACAATATTCATTGATTTTTGCCATTGAAAAACATCATGTTATTCATATACCAGAAATGATTGAAGCTACTGACTGAATGAAAGGAGCTGGCATCTCACTCTCTTTGAATCTTTATCATGCTAAGAAGAGCAGGAAAAAGCAAAAAATTTCAGAATTGCACCTTGCAATGCGGAGAAATTACTGTTTGTGCATTTACAATATTCATTGATTTTTGCCATTTAAAAACATCATGTTATTCATATACCAGAAATGTTTGAAGCTACTGACTGAATGAAAGGAGCTGGCATCTCACTCTCTTTGAATCTTCTTTATCATGCTAAGAGGAGCAGGAAAAAGCAAAAAATTTCAGAATTGCACCTTGCAATGCGGAGAAATTACTCTTTGTGCATTTACAATATTCATTGATTTTTGCCATTGAAAAACGTCCAGAAATGATTGAAGCTACTGACTGAATGAAAGGAGCTGGCATCTCACTCTCTTTGAATCTTCTTTATCATGCTTAGAGGAGCAGGAAAAAGCAAAAAATTTCAGAATTGCACCTTGCAATGCGGAGAAATTACTGTTTGTGCATTTACAATATTCATTGATTTTTGCCATTGAAAAACGTCCAGAAATGATTGAAGCTACTGACTGAATGAAAGGAGCTGGCATCTCACTCTCTTTGAATCTTGTTTATCTTGCTAAGAGGAGCAGGAAAAAGCAAAAAATTTCAGAATTGCACCTTGCAATGCGGAGAAATTACTGTTTGTGCATTTACAATATTCATTGATTTTTGCCATTGAAAAACGTCCAGAAATGATTGAAGCTACTGACTGAATGAAAGGAGCTGGCATCTCACTCTCTTTGAATCTTCTTTATCATGCTAAGAGGAGCAGGAAAAAGCAAAAATTTCAGAATTGCACCTTGCAATGCGGAGAAATTACTGTTTGTGCATTTACAATATTCATTGATTTTTGCCATTGAAAAACGTCCAGAAATGATTGAAGCTACTGACTGAATGAAAGGAGCTGGCATCTCACTCTCTTTGAATCTTCTTTATCATGCTAAGAGGAGCAGGAAAAAGCAAAAAATTTCAGAATTGCACCTTTCAATGCGGAGAAATTACTGTTTGTGCATTTACAATATTCATTGATTTTTGCCATTGAAAAACATCATGTTATTCATATACCAGAAATGTTTGAAGCTACTGACTGAATGAAAGGAGCTGGCATCTCACTCTCTTTGAATCTTCTTTATCATGCTAAGAGGAGCAGGAAAAAGCAAAAAATTTCAGAATTGCACCTTGCAATGCGGAGAAATTACTGTTTGTGCATTTACAATATTCATTGATTTTTGCCATTGAAAAACGTCCAGAAATGATTGAAGCTACTGACTGAATGAAAGGAGCTGGCATCTCACTCTCTTTGAATCTTCTTTATCATGCTTAGAGGAGCAGGAAAAAGCAAAAAATTTCAGAATTGCACCTTGCAATGCGGAGAAATTACTGTTTGTGCATTTACAATATTCATTGATTTTTGCCATTGAAAAACATCATGTTATTCATATACCAGAAATGATTGAAGCTACTGACTGAATGAAAGGAGCTGGCATCTCACTCTCTTTGAATCTTCTTTATCATGCTAAGAAGAGCAGGAAAAAGCAAAAAATTTCAGAATTGCACCTTGCAATGCGGAGAAATACTGTTTGTGCATTTACAATATTCATTGATTTTTGCCATTGAAAAACATCATGTTATTCATATACCAGAAATGTTTGAAGCTACTGACTGAATGAAAGGAGCTGGCATCTCACTCTCTTTGAATCTTCTTTATCATGCTAAGAGGAGCAGGAAAAAGCAAAAATTTCAGAATTGCACCTTGCAATGCGGAGAAATTACTCTTTGTGCATTTACAATATTCATTGATTTTGCCATTGAAAAACGTCCAGAAATGATTGAAGCTACTGACTGAATGAAAGGAGCTGGCATCTCACTCTCTTT
The DNA here is from genome assembly GCF_046119375.1 of Phyllobates terribilis. Taxonomy (NCBI): domain Eukaryota; kingdom Metazoa; phylum Chordata; class Amphibia; order Anura; family Dendrobatidae; genus Phyllobates; species Phyllobates terribilis. Next base: position 3,239 of record NW_027363274.1, read on the forward strand.
GAATCTTCTTTATCATGCTTAGAGGAGCAGGAAAAAGCAAAAAATTTCAGAATTGCACCTTGCAATGCGGAGAAATTACTGTTTGTGCATTTACAATATTCATTGATTTTTGCCATTGAAAAACGTCCAGAAATGATTGAAGCTACTGACTGAATGAAAGGAGCTGGCATCTCACTCTCTTTGAATCTTCTTTATCATGCTAAGAGGAGCAGGAAAAAGCAAAAAATTTCAGAATTGCACCTTGCAATACGGAGAAATTACTGTTTGTGCATTTACAATATTCATTGATTTTTGCCATTGAAAAACGTCCAGAAATGATTGAAGCTACTGACTGAATGAAAGGAGCTGGCATCTCACTCTCTTTGAATCTTCTTTATCATGCTAAGAGGAGCAGCAAAAAGCAAAAAATTTCAGAATTGCACCTTGCAATGCGGAGAAATTAGTTTGTGCATTTACAATATTCATTGATTTTTGCCATTGAAAAACGTCCAGAAATGATTGAAGCTACTGACTGAATGAAAGGAGCTGGCATCTCACTCTCTTTGAATCTTCTTTATCATGCTAAGAGGAGCAGGAAAAAGCAAAAAATTTCAGAATTGCACCTTGCAATGCGGAGAAATTACTGTTTGTGCATTTACAATATTCATTGATTTTTGCCATTGAAAAACATCATGTTATTCATATACCAGAAATGATTGAAGCTACTGACTGAATGAAAGGAGCTGGCATCTCACTCTCTTTGAATCTTTATCATGCTAAGAAGAGCAGGAAAAAGCAAAAAATTTCAGAATTGCACCTTGCAATGCGGAGAAATTACTGTTTGTGCATTTACAATATTCATTGATTTTTGCCATTGAAAAACATCATGTTATTCATATACCAGAAATGTTTGAAGCTACTGACTGAATGAAAGGAGCTGGCATCTCACTCTCTTTGAATCTTCTTTATCATGCTAAGAGGAGCAGGAAAAAGCAAAAAATTTCAGAATTGCACCTTGCAATGCGGAGAAATTACTCTTTGTGCATTTACAATATTCATTGATTTTTGCCATTGAAAAACGTCCAGAAATGATTGAAGCTACTGACTGAATGAAAGGAGCTGGCATCTCACTCTCTTTGAATCTTCTTTATCATGCTTAGAGGAGCAGGAAAAAGCAAAAAATTTCAGAATTGCACCTTGCAATGCGGAGAAATTACTGTTTGTGCATTTACAATATTCATTGATTTTTGCCATTGAAAAACGTCCAGAAATGATTGAAGCTACTGACTGAATGAAAGGAGCTGGCATCTCACTCTCTTTGAATCTTGTTTATCTTGCTAAGAGGAGCAGGAAAAAGCAAAAAATTTCAGAATTGCACCTTGCAATGCGGAGAAATTACTGTTTGTGCATTTACAATATTCATTGATTTTTGCCATTGAAAAACGTCCAGAAATGATTGAAGCTACTGACTGAATGAAAGGAGCTGGCATCTCACTCTCTTTGAATCTTCTTTATCATGCTAAGAGGAGCAGGAAAAAGCAAAAAATTTCAGAATTGCACCTTGCAATGCGGAGAAATTACTGTTTGTGCATTTACAATATTCATTGATTTTTGCCATTGAAAAACGTCCAGAAATGATTGAAGCTACTGACTGAATGAAAGGAGCTGGCATCTCACTCTCTTTGAATCTTCTTTATCATGCTAAGAGGAGCAGGAAAAAGCAAAAAATTTCAGAATTGCACCTTTCAATGCGGAGAAATTACTGTTTGTGCATTTACAATATTCATTGATTTTTGCCATTGAAAAACATCATGTTATTCATATACCAGAAATGTTTGAAGCTACTGACTGAATGAAAGGAGCTGGCATCTCACTCTCTTTGAATCTTCTTTATCATGCTAAGAGGAGCAGGAAAAAGCAAAAAATTTCAGAATTGCACCTTGCAATGCGGAGAAATTACTGTTTGTGCATTTACAATATTCATTGATTTTTGCCATTGAAAAACGTCCAGAAATGATTGAAGCTACTGACTGAATGAAAGGAGCTGGCATCTCACTCTCTTTGAATCTTCTTTATCATGCTTAGAGGAGCAGGAAAAAGCAAAAAATTTCAGAATTGCACCTTGCAATGCGGAGAAATTACTGTTTGTGCATTTACAATATTCATTGATTTTTGCCATTGAAAAACATCATGTTATTCATATACCAGAAATGATTGAAGCTACTGACTGAATGAAAGGAGCTGGCATCTCACTCTCTTTGAATCTTCTTTATCATGCTAAGAGGAGCAGGAAAAAGCAAAAAATTTCAGAATTGCACCTTGCAATGCGGAGAAATTACTGTTTGTGCATTTACAATATTCATTGATTTTTGCCATTGAAAAACGTCCAGAAATGATTGAAGCTACTGACTGAATGAAAGGAGCTGGCATCTCACTCTCTTTGAATCTTCTTTATCATGCTTAGAGGAGCAGGAAAAAGCAAAAAATTTCAGAATTGCACCTTGCAATGCGGAGAAATTACTGTTTGTGCATTTACAATATTCATTGATTTTTGCCATTGAAAAACATCATGTTATTCATATACCAGAAATGATTGAAGCTACTGACTGAATGAAAGGAGCTGGCATCTCACTCTCTTTGAATCTTCTTTATCATGCTAAGAAGAGCAGGAAAAAGCAAAAAATTTCAGAATTGCACCTTGCAATGCGGAGAAATTACTGTTTGTGCATTTACAATATTCATTGATTTTTGCCATTGAAAAACGTCCAGAAATGATTGAAGCTACTGACTGAATGAAAGGAGCTGGCATCTCACTCTCTTTGAATCATCTTTATCATGCTTAGAGGAGCAGGAAAAAGCAAAAAAATTCAGAATTGCACCTTGCAATGCGGAGAAATTACTGTTTGTGCATTTACAATATTCATTGATTTTTGCCATTGAAAAACATCATGTTATTCATATACCAGAAATGATTGAAGCTACTGACTGAATGAAAGGAGCTGGCATCTCACTCTCTTTGAATCTTCTTTATCATGCTAAGAAGAGCAGGAAAAAGCAAAAAATTTCAGAATTGCACCTTGCAATGCGGAGAAATTACTGTTTGTGCATTTACAATATTCATTGATTTTTGCCATTGAAAAACATCATGTTATTCATATACCAGAAATGTTTGAAGCTACTGACTGAATGAAAGGAGCTGGCATCTCACTCTCTTTGAATCTTCTTTATCATGCTAAGAGGAGCAGGAAAAAGCAAAAAATTTCAGAATTGCACCTTGCAATGCGGAGAAATTACTCTTTGTGCATTTACAATATTCATTGATTTTTGCCATTGAAAAACATCATGTTATTCATATACCAGAAATGATTGAAGCTACTGACTGAATGAAAGGAGCTGGCATCTCACTCTCTTTGAATCTTTATCATGCTAAGAAGAGCAGGAAAAAGCAAAAAATTTCAGAATTGCACCTTGCAATGCGGAGAAATTACTGTTTGTGCATTTACAATATTCATTGATTTTTGCCATTGAAAAACATCATGTTATTCATATACCAGAAATGTTTGAAGCTACTGACTGAATGAAAGGAGCTGGCATCTCACTCTCTTTGAATCTTCTTTATCATGCTAAGAGGAGCAGGAAAAAGCAAAAAATTTCAGAATTGCACCTTGCAATGCGGAGAAATTACTCTTTGTGCATTTACAATATTCATTGATTTTTGCCATTGAAAAACGTCCAGAAATGATTGAAGCTACTGACTGAATGAAAGGAGCTGGCATCTCACTCTCTTTGAATCTTCTTTATCATGCTTAGAGGAGCAGGAAAAAGCAAAAAATTTCAGAATTGCACCTTGCAATGCGGAGAAATTACTGTTTGTGCATTTACAATATTCATTGATTTTTGCCATTGAAAAACGTCCAGAAATGATTGAAGCTACTGACTGAATGAAAGGAGCTGGCATCTCACTCTCTTTGAATCTTGTTTATCTTGCTAAGAGGAGCAGGAAAAAGCAAAAAATTTCAGAATTGCACCTTGCAATGCGGAGAAATTACTGTTTGTGCATTTACAATATTCATTGATTTTTGCCATTGAAAAACGTCCAGAAATGATTGAAGCTACTGACTGAATGAAAGGAGCTGGCATCTCACTCTCTTTGAATCTTCTTTATCATGCTAAGAGGAGCAGGAAAAAGCAAAAAATTTCAGAATTGCACCTTGCAATGCGGAGAAATTACTGTTTGTGCATTTACAATATTCATTGATTTTTGCCATTGAAAAACGTCCAGAAATGATTGAAGCTACTGACTGAATGAAAGGAGCTGGCATCTCACTCTCTTTGAATCTTCTTTATCATGCTAAGAGGAGCAGGAAAAAGCAAAAAATTTCAGAATTGCACCTTTCAATGCGGAGAAATTACTGTTTGTGCATTTACAATATTCATTGATTTTTGCCATTGAAAAACATCATGTTATTCATATACCAGAAATGTTTGAAGCTACTGACTGAATGAAAGGAGCTGGCATCTCACTCTCTTTGAATCTTCTTTATCATGCTAAGAGGAGCAGGAAAAAGCAAAAAATTTCAGAATTGCACCTTGCAATGCGGAGAAATTACTGTTTGTGCATTTACAATATTCATTGATTTTTGCCATTGAAAAACGTCCAGAAATGATTGAAGCTACTGACTGAATGAAAGGAGCTGGCATCTCACTCTCTTTGAATCTTCTTTATCATGCTTAGAGGAGCAGGAAAAAGCAAAAAATTTCAGAATTGCACCTTGCAATGCGGAGAAATTACTGTTTGTGCATTTACAATATTCATTGATTTTTGCCATTGAAAAACATCATGTTATTCATATACCAGAAATGATTGAAGCTACTGACTGAATGAAAGGAGCTGGCATCTCACTCTCTTTGAATCTTCTTTATCATGCTAAGAGGAGCAGGAAAAAGCAAAAAATTTCAGAATTGCACCTTGCAATGCGGAGAAATTACTGTTTGTGCATTTACAATATTCATTGATTTTTGCCATTGAAAAACGTCCAGAAATGATTGAAGCTACTGACTGAATGAAAGGAGCTGGCATCTCACTCTCTTTGAATCTTCTTTATCATGCTTAGAGGAGCAGGAAAAAGCAAAAAATTTCAGAATTGCACCTTGCAATGCGGAGAAATTACTGTTTGTGCATTTACAATATTCATTGATTTTTGCCATTGAAAAACATCATGTTATTCTTATACCAGAAATGATTGAAGCTACTGACTGAATGAAAGGAGCTGGCATCTCACTCTCTTTGAATCTTCTTTATCATGCTAAGAAGAGCAGGAAAAAGCAAAAAATTTCAGAATTGCACCTTGCAATGCGGAGAAATTACTGTTTGTGCATTTACAATATTCATTGATTTTTGCCATTGAAAAACGTCCAGAAATGATTGAAGCTACTGACTGAATGAAAGGAGCTGGCATCTCACTCTCTTTGAATCTTCTTTATCATGCTTAGAGGAGCAGGAAAAAGCAAAAAAATTCAGAATTGCACCTTGCAATGAGGAGAAATTACTGTTTGTGCATTTACAATATTCATTGATTTTTGCCATTGAAAAACATCATGTTATTCATATACCAGAAATGATTGAAGCTACTGACTGAATGAAAGGAGCTGGCATCTCACTCTCTTTGAATCTTCTTTATCATGCTAAGAAGAGCAGGAAAAAGCAAAAAATTTCAGAATTGCACCTTGCAATGCGGAGAAATTACTGTTTGTGCATTTACAATATTCATTGATTTTTGCCATTGAAAAACATCATGTTATTCATATACCAGAAATGTTTGAAGCTACTGACTGAATGAAAGGAGCTGGCATCTCACTCTCTTTGAATCTTCTTTATCATGCTAAGAGGAGCAGGAAAAAGCAAAAAATTTCAGAATTGCACCTTGCAATGCGGAGAAATTACTCTTTGTGCATTTACAATATTCATTGATTTTTGCCATTGAAAAACATCATGTTATTCATATACCAGAAATGATTGAAGCTACTGACTGAATGAAAGGAGCTGGCATCTCACTCTCTTTGAATCTTTATCATGCTAAGAAGAGCAGGAAAAAGCAAAAAATTTCAGAATTGCACCTTGCAATGCGGAGAAATTACTGTTTGTGCATTTACAATATTCATTGATTTTTGCCATTGAAAAACATCATGTTATTCATATACCAGAAATGTTTGAAGCTACTGACTGAATGAAAGGAGCTGGCATCTCACTCTCTTTGAATCTTCTTTATCATGCTAAGAGGAGCAGGAAAAAGCAAAAAATTTCAGAATTGCACCTTGCAATGCGGAGAAATTACTCTTTGTGCATTTACAATATTCATTGATTTTTGCCATTGAAAAACGTCCAGAAATGATTGAAGCTACTGACTGAATGAAAGGAGCTGGCATCTCACTCTCTTTGAATCTTCTTTATCATGCTTAGAGGAGCAGGAAAAAGCAAAAAATTTCAGAATTGCACCTTGCAATGCGGAGAAATTACTGTTTGTGCATTTACAATATTCATTGATTTTTGCCATTGAAAAACGTCCAGAAATGATTGAAGCTACTGACTGAATGAAAGGAGCTGGCATCTCACTCTCTTTGAATCTTGTTTATCTTGCTAAGAGGAGCAGGAAAAAGCAAAAAATTTCAGAATTGCACCTTGCAATGCGGAGAAATTACTGTTTGTGCATTTACAATATTCATTGATTTTTGCCATTGAAAAACGTCCAGAAATGATTGAAGCTACTGACTGAATGAAAGGAGCTGGCATCTCACTCTCTTTGAATCTTCTTTATCATGCTAAGAGGAGCAGGAAAAAGCAAAAAATTTCAGAATTGCACCTTGCAATGCGGAGAAATTACTGTTTGTGCATTTACAATATTCATTGATTTTTGCCATTGAAAAACGTCCAGAAATGATTGAAGCTACTGACTGAATGAAAGGAGCTGGCATCTCACTCTCTTTGAATCTTCTTTATCATGCTAAGAGGAGCAGGAAAAAGCAAAAAATTTCAGAATTGCACCTTTCAATGCGGAGAAATTACTGTTTGTGCATTTACAATATTCATTGATTTTTGCCATTGAAAAACATCATGTTATTCATATACCAGAAATGTTTGAAGCTACTGACTGAATGAAAGGAGCTGGCATCTCACTCTCTTTGAATCTTCTTTATCATGCTAAGAGGAGCAGGAAAAAGCAAAAAATTTCAGAATTGCACCTTGCAATGCGGAGAAATTACTGTTTGTGCATTTACAATATTCATTGATTTTTGCCATTGAAAAACGTCCAGAAATGATTGAAGCTACTGACTGAATGAAAGGAGCTGGCATCTCACTCTCTTTGAATCTTCTTTATCATGCTTAGAGGAGCAGGAAAAAGCAAAAAATTTCAGAATTGCACCTTGCAATGCGGAGAAATTACTGTTTGTGCATTTACAATATTCATTGATTTTTGCCATTGAAAAACATCATGTTATTCATATACCAGAAATGATTGAAGCTACTGACTGAATGAAAGGAGCTGGCATCTCACTCTCTTTGAATCTTCTTTATCATGCTAAGAGGAGCAGGAAAAAGCAAAAAATTTCAGAATTGCACCTTGCAATGCGGAGAAATTACTGTTTGTGCATTTACAATATTCATTGATTTTTGCCATTGAAAAACGTCCAGAAATGATTGAAGCTACTGACTGAATGAAAGGAGCTGGCATCTCACTCTCTTTGAATCTTCTTTATCATGCTTAGAGGAGCAGGAAAAAGCAAAAAATTTCAGAATTGCACCTTGCAATGCGGAGAAATTACTGTTTGTGCATTTACAATATTCATTGATTTTTGCCATTGAAAAACATCATGTTATTCATATACCAGAAATGATTGAAGCTACTGACTGAATGAAAGGAGCTGGCATCTCACTCTCTTTGAATCTTCTTTATCATGCTAAGAAGAGCAGGAAAAAGCAAAAAATTTCAGAATTGCACCTTGCAATGCGGAGAAATTACTGTTTGTGCATTTACAATATTCATTGATTTTTGCCATTGAAAAACGTCCAGAAATGATTGAAGCTACTGACTGAATGAAAGGAGCTGGCATCTCACTCTCTTTGAATCTTCTTTATCATGCTTAGAGGAGCAGGAAAAAGCAAAAAAATTCAGAATTGCACCTTGCAATGAGGAGAAATTACTGTTTGTGCATTTACAATATTCATTGATTTTTGCCATTGAAAAACATCATGTTATTCATATACCAGAAATGATTGAAGCTACTGACTGAATGAAAGGAGCTGGCATCTCACTCTCTTTGAATCTTCTTTATCATGCTAAGAAGAGCAGGAAAAAGCAAAAAATTTCAGAATTGCACCTTGCAATGCGGAGAAATTACTGTTTGTGCATTTACAATATTCATTGATTTTTGCCATTGAAAAACATCATGTTATTCATATACCAGAAATGTTTGAAGCTACTGACTGAATGAAAGGAGCTGGCATCTCACTCTCTTTGAATCTTCTTTATCATGCTAAGAGGAGCAGGAAAAAGCAAAAAATTTCAGAATTGCACCTTGCAATGCGGAGAAATTACTCTTTGTGCATTTACAATATTCATTGATTTTTGCCATTGAAAAACGTCCAGAAATGATTGAAGCTACTGACTGAATGAAAGGAGCTGGCATCTCACTCTCTTTGAATCTTCTTTATCATGCTTAGAGGAGCAGGAAAAAGCAAAAAATTTCAGAATTGCACCTTGCAATGCGGAGAAATTACTGTTTGTGCATTTACAATATTCATTGATTTTTGACATTGAAAAACGTCCAGAAATGATTGAAGCTACTGACTGAATGAAAGGAGCTGGCATCTCACTCTCTTTGAATCTTCTTTATCATGCTTAGAGGAGCAGGAAAAAGCAAAAAATTTCAGAATTGCACCTTGCAATGCGGAGAAATTACTGTTTGTGCATTTACAATATTCATTGATTTTTGCCATTGAAAAACATCATGTTATTCATATACCAGAAATGATTGAAGCTACTGACTGAATGAAAGGAGCTGGCATCTCACTCTCTTTGAATCTTCTTTATCATGCTAAGAAGAGCAGGAAAAAGCAAAAAATTTCAGAATTGCACCTTGCAATGCGGAGAAATTACTGTTTGTGCATTTACAATATTCATTGATTTTTGCCATTGAAAAACATCATGTTATTCATATACCAGAAATGTTTGAAGCTACTGACTGAATGAAAGGAGCTGGCATCTCACTCTCTTTGAATCTTCTTTATCATGCTAAGAGGAGCAGGAAAAAGCAAAAAATTTCAGAATTGCACCTTGCAATGCGGAGAAATTACTGTTTGTGCATTTACAATATTCATTGATTTTTGCCATTGAAAAACGTCCAGAAATGATTGAAGCTACTGACTGAATGAAAGGAGCTGGCATCTCACTCTCTTTGAATCTTCTTTATCATGCTTAGAGGAGCAGGAAAAAGCAAAAAATTTCAGAATTGCACCTTGCAATGCGGAGAAATTACTGTTTGTGCATTTACAATATTCATTGATTTTTGCCATTGAAAAACGTCCAGAAATGATTGAAGCTACTGACTGAATGAAAGGAGCTGGCATCTCACTCTCTTTGAATCTTCTTTATCATGCTAAGAGGAGCAGGAAAAAGCAAAAAATTTCAGAATTGCACCTTGCAATACGGAGAAATTACTGTTTGTGCATTTACAATATTCATTGATTTTTGCCATTGAAAAACGTCCAGAAATGATTGAAGCTACTGACTGAATGAAAGGAGCTGGCATCTCACTCTCTTTGAATCTTCTTTATCATGCTAAGAGGAGCAGCAAAAAGCAAAAAATTTCAGAATTGCACCTTGCAATGCGGAGAAATTAGTTTGTGCATTTACAATATTCATTGATTTTTGCCATTGAAAAACGTCCAGAAATGATTGAAGCTACTGACTGAATGAAAGGAGCTGGCATCTCACTCTCTTTGAATCTTCTTTATCATGCTAAGAGGAGCAGGAAAAAGCAAAAAATTTCAGAATTGCACCTTGCAATGCGGAGAAATTACTGTTTGTGCATTTACAATATTCATTGATTTTTGCCATTGAAAAACGTCCAGAAATGATTGAAGCTACTGACTGAATGAAAGGAGCTGGCATCTCACTCTCTTTGAATCTTGTTTATCTTGCTAAGAGGAGCAGGAAAAAGCAGAAAATTTCAGAATTGCACCTTGCAATGCGGAGAAATTACTGTTTGTGCATTTACAATATTCATTGATTTTTGCCATTGAAAAACGTCCAGAAATGATTGAAGCTACTGACTGAATGAAAGGAGCTGGCATCTCACTCTCTTTGAATCTTCTTTATCATGCTAAGAGGAGCAGGAAAAAGCAAAAAATTTCAGAATTGCACCTTGCAATGCGGAGAAATTACTGTTTGTGCATTTACAATATTCATTGATTTTTGCCATTGAAAAACGTCCAGAAATGATTGAAGCTACTGACTGAATGAAAGGAGCTGGCATCTCACTCTCTTTGAATCTTCTTTATCATGCTAAGAGGAGCAGGAAAAAGCAAAAAATTTCAGAATTGCACCTTTCAATGCGGAGAAATTACTGTTTGTGCATTTACAATATTCATTGATTTTTGCCATTGAAAAACATCATGTTATTCATATACCAGAAATGTTTGAAGCTACTGACTGAATGAAAGGAGCTGGCATCTCACTCTCTTTGAATCTTCTTTATCATGCTAAGAGGAGCAGGAAAAAGCAAAAAATTTCAGAATTGCACCTTGCAATGCGGAGAAATTACTGTTTGTGCATTTACAATATTCATTGATTTTTGCCATTGAAAAACGTCCAGAAATGATTGAAGCTACTGACTGAATGAAAGGAGCTGGCATCTCACTCTCTTTGAATCTTCTTTATCATGCTTAGAGGAGCAGGAAAAAGCAAAAAATTTCAGAATTGCACCTTGCAATGCGGAGAAATTACTGTTTGTGCATTTACAATATTCATTGATTTTTGCCATTGAAAAACATCATGTTATTCATATACCAGAAATGATTGAAGCTACTGACTGAATGAAAGGAGCTGGCATCTCACTCTCTTTGAATCTTCTTTATCATGCTAAGAGGAGCAGGAAAAAGCAAAAAATTTCAGAATTGCACCTTGCAATGCGGAGAAATTACTGTTTGTGCATTTACAATATTCATTGATTTTTGCCATTGAAAAACGTCCAGAAATGATTGAAGCTACTGACTGAATGAAAGGAGCTGGCATCTCACTCTCTTTGAATCTTCTTTATCATGCTTAGAGGAGCAGGAAAAAGCAAAAAATTTCAGAATTGCACCTTGCAATGCGGAGAAATTACTGTTTGTGCATTTACAATATTCATTGATTTTTGCCATTGAAAAACATCATGTTATTCATATACCAGAAATGATTGAAGCTACTGACTGAATGAAAGGAGCTGGCATCTCACTCTCTTTGAATCTTCTTTATCATGCTAAGAAGAGCAGGAAAAAGCAAAAAATTTCAGAATTGCACCTTGCAATGCGGAGAAATTACTGTTTGTGCATTTACAATATTCATTGATTTTTGCCATTGAAAAACATCATGTTATTCATATACCAGAAATGTTTGAAGCTACTGACTGAATGAAAGGAGCTGGCATCTCACTCTCTTTGAATCTTCTTTATCATGCTAAGAGGAGCAGGAAAAAGCAAAAAATTTCAGAATTGCACCTTGCAATGCGGAGAAATTACTCTTTGTGCATTTACAATATTCATTGATTTTTGCCATTGAAAAACGTCCAGAAATGATTGAAGCTACTGACTGAATGAAAGGAGCTGGCATCTCACTCTCTTTGAATCTTCTTTATCATGCTTAGAGGAGCAGGAAAAAGCAAAAAATTTCAGAATTGCACCTTGCAATGCGGAGAAATTACTGTTTGTGCATTTACAATATTCATTGATTTTTGCCATTGAAAAACGTCCAGAAATGATTGAAGCTACTGACTGAATGAAAGGAGCTGGCATCTCACTCTCTTTGAATCTTCTTTATCATGCTAAGAGGAGCAGGAAAAAGCAAAAAATTTCAGAATTGCACCTTGCAATACGGAGAAATTACTGTTTGTGCATTTACAATATTCATTGATTTTTGCCATTGAAAAACGTCCAGAAATGATTGAAGCTACTGACTGAATGAAAGGAGCTGGCATCTCACTCTCTTTGAATCTTCTTTATCATGCTAAGAGGAGCAGCAAAAATCAAAAAATTTCAGAATTGCACCTTGCAATGCGGAGAAATTAGTTTGTGCATTTACAATATTCATTGATTTTTGCCATTGAAAAACGTCCAGAAATGATTGAAGCTACTGACTGAATGAAAGGAGCTGGCATCTCACTCTCTTTGAATCTTCTTTATCATGCTAAGAGGAGCAGGAAAAAGCAAAAAATTTCAGAATTGCACCTTGCAATGCGGAGAAATTACTGTTTGTGCATTTACAATATTCATTGATTTTTGCCATTGAAAAACATCATGTTATTCATATACCAGAAATGATTGAAGCTACTGACTGAATGAAAGGAGCTGGCATCTCACTCTCTTTGAATCTTTATCATGCTAAGAAGAGCAGGAAAAAGCAAAAAATTTCAGAATTGCACCTTGCAATGCGGAGAAATTACTGTTTGTGCATTTACAATATTCATTGATTTTTGCCATTGAAAAACATCATGTTATTCATATACCCCAAATGTTTGAAGCTACTGACTGAATGAAAGGAGCTGGCATCTCACTCTCTTTGAATCTTCTTTATCATGCTAAGAGGAGCAGGAAAAAGCAAAAAATTTCAGAATTGCACCTTGCAATGCGGAGAAATTACTCTTTGTGCATTTACAATATTCATTGATTTTTGCCATTGAAAAACGTCCAGAAATGATTGAAGCTACTGACTGAATGAAAGGAGCTGGCATCTCACTCTCTTTGAATCTTCTTTATCATGCGTAGAGGAGCAGGAAAAAGCAAAAAATTTCAGAATTGCACCTTGCAATGCGGAGAAATTACTGTTTGTGCATTTACAATATTCATTGATTTTTGCCATTGAAAAACGTCCAGAAATGATTGAAGCTACTGACTGAATGAAAGGAGCTGGCATCTCACTCTCTTTGAATCTTGTTTATCTTGCTAAGAGGAGCAGGAAAAAGCAAAAAATTTCAGAATTGCACCTTGCAATGCGGAGAAATTACTGTTTGTGCATTTACAATATTCATTGATTTTTGCCTTTGAAAAACGTCCAGAAATGATTGAAGCTACTGACTGAATGAAAGGAGCTGGCATCTCACTCTCTTTGAATCTTCTTTATCATGCTAAGAGGAGCAGGAAAAAGCAAAAAATTTCAGAATTGCACCTTGCAATACGGAGAAATTACTGTTTGTGCATTTACAATATTCATTGATTTTTGCCATTGAAAAACGTCCAGAAATGATTGAAGCTACTGACTGAATGAAAGGAGCTGGCATCTCACTCTCTTTGAATCTTCTTTATCATGCTAAGAGGAGCAGCAAAAAGCAAAAAATTTCAGAATTGCACCTTGCAATGCGGAGAAATTAGTTTGTGCATTTACAATATTCATTGATTTTTGCCATTGAAAAACGTCCAGAAATGATTGAAGCTACTGACTGAATGAAAGGAGCTGGCATCTCACTCTCTTTGAATCTTCTTTATCATGCTAAGAGGAGCAGGAAAAAGCAAAAAATTTCAGAATTGCACCTTGCAATGCGGAGAAATTACTGTTTGTGCATTTACAATATTCATTGATTTTTGCCATTGAAAAACGTCCAGAAATGATTGAAGCTACTGACTGAATGAAAGGAGCTGGCATCTCACTCTCTTTGAATCTTGTTTATCTTGCTAAGAGGAGCAGGAAAAAGCAGAAAATTTCAGAATTGCACCTTGCAATGCGGAGAAATTACTGTTTGTGCATTTACAATATTCATTGATTTTTGCCATTGAAAAACGTCCAGAAATGATTGAAGCTACTGACTGAATGAAAGGAGCTGGCATCTCACTCTCTTTGAATCTTCTTTATCATGCTAAGAGGAGCAGGAAAAAGCAAAAAATTTCAGAATTGCACCTTGCAATGCGGAGAAATTACTGTTTGTGCATTTACAATATTCATTGATTTTTGCCATTGAAAAACGTCCAGAAATGATTGAAGCTACTGACTGAATGAAAGGAGCTGGCATCTCACTCTCTTTGAATCTTCTTTATCATGCTAAGAGGAGCAGGAAAAAGCAAAAAATTTCAGAATTGCACCTTTCAATGCGGAGAAATTACTGTTTGTGCATTTACAATATTCATTGATTTTTGCCATTGAAAAACATCATGTTATTCATATACCAGAAATGTTTGAAGCTACTGACTGAATGAAAGGAGCTGGCATCTCACTCTCTTTGAATCTTCTTTATCATGCTAAGAGGAGCAGGAAAAAGCAAAAAATTTCAGAATTGCACCTTGCAATGCGGAGAAATTACTGTTTGTGCATTTACAATATTCATTGATTTTTGCCATTGAAAAACGTCCAGAAATGATTGAAGCTACTGACTGAATGAAAGGAGCTGGCATCTCACTCTCTTTGAATCTTCTTTATCATGCTTAGAGGAGCAGGAAAAAGCAAAAAATTTCAGAATTGCACCTTGCAATGCGGAGAAATTACTGTTTGTGCATTTACAATATTCATTGATTTTTGCCATTGAAAAACATCATGTTATTCATATACCAGAAATGATTGAAGCTACTGACTGAATGAAAGGAGCTGGCATCTCACTCTCTTTGAATCTTCTTTATCATGCTAAGAGGAGCAGGAAAAAGCAAAAAATTTCAGAATTGCACCTTGCAATGCGGAGAAATTACTGTTTGTGCATTTACAATATTCATTGATTTTTGCCATTGAAAAACGTCCAGAAATGATTGAAGCTACTGACTGAATGAAAACAGCTGGCATCTCACTCTCTTTGAATCTTCTTTATCATGCTTAGAGGAGCAGGAAAAAGCAAAAAATTTCAGAATTGCACCTTGCAATGCGGAGAAATTACTGTTTGTGCATTTACAATATTCATTGATTTTTGCCATTGAAAAACATCATGTTATTCATATACCAGAAATGATTGAAGCTACTGACTGAATGAAAGGAGCTGGCATCTCACTCTCTTTGAATCTTCTTTATCATGCTAAGAAGAGCAGGAAAAAGCAAAAAATTTCAGAATTGCACCTTGCAATGCGGAGAAATTACTGTTTGTGCATTTACAATATTCATTGATTTTTGCCATTGAAAAACATCATGTTATTCATATACCAGAAATGTTTGAAGCTACTGACTGAATGAAAGGAGCTGGCATCTCACTCTCTTTGAATCTTCTTTATCATGCTAAGAGGAGCAGGAAAAAGCAAAAAATTTCAGAATTGCACCTTGCAATGCGGAGAAATTACTCTTTGTGCATTTACAATATTCATTGATTTTTGCCATTGAAAAACGTCCAGAAATGATTGAAGCTACTGACTGAATGAAAGGAGCTGGCATCTCACTCTCTTTGAATCTTCTTTATCATGCTTAGAGGAGCAGGAAAAAGCAAAAAATTTCAGAATTGCACCTTGCAATGCGGAGAAATTACTGTTTGTGCATTTACAATATTCATTGATTTTTGCCATTGAAAAACGTCCAGAAATGATTGAAGCTACTGACTGAATGAAAGGAGCTGGCATCTCACTCTCTTTGAATCTTCTTTATCATGCTAAGAGGAGCAGGAAAAAGCAAAAAATTTCAGAATTGCACCTTGCAATACGGAGAAATTACTGTTTGTGCATTTACAATATTCATTGATTTTTGCCATTGAAAAACGTCCAGAAATGATTGAAGCTACTGACTGAATGAAAGGAGCTGGCATCTCACTCTCTTTGAATCTTCTTTATCATGCTAAGAGGAGCAGCAAAAATCAAAAAATTTCAGAATTGCACCTTGCAATGCGGAGAAATTAGTTTGTGCATTTACAATATTCATTGATTTTTGCCATTGAAAAACGTCCAGAAATGATTGAAGCTACTGACTGAATGAAAGGAGCTGGCATCTCACTCTCTTTGAATCTTCTTTATCATGCTAAGAGGAGCAGGAAAAAGCAAAAAATTTCAGAATTGCACCTTGCAATGCGGAGAAATTACTGTTTGTGCATTTACAATATTCATTGATTTTTGCCATTGAAAAACATCATGTTATTCATATACCAGAAATGATTGAAGCTACTGACTGAATGAAAGGAGCTGGCATCTCACTCTCTTTGAATCTTTATCATGCTAAGAAGAGCAGGAAAAAGCAAAAAATTTCAGAATTGCACCTTGCAATGCGGAGAAATTACTGTTTGTGCATTTACAATATTCATTGATTTTTGCCATTGAAAAACATCATGTTATTCATATACCCCAAATGTTTGAAGCTACTGACTGAATGAAAGGAGCTGGCATCTCACTCTCTTTGAATCTTCTTTATCATGCTAAGAGGAGCAGGAAAAAGCAAAAAATTTCAGAATTGCACCTTGCAATGCGGAGAAATTACTCTTTGTGCATTTACAATATTCATTGATTTTTGCCATTGAAAAACGTCCAGAAATGATTGAAGCTACTGACTGAATGAAAGGAGCTGGCATCTCACTCTCTTTGAATCTTCTTTATCATGCGTAGAGGAGCAGGAAAAAGCAAAAAATTTCAGAATTGCACCTTGCAATGCGGAGAAATTACTGTTTGTGCATTTACAATATTCATTGATTTTTGCCATTGAAAAACGTCCAGAAATGATTGAAGCTACTGACTGAATGAAAGGAGCTGGCATCTCACTCTCTTTGAATCTTGTTTATCTTGCTAAGAGGAGCAGGAAAAAGCAAAAAATTTCAGAATTGCACCTTGCAATGCGGAGAAATTACTGTTTGTGCATTTACAATATTCATTGATTTTTGCCTTTGAAAAACGTCCAGAAATGATTGAAGCTACTGACTGAATGAAAGGAGCTGGCATCTCACTCTCTTTGAATCTTCTTTATCATGCTAAGAGGAGCAGGAAAAAGCAAAAAATTTCAGAATTGCACCTTGCAATGCGGAGAAATTACTGTTTGTGCATTTACAATATTCATTGATTTTTGCCATTGAAAAACGTCCAGAAATGATTGAAGCTACTGACTGAATGAAAGGAGCTGGCATCTCACTCTCTTTGAATCTTCTTTATCATGCTAAGAGGAGCAGGAAAAAGCAAAAAATTTCAGAATTGCACCTTTCAATGCGGAGAAATTACTGTTTGTGCATTTACAATATTCATTGATTTTTGCCATTGAAAAACATCATGTTATTCATATACCAGAAATGTTTGAAGCTACTGACTGAATGAAAGGAGCTGGCATCTCACCCTCTTTGAATCTTCTTTATCATGCTAAGAGGAGCAGGAAAAAGCAAAAAATTTCAGAATTGCACCTTGCAATGCGGAGAAATTACTGTTTGTGCATTTACAATATTCATTGATTTTTGCCATTGAAAAACGTCCAGAAATGATTGAAGCTACTGACTGAATGAAAGGAGCTGGCATCTCACTCTCTTTGAATCTTCTTTATCATGCTTAGAGGAGCAGGAAAAAGAAAAAATTTCAGAATTGCACCTTGCAATGCGGAGAAATTACTGTTTGTGCATTTACAATATTCATTGATTTTTGCCATTGAAAAACATCATGTTATTCATATACCAGAAATGATTGAAGCTACTGACTGAATGAAAGGAGCTGGCATCTCACTCTCTTTGAATCTTCTTTATCATGCTAAGAGGAGCAGGAAAAAGCAAAAAATTTCAGAATTGCACCTTGCAATGCGGAGAAATTACTGTTTGTGCATTTACAATATTCATTGATTTTTGCCATTGAAAAACATCATGTTATTCATATACCAGAAATGATTGAAGCTACTGACTGAATGAAAGGAGCTGGCATCTCACTCTCTTTGAATCTTTATCATGCTAAGAAGAGCAGGAAAAAGCAAAAAATTTCAGAATTGCACCTTGCAATGCGGAGAAATTACTGTTTGTGCATTTACAATATTCATTGATTTTTGCCATTGAAAAACATCATGTTATTCATATACCAGAAATGTTTGAAGCTACTGACTGAATGAAAGGAGCTGGCATCTCACTCTCTTTGAATCTTCTTTATCATGCTAAGAGGAGCAGGAAAAAGCAAAAAATTTCAGAATTGCACCTTGCAATGCGGAGAAATTACTCTTTGTGCATTTACAATATTCATTGATTTTTGCCATTGAAAAACGTCCAGAAATGATTGAAGCTACTGACTGAATGAAAGGAGCTGGCATCTCACTCTCTTTGAATCTTCTTTATCATGCTTAGAGGAGCAGGAAAAAGCAAAAAATTTCAGAATTGCACCTTGCAATGCGGAGAAATTACTGTTTGTGCATTTACAATATTCATTGATTTTTGCCATTGAAAAACGTCCAGAAATGATTGAAGCTACTGACTGAATGAAAGGAGCTGGCATCTCACTCTCTTTGAATCTTGTTTATCTTGCTAAGAGGAGCAGGAAAAAGCAAAAAATTTCAGAATTGCACCTTGCAATGCGGAGAAATTACTGTTTGTGCATTTACAATATTCATTGATTTTTGCCATTGAAAAACGTCCAGAAATGATAGAAGCTACTGACTGAATGAAAGGAGCTGGCATCTCACTCTCTTTGAATCTTCTTTATCATGCTAAGAGGAGCAGGAAAAAGCAAAAAATTTCAGAATTGCACCTTGCAATGCGGAGAAATTACTGTTTGTGCATTTACAATATTCATTGATTTTTGCCATTGAAAAAAGGCCAGAAATGATTGAAGCTACTGACTGAATGAAAGGAGCTGGCATCTCACTCTCTTTGAATCTTCTTTATCATGCTAAGAGGAGCAGGAAAAAGCAAAAAATTTCAGAATTGCACCTTTCAATGCGGAGAAATTACTGTTTGTGCATTTACAATATTCATTGATTTTTGCCATTGAAAAACATCATGTTATTCATATACCAGAAATGTTTGAAGCTACTGACTGAATGAAAGGAGCTGGCATCTCACCCTCTTTGAATCTTCTTTATCATGCTAAGAGGAGCAGGAAAAAGCAAAAAATTTCAGAATTGCACCTTGCAATGCGGAGAAATTACTGTTTGTGCATTTACAATATTCATTGATTTTTGCCATTGAAAAACGTCCAGAAATGATTGAAGCTACTGACTGAATGAAAGGAGCTGGCATCTCACTCTCTTTGAATCTTCTTTATCATGCTTAGAGGAGCAGGAAAAAGAAAAAATTTCAGAATTGCACCTTGCAATGCGGAGAAATTACTGTTTGTGCATTTACAATATTCATTGATTTTTGCCATTGAAAAACATCATGTTATTCATATACCAGAAATGATTGAAGCTACTGACTGAATGAAAGGAGCTGGCATCTCACTCTCTTTGAATCTTCTTTATCATGCTAAGAGGAGCAGGAAAAAGCAAAAAATTTCAGAATTGCACCTTGCAATGCGGAGAAATTACTGTTTGTGCATTTACAATATTCATTGATTTTTGCCATTGAAAAACGTCCAGAAATGATTGAAGCTACTGACTGAATGAAAGGAGCTGGCATCTCACTCTCTTTGAATCTTCTTTATCATGCTTAGAGGAGCAGGAAAAAGCAAAAAATTTCAGAATTGCACCTTGCAATGCGGAGAAATTACTGTTTGTGCATTTACAATATTCATTGATTTTTGCCATTGAAAAACATCATGTTATTCATATACCAGAAATGATTGAAGCTACTGACTGAATGAAAGGAGCTGGCATCTCACTCTCTTTGAATCTACTTTATCATGCTAAGAAGAGCAGGAAAAAGCAAAAAATTTCAGAATTGCACCTTGCAATGCGGAGAAATTACTGTTTGTGCATTTACAATATTCATTGATTTTTGCCATTGAAAAACATCATGTTATTCATATACCAGAAATGTTTGAAGCTACTGACTGAATGAAAGGAGCTGGCATCTCACTCTCTTTGAATCTTCTTTATCATGCTAAGAGGAGCAGGAAAAAGCAAAAAATTTCAGAATTGCACCTTGCAATGCGGAGAAATTACTCTTTGTGCATTTACAATATTCATTGATTTTTGCCATTGAAAAACGTCCAGAAATGATTGAAGCTACTGACTGAATGAAAGGAGCTGGCATCTCACTCTCTTTGAATCTTCTTTATCATGCTTAGAGGAGCAGGAAAAAGCAAAAAATTTCAGAATTGCACCTTGCAATGCGGAGAAATTACTGTTTGTGCATTTACAATATTCATTGATTTTTGCCATTGAAAAACGTCCAGAAATGATTGAAGCTACTGACTGAATGAAAGGAGCTGGCATCTCACTCTCTTTGAATCTTCTTTATCATGCTAAGAGGAGCAGGAAAAAGCAAAAAATTTCAGAATTGCACCTTGCAATACGGAGAAATTACTGTTTGTGCATTTACAATATTCATTGATTTTTGCCATTGAAAAACGTCCAGAAATGATTGAAGCTACTGACTGAATGAAAGGAGCTGGCATCTCACTCTCTTTGAATCTTCTTTATCATGCTAAGAGGAGCAGCAAAAAGCAAAAAATTTCAGAATTGCACCTTGCAATGCGGAGAAATTAGTTTGTGCATTTACAATATTCATTGATTTTTGCCATTGAAAAACGTCCAGAAATGATTGAAGCTACTGACTGAATGAAAGGAGCTGGCATCTCACTCTCTTTGAATCTTCTTTATCATGCTAAGAGGAGCAGGAAAAAGCAAAAAATTTCAGAATTGCACCTTGCAATGCGGAGAAATTACTGTTTGTGCATTTACAATATTCATTGATTTTTGCCATTGAAAAACATCATGTTATTCATATACCAGAAATGATTGAAGCTACTGACTGAATGAAAGGAGCTGGCATCTCACTCTCTTTGAATCTTCTTTATCATGCTAAGAAGAGCAGGAAAAAGCAAAAAATTTCAGAATTGCACCTTGCAATGCGGAGAAATTACTGTTTGTGCATTTACAATATTCATTGATTTTTGCCATTGAAAAACATCATGTTATTCATATACCAGAAATGTTTGAAGCTACTGACTGAATGAAAGGAGCTGGCATCTCACTCTCTTTGAATCTTCTTTATCATGCTAAGAGGAGCAGGAAAAAGCAAAAAATTTCAGAATTGCACCTTGCAATGCGGAGAAATTACTCTTTGTGCATTTACAATATTCATTGATTTTTGCCATTGAAAAACGTCCAGAAATGATTGAAGCTACTCACTGAATGAAAGGAGCTGGCATCTCACTCTCTTTGAATCTTCTTTATCATGCTTAGAGGAGCAGGAAAAAGAAAAAATTTCAGAATTGCACCTTGCAATGCGGAGAAATTACTGTTTGTGCATTTACAATATTCATTGATTTTTGCCATTGAAAAACATCATGTTATTCATATACCAGAAATGATTGAAGCTACTGACTGAATGAAAGGAGCTGGCATCTCACTCTCTTTGAATCTTCTTTATCATGCTAAGAGGAGCAGGAAAAAGCAAAAAATTTCAGAATTGCACCTTGCAATGCGGAGAAATTACTGTTTGTGCATTTACAATATTCATTGATTTTTGCCATTGAAAAACGTCCAGAAATGATTGAAGCTACTGACTGAATGAAAGGAGCTGGCATCTCACTCTCTTTGAATCTTCTTTATCATGCTTAGAGGAGCAGGAAAAAGCAAAAAATTTCAGAATTGCACCTTGCAATGCGGAGAAATTACTGTTTGTGCATTTACAATATTCATTGATTTTTGCCATTGAAAAACATCATGTTATTCATATACCAGAAATGATTGAAGCTACTGACTGAATGAAAGGAGCTGGCATCTCACTCTCTTTGAATCTTCTTTATCATGCTAAGAAGAGCAGGAAAAAGCAAAAAATTTCAGAATTGCACCTTGCAATGCGGAGAAATTACTGTTTGTGCATTTACAATATTCATTGATTTTTGCCATTGAAAAACATCATGTTATTCATATACCAGAAATGTTTGAAGCTACTGACTGAATGAAAGGAGCTGGCATCTCACTCTCTTTGAATCTTCTTTATCATGCTAAGAGGAGCAGGAAAAAGCAAAAAATTTCAGAATTGCACCTTGCAATGCGGAGAAATTACTCTTTGTGCATTTACAATATTCATTGATTTTTGCCATTGAAAAACGTCCAGAAATGATTGAAGCTACTGACTGAATGAAAGGAGCTGGCATCTCACTCTCTTTGAATCTTCTTTATCATGCTTAGAGGAGCAGGAAAAAGCAAAAAATTTCAGAATTGCACCTTGCAATGCGGAGAAATTACTGTTTGTGCATTTACAATATTCATTGATTTTTGCCATTGAAAAACGTCCAGAAATGATTGAAGCTACTGACTGAATGAAAGGAGCTGGCATCTCACTCTCTTTGAATCTTCTTTATCATGCTAAGAGGAGCAGGAAAAAGCAAAAAATTTCAGAATTGCACCTTGCAATACGGAGAAATTACTGTTTGTGCATTTACAATATTCATTGATTTTTGCCATTGAAAAACGTCCAGAAATGATTGAAGCTACTGACTGAATGAAAGGAGCTGGCATCTCACTCTCTTTGAATCTTCTTTATCATGCTAAGAGGAGCAGCAAAAAGCAAAAAATTTCAGAATTGCACCTTGCAATGCGGAGAAATTAGTTTGTGCATTTACAATATTCATTGATTTTTGCCATTGAAAAACGTCCAGAAATGATTGAAGCTACTGACTGAATGAAAGGAGCTGGCATCTCACTCTCTTTGAATCTTCTTTATCATGCTAAGAGGAGCAGGAAAAAGCAAAAAATTTCAGAATTGCACCTTGCAATGCGGAGAAATTACTGTTTGTGCATTTACAATATTCATTGATTTTTGCCATTGAAAAACATCATGTTATTCATATACCAGAAATGATTGAAGCTACTGACTGAATGAAAGGAGCTGGCATCTCACTCTCTTTGAATCTTCTTTATCATGCTAAGAAGAGCAGGAAAAAGCAAAAAATTTCAGAATTGCACCTTGCAATGCGGAGAAATTACTGTTTGTGCATTTACAATATTCATTGATTTTTGCCATTGAAAAACATCATGTTATTCATATACCAGAAATGTTTGAAGCTACTGACTGAATGAAAGGAGCTGGCATCTCACTCTCTTTGAATCTTCTTTATCATGCTAAGAGGAGCAGGAAAAAGCAAAAAATTTCAGAATTGCACCTTGCAATGCGGAGAAATTACTCTTTGTGCATTTACAATATTCATTGATTTTTGCCATTGAAAAACGTCCAGAAATGATTGAAGCTACTCACTGAATGAAAGGAGCTGGCATCTCACTCTCTTTAAATCTTCTTTATCATGCTTAGAGGAGCAGGAAAAAGCAAAAAATTTCAGAATTGCACCTTGCAATGCGGAGAAATTACTGTTTGTGCATTTACAATATTCATTGATTTTTGCCATTGAAAAACGTCCAGAAATGATTGAAGCTATTGACTGAATGAAAGGAGCTGGCATCTCACTCTCTTTGAATCTTCTTTATCATGCTAAGAGGAGCAGGAAAAAGCAAAAAATTTCAGAATTGCACCTTGCAATACGGAGAAATTACTGTTTGTGCATTTACAATATTCATTGATTTTTGCCATTGAAAAACGTCCAGAAATGATTGAAGCTACTGACTGAATGAAAGGAGCTGGCATCTCACTCTCTTTGAATCTTGTTTATCTTGCTAAGAGGAGCAGGAAAAAGCAAAAAATTTCAGAATTGCACCTTGCAATGCGGAGAAATTACTGTTTGTGCATTTACAATATTCATTGATTTTTGCCATTGAAAAACGTCCAGAAATGATTGAAGCTACTGACTGAATGAAAGGAGCTGGCATCTCACTCTCTTTGAATCTTCTTTATCATGCTAAGAGGAGCAGGAAAAAGCAAAAAATTTCAGAATTGCACCTTGCAATGCGGAGAAATTACTGTTTGTGCATTTACAATATTCATTGATTTTTGCCATTGAAAAACATCATGTTATTCATATACCAGAAATGTTTGAAGCTACTGACTGAATGAAAGGAGCTGGCATCTCACTCTCTTTGAATCTTCTTTATCATGCTAAGAGGAGCAGAAAAAAGCAAAAAATTTCAGAATTGCACCTTGCAATGCGGAGAAATTACTGTTTGTGCATTTACAATATTCATTGATTTTTGCCATTGAAAAACGTCCAGAAATGATTGAAGCTACTGACTGAATGAAAGGAGCTGGCATCTCACTCTCTTTGAATCTTCTTTATCATGCTAAGAGGAGCAGGAAAAAGCAAAAAATTTCAGAATTGCACCTTGCAATGCGGAGAAATTACTGTTTGTGCATTTACAATATTCATTGATTTTTGCCATTGAAAAACGTCCAGAAATGATTGAAGCTACTGACTGAATGAAAGGAGCTGGCATCTCACTCTCTTTGAATCTTCTTTATCATGCTAAGAGGAGCAGGAAAAAGCAAAAAATTTCAGAATTGCACCTTTCAATGCGGAGAAATTACTGTTTGTGCATTTACAATATTCATTGATTTTTGCCATTGAAAAACATCATGTTATTCATATACCAGAAATGTTTGAAGCTACTGACTGAATGAAAGGAGCTGGCATCTCACTCTCTTTGAATGTTCTTTATCATGCTAAGAATAGCAGGAAAAAGCAAAAAATTTCAGAATTGCACCTTGCAATGCGGAGAAATTACTGTTTGTGCATTTACAATATTCATTGATTTTTGCCATTGAAAAACGTCCAGAAATGATTGAAGCTACTGACTGAATGAAAGGAGCTGGCATCTCACTCTCTTTCAATCTTCTTTATCATGCTTAGAGGAGCAGGAAAAAGCAAAAAATTTCAGAATTGCACCTTGCAATGCGGAGAAATTACTGTTTGTGCATTTACAATATTCATTGATTTTTGCCATTGAAAAACATCATGTTATTCATATACCAGAAATGATTGAAGCTACTGACTGAATGAAAGGAGCTGGCATCTCACTCTCTTTGAATCTTCTTTATCATGCTAAGAAGAGCAGGAAAAAGCAAAAAATTTCAGAATTGCACCTTGCAATGCGGAGAAATTACTGTTTGTGCATTTACAATATTCATTGATTTTTGCCATTGAAAAACATCATGTTATTCATATACCAGAAATGTTTGAAGCTACTGACTGAATGAAAGGAGCTGGCATCTCACTCTCTTTGAATCTTCTTTATCATGCTAAGAGGAGCAGGAAAAAGCAAAAAATTTCAGAATTGCACCTTGCAATGCGGAGAAATTACTGTTTGTGCATTTACAATATTCATTGATTTTTGCCATTGAAAAACGTCCAGAAATGATTGAAGCTACTGACTGAATGAAAGGAGCTGGCATCTCACTCTCTTTGAATCTTCTTTATCATGCTAAGAGGAGCAGGAAAAAGCGAAAAATTTCAGAATTGCACCTTGCAATACGGAGAAATTACTGTTTGTGCATTTACAATATTCATTGATTTTTGCCATTGAAAAACGTCCAGAAATGATTGAAGCTACTGACTGAATGAAAGGAGCTGGCATCTCACTCTCTTTGAATCTTCTTTATCATGCTAAGAGGAGCAGCAAAAAGCAAAAAATTTCAGAATTGCACCTTGCAATGCGGAGAAATTAGTTTGTGCATTTACAATATTCATTGATTTTTGCCATTGAAAAACGTCCAGAAATGACTGAAGCTACTGACTGAATGAAAGGAGCTGGCATCTCACTCTCTTTGAATCTTCTTTATCATGCTAAGAGGAGCAGGAAAAAGCAAAAAATTTCAGAATTGCACCTTGCAATGCGGAGAAATTACTGTTTGTGTATTTACAATATTCATTGATTTTTGCCATTGAAAAACGTCCAGAAATGATTGAAGCTACTGACTGAATGAAAGGATCTGGCATCTCACTCTCTTTGAATCTTGTTTATCTTGCTAAGAGGAGCAGGAAAAAGCAAAAAATTTCAGAATTGCACCTTGCAATGCGGAGAAATTACTGTTTGTGCATTTACAATATTCATTGATTTTTGCCATTGAAAAACGTCCAGAAATGATTGAAGCTACTGACTGAATGAAAGGAGCTGGCATCTCACTCTCTTTGAATCTTCTTTATCATGCTAAGAGGAGCAGGAAAAAGCAAAAAATTTCAGAATTGCACCTTGCAATGCGGAGAAATTACTGTTTGTGCATTTACAATATTCATTGATTTTTGCCATTGAAAAACGTCCAGAAATGATTGAAGCTACTGACTGAATGAAAGGAGCTGGCATCTCACTCTCTTTGAATCTTCTTTATCATGCTAAGAGGAGCAGGAAAAAGCAAAAAATTTCAGAATTGCACCTTGCAATGCGGAGAAATTACTGTTTGTGCATTTACAATATTCATTGATTTTTGCCATTGAAAAACATCATGTTATTCATATACCAGAAATGATTGAAGCTACTGACTGAATGAAAGGAGCTGGCATCTCACTCTCTTTGAATCTTCTTTATCATGCTAAGAAGAGCAGGAAAAAGCAAAAAATTTCAGAATTGCACCTTGCAATGCGGAGAAATTACTGTTTGTGCATTTACAATATTCATTGATTTTTGCCATTGAAAAACATCATGTTATTCATATACCAGAAATGTTTGAAGCTACTGACTGAATGAAAGGAGCTGGCATCTCACTCTCTTTGAATCTTCTTTATCATGCTAAGAGGAGCAGGAAAAAGCAAAAAATTTCAGAATTGCACCTTGCAATGCGGAGAAATTACTCTTTGTGCATTTACAATATTCATTGATTTTTGCCATTGAAAAACGTCCAGAAATGATTGAAGCTACTCACTGAATGAAAGGAGCTGGCATCTCACTCTCTTTGAATCTTCTTTATCATGCTTAGAGGAGCAGGAAAAAGCAAAAAATTTCAGAATTGCACCTTGCAATGCGGAGAAATTACTGTTTGTGCATTTACAATATTCATTGATTTTTGCCATTGAAAAACGTCCAGAAATGATTGAAGCTATTGACTGAATGAAAGGAGCTGGCATCTCACTCTCTTTGAATCTTCTTTATCATGCTAAGAGGAGCAGGAAAAAGCAAAAAATTTCAGAATTGCACCTTGCAATACGGAGAAATTACTGTTTGTGCATTTACAATATTCATTGATTTTTGCCATTGAAAAACGTCCAGAAATGATTGAAGCTACTGACTGAATGAAAGGAGCTGGCATCTCACTCTCTTTGAATCTTGTTTATCTTGCTAAGAGGAGCAGGAAAAAGCAAAAAATTTCAGAATTGCACCTTGCAATGCGGAGAAATTACTGTTTGTGCATTTACAATATTCATTGATTTTTGCCATTGAAAAACGTCCAGAAATGATTGAAGCTACTGACTGAATGAAAGGAGCTGGCATCTCACTCTCTTTGAATCTTCTTTATCATGCTAAGAGGAGCAGGAAAAAGCAAAAAATTTCAGAATTGCACCTTGCAATGCGGAGAAATTACTGTTTGTGCATTTACAATATTCATTGATTTTTGCCATTGAAAAACATCATGTTATTCATATACCAGAAATGTTTGAAGCTACTGACTGAATGAAAGGAGCTGGCATCTCACTCTCTTTGAATCTTCTTTATCATGCTAAGAGGAGCAGAAAAAAGCAAAAAATTTCAGAATTGCACCTTGCAATGCGGAGAAATTACTGTTTGTGCATTTACAATATTCATTGATTTTTGCCATTGAAAAACGTCCAGAAATGATTGAAGCTACTGACTGAATGAAAGGAGCTGGCATCTCACTCTCTTTGAATCTTCTTTATCATGCTAAGAGGAGCAGGAAAAAGCAAAAAATTTCAGAATTGCACCTTGCAATGCGGAGAAATTACTGTTTGTGCATTTACAATATTCATTGATTTTTGCCATTGAAAAACGTCCAGAAATGATTGAAGCTACTGACTGAATGAAAGGAGCTGGCATCTCACTCTCTTTGAATCTTCTTTATCATGCTAAGAGGAGCAGGAAAAAGCAAAAAATTTCAGAATTGCACCTTTCAATGCGGAGAAATTACTGTTTGTGCATTTACAATATTCATTGATTTTTGCCATTGAAAAACATCATGTTATTCATATACCAGAAATGTTTGAAGCTACTGACTGAATGAAAGGAGCTGGCATCTCACTCTCTTTGAATGTTCTTTATCATGCTAAGAATAGCAGGAAAAAGCAAAAAATTTCAGAATTGCACCTTGCAATGCGGAGAAATTACTGTTTGTGCATTTACAATATTCATTGATTTTTGCCATTGAAAAACGTCCAGAAATGATTGAAGCTACTGACTGAATGAAAGGAGCTGGCATCTCACTCTCTTTCAATCTTCTTTATCATGCTTAGAGGAGCAGGAAAAAGCAAAAAATTTCAGAATTGCACCTTGCAATGCGGAGAAATTACTGTTTGTGCATTTACAATATTCATTGATTTTTGCCATTGAAAAACATCATGTTATTCATATACCAGAAATGATTGAAGCTACTGACTGAATGAAAGGAGCTGGCATCTCACTCTCTTTGAATCTTCTTTATCATGCTAAGAAGAGCAGGAAAAAGCAAAAAATTTCAGAATTGCACCTTGCAATGCGGAGAAATTACTGTTTGTGCATTTACAATATTCATTGATTTTTGCCATTGAAAAACATCATGTTATTCATATACCAGAAATGTTTGAAGCTACTGACTGAATGAAAGGAGCTGGCATCTCACTCTCTTTGAATCTTCTTTATCATGCTAAGAGGAGCAGGAAAAAGCAAAAAATTTCAGAATTGCACCTTGCAATGCGGAGAAATTACTGTTTGTGCATTTACAATATTCATTGATTTTTGCCATTGAAAAACGTCCAGAAATGATTGAAGCTACTGACTGAATGAAAGGAGCTGGCATCTCACTCTCTTTGAATCTTCTTTATCATGCTAAGAGGAGCAGGAAAAAGCGAAAAATTTCAGAATTGCACCTTGCAATACGGAGAAATTACTGTTTGTGCATTTACAATATTCATTGATTTTTGCCATTGAAAAACGTCCAGAAATGATTGAAGCTACTGACTGAATGAAAGGAGCTGGCATCTCACTCTCTTTGAATCTTCTTTATCATGCTAAGAGGAGCAGCAAAAAGCAAAAAATTTCAGAATTGCACCTTGCAATGCGGAGAAATTAGTTTGTGCATTTACAATATTCATTGATTTTTGCCATTGAAAAACGTCCAGAAATGACTGAAGCTACTGACTGAATGAAAGGAGCTGGCATCTCACTCTCTTTGAATCTTCTTTATCATGCTAAGAGGAGCAGGAAAAAGCAAAAAATTTCAGAATTGCACCTTGCAATGCGGAGAAATTACTGTTTGTGTATTTACAATATTCATTGATTTTTGCCATTGAAAAACGTCCAGAAATGATTGAAGCTACTGACTGAATGAAAGGATCTGGCATCTCACTCTCTTTGAATCTTGTTTATCTTGCTAAGAGGAGCAGGAAAAAGCAAAAAATTTCAGAATTGCACCTTGCAATGCGGAGAAATTACTGTTTGTGCATTTACAATATTCATTGATTTTTGCCATTGAAAAACGTCCAGAAATGATTGAAGCTACTGACTGAATGAAAGGAGCTGGCATCTCACTCTCTTTGAATCTTCTTTATCATGCTAAGAGGAGCAGGAAAAAGCAAAAAATTTCAGAATTGCACCTTGCAATGCGGAGAAATTACTGTTTGTGCATTTACAATATTCATTGATTTTTGCCATTGAAAAACGTCCAGAAATGATTGAAGCTACTGACTGAATGAAAGGAGCTGGCATCTCACTCTCTTTGAATCTTCTTTATCATGCTAAGAGGAGCAGGAAAAAGCAAAAAATTTCAGAATTGCACCTTTCAATGCGGAGAAATTACTGTTTGTGCATTTACAATATTCATTGATTTTTGCCATTGAAAAACGTCCAGAAATGATTGAAGCTACTGACTGAATGAAAGGAGCTGGCATCTCAGAAAAACATCATGTTATTCATATACCAGAAATGTTTGAAGCTACTGACTGAATGAAAGGAGCTGGCATCTCACTCTCTTTGAATCTTCTTTATCATGCTAAGAGGAGCAGGAAAAAGCAAAAAATTTCAGAATTGCACCTTGCAATGCGGAGAAATTACTGTTTGTGCATTTACAATATTCATTGATTTTTGCCATTGAAAAACGTCCAGAAATGATTGAAGCTACTGACTGAATGAAAGGAGCTGGCATCTCAGAAAAACATCATGTTATTCATATACCAGAAATGTTTGAAGCTACTGACTGAATGAAAGGAGCTGGCATCTCACTCTCTTTGAATCTTCTTTATCATGCTAAGAGGAGCAGAAAAAAGCAAAAAATTTCAGAATTGCACCTTGCAATGCGGAGAAATTACTGTTTGTGCATTTACAATATTCATTGATTTTTGCCATTGAAAAACATCCAGAAATGATTGAAGCTACTGACTGAATGAAAGGAGCTGGCATCTCACTCTCTTTGAATCTTGTTTATCATGCTAAGAGGAGCAGGAAAAAGCAAAAAATTTCAGAATTGCACCTTGCAATGCGGAGAAATTACTGTTTGTGCATTTACAATATTCATTGATTTTTGCCATTGAAAAACGTCCAGAAATGATTGAAGCTACTGACTGAATGAAAGGAGCTGGCATCTCACTCTCTTTGAATCTTCTTTACCATGCTAAGAGGAGCAGGAAAAAGCAAAAAATTTCAAAATTGCACCTTGCAATGCGGAGAAATTACTGTTTGTGCATTTACAATATTCATTGATTTTTGCCATTGAAAAACATCATGTTATTCATATACCAGAAATGTTTGAAGCTACTGACTGAATGAAAGGAGCTGGCATCTCACTCTCTTTGAATCTTCTTTATCATGCTAAGAGGAGCAGGAAAAAGCAAAAAAATTCAGAATTGCTCCTTGCAATGCGTTGAAATTACTGTTTGTGCATTTACAATATTCATTGATTTTTGCCATTGAAAAACGTCCAGAAATGATTGAAGCTACTGACTGAATGAAAGGAGCTGGCATCTCACTCTCTTTGAATCTTCTTTATCATGCTAAGAGGAGCAGGAAAAAGCAAAAAATTTCAGAATTGCACCTTGCAATGCGGAGAAATTACTGTTTGTGCATTTACAATATTCATTGATTTTTGCCATTGAAAAACATCATGTTATTCATATACTAGAAATGTTTGAAGCTACTGACTGAATGAAAGGAGCTGGCATCTCACTCTCTTTGAATCTTCTTTATCATGCTAAGAGGAGCAGGAAAAAGCAAAAAATTTCAGAATTGCACCTTGCAATGCGGAGAAATTACTGTTTGTGCATTTACAATATTCATTGATTTTTGCCATTGAAAAACGTCCAGAAATGATTGAAGCTACTGACTGAATGAAAGGAGCTGGCATCTCACTCTCTTTGAATCTTCTTTATCATGCTAAGAGGAGCAGGAAAAAGCAAAAAATTTCAGAATTGCACCTTGCAATGCGGAGAAATTACTGTTTGTGCATTTACAATATTCATTGATTTTTGCCATTGAAAAACATCATGTTATTCATATACCAGAAATGTTTGAAGCTACTGACTGAATGAAAGGAGCTGGCATCTCACTCTCTTTGAATCTTCTTTATCATGCTAAGAGGAGCAGGAAAAAGCAAAAAATTTCAGAATTGCATCTTGCAATGCGGAGAAATTACTGTTTGTGCATTTACAATATTCATTGATTTTTGCCATTGAAAAACGTCCAGAAATGATTGAAGCTACTGACTGAATGAAAGGAGCTGGCATCTCACTCTCTTTGAATCTTCTTTATCATGCTTAGAGGAGCAGGAAAAAGCAAAAAATTTCAGAATTGCACCTTGCAATGCGGAGAAATTACTGTTTGTGCATTTACAATATTCATTGATTTTTGCCATTGAAAAACATCATGTTATTCAGAAACCAGAAATGTTTGAAGCTACTGACTGAATGAAAGGAGCTGGCATCTCACTCTCTTTGAATCTTCTTTATCATGCTAAGAGGAGCAGGAAAAAGCAAAAAATTTCAGAATTGCACCTTGCAATGCGGAGAAATTACTGTTTGTGCATTTACAATATTCATTGATTTTTGCCATTGAAAAACGTCCAGAAATGATTGAAGCTACTGACTGAATGAAAGGAGCTGGCATCTCACTCTCTTTGAATCTTCTTTATCATGCTAAGAGGAGCAGGAAAAGCAAAAAATTTCAGAATTGCACCTTGCAATGCGGAGAAATTACTGTTTGTGCATTTACAATATTCATTGATTTTTGCCATTGAAAAACGTCCAGAAATGATTGAAGCTACTGACTGAATGAAAGGAGCTGGCATCTCACTCTCTTTGAATCTTCTTTACCATGCTAAGAGGAGCAGGAAAAAGCAAAAAATTTCAAAATTGCACCTTGCAATGCGGAGAAATTACTGTTTGTGCATTTACAATATTCATTGATTTTTGCCATTGAAAAACATCATGTTATTCATATACCAGAAATGTTTGAAGCTACTGACTGAATGAAAGGAGCTGGCATCTCACTCTCTTTGAATCTTCTTTATCATGCTAAGAGGAGCAGGAAAAAGCAAAAAAATTCAGAATTGCTCCTTGCAATGCGTTGAAATTACTGTTTGTGCATTTACAATATTCATTGATTTTTGCCATTGAAAAACGTCCAGAAATGATTGAAGCTACTGACTGAATGAAAGGAGCTGGCATCTCACTCTCTTTGAATCTTCTTTATCATGCTAAGAGGAGCAGGAAAAAGCAAAAAATTTCAGAATTGCACCTTGCAATGCGGAGAAATTACTGTTTGTGCATTTACAATATTCATTGATTTTTGCCATTGAAAAACATCATGTTATTCATATACTAGAAATGTTTGAAGCTACTGACTGAATGAAAGGAGCTGGCATCTCACTCTCTTTGAATCTTCTTTATCATGCTAAGAGGAGCAGGAAAAAGCAAAAAATTTCAGAATTGCACCTTGCAATGCGGAGAAATTACTGTTTGTGCATTTACAATATTCATTGATTTTTGCCATTGAAAAACGTCCAGAAATGATTGAAGCTACTGACTGAATGAAAGGAGCTGGCATCTCACTCTCTTTGAATC
This sequence comes from Phyllobates terribilis, assembly GCF_046119375.1. Taxonomy (NCBI): domain Eukaryota; kingdom Metazoa; phylum Chordata; class Amphibia; order Anura; family Dendrobatidae; genus Phyllobates; species Phyllobates terribilis. Next base: position 36,552 of record NW_027363274.1, read on the forward strand.
TTCTTTATCATGCTAAGAGGAGCAGGAAAAAGCAAAAAATTTCAGAATTGCACCTTGCAATGCGGAGAAATTACTGTTTGTGCATTTACAATATTCATTGATTTTTGCCATTGAAAAACATCATGTTATTCATATACCAGAAATGTTTGAAGCTACTGACTGAATGAAAGGAGCTGGCATCTCACTCTCTTTGAATCTTCTTTATCATGCTAAGAGGAGCAGGAAAAAGCAAAAAATTTCAGAATTGCATCTTGCAATGCGGAGAAATTACTGTTTGTGCATTTACAATATTCATTGATTTTTGCCATTGAAAAACGTCCAGAAATGATTGAAGCTACTGACTGAATGAAAGGAGCTGGCATCTCACTCTCTTTGAATCTTCTTTATCATGCTTAGAGGAGCAGGAAAAAGCAAAAAATTTCAGAATTGCACCTTGCAATGCGGAGAAATTACTGTTTGTGCATTTACAATATTCATTGATTTTTGCCATTGAAAAACATCATGTTATTCAGAAACCAGAAATGTTTGAAGCTACTGACTGAATGAAAGGAGCTGGCATCTCACTCTCTTTGAATCTTCTTTATCATGCTAAGAGGAGCAGGAAAAAGCAAAAAATTTCAGAATTGCACCTTGCAATGCGGAGAAATTACTGTTTGTGCATTTACAATATTCATTGATTTTTGCCATTGAAAAACGTCCAGAAATGATTGAAGCTACTGACTGAATGAAAGGAGCTGGCATCTCACTCTCTTTGAATCTTCTTTATCATGCTAAGAGGAGCAGGAAAAGCAAAAAATTTCAGAATTGCACCTTGCAATGTGGAGCAATTACTGTTTGTGCATTTACAATATTCATTGATTTTTGCCATTGAAAAACATCATGTTATTCATATACCAGAAATGTTTGAAGCTACTGACTGAATGAAAGGAGCTGGCATCTCACTCTCTTTGAATCTTCTTTATCATGCTAAGAGGAGCAGGAAAAAGCAAAAAATTTCAGAATTGCACCTTGCAATGCGGAGAAATTACTGTTTGTGCATTTACAATATTCATTGATTTTTGCCATTGAAAAACATCATGTTATTCATATACCAGAAATGTTTGAAGCTACTGACTGAATGAAAGGAGCTGGCATCTCACTCTCTTTGAATCTTCTTTATCATGCTAAGAGGAGCAGGAAAAAACAAAAAATTTCAGAATTGCACCTTGCAATGCGGAGAAATTACTGTTTGTGCATTTACAATATTCATTGATTTTTGCCATTGAAAAACATCCAGAAATGATTGAAGCTACTGACTGAATGAAAGGAGCTGGCATCTCACTCTCTTTGAATCTTGTTTATCATGCTAAGAGGAGCAGGAAAAAGCAAAAAATTTCAGAATTGCACCTTGCAATGCGGAGAAATTACTGTTTGTGCATTTACAATATTCATTGATTTTTGCCATTGAAAAACGTCCAGAAATGATTGAAGCTACTGACTGAATGAAAGGAGCTGGCATCTCACTCTCTTTGAATCTTCTTTACCATGCTAAGAGGAGCAGGAAAAAGCAAAAAATTTCAAAATTGCACCTTGCAATGCGGAGAAATTACTGTTTGTGCATTTACAATATTCATTGATTTTTGCCATTGAAAAACATCATGTTATTCATATACCAGAAATGTTTGAAGCTACTGACTGAATGAAAGGAGCTGGCATCTCACTCTCTTTGAATCTTCTTTATCATGCTAAGAGGAGCAGGAAAAAGCAAAAAAATTCAGAATTGCTCCTTGCAATGCGGAGAAATTACTGTTTGTGCATTTACAATATTCATTGATTTTTGCCATTGAAAAACGTCCAGAAATGATTGAAGCTACTGACTGAATGAAAGGAGCTGGCATCTCAATCTCTTTGAATCTTCTTTATCATGCTAAGAGGAGCAGGAAAAAGCAAAAAATTTCAGAATTGCACGTTGCAATGCGGAGAAATTACTGTTTGTGCATTTACAATATTCATTGATTTTTGCCATTGAAAAACATCATGTTATTCATATACTAGAAATGTTTGAAGCTACTGACTGAATGAAAGGAGCTGGCATCTCACTCTCTTTGAATCTTCTTTATCATGCTAAGAGGAGCAGGAAAAAGCAAAAAATTTCAGAATTGCACCTTGCAATGCGGAGAAATTACTGTTTGTGCATTTACAATATTCATTGATTTTTGCCATTGAAAAACGTCCAGAAATGATTGAAGCTACTGACTGAATGAAAGGAGCTGGCATCTCACTCTCTTTGAATCTTCTTTATCATGCTTAGAGGAGCAGGAAAAAGCAAAAAATTTCAGAATTGCACCTTGCAATGCGGAGAAATTACTGTTTGTGCATTTACAATATTCATTGATTTTTGCCATTGAAAAACATCATGTTATTCATATACCAGAAATGTTTGAAGCTACTGACTGAATGAAAGGAGCTGGCATCTCACTCTCTTTGAATCTTCTTTATCATGCTAAGAGGAGCAGGAAAAAGCAAAAAATTTCAGAATTGCACCTTGCAATGCGGAGAAATTACTGTTTGTGCATTTACAATATTCATTGATTTTTGCCATTGAAAAACGTCCAGAAATGATTGAAGCTACTGACTGAATGAAAGGAGCTGGCATCTCACTCTCTTTGAATCTTCTTTATCATGCTTAGAGGAGCAGGAAAAAGCAAAAAATTTCAGAATTGCACCTTGCAATGCGGAGAAATTACTGTTTGTGCATTTACAATATTCATTGATTTTTGCCATTGAAAAACATCATGTTATTCATATACCAGAAATGATTGAAGCTACTGACTGAATGAAAGGAGCTGGCATCTCACTCTCTTTGAATCTTCTTTATCATGCTAAGAGGAGCAGGAAAAAGCAAAAAATTTCAGAATTGCACCTTGCAATGCGGAGAAATTACTGTTTGTGCATTTACAATATTCATTGATTTTTGCCATTGAAAAACGTCCAGAAATGATTGAAGCTACTGACTGAATGAAAGGAGCTGGCATCTCAGAAAAACATCATGTTATTCATATACCAGAAATGTTTGAAGCTACTGACTGAATGAAAGGAGCTGGCATCTCACTCTCTTTGAATCTTCTTTATCATGCTAAGAGGAGCAGAAAAAAGCAAAAAATTTCAGAATTGCACCTTGCAATGCGGAGAAATTACTGTTTGTGCATTTACAATATTCATTGATTTTTGCCATTGAAAAACATCCAGAAATGATTGAAGCTACTGACTGAATGAAAGGAGCTGGCATCTCACTCTCTTTGAATCTTGTTTATCATGCTAAGAGGAGCAGGAAAAAGCAAAAAATTTCAGAATTGCACCTTGCAATGCGGAGAAATTACTGTTTGTGCATTTACAATATTCATTGATTTTTGCCATTGAAAAACGTCCAGAAATGATTGAAGCTACTGACTGAATGAAAGGAGCTGGCATCTCACTCTCTTTGAATCTTCTTTACCATGCTAAGAGGAGCAGGAAAAAGCAAAAAATTTCAAAATTGCACCTTGCAATGCGGAGAAATTACTGTTTGTGCATTTACAATATTCATTGATTTTTGCCATTGAAAAACATCATGTTATTCATATACCAGAAATGTTTGAAGCTACTGACTGAATGAAAGGAGCTGGCATCTCACTCTCTTTGAATCTTCTTTATCATGCTAAGAGGAGCAGGAAAAAGCAAAAAAATTCAGAATTGCTCCTTGCAATGCGTTGAAATTACTGTTTGTGCATTTACAATATTCATTGATTTTTGCCATTGAAAAACGTCCAGAAATGATTGAAGCTACTGACTGAATGAAAGGATCTGGCATCTCACTCTCTTTGAATCTTCTTTATCATGCTAAGAGGAGCAGGAAAAAGCAAAAAATTTCAGAATTGCACCTTGCAATGCGGAGAAATTACTGTTTGTGCATTTACAATATTCATTGATTTTTGCCATTGAAAAACATCATGTTATTCATATACCAGAAATGTTTGAAGCTACTGACTGAATGAAAGGAGCTGGCATCTCACTCTCTTTGAATCTTCTTTATCATGCTAAGAGGAGCAGGAAAAAGCAAAAAATTTCAGAATTGCACCTTGCAATGCGGAGAAATTACTGTTTGTGCATTTACAATATTCATTGATTTTTGCCATTGAAAAACGTCCAGAAATGATTGAAGCTACTGACTGAATGAAAGGAGCTGGCATCTCACTCTCTTTGAATCTTCTTTATCATGCTAAGAGGAGCAGGAAAAAGCAAAAAATTTCAGAATTGCACCTTGCAATGCGGAGAAATTACTGTTTGTGCATTTACAATATTCATTGATTTTTGCCATTGAAAAACATCATGTTATTCATATACCAGAAATGTTTGAAGCTACTGACTGAATGAAAGGAGCTGGCATCTCACTCTCTTTGAATCTTCTTTATCATGCTAAGAGGAGCAGGAAAAAGCAAAAAATTTCAGAATTGCATCTTGCAATGCGGAGAAATTACTGTTTGTGCATTTACAATATTCATTGATTTTTGCCATTGAAAAACGTCCAGAAATGATTGAAGCTACTGACTGAATGAAAGGAGCTGGCATCTCACTCTCTTTGAATCTTCTTTATCATGCTTAGAGGAGCAGGAAAAAGCAAAAAATTTCAGAATTGCACCTTGCAATGCGGAGAAATTACTGTTTGTGCATTTACAATATTCATTGATTTTTGCCATTGAAAAACGTCCAGAAATGATTGAAGCTACTGACTGAATGAAAGGAGCTGGCATCTCACTCTCTTTGAATCTTCTTTATCATGCTTAGAGGAGCAGGAAAAAGCAAAAAATTTCAGAATTGCACCTTGCAATGCGGAGAAATTACTGTTTGTGCATTTACAATATTCATTGATTTTTGCCATTGAAAAACGTCCAGAAATGATTGAAGCTACTGACTGAATGAAAGGAGCTGGCATCTCACTCTCTTTGAATCTTCTTTATCATGCTAAGAGGAGCAGGAAAAAGCAAAAAATTTCAGAATTGCACCTTTCAATGCGGAGAAATTACTGTTTGTGCATTTACAATATTCATTGATTTTTGCCATTGAAAAACATCATGTTATTCATATACCAGAAATGTTTGAAGCTACTGACTGAATGAAAGGAGCTGGCATCTCACTCTCTTTGAATGTTCTTTATCATGCTAAGAATAGCAGGAAAAAGCAAAAAATTTCAGAATTGCACCTTGCAATGCGGAGAAATTACTGTTTGTGCATTTACAATATTCATTGATTTTTGCCATTGAAAAACGTCCAGAAATGATTGAAGCTACTGACTGAATGAAAGGAGCTGGCATCTCACTCTCTTTGAATCTTCTTTATCATGCTTAGAGGAGCAGGAAAAAGCAAAAAATTTCAGAATTGCACCTTGCAATGCGGAGAAATTACTGTTTGTGCATTTACAATATTCATTGATTTTTGCCATTGAAAAACATCATGTTATTCATATACCAGAAATGATTGAAGCTACTGACTGAATGAAAGGAGCTGGCATCTCACTCTCTTTGAATCTTCTTTATCATGCTAAGAAGAGCAGGAAAAAGCAAAAAATTTCAGAATTGCACCTTGCAATGCGGAGAAATTACTGTTTGTGCATTTACAATATTCATTGATTTTTGCCATTGAAAAACATCATGTTATTCATATACCAGAAATGTTTGAAGCTACTGACTGAATGAAAGGAGCTGGCATCTCACTCTCTTTGAATCTTCTTTATCATGCTAAGAGGAGCAGGAAAAAGCAAAAAATTTCAGAATTGCACCTTGCAATGCGGAGAAATTACTGTTTGTGCATTTACAATATTCATTGATTTTTGCCATTGAAAAACGTCCAGAAATGATTGAAGCTACTGACTGAATGAAAGGAGCTGGCATCTCACTCTCTTTGAATCTTCTTTATCATGCTAAGAGGAGCAGGAAAAAGCGAAAAATTTCAGAATTGCACCTTGCAATACGGAGAAATTACTGTTTGTGCATTTACAATATTCATTGATTTTTGCCATTGAAAAACGTCCAGAAATGATTGAAGCTACTGACTGAATGAAAGGAGCTGGCATCTCACTCTCTTTGAATCTTCTTTATCATGCTAAGAGGAGCAGCAAAAAGCAAAAAATTTCAGAATTGCACCTTGCAATGCGGAGAAATTAGTTTGTGCATTTACAATATTCATTGATTTTTGCCATTGAAAAACGTCCAGAAATGACTGAAGCTACTGACTGAATGAAAGGAGCTGGCATCTCACTCTCTTTGAATCTTCTTTATCATGCTAAGAGGAGCAGGAAAAAGCAAAAAATTTCAGAATTGCACCTTGCAATGCGGAGAAATTACTGTTTGTGTATTTACAATATTCATTGATTTTTGCCATTGAAAAACGTCCAGAAATGATTGAAGCTACTGACTGAATGAAAGGATCTGGCATCTCACTCTCTTTGAATCTTGTTTATCTTGCTAAGAGGAGCAGGAAAAAGCAAAAAATTTCAGAATTGCACCTTGCAATGCGGAGAAATTACTGTTTGTGCATTTACAATATTCATTGATTTTTGCCATTGAAAAACGTCCAGAAATGATTGAAGCTACTGACTGAATGAAAGGAGCTGGCATCTCACTCTCTTTGAATCTTCTTTATCATGCTAAGAGGAGCAGGAAAAAGCAAAAAATTTCAGAATTGCACCTTGCAATGCGGAGAAATTACTGTTTGTGCATTTACAATATTCATTGATTTTTGCCATTGAAAAACGTCCAGAAATGATTGAAGCTACTGACTGAATGAAAGGAGCTGGCATCTCACTCTCTTTGAATCTTCTTTATCATGCTAAGAGGAGCAGGAAAAAGCAAAAAATTTCAGAATTGCACCTTTCAATGCGGAGAAATTACTGTTTGTGCATTTACAATATTCATTGATTTTTGCCATTGAAAAACGTCCAGAAATGATTGAAGCTACTGACTGAATGAAAGGAGCTGGCATCTCAGAAAAAAATCATGTTATTCATATACCAGAAATGTTTGAAGCTACTGACTGAATGAAAGGAGCTGGCATCTCACTCTCTTTGAATCTTCTTTATCATGCTAAGAGGAGCAGGAAAAAGCAAAAAATTTCAGAATTGCACCTTGCAATGCGGAGAAATTACTGTTTGTGCATTTACAATATTCATTGATTTTTGCCATTGAAAAACGTCCAGAAATGATTGAAGCTACTGACTGAATGAAAGGAGCTGGCATCTCAGAAAAACATCATGTTATTCATATACCAGAAATGTTTGAAGCTACTGACTGAATGAAAGGAGCTGGCATCTCACTCTCTTTGAATCTTCTTTATCATGCTAAGAGGAGCAGAAAAAAGCAAAAAATTTCAGAATTGCACCTTGCAATGCGGAGAAATTACTGTTTGTGCATTTACAATATTCATTGATTTTTGCCATTGAAAAACATCCAGAAATGATTGAAGCTACTGACTGAATGAAAGGAGCTGGCATCTCACTCTCTTTGAATCTTCTTTATCATGCTAAGAGGAGCAGGAAAAAGCAAAAAATTTCAGAATTGCACCTTGCAATGCGGAGAAATTACTGTTTGTGCATTTACAATATTCATTGATTTTTGCCATTGAAAAACGTCCAGAAATGATTGAAGCTACTGACTGAATGAAAGGAGCTGGCATCTCACTCTCTTTGAATCTTCTTTACCATGCTAAGAGGAGCAGGAAAAAGCAAAAAATTTCAAAATTGCACCTTGCAATGCGGAGAAATTACTGTTTGTGCATTTACAATATTCATTGATTTTTGCCATTGAAAAACATCATGTTATTCATATACCAGAAATGTTTGAAGCTACTGACTGAATGAAAGGAGCTGGCATCTCACTCTCTTTGAATCTTCTTTATCATGCTAAGAGGAGCAGGAAAAAGCAAAAAAATTCAGAATTGCTCCTTGCAATGCGTTGAAATTACTGTTTGTGCATTTACAATATTCATTGATTTTTGCCATTGAAAAACGTCCAGAAATGATTGAAGCTACTGACTGAATGAAAGGAGCTGGCATCTCACTCTCTTTGAATCTTCTTTATCATGCTAAGAGGAGCAGGAAAAAGCAAAAAATTTCAGAATTGCACCTTGCAATGCGGAGAAATTACTGTTTGTGCATTTACAATATTCATTGATTTTTGCCATTGAAAAACATCATGTTATTCATATACTAGAAATGTTTGAAGCTACTGACTGAATGAAAGGAGCTGGCATCTCACTCTCTTTGAATCTTCTTTATCATGCTAAGAGGAGCAGGAAAAAGCAAAAAATTTCAGAATTGCACCTTGCAATGCGGAGAAATTACTGTTTGTGCATTTACAATATTCATTGATTTTTGCCATTGAAAAACGTCCAGAAATGATTGAAGCTACTGACTGAATGAAAGGAGCTGGCATCTCACTCTCTTTGAATCTTCTTTATCATGCTAAGAGGAGCAGGAAAAAGCAAAAAATTTCAGAATTGCACCTTGCAATGCGGAGAAATTACTGTTTGTGCATTTACAATATTCATTGATTTTTGCCATTGAAAAACATCATGTTATTCATATACCAGAAATGTTTGAAGCTACTGACTGAATGAAAGGAGCTGGCATCTCACTCTCTTTGAATCTTCTTTATCATGCTAAGAGGAGCAGGAAAAAGCAAAAAATTTCAGAATTGCATCTTGCAATGCGGAGAAATTACTGTTTGTGCATTTACAATATTCATTGATTTTTGCCATTGAAAAACGTCCAGAAATGATTGAAGCTACTGACTGAATGAAAGGAGCTGGCATCTCACTCTCTTTGAATCTTCTTTATCATGCTTAGAGGAGCAGGAAAAAGCAAAAAATTTCAGAATTGCACCTTGCAATGCGGAGAAATTACTGTTTGTGCATTTACAATATTCATTGATTTTTGCCATTGAAAAACATCATGTTATTCAGATACCAGAAATGTTTGAAGCTACTGACTGAATGAAAGGAGCTGGCATCTCACTCTCTTTGAATCTTCTTTATCATGCTAAGAGGAGCAGGAAAAAGCAAAAAATTTCAGAATTGCACCTTGCAATGCGGAGAAATTACTGTTTGTGCATTTACAATATTCATTGATTTTTGCCATTGAAAAACGTCCAGAAATGATTGAAGCTACTGACTGAATGAAAGGAGCTGGCATCTCACTCTCTTTGAATCTTCTTTATCATGCTAAGAGGAGCAGGAAAAGCAAAAAATTTCAGAATTGCACCTTGCAATGTGGAGCAATTACTGTTTGTGCATTTACAATATTCATTGATTTTTGCCATTGAAAAACATCATGTTATTCATATACCAGAAATGTTTGAAGCTACTGACTGAATGAAAGGAGCTGGCATCTCACTCTCTTTGAATCTTCTTTATCATGCTAAGAGGAGCAGGAAAAAGCAAAAAATTTCAGAATTGCACCTTGCAATGCGGAGAAATTACTGTTTGTGCATTTACAATATTCATTGATTTTTGCCATTGAAAAACATCATGTTATTCATATACCAGAAATGTTTGAAGCTACTGACTGAATGAAAGGAGCTGGCATCTCACTCTCTTTGAATCTTCTTTATCATGCTAAGAGGAGCAGGAAAAAACAAAAAATTTCAGAATTGCACCTTGCAATGCGGAGAAATTACTGTTTGTGCATTTACAATATTCATTGATTTTTGCCATTGAAAAACATCCAGAAATGATTGAAGCTACTGACTGAATGAAAGGAGCTGGCATCTCACTCTCTTTGAATCTTGTTTATCATGCTAAGAGGAGCAGGAAAAAGCAAAAAATTTCAGAATTGCACCTTGCAATGCGGAGAAATTACTGTTTGTGCATTTACAATATTCATTGATTTTTGCCATTGAAAAACGTCCAGAAATGATTGAAGCTACTGACTGAATGAAAGGAGCTGGCATCTCACTCTCTTTGAATCTTCTTTACCATGCTAAGAGGAGCAGGAAAAAGCAAAAAATTTCAAAATTGCACCTTGCAATGCGGAGAAATTACTGTTTGTGCATTTACAATATTCATTGATTTTTGCCATTGAAAAACATCATGTTATTCATATACCAGAAATGTTTGAAGCTACTGACTGAATGAAAGGAGCTGGCATCTCACTCTCTTTGAATCTTCTTTATCATGCTAAGAGGAGCAGGAAAAAGCAAAAAAATTCAGAATTGCTCCTTGCAATGCGGAGAAATTACTGTTTGTGCATTTACAATATTCATTGATTTTTGCCATTGAAAAACGTCCAGAAATGATTGAAGCTACTGACTGAATGAAAGGAGCTGGCATCTCAATCTCTTTGAATCTTCTTTATCATGCTAAGAGGAGCAGGAAAAAGCAAAAAATTTCAGAATTGCACATTGCAATGCGGAGAAATTACTGTTTGTGCATTTACAATATTCATTGATTTTTGCCATTGAAAAACATCATGTTATTCATATACTAGAAATGTTTGAAGCTACTGACTGAATGAAAGGAGCTGGCATCTCACTCTCTTTGAATCTTCTTTATCATGCTAAGAGGAGCAGGAAAAAGCAAAAAATTTCAGAATTGCACCTTGCAATGCGGAGAAATTACTGTTTGTGCATTTACAATATTCATTGATTTTTGCCATTGAAAAACGTCCAGAAATGATTGAAGCTACTGACTGAATGAAAGGAGCTGGCATCTCACTCTCTTTGAATCTTCTTTATCATGCTTAGAGGAGCAGGAAAAAGCAAAAAATTTCAGAATTGCACCTTGCAATGCGGAGAAATTACTGTTTGTGCATTTACAATATTCATTGATTTTTGCCATTGAAAAACATCATGTTATTCATATACCAGAAATGTTTGAAGCTACTGACTGAATGAAAGGAGCTGGCATCTCACTCTCTTTGAATCTTCTTTATCATGCTAAGAGGAGCAGGAAAAAGCAAAAAATTTCAGAATTGCACCTTGCAATGCGGAGAAATTACTGTTTGTGCATTTACAATATTCATTGATTTTTGCCATTGAAAAACGTCCAGAAATGATTGAAGCTACTGACTGAATGAAAGGAGCTGGCATCTCACTCTCTTTGAATCTTCTTTATCATGCTTAGAGGAGCAGGAAAAAGCAAAAAATTTCAGAATTGCACCTTGCAATGCGGAGAAATTACTGTTTGTGCATTTACAATATTCATTGATTTTTGCCATTGAAAAACATCATGTTATTCATATACCAGAAATGATTGAAGCTACTGACTGAATGAAAGGAGCTGGCATCTCACTCTCTTTGAATCTTCTTTATCATGCTAAGAGGAGCAGGAAAAAGCAAAAAATTTCAGAATTGCACCTTGCAATGCGGAGAAATTACTGTTTGTGCATTTACAATATTCATTGATTTTTGCCATTGAAAAACGTCCAGAAATGATTGAAGCTACTGACTGAATGAAAGGAGCTGGCATCTCAGAAAAACATCATGTTATTCATATACCAGAAATGTTTGAAGCTACTGACTGAATGAAAGGAGCTGGCATCTCACTCTCTTTGAATCTTCTTTATCATGCTAAGAGGAGCAGAAAAAAGCAAAAAATTTCAGAATTGCACCTTGCAATGCGGAGAAATTACTGTTTGTGCATTTACAATATTCATTGATTTTTGCCATTGAAAAACATCCAGAAATGATTGAAGCTACTGACTGAATGAAAGGAGCTGGCATCTCACTCTCTTTGAATCTTGTTTATCATGCTAAGAGGAGCAGGAAAAAGCAAAAAATTTCAGAATTGCACCTTGCAATGCGGAGAAATTACTGTTTGTGCATTTACAATATTCATTGATTTTTGCCATTGAAAAACGTCCAGAAATGATTGAAGCTACTGACTGAATGAAAGGAGCTGGCATCTCACTCTCTTTGAATCTTCTTTACCATGCTAAGAGGAGCAGGAAAAAGCAAAAAATTTCAAAATTGCACCTTGCAATGCGGAGAAATTACTGTTTGTGCATTTACAATATTCATTGATTTTTGCCATTGAAAAACATCATGTTATTCATATACCAGAAATGTTTGAAGCTACTGACTGAATGAAAGGAGCTGGCATCTCACTCTCTTTGAATCTTCTTTATCATGCTAAGAGGAGCAGGAAAAAGCAAAAAAATTCAGAATTGCTCCTTGCAATGCGTTGAAATTACTGTTTGTGCATTTACAATATTCATTGATTTTTGCCATTGAAAAACGTCCAGAAATGATTGAAGCTACTGACTGAATGAAAGGATCTGGCATCTCACTCTCTTTGAATCTTCTTTATCATGCTAAGAGGAGCAGGAAAAAGCAAAAAATTTCAGAATTGCACCTTGCAATGCGGAGAAATTACTGTTTGTGCATTTACAATATTCATTGATTTTTGCCATTGAAAAACATCATGTTATTCATATACCAGAAATGTTTGAAGCTACTGACTGAATGAAAGGAGCTGGCATCTCACTCTCTTTGAATCTTCTTTATCATGCTAAGAGGAGCAGGAAAAAGCAAAAAATTTCAGAATTGCACCTTGCAATGCGGAGAAATTACTGTTTGTGCATTTACAATATTCATTGATTTTTGCCATTGAAAAACGTCCAGAAATGATTGAAGCTACTGACTGAATGAAAGGAGCTGGCATCTCACTCTCTTTGAATCTTCTTTATCATGCTAAGAGGAGCAGGAAAAAGCAAAAAATTTCAGAATTGCACCTTGCAATGCGGAGAAATTACTGTTTGTGCATTTACAATATTCATTGATTTTTGCCATTGAAAAACATCATGTTATTCATATACCAGAAATGTTTGAAGCTACTGACTGAATGAAAGGAGCTGGCATCTCACTCTCTTTGAATCTTCTTTATCATGCTAAGAGGAGCAGGAAAAAGCAAAAAATTTCAGAATTGCATCTTGCAATGCGGAGAAATTACTGTTTGTGCATTTACAATATTCATTGATTTTTGCCATTGAAAAACGTCCAGAAATGATTGAAGCTACTGACTGAATGAAAGGAGCTGGCATCTCACTCTCTTTGAATCTTCTTTATCATGCTTAGAGGAGCAGGAAAAAGCAAAAAAATTCAGAATTGCACCTTGCAATGCGGAGAAATTACTGTTTGTGCATTTACAATATTCATTGATTTTTGCCATTGAAAAACGTCCAGAAATGATTGAAGCTACTGACTGAATGAAAGGAGCTGGCATCTCACTCTCTTTGAATCTTCTTTATCATGCTTAGAGGAGCAGGAAAAAGCAAAAAATTTCAGAATTGCACCTTGCAATGCGGAGAAATTACTGTTTGTGCATTTACAATATTCATTGATTTTTGCCATTGAAAAACATCATGTTATTCATATACCAGAAATGTTTGAAGCTACTGACTGAATGAAAGGAGCCGGCATCTCACTCTCTTTGAATCTTCTTTATCATGCTAAGAGGAGCAGGAAAAAGCAAAAAATTTCAGAATTGCACCTTGCAATGCGGAGAAATTACTGTTTGTGCATTTACAATATTCATTGATTTTTGCCATTGAAAAACGTCCAGAAATGATTGAAGCTACTGACTGAATGAAAGGAGCTGGCATCTCACTCTCTTTGAATCTTCTTTATCATGCTAAGAGGAGCAGGAAAAGCAAAAAATTTCAGAATTGCACCTTGCAATGTGGAGAAATTACTGTTTGTGCATTTACAATATTCATTGATTTTTGCCATTGAAAAACATCATGTTATTCATATACCAGAAATGTTTGAAGCTACTGACTGAATGAAAGGAGCTGGCATCTCACTCTCTTTGAATCTTCTTTATCATGCTAAGAGGAGCAGGAAAAAGCAAAAAATTTCATAATTGCACCTTGCAATGCGGAGAAATTACTGTTTGTGCATTTACAATATTCATTGATTTTTGCCATTGAAAAACATCATGTTATTCATATACCAGAAATGTTTGAAGCTACTGACTGAATGAAAGGAGCTGGCATCTCACTCTCTTTGAATCTTCTTTATCATGCTAAGAGGAGCAGGAAAAATCAAAAAATTTCAGAATTGCACCTTGCAATGCGGAGAAATTACTGTTTGTGCATTTACAATATTCATTGATTTTTGCCATTGAAAAACATCATGTTATTCATATACCAGAAATGTTTGAAGCTACTGACTGAATGAAAGGAGCTGGCATCTCACTCTCTTTGAATCTTCTTTATCATGCTAAGAGGAGCAGGAAAAAACAAAAAATTTCAGAATTGCACCTTGCAATGCGGAGAAATTAGTGTTTGTGCATTTACAATATTCATTGATTTTTGCCATTGAAAAACATCCAGAAATGATTGAAGCTACTGACTGAATGAAAGGAGCTGGCATCTCACTCTCTTTGAATCTTGTTTATCATGCTAAGAGGAGCAGGAAAAAGCAAAAAATTTCAGAATTGCACCTTGCAATGCGGAGAAATTACTGTTTGTGCATTTACAATATTCATTGATTTTTGCCATTGAAAAACGTCCAGAAATGATTGAAGCTACTGACTGAATGAAAGGAGCTGGCATCTCACTCTCTTTGAATCTTCTTTACCATGCTAAGAGGAGCAGGAAAAAGCAAAAAATTTCAAAATTGCACCTTGCAATGCGGAGAAATTACTGTTTGTGCATTTACAATATTCATTGATTTTTGCCATTGAAAAACATCATGTTATTCATATACCAGAAATGTTTGAAGCTACTGACTGAATGAAAGGAGCTGGCATCTCACTCTCTTTGAATCTTCTTTATCATGCTAAGAGGAGCAGGAAAAAGCAAAAAAATTCAGAATTGCTCCTTGCAATGCGGAGAAATTACTGTTTGTGCATTTACAATATTCATTGATTTTTGCCATTGAAAAACGTCCAGAAATGATTGAAGCTACTGACTGAATGAAAGGAGCTGGCATCTCACTCTCTTTGAATCTTCTTTATCATGCTAAGAGGAGCAGGAAAAAGCAAAAAATTTCAGAATTGCACCTTGCAATGCGGAGAAATTACTGTTTGTGCATTTACAATATTCATTGATTTTTGCCATTGAAAAACATCATGTTATTCATATACTAGAAATGTTTGAAGCTACTGACTGAATGAAAGGAGCTGGCATCTCACTCTCTTTGAATCTTCTTTATCATGCTAAGAGGAGCAGGAAAAAGCAAAAAATTTCAGAATTGCACCTTGCAATGCGGAGAAATTACTGTTTGTGCATTTACAATATTCATTGATTTTTGCCATTGAAAAACGTCCAGAAATGATTGAAGCTACTGACTGAATGAAAGGAGCTGGCATCTCACTCTCTTTGAATCTTCTTTATCATGCTTAGAGGAGCAGGAAAAAGCAAAACATTTCAGAATTGCACCTTGCAATGCGGAGAAATTACTGTTTGTGCATTTACAATATTCATTGATTTTTGCCATTGAAAAACATCATGTTATTCATATACCAGAAATGTTTGAAGCTACTGACTGAATGAAAGGAGCTGGCATCTCACTCTCTTTGAATCTTCTTTATCATGCTAAGAGGAGCAGGAAAAAGCAAAAAATTTCAGAATTGCACCTTGCAATGAGGAGAAATTACTGTTTGTGCATTTACAATATTCATTGATTTTTGCCATTGAAAAACGTCCAGAAATGATTGAAGCTACTGACTGAATGAAAGGAGCTGGCATCTCACTCTCTTTGAATCTTCTTTATCATGCTAAGAGGAGCAGGAAAAAGCAAAAAATTTCAGAATTGCACCTTGCAATGCGGAGAAATTACTGTTTGTGCATTTACAATATTCATTGATTTTTGCCATTGAAAAACATCATGTTATTCATATGCCAGAAATGTTTGAAGCTACTGACTGAATGAAAGGAGCTGGCATCTCACTCTCTTTGAATCTTCTTTATCATGCTAAGAGGAGCAGGAAAAAGCAAAAAATTTCAGAATTGCATCTTGCAATGCGGAGAAATTACTGTTTGTGCATTTACAATATTCATTGATTTTTGCCATTGAAAAACGTCCAGAAATGATTGAAGCTACTGACTGAATGAAAGGAGCTGGCATCTCACTCTCTTTGAATCTTCTTTATCATGCTTAGAGGAGCAGGAAAAAGCAAAAAATTTCAGAATTGCACCTTGCAATGCGGAGAAATTACTGTTTGTGCATTTACAATATTCATTGATTTTTGCCATTGAAAAACATCATGTTATTCATATACCAGAAATGTTTGAAGCTACTGACTGAATGAAAGGAGCTGGCATCTCACTCTCTTTGAATCTTCTTTATCATGCTAAGAGGAGCAGGAAAAGCAAAAAATTTCAGAATTGCACCTTGCAATGTGGAGAAATTACTGTTTGTGCATTTACAATATTCATTGATTTTTGCCATTGAAAAACATCATGTTATTCATATACCAGAAATGTTTGAAGCTACTGACTGAATGAAAGGAGCTGGCATCTCACTCTCTTTGAATCTTCTTTATCATGCTAAGAGGAGCAGGAAAAATCAAAAAATTTCAGAATTGCACCTTGCAATGCGGAGAAATTACTGTTTGTGCATTTACAATATTCATTGATTTTTGCCATTGAAAAACATCATGTTATTCATATACCAGAAATGTTTGAAGCTACTGACTGAATGAAAGGAGCTGGCATCTCACTCTCTTTGAATCTTCTTTATCATGCTAAGAGGAGCAGGAAAAAACAAAAAATTTCAGAATTGCACCTTGCAATGCGGAGAAATTAGTGTTTGTGCATTTACAATATTCATTGATTTTTGCCATTGAAAAACATCCAGAAATGATTGAAGCTACTGACTGAATGAAAGGAGCTGGCATCTCACTCTCTTTGAATCTTGTTTATCATGCTAAGAGGAGCAGGAAAAAGCAAAAAATTTCAGAATTGCACCTTGCAATGCGGAGAAATTACTGTTTGTGCATTTACAATATTCATTGATTTTTGCCATTGAAAAACGTCCAGAAATGATTGAAGCTACTGACTGAATGAAAGGAGCTGGCATCTCACTCTCTTTGAATCTTCTTTACCATGCTAAGAGGAGCAGGAAAAAGCAAAAAATTTCAAAATTGCACCTTGCAATGCGGAGAAATTACTGTTTGTGCATTTACAATATTCATTGATTTTTGCCATTGAAAAACATCATGTTATTCATATACCAGAAATGTTTGAAGCTACTGACTGAATGAAAGGAGCTGGCATCTCACTCTCTTTGAATCTTCTTTATCATGCTAAGAGGAGCAGGAAAAAGCAAAAAAATTCAGAATTGCTCCTTGCAATGCGGAGAAATTACTGTTTGTGCATTTACAATATTCATTGATTTTTGCCATTGAAAAACGTCCAGAAATGATTGAAGCTACTGACTGAATGAAAGGAGCTGGCATCTCACTCTCTTTGAATCTTCTTTATCATGCTAAGAGGAGCAGGAAAAAGCAAAAAATTTCAGAATTGCACCTTGCAATGCGGAGAAATTACTGTTTGTGCATTTACAATATTCATTGATTTTTGCCATTGAAAAACATCATGTTATTCATATACTAGAAATGTTTGAAGCTACTGACTGAATGAAAGGAGCTGGCATCTCACTCTCTTTGAATCTTCTTTATCATGCTAAGAGGAGCAGGAAAAAGCAAAAAATTTCAGAATTGCACCTTGCAATGCGGAGAAATTACTGTTTGTGCATTTACAATATTCATTGATTTTTGCCATTGAAAAACGTCCAGAAATGATTGAAGCTACTGACTGAATGAAAGGAGCTGGCATCTCACTCTCTTTGAATCTTCTTTATCATGCTTAGAGGAGCAGGAAAAAGCAAAACATTTCAGAATTGCACCTTGCAATGCGGAGAAATTACTGTTTGTGCATTTACAATATTCATTGATTTTTGCCATTGAAAAACATCATGTTATTCATATACCAGAAATGTTTGAAGCTACTGACTGAATGAAAGGAGCTGGCATCTCACTCTCTTTGAATCTTCTTTATCATGCTAAGAGGAGCAGGAAAAAGCAAAAAATTTCAGAATTGCACCTTGCAATGAGGAGAAATTACTGTTTGTGCATTTACAATATTCATTGATTTTTGCCATTGAAAAACGTCCAGAAATGATTGAAGCTACTGACTGAATGAAAGGAGCTGGCATCTCACTCTCTTTGAATCTTCTTTATCATGCTAAGAGGAGCAGGAAAAAGCAAAAAATTTCAGAATTGCACCTTGCAATGCGGAGAAATTACTGTTTGTGCATTTACAATATTCATTGATTTTTGCCATTGAAAAACATCATGTTATTCATATGCCAGAAATGTTTGAAGCTACTGACTGAATGAAAGGAGCTGGCATCTCACTCTCTTTGAATCTTCTTTATCATGCTAAGAGGAGCAGGAAAAAGCAAAAAATTTCAGAATTGCATCTTGCAATGCGGAGAAATTACTGTTTGTGCATTTACAATATTCATTGATTTTTGCCATTGAAAAACGTCCAGAAATGATTGAAGCTACTGACTGAATGAAAGGAGCTGGCATCTCACTCTCTTTGAATCTTCTTTATCATGCTTAGAGGAGCAGGAAAAAGCAAAAAATTTCAGAATTGCACCTTGCAATGCGGAGAAATTACTGTTTGTGCATTTACAATATTCATTGATTTTTGCCATTGAAAAACATCATGTTATTCATATACCAGAAATGTTTGAAGCTACTGACTGAATGAAAGGAGCTGGCATCTCACTCTCTTTGAATCTTCTTTATCATGCTAAGAGGAGCAGGAAAAGCAAAAAATTTCAGAATTGCACCTTGCAATGTGGAGAAATTACTGTTTGTGCATTTACAATATTCATTGATTTTTGCCATTGAAAAACATCATGTTATTCATATACCAGAAATGTTTGAAGCTACTGACTGAATGAAAGGAGCTGGCATCTCACTCTCTTTGAATCTTCTTTATCATGCTAAGAGGAGCAGGAAAAAGCAAAAAATTTCAGAATTGCACCTTGCAATGCGGAGAAATTACTGTTTGTGCATTTACAATATTCATTGATTTTTGCCATTGAAAACATCATGTTATTCATATACCAGAAATGTTTGAAGCTACTGACTGAATGAAAGGAGCTGGCATCTCACTCTCTTTGAATCTTCTTTATCATGCTAAGAGGAGCAGGAAAAATCAAAAAATTTCAGAATTGCACCTTGCAATGCGGAGAAATTACTGTTTGTGCATTTACAATATTCATTGATTTTTGCCATTGAAAAACATCATGTTATTCATATACCAGAAATGTTTGAAGCTACTGACTGAATGAAAGGAGCTGGCATCTCACTCTGAATCTTCTTTATCATGCTAAGAGGAGCAGGAAAAAACAAAACATTTCAGAATTGCACCTTGCAATGCGGAGAAATTACTGTTTGTGCATTTACAATATTCATTGATTTTTGCCATTGAAAAACATCCAGAAATGATTGAAGCTACTGACTGAATGAAAGGAGCTGGCATCTCACTCTCTTTGAATCTTGTTTATCATGCTAAGAGGAGCAGGAAAAAGCAAAAAATTTCAGAATTGCACCTTGCAATGCGGAGAAATTACTGTTTGTGCATTTACAATATTCATTGATTTTTGCCATTGAAAAACGTCCAGAAATGATTGAAGCTACTGACTGAATGAAAGGAGCTGGCATCTCACTCTCTTTGAATCTTCTTTACCATGCTAAGAGGAGCAGGAAAAAGCAAAAAATTTCAAAATTGCACCTTGCAATGTGGAGAAATTACTGTTTGTGCATTTACAATATTCATTGATTTTTGCCATTGAAAAACATCATGTTATTCATATACCAGAAATGTTTGAAGCTACTGACTGAATGAAAGGAGCTGGCATCTCACTCTCTTTGAATCTTCTTTATCATGCTAAGAGGAGCAGGAAAAAGCAAAAAAATTCAGAATTGCTCCTTGCAATGCGGAGAAATTACTGTTTGTGCATTTACAATATTCATTGATTTTTGCCATTGAAAAACGTCCAGAAATGATTGAAGCTACTGACTGAATGAAAGGAGCTGGCATCTCACTCTCTTTGAATCTTCTTTATCATGCTAAGAGGAGCAGGAAAAAGCAAAAAATTTCAGAATTGCATCTTGCAATGCGGAGAAATTACTGTTTGTGCATTTACAATATTCATTGATTTTTGCCATTGAAAAACATCATGTTATTCATATACTAGAAATGTTTGAAGCTACTGACTGAATGAAAGGAGCTGGCATCTCACTCTCTTTGAATCTTCTTTATCATGCTAAGAGGAGCAGGAAAAAGCAAAAAATTTCAGAATTGCACCTTGCAATGCGGAGAAATTACTGTTTGTGCATTTACAATATTCATTGATTTTTGCCATTGAAAAACGTCCAGAAATGATTGAAGCTACTGACTGAATGAAAGGAGCTGGCATCTCACTCTCTTTGAATCTTCTTTATCATGCTTAGAGGAGCAGGAAAAAGCAAAAAATTTCAGAATTGCACCTTGCAATGCGGAGAAATTACTGTTTGTGCATTTACAATATTCATTGATTTTTGCAATTGAAAAACATCATGTTATTCATATACCAGAAATGTTTGAAGCTACTGACTGAATGAAAGGAGCTGGCATCTCACTCTCTTTGAATCTTCTTTATCATGCTAAGAGGAGCAGGAAAAAGCAAAAAATTTCAGAATTGCACCTTGCAATGCGGAGAAATTACTGTTTGTGCATTTACAATATTCATTGATTTTTGCCATTGAAAAACATCATGTTATTCATATACCAGAAATGTTTGAAGCTACTGACTGAATGAAAGGAGCTGGCATCTCACTTTCTTTGAATCTTGTTTATCATGCTAAGAGGAGCAGGAAAAAGCAAAAAATTTCAGAATTGCACCTTGCAATGCGGAGAAATTACTGTTTGTGCATTTACAATATTCATTGATTTTTGCCATTGAAAAACGTCCAGAAATGATTGAAGCTACTGACTGAATGAAAGGAGCTGGCATCTCACTCTCTTTGAATCTTCTTTATCATGCTAAGAGGAGCAGGAAAAAGCAAAAAATTTCAGAATTGCACCTTTCAATGCGGAGAAATTACTGTTTGTGCATTTACAATATTCATTGATTTTTGCCATTGAAAAATATCATGTTATTCATATACCAGAAATGTTTGAAGCTACTGACTGAATGAAAGGAGCTGGCATCTCACTCTCTTTGAATCTTCTTTATCATGCTAAGAGGAGCAGGAAAAAGCAAAAAATTTCAGAATTGCACCTTGCAATGCGGAGAAATTACTGTTTGTGCATTTACAATATTCATTGATTTTTGCCATTGAAAAACGTCCAGAAATGATTGAAGCTACTGACTGAATGAAAGGAGCTGGCATCTCACTCTCTTTGAATCTTGTTTATCATGCTAAGAGGAGCAGGAAAAAGCAAAAAATTTCAGAATTGCACCTTGCAATGCGGAGAAATTACTGTTTGTGCATTTACAATATTCATTGATTTTTGCCATTGAAAAACGTCCAGAAATGATTGAAGCTACTTACTGAATGAAAGGAGCTGGCATCTCACTCTCTTTGAATCTTCTTTATCATGCTAAGAGGAGCAGATAAAAGCAAAAAATTTCAGAATTGCACCTTGCAATGCGGAGAAATTACTGTTTGTGCATTTACAATATTCATTGATTTTTGCCATTGAAAAACATCATGTTATTCATATACCAGAAATGTTTGAAGCTACTGACTGAATGAAAGGAGCTGGCATCTCACTCTCTTTGAATCTTCTTTATCATGCTAAGAGGAGCAGGAAAAAGCAAAAAATTTCAGAATTGCACCTTGCAATGCGGAGAAATTACTGTTTGTGCATTTACAATATTCATTGATTTTTGCCATTGAAAAACGTCCAGAAATGATTGAAGCTACTGACTGAATGAAAGGAGCTGGCATCTCACTCTCTTTGAATCTTGTTTATCATGCTAAGAGGAGCAGGAAAAAGCAAAAAATTTCAGAATTGCACCTTGCAATGCGGAGAAATTACTGTTTGTGCATTTACAATATTCATTGATTTTTGCCATTGAAAAATGTCCAGAAATGATTGAAGCTACTTACTGAATGAAAGGAGCTGGCATCTCACTCTCTTTGAATCTTCTTTATCATGCTAAGAGGAGCAGGAAAAAGCAAAAAATTTCAGAATTGCACCTTGCAATGCGGAGAAATTACTGTTTGTGCATTTACAATATTCATTGATTTTTGCCATTGAAAAACGTCCAGAAATGATTGAAGCTACTGACTGAATGAAAGGAGCTGGCATCTCACTCTCTTTGAATCTTCTTTATCATGCTTAGAGGAGCAGGAAAAAGCAAAAAATTTCAGAATTGCACCTTGCAATGCGGAGAAATTACTGTTTGTGCATTTACAATATTCATTTATTTTTGCCATTGAAAAACATCATGTTATTCATATACCAGAAATGTTTGAAGCTACTGACTGAATGAAAGGAGCTGGCATCTCACTCTCTTTGAATCTTCTTTATCATGCTAAGAGGAGCAGGAAAAAGCAAAAAATTTCAGAATTGCACCTTGCAATGCGGAGAAATTACTGTTTGTGCATTTACAATATTCATTGATTTTTGCCATTGAAAAACGTCCAGAAATGATTGAAGCTACTGACTGAATGAAAGGAGCTGGCATCTCACTCTCTTTGAATCTTCTTTATCATGCTTAGAGGAGCAGGAAAAAGCAAAAATTTTCAGAATTGCACCTTGCAATGCGGAGAAATTACTGTTTGTGCATTTACAATATTCATTGATTTTTGCCATTGAAAAACGTCCAGAAATGATTGAAGCTACTGACTGAATGAAAGGAGCTGGCATCTCACTCTCTTTGAATCTTCTTTATCATGCTAAGAGGAGCAGGAAAAAGCAAAAAATTTCAGAATTGCACCTTGCAATGCGGAGAAATTACTGTTTGTGCATTTACAATATTCATTGATTTTTGCCATTGAAAAACGTCCAGAAATGATTGAAGCTACTGACTGAATGAAACGAGCTGGCATCTCACTCTCTTTGAATCTTGTTTATCTTGCTAAGAGGAGCAGGAAAAAGCAAAAAATTTCAGAATTGCACCTTGCAATGCGGAGAAATTACTGTTTGTGCATTTACAATATTCATTGATTTTTGCCATTGAAAAACGTCCAGAAATGATTGAAGCTACTGACTGAATGAAAGGAGCTGGCATCTCACTCTCTTTGAATCTTCTTTATCATGCTAAGAGGAGCAGGAAAAAGCAAAAAATTTCAGAATTGCACCTTGCAATGCGGAGAAATTACTGTTTGTGCATTTACAATATTCATTGATTTTTGCCATTGAAAAACGTCCAGAAATGATTGAAGCTACTGACTGAATGAAAGGAGCTGGCATCTCACTCTCTTTGAATCTTCTTTATCATGCTTAGAGGAGCAGGAAAAAGCAAAAAATTTCAGAAGTGCACCTTGCAATGCGGAGAAATTACTGTTTGTGCATTTACAATATTCATTGATTTTTGCCATTGAAAAACATCATGTTATTCATATACCAGAAATGTTTGAAGCTACTGACTGAATGAAAGGAGCTGGCATCTCACTCTCTTTGAATCTTCTTTATCATGCTAAGAGGAGCAGGAAAAAGCAAAAAATTTCAGAATTGCACCTTGCAATGCGGAGAAATTACTGTTTGTGCATTTACAATATTCATTGATTTTTGCCATTGAAAAACGTCCAGAAATGATTGAAGCTACTGACTGAATGAAAGGAGCTGGCATCTCACTCTCTTTGAATCTTCTTTATCATGCTAAGAGGAGCAGGAAAAAGCAAAAAATTTCAGAATTGCACCTTGCAATGCGGAGAAATTACTGTTTGTGCATTTACAATATTCATTGATTTTTGCCATTGAAAAACATCCAGAAATGATTGAAGCTACTGACTGAATGAAAGGAGCTGGCATCTCACTCTCTTTGAATCTTGTTTATCATGCTAAGAGGAGCAGGAAAAAGCAAAAAATTTCAGAATTGCACCTTGCAATGCGGAGAAATTACTGTTTGTGCATTTACAATATTCATTGATTTTTGCCATTGAAAAACGTCCAGAAATGATTGAAGCTACTGACTGAATGAAAGGAGCTGGCATCTCACTCTCTTTGAATCTTCTTTACCATGCTAAGAGGAGCAGGAAAAAGCAAAAAATTTCAAAATTGCACCTTGCAATGCGGAGAAATTACTGTTTGTGCATTTACAATATTCATTGATTTTTGCCATTGAAAAACATCATGTTATTCATATACCAGAAATGTTTGAAGCTACTGACTGAATGAAAGGAGCTGGCATCTCACTCTCTTTGAATCTTCTTTATCATGCTAAGAGGAGCAGGAAAAAGCAAAAAAATTCAGAATTGCTCCTTGCAATGCGGAGAAATTACTGTTTGTGCATTTACAATATTCATTGATTTTTGCCATTGAAAAACGTCCAGAAATGATTGAAGCTACTGACTGAATGAAAGGAGCTGGCATCTCACTCTCTTTGAATCTTCTTTATCATGCTAAGAGGAGCAGGAAAAAGCAAAAAATTTCAGAATTGCACCTTGCAATGCGGAGAAATTACTGTTTGTGCATTTACAATATTCATTGATTTTTGCCATTGAAAAACATCATGTTATTCATATACTAGAAATGTTTGAAGCTACTGACTGAATGAAAGGAGCTGGCATCTCACTCTCTTTGAATCTTCTTTATCATGCTAAGAGGAGCAGGAAAAAGCAAAAAATTTCAGAATTGCACCTTGCAATGCGGAGAAATTACTGTTTGTGCATTTACAATATTCATTGATTTTTGCCATTGAAAAACGTCCAGAAATGATTGAAGCTACTGACTGAATGAAAGGAGCTGGCATCTCACTCTCTTTGAATCTTCTTTATCATGCTTAGAGGAGCAGGAAAAAGCAAAAAATTTCAGAATTGCACCTTGCAATGCGGAGAAATTACTGTTTGTGCATTTACAATATTCATTGATTTTTGCCATTGAAAAACATCATGTTATTCATATACCAGAAATGTTTGAAGCTACTGACTGAATGAAAGGAGCTGGCATCTCACTCTCTTTGAATCTTCTTTATCATGCTAAGAGGAGCAGGAAAAAGCAAAAAATTTCAGAATTGCACCTTGCAATGCGGAGAAATTACTGTTTGTGCATTTACAATATTCATTGATTTTTGCCATTGAAAAACGTCCAGAAATGATTGAAGCTACTGACTGAATGAAAGGAGCTGGCATCTCACTCTCTTTGAATCGTCTTTATCATGCTAAGAGGAGCAGGAAAAAGCAAAAAATTTCAGAATTGCACCTTGCAATGCGGAGAAATTACTGTTTGTGAATTTACAATATTCATTGATTTTTGCCATTGAAAAACATCATGTTATTCATATACCAGAAATGTTTGAAGCTACTGACTGAATGAAAGGAGCTGGCATCTCACTCTCTTTGAATCTTCTTTATCATGCTAAGAGGAGCAGGAAAAAGCAAAAAATTTCAGAATTGCACCTTGCAATGCGGAGAAATTACTGTTTGTGCATTTACAATATTCATTGATTTTTGCCATTGAAAAACATCATGTTATTCATATACCAGAAATGTTTGAAGCTACTGACTGAATGAAAGGAGCTGGCATCTCACTTTCTTTGAATCTTGTTTATCATGCTAAGAGGAGCAGGAAAAAGCAAAAAATTTCAGAATTGCACCTTGCAATGCGGAGAAATTACTGTTTGTGCATTTACAATATTCATTGATTTTTGCCATTGAAAAACGTCCAGAAATGATTGAAGCTACTGACTGAATGAAAGGAGCTGGCATCTCACTCTCTTTGAATCTTCTTTATCATGCTAAGAGGAGCAGGAAAAAGCAAAAAATTTCAGAATTGCACCTTTCAATGCGGAGAAATTACTGTTTGTGCATTTACAATATTCATTGATTTTTGCCATTGAAAAATATCATGTTATTCATATACCAGAAATGTTTGAAGCTACTGACTGAATGAAAGGAGCTGGCATCTCACTCTCTTTGAATCTTCTTTATCATGCTAAGAGGAGCAGGAAAAAGCAAAAAATTTCAGAATTGCACCTTGCAATGCGGAGAAATTACTGTTTGTGCATTTACAATATTCATTGATTTTTGCCATTGAAAAACGTCCAGAAATGATTGAAGCTACTGACTGAATGAAAGGAGCTGGCATCTCACTCTCTTTGAATCTTGTTTATCATGCTAAGAGGAGCAGGAAAAAGCAAAAAATTTCAGAATTGCACCTTGCAATGCGGAGAAATTACTGTTTGTGCATTTACAATATTCATTGATTTTTGCCATTGAAAAACGTCCAGAAATGATTGAAGCTACTTACTGAATGAAAGGAGCTGGCATCTCACTCTCTTTGAATCTTCTTTATCATGCTAAGAGGAGCAGGAAAAAGCAAAAAATTTCAGAATTGCACCTTGCAATGCGGAGAAATTACTGTTTGTGCATTTACAATATTCATTGATTTTTGCCATTGAAAAACATCATGTTATTCATATACCAGAAATGTTTGAAGCTACTGACTGAATGAAAGGAGCTGGCATCTCACTCTCTTTGAATCTTCTTTATCATGCTAAGAGGAGCAGGAAAAAGCAAAAAATTTCAGAATTGCACCTTGCAATGCGGAGAAATTACTGTTTGTGCATTTACAATATTCATTGATTTTTGCCATTGAAAAACGTCCAGAAATGATTGAAGCTACTGACTGAATGAAAGGAGCTGGCATCTCACTCTCTTTGAATCTTGTTTATCATGCTAAGAGGAGCAGGAAAAAGCAAAAAATTTCAGAATTGCACCTTGCAATGCGGAGAAATTACTGTTTGTGCATTTACAATATTCATTGATTTTTGCCATTGAAAAACGTCCAGAAATGATTGAAGCTACTTACTGAATGAAAGGAGCTGGCATCTCACTCTCTTTGAATCTTCTTTATCATGCTAAGAGGAGCAGGAAAAAGCAAAAAATTTCAGAATTGCACCTTGCAATGCGGAGAAATTACTGTTTGTGCATTTACAATATTCATTGATTTTTGCCATTGAAAAACGTCCAGAAATGATTGAAGCTACTGACTGAATGAAAGGAGCTGGCATCTCACTCTCTTTGAATCTTCTTTATCATGCTTAGAGGAGCAGGAAAAAGTAAAAAATTTCAGAATTGCACCTTGCAATGCGGAGAAATTACTGTTTGTGCATTTACAATATTCATTGATTTTTGCCATTGAAAAACATCATGTTATTCATATACCAGAAATGTTTGAAGCTACTGACTGAATGAAAGGAGCTGGCATCTCACTCTCTTTGAATCTTCTTTATCATGCTAAGAGGAGCAGGAAAAAGCAAAAAATTTCAGAATTGCACCTTGCAATGCGGAGAAATTACTGTTTGTGCATTTACAATATTCATTGATTTTTGCCATTGAAAAACGTCCAGAAATGATTGAAGCTACTGACTGAATGAAAGGAGCTGGCATCTCACTCTCTTTGAATCTTCTTTATCATGCTAAGAGGAGCAGGAAAAAGCAAAAAATTTCAGAATTGCACCTTGCAATGCGGAGAAATTACTGTTTGTGCATTTACAATATTCATTGATTTTTGCCATTGAAAAATGTCCAGAAATGATTGAAGCTACTGACTGAATGAAAGGAGCTGGCATCTCACTCTCTTTGAATCTTCTTTATCATGCTAAGAGGAGCAGGAAAAAGCAAAAAATTTCAGAATTGCACCTTGCAATGCGGAGAAATTACTGTTTGTGCATTTACAATATTCATTGATTTTTGCCATTGAAAAACGTCCAGAAATGATTGAAGCTACTGACTGAATGAAACGAGCTGGCATCTCACTCTCTTTGAATCTTGTTTATCTTGCTAAGAGGAGCAGGAAAAAGCAAAAAATTTCAGAATTGCACCTTGCAATGCGGAGAAATTACTGTTTGTGCATTTACAATATTCATTGATTTTTGCCATTGAAAAACGTCCAGAAATGATTGAAGCTACTGACTGAATGAAAGGAGCTGGCATCTCACTCTCTTTGTTTTACCATATTTTTTTTATTTTTAATAAACAATTTAACAGGGGAATAACAAACGTAGCATAAAAGTAGTGACAAAAGAATATTCATAATAAGGGATAAATTCTGAGGGAAGGGAAAGGGAAAGGGAACAAACGGGAATGGATAATCAGGAAAGATGGGAGAAATTTGTTCGTCAAATAGTATATACGATAATACAGAAATTTGAACACTTTAAACACACATTACTATCATTAGCAAAAATTAAACATATTAATGAGCTAAACACGACACACATTAAGATGTTCCAGCGTTATGAGAGGGTTGAGGGAATTTAGTGAGCCAAATATCCCACTTCCTAGAGAATTTAAGTAAATTATTGTTGATAAGGGCAAATCTGAGTTCAAATATTCTATGGAGATTCATCTTATCAACTAAGTCCTCCAAAGTGGGGACATGTGACTTTCTCCAATAAAAAGCCAATGCGTTCTTACACACTGAAAATAAGTGAATCACCAAAGATCTTTCAAACGACTTATATGGTTCGAGATCCAAGGATAGTAAAGCCATTTGAGGGGTCAATACTACAGGTCTGCCTAAAAGGTCATCTACCAAAGAAGAGATCTGAGCCCATAGATTCCGGATTTTAGGGCAGCTCCAAAAGAGATGTAAAAGATCTCCCCTAAGGCCGCACTCCCTCCAACAAAGGGGAGAGTTGCTGGGCTTTATATGGTGAAGCCTGATTGGAGTGTAATACCATCTGGTTAGAATTTTGAAGTAAGCCTCTTGTAAGGGCATAGATATATTAGAGGCTTGAGAAAAAAGAACAGCACTCTCCCATTGATCGGATTGGAAATTGAGTTTTAGATCTTTTTCCCAGCGTATCATGTAGAGGTGTTTTTGGAAGGAAAGATCATTATTGAAGCTGTTATATATGTGTCTCAGGCTCCAAAAAATTTTGTGGGATGGGTTGCTTAACAGGTTCACCGAGGTTTCAGAAACAATAAGTTTACCAGAAGTAAATTCCAGAATAATGCTCTTTAAATGAGAGTATAAAAAGAAATCAGAAGAAGGTAAGTTGAATCTTTTTTTAAGAATTTGAAAAGGAATAAAGGCAGAAGCTTCATAGAAGTCTCCAATTTTCCTTAACCCTTTATTGTCCCACTGATCTGGAATGGAAGAGTTATACAGATCAGCAACAAAACCAATTGGAAAATTTTTGACAAAAGAAAACTTATCCATATCAGAATTTCTTAAGGGGCTCTTTTTCTTTCTTTTGGCGATTTTTTTCCAGGCGTCAATAATCGCCTGGAAAATAGGATGGGAAGAATCATGGGTGCACTGTTTAAAGAGATGCCTAAGTAACAGTTCACGTGGAGAAGAGCCATTATTTAAGAAGGTCTCCAGAGTCATCCAAGCCGGGGGACTGTCAGAATTAAACCAAGTACTGCTCTGTTTGATGAGGTTTGCCAAATAGTAAGCGGAAATATTAGGGTGACTCAGACCTCCGTTACATTTATTCTTGTACAATATATCTGCAGATATCCTCGCACGTTTATTACCCCAGACATAAGAATTGATCTGATTTTGAATTTTTTGAATAAAGATGTGAGAAATAGTTAAAGGTAAGTTGCGGAAAAAATATAAGATTTTAGGTAGAACAAACATCTTAATAGAGAGGACTCTACCCCACCATGACAAATCTCTCTTCAAAAAATCCATCAAATCTCCGCAGACGATATCCTCAATCAGAACCAGGTTGTCAGAAATTGTTGAGTTAATAGTTTTACCAATACTGATCCCCAAATAAGTCAGATTGCGTTTAGCCAAACCGAAGGAAAATCTCGAGTGTAAAACCTCTCTCGTCTGGCGATCCAGATTAATATTTAAAAGTTTAGACTTCTCATTATTGATCTTAAAATAAGAAATCTGAGAGAATAGTTCTAGAACCTTCGAAACTTCCGCAACCGAATTTACTGGGTCCAGCAAGGAAAGCATAACATCATCTGCAAAGAGGCCAATTTTAAATTCTCGAGATGGGGTAGAAATCCCCCTAATGTCAGTGTTTTCTCTAATCCTCTGTGCCAAAGGCTCCATAGCCAAGACAAAGAGAAGGGGGGAAAGTGGGCAACCCTGTCTGGTACCATTTGTTATAGGGATTGGGTTTGAGAGATAATTGTTAACATAAATTTTTGCTTGGGGGTTAGAATAGAGGGCCATAATTGAAGAGAGAAATTTGTTGTCAAAACCGAATTTAATAAGGGTGAGTTTAAGGTATAGCCAATTTAACCTGTCGAACGCTTTTTCAGCGTCTAAAGCAAGCAGTGAAGTTGGGAGTTTCGCCGTATTTATCACCTTAATAATATTCAGAAGTCTTCTAGAGCCATCAGTTGCTTGCCTCCCACCAACGAAGCCAATCTGATCGTCGTTGATGAGAGATGGAAGAATAGTCGATAAACGATTGGCCAGAATTTTCGAATATATCTTAATGTCAGTGTTAATTAGCGAAATGGGCCTATAATTTTTAACATTATCTCTCTCATCCCTAGACTTGGGTATTAGGGTAATGGTGGCTTCCAGCATTTCTGAGGGGAAGGAGCTTATTGAGGAAGCATGATTGAAAATTTTCGTGAGAGGGGAAGAAAGTAGGTCGCAAAAAGTTTTATAATACTCATTGATGAACCCATCTGGACCCGGAGCCTTGAAATCTTTAAGTTGCTTTATTGTGTTAATAATTTCAAGGTTAGAAAAAGGCTTATTCAATGACTCGTGATCCAGAGGGCTCAATTTCGGTAGGTTAATGGAGGATAAAAATTTGTTGATTGCGTCTGGGTGAGGATGGGGAATTAGAGGGTCAGTTTTGATGTTGTAGAGTTTTTTGTAAAAGTCTGCAAACTGGTTCACTATATCTTTAGGGTGGCAAAACGTTATTCCGCTATTGTTTTTTATTTTATCTATTCTATTAATCGCTCTTTTACATTTAACTAGGCGAGCCATAAAGCGGGTAGGTTTATTTAGAGCCGCATAGTAATTAAATTTTGATTTCCGAATAATCGCATCATAGGAGGAAGAAATTTCTGATTTTAGCTCTACCCTTAAATTTGAGAGCTCTTTTTGAATTATTGGGGAAGGGGAAGGAAGATTTATTTGTTCTAGTTCTTTTTCCCTAATCAGTTTTTGAAGAGAATTAATTTTTGTTCTTTTTCCTTTTTTTTCAGATGAGGATATCTGCATTAGTACACCACGAAGGACAGCCTTGTGAGCGCACCAGCTGGAGAAGGGATTAGATAAATCTGGGGTATCGTTCTCCCTAAAATAATCAGAAATAGCTTTTTCAATAATTTTTTTGTTTTTGGGGTTATGAATAAGTGAAGATCTACATTTCCAAAGAAATCCATTTTTAATAAGAGGACCAATATGAATTTCACATGACGTAGGGGCATGATCTGATAGAGACCTAAGGCCTATAGATACGCTAGAGAATTTGGGTAAAGAAAAAACGTCAGTTATTATTAAGTCAATTCTAGAGGCCGTTTGGTGCGCATCCGAAAAATGGGAGAATTCTTTGGAGGTAGTTTGCAGACATCTAAATGTATCAAATAGTTCATTTTTATAAAGCCAATTATTTAGCGTCGGGTATAAATGACGGCTGGGGGAGGAAGAGTCCATATGCCCGTCCGGGACCATGTTGAAGTCTCCCAAAAAAATCAATTCGCCTCTCCTAACCTCTTCAACCTTTCTAAAAACCTTGTTCAAAAAGGGTATTTGCTTTTTATTTGGGGCGTATAGGTTAACAACAGTGCACTCATGATTATTCAGTTTACAGAGCAATATATGGAACCTTCCATTGACATCTTTATGCTGATCTAAAAACTCAAATGGGACAGAATCTCTGATCACTGTAGCTACACCGGCTTTTTTCCGGTCGCTAGTGGATTCAAATATATGAGGGTAGCGTTTGTGGGTGAAGGTAGGGTGTTTTCCCTCGGCAAACCTTGTCTCCTGAAGACACGCAACATCAGCACCAAGATGACCCAATTCCTTCCAAAGGGAGAATCTCTTATTGGGACTGTTTAGGCCTCTTACATTATAGGTGATGATCTTGATAGGCATAAGTAAATTAATAATCAAAGTAAATCAAAAGGAGAGGGGTCAGTTGGTCCAACAAATTCCCAAAAAATAAAAATCAACCGACAATCAAAGCTGGAATACAATATCTCTAATATTAATTCAAAGATAGTAATAACAATAACCAAATATTCAAAGAAAAAGAAAAAAAAAACGAATCAAAAAATCTCCTGAGGGAACCTTCACCGAAAAGGTTCTCCCTCAGATTGGGGGGAAAAATAATGTGGACAAACCATGAAGGCTAAATATAAAGAAGAATGATAAATTTATTATAGCATGTTAGGTGAGGTGATAAAATGAGATTATTTTTAAAGAGGGCTCCCGAGGGAGTAGTGTTTATCATTTCAGCGGTGGGGTGCCTTTGTAACTTTGTAGGGAATGTCTTTTATAAAATCAAAAAATTTAGGGCCTTCATCAGGATCTGTAAGAGTGAATGTTTTCCGGTTAAAGAAAATCAGCAACTTTACTGGAAAGCCCCACCTATACGGGATATTCATATCCCTCAGTCTATCTGTGGTCAATTTGTATGACCTTCTTGTATCCATGGTTTCTTTGGAAAAATCTGAGAAGATTTTTAGGTGCGAAAAAGGTTCTGGAAAAGTCCTGTTTTCCCTAATATAATTCAAGATTCTCTCTTTGGTCGAGAAAAAATGTAACCTAACTATTACATCCCTAGGAAGATCCGAGGAGATGGAGGTCGGACGAAATAGGCGATGGGCCCTATCGATGATAAGATCCTGCTCAGAGAGGGATGGGATTGTCTTGTGAAATAAGTCTTTGACAAAAGCCAAGACATCTGAGGGAGAAACATCCTCAGATATGCCTCTAATTTTCAAATTATTTCTCCTACTCCTATCCTCCAAATCCGCAACTTTTAATCTGAGTCTTTTAAGTTCTGATTTAATTTCTAGATTATCAGAAGAGACAGATTCTATCTTACTCTCCACCGTTTCAAGTCTTTTAGTGTTTTGCTCTAATTTAACTCCAAAAGCTTCCAAAGTAGATTTCATGGTGTCTACCTGTTTCTCGAAGCCCAGTTTCATATTTCTGTCAATCGTCTTTAAAAGATTGTCCAGATATAAACCAAGGTCGGTATTTCCCAAATCTTGAGAAATGGTCATTTTGACCGGGACACTAGGAGTAGGATCTGAGGACGAAGGGGAAAAGTCCCTTTTAGCACGTCTCTTATCTGGACCGGGATTGGGAGATGTGTCCGAGGATTCTTCATCCGAGCTCGAGGCCAGTGAAGAATATTTGTTGCTCCATTCTCCTGGGTCCCTTCTCTTTGATGAGATGGAAATATCCATCTCTTCCACTTTTTTTTCCTTAACTACGGTAGAAGGGGCAGGTTTAGCATCAGGAATTCTCTGTGGTTTTGGAGATAATATAGTTTTAGAAGATTCCTTGGTGGGAGAGCTTACTTTAGAACTCTGTCTGTCTTCCAGATTTCTATGAGGAGATCTGGACTTAAGAGGACTAATAGTATTGACAGCATCTTCTGATGGGTTTGAAAATGAAAAGCGTTTAGAGGACTTCGCTTTTACCGCACTAGATTTAAGGGGAGCTTCCAATGACTTTTGGGTATTTTTTTTATTAGCCGCCATTATAAAATATCAGACCTATAAGTATATATATATAGAAAAATATTAAAATGGCACTAGAAATAATTGACCTGAAGAGTGGACAAAAGACTTTAGAGTTGCAAAATAACTAGGAACAATGACTAGAAGAAATTTGCATAAACAAATATTATTCCGACAAGAGGCAAACAATACTCTTAAAAACTGCGGAGCTATGTACCCCCTAGAATGCAATCCTTTAAATGCAAATCACAGTCAAAAGTATCAAAAGAAATAATGAAAATTGACCTGAGGGATAAAAATAAAGGCACATATAGTTGTCAACAGAAAACTAATTATTATAGAGATCAGCAGTTCTGTAGAATTCCATGAGCACCAACTGTAATATATATATCAGTTAGCGTGGTCACAAAATATATATATGAAGGCAGTAACAGTTCCACTTAACCCTCCTCTCCCCCTCAGAGTCAAACTCCGTGTTCAGGTTGCTGTCACACCATATATTGGCTGATAGACCGCTTTATATGTACTGATATAAAATCAGTACCTTGGACAGCGGAGCAGAGCGGCACTTCAGCAGTTCAGCAGGGGGCGGGAGATTTAAATGTTGCAGCAGGAGATAGATGCCGGTATCAGGTGGGATCACAGCAGCGCTGCAATAGGAGGGGGCATACAGTCAATGGGAGTCAGTGGGGACCCCACACCAGAGGCACACAGGTGGCAGAGCGGCACAGCGGGCAGAAGATGGAGGCGGGCCGTGGATGTCGGCGGTGCCTGTCAGCTGGGAGCCGGGAGAATCAGACAGTCCCGCAGTCAAAAGAGGGGGGCACCGCCACCAAGGGAACAGCCCCGGGATCCTCAGACACAGCTTAGGCAGCAGAGCTGGGCGGCGTTGTAATAGGAGGCAGGGGTGATTTGAATGTGCCGGCTGTGTATGCGTGTCAAGTCAGCTGGAGCACAGTGATACTGCTGCAGGAGTAGAGGGGCAGTCTGAGTGAGCCTGCAGGGCTTAAATACCGGGGGCATATAAAGCTCAGTGGTGTTTCAGCAGGGGGAGGTAGATCACAGGGTCTGCAGGAGACAGTCACCGGAGGAGTTAATCAGCAGAGCGGCACATCTAAGGATGAACAATGCGGACTGTGGGCACTGTCAGCTCCTATCAGTTGGAGCTGTGAGGAGCGGAGCGGCCCCTCTGCTAAGGAGGGGAAACCTCCGTCGCTATGACAACCTCAGGGACGCGGTGGAACGGGCCGAAGACACCGGCAGTGCCCGACAATGGGAGAGAGCAGTAAGCAGAACGGCTTCAGTACAGAGGAGGGGGCACCGCTACTAAGGGAACAGCCCGGCGGCAGCCGCACAGAGGAGGAGAGAGCCGCGACACAGACACTGACGGTGCCTGTCAGCTGAAGGAAGAGGGGACACCGCTGCCACCAGAGCAGCCCCGGAATCGCGGACAACAGACCCACGGAAACGGTAAGAGCCCTGGTGTTAGCCAGGGCTCATCTAACCTTGATGGCTTGGTGTGTACCGTCCCGCTCCGCCTCTTGATCTTCGTGTCGCTCAGCCTTGGGATCTCGGACTTCAGTTGGTAACAGGAGTCTTGTCCTCAGGGTCCGGTGGAAGTGTGGATACTTGGTCCGGGGGTGCAGCGTCGCTTCTCTATGTAGTGGAGTCTTGCGGGTCCGGTCTGGTCCTCTGTGGGGTCACGTCAGCTGGATGTCGGATGAAATTGTCAGGTGGCCGCCGGTACTTTAAAACAGAGGGGGTCGCCTGGTTTTATTGGGGGGTTGTTTAATAGAGCCCGGACTCTGTCTGTAATATCACTCTGTCACTCAAATACTCCTGGGACCGCGGTCTTCCCTGCACAGCGCCGGCCGGTATTTTCAGTTTAATAGTTCTATCACCGGTCGCAGCTGGTAATGGGGTGACTAGCAGGCAGGGACAGCTTGCAGGCTGAGGGTCTGGTTCAGGGAGGCCGCTTTCGGGGTGCAGGATCCCGTGGGTCTATTTAGAACTCAGTCTTTGTTTCTTCCCAGCACAGGCTGCAGAAGCTGGCTTACAGAGTTGGTTTGTCCCGCAGCAGAGCCGCGCGACTCGCCGGCAGAATGAATGAAAGGAGCCTGTCAGCACGGGGGTCAATTCCAGGGCTCGACTGTATCCCCCCACAGCTTCAAGGTAGGTTTCTGGTTATTTTCAGAGAACCTCTTACCCGATAGGAGAGGTTTGTTGGTAGTGTCTGAAGATTGATCTCCCTCAGTGGGGCCTTTCCCGGAGTCGGGACAGAATAGTCTTTCTCTGCATGCAGGGATCAGCTGATCCACGGAGCTCCGTGCCGCCGGCTTCAAAGTATAAATCCTATGCAATCCACCAAGTAACACCCGATGAACGGTGTTCTGAGGCCCGGAGGTAGGGAGTGGTGAGGGTCCCTTTGCAGAGACACACAGACCTGCAAGCCTGCAGGACTATGTCACAATACCCACGACTGGAATGAAATCAAGGACGCACCTCACTGCTTCCAAATGAAATATCTCCTGGAATAACGGGTCAGGGAGAGTCTTTTTAGTATCCAGATGATCCTTAGGCTTTAAGAAGTTTGTCCATGCCAAAATTAAATGAATAAATCCTCTTAAGTTTATCATGCTAAGAGGAGCAGGAAAAAGCAAAAAATTTCAGAATTGCACCTTGCAATGCGGAGAAATTACTCTTTGTGCATTTACAATATTCATTGATTTTTGCCATTGAAAAACGTCCAGAAATGATTGAAGCTACTGACTGAATGAAAGGAGCTGGCATCTCACTCTCTTTGAATCTTCTTTATCATGCTAAGAGGAGCAGGAAAAAGCAAAAAATTTCAGAATTGCACCTTGCAATGCGGAGAAATTACTGTTTGTGCATTTACAATATTCATTGATTTTTGCCATTGAAAAACGTCCAGAAATGATTGAAGCTACTGACTGAATGAAAGGAGCTGGCATCTCACTCTCTTTGAATCTTCTTTATCATGCTAAGAGGAGCAGGAAAAAGCAAAACATTTCAGAATTGCACCTTGCAATGCGGAGAAATTACTGTTTGTGCATTTACAATATTCATTGATTTTTGCCATTGAAAAACATCATGTTATTCATATACCAGAAATGTTTGAAGCTACTGACTGAATGAAAGGAGCTGGCATCTCACTCTCTTTGAATCTTCTTT
Source organism: Phyllobates terribilis (assembly GCF_046119375.1). NCBI lineage: Eukaryota > Metazoa > Chordata > Amphibia > Anura > Dendrobatidae > Phyllobates > Phyllobates terribilis. The sequence continues at coordinate 73,569 of NW_027363274.1, forward strand.
ATCATGCTAAGAGGAGCAGGAAAAAGCAAAAAATTTCAGAATTCCACCTTGCAATGCGGAGAAATTACTGTTTGTGCATTTACAATATTCATTGATTTTTGCCATTGAAAAACGTCCAGAAATGATTGAAGCTACTGACTGAATGAAAGGAGCTGGTATCTCACTCTCTTTGAATCTTGTTTATCATGCTAAGAGGAGCAGGAAAAAGCAAAAAATTTCAGAATTGCACCTTGCAATGCGGAGAAATTACTGTTTGTGCATTTACAATATTCATTGATTTTTGCCATTGAAAAACGTCCAGAAATGATTGAAGCTACTGACTGAATGAAAGGAGCTGGCATCTCACTCTCTTTGAATCTTCTTTATCATGCTAAGAGGAGCAGGAAAAAGCAAAAAATTTCAGAATTGCACCTTGCAATCCGGAGAAATTACTGTTTGTGCATTTACAATATTCATTGATTTTTGCCATTGAAAAACATCATGTTATTCATATACCAGAAATGATTGAAGCTACTGACTGAATGAAAGGAGCTGGCATCTCACTCTCTTTGAATCTTCTTTATCATGCTAAGAGGAGCAGGAAAAAGCAAAAAATTTCAGAATTGCACCTTGCAATGCGGAGAAATTACTGTTTGTGCATTTACAATATTCAATGATTTTTGCCATTGAAAAACGTCCAGAAATGATTGAAGCTACTGACTGAATGAAAGGAGCTGGCATCTCACTCTCTTTGAATCTTCTTTATCATGCTAAGAGGAGCAGGAAAAAGCAAAAAATTTCAGAATTGCACCTTGCAATGTGGAGAAATTACTGTTTGTGCATTTACAATATTCATTGATTTTTGCCATTGAAAAACATCATGTTATTCATATACCAGAAATGTTTGAAGCTACTGACTGAATGAAAGGAGCTGGCATCTCACTCTCTTTGAATCTTCTTTATCATGCTAAGAGGAGCAGGAAAAAGCAAAAAATTTCAGAATTGCACCTTGCAATGCGGAGAAATTACTCTTTGTGCATTTACAATATTCATTGATTTTTGCCATTGAAAAACGTCCAGAAATGATTGAAGCTACTGACTGAATGAAAGGAGCTGGCATCTCACTCTCTTTGAATCTTCTTTATCATGCTAAGAGGAGCAGGAAAAAGCAAAAAATTTCAGAATTGCACCTTGCAATGCGGAGAAATTACTGTTTGTGCATTTACAATATTCATTGATTTTTGCCATTGAAAAACGTCCAGAAATGATTGAAGCTACTGACTGAATGAAAGGAGCTGGCATCTCACTCTCTTTGAATCTTCTTTATCATGCTAAGAGGAGCAGGAAAAAGCAAAAAATTTCAGAATTGCACCTTGCAATGCGGAGAAATTACTGTTTGTGCATTTACAATATTCATTGATTTTTTGCCATTGAAAAACGTCCAGAAATGATTGAAGCTACTGACTGAATGAAAGGAGCTGGCATCTCACTCTCTTTGAATCTTCTTTATCATGCTAAGAGGAGCAGGAAAAAGCAAAAAATTTCAGAATTGCACCTTGCAATGCGGAGAAATTACTGTTTGTGCATTTACAATATTCATTGATTTTTGCCATTGAAAAACGTCCAGAAATGATTGAAGCTACTGACTGAATGAAAGGAGCTGGCATCTCACTCTCTTTGAATCTTGTTTATCTTGCTAAGAGGAGCAGGAAAAAGCTAAAAATTTCAGAATTGCACCTTGCAATGCGGAGAAATTACTGTTTGTGCATTTACAATATTCATTGATTTTTGCCATTGAAAAACGTCCAGAAATGATTGAAGCTACTCACTGAATGAAAGGAGCTGGCATCTCACTCTCTTTGAATCTTCTTTATCATGCTAAGAGGAGCAGGAAAAAGCAAAAAATTTCAGAATTGCACCTTGCAATGTGGAGAAATTACTGTTTGTGCATTTACAATATTCATTGATTTTTGCCATTGAAAAACGTCCAGAAATGATTGAAGCTACTGACTGAATGAAAGGAGCTGGCATCTCACTCTCTTTGAATCTTCTTTATCATGCTAAGAGGAGCAGGAAAAAGCAAAAAATTTCAGAATTGCACCTTTCAATGCGGAGAAATTACTGTTTGTGCATTTACAATATTCATTGATTTTTGCCATTGAAAAACATCATGTTATTCATATACCAGAAATGTTTGAAGCTACTGACTGAATGAAAGGAGCTGGCATCTCACTCTCTTTGAATCTTCTTTATCATGCTAAGAGGAGCAGGAAAAAGCAAAAAATTTCAGAATTGCACCTTGCAATGCGGAGAAATTACTGTTTGTGCATTTACAATATTCATTGATTTTTGCCATTGAAAAACGTCCAGAAATGATTTGAAGCTACTGACTGAATGAAAGGAGCTGGCATCTCACTCTCTTTGAATCTTCTTTATCATGCTAAGAGGAGCAGGAAAAAGCAAAAAATTTCAGAATTGCACCTTTCAATGCGGAGAAATTACTGTTTGTGCATTTACAATATTCATTGATTTTTGCCATTGAAAAACATCATGTTATTCATATACCAGAAATGTTTGAAGCTTCTGACTGAATGAAAGGAGCTGGCATCTCACTCTCTTTGAATCTTCTTTATCATGCTAAGAGGAGCAGGAAAAAGCAAAACATTTCAGAATTGCACCTTGCAATGCGGAGAAATTACTGTTTGTGCATTTACAATATTCATTGATTTTTGCCATTGAAAAACATCATGTTATTCATATACCAGAAATGTTTGAAGCTACTGACTGAATGAAAGGAGCTGGCATCTCACTCTCTTTGAATCTTCTTTATCATGCTAAGAGGAGCAGGAAAAAGCAAAAAATTTCAGAATTCCACCTTGCAATGCGGAGAAATTACTGTTTGTGCATTTACAATATTCATTGATTTTTGCCATTGAAAAACGTCCAGAAATGATTGAAGCTACTGACTGAATGAAAGGAGCTGGCATCTCACTCTCTTTGAATCTTGTTTATCATGCTAAGAGGAGCAGGTAAAAGCAAAAAATTTCAGAATTGCACCTTGCAATGCGGAGAAATTACTGTTTGTGCATTTACAATATTCATTGATTTTTGCCATTGAAAAACGTCCAGAAATGATTGAAGCTACTGACTGAATGAAAGGAGCTGGCATTCACTCTCTTTGAATCTTGTTTATCTTGCTAAGAGGAGCAGGAAAAAGCAAAAAATTTCAGAATTGCACCTTGCAATGCGGAGAAATTACTGTTTGTGCATTTACAATATTCATTGATTTTTGCCATTGAAAAACATCATGTTATTCATATACCAGAAATGTTTGAAGCTACTGACTGAATGAAAGGAGCTGGCATCTCACTCTCTTTGAATCTTCTTTATCATGCTAAGAGGAGCAGAAAAAAGCAAAAAATTTCAGAATTGCACCTTGCAATGCGGAGAAATTACTGTTTGTGCATTTACAATATTCATTGATTTTTGCCATTGAAAAACGTCCAGAAATGATTGAAGCTACTGACTGAATGAAAGGAGCTGGCATCTCACTCTCTTTGAATCTTCTTTATCATGCTAAGAGGAGCAGGAAAAAGCAAAAAATTTCAGAATTGCACCTTGCAATGCGGAGAAATTACTGTTTGTGCATTTACAATATTCATTGGTTTTTGCCATTGAAAAACGTCCAGAAATGATTGAAGCTACTGACTGAATGAAAGGAGCTGGCATCTCACTCTCTTTGAATCTTCTTTATCATGCTAAGAGGAGCAGGAAAAAGCAAAAAATTTCAGAATTGCACCTTTCAATGCGGAGAAATTACTGTTTGTGCATTTACAATATTCATTGATTTTTGCCATTGAAAAACATCATGTTATTCATATACCAGAAATGTTTGAAGCTACTGACTGAATGAAAGGAGCTGGCATCTCACTCTCTTTGAATCTTCTTTATCATGCTAAGAGGTGCAGGAAAAAGCAAAAAATTTCAGAATTGCACCTTGCAATGCGGAGAAATTACTGTTTGTGCATTTACAATATTCATTGATTTTTGCCATTGAAAAACGTCCAGAAATGATTGAAGCTACTGACTGAATGAGAGGAGCTGGCATCTCACTCTCTTTGAATCTTCTTTATCATGCTAAGAGTAGCAGAAAAAAGCAAAAAATTTCAGAATTGCACCTTGCAATGCGGAGAAATTACTGTTTGTGCATTTACAATATTCATTGATTTTTGCCATTGAAAAACGTCCAGAAATGATTGAAGCTACTGACTGAATGAAAGGAGCTGGCATCTCACTCTGTTTGAATCTTCTTTATCATGCTAAGAGGAGCAGGAAAAAGCAAAAAATTTCAGAATTGCACCTTGCAATGCGGAGAAATTACTGTTTGTGCATTTACAATATTCATTGATTTTTGCCATTGAAAAACGTCCAGAAATGATTGAAGCTACTGACTGAATGAAAGGAGCTGGCATCTCACTCTCTTTGAATCTTGTTTATCATGCTAAGAGGAGCAGGAAAAAGCAAAAAATTTCAGAATTGCACCTTGCAATGCGGAGAAATTACTGTTTGTGCATTTACAATATTCATTGATTTTTGCCATTGAAAAACGTCCAGAAATGATTGAAGCTACTTACTGAATGAAAGGAGCTGGCATCTCACTCTCTTTGAATCTTCTTTATCATGCTAAGAGGAGCAGGAAAAAGCAAAAAATTTCAGAATTGCACCTTGCAATGCGGAGAAATTACTGTTTGTGCATTTACAATATTCATTGATTTTTGCCATTGAAAAACATCATGTTATTCATATACCAGAAATGTTTGAAGCTACTGACTGAATGAAAGGAGCTGGCATCTCACTCTCTTTGAATCTTCTTTATCATGCTAAGAGGAGCAGGAAAAAGCAAAAAATTTCAGAATTGCACCTTTCAATGCGGAGAAATTACTGTTTGTGCATTTACAATATTCATTGATTTTTGCCATTGAAAAACATCATGTTATTCATATACCAGAAATGTTTGAAGCTACTGACTGAATGAAAGGAGCTGGCATCTCACTCTCTTTGAATCTTCTTTATCATGCTAAGAGGAGCAGGAAAAAGCAAAAAATTTCAGAATTGCACCTTGCAATGCGGAGAAATTACTGTTTGTGCATTTACAATATTCATTGATTTTTGCCATTGAAAAATGCCCAGAAATGATTGAAGCTACTGACTGAATGAAAGGAGCTGGCATCTCACTCTCTTTGAATCTTCTTTATCATGCTAAGAGGAGCAGGAAAAAGCAAAAAATTTCAGAATTGCACCTTGCAATGCGGAGAAATTACTGTTTGTGCATTTACAATATTCATTGATTTTTGCCATTGAAAAACGTCCAGAAATGATTGAAGCTACTGACTGAATGAAAGGAGCTGGCATCTCACTCTCTTTGAATCTTCTTTATCATGCTAAGAGGAGCAGGAAAAAGCAAAAAATTTCAGAATTGCACCTTTCAATGCGGAGAAATTACTGTTTGTGCATTTACAATATTCATTGATTTTTGCCATTGAAAAACATCATGTTATTCATATACCAGAAATGTTTGAAGCTACTGACTGAATGAAAGGAGCTGGCATCTCACTCTCTTTGAATCTTCTTTATCATGCTAAGAGGAGCAGGAAAAAGCAAAAAATTTCAGAATTGCACCTTGCAATGCGGAGAAATTACTGTTTGTGCATTTACAATATTCATTGATTTTTGCCATTGAAAAATGCCCAGAAATGATTGAAGCTACTGACTGAATGAAAGGAGCTGGCATCTCACTCTCTTTGAATCTTCTTTATCATGCTAAGAGGAGCAGGAAAAAGCAAAAAATTTCAGAATTGCACCTTGCAATGCGGAGAAATTACTGTTTGTGCATTTACAATATTCATTGATTTTTGCCATTGAAAAACGTCCAGAAATGATTGAAGCTACTGACTGAATGAAAGGAGCTGGCATCTCACTCTCTTTGAATCTTCTTTATCATGCTAAGAGGAGCAGGAAAAAGCAAAAAATTTCAGAATTGCACCTTGCAATGCGGAGAAATTACTGTTTGTGCATTTACAATATTCATTGATTTTTGCCATTGAAAAACGTCCAGAAATGATTGAAGCTACTGACTGAATGAAAGGAGCTGGCATCTCACTCTCTTTGAATCTTGTTTATCATGCTAAGAGGAGCAGGAAAAAGCAAAAAATTTCAGAATTGCACCTTGCAATGCGGAGAAATTACTGTTTGTGCATTTACAATATTCATTGATTTTTGCCATTGAAAAACGTCCAGAAATGATTGAAGCTACTGACTGAATGAAAGGAGCTGGCATTCACTCTCTTTGAATCTTGTTTATCTTGCTAAGAGGAGCAGGAAAAAGCAAAAAATTTCAGAATTGCACCTTGCAATGCGGAGAAATTACTGTTTGTGCATTTACAATATTCATTGATTTTTGCCATTGAAAAACATCATGTTATTCATATACCAGAAATGTTTGAAGCTACTGACTGAATGAAAGGAGCTGGCATCTCACTCTCTTTGAATCTTCTTTATCATGCTAAGAGGAGCAGGAAAAAGCAAAAAATTTCAGAATTCCACCTTGCAATGCGGAGAAATTACTGTTTGTGCATTTACAATATTCATTGATTTTTGCCATTGAAAAACGTCCAGAAATGATTGAAGCTACTGACTGAATGAAAGGAGCTGGCATCTCACTCTCTTTGAATCTTGTTTATCATGCTAAGAGGAGCAGGAAAAAGCAAAAAATTTCAGAATTTCACCTTGCAATGCGGAGAAATTACTGTTTGTGCATTTACAATATTCATTGATTTTTGCCATTGAAAAACGTCCAGAAATGATTGAAGCTACTGACTGAATGAAAGGAGCTGGCATCTCACTCTCTTTGAATCTTCTTTATCATGCTAAGAGGAGCAGGAAAAAGCAAAAAATTTCAGAATTGCACCTTGCAATCCGGAGAAATTACTGTTTGTGCATTTACAATATTCATTGATTTTTGCCATTGAAAAACATCATGTTATTCATATACCAGAAATGATTGAAGCTACTGACTGAATGAAAGGAGCTGGCATCTCACTCTCTTTGAATCTTCTTTATCATGCTAAGAGGAGCAGGAAAAAGCAAAAAATTTCAGAATTGCACCTTGCAATGCGGAGAAATTACTGTTTGTGCATTTACAATATTCAATGATTTTTGCCATTGAAAAACGTCCAGAAATGATTGAAGCTACTGACTGAATGAAAGGAGCTGGCATCTCACTCTCTTTGAATCTTCTTTATCATGCTAAGAGGAGCAGGAAAAAGCAAAAAATTTCAGAATTGCACCTTGCAATGTGGAGAAATTACTGTTTGTGCATTTACAATATTCATTGATTTTTGCCATTGAAAAACATCATGTTATTCATATACCAGAAATGTTTGAAGCTACTGACTGAATGAAAGGAGCTGGCATCTCACTCTCTTTGAATCTTCTTTATCATGCTAAGAGGAGCAGGAAAAAGCAAAAAATTTCAGAATTGCACCTTGCAATGCGGAGAAATTACTGTTTGTGCATTTACAATATTCATTGATTTTTGCCATTGAAAAACATCATGTTATTCATATACCAGAAATGTTTGAAGCTACTGACTGAATGAAAGGAGCTGGCATCTCACTCTCTTTGAATCTTCTTTATCATGCTAAGAGGAGCAGGAAAAAGCAAAAAATTTCAGAATTGCACCTTTCAATGCGGAGAAATTACTGTTTGTGCATTTACAATATTCATTGATTTTTGCCATTGAAAAACATCATGTTATTCATATACCAGAAATGTTTGAAGCTACTGACTGAATGAAAGGAGCTGGCATCTCACTCTCTTTGAATCTTCTTTATCATGCTAAGAGGAGCAGGAAAAAGCAAAAAATTTCAGAATTGCACCTTGCAATGCGGAGAAATTACTGTTTGTGCATTTACAATATTCATTGATTTTTGCCATTGAAAAATGCCCAGAAATGATTGAAGCTACTGACTGAATGAAAGGAGCTGGCATCTCACTCTCTTTGAATCTTATTTATCATGCTAAGAGGAGCAGGAAAAAGCAAAAAATTTCAGAATTGCACCTTGCAATGCGGAGAAATTACTGTTTGTGCATTTACAATATTCATTGATTTTTGCCATTGAAAAACGTCCAGAAATGATTGAAGCTACTGACTGAATGAAAGGAGCTGGCATCTCACTCTCTTTGAATCTTCTTTATCATGCTAAGAGGAGCAGGAAAAAGCAAAAAATTTCAGAATTGCACCTTTCAATGCGGAGAAATTACTGTTTGTGCATTTACAATATTCATTGATTTTTGCCATTGAAAAACATCATGTTATTCATATACCAGAAATGTTTGAAGCTACTGACTGAATGAAAGGAGCTGGCATCTCACTCTCTTTGAATCTTCTTTATCATGCTAAGAGGAGCAGGAAAAAGCAAAAAATTTCAGAATTGCACCTTGCAATGCGGAGAAATTACTGTTTGTGCATTTACAATATTCATTGATTTTTGCCATTGAAAAATGCCCAGAAATGATTGAAGCTACTGACTGAATGAAAGGAGCTGGCATCTCACTCTCTTTGAATCTTCTTTATCATGCTAAGAGGAGCAGGAAAAAGCAAAAAATTTCAGAATTGCACCTTGCAATGCGGAGAAATTACTGTTTGTGCATTTACAATATTCATTGATTTTTGCCATTGAAAAACGTCCAGAAATGATTGAAGCTACTGACTGAATGAAAGGAGCTGGCATCTCACTCTCTTTGAATCTTCTTTATCATGCTAAGAGGAGCAGGAAAAAGCAAAAAATTTCAGAATTGCACCTTGCAATGCGGAGAAATTACTGTTTGTGCATTTACAATATTCATTGATTTTTGCCATTGAAAAACGTCCAGAAATGATTGAAGCTACTGACTGAATGAAAGGAGCTGGCATCTCACTCTCTTTGAATCTTGTTTATCATGCTAAGAGGAGCAGGAAAAAGCAAAAAATTTCAGAATTGCACCTTGCAATGCGGAGAAATTACTGTTTGTGCATTTACAATATTCATTGATTTTTGCCATTGAAAAACGTCCAGAAATGATTGAAGCTACTGACTGAATGAAAGGAGCTGGCATTCACTCTCTTTGAATCTTGTTTATCTTGCTAAGAGGAGCAGGAAAAAGCAAAAAATTTCAGAATTGCACCTTGCAATGCGGAGAAATTACTGTTTGTGCATTTACAATATTCATTGATTTTTGCCATTGAAAAACATCATGTTATTCATATACCAGAAATGTTTGAAGCTACTGACTGAATGAAAGGAGCTGGCATCTCACTCTCTTTGAATCTTCTTTATCATGCTAAGAGGAGCAGGAAAAAGCAAAAAATTTCAGAATTCCACCTTGCAATGCGGAGAAATTACTGTTTGTGCATTTACAATATTCATTGATTTTTGCCATTGAAAAACGTCCAGAAATGATTGAAGCTACTGACTGAATGAAAGGAGCTGGCATCTCACTCTCTTTGAATCTTGTTTATCATGCTAAGAGGAGCAGGAAAAAGCAAAAAATTTCAGAATTGCACCTTGCAATGCGGAGAAATTACTGTTTGTGCATTTACAATATTCATTGATTTTTGCCATTGAAAAACGTCCAGAAATGATTGAAGCTACTGACTGAATGAAAGGAGCTGGCATCTCACTCTCTTTGAATCTTCTTTATCATGCTAAGAGGAGCAGGAAAAAGCAAAAAATTTCAGAATTGCACCTTGCAATGCGGAGAAATTACTGTTTGTGCATTTACAATATTCATTGATTTTTGCCATTGAAAAACGTCCAGAAATGATTGAAGCTACTGACTGAATGAAAGGAGCTGGCATCTCACTCTCTTTGAATCTTGTTTATCATGCTAAGAGGAGCAGGAAAAAGCAAAAAATTTCAGAATTGCACCTTGCAATGCGGAGAAATTACTGTTTGTGCATTTACAATATTCATTGATTTTTGCCATTGAAAAACGTCCAGAAATGATTGAAGCTACTGACTGAATGAAAGGAGCTGGCATTCACTCTCTTTGAATCTTGTTTATCTTGCTAAGAGGAGCAGGAAAAAGCAAAAAATTTCAGAATTGCACCTTGCAATGCGGAGAAATTACTGTTTGTGCATTTACAATATTCATTGATTTTTGCCATTGAAAAACATCATGTTATTCATATACCAGAAATGTTTGAAGCTACTGACTGAATGAAAGGAGCTGGCATCTCACTCTCTTTGAATCTTCTTTATCATGCTAAGAGGAGCAGGAAAAAGCAAAAAATTTCAGAATTCCACCTTGCAATGCGGAGAAATTACTGTTTGTGCATTTACAATATTCATTGATTTTTGCCATTGAAAAACGTCCAGAAATGATTGAAGCTACTGACTGAATGAAAGGAGCTGGCATCTCACTCTCTTTGAATCTTGTTTATCATGCTAAGAGGAGCAGGAAAAAGCAAAAAATTTCAGAATTGCACCTTGCAATCCGGAGAAATTACTGTTTGTGCATTTACAATATTCATTGATTTTTGCCATTGAAAAACATCATGTTATTCATATACCAGAAATGATTGAAGCTACTGACTGAATGAAAGGAGCTGGCATCTCACTCTCTTTGAATCTTCTTTATCATGCTAAGAGGAGCAGGAAAAAGCAAAAAATTTCAGAATTGCACCTTGCAATGCGGAGAAATTACTGTTTGTGCATTTACAATATTCAATGATTTTTGCCATTGAAAAACGTCCAGAAATGATTGAAGCTACTGACTGAATGAAAGGAGCTGGCATCTCACTCTCTTTGAATCTTCTTTATCATGCTAAGAGGAGCAGGAAAAAGCAAAAAATTTCAGAATTGCACCTTGCAATGTGGAGAAATTACTGTTTGTGCATTTACAATATTCATTGATTTTTGCCATTGAAAAACATCATGTTATTCATATACCAGAAATGTTTGAAGCTACTGACTGAATGAAAGGAGCTGGCATCTCACTCTCTTTGAATCTTCTTTATCATGCTAAGAGGAGCAGGAAAAAGCAAAAAATTTCAGAATTGCACCTTGCAATGCGGAGAAATTACTCTTTGTGCATTTACAATATTCATTGATTTTTGCCATTGAAAAACGTCCAGAAATGATTGAAGCTACTGACTGAATGAAAGGAGCTGGCATCTCACTCTCTTTGAATCTTCTTTATCATGCTAAGAGGAGCAGGAAAAAGCAAAAAATTTCAGAATTGCACCTTGCAATGCGGAGAAATTACTGTTTGTGCATTTACAATATTCATTGATTTTTGCCATTGAAAAACGTCCAGAAATGATTGAAGCTACTGACTGAATGAAAGGAGCTGGCATCTCACTCTCTTTGAATCTTGTTTATCATGCTAAGAGGAGCAGGAAAAAGCAAAAAATTTCAGAATTGCACCTTGCAATCCGGAGAAATTACTGTTTGTGCATTTACAATATTCATTGATTTTTGCCATTGAAAAACATCATGTTATTCATATACCAGAAATGATTGAAGCTACTGACTGAATGAAAGGAGCTGGCATCTCACTCTCTTTGAATCTTCTTTATCATGCTAAGAGGAGCAGGAAAAAGCAAAAAATTTCAGAATTGCACCTTGCAATGCGGAGAAATTACTGTTTGTGCATTTACAATATTCAATGATTTTTGCCATTGAAAAACGTCCAGAAATGATTGAAGCTACTGACTGAATGAAAGGAGCTGGCATCTCACTCTCTTTGAATCTTCTTTATCATGCTAAGAGGAGCAGGAAAAAGCAAAAAATTTCAGAATTGCACCTTGCAATGTGGAGAAATTACTGTTTGTGCATTTACAATATTCATTGATTTTTGCCATTGAAAAACATCATGTTATTCATATACCAGAAATGTTTGAAGCTACTGACTGAATGAAAGGAGCTGGCATCTCACTCTCTTTGAATCTTCTTTATCATGCTAAGAGGAGCAGGAAAAAGCAAAAAATTTCAGAATTGCACCTTGCAATGCGGAGAAATTACTCTTTGTGCATTTACAATATTCATTGATTTTTGCCATTGAAAAACGTCCAGAAATGATTGAAGCTACTGACTGAATGAAAGGAGCTGGCATCTCACTCTCTTTGAATCTTCTTTATCATGCTAAGAGGAGCAGGAAAAAGCAAAAAATTTCAGAATTGCACCTTGCAATGCGGAGAAATTACTGTTTGTGCATTTACAATATTCATTGATTTTTGCCATTGAAAAACGTCCAGAAATGATTGAAGCTACTGACTGAATGAAAGGAGCTGGCATCTCACTCTCTTTGAATCTTCTTTATCATGCTAAGAGGAGCAGGAAAAAGCAAAAAATTTCAGAATTGCACCTTGCAATGCGGAGAAATTACTGTTTGTGCATTTACAATATTCATTGATTTTTGCCATTGAAAAACGTCCAGAAATGATTGAAGCTACTGACTGAATGAAAGGAGCTGGCATCTCACTCTCTTTGAATCTTCTTTATCATGCTAAGAGGAGCAGGAAAAAGCAAAAAATTTCAGAATTGCACCTTGCAATGCGGAGAAATTACTGTTTGTGCATTTACAATATTCATTGATTTTTGCCATTGAAAAACGTCCAGAAATGATTGAAGCTACTGACTGAATGAAAGGAGCTGGCATCTCACTCTCTTTGAATCTTGTTTATCTTGCTAAGAGGAGCAGGAAAAAGCAAAAAATTTCAGAATTGCACCTTGCAATGCGGAGAAATTACTGTTTGTGCATTTACAATATTCATTGATTTTTGCCATTGAAAAACGTCCAGAAATGATTGAAGCTACTGACTGAATGAAAGGAGCTGGCATCTCACTCTCTTTGAATCTTCTTTATCATGCTAAGAGGAGCAGGAAAAAGCAAAAAATTTCAGAATTGCACCTTGCAATGCGGAGAAATTACTGTTTGTGCATTTACAATATTCATTGATTTTTGCCATTGAAAAACGTCCAGAAATGATTGAAGCTACTGACTGAATGAAAGGAGCTGGCATCTCACTCTCTTTGAATCTTCTTTATCATGCTAAGAGGAGCAGGAAAAAGCAAAAAATTTCAGAATTGCACCTTTCAATGCGGAGAAATTACTGTTTGTGCATTTACAATATTCATTGATTTTTGCCATTGAAAAACATCATGTTATTCATATACCAGAAATGTTTGAAGCTACTGACTGAATGAAAGGAGCTGGCATCTCACTCTCTTTGAATCTTCTTTATCATGCTAAGAGGAGCAGGAAAAAGCAAAAAATTTCAGAATTGCACCTTGCAATGCGGAGAAATTACTGTTTGTGCATTTACAATATAAATTGATTTTTGCCATTGAAAAACGTCCAGAAATGATTTGAAGCTACTGACTGAATGAAAGGAGCTGGCATCTCACTCTCTTTGAATCTTCTTTATCATGCTAAGAGGAGCAGGAAAAAGCAAAAAATTTCAGAATTGCACCTTTCAATGCGGAGAAATTACTGTTTGTGCATTTACAATATTCATTGATTTTTGCCATTGAAAAACATCATGTTATTCATATACCAGAAATGTTTGAAGCTACTGACTGAATGAAAGGAGCTGGCATCTCACTCTCTTTGAATCTTCTTTATCATGCTAAGAGGAGCAGGAAAAAGCAAAACATTTCAGAATTGCACCTTGCAATGCGGAGAAATTACTGTTTGTGCATTTACAATATTCATTGATTTTTGCCATTGAAAAACATCATGTTATTCATATACCAGAAATGTTTGAAGCTACTGACTGAATGAAAGGAGCTGGCATCTCACTCTCTTTGAATCTTCTTTATCATGCTAAGAGGAGCAGGAAAAAGCAAAAAATTTCAGAATTCCACCTTGCAATGCGGAGAAATTACTGTTTGTGCATTTACAATATTCATTGATTTTTGCCATTGAAAAACGTCCAGAAATGATTGAAGCTACTGACTGAATGAAAGGAGCTGGCATCTCACTCTCTTTGAATCTTGTTTATCATGCTAAGAGGAGCAGGTAAAAGCAAAAAATTTCAGAATTGCACCTTGCAATGCGGAGAAATTACTGTTTGTGCATTTACAATATTCATTGATTTTTGCCATTGAAAAACGTCCAGAAATGATTGAAGCTACTGACTGAATGAAAGGAGCTGGCATTCACTCTCTTTGAATCTTGTTTATCTTGCTAAGAGGAGCAGGAAAAAGCAAAAAATTTCAGAATTGCACCTTGCAATGCGGAGAAATTACTGTTTGTGCATTTACAATATTCATTGATTTTTGCCATTGAAAAACATCATGTTATTCATATACCAGAAATGTTTGAAGCTACTGACTGAATGAAAGGAGCTGGCATCTCACTCTCTTTGAATCTTCTTTATCATGCTAAGAGGAGCAGAAAAAAGCAAAAAATTTCAGAATTGCACCTTGCAATGCGGAGAAATTACTGTTTGTGCATTTACAATATTCATTGATTTTTGCCATTGAAAAACGTCCAGAAATGATTGAAGCTACTGACTGAATGAAAGGAGCTGGCATCTCACTCTCTTTGAATCTTCTTTATCATGCTAAGAGGAGCAGGAAAAAGCAAAAAATTTCAGAATTGCACCTTGCAATGCGGAGAAATTACTGTTTGTGCATTTACAATATTCATTGGTTTTTGCCATTGAAAAACGTCCAGAAATGATTGAAGCTACTGACTGAATGAAAGGAGCTGGCATCTCACTCTCTTTGAATCTTCTTTATCATGCTAAGAGGAGCAGGAAAAAGCAAAAAATTTCAGAATTGCACCTTTCAATGCGGAGAAATTACTGTTTGTGCATTTACAATATTCATTGATTTTTGCCATTGAAAAACATCATGTTATTCATATACCAGAAATGTTTGAAGCTACTGACTGAATGAAAGGAGCTGGCATCTCACTCTCTTTGAATCTTCTTTATCATGCTAAGAGGTGCAGGAAAAAGCAAAAAATTTCAGAATTGCACCTTGCAATGCGGAGAAATTACTGTTTGTGCATTTACAATATTCATTGATTTTTGCCATTGAAAAACGTCCAGAAATGATTGAAGCTACTGACTGAATGAAAGGAGCTGGCATCTCACTCTCTTTGAATCTTCTTTATCATGCTAAGAGTAGCAGAAAAAAGCAAAAAATTTCAGAATTGCACCTTGCAATGCGGAGAAATTACTGTTTGTGCATTTACAATATTCATTGATTTTTGCCATTGAAAAACGTCCAGAAATGATTGAAGCTACTGACTGAATGAAAGGAGCTGGCATCTCACTCTGTTTGAATCTTCTTTATCATGCTAAGATGAGCAGGAAAAAGCAAAAAATTTCAGAATTGCACCTTGCAATGCGGAGAAATTACTGTTTGTGCATTTACAATATTCATTGATTTTTGCCATTGAAAAACGTCCAGAAATGATTGAAGCTACTGACTGAATGAAAGGAGCTGGCATCTCACTCTCTTTGAATCTTGTTTATCATGCTAAGAGGAGCAGGAAAAAGCAAAAAATTTCAGAATTGCACCTTGCAATGCGGAGAAATTACTGTTTGTGCATTTACAATATTCATTGATTTTTGCCATTGAAAAACGTCCAGAAATGATTGAAGCTACTTACTGAATGAAAGGAGCTGGCATCTCACTCTCTTTGAATCTTCTTTATCATGCTAAGAGGAGTAGGAAAAAGCAAAAAATTTCAGAATTGCACCTTGCAATGCGGAGAAATTACTGTTTGTGCATTTACAATATTCATTGATTTTTGCCATTGAAAAACATCATGTTATTCATATACCAGAAATGTTTGAAGCTACTGACTGAATGAAAGGAGCTGGCATCTCACTCTCTTTGAATCTTCTTTATCATGCTAAGAGGAGCAGGAAAAAGCAAAAAATTTCAGAATTGCACCTTTCAATGCGGAGAAATTACTGTTTGTGCATTTACAATATTCATTGATTTTTGCCATTGAAAAACATCATGTTATTCATATACCAGAAATGTTTGAAGCTACTGACTGAATGAAAGGAGCTGGCATCTCACTCTCTTTGAATCTTCTTTATCATGCTAAGAGGAGCAGGAAAAAGCAAAAAATTTCAGAATTGCACCTTGCAATGCGGAGAAATTACTGTTTGTGCATTTACAATATTCATTGATTTTTGCCATTGAAAAATGCCCAGAAATGATTGAAGCTACTGACTGAATGAAAGGAGCTGGCATCTCACTCTCTTTGAATCTTCTTTATCATGCTAAGAGGAGCAGGAAAAAGCAAAAAATTTCAGAATTGCACCTTGCAATGCGGAGATTTTACTGTTTGTGCATTTACAATATTCATTGATTTTTGCCATTGAAAAACGTCCAGAAATGATTGAAGCTACTGACTGAATGAAAGGAGCTGGCATCTCACTCTCTTT
The DNA here is from genome assembly GCF_046119375.1 of Phyllobates terribilis. NCBI lineage: Eukaryota > Metazoa > Chordata > Amphibia > Anura > Dendrobatidae > Phyllobates > Phyllobates terribilis. Next base: position 90,007 of record NW_027363274.1, read on the forward strand.
GAATCTTCTTTATCATGCTAAGAGGAGCAGGAAAAAGCAAAAAATTTCAGAATTGCACCTTTCAATGCGGAGAAATTACTGTTTGTGCATTTACAATATTCATTGATTTTTGCCATTGAAAAACATCATGTTATTCATATACCAGAAATGTTTGAAGCTACTGACTGAATGAAAGGAGCTGGCATCTCACTCTCTTTGAATCTTCTTTATCATGCTAAGAGGAGCAGGAAAAAGCAAAAAATTTCAGAATTGCACCTTGCAATGCGGAGAAATTACTGTTTGTGCATTTACAATATTCATTGATTTTTGCCATTGAAAAATGCCCAGAAATGATTGAAGCTACTGACTGAATGAAAGGAGCTGGCATCTCACTCTCTTTGAATCTTCTTTATCATGCTAAGAGGAGCAGGAAAAAGCAAAAAATTTCAGAATTGCACCTTGCAATGCGGAGAAATTACTGTTTGTGCATTTACAATATTCATTGATTTTTGCCATTGAAAAACGTCCAGAAATGATTGAAGCTACTGACTGAATGAAAGGAGCTGGCATCTCACTCTCTTTGAATCTTCTTTATCATGCTAAGAGGAGCAGGAAAAAGCAAAAAATTTCAGAATTGCACCTTGCAATGCGGAGAAATTACTGTTTGTGCATTTACAATATTCATTGATTTTTGCCATTGAAAAACGTCCAGAAATGATTGAAGCTACTGACTGAATGAAAGGAGCTGGCATCTCACTCTCTTTGAATCTTGTTTATCATGCTAAGAGGAGCAGGAAAAAGCAAAAAATTTCAGAATTGCACCATGCAATGCGGAGAAATTACTGTTTGTGCATTTACAATATTCATTGATTTTTGCCATTGAAAAACGTCCAGAAATGATTGAAGCTACTGACTGAATGAAAGGAGCTGGCATTCACTCTCTTTGAATCTTGTTTATCTTGCTAAGAGGAGCAGGAAAAAGCAAAAAATTTCAGAATTGCACCTTGCAATGCGGAGAAATTACTGTTTGTGCATTTACAATATTCATTGATTTTTGCCATTGAAAAACATCATGTTATTCATATACCAGAAATGTTTGAAGCTACTGACTGAATGAAAGGAGCTGGCATCTCACTCTCTTTGAATCTTCTTTATCATGCTAAGAGGAGCAGAAAAAAGCAAAAAATTTCAGAATTGCACCTTGCAATGCGGAGAAATTACTGTTTGTGCATTTACAATATTCATTGATTTTTGCCATTGAAAAACGTCCAGAAATGATTGAAGCTACTGACTGAATGAAAGGAGCTGGCATCTCACTCTCTTTGAATCTTCTTTATCATGCTAAGAGGAGCAGGAAAAAGCAAAAAATTTCAGAATTGCACCTTGCAATGCGGAGAAATTACTGTTTGTGCATTTACAATATTCATTGGTTTTTGCCATTGAAAAACGTCCAGAAATGATTGAAGCTACTGACTGAATGAAAGGAGCTGGCATCTCACTCTCTTTGAATCTTGTTTATCATGCTAAGAGGAGCAGGAAAAAGCAAAAAATTTCAGAATTGCACCTTGCAATGCGGAGAAATTACTGTTTGTGCATTTACAATATTCATTGATTTTTGCCATTGAAAAACGTCCAGAAATGATTGAAGCTACTTACTGAATGAAAGGAGCTGGCATCTCACTCTCTTTGAATCTTCTTTATCATGCTAAGAGGAGCAGGAAAAAGCAAAAAAATTTCAGAATTGCACCTTGCAATGCGGAGAAATTACTGTTTGTGCATTTACAATATTCATTGATTTTTGCCATTGAAAAACATCATGTTATTCATATACCAGAAATGTTTGAAGCTACTGACTGAATGAAAGGAGCTGGCATCTCACTCTCTTTGAATCTTCTTTATCATGCTAAGAGGAGCAGGAAAAAGCAAAAAATTTCAGAATTGCACCTTTCAATGCGGAGAAATTACTGTTTGTGCATTTACAATATTCATTGATTTTTGCCATTGAAAAACATCATGTTATTCATATACCAGAAATGTTTGAAGCTACTGACTGAATGAAAGGAGCTGGCATCTCACTCTCTTTGAATCTTCTTTATCATGCTAAGAGGAGCAGGAAAAAGCAAAAAATTTCAGAATTGCACCTTGCAATGCGGAGAAATTACTGTTTGTGCATTTACAATATTCATTGATTTTTGCCATTGAAAAATGCCCAGAAATGATTGAAGCTACTGACTGAATGAAAGGAGCTGGCATCTCACTCTCTTTGAATCTTCTTTATCATGCTAAGAGGAGCAGGAAAAAGCAAAAAATTTCAGAATTGCACCTTGCAATGCGGAGAAATTACTGTTTGTGCATTTACAATATTCATTGATTTTTGCCATTGAAAAACGTCCAGAAATGATTGAAGCTACTGACTGAATGAAAGGAGCTGGCATCTCACTCTCTTTGAATCTTCTTTATCATGCTAAGAGGAGCAGGAAAAAGCAAAAAATTTCAGAATTGCACCTTTCAATGCGGAGAAATTACTGTTTGTGCATTTACAATATTCATTGATTTTTGCCATTGAAAAACATCATGTTATTCATATACCAGAAATGTTTGAAGCTACTGACTGAATGAAAGGAGCTGGCATCTCACTCTCTTTGAATCTTCTTTATCATGCTAAGAGGAGCAGGAAAAAGCAAAAAATTTCAGAATTGCACCTTGCAATGCGGAGAAATTACTGTTTGTGCATTTACAATATTCATTGATTTTTGCCATTGAAAAATGCCCAGAAATGATTGAAGCTACTGACTGAATGAAAGGAGCTGGCATCTCACTCTCTTTGAATCTTCTTTATCATGCTAAGAGGAGCAGGAAAAAGCAAAAAATTTCAGAATTGCACCTTGCAATGCGGAGAAATTAGTGTTTGTGCATTTACAATATTCATTGATTTTTGCCATTGAAAAACGTCCAGAAATGATTGAAGCTACTGACTGAATGAAAGGAGCTGGCATCTCACTCTCTTTGAATCTTCTTTATCATGCTAAGAGGAGCAGGAAAAAGCAAAAAATTTCAGAATTGCACCTTGCAATGCGGAGAAATTACTGTTTGTGCATTTACAATATTCATTGATTTTTGCCATTGAAAAACGTCCAGAAATGATTGAAGCTACTGACTGAATGAAAGGAGCTGGCATCTCACTCTCTTTGAATCTTGTTTATCATGCTAAGAGGAGCAGGAAAAAGCAAAAAATTTCAGAATTGCACCTTGCAATGCGGAGAAATTACTGTTTGTGCATTTACAATATTCATTGATTTTTGCCATTGAAAAACGTCCAGAAATGATTGAAGCTACTGACTGAATGAAAGGAGCTGGCATTCACTCTCTTTGAATCTTGTTTATCTTGCTAAGAGGAGCAGGAAAAAGCAAAAAATTTCAGAATTGCACCTTGCAATGCGGAGAAATTACTGTTTGTGCATTTACAATATTCATTGATTTTTGCCATTGAAAAACATCATGTTATTCATATACCAGAAATGTTTGAAGCTACTGACTGAATGAAAGGAGCTGGCATCTCACTCTCTTTGAATCTTCTTTATCATGCTAAGAGGAGCAGAAAAAAGCAAAAAATTTCAGAATTGCACCTTGCAATGCGGAGAAATTACTGTTTGTGCATTTACAATATTCATTGATTTTTGCCATTGAAAAACGTCCAGAAATGATTGAAGCTACTGACTGAATGAAAGGAGCTGGCATCTCACTCTCTTTGAATCTTCTTTATCATGCTAAGAGGAGCAGGAAAAAGCAAAAAATTTCAGAATTGCACCTTGCAATGCGGAGAAATTACTGTTTGTGCATTTACAATATTCATTGGTTTTTGCCATTGAAAAACGTCCAGAAATGATTGAAGCTACTGACTGAATGAAAGGAGCTGGCATCTCACTCTCTTTGAATCTTCTTTACCATGCTAAGAGGAGCAGGAAAAAGCAAAAAATTTCAGAATTGCACCTTTCAATGCGGAGAAATTACTGTTTGTGCATTTACAATATTCATTGATTTTTGTCATTGAAAAACATCATGTTATTCATATACCAGAAATGTTTGAAGCTACTGACTGAATGAAAGGAGCTGGCATCTCACTCTCTTTGAATCTTCTTTATCATGCTAAGAGGTGCAGGAAAAAGCAAAAAATTTCAGAATTGCACCTTGCAATGCGGAGAAATTACTGTTTGTGCATTTACAATATTCATTGATTTTTGCCATTGAAAAACGTCCAGAAATGATTGAAGCTACTGACTGAATGAAAGGAGCTGGCATCTCACTCTCTTTGAATCTTCTTTATCATGCTAAGAGGAGCAGGAAAAAGCAAAAAATTTCAGAATTGCACCTTGCAATGCGGAGAAATTACTGTTTGTGCATTTACAATATTCATTGATTTTTGCCATTGAAAAACGTCCAGAAATGATTGAAGCTACTGACTGAATGAAAGGAGCTGGCATCTCACTCTCCTTGAATCTTCTTTATCATGCTCAGAGGAGCAGGAAAAAGCAAAAAATTTCAGAATTGCACCTTGCAATGCGGAGAAATTACTGTTTGTGCATTTACAATATTCATTGATTTTTGCCATTGAAAAACATCATGTTATTCATATACCAGAAATGATTGAAGCTACTGACTGAATGAAAGGAGCTGGCATCTCACTCTCTTTGAATCTTCTTTATCATGCTAAGAGGAGCAGGAAAAAGCAAAAAATTTCAGAATTGCACCTTGCAATGCGGAGAAATTACTGTTTGTGCATTTACAATATTCAATGATTTTTGCCATTGAAAAACGTCCAGAAATGATTGAAGCTACTGACTGAATGAAAGGAGCTGGCATCTCACTCTCTTTGAATCTTCTTTATCATGCTAAGAGGAGCAGGAAAAAGCAAAAAATTTCAGAATTGCACCTTGCAATGCGGAGAAATTACTGTTTGTGCATTTACAATATTCATTGATTTTTGCCATTGAAAAACGTCCAGAAATGATTGAAGCTACTGACTGAATGAAAGGAGCTGGCATCTCACTCTCTTTGAATCTTCTTTATCATGCTAAGAGGAGCAGGAAAAAGCAAAAAATTTCAGAATTGCACCTTGCAATGCGGAGAAATTACTGTTTGTGCATTTACAATATTCATTGATTTTTGCCATTGAAAAACGTCCAGAAATGATTGAAGCTACTGACTGAATGAAAGGAGCTGGCATCTCACTCTCTTTGAATCTTGTTTATCTTGCTAAGAGGAGCAGGAAAAAGCAAAAAATTTCAGAATTGCACCTTGCAATGCGGAGAAATTACTGTTTGTACATTTACAATATTCATTGATTTTTGCCATTGAAAAACGTCCAGAAATGATTGAAGCTACTGACTGAATGAAAGGAGCTGGCATCTCACTCTCTTTGAATCTTCTTTACCATGCTAAGAGGAGCAGGAAAAAGCAAAAAATTTCAGAATTGCACCTTGCAATGCGGAGAAATTACTGTTTGTGCATTTACAATATTCATTGATTTTTGCCATTGAAAAACATCATGTTATTCATATACCAGAAATGTTTGAAGCTACTGACTGAATGAAAGGAGCTGGCATCTCACTCTCTTTGAATCTTCTTTATCATGCTAAGAGGTGCAGGAAAAAGCAAAAAATTTCAGAATTGCACCTTGCAATGCGGAGAAATTACTGTTTGTGCATTTACAATATTCATTGATTTTTGCCATTGAAAAACATCATGTTATTCATATACCAGAAATGTTTGAAGCTACTGACTGAATGAAAGGAGCTGGCATCTCACTCTCTTTGAATCTTCTTTATCATGCTAAGATTAGAAGAAAAAAGCAAAAAATTTCAGAATTGCACCTTGCAATGCGGAGAAATTACTGTTTGTGCATTTACAATATTCATTGATTTTTGCCATTGAAAAACGTCCAGAAATGATTGAAGCTACTGACTGAATGAAAGGAGCTGGCATCTCACTCTGTTTGAATCTTGTTTATCATGCTAAGAGGAGCAGGAAAAAGCAAAAAATTTCAGAATTGCACCTTGCAATGCGGAGAAATTACTGTTTGTGCATTTACAATATTCATTGATTTTTGCCATTGAAAAACGTCCAGAAATGATTGAAGCTACTGACTGAATGAAAGGAGCTGGCATCTCACTCTCTTTGAATCTTCTTTATCATGCTAAGAGGAGCAGGAAAAAGCAAAAAATTTCAGAATTGCACCTTTCAATGCGGAGAAATTACTGTTTGTGCATTTACAATATTCATTGATTTTTGCCATTGAAAAATATCATGTTATTCATATACCAGAAATGTTTGGAGCTACTGACTGAATGAAAGGAGCTGGCATCTCACTCTCTTTGAATCTTGTTTATCTTGCTAAGAGGAGCAGGAAAAAGCAAAAAATTTCAGAATTGCACCTTGCAATGCGGAGAAATTACTGTTTGTGCATTTACAATATTCATTGATTTTTGCCATTGAAAAACGTCCAGAAATGATTGAAGCTACTGACTGAATGAAAGGAGCTGGCATCTCACTCTCTTTGAATCTTCTTTATCATGCTAAGAGGAGCAGGAAAAAGCAAAAAATTTCAGAATTGCACCTTTCAATGCGGAGAAATTACTGTTTGTGCATTTACAATATTCATTGATTTTTGCCATTGAAAAACATCATGTTATTCATATACCAGAAATGTTTGAAGCTACTGACTGAATGAAAGGAGCTGGCATCTCACTCTCTTTGAATCTTCTTTATCATGCTAAGAGGAGCAGGAAAAAGCAAAAAATTTCAGAATTGCACCTTGCAATGCGGAGAAATTACTGTTTGTGCATTTACAATATTCATTGATTTTTGCCATTGAAAAATGCCCAGAAATGATTGAAGCTACTGACTGAATGAAAGGAGCTGGCATCTCACTCTCTTTGAATCTTCTTTATCATGCTAAGAGGAGCAGGAAAAAGCAAAAAATTTCAGAATTGCACCTTGCAATGCGGAGAAATTACTGTTTGTGCATTTACAATATTCATTGATTTTTGCCATTGAAAAATGCCCAGAAATGATTGAAGCTACTGACTGAATGAAAGGAGCTGGCATCTCACTCTCTTTGAATCTTCTTTATCATGCTAAGAGGAGCAGGAAAAAGCAAAAAATTTCAGAATTGCACCTTGCAATGCGGAGAAATTACTGTTTGTGCATTTACAATATTCATTGATTTTTGCCATTGAAAAACGTCCAGAAATGATTGAAGCTACTGACTGAATGAAAGGAGCTGGCATCTCACTCTCTTTGAATCTTCTTTATCATGCTAAGAGGAGCAGGAAAAAGCAAAAAATTTCAGAATTGCACCTTGCAATGCGGAGAAATTACTGTTTGTGCATTTACAATATTCATTGATTTTTGCCATTGAAAAACGTCCAGAAATGATTGAAGCTACTGACTGAATGAAAGGAGCTGGCATCTCACTCTCTTTGAATCTTGTTTATCATGCTAAGAGGAGCAGGAAAAAGCAAAAAATTTCAGAATTGCACCTTGCAATGCGGAGAAATTACTGTTTGTGCATTTACAATATTCATTGATTTTTGCCATTGAAAAACGTCCAGAAATGATTGAAGCTACTGACTGAATGAAAGGAGCTGGCATTCACTCTCTTTGAATCTTGTTTATCTTGCTAAGAGGAGCAGGAAAAAGCAAAAAATTTCAGAATTGCACCTTGCAATGCGGAGAAATTACTGTTTGTGCATTTACAATATTCATTGATTTTTGCCATTGAAAAACATCATGTTATTCATATACCAGAAATGTTTGAAGCTACTGACTGAATGAAAGGAGCTGGCATCTCACTCTCTTTGAATCTTCTTTATCATGCTAAGAGGAGCAGAAAAAAGCAAAAAATTTCAGAATTGCACCTTGCAATGCGGAGAAATTACTGTTTGTGCATTTACAATATTCATTGATTTTTGCCATTGAAAAACGTCCAGAAATGATTGAAGCTACTGACTGAATGAAAGGAGCTGGCATCTCACTCTCTTTGAATCTTCTTTATCATGCTAAGAGGAGCAGGAAAAAGCAAAAAATTTCAGAATTGCACCTTGCAATGCGGAGAAATTACTGTTTGTGCATTTACAATATTCATTGGTTTTTGCCATTGAAAAACGTCCAGAAATGATTGAAGCTACTGACTGAATGAAAGGAGCTGGCATCTCACTCTCTTTGAATCTTGTTTATCATGCTAAGAGGAGCAGGAAAAAGCAAAAAATTTCAGAATTGCACCTTGCAATGCGGAGAAATTACTGTTTGTGCATTTACAATATTCATTGATTTTTGCCATTGAAAAACGTCCAGAAATGATTGAAGCTACTTACTGAATGAAAGGAGCTGGCATCTCACTCTCTTTGAATCTTCTTTATCATGCTAAGAGGAGCAGGAAAAAGCAAAAAAATTTCAGAATTGCACCTTGCAATGCGGAGAAATTACTGTTTGTGCATTTACAATATTCATTGATTTTTGCCATTGAAAAACATCATGTTATTCATATACCAGAAATGTTTGAAGCTACTGACTGAATGAAAGGAGCTGGCATCTCACTCTCTTTGAATCTTCTTTATCATGCTAAGAGGAGCAGGAAAAAGCAAAAAATTTCAGAATTGCACCTTTCAATGCGGAGAAATTACTGTTTGTGCATTTACAATATTCATTGATTTTTGCCATTGAAAAACATCATGTTATTCATATACCAGAAATGTTTGAAGCTACTGACTGAATGAAAGGAGCTGGCATCTCACTCTCTTTGAATCTTCTTTATCATGCTAAGAGGAGCAGAAAAAAGCAAAAAATTTCAGAATTGCACCTTGCAATGCGGAGAAATTACTGTTTGTGCATTTACAATATTCATTGATTTTTGCCATTGAAAAACGTCCAGAAATGATTGAAGCTACTGACTGAATGAAAGGAGCTGGCATCTCACTCTCTTTGAATCTTCTTTATCATGCTAAGAGGAGCAGGAAAAAGCAAAAAATTTCAGAATTGCACCTTGCAATGCGGAGAAATTACTGTTTGTGCATTTACAATATTCATTGATTTTTGCCATTGAAAAACGTCCAGAAATGATTGAAGCTACTTACTGAATGAAAGGAGCTGGCATCTCACTCTCTTTGAATCTTCTTTATCATGCTAAGAGGAGCAGGAAAAAGCAAAAAAATTTCAGAATTGCACCTTGCAATGCGGAGAAATTACTGTTTGTGCATTTACAATATTCATTGATTTTTGCCATTGAAAAACATCATGTTATTCATATACCAGAAATGTTTGAAGCTACTGACTGAATGAAAGGAGCTGGCATCTCACTCTCTTTGAATCTTCTTTATCATGCTAAGAGGAGCAGGAAAAAGCAAAAAATTTCAGAATTGCACGTTTCAATGCGGAGAAATTACTGTTTGTGCATTTACAATATTCATTGATTTTTGCCATTGAAAAACATCATGTTATTCATATACCAGAAATGTTTGAAGCTACTGACTGAATGAAAGGAGCTGGCATCTCACTCTCTTTGAATCTTCTTTATCATGCTAAGAGGAGCAGGAAAAAGCAAAAAATTTCAGAATTGCACCTTGCAATGCGGAGAAATTACTGTTTGTGCATTTACAATATTCATTGATTTTTGCCATTGAAAAATGCCCAGAAATGATTGAAGCTACTGACTGAATGAAAGGAGCTGGCATCTCACTCTCTTTGAATCTTCTTTATCATGCTAAGAGGAGCAGGAAAAAGCAAAAAATTTCAGAATTGCACCTTGCAATGCGGAGAAATTACTGTTTGTGCATTTACAATATTCATTGATTTTTGCCATTGAAAAACGTCCAGAAATGATTGAAGCTACTGACTGAATGAAAGGAGCTGGCATCTCACTCTCTTTGAATCTTCTTTATCATGCTAAGAGGAGCAGGAAAAAGCAAAAAATTTCAGAATTGCACCTTGCAATGCGGAGAAATTACTGTTTGTGCATTTACAATATTCATTGATTTTTGCCATTGAAAAACGTCCAGAAATGATTGAAGCTACTGACTGAATGAAAGGAGCTGGCATCTCACTCTCTTTGAATCTTGTTTATCATGCTAAGAGGAGCAGGAAAAAGAAAAAATTTCAGAATTGCACCTTGCAATGCGGAGAAATTACTGTTTGTGCATTTACAATATTCATTGATTTTTGCCATTGAAAAACGTCCAGAAATGATTGAAGCTACTGACTGAATGAAAGGAGCTGGCATTCACTCTCTTTGAATCTTGTTTATCTTGCTAAGAGGAGCAGGAAAAAGCAAAAAATTTCAGAATTGCACCTTGCAATGCGGAGAAATTACTGTTTGTGCATTTACAATATTCATTGATTTTTGCCATTGAAAAACATCATGTTATTCATATACCAGAAATGTTTGAAGCTACTGACTGAATGAAAGGAGCTGTCATCTCACTCTCTTTGAATCTTCTTTATCATGCTAAGAGGAGCAGAAAAAAGCAAAAAATTTCAGAATTGCACCTTGCAATGCGGAGAAATTACTGTTTGTGCATTTACAATATTCATTGATTTTTGCCATTGAAAAACGTCCAGAAATGATTGAAGCTACTGACTGAATGAAAGGAGCTGGCATCTCACTCTCTTTGAATCTTCTTTATCATGCTAAGAGGAGCAGGAAAAAGCAAAAAATTTCAGAATTGCACCTTGCAATGCGGAGAAATTACTGTTTGTGCATTTACAATATTCATTGGTTTTTGCCATTGAAAAACGTCCAGAAATGATTGAAGCTACTGACTGAATGAAAGGAGCTGGCATCTCACTCTCTTTGAATCTTGTTTATCATGCTAAGAGGAGCAGGAAAAAGCAAAAAATTTCAGAATTGCAACTTGCAATGCGGAGAAATTACTGTTTGTGCATTTACAATATTCATTGATTTTTGCCATTGAAAAACGTCCAGAAATGATTGAAGCTACTTACTGAATGAAAGGAGCTGGCATCTCACTCTCTTTGAATCTTCTTTATCATGCTAAGAGGAGCAGGAAAAAGCAAAAAAATTTCAGAATTGCACCTTGCAATGCGGAGAAATTACTGTTTGTGCATTTACAATATTCATTGATTTTTGCCATTGAAAAACATCATGTTATTCATATACCAGAAATGTTTGAAGCTACTGACTGAATGAAAGGAGCTGGCATCTCACTCTCTTTGAATCTTCTTTATCATGCTAAGAGGAGCAGGAAAAAGCAAAAAATTTCAGAATTGCACCTTTCAATGCGGAGAAATTACTGTTTGTGCATTTACAATATTCATTGATTTTTGCCATTGAAAAACATCATGTTATTCATATACCAGAAATGTTTGAAGCTACTGACTGAATGAAAGGAGCTGGCATCTCACTCTCTTTGAATCTTCTTTATCATGCTAAGAGGAGCAGAAAAAAGCAAAAAATTTCAGAATTGCACCTTGCAATGCGGAGAAATTACTGTTTGTGCATTTACAATATTCATTGATTTTTGCCATTGAAAAACGTCCAGAAATGATTGAAGCTACTGACTGAATGAAAGGAGCTGGCATCTCACTCTCTTTGAATCTTCTTTATCATGCTAAGAGGAGCAGGAAAAAGCAAAAAATTTCAGAATTGCACCTTGCAATGCGGAGAAATTACTGTTTGTGCATTTACAATATTCATTGATTTTTGCCATTGAAAAACGTCCAGAAATGATTGAAGCTACTTACTGAATGAAAGGAGCTGGCATCTCACTCTCTTTGAATCTTCTTTATCATGCTAAGAGGAGCAGGAAAAAGCAAAAAAATTTCAGAATTGCACCTTGCAATGCGGAGAAATTACTGTTTGTGCATTTACAATATTCATTGATTTTTGCCATTGAAAAACATCATGTTATTCATATACCAGAAATGTTTGAAGCTACTGACTGAATGAAAGGAGCTGGCATCTCACTCTCTTTGAATCTTCTTTATCATGCTAAGAGGAGCAGGAAAAAGCAAAAAATTTCAGAATTGCACCTTTCAATGCGGAGAAATTACTGTTTGTGCATTTACAATATTCATTGATTTTTGCCATTGAAAAACATCATGTTATTCATATACCAGAAATGTTTGAAGCTACTGACTGAATGAAAGGAGCTGGCATCTCACTCTCTTTGAATCTTCTTTATCATGCTAAGAGGAGCAGGAAAAAGCAAAAAATTTCAGAATTGCACCTTGCAATGCGGAGAAATTACTGTTTGTGCATTTACAATATTCATTGATTTTTGCCATTGAAAAATGCCCAGAAATGATTGAAGCTACTGACTGAATGAAAGGAGCTGGCATCTCACTCTCTTTGAATCTTCTTTATCATGCTAAGAGGAGCAGGAAAAAGCAAAAAATTTCAGAATTGCACCTTGCAATGCGGAGAAATTACTGTTTGTGCATTTACAATATTCATTGATTTTTGCCATTGAAAAACGTCCAGAAATGATTGAAGCTACTGACTGAATGAAAGGAGCTGGCATCTCACTCTCTTTGAATCTTCTTTATCATGCTAAGAGGAGCAGGAAAAAGCAAAAAATTTCAGAATTGCACCTTTCAATGCGGAGAAATTACTGTTTGTGCATTTACAATATTCATTGATTTTTGCCATTGAAAAACATCATGTTATTCATATACCAGAAATGTTTGAAGCTACTGACTGAATGAAAGGAGCTGGCATCTCACTCTCTTTGAATCTTCTTTATCATGCTAAGAGGAGCAGGAAAAAGCAAAAAATTTCAGAATTGCACCTTGCAATGCGGAGAAATTACTGTTTGTGCATTTACAATATTCATTGATTTTTGCCATTGAAAAATGCCCAGAAATGATTGAAGCTACTGACTGAATGAAAGGAGCTGGCATCTCACTCTCTTTGAATCTTCTTTATCATGCTAAGAGGAGCAGGAAAAAGCAAAAAATTTCAGAATTGCACCTTGCAATGCGGAGAAATTACTGTTTGTGCATTTACAATATTCATTGATTTTTGCCATTGAAAAACGTCCAGAAATGATTGAAGCTACTGACTGAATGAAAGGAGCTGGCATCTCACTCTCTTTGAATCTTCTTTATCATGCTAAGAGGAGCAGGAAAAAGCAAAAAATTTCAGAATTGCACCTTGCAATGCGGAGAAATTACTGTTTGTGCATTTACAATATTCATTGATTTTTGCCATTGAAAAACGTCCAGAAATGATTGAAGCTACTGACTGAATGAAAGGAGCTGGCATCTCACTCTCTTTGAATCTTGTTTATCATGCTAAGAGGAGCAGGAAAAAGCAAAAAATTTCAGAATTGCACCTTGCATTGCGGAGAAATTACTGTTTGTGCATTTACAATATTCATTGATTTTTGCCATTGAAAAACGTCCAGAAATGATTGAAGCTACTGACTGAATGAAAGGAGCTGGCATTCACTCTCTTTGAATCTTGTTTATCTTGCTAAGAGGAGCAGGAAAAAGCAAAAAATTTCAGAATTGCACCTTGCAATGCGGAGAAATTACTGTTTGTGCATTTACAATATTCATTGATTTTTGCCATTGAAAAACATCATGTTATTCATATACCAGAAATGTTTGAAGCTACTGACTGAATGAAAGGAGCTGGCATCTCACTCTCTTTGAATCTTCTTTATCATGCTAAGAGGAGCAGAAAAAAGCAAAAAATTTCAGAATTGCACCTTGCAATGCGGAGAAATTACTGTTTGTGCATTTACAATATTCATTGATTTTTGCCATTGAAAAACGTCCAGAAATGATTGAAGCTACTGACTGAATGAAAGGAGCTGGCATCTCACTCTCTTTGAATCTTCTTTATCATGCTAAGAGGAGCAGTAAAAAGCAAAAAATTTCAGAATTGCACCTTGCAATGCGGAGAAATTACTGTTTGTGCATTTACAATATTCATTGGTTTTTGCCATTGAAAAACGTCCAGAAATGATTGAAGCTACTGACTGAATGAAAGGAGCTGGCATCTCACTCTCTTTGAATCTTCTTTACCATGCTAAGAGGAGCAGGAAAAAGCAAAAAATTTCAGAATTGCACCTTTCAATGCGGAGAAATTACTGTTTGTGCATTTACAATATTCATTGATTTTTGTCATTGAAAAACATCATGTTATTCATATACCAGAAATGTTTGAAGCTACTGACTGAATGAAAGGAGCTGGCATCTCACTCTCTTTGAATCTTCTTTATCATGCTAAGAGGTGCAGGAAAAAGCAAAAAATTTCAGAATTGCACCTTGCAATGCGGAGAAATTACTGTTTGTGCATTTACAATATTCATTGATTTTTGCCATTGAAAAACGTCCAGAAATGATTGAAGCTACTGACTGAATGAAAGGAGCTGGCATCTCACTCTCTTTGAATCTTCTTTATCATGCTAAGAGGAGCAGGAAAAAGCAAAAAATTTCAGAATTGCACCTTGCAATGCGGAGAAATTACTGTTTGTGCATTTACAATATTCATTGATTTTTGCCATTGAAAAACGTCCAGAAATGATTGAAGCTACTGACTGAATGAAAGGAGCTGGCATCTCACTCTCCTTGAATCTTCTTTATCATGCTCAGAGGAGCAGGAAAAAGCAAAAAATTTCAGAATTGCACCTTGCAATGCGGAGAAATTACTGTTTGTGCATTTACAATATTCATTGATTTTTGCCATTGAAAAACATCATGTTATTCATATACCAGAAATGATTGAAGCTACTGACTGAATGAAAGGAGCTGGCATCTCACTCTCTTTGAATCTTCTTTATCATGCTAAGAGGAGCAGGAAAAAGCAAAAAATTTCAGAATTGCACCTTGCAATGCGGAGAAATTACTGTTTGTGCATTTACAATATTCAATGATTTTTGCCATTGAAAAACGTCCAGAAATGATTGAAGCTACTGACTGAATGAAAGGAGCTGGCATCTCACTCTCTTTGAATCTTCTTTATCATGCTAAGAGGAGCAGGAAAAAGCAAAAAATTTCAGAATTGCACCTTGCAATGCGGAGAAATTACTGTTTGTGCATTTACAATATTCATTGATTTTTGCCATTGAAAAACGTCCAGAAATGATTGAAGCTACTGACTGAATGAAAGGAGCTGGCATCTCACTCTCTTTGAATCTTCTTTATCATGCTAAGAGGAGCAGGAAAAAGCAAAAAATTTCAGAATTGCACCTTGCAATGCGGAGAAATTACTGTTTGTGCATTTACAATATTCATTGATTTTTGCCATTGAAAAACGTCCAGAAATGATTGAAGCTACTGACTGAATGAAAGGAGCTGGCATCTCACTCTCTTTGAATCTTGTTTATCTTGCTAAGAGGAGCAGGAAAAAGCAAAAAATTTCAGAATTGCACCTTGCAATGCGGAGAAATTACTGTTTGTACATTTACAATATTCATTGATTTTTGCCATTGAAAAACGTCCAGAAATGATTGAAGCTACTGACTGAATGAAAGGAGCTGGCATCTCACTCTCTTTGAATCTTCTTTATCATGCTAAGAGGAGCAGGAAAAAGCAAAAAATTTCAGAATTGCACCTTGCAATGCGGAGAAATTACTGTTTGTGCATTTACAATATTCATTGATTTTTGCCATTGAAAAACATCATGTTATTCATATACCAGAAATGTTTGAAGCTACTGACTGAATGAAAGGAGCTGGCATCTCACTCTCTTTGAATCTTCTTTATCATGCTAAGAGGTGCAGGAAAAAGCAAAAAATTTCAGAATTGCACCTTGCAATGCGGAGAAATTACTGTTTGTGCATTTACAATATTCATTGATTTTTGCCATTGAAAAACATCATGTTATTCATATACCAGAAATGTTTGAAGCTACTGACTGAATGAAAGGAGTTGGCATCTCACTCTCTTTGAATCTTCTTTATCATGCTAAGATTAGTAGAAAAAAGCAAAAAATTTCAGAATTGCACCTTGCAATGCGGAGAAATTACTGTTTGTGCATTTACAATATTCATTGATTTTTGCCATTGAAAAACGTCCAGAAATGATTGAAGCTACTGACTGAATGAAAGGAGCTGGCATCTCACTCTGTTTGAATCTTGTTTATCATGCTAAGAGGAGCAGGAAAAAGCAAAAAATTTCAGAATTGCACCTTGCAATGCGGAGAAATTACTGTTTGTGCATTTACAATATTCATTGATTTTTGCCATTGAAAAACGTCCAGAAATGATTGAAGCTACTGACTGAATGAAAGGAGCTGGCATCTCACTCTCTTTGAATCTTCTTTATCATGCTAAGAGGAGCAGGAAAAAGCAAAAAATTTCAGAATTGCACCTTTCAATGCGGAGAAATTACTGTTTGTGCATTTACAATATTCATTGATTTTTGCCATTGAAAAATATCATGTTATTCATATACCAGAAATGTTTGGAGCTACTGACTGAATGAAAGGAGCTGGCATCTCACTCTCTTTGAATCTTGTTTATCTTGCTAAGAGGAGCAGGAAAAAGCAAAAAATTTCAGAATTGCACCTTGCAATGCGGAGAAATTACTGTTTGTGCATTTACAATATTCATTGATTTTTGCCATTGAAAAACGTAGAGAAATGATTGAAGCTACTTACTGAATGAAAGGAGCTGGCATCTCACTCTCTTTGAATCTTCTTTATCATGCTAAGAGGAGCAGGAAAAAGCAAAAAATTTCAGAATTGCACCTTGCAATGCGGAGAAATTACTGTTTGTGCATTTACAATATTCATTGATTTTTGCCATTGAAAAACATCATGTTATTCATATACCAGAAATGTTTGAAGCTACTGACTGAATGAAAGGAGCTGGCATCTCACTCTCTTTGAATCTTCTTTATCATGCTAAGAGGAGCAGGAAAAAGCAAAAAATTTCAGAATTGCACCTTGCAATGCGGAGAAATTACTGTTTGTGCATTTACAATATTCATTGATTTTTGCCATTGAAAAACATCATGTTATTCATATACCAGAAATGTTTGAAGCTACTGACTGAATGAAAGGAGCTGGCATCTCACTCTCTTTGAATCTTCTTTATCATGCTAAGAGTAGCAGAAAAAAGCAAAAAATTTCAGAATTGCACCTTGCAATGCGGAGAAATTACTGTTTGTGCATTTACAATATTCATTGATTTTTGCCATTGAAAAACGTCCAGAAATGATTGAAGCTACTGACTGAATGAAAGGAGCTGGCATCTCACTCTGTTTGAATCTTGTTTATCATGCTAAGAGGAGCAGGAAAAAGCAAAAAATTTCAGAATTGCACCTTGCAATGCGGAGAAATTACTGTTTGTGCATTTACAATATTCATTGATTTTTGCCATTGAAAAACATCATGTTATTCATATACCAGAAATGTTTGAAGCTACTGACTGAATGAAAGGAGCTGGCATCTCACTCTCTTTGAATCTTCTTTATCATGCTAAGAGTAGCAGAAAAAAGCAAAAAATTTCAGAATTGCACCTTGCAATGCGGAGAAATTACTGTTTGTGCATTTACAATATTCATTGATTTTTGCCATTGAAAAACGTCCAGAAATGATTGAAGCTACTGACTGAATGAAAGGAGCTGGCATCTCACTCTGTTTGAATCTTGTTTATCATGCTAAGAGGAGCAGGAAAAAGCAAAAAATTTCAGAATTGCACCTTGCAATGCGGAGAAATTACTGTTTGTGCATTTACAATATTCATTGATTTTTGCCATTGAAAAACGTCCAGAAATGATTGAAGCTACTGACTGAATGAAAGGAGCTGGCATCTCACTCTCTTTGAATCTTCTTTATCATGCTAAGAGGAGCAGGAAAAAGCAAAAAATTTCAGAATTGCACCGTTCAATGCGGAGAAATTACTGTGCATTTACAATATTCATTGATTTTTGCCATTGAAAAATATCATGTTATTCATATACCAGAAATGTTTGAAGCTACTGACTGAATGAAAGGAGCTGGCATCTCACTCTCTTTGAATCTTCTTTATCATGCTAAGAGGAGCAGGAAAAAGCAAAAAATTTCAGAATTGCACCTTGCAATGCGGAGAAATTACTGTTTGTGCATTTACAATATTCATTGATTTTTGCCATTGAAAAACGTCCAGAAATGATTGAAGCTACTGACTGAATGAAAGGAGCTGGCATCTCACTCTCTTTGAATCTTGTTTATCATGCTAAGAGGAGCAGGAAAAAGCAAAAAATTTCAGAATTGCACCTTGCAATGCGGAGAAATTACTGTTTGTGCATTTACAATATTCATTGATTTTTGCCATTGAAAAACGTCCAGAAATGATTGAAGCTACTTACTGAATGAAAGGAGCTGGCATCTCACTCTCTTTGAATCTTCTTTATCATGCTAAGAGGAGCAGGAAAAAGCAAAAAATTTCAGAATTGCACCTTGCAATGCGGAGAAATTACTGTTTGTGCATTTACAATATTCATTGATTTTTGCCATTGAAAAACATCATGTTATTCATATACCAGAAATGTTTGAAGCTACTGACTGAATGAAAGGAGCTGGCATCTCACTCTCTTTGAATCTTCTTTATCATGCTAAGAGGAGCAGGAAAAAGCAAAAAATTTCAGAATTGCACCTTTCAATGCGGAGAAATTACTGTTTGTGCATTTACAATATTCATTGATTTTTGCCATTGAAAAACATCATGTTATTCATATACCAGAAATGTTTGAAGCTACTGACTGAATGAAAGGAGCTGGCATCTCACTCTCTTTGAATCTTCTTTATCATGCTAAGAGGAGCAGGAAAAAGCAAAAAATTTCAGAATTGCACCTTTCAATGCGGAGAAATTACTGTTTGTGCATTTACAATATTCATTGATTTTTGCCATTGAAAAACGTCCAGAAATGATTGAAGCTACTGACTGAATGAAAGGAGCTGGCATCTCACTCTCTTTGAATCTTCTTTATCATGCTAAGAGGAGCAGGAAAAAGCAAAAAATTTCAGAATTGCACCTTTCAATGCGGAGAAATTACTGTTTGTGCATTTACAATATTCATTGATTTTTGCCATTGAAAAACATCATGTTATTCATATACCAGAAATGTTTGAAGCTACTGACTGAATGAAAGGAGCTGGCATCTCACTCTCTTTGAATCTTCTTTATCATGCTAAGAGGAGCAGGAAAAAGCAAAAAATTTCAGAATTGCACCTTGCAATGCGGAGAAATTACTGTTTGTGCATTTACAATATTCATTGATTTTTGCCATTGAAAAATGCCCAGAAATGATTGAAGCTACTGACTGAATGAAAGGAGCTGGCATCTCACTCTCTTTGAATCTTCTTTATCATGCTAAGAGGAGCAGGAAAAAGCAAAAAATTTCAGAATTGCACCTTGCAATGCGGAGAAATTACTGTTTGTGCATTTACAATA
Organism: Phyllobates terribilis; assembly: GCF_046119375.1. Taxonomy (NCBI): domain Eukaryota; kingdom Metazoa; phylum Chordata; class Amphibia; order Anura; family Dendrobatidae; genus Phyllobates; species Phyllobates terribilis. Next base: position 109,386 of record NW_027363274.1, read on the forward strand.
TTCATTGATTTTTGCCATTGAAAAACGTCCAGAAATGATTGAAGCTACTGACTGAATGAAAGGAGCTGGCATCTCACTCTCTTTGAATCTTCTTTATCATGCTAAGAGGAGCAGGAAAAAGCAAAAAATTTCAGAATTGCACCTTGCAATGCGGAGAAATTACTGTTTGTGCATTTACAATATTCATTGGTTTTTGCCATTGAAAAACGTCCAGAAATGATTGAAGCTACTGACTGAATGAAAGGAGCTGGCATCTCACTCTCTTTGAATCTTCTTTACCATGCTAAGAGGAGCAGGAAAAAGCAAAAAATTTCAGAATTGCACCTTTCAATGCGGAGAAATTACTGTTTGTGCATTTACAATATTCATTGATTTTTGTCATTGAAAAACATCATGTTATTCATATACCAGAAATGTTTGAAGCTACTGACTGAATGAAAGGAGCTGGCATCTCACTCTCTTTGAATCTTCTTTATCATGCTAAGAGGTGCAGGAAAAAGCAAAAAATTTCAGAATTGCACCTTGCAATGCGGAGAAATTACTGTTTGTGCATTTACAATATTCATTGATTTTTGCCATTGAAAAACGTCCAGAAATGATTGAAGCTACTGACTGAATGAAAGGAGCTGGCATCTCACTCTCTTTGAATCTTCTTTATCATGCTAAGAGGAGCAGGAAAAAGCAAAAAATTTCAGAATTGCACCTTGCAATGCGGAGAAATTACTGTTTGTGCATTTACAATATTCATTGATTTTTGCCATTGAAAAACGTCCAGAAATGATTGAAGCTACTGACTGAATGAAAGGAGCTGGCATCTCACTCTCCTTGAATCTTCTTTATCATGCTCAGAGGAGCAGGAAAAAGCAAAAAATTTCAGAATTGCACCTTGCAATGCGGAGAAATTACTGTTTGTGCATTTACAATATTCATTGATTTTTGCCATTGAAAAACATCATGTTATTCATATACCAGAAATGATTGAAGCTACTGACTGAATGAAAGGAGCTGGCATCTCACTCTCTTTGAATCTTCTTTATCATGCTAAGAGGAGCAGGAAAAAGCAAAAAATTTCAGAATTGCACCTTGCAATGCGGAGAAATTACTGTTTGTGCATTTACAATATTCAATGATTTTTGCCATTGAAAAACGTCCAGAAATGATTGAAGCTACTGACTGAATGAAAGGAGCTGGCATCTCACTCTCTTTGAATCTTCTTTATCATGCTAAGAGGAGCAGGAAAAAGCAAAAAATTTCAGAATTGCACCTTGCAATGCGGAGAAATTACTGTTTGTGCATTTACAATATTCATTGATTTTTGCCATTGAAAAACGTCCAGAAATGATTGAAGCTACTGACTGAATGAAAGGAGCTGGCATCTCACTCTCTTTGAATCTTCTTTATCATGCTAAGAGGAGCAGGAAAAAGCAAAAAATTTCAGAATTGCACCTTGCAATGCGGAGAAATTACTGTTTGTGCATTTACAATATTCATTGATTTTTGCCATTGAAAAACGTCCAGAAATGATTGAAGCTACTGACTGAATGAAAGGAGCTGGCATCTCACTCTCTTTGAATCTTGTTTATCTTGCTAAGAGGAGCAGGAAAAAGCAAAAAATTTCAGAATTGCACCTTGCAATGCGGAGAAATTACTGTTTGTACATTTACAATATTCATTGATTTTTGCCATTGAAAAACGTCCAGAAATGATTGAAGCTACTGACTGAATGAAAGGAGCTGGCATCTCACTCTCTTTGAATCTTCTTTATCATGCTAAGAGGAGCAGGAAAAAGCAAAAAATTTCAGAATTGCACCTTTCAATGCGGAGAAATTACTGTTTGTGCATTTACAATATTCATTGATTTTTGCCATTGAAAAATATCATGTTATTCATATACCAGAAATGTTTGGAGCTACTGACTGAATGAAAGGAGCTGGCATCTCACTCTCTTTGAATCTTGTTTATCTTGCTAAGAGGAGCAGGAAAAAGCAAAAAATTTCAGAATTGCACCTTGCAATGCGGAGAAATTACTGTTTGTGCATTTACAATATTCATTGATTTTTGCCATTGAAAAACGTCCAGAAATGATTGAAGCTACTTACTGAATGAAAGGAGCTGGCATCTCACTCTCTTTGAATCTTCTTTATCATGCTAAGAGGAGCAGGAAAAAGCAAAAAATTTCAGAATTGCACCTTGCAATGCGGAGAAATTACTGTTTGTGCATTTACAATATTCATTGATTTTTGCCATTGAAAAACATCATGTTATTCATATACCAGAAATGTTTGAAGCTACTGACTGAATGAAAGGAGCTGGCATCTCACTCTCTTTGAATCTTCTTTATCATGCTAAGAGGAGCAGGAAAAAGCAAAAAATTTCAGAATTGCACCTTGCAATGCGGAGAAATTACTGTTTGTGCATTTACAATATTCATTGATTTTTGCCATTGAAAAACATCATGTTATTCATATACCAGAAATGTTTGAAGCTACTGACTGAATGAAAGGAGCTGGCATCTCACTCTCTTTGAATCTTCTTTATCATGCTAAGAGTAGCAGAAAAAAGCAAAAAATTTCAGAATTGCACCTTGCAATGCGGAGAAATTACTGTTTGTGCATTTACAATATTCATTGATTTTTGCCATTGAAAAACGTCCAGAAATGATTGAAGCTACTGACTGAATGAAAGGAGCTGGCATCTCACTCTGTTTGAATCTTGTTTATCATGCTAAGAGGAGCAGGAAAAAGCAAAAAATTTCAGAATTGCACCTTGCAATGCGGAGAAATTACTGTTTGTGCATTTACAATATTCATTGATTTTTGCCATTGAAAAACGTCCAGAAATGATTGAAGCTACTGACTGAATGAAAGGAGCTGGCATCTCACTCTCTTTGAATCTTCTTTATCATGCTAAGAGGAGCAGGAAAAAGCAAAAAATTTCAGAATTGCACCGTTCAATGCGGAGAAATTACTGTGCATTTACAATATTCATTGATTTTTGCCATTGAAAAATATCATGTTATTCATATACCAGAAATGTTTGAAGCTACTGACTGAATGAAAGGAGCTGGCATCTCACTCTCTTTGAATCTTCTTTATCATGCTAAGAGGAGCAGGAAAAAGCAAAAAATTTCAGAATTGCACCTTGCAATGCGGAGAAATTACTGTTTGTGCATTTACAATATTCATTGATTTTTGCCATTGAAAAACGTCCAGAAATGATTGAAGCTACTGACTGAATGAAAGGAGCTGGCATCTCACTCTCTTTGAATCTTGTTTATCATGCTAAGAGGAGCAGGAAAAAGCAAAAAATTTCAGAATTGCACCTTGCAATGCGGAGAAATTACTGTTTGTGCATTTACAATATTCATTGATTTTTGCCATTGAAAAACGTCCAGAAATGATTGAAGCTACTTACTGAATGAAAGGAGCTGGCATCTCACTCTCTTTGAATCTTCTTTATCATGCTAAGAGGAGCAGGAAAAAGCAAAAAATTTCAGAATTGCACCTTGCAATGCGGAGAAATTACTGTTTGTGCATTTACAATATTCATTGATTTTTGCCATTGAAAAACATCATGTTATTCATATACCAGAAATGTTTGAAGCTACTGACTGAATGAAAGGAGCTGGCATCTCACTCTCTTTGAATCTTCTTTATCATGCTAAGAGGAGCAGGAAAAAGCAAAAAATTTCAGAATTGCACCTTTCAATGCGGAGAAATTACTGTTTGTGCATTTACAATATTCATTGATTTTTGCCATTGAAAAACATCATGTTATTCATATACCAGAAATGTTTGAAGCTACTGACTGAATGAAAGGAGCTGGCATCTCACTCTCTTTGAATCTTCTTTATCATGCTAAGAGGAGCAGGAAAAAGCAAAAAATTTCAGAATTGCACCTTGCAATGCGGAGAAATTACTGTTTGTGCATTTACAATATTCATTGATTTTTGCCATTGAAAAATGCCCAGAAATGATTGAAGCTACTGACTGAATGAAAGGAGCTGGCATCTCACTCTCTTTGAATCTTCTTTATCATGCTAAGAGGAGCAGGAAAAAGCAAAAAATTTCAGAATTGCACCTTGCAATGCGGAGAAATTACTGTTTGTGCATTTACAATATTCATTGATTTTTTCCATTGAAAAACGTCCAGAAATGATTGAAGCTACTGACTGAATGAAAGGAGCTGGCATCTCACTCTCTTTGAATCTTCTTTATCATGCTAAGAGGAGCAGGAAAAAGCAAAAAATTTCAGAATTGCACCTTGCAATGCGGAGAAATTACTGTTTGTGCATTTACAATATTCATTGATTTTTGCCATTGAAAAACGTCCAGAAATGATTGAAGCTACTGACTGAATGAAAGGAGCTGGCATCTCACTCTGTTTGAATCTTGTTTATCATGCTAAGAGGAGCAGGAAAAAGCAAAAAATTTCAGAATTGCACCTTGCAATGCGGAGAAATTACTGTTTGTACATTTACAATATTCATTGATTTTTGCCATTGAAAAACGTCCAGAAATGATTGAAGCTACTGACTGAATGAAAGGAGCTGGCATCTCACTCTCTTTGAATCTTCTTTATCATGCTAAGAGGAGCAGGAAAAAGCAAAAAATTTCAGAATTGCACCTTGCAATGCGGAGAAATTACTGTTTGTGCATTTACAATATTCATTGATTTTTGCCATTGAAAAACATCATGTTATTCATATACCAGAAATGTTTGAAGCTACTGACTGAATGAAAGGAGCTGGCATCTCACTCTCTTTGAATCTTCTTTATCATGCTAAGAGGTGCAGGAAAAAGCAAAAAATTTCAGAATTGCACCTTGCAATGCGGAGAAATTACTGTTTGTGCATTTACAATATTCATTGATTTTTGCCATTGAAAAACGTCCAGAAATGATTGAAGCTACTGACTGAATGAAAGGAGCTGGCATCTCACTCTCTTTGAATCTTCTTTATCATGCTAAGAGTAGCAGAAAAAAGCAAAAAATTTCAGAATTGCACCTTGCAATGCGGAGAAATTACTGTTTGTGCATTTACAATATTCATTGATTTTTGCCATTGAAAAACGTCCAGAAATGATTGAAGCTACTGACTGAATGAAAGGAGCTGGCATCTCACTCTGTTTGAATCTTCTTTATCATGCTAAGAGGAGCAGGAAAAAGCAAAAAATTTCAGAATTGCACCTTGCAATGCGGAGAAATTACTGTTTGTGCATTTACAATATTCATTGATTTTTGCCATTGAAAAACGTCCAGAAATGATTGAAGCTACTGACTGAATGAAAGGAGCTGGCATCTCACTCTCTTTGAATCTTGTTTATCATGCTAAGAGGAGCAGGAAAAAGCAAAAAATTTCAGAATTGCACCTTGCAATGCGGAGAAATTACTGTTTGTGCATTTACAATATTCATTGATTTTTGCCATTGAAAAACGTCCAGAAATGATTGAAGCTACTTACTGAATGAAAGGAGCTGGCATCTCACTCTCTTTGAATCTTCTTTATCATGCTAAGAGGAGCAGGAAAAAGCAAAAAATTTCAGAATTGCACCTTGCAATGCGGAGAAATTACTGTTTGTGCATTTACAATATTCATTGATTTTTGCCATTGAAAAACATCATGTTATTCATATACCAGAAATGTTTGAAGCTACTGACTGAATGAAAGGAGCTGGCATCTCACTCTCTTTGAATCTTGTTTATCATGCTAAGAGGAGCAGGAAAAAGCAAAAAATTTCAGAATTGCACCTTGCAATGCGGAGAAATTACTGTTTGTGCATTTACAATATTCATTGATTTTTGCCATTGAAAAACGTCCAGAAATGATTGAAGCTACTGACTGAATGAAAGGAGCTGGCATCTCACTCTCTTTGAATCTTCTTTATCATGCTAAGAGGAGCAGGAAAAAGCAAAAAATTTCAGAATTGCACCGTTCAATGCGGAGAAATTACTGTGCATTTACAATATTCATTGATTTTTGCCATTGAAAAATATCATGTTATTCATATACCAGAAATGTTTGAAGCTACTGACTGAATGAAAGGAGCTGGCATCTCACTCTCTTTGAATCTTCTTTATCATGCTAAGAGGAGCAGGAAAAAGCAAAAAATTTCAGAATTGCACCTTGCAATGCGGAGAAATTACTGTTTGTGCATTTACAATATTCATTGATTTTTGCCATTGAAAAACGTCCAGAAATGATTGAAGCTACTGACTGAATGAAAGGAGCTGGCATCTCACTCTCTTTGAATCTTGTTTATCATGCTAAGAGGAGCAGGAAAAAGCAAAAAATTTCAGAATTGCACCTTGCAATGCGGAGAAATTACTGTTTGTGCATTTACAATATTCATTGATTTTTGCCATTGAAAAACGTCCAGAAATGATTGAAGCTACTGACTGAATGAAAGGAGCTGGCATCTCACTCTCTTTGAATCTTCTTTATCATGCTAAGAGGAGCAGGAAAAAGCAAAAAATTTCAGAATTGCACCTTGCAATGCGGAGAAATTACTGTTTGTGCATTTACAATATTCATTGATTTTTGCCATTGAAAAACATCATGTTATTCATATACCAGAAATGTTTGAAGCTACTGACTGAATGAAAGGAGCTGGCATCTCACTCTCTTTGAATCTTCTTTATCATGCTAAGAGGAGCAGGAAAAAGCAAAAAATTTCAGAATTGCACCTTTCAATGCGGAGAAATTACTGTTTGTGCATTTACAATATTCATTGATTTTTGCCATTGAAAAACATCATGTTATTCATATACCAGAAATGTTTGAAGCTACTGACTGAATGAAAGGAGCTGGCATCTCACTCTCTTTGAATCTTCTTTATCATGCTAAGAGGAGCAGGAAAAAGCAAAAAATTTCAGAATTGCACCTTGCAATGCGGAGAAATTACTGTTTGTGCATTTACAATATTCATTGATTTTTGCCATTGAAAAATGCCCAGAAATGATTGAAGCTACTGACTGAATGAAAGGAGCTGGCATCTCACTCTCTTTGAATCTTCTTTATCATGCTAAGAGGAGCAGGAAAAAGCAAAAAATTTCAGAATTGCACCTTGCAATGCGGAGAATTTACTGTTTGTGCATTTACAATATTCATTGATTTTTGCCATTGAAAAACGTCCAGAAATGATTGAAGCTACTGACTGAATGAAAGGAGCTGGCATCTCACTCTCTTTGAATCTTCTTTATCATGCTAAGAGGAGCAGGAAAAAGCAAAAAATTTCAGAATTGCACCTTGCAATGCGGAGAAATTACTGTTTGTGCATTTACAATATTCATTGATTTTTGCCATTGAAAAACGTCCAGAAATGATTGAAGCTACTGACTGAATGAAAGGAGCTGGCATCTCACTCTGTTTGAATCTTGTTTATCATGCTAAGAGGAGCAGGAAAAAGCAAAAAATTTCAGAATTGCACCTTGCAATGCGGAGAAATTACTGTTTGTACATTTAGAATATTCATTGATTTTTGCCATTGAAAAACGTCCAGAAATGATTGAAGCTACTGACTGAATGAAAGGAGCTGGCATCTCACTCTCTTTGAATCTTCTTTATCATGCTAAGAGGAGCAGGAAAAAGCAAAAAATTTCAGAATTGCACCTTGCAATGCGGAGAAATTACTGTTTGTGCATTTACAATATTCATTGATTTTTGCCATTGAAAAACATCATGTTATTCATATACCAGAAATGTTTGAAGCTACTGACTGAATGAAAGGAGCTGGCATCTCACTCTCTTTGAATCTTCTTTATCATGCTAAGAGGTGCAGGAAAAAGCAAAAAATTTCAGAATTGCACCTTGCAATGCGGAGAAATTACTGTTTGTGCATTTACAATATTCATTGATTTTTGCCATTGAAAAACGTCCAGAAATGATTGAAGCTACTGACTGAATGAAAGGAGCTGGCATCTCACTCTCTTTGAATCTTCTTTATCATGCTAAGAGTAGCAGAAAAAAGCAAAAAATTTCAGAATTGCACCTTGCAATGCGGAGAAATTACTGTTTGTGCATTTACAATATTCATTGATTTTTGCCATTGAAAAACGTCCAGAAATGATTGAAGCTACTGACTGAATGAAAGGAGCTGGCATCTCACTCTGTTTGAATCTTCTTTATCATGCTAAGAGGAGCAGGAAAAAGCAAAAAATTTCAGAATTGCACCTTGCAATGCGGAGAAATTACTGTTTGTGCATTTACAATATTCATTGATTTTTGCCATTGAAAAACGTCCAGAAATGATTGAAGCTACTGACTGAATGAAAGGAGCTGGCATCTCACTCTCTTTGAATCTTGTTTATCATGCTAAGAGGAGCAGGAAAAAGCAAAAAATTTCAGAATTGCACCTTGCAATGCGGAGAAATTACTGTTTGTGCATTTACAATATTCATTGATTTTTGCCATTGAAAAACGTCCAGAAATGATTGAAGCTACTTACTGAATGAAAGGAGCTGGCATCTCACTCTCTTTGAATCTTCTTTATCATGCTAAGAGGAGCAGGAAAAAGCAAAAAATTTCAGAATTGCACCTTGCAATGCGGAGAAATTACTGTTTGTGCATTTACAATATTCATTGATTTTTGCCATTGAAAAACATCATGTTATTCATATACCAGAAATGTTTGAAGCTACTGACTGAATGAAAGGAGCTGGCATCTCACTCTCTTTGAATCTTCTTTATCATGCTAAGAGGAGCAGGAAAAAGCAAAAAATTTCAGAATTGCACCTTGCAATGCGGAGAAATTACTGTTTGTGCATTTACAATATTCATTGATTTTTGCCATTGAAAAATGCCCAGAAATGATTGAAGCTACTGACTGAATGAAAGGAGCTGGCATCTCACTCTCTTTGAATCTTCTTTATCATGCTAAGAGGAGCAGGAAAAAGCAAAAAATTTCAGAATTGCACCTTGCAATGCGGAGAAATTACTGTTTGTGCATTTACAATATTCATTGATTTTTGCCATTGAAAAACGTCCAGAAATGATTGAAGCTACTGACTGAATGAAAGGAGCTGGCATCTCACTCTCTTTGAATCTTCTTTATCATGCTAAGAGGAGCAGGAAAAAGCAAAAAATTTCAGAATTGCACCTTTCAATGCGGAGAAATTACTGTTTGTGCATTTACAATATTCATTGATTTTTGCCATTGAAAAACATCATGTTATTCATATACCAGAAATGTTTGAAGCTACTGACTGAATGAAAGGAGCTGGCATCTCACTCTCTTTGAATCTTCTTTATCATGCTAAGAGGAGCAGGAAAAAGCAAAAAATTTCAGAATTGCACCTTGCAATGCGGAGAAATTACTGTTTGTGCATTTACAATATTCATTGATTTTTGCCATTGAAAAATGCCCAGAAATGATTGAAGCTACTGACTGAATGAAAGGAGCTGGCATCTCACTCTCTTTGAATCTTCTTTATCATGCTAAGAGGAGCAGGAAAAAGCAAAAAATTTCAGAATTGCACCTTGCAATGCGGAGAAATTACTGTTTGTGCATTTACAATATTCATTGATTTTTGCCATTGAAAAACGTCCAGAAATGATTGAAGCTACTGACTGAATGAAAGGAGCTGGCATCTCACTCTCTTTGAATCTTCTTTATCATGCTAAGAGGAGCAGGAAAAAGCAAAAAATTTCAGAATTGCACCTTGCAATGCGGAGAAATTACTGTTTGTGCATTTACAATATTCATTGATTTTTGCCATTGAAAAACGTCCAGAAATGATTGAAGCTACTGACTGAATGAAAGGAGCTGGCATCTCACTCTCTTTGAATCTTGTTTATCATGCTAAGAGGAGCAGGAAAAAGCAAAAAATTTCAGAATTGCACCTTGCAATGCGGAGAAATTACTGTTTGTGCATTTACAATATTCATTGATTTTTGCCATTGAAAAACGTCCAGAAATGATTGAAGCTACTGACTGAATGAAAGGAGCTGGCATTCACTCTGTTTGAATCTTGTTTATCTTGCTAAGAGGAGCAGGAAAAAGCAAAAAATTTCAGAATTGCACCTTGCAATGCGGAGAAATTACTGTTTGTGCATTTACAATATTCATTGATTTTTGCCATTGAAAAACATCATGTTATTCATATACCAGAAATGTTTGAAGCTACTGACTGAATGAAAGGAGCTGGCATCTCACTCTCTTTGAATCTTCTTTATCATGCTAAGAGGAGCAGAAAAAAGCAAAAAATTTCAGAATTGCACCTTGCAATGCGGAGAAATTACTGTTTGTGCATTTACAATATTCATTGATTTTTGCCATTGAAAAACGTCCAGAAATGATTGAAGCTACTGACTGAATGAAAGGAGCTGGCATCTCACTCTCTTTGAATCTTCTTTATCATGCTAAGAGGAGCAGGAAAAAGCAAAAAATTTCAGAATTGCACCTTGCAATGCGGAGAAATTACTGTTTGTGCATTTACAATATTCATTGGTTTTTGCCATTGAAAAACGTCCAGAAATGATTGAAGCTACTGACTGAATGAAAGGAGCTGGCATCTCACTCTCTTTGAATCTTCTTTACCATGCTAAGAGGAGCAGGAAAAAGCAAAAAATTTCAGAATTGCACCTTTCAATGCGGAGAAATTACTGTTTGTGCATTTACAATATTCATTGATTTTTGCCATTGAAAAACATCATGTTATTCATATACCAGAAATGTTTGAAGCTACTGACTGAATGAAAGGAGCTGGCATCTCACTCTCTTTGAATCTTCTTTATCATGCTAAGAGGTGCAGGAAAAAGCAAAAAATTTCAGAATTGCACCTTGCAATGCGGAGAAATTACTGTTTGTGCATTTACAATATTCATTGATTTTTGCCATTGAAAAACGTCCAGAAATGATTGAAGCTACTGACTGAATGAAAGGAGCTGGCATCTCACTCTCTTTGAATCTTCTTTATCATGCTAAGAGGAGCAGGAAAAAGCAAAAAATTTCAGAATTGCACCTTGCAATGCGGAGAAATTACTGTTTGTGCATTTACAATATTCATTGATTTTTGCCATTGAAAAACGTCCAGAAATGATTGAAGCTACTGACTGAATGAAAGGAGCTGGCATCTCACTCTCCTTGAATCTTCTTTATCATGCTCAGAGGAGCAGGAAAAAGCAAAAAATTTCAGAATTGCACCTTGCAATGCGGAGAAATTACTGTTTGTGCATTTACAATATTCATTGATTTTTGCCATTGAAAAACATCATGTTATTCATATACCAGAAATGATTGAAGCTACTGACTGAATGAAAGGAGCTGGCATCTCACTCTCTTTGAATCTTCTTTATCATGCTAAGAGGAGCAGGAAAAAGCAAAAAATTTCAGAATTGCACCTTGCAATGCGGAGAAATTACTGTTTGTGCATTTACAATATTCAATGATTTTTGCCATTGAAAAACGTCCAGAAATGATTGAAGCTACTGACTGAATGAAAGGAGCTGGCATCTCACTCTCTTTGAATCTTCTTTATCATGCTAAGAGGAGCAGGAAAAAGCAAAAAATTTCAGAATTGCACCTTGCAATGCGGAGAAATTACTGTTTGTGCATTTACAATATTCATTGATTTTTGCCATTGAAAAACGTCCAGAAATGATTGAAGCTACTGACTGAATGAAAGGAGCTGGCATCTCACTCTCTTTGAATCTTCTTTATCATGCTAAGAGGAGCAGGAAAAAGCAAAAAATTTCAGAATTGCACCTTGCAATGCGGAGAAATTACTGTTTGTGCATTTACAATATTCATTGATTTTTGCCATTGAAAAACGTCCAGAAATGATTGAAGCTACTGACTGAATGAAAGGAGCTGGCATCTCACTCTCTTTGAATCTTGTTTATCTTGCTAAGAAGAGCAGGAAAAAGCAAAAAATTTCAGAATTGCACCTTGCAATGCGGAGAAATTACTGTTTGTACATTTACAATATTCATTGATTTTTGCCATTGAAAAACGTCCAGAAATGATTGAAGCTACTGACTGAATGAAAGGAGCTGGCATCTCACTCTCTTTGAATCTTCTTTATCATGCTAAGAGGAGCAGGAAAAAGCAAAAAATTTCAGAATTGCACCTTGCAATGCGGAGAAATTACTGTTTGTGCATTTACAATATTCATTGATTTTTGCCATTGAAAAACATCATGTTATTCATATACCAGAAATGTTTGAAGCTACTGACTGAATGAAAGGAGCTGGCATCTCACTCTCTTTGAATCTTCTTTATCATGCTAAGAGGAGCAGGAAAAAGCAAAAAATTTCAGAATTGCACCTTGCAATGCGGAGAAATTACTGTTTGTGCATTTACAATATTCATTGATTTTTGCCATTGAAAAACATCATGTTATTCATATACCAGAAATGTTTGAAGCTACTGACTGAATGAAAGGAGCTGGCATCTCACTCTCTTTGAATCTTCTTTATCATGCTAAGATTAGTAGAAAAAAGCAAAAAATTTCAGAATTGCACCTTGCAATGCGGAGAAATTACTGTTTGTGCATTTACAATATTCATTGATTTTTGCCATTGAAAAACGTCCAGAAATGATTGAAGCTACTGACTGAATGAAAGGAGCTGGCATCTCACTCTGTTTGAATCTTGTTTATCATGCTAAGAGGAGCAGGAAAAAGCAAAAAATTTCAGAATTGCACCTTGCAATGCGGAGAAATTACTGTTTGTGCATTTACAATATTCATTGATTTTTGCCATTGAAAAACGTCCAGAAATGATTGAAGCTACTGACTGAATGAAAGGAGCTGGCATCTCACTCTCTTTGAATCTTCTTTATCATGCTAAGAGGAGCAGGAAAAAGCAAAAAATTTCAGAATTGCACCTTTCAATGCGGAGAAATTACTGTTTGTGCATTTACAATATTCATTGATTTTTGCCATTGAAAAATATCATGTTATTCATATACCAGAAATGTTTGGAGCTACTGACTGAATGAAAGGAGCTGGCATCTCACTCTCTTTGAATCTTGTTTATCTTGCTAAGAGGAGCAGGAAAAAGCAAAAAATTTCAGAATTGCACCTTGCAATGCGGAGAAATTACTGTTTGTGCATTTACAATATTCATTGATTTTTGCCATTGAAAAACGTCCAGAAATGATTGAAGCTACTTACTGAATGAAAGGAGCTGGCATCTCACTCTCTTTGAATCTTCTTTATCATGCTAAGAGGAGCAGGAAAAAGCAAAAAATTTCAGAATTGCACCTTGCAATGCGGAGAAATTACTGTTTGTGCATTTACAATATTCATTGATTTTTGCCATTGAAAAACATCATGTTATTCATATACCAGAAATGTTTGAAGCTACTGACTGAATGAAAGGAGCTGGCATCTCACTCTCTTTGAATCTTCTTTATCATGCTAAGAGGAGCAGGAAAAAGCAAAAAATTTCAGAATTGCACCTTGCAATGCGGAGAAATTACTGTTTGTGCATTTACAATATTCATTGATTTTTGCCATTGAAAAACATCATGTTATTCATATACCAGAAATGTTTGAAGCTACTGACTGAATGAAAGGAGCTGGCATCTCACTCTCTTTGAATCTTCTTTATCATGCTAAGAGTAGCAGAAAAAAGCAAAAAATTTCAGAATTGCACCTTGCAATGCGGAGAAATTACTGTTTGTGCATTTACAATATTCATTGATTTTTGCCATTGAAAAACGTCCAGAAATGATTGAAGCTACTGACTGAATGAAAGGAGCTGGCATCTCACTCTGTTTGAATCTTGTTTATCATGCTAAGATGAGCAGGAAAAAGCAAAAAATTTCAGAATTGCACCTTGCAATGCGGAGAAATTACTGTTTGTGCATTTACAATATTCATTGATTTTTGCCATTGAAAAACGTCCAGAAATGATTGAAGCTACTGACTGAATGAAAGGAGCTGGCATCTCACTCTCTTTGAATCTTCTTTATCATGCTAAGAGGAGCAGGAAAAAGCAAAAAATTTCAGAATTGCACCGTTCAATGCGGAGAAATTACTGTGCATTTACAATATTCATTGATTTTTGCCATTGAAAAATATCATGTTATTCATATACCAGAAATGTTTGAAGCTACTGACTGAATGAAAGGAGCTGGCATCTCACTCTCTTTGAATCTTCTTTATCATGCAAAGAGGAGCAGGAAAAAGCAAAAAATTTCAGAATTGCACCTTGCAATGCGGAGAAATTACTGTTTGTGCATTTACAATATTCATTGATTTTTGCCATTGAAAAACGTTCAGAAATGATTGAAGCTACTGACTGAATGAAAGGAGCTGGCATCTCACTCTCTTTGAATCTTGTTTATCATGCTAAGAGGAGCAGGAAAAAGCAAAAAATTTCAGAATTGCACCTTGCAATGCGGAGAAATTACTGTTTGTGCATTTACAATATTCATTGATTTTTGCCATTGAAAAACGTCCAGAAATGATTGAAGCTACTTACTGAATGAAAGGAGCTGGCATCTCACTCTCTTTCAATCTTCTTTATCATGCTAAGAGGAGCAGGAAAAAGCAAAAAATTTCAGAATTGCACCTTGCAATGCGGAGAAATTACTGTTTGTGCATTTACAATATTCATTGATTTTTGCCATTGAAAAACATCATGTTATTCATATACCAGAAATGTTTGAAGCTACTGACTGAATGAAAGGAGCTGGCATCTCACTCTCTTTGAATCTTCTTTATCATGCTAAGAGGAGCAGGAAAAAGCAAAAAATTTCAGAATTGCACCTTTCAATGCGGAGAAATTACTGTTTGTGCATTTACAATATTCATTGATTTTTGCCATTGAAAAACATCATGTTATTCATATACCAGAAATGTTTGAAGCTACTGACTGAATGAAAGGAGCTGGCATCTCACTCTCTTTGAATCTTCTTTATCATGCTAAGAGGAGCAGGAAAAAGCAAAAAATTTCAGAATTGCACCTTGCAATGCGGAGAAATTACTGTTTGTGCATTTACAATATTCATTGATTTTTGCCATTGAAAAATGCCCAGAAATGATTGAAGCTACTGACTGAATGAAAGGAGCTGGCATCTCACTCTCTTTGAATCTTCTTTATCATGCTAAGAGGAGCAGGAAAAAGCAAAAAATTTCAGAATTGCACCTTGCAATGCGGAGAAATTACTGTTTGTGCATTTACAATATTCATTGATTTTTGCCATTGAAAAACGTCCAGAAATGATTGAAGCTACTGACTGAATGAAAGGAGCTGGCATCTCACTCTCTTTGAATCTTGTTTATCTTGCTAAGAGGAGCAGGAAAAAGCAAAAAATTTCAGAATTGCACCTTGCAATGCGGAGAAATTACTGTTTGTACATTTACAATATTCATTGATTTTTGCCATTGAAAAACGTCCAGAAATGATTGAAGCTACTGACTGAATGAAAGGAGCTGGCATCTCACTCTCTTTGAATCTTCTTTATCATGCTAAGAGGAGCAGGAAAAAGCAAAAAATTTCAGAATTGCACCTTGCAATGCGGAGAAATTACTGTTTGTGCATTTACAATATTCATTGATTTTTGCCATTGAAAAACATCATGTTATTCATATACCAGAAATGTTTGAAGCTACTGACTGAATGAAAGGAGCTGGCATCTCACTCTCTTTGAATCTTCTTTATCATGCTAAGAGGAGCAGGAAAAAGCAAAAAATTTCAGAATTGCACCTTGCAATGCGGAGAAATTACTGTTTGTGCATTTACAATATTCATTGATTTTTGCCATTGAAAAACATCATGTTATTCATATACCAGAAATGTTTGAAGCTACTGACTGAATGAAAGGAGCTGGCATCTCACTCTCTTTGAATCTTCTTTATCATGCTAAGATTAGTAGAAAAAAGCAAAAAATTTCAGAATTGCACCTTGCAATGCGGAGAAATTACTGTTTGTGCATTTACAATATTCATTGATTTTTGCCATTGAAAAACGTCCAGAAATGATTGAAGCTACTGACTGAATGAAAGGAGCTGGCATCTCACTCTGTTTGAATCTTGTTTATCATGCTAAGAGGAGCAGGAAAAAGCAAAAAATTTCAGAATTGCACCTTTCAATGCGGAGAAATTACTGTTTGTGCATTTACAATATTCATTGATTTTTGCCATTGAAAAATATCATGTTATTCATATACCAGAAATGTTTGGAGCTACTGACTGAATGAAAGGAGCTGGCATCTCACTCTCTTTGAATCTTGTTTATCTTGCTAAGAGGAGCAGGAAAAAGCAAAAAATTTCAGAATTGCACCTTGCAATGCGGAGAAATTACTGTTTGTGCATTTACAATATTCATTGATTTTTGCCATTGAAAAACGTCCAGAAATGATTGAAGCTACTTACTGAATGAAAGGAGCTGGCATCTCACTCTCTTTGAATCTTCTTTATCATGCTAAGAGGAGCAGGAAAAAGCAAAAAATTTCAGAATTGCACCTTGCAATGCGGAGAAATTACTGTTTGTGCATTTACAATATTCATTGATTTTTGCCATTGAAAAACATCATGTTATTCATATACCAGAAATGTTTGAAGCTACTGACTGAATGAAAGGAGCTGGCATCTCACTCTCTTTGAATCTTCTTTATCATGCTAAGAGGAGCAGGAAAAAGCAAAAAATTTCAGAATTGCACCTTGCAATGCGGAGAAATTACTGTTTGTGCATTTACAATATTCATTGATTTTTGCCATTGAAAAACATCATGTTATTCATATACCAGAAATGTTTGAAGCTACTGACTGAATGAAAGGAGCTGGCATCTCACTCTCTTTGAATCTTCTTTATCATGCTAAGAGTAGCAGAAAAAAGTAAAAAATTTCAGAATTGCACCTTGCAATGCGGAGAAATTACTGTTTGTGCATTTACAATATTCATTGATTTTTGCCATTGAAAAACGTCCAGAAATGATTGAAGCTACTGACTGAATGAAAGGAGCTGGCATCTCACTCTGTTTGAATCTTGTTTATCATGCTAAGAGGAGCAGGAAAAAGCAAAAAATTTCAGAATTGCACCTTGCAATGCGGAGAAATTACTGTTTGTGCATTTACAATATTCATTGATTTTTGCCATTGAAAAACGTCCAGAAATGATTGAAGCTACTGACTGAATGAAAGGAGCTGGCATCTCACTCTCTTTGAATCTTCTTTATCATGCTAAGAGGAGCAGGAAAAAGCAAAAAATTTCAGAATTGCACCTTTCAATGCGGAGAAATTACTGTGCATTTACAATATTCATTGATTTTTGCCATTGAAAAATATCATGTTATTCATATACCAGAAATGTTTGAAGCTACTGACTGAATGAAAGGAGCTGGCATCTCACTCTCTTTGAATCTTCTTTATCATGCTAAGAGGAGCAGGAAAAAGCAAAAAATTTCAGAATTGCACCTTGCAATGCGGAGAAATTACTGTTTGTGCATTTACAATATTCATTGATTTTTGCCATTGAAAAACGTCCAGAAATGATTGAAGCTACTGACTGAATGAAAGGAGCTGGCATCTCACTCTCTTTGAATCTTGTTTATCATGCTAAGAGGAGCAGGAAAAAGCAAAAAATTTCAGAATTGCACCTTGCAATGCGGAGAAATTACTGTTTGTGCATTTACAATATTCATTGATTTTTGCCATTGAAAAACGTCCAGAAATGATTGAAGCTACTTACTGAATGAAAGGAGCTGGCATCTCACTCTCTTTGAATCTTCTTTATCATGCTAAGAGGAGCAGGAAAAAGCAAAAAATTTCAGAATTGCACCTTGCAATGCGGAGAAATTACTGTTTGTGCATTTACAATATTCATTGATTTTTGCCATTGAAAAACGTCCAGAAATGATTGAAGCTACTGACTGAATGAAAGGAGCTGGCATCTCACTCTCTTTGAATCTTCTTTATCATGCTAAGAGGAGCAGGAAAAAGCAAAAAATTTCAGAATTGCACCTTGCAATGCGGAGAAATTACTGTTTGTGCATTTACAATATTCATTGATTTTTGCCATTGAAAAACGTCCAGAAATGATTGAAGCTACTGACTGAATGAAAGGAGCTGGCATCTCACTCTCTTTGAATCTTCTTTATCATGCTAAGAGGAGCAGGAAAAAGCAAAAAATTTCAGAATTGCACCTTGCAATGCGGAGAAATTACTGTTTGTGCATTTACAATATTCATTGATTTTTGCCATTGAAAAATGCCCAGAAATGATTGAAGCTACTGACTGAATGAAAGGAGCTGGCATCTCACTCTCTTTGAATCTTCTTTATCATGCTAAGAGGAGCAGGAAAAAGCAAAAAATTTCAGAATTGCACCTTGCAATGCGGAGAAATTACTGTTTGTGCATTTACAATATTCATTGATTTTTGCCATTGAAAAACGTCCAGAAATGATTGAAGCTACTGACTGAATGAAAGGAGCTGGCATCTCACTCTCTTTGAATCTTCTTTATCATGCTAAGAGGAGCAGGAAAAAGCAAAAAATTTCAGAATTGCACCTTGCAATGCGGAGAAATTACTGTTTGTGCATTTACAATATTCATTGATTTTTGCCATTGAAAAACGTCCAGAAATGATTGAAGCTACTGACTGAATGAAAGGAGCTGGCATCTCACTCTCTTTGAATCTTGTTTATCTTGCTAAGAGGAGCAGGAAAAAGCAAAAAATTTCAGAATTGCACGTTGCAATGCGGAGAAATTACTGTTTGTGCATTTACAATATTCATTGATTTTTGCCATTGAAAAACGTCCAGAAATGATTGAAGCTACTGACTGAATGAAAGGAGCTGGCATCTCACTCTCTTTGAATCTTCTTTATCATGCTAAGAGGAGCAGGAAAAAGCAAAAAATTTCAGAATTGCACCTTGCAATGCGGAGAAATTACTGTTTGTGCATTTACAATATTCATTGATTTTTGCCATTGAAAAACGTCCAGAAATGATTGAAGCTACTGACTGAATGAAAGGAGCTGGCATCTCACTCTCTTTGAATCTTCTTTATCATGCTAAGAGGAGCAGGAAAAAGCAAAAAATTTCAGAATTGCACCTTTCAATGCGGAGAAATTACTGTTTGTGCATTTACAATATTCATTGATTTTTGCCATTGAAAAACATCATGTTATTCATATACCAGAAATGTTTGAAGCTACTGACTGAATGAAAGGAGCTGGCATCTCACTCTCTTTGAATCTTCTTTATCATGCTAAGAGGAGCAGGAAAAAGCAAAAAATTTCAGAATTGCACCTTGCAATGCGGAGAAATTACTGTTTGTGCATTTACAATATTCATTGATTTTTGCCATTGAAAAACGTCCAGAAATGATTGAAGCTACTGACTGAATGAAAGGAGCTGGCATCTCACTCTCTTTGAATCTTCTTTATCATGCTAAGAGGAGCAGGAAAAAGCAAAAAATTTCAGAATTGCACCTTTCAATGCGGAGAAATTACTGTTTGTGCATTTACAATATTCATTGATTTTTGCCATTGAAAAACATCATGTTATTCATATACCAGAAATGTTTGAAGCTACTGACTGAATGAAAGGAGCTGGCATCTCACTCTCTTTGAATCTTCTTTATCATGCTAAGAGGAGCAGGAAAAAGCAAAACATTTCAGAATTGCACCTTGCAATGCGGAGAAATTACTGTTTGTGCATTTACAATATTCATTGATTTTTGCCATTGAAAAACATCATGTTATTCATATACCAGAAATGTTTGAAGCTACTGACTGAATGAAAGGAGCTGGCATCTCACTCTCTTTGAATCTTCTTTATCATGCTAAGAGGAGCAGGAAAAAGCAAAAAATTTCAGAATTCCACCTTGCAATGCGGAGAAATTACTGTTTGTGCATTTACAATATTCATTGATTTTTGCCATTGAAAAACGTCCAGAAATGATTGAAGCTACTGACTGAATGAAAGGAGCTGGCATCTCACTCTCTTTGAATCTTGTTTATCATGCTAAGAGGAGCAGGAAAAAGCAAAAAATTTCAGAATTGCACCTTGCAATGCGGAGAAATTACTGTTTGTGCATTTACAATATTCATTGATTTTTGCCATTGAAAAACGTCCAGAAATGATTGAAGCTACTGACTGAATGAAAGGAGCTGGCATTCACTCTCTTTGAATCTTGTTTTTCTTGCTAAGAGGAGCAGGAAAAAGCAAAAAATTTCAGAATTGCACCTTGCAATGCGGAGAAATTACTGTTTGTGCATTTACAATATTCATTGATTTTTGCCATTGAAAAACATCATGTTATTCATATACCAGAAATGTTTGAAGCTACTGACTGAATGAAAGGAGCTGGCATCTCACTCTCTTTGAATCTTCTTTATCATGCTAAGAGGAGCAGAAAAAAGCAAAAAATTTCAGAATTGCACCTTGCAATGCGGAGAAATTACTGTTTGTGCATTTACAATATTCATTGATTTTTGCCATTGAAAAACGTCCAGAAATGATTGAAGCTACTGACTGAATGAAAGGAGCTGGCATCTCACTCTCTTTGAATCTTCTTTATCATGCTAAGAGGAGCAGGAAAAAGCAAAAAATTTCAGAATTGCACCTTGCAATGCGGAGAAATTACTGTTTGTGCATTTACAATATTCATTGGTTTTTGCCATTGAAAAACGTCCAGAAATGATTGAAGCTACTGACTGAATGAAAGGAGCTGGCATCTCACTCTCTTTGAATCTTCTTTATCATGCTAAGAGGAGCAGGAAAAAGCAAAAAATTTCAGAATTGCACCTTTCAATGCGGAGAAATTACTGTTTGTGCATTTACAATATTCATTGATTTTTGCCATTGAAAAACATCATGATATTCATATACCAGAAATGTTTGAAGCTACTGACTGAATGAAAGGAGCTGGCATCTCACTCTCTTTGAATCTTCTTTATCATGCTAAGAGGTGCAGGAAAAAGCAAAAAATTTCAGAATTGCACCTTGCAATGCGGAGAAATTACTGTTTGTGCATTTACAATATTCATTGATTTTTGCCATTGAAAAACGTCCAGAAATGATTGAAGCTACTGACTGAATGAAAGGAGCTGGCATCTCACTCTCTTTGAATCTTCTTTATCATGCTAAGAGGAGCAGGAAAAAGCAAAAAATTTTAGAATTGCACCTTGCAATGCGGAGAAATTACTCTTTGTGCATTTACAATATTCATTGATTTTTGCCATTGAAAAACGTCCAGAAATGATTGAAGCTACTGACTGAATGAAAGGAGCTGGCATCTCACTCTCTTTGAATCTTCTTTATCATGCTAAGAGGAGCAGGAAAAAGCAAAAAATTTCAGAATTGCACCTTGCAATGCGGAGAAATTACTGTTTGTGCATTTACAATATTCATTGATTTTTGCCATTGAAAAACATCATGTTATTCATATACCAGAAATGATTGAAGCTACTGACTGAATGAAAGGAGCTGGCATCTCACTCTCTTTGAATCTTCTTTATCATGCTAAGAGGAGCAGGAAAAAGCAAAAAATTTCAGAATTGCACCTTGCAATGCGGAGAAATTACTGTTTGTGCATTTACAATATTCAATGATTTTTGCCATTGAAAAACGTCCAGAAATGATTGAAGCTACTAACTGAATGAAAGGAGCTGGCATCTCACTCTCTTTGAATCTTCTTTATCATGCTAAGAGGAGCAGGAAAAAGCAAAAAATTTCAGAATTGCACCTTGCAATGCGGAGAAATTACTGTTTGTGCATTTACAATATTCATTGATTTTTGCCATTGAAAAACATCATGTTATTCATATACCAGAAATGTTTGAAGCTACTGACTGAATGAAAGGAGCTGGCATCTCACTCTCTTTGAATCTTCTTTATCATGCTAAGAGGAGCAGCAAAAAGCAAAAAATTTCAGAATTGCACCTTGCAATGCGGAGAAATTAGTTTGTGCATTTACAATATTCATTGATTTTTGCCATTGAAAAACGTCCAGAAATGATTGAAGCTACTGACTGAATGAAAGGAGCTGGCATCTCACTCTCTTTGAATCTTCTTTATCATGCTAAGAGGAGCAGGAAAAAGCAAAAAATTTCAGAATTGCACCTTGCAATGCGGAGAAATTACTGTTTGTGCATTTACAATATTCATTGATTTTTGCCATTGAAAAACGTCCAGAAATGATTGAAGCTACTGACTGAATGAAAGGAGCTGGCATCTCACTCTCTTTGAATCTTCTTTATCATGCTAAGAGGAGCAGGAAAAAGCAAAAAATTTCAGAATTGCACCTTGCAATGTGGAGAAATTACTGTTTGTGCATTTACAATATTCATTGATTTTTGCCATTGAAAAACATCATGTTATTCATATACCAGAAATGTTTGAAGCTACTGACTGAATGAAAGGAGCTGGCATCTCACTCTCTTTGAATCTTCTTTATCATGCTAAGAGGAGCAGGAAAAAGCAAAAAATTTCAGAATTGCACCTTGCAATGCGGAGAAATTACTGTTTGTGCATTTACAATATTCATTGATTTTTGCCATTGAAAAACGTCCAGAAATGATTGAAGCTACTGACTGAATGAAAGGAGCTGGCATCTCACTCTCTTTGAATCTTCTTTATCATGCTAAGAGGAGCAGGAAAAAGCAAAAAATTTCAGAATTGCACCTTGCAATGCGGAGAAATTACTGTTTGTGCATTTACAATATTCATTGATTTTTGCCATTGAAAAACGTCCAGAAATGATTGAAGCTACTGACTGAATGAAAGGAGCTGGCATCTCACTCTCTTTGAATCTTGTTTATCTTGCTAAGAGGAGCAGGAAAAAGCAAAAAATTTCAGAATTGCACGTTGCAATGCGGAGAAATTACTGTTTGTGCATTTACAATATTCATTGATTTTTGCCATTGAAAAACGTCCAGAAATGATTGAAGCTACTGACTGAATGAAAGGAGCTGGCATCTCACTCTCTTTGAATCTTCTTTATCATGCTAAGAGGAGCAGGAAAAAGCAAAAAATTTCAGAATTGCACCTTGCAATGCGGAGAAATTACTGTTTGTGCATTTACAATATTCATTGATTTTTGCCATTGAAAAACGTCCAGAAATGATTGAAGCTACTGACTGAATGAAAGGAGCTGGCATCTCACTCTCTTTGAATCTTCTTTATCATGCTAAGAGGAGCAGGAAAAAGCAAAAAATTTCAGAATTGCACCTTTCAATGCGGAGAAATTACTGTTTGTGCATTTACAATATTCATTGATTTTTGCCATTGAAAAACATCATGTTATTCATATACCAGAAATGTTTGAAGCTACTGACTGAATGAAAGGAGCTGGCATCTCACTCTCTTTGAATCTTCTTTATCATGCTAAGAGGAGCAGGAAAAAGCAAAAAATTTCAGAATTGCACCTTGCAATGCGGAGAAATTACTGTTTGTGCATTTACAATATTCATTGATTTTTGCCATTGAAAAACGTCCAGAAATGATTGAAGCTACTGACTGAATGAAAGGAGCTGGCATCTCACTCTCTTTGAATCTTCTTTATCATGCTAAGAGGAGCAGGAAAAAGCAAAAAATTTCAGAATTGCACCTTTCAATGCGGAGAAATTACTGTTTGTGCATTTACAATATTCATTGATTTTTGCCATTGAAAAACATCATGTTATTCATATACCAGAAATGTTTGAAGCTACTGACTGAATGAAAGGAGCTGGCATCTCACTCTCTTTGAATCTTCTTTATCATGCTAAGAGGAGCAGGAAAAAGCAAAACATTTCAGAATTGCACCTTGCAATGCGGAGAAATTACTGTTTGTGCATTTACAATATTCATTGATTTTTGCCATTGAAAAACATCATGTTATTCATATACCAGAAATGTTTGAAGCTACTGACTGAATGAAAGGATCTGGCATCTCACTCTCTTTGAATCTTCTTTATCATGCTAAGAGGAGCAGGAAAAAGCAAAAAATTTCAGAATTCCACCTTGCAATGCGGAGAAATTACTGTTTGTGCATTTACAATATTCATTGATTTTTGCCATTGAAAAACGTCCAGAAATGATTGAAGCTACTGACTGAATGAAAGGAGCTGGCATCTCACTCTCTTTGAATCTTGTTTATCATGCTAAGAGGAGCAGGAAAAAGCAAAAAATTTCAGAATTGCACATTGCAATGCGGAGAAATTACTGTTTGTGCATTTACAATATTCATTGATTTTTGCCATTGAAAAACGTCCAGAAATGATTGAAGCTACTGACTGAATGAAAGGAGCTGGCATTCACTCTCTTTGAATCTTGTTTTTCTTGCTAAGAGGAGCAGGAAAAAGCAAAAAATTTCAGAATTGCACCTTGCAATGCGGAGAAATTACTGTTTGTGCATTTACAATATTCATTGATTTTTGCCATTGAAAAACATCATGTTATTCATATACCAGAAATGTTTGAAGCTACTGACTGAATGAAAGGAGCTGGCATCTCACTCTCTTTGAATCTTCTTTATCATGCTAAGAGGAGCAGAAAAAAGCAAAAAATTTCAGAATTGCACCTTGCAATGCGGAGAAATTACTGTTTGTGCATTTACAATATTCATTGATTTTTGCCATTGAAAAACGTCCAGAAATGATTGAAGCTACTGACTGAATGAAAGGAGCTGGCATCTCACTCTCTTTGAATCTTCTTTATCATGCTAAGAGGAGCAGGAAAAAGCAAAAAATTTCAGAATTGCACCTTGCAATGCGGAGAAATTACTGTTTGTGCATTTACAATATTCATTGGTTTTTGCCATTGAAAAACGTCCAGAAATGATTGAAGCTACTGACTGAATGAAAGGAGCTGGCATCTCACTCTCTTTGAATCTTCTTTATCATGCTAAGAGGAGCAGGAAAAAGCAAAAAATTTCAGAATTGCACCTTTCAATGCGGAGAAATTACTGTTTGTGCATTTACAATATTCATTGATTTTTGCCATTGAAAAACATCATGATATTCATATACCAGAAATGTTTGAAGCTACTGACTGAATGAAAGGAGCTGGCATCTCACTCTCTTTGAATCTTCTTTATCATGCTAAGAGGTGCAGGAAAAAGCAAAAAATTTCAGAATTGCACCTTGCAATGCGGAGAAATTACTGTTTGTGCATTTACAATATTCATTGATTTTTGCCATTGAAAAACGTCCAGAAATGATTGAAGCTACTGACTGAATGAAAGGAGCTGGCATCTCACTCTCTTTGAATCTTCTTTATCATGCTAAGAGGAGCAGGAAAAAGCAAAAAATTTTAGAATTGCACCTTGCAATGCGGAGAAATTACTCTTTGTGCATTTACAATATTCATTGATTTTTGCCATTGAAAAACGTCCAGAAATGATTGAAGCTACTGACTGAATGAAAGGAGCTGGCATCTCACTCTCTTTGAATCTTCTTTATCATGCTAAGAGGAGCAGGAAAAAGCAAAAAATTTCAGAATTGCACCTTGCAATGCGGAGAAATTACTGTTTGTGCATTTACAATATTCATTGATTTTTGCCATTGAAAAACGTCCAGAAATGATTGAAGCTACTGACTGAATGAAAGGAGCTGGCATCTCACTCTCTTTGAATCTTGTTTATCATGCTAAGAGGAGCAGGAAAAAGCAAAAAATTTCAGAATTGCACCTTGCAATGCGGAGAAATTACTGTTTGTGCATTTACAATATTCATTGATTTTTGCCATTGAAAAACATCATGTTATTCATATACCAGAAATGATTGAAGCTACTGACTGAATGAAAGGAGCTGGCATCTCACTCTCTTTGAATCTTCTTTACCATGCTAAGAGGAGCAGGAAAAAGCAAAAAATTTCAGAATTGCACCTTGCAATGCGGAGAAATTACTGTTTGTGCATTTACAATATTCATTGATTTTTGCCATTGAAAAACGTCCAGAAATGATTGAAGCTACTGACTGAATGAAAGGAGCTGGCATCTCACTCTCTTTGAATCTTCTTTATCATGCTAAGAGGAGCAGGAAAAAGCAAAAAATTTCAGAATTGCACCTTTCAATGCGGAGAAATTACTGTTTGTGCATTTACAATATTCATTGATTTTTGCCATTGAAAAACATCATGTTATTCATATACCAGAAATGTTTGAAGCTACTGACTGAATGAAAGGAGCTGGCATCTCACTCTCTTTGAATCTTCTTTATCATGCTAAGAGGAGCAGGAAAAAGCAAAAAATTTCAGAATTGCACCTTGCAATGCGGAGAAATTACTGTTTGTGCATTTACAATATTCATTGATTTTTGCCATTGAAAAACGTCCAGAAATGATTGAAGCTACTGACTGAATGAAAGGAGCTGGCATCTCACTCTCTTTGAATCTTCTTTATCATGCTAAGAGGAGCAGGAAAAAGCAAAAAATTTCAGAATTGCACCTTTCAATGCGGAGAAATTACTGTTTGTGCATTTACAATATTCATTGATTTTTGCCATTGAAAAACATCATGTTATTCATATACCAGAAATGTTTGAAGCTACTGACTGAATGAAAGGAGCTGGCATCTCACTCTCTTTGAATCTTCTTTATCATGCTAAGAGGAGCAGGAAAAAGCAAAACATTTCAGAATTGCACCTTGCAATGCGGAGAAATTACTGTTTGTGCATTTACAATATTCATTGATTTTTGCCATTGAAAAACATCATGTTATTCATATACCAGAAATGTTTGAAGCTACTGACTGAATGAAAGGAGCTGGCATCTCACTCTCTTTGAATCTTCTTTATCATGCTAAGAGGAGCAGGAAAAAGCAAAAAATTTCAGAATTCCACCTTGCAATGCGGAGAAATTACTGTTTGTGCATTTACAATATTCATTGATTTTTGCCATTGAAAAACGTCCAGAAATGATTGAAGCTACTGACTGAATGAAAGGAGCTGGCATCTCACTCTCTTTGAATCTTGTTTATCATGCTAAGAGGAGCAGGAAAAAGCAAAAAATTTCAGAATTGCACCTTGCAATGCGGAGAAATTACTGTTTGTGCATTTACAATATTCATTGATTTTTGCCATTGAAAAACGTCCAGAAATGATTGAAGCTACTGACTGAATGAAAGGAGCTGGCATTCACTCTCTTTGAATCTTGTTTTTCTTGCTAAGAGGAGCAGGAAAAAGCAAAAAATTTCAGAATTGCACCTTGCAATGCGGAGAAATTACTGTTTGTGCATTTACAATATTCATTGATTTTTGCCATTGAAAAACATCATGTTATTCATATACCAGAAATGTTTGAAGCTACTGACTGAATGAAAGGAGCTGGCATCTCACTCTCTTTGAATCTTCTTTATCATGCTAAGAGGAGCAGAAAAAAGCAAAAAATTTCAGAATTGCACCTTGCAATGCGGAGAAATTACTGTTTGTGCATTTACAATATTCATTGATTTTTGCCATTGAAAAACGTCCAGAAATGATTGAAGCTACTGACTGAATGAAAGGAGCTGGCATCTCACTCTCTTTGAATCTTCTTTATCATGCTAAGAGGAGCAGGAAAAAGCAAAAAATTTCAGAATTGCACCTTGCAATGCGGAGAAATTACTGTTTGTGCATTTACAATATTCATTGGTTTTTGCCATTGAAAAACGTCCAGAAATGATTGAAGCTACTGACTGAATGAAAGGAGCTGGCATCTCACTCTCTTTGAATCTTCTTTATCATGCTAAGAGGAGCAGGAAAAAGCAAAAAATTTCAGAATTGCACCTTTCAATGCGGAGAAATTACTGTTTGTGCATTTACAATATTCATTGATTTTTGCCATTGAAAAACATCATGATATTCATATACCAGAAATGTTTGAAGCTACTGACTGAATGAAAGGAGCTGGCATCTCACTCTCTTTGAATCTTCTTTATCATGCTAAGAGGTGCAGGAAAAAGCAAAAAATTTCAGAATTGCACCTTGCAATGCGGAGAAATTACTGTTTGTGCATTTACAATATTCATTGATTTTTGCCATTGAAAAACGTCCAGAAATGATTGAAGCTACTGACTGAATGAAAGGAGCTGGCATCTCACTCTCTTTGAATCTTCTTTATCATGCTAAGAGGAGCAGGAAAAAGCAAAAAATTTTAGAATTGCACCTTGCAATGCGGAGAAATTACTCTTTGTGCATTTACAATATTCATTGATTTTTGCCATTGAAAAACGTCCAGAAATGATTGAAGCTACTGACTGAATGAAAGGAGCTGGCATCTCACTCTCTTTGAATCTTCTTTATCATGCTAAGAGGAGCAGGAAAAAGCAAAAAATTTCAGAATTGCACCTTGCAATGCGGAGAAATTACTGTTTGTGCATTTACAATATTCATTGATTTTTGCCATTGAAAAACGTCCAGAAATGATTGAAGCTACTGACTGAATGAAAGGAGCTGGCATCTCACTCTCTTTGAATCTTGTTTATCATGCTAAGAGGAGCAGGAAAAAGCAAAAAATTTCAGAATTGCACCTTGCAATGCGGAGAAATTACTGTTTGTGCATTTACAATATTCATTGATTTTTGCCATTGAAAAACGTCCAGAAATGATTGAAGCTACTGACTGAATGAAAGGAGCTGGCATCTCACTCTCTTTGAATCTTCTTTATCATGCTAAGAGGAGCAGGAAAAAGCAAAAAATTTCAGAATTGCACCTTGCAATGCGGAGAAATTACTGTTTGTGCATTTACAATATTCATTGATTTTTGCCATTGAAAAACATCATGTTATTCATATACCAGAAATGATTGAAGCTACTGACTGAATGAAAGGAGCTGGCATCTCACTCTCTTTGAATCTTCTTTATCATGCTAAGAGGAGCAGGAAAAAGCAAAAAATTTCAGAATTGCACCTTGCAATGCGGAGAAATTACTGTTTGTGCATTTACAATATTCAATGATTTTTGCCATTGAAAAACGTCCAGAAATGATTGAAGCTACTAACTGAATGAAAGGAGCTGGCATCTCACTCTCTTTGAATCTTCTTTATCATGCTAAGAGGAGCAGGAAAAAGCAAAAAATTTCAGAATTGCACCTTGCAATGCGGAGAAATTACTGTTTGTGCATTTACAATATTCATTGATTTTTGCCATTGAAAAACATCATGTTATTCATATACCAGAAATGTTTGAAGCTACTGACTGAATGAAAGGAGCTGGCATCTCACTCTCTTTGAATCTTCTTTATCATGCTAAGAGGAGCAGCAAAAAGCAAAAAATTTCAGAATTGCACCTTGCAATGCGGAGAAATTAGTTTGTGCATTTACAATATTCATTGATTTTTGCCATTGAAAAACGTCCAGAAATGATTGAAGCTACTGACTGAATGAAAGGAGCTGGCATCTCACTCTCTTTGAATCTTCTTTATCATGCTAAGAGGAGCAGGAAAAAGCAAAAAATTTCAGAATTGCACCTTGCAATGCGGAGAAATTACTGTTTGTGCATTTACAATATTCATTGATTTTTGCCATTGAAAAACGTCCAGAAATGATTGAAGCTACTGACTGAATGAAAGGAGCTGGCATCTCACTCTCTTTGAATCTTCTTTATCATGCTAAGAGGAGCAGGAAAAAGCAAAAAATTTCAGAATTGCACCTTGCAATGTGGAGAAATTACTGTTTGTGCATTTACAATATTCATTGATTTTTGCCATTGAAAAACATCATGTTATTCATATACCAGAAATGTTTGAAGCTACTGACTGAATGAAAGGAGCTGGCATCTCACTCTCTTTGAATCTTCTTTATCATGCTAAGAGGAGCAGGAAAAAGCAAAAAATTTCAGAATTGCACCTTGCAATGCGGAGAAATTACTGTTTGTGCATTTACAATATTCATTGATTTTTGCCATTGAAAAACGTCCAGAAATGATTGAAGCTACTGACTGAATGAAAGGAGCTGGCATCTCACTCTCTTTGAATCTTGTTTATCATGCTAAGAGGAGCAGGAAAAAGCAAAAAATTTCAGAATTGCACCTTGCAATGCGGAGAAATTACTGTTTGTGCATTTACAATATTCATTGATTTTTGCCATTGAAAAACGTCCAGAAATGATTGAAGCTACTGACTGAATGAAAGGAGCTGGCATCTCACTCTCTTTGAATCTTCTTTATCATGCTAAGAGGAGCAGGAAAAAGCAAAAAATTTCAGAATTGCACCTTGCAATGCGGAGAAATTACTGTTTGTGCATTTACAATATTCATTGATTTTTGCCATTGAAAAACATCATGTTATTCATATACCAGAAATGATTGAAGCTACTGACTGAATGAAAGGAGCTGGCATCTCACTCTCTTTGAATCTTCTTTATCATGCTAAGAGGAGCAGGAAAAAGCAAAAAATTTCAGAATTGCACCTTGCAATGCGGAGAAATTACTGTTTGTGCATTTACAATATTCAATGATTTTTGCCATTGAAAAACGTCCAGAAATGATTGAAGCTACTGACTGAATGAAAGGAGCTGGCATCTCACTCTCTTTGAATCTTCTTTATCATGCTAAGAGGAGCAGGAAAAAGCAAAAAATTTCAGAATTGCACCTTGCAATGCGGAGAAATTACTGTTTGTGCATTTACAATATTCATTGATTTTTGCCATTGAAAAACATCATGTTATTCATATACCAGAAATGTTTGAAGCTACTGACTGAATGAAAGGAGCTGGCATCTCACTCTCTTTGAATCTTCTTTATCATGCTAAGAGGAGCAGCAAAAAGCAAAAAATTTCAGAATTGCACCTTGCAATGCGGAGAAATTAGTTTGTGCATTTACAATATTCATTGATTTTTGCCATTGAAAAACGTCCAGAAATGATTGAAGCTACTGACTGAATGAAAGGAGCTGGCATCTCACTCTCTTTGAATCTTCTTTATCATGCTAAGAGGAGCAGGAAAAAGCAAAAAATTTCAGAATTGCACCTTGCAATGCGGAGAAATTACTGTTTGTGCATTTACAATATTCATTGATTTTTGCCATTGAAAAACGTCCAGAAATGATTGAAGCTACTGACTGAATGAAAGGAGCTGGCATCTCACTCTCTTTGAATCTTGTTTATCTTGCTAAGAGGAGCAGGAAAAAGCAAAAAATTTCAGAATTGCACCTTGCAATGCGGAGAAATTACTGTTTGTGCATTTACAATATTCATAGATTTTTGCCATTGAAAAACGTCCAGAAATGATTGAAGCTACTGACTGAATGAAAGGAGCTGGCATCTCACTCTCTTTGAATCTTCTTTATCATGCTAAGAGGAGCAGGAAAAAGCAAAAAATTTCAGAATTGCACCTTGCAATGCGGAGAAATTACTGTTTGTGCATTTACAATATTCATTGATTTTTGCCATTGAAAAACATCATGTTATTCATATACCAGAAATGTTTGAAGCTACTGACTGAATGAAAGGAGCTGGCATCTCACTCTCTTTGAATCTTCTTTATCATGCTAAGAGGAGCAGGAAAAAGCAAAAAATTTCAGAATTGCACCTTGCAATGCGGAGAAATTACTGTTTGTGCATTTACAATATTCATTGATTTTTGCCATTGAAAAACGTCCAGAAATGATTGAAGCTACTGACTGAATGAAAGGAGCTGGCATCTCACTCTCTTTGAATCTTGTTTATCTTGCTAAGAGGAGCAGGAAAAAGCAAAAAATTTCAGAATTGCACCTTGCAATGCGGAGAAATTACTGTTTGTGCATTTACAATATTCATAGATTTTTGCCATTGAAAAACGTCCAGAAATGATTGAAGCTACTGACTGAATGAAAGGAGCTGGCATCTCACTCTCTTTGAATCTTCTTTATCATGCTAAGAGGAGCAGGAAAAAGCAAAAAATTTCAGAATTGCACCTTGCAATGCGGAGAAATTACTGTTTGTGCATTTACAATATTCATTGATTTTTGCCATTGAAAAACGTCCAGAAATGATTGAAGCTACTGACTGAATGAAAGGAGCTGGCATCTCACTCTCTTTGAATCTTCTTTATCATGCTAAGAGGAGCAGGAAAAAGCAAAAAATTTCAGAATTGCACCTTGCAATGCGGAGAAATTACTGTTTGTGCATTTACAATATTCATTGATTTTTGCCATTGAAAAACATCATGTTATTCATATACCAGAAATGATTGAAGCTACTGACTGAATGAAAGAGCTGGCATCTCACTCTCTTTGAATCTTCTTTATCATGCTAAGAGGAGCAGGAAAAAGCAAAAAATTTCAGAATTGCACCTTGCAATGCGGAGAAATTACTGTTTGTGCATTTACAATATTCAATGATTTTTGCCATTGAAAAACGTCCAGAAATGATTGAAGCTACTGACTGAATGAAAGGAGCTGGCATCTCACTCTCTTTGAATCTTCTTTATCATGCTAAGAGGAGCAGGAAAAAGCAAAAAATTTCAGAATTGCACCTTGCAATGCGGAGAAATTACTGTTTGTGCATTTACAATATTCATTGATTTTTGCCATTGAAAAACATCATGTTATTCATATACCAGAAATGTTTGAAGCTACTGACTGAATGAAAGGAGCTGGCATCTCACTCTCTTTGAATCTTCTTTATCATGCTAAGAGGAGCAGCAAAAAGCAAAAAATTTCAGAATTGCACCTTGCAATGCGGAGAAATTAGTTTGTGCATTTACAATATTCATTGATTTTTGCCATTGAAAAACGTCCAGAAATGATTGAAGCTACTGACTGAATGAAAGGAGCTGGCATCTCACTCTCTTTGAATCTTCTTTATCATGCTAAGAGGAGCAGGAAAAAGCAAAAAATTTCAGAATTGCACCTTGCAATGCGGAGAAATTACTGTTTGTGCATTTACAATATTCATTGATTTTTGCCATTGAAAAACGTCCAGAAATGATTGAGGCTACTGACTGAATGAAAGGAGCTGGCATCTCACTCTCTTTGAATCTTCTTTATCATGCTAAGAGGAGCAGGAAAAAGCAAAAAATTTCAGAATTGCACCTTGCAATGTGGAGAAATTACTGTTTGTGCATTTACAATATTCATTGATTTTTGCCATTGAAAAACATCATGTTATTCATATACCAGAAATGTTTGAAGCTACTGACTGAATGAAAGGAGCTGGCATCTCACTCTCTTTGAATCTTCTTTATCATGCTAAGAGGAGCAGGAAAAAGCAAAAAATTTCAGAATTGCACCTTGCAATGCGGAGAAATTACTGTTTGTGCATTTACAATATTCATTGATTTTTGCCATTGAAAAACGTCCAGAAATGATTAAAGCTACTGACTGAATGAAAGGAGCTGGCATCTCACTCTCTTTGAATCTTGTTTATCATGCTAAGAGGAGCAGGAAAAAGCAAAAAATTTCAGAATTGCACCTTGCAATGCGGAGAAATTACTGTTTGTGCATTTACAATATTCATTGATTTTTGCCATTGAAAAACGTCCAGAAATGATTGAAGCTACTGACTGAATGAAAGGAGCTGGCATCTCACTCTCTTTGAATCTTCTTTATCATGCTAAGAGGAGCAGGAAAAAGCAAAAAATTTCAGAATTGCACCTTGCAATGCGGAGAAATTACTGTTTGTGCATTTACAATATTCATTGATTTTTGCCATTGAAAAACATCATGTTATTCATATACCAGAAATGATTGAAGCTACTGACTGAATGAAAGGAGCTGGCATCTCACTCTCTTTGAATCTTCTTTATCATGCTAAGAGGAGCAGGAAAAAGCAAAAAATTTCAGAATTGCACCTTGCAATGCGGAGAAATTACTGTTTGTGCATTTACAATATTCAATGATTTTTGCCATTGAAAAACGTCCAGAAATGATTGAAGCTACTGACTGAATGAAAGGAGCTGGCATCTCACTCTCTTTGAATCTTCTTTATCATGCTAAGAGGAGCAGGAAAAAGCAAAAAATTTCAGAATTGCACCTTGCAATGCGGAGAAATTACTGTTTGTGCATTTACAATATTCATTGATTTTTGCCATTGAAAAACATCATGTTATTCATATACCAGAAATGTTTGAAGCTACTGACTGAATGAAAGGAGCTGGCATCTCACTCTCTTTGAATCTTCTTTATCATGCTAAGAGGAGCAGGAAAAAGCAAAAAATTTCAGAATTGCACCTTGCAATGCGGAGAAATTACTGTTTGTGCATTTACAATATTCATTGATTTTTGCCATTGAAAAACGTCCAGAAATGATTGAAGCTACTGACTGAATGAAAGGAGCTGGCATCTCACTCTCTTTGAATCTTGTTTATCTTGCTAAGAGGAGCAGGAAAAAGCAAAAAATTTCAGAATTGCACCTTGCAATGCGGAGAAATTACTGTTTGTGCATTTACAATATTCATAGATTTTTGCCATTGAAAAACGTCCAGAAATGATTGAAGCTACTGACTGAATGAAAGGAGCTGGCATCTCACTCTCTTTGAATCTTCTTTATCATGCTAAGAGGAGCAGGAAAAAGCAAAAAATTTCAGAATTGCACCTTGCAATGCGGAGAAATTACTGTTTGTGCATTTACAATATTCATTGATTTTTGCCATTGAAAAACATCATGTTATTCATATACCAGAAATGTTTGAAGCTACTGACTGAATGAAAGGAGCTGGCATCTCACTCTCTTTGAATCTTCTTTATCATGCTAAGAGGAGCAGGAAAAAGCAAAAAATTTCAGAATTGCACGTTGCAATGCGGAGAAATTACTGTTTGTGCATTTACAATATTCATTGATTTTTGCCATTGAAAAACGTCCAGAAATGATTGAAGCTACTGACTGAATGAAAGGAGCTGGCATCTCACTCTCTTTGAATCTTGTTTATCTTGCTAAGAGGAGCAGGAAAAAGCAAAAAATTTCAGAATTGCACCTTGCAATGCGGAGAAATTACTGTTTGTGCATTTACAATATTCATAGATTTTTGCCATTGAAAAACGTCCAGAAATGATTGAAGCTACTGACTGAATGAAAGGAGCTGGCATCTCACTCTCTTTGAATCTTCTTTATCATGCTAAGAGGAGCAGGAAAAAGCAAAAAATTTCAGAATTGCACCTTGCAATGCGGAGAAATTACTGTTTGTGCATTTACAATATTCATTGATTTTTGCCATTGAAAAACGTCCAGAAATGATTGAAGCTACTGACTGAATGAAAGGAGCTGGCATCTCACTCTCTTTGAATCTTCTTTATCATGCTAGGAGGAGCAGGAAAAAGCAAAAAATTTCAGAATTGCACCTTGCAATGCGGAGAAATTACTGTTTGTGCATTTACAATATTCATTGATTTTTGCCATTGAAAAACGTCCAGAAATGATTGAAGCTACTGACTGAATGAAAGGAGCTGGCATCTCACTCTCTTTGAATCTTCTTTATCATGCTAAGAGGAGCAGGAAAAAGCAAAAAATTTCAGAATTGCGCCTTGCAATACGGAGAAATTACTGTTTGTGCATTTACAATATTCATTGATTTTTGCCATTGAAAAACGTCCAGAAATGATTGAAGCTACTGACTGAATGAAAGGAGCTGGCATCTCACTCTCTTTGAATCTTCTTTATCATGCTAAGAGAAGCAGCAAAAAGCAAAAAATTTCAGAATTGCACCTTGCAATGCGGAGAAATTAGTTTGTGCATTTACAATATTCATTGATTTTTGCCATTGAAAAACGTCCAGAAATGATTGAAGCTACTGACTGAATGAAAGGAGCTGGAATCTCACTCTCTTTGAATCTTCTTTATCATGCTAAGAGGAGCAGGAAAAAGCAAAAAATTTCAGAATTGCACCTTGCAATGCGGAGAAATTACTGTTTGTGCATTTACAATATTCATTGATTTTTGCCATTGAAAAACGTCCAGAAATGATTGAAGCTACTGACTGAATGAAAGGAGCTAGCATCTCACTCTCTTTGAATCTTGTTTATCTTGCTAAGAGGAGCAGGAAAAAGCAAAAAATTTCAGAATTGCACCTTGCAATGCGGAGAAATTACTGTTTGTGCATTTACAATATTCATAGATTTTTGCCATTGAAAAACGTCCAGAAATGATTGAAGCTACTGACTGAATGAAAGGAGCTGGCATCTCACTCTCTTTGAATCTTCTTTACCATGCTAAGAGGAGCAGGAAAAAGCAAAAAATTTCAGAATTGCACCTTGCAATGCGGATAAATTACTGTTTGTGCATTTACAATATTCATTGATTTTTGCCATTGAAAAACATCATGTTATTCATATACCAGAAATGTTTGAAGCTACTGACTGAATGAAAGGAGCTGGCATCTCACTCTCTTTGAATCTTCTTTATCATGCTAAGAGGAGCAGGAAAAAGCAAAAAATTTCAGAATTGCACCTTGCAATGCGGAGAAATTACTGTTTGTGCATTTACAATATTCATTGATTTTTGCCATTGAAAAACATCATGTTATTCATATACCAGAAATGATTGAAGCTACTGACTGAATGAAAGGAGCTGGCATCTCACTCTCTTTGAATCTTCTTTATCATGCTAAGAGGAGCAGGAAAAAGCAAAAAATTTCAGAATTGCACCTTGCAATGCGGAGAAATTACTGTTTGTGCATTTACAATATTCAATGATTTTTGCCATTGAAAAACGTCCAGAAATGATTGAAGCTACTGACTGAATGAAAGGAGCTGGCATCTCACTCTCTTTGAATCTTCTTTATCATGCTAAGAGGAGCAGCAAAAAGCAAAAAATTTCAGAATTGCACCTTGCAATGCGGAGAAATTAGTTTGTGCATTTACAATATTCATTGATTTTTGCCATTGAAAAACGTCCAGAAATGATTGAAGCTACTGACTGAATGAAAGGAGCTGGCATCTCACTCTCTTTGAATCTTCTTTATCATGCTAAGAGGAGCAGGAAAAAGCAAAAAATTTCAGAATTGCACCTTGCAATGCGGAGAAATTACTGTTTGTGCATTTACAATATTCATTGATTTTTGCCATTGAAAAACGTCCAGAAATGATTGAAGCTACTGACTGAATGAAAGGAGCTGGCATCTCACTCTCTTTGAATCTTCTTTATCATGCTAAGAGGAGCAGGAAAAAGCAAAAAATTTCAGAATTGCACCTTGCAATGTGGAGAAATTACTGTTTGTGCATTTACAATATTCATTGATTTTTGCCATTGAAAAACATCATGTTATTCATATACCAGAAATGTTTGAAGCTACTGACTGAATGAAAGGAGCTGGCATCTCACTCTCTTTGAATCTTCTTTATCATGCTAAGAGGAGCAGGAAAAAGCAAAAAATTTCAGAATTGCACCTTGCAATGCGGAGAAATTACTGTTTGTGCATTTACAATATTCATTGATTTTTGCCATTGAAAAACGTCCAGAAATGATTAAAGCTACTGACTGAATGAAAGGAGCTGGCATCTCACTCTCTTTGAATCTTGTTTATCATGCTAAGAGGAGCAGGAAAAAGCAAAAAATTTCAGAATTGCACCTTGCAATGCGGAGAAATTACTGTTTGTGCATTTACAATATTCATTGATTTTTGCCATTGAAAAACGTCCAGAAATGATTGAAGCTACTGACTGAATGAAAGGAGCTGGCATCTCACTCTCTTTGAATCTTCTTTATCATGCTAAGAGGAGCAGGAAAAAGCAAAAAATTTCAGAATTGCACCTTGCAATGCGGAGAAATTACTGTTTGTGCATTTACAATATTCATTGATTTTTGCCATTGAAAAACATCATGTTATTCATATACCAGAAATGATTGAAGCTACTGACTGAATGAAAGGAGCTGGCATCTCACTCTCTTTGAATCTTCTTTATCATGCTAAGAGGAGCAGGAAAAAGCAAAAAATTTCAGAATTGCACCTTGCAATGCGGAGAAATTACTGTTTGTGCATTTACAATATTCAATGATTTTTGCCATTGAAAAACGTCCAGAAATGATTGAAGCTACTGACTGAATGAAAGGAGCTGGCATCTCACTCTCTTTGAATCTTCTTTATCATGCTAAGAGGAGCAGGAAAAAGCAAAAAATTTCAGAATTGCACCTTGCAATGCGGAGAAATTACTGTTTGTGCATTTACAATATTCATTGATTTTTGCCATTGAAAAACATCATGTTATTCATATACCAGAAATGTTTGAAGCTACTGACTGAATGAAAGGAGCTGGCATCTCACTCTCTTTGAATCTTCTTTATCATGCTAAGAGGAGCAGGAAAAAGCAAAAAATTTCAGAATTGCACCTTGCAATGCGGAGAAATTACTGTTTGTGCATTTACAATATTCATTGATTTTTGCCATTGAAAAACGTCCAGAAATGATTGAAGCTACTGACTGAATGAAAGGAGCTGGCATCTCACTCTCTTTGAATCTTGTTTATCTTGCTAAGAGGAGCAGGAAAAAGCAAAAAATTTCAGAATTGCACCTTGCAATGCGGAGAAATTACTGTTTGTGCATTTACAATATTCATAGATTTTTGCCATTGAAAAACGTCCAGAAATGATTGAAGCTACTGACTGAATGAAAGGAGCTGGCATCTCACTCTCTTTGAATCTTCTTTATCATGCTAAGAGGAGCAGGAAAAAGCAAAAAATTTCAGAATTGCACCTTGCAATGCGGAGAAATTACTGTTTGTGCATTTACAATATTCATTGATTTTTGCCATTGAAAAACATCATGTTATTCATATACCAGAAATGTTTGAAGCTACTGACTGAATGAAAGGAGCTGGCATCTCACTCTCTTTGAATCTTCTTTATCATGCTAAGAGGAGCAGGAAAAAGCAAAAAATTTCAGAATTGCACGTTGCAATGCGGAGAAATTACTGTTTGTGCATTTACAATATTCATTGATTTTTGCCATTGAAAAACGTCCAGAAATGATTGAAGCTACTGACTGAATGAAAGGAGCTGGCATCTCACTCTCTTTGAATCTTGTTTATCTTGCTAAGAGGAGCAGGAAAAAGCAAAAAATTTCAGAATTGCACCTTGCAATGCGGAGAAATTACTGTTTGTGCATTTACAATATTCATAGATTTTTGCCATTGAAAAACGTCCAGAAATGATTGAAGCTACTGACTGAATGAAAGGAGCTGGCATCTCACTCTCTTTGAATCTTCTTTATCATGCTAAGAGGAGCAGGAAAAAGCAAAAAATTTCAGAATTGCACCTTGCAATGCGGAGAAATTACTGTTTGTGCATTTACAATATTCATTGATTTTTGCCATTGAAAAACGTCCAGAAATGATTGAAGCTACTGACTGAATGAAAGGAGCTGGCATCTCACTCTCTTTGAATCTTCTTTATCATGCTAGGAGGAGCAGGAAAAAGCAAAAAATTTCAGAATTGCACCTTGCAATGCGGAGAAATTACTGTTTGTGCATTTACAATATTCATTGATTTTTGCCATTGAAAAACGTCCAGAAATGATTGAAGCTACTGACTGAATGAAAGGAGCTGGCATCTCACTCTCTTTGAATCTTCTTTATCATGCTAAGAGGAGCAGGAAAAAGCAAAAAATTTCAGAATTGCGCCTTGCAATACGGAGAAATTACTGTTTGTGCATTTACAATATTCATTGATTTTTGCCATTGAAAAACGTCCAGAAATGATTGAAGCTACTGACTGAATGAAAGGAGCTGGCATCTCACTCTCTTTGAATCTTCTTTATCATGCTAAGAGAAGCAGCAAAAAGCAAAAAATTTCAGAATTGCACCTTGCAATGCGGAGAAATTAGTTTGTGCATTTACAATATTCATTGATTTTTGCCATTGAAAAACGTCCAGAAATGATTGAAGCTACTGACTGAATGAAAGGAGCTGGAATCTCACTCTCTTTGAATCTTCTTTATCATGCTAAGAGGAGCAGGAAAAAGCAAAAAATTTCAGAATTGCACCTTGCAATGCGGAGAAATTACTGTTTGTGCATTTACAATATTCATTGATTTTTGCCATTGAAAAACGTCCAGAAATGATTGAAGCTACTGACTGAATGAAAGGAGCTAGCATCTCACTCTCTTTGAATCTTGTTTATCTTGCTAAGAGGAGCAGGAAAAAGCAAAAAATTTCAGAATTGCACCTTGCAATGCGGAGAAATTACTGTTTGTGCATTTACAATATTCATAGATTTTTGCCATTGAAAAACGTCCAGAAATGATTGAAGCTACTGACTGAATGAAAGGAGCTGGCATCTCACTCTCTTTGAATCTTCTTTACCATGCTAAGAGGAGCAGGAAAAAGCAAAAAATTTCAGAATTGCACCTTGCAATGCGGATAAATTACTGTTTGTGCATTTACAATATTCATTGATTTTTGCCATTGAAAAACATCATGTTATTCATATACCAGAAATGTTTGAAGCTACTGACTGAATGAAAGGAGCTGGCATCTCACTCTCTTTGAATCTTCTTTATCATGCTAAGAGGAGCAGGAAAAAGCAAAAAATTTCAGAATTGCACCTTGCAATGCGGAGAAATTACTGTTTGTGCATTTACAATATTCATTGATTTTTGCCATTGAAAAACATCATGTTATTCATATACCAGAAATGATTGAAGCTACTGACTGAATGAAAGGAGCTGGCATCTCACTCTCTTTGAATCTTCTTTATCATGCTAAGAGGAGCAGGAAAAAGCAAAAAATTTCAGAATTGCACCTTGCAATGCGGAGAAATTACTGTTTGTGCATTTACAATATTCAATGATTTTTGCCATTGAAAAACGTCCAGAAATGATTGAAGCTACTGACTGAATGAAAGGAGCTGGCATCTCACTCTCTTTGAATCTTCTTTATCATGCTAAGAGGAGCAGGAAAAAGCAAAAAATTTCAGAATTGCACCTTGCAATGCGGAGAAATTACTGTTTGTGCATTTACAATATTCATTGATTTTTGCCATTGAAAAACATCATGTTATTCATATACCAGAAATGTTTGAAGCTACTGACTGAATGAAAGGAGCTGGCATCTCACTCTCTTTGAATCTTCTTTATCATGCTAAGAGGAGCAGCAAAAAGCAAAAAATTTCAGAATTGCACCTTGCAATGCGGAGAAATTAGTTTGTGCATTTACAATATTCATTGATTTTTGCCATTGAAAAACGTCCAGAAATGATTGAAGCTACTGACTGAATGAAAGGAGCTGGCATCTCACTCTCTTTGAATCTTCTTTATCATGCTAAGAGGAGCAGGAAAAAGCAAAAAATTTCAGAATTGCACCTTGCAATGCGGAGAAATTACTGTTTGTGCATTTACAATATTCATTGATTTTTGCCATTGAAAAACGTCCAGAAATGATTGAAGCTACTGACTGAATGAAAGGAGCTGGCATCTCACTCTCTTTGAATCTTCTTTATCATGCTAAGAGGAGCAGGAAAAAGCAAAAAATTTCAGAATTGCACCTTGCAATGTGGAGAAATTACTGTTTGTGCATTTACAATATTCATTGATTTTTGCCATTGAAAAACATCATGTTATTCATATACCAGAAATGTTTGAAGCTACTGACTGAATGAAAGGAGCTGGCATCTCACTCTCTTTGAATCTTCTTTATCATGCTAAGAGGAGCAGGAAAAAGCAAAAAATTTCAGAATTGCACCTTGCAATGCGGAGAAATTACTGTTTGTGCATTTACAATATTCATTGATTTTTGCCATTGAAAAACGTCCAGAAATGATTGAAGCTACTGACTGAATGAAAGGAGCTGGCATCTCACTCTCTTTGAATCTTGTTTATCATGCTAAGAGGAGCAGGAAAAAGCAAAAAATTTCAGAATTGCACCTTGCAATGCGGAGAAATTACTGTTTGTGCATTTACAATATTCATTGATTTTTGCCATTGAAAAACGTCCAGAAATGATTGAAGCTACTGACTGAATGAAAGGAGCTGGCATCTCACTCTCTTTGAATCTTCTTTATCATGCTAAGAGGAGCAGGAAAAAGCAAAAAATTTCAGAATTGCACCTTGCAATGCGGAGAAATTACTGTTTGTGCATTTACAATATTCATTGATTTTTGCCATTGAAAAACATCATGTTATTCATATACCAGAAATGATTGAAGCTACTGACTGAATGAAAGGAGCTGGCATCTCACTCTCTTTGAATCTTCTTTATCATGCTAAGAGGAGCAGGAAAAAGCAAAAAATTTCAGAATTGCACCTTGCAATGCGGAGAAATTACTGTTTGTGCATTCACAATATTCAATGATTTTTGCCATTGAAAAACGTCCAGAAATGATTGAAGCTACTGACTGAATGAAAGGAGCTGGCATCTCACTCTCTTTGAATCTTCTTTATCAATCTAAGAGGAGCAGGAAAAAGCAAAAAATTTCAGAATTGCACCTTGCAATGCGGAGAAATTACTGTTTGTGCATTTACAATATTCATTGATTTTTGCCATTGAAAAACATCATGTTATTCATATACCAGAAATGTTTGAAGCTACTGACTGAATGAAAGGAGCTGGCATCTCACTCTCTTTGAATCTTCTTTATCATGCTAAGAGGAGCAGCAAAAAGCAAAAAATTTCAGAATTGCACCTTGCAATGCGGAGAAATTAGTTTGTGCATTTACAATATTCATTGATTTTTGCCATTGAAAAACGTCCAGAAATGATTGAAGCTACTGACTGAATGAAAGGAGCTGGCATCTCACTCTCTTTGAATCTTCTTTATCATGCTAAGAGGAGCAGGAAAAAGCAAAAAATTTCAGAATTGCACCTTGCAATGCGGAGAAATTACTGTTTGTGCATTTACAATATTCATTGATTTTTGCCATTGAAAAACGTCCAGAAATGATTGAAGCTACTGACTGAATGAAAGGAGCTGGCATCTCACTCTCTTTGAATCTTGTTTATCTTGCTAAGAGGAGCAGGAAAAAGCAAAAAATTTCAGAATTGCACCTTGCAATGCGGAGAAATTACTGTTTGTGCATTTACAATATTCATAGATTTTTGCCATTGAAAAACGTCCAGAAATGATTGAAGCTACTGACTGAATGAAAGGAGCTGGCATCTCACTCTCTTTGAATCTTCTTTATCATGCTAAGAGGAGCAGGAAAAAGCAAAAAATTTCAGAATTGCACCTTGCAATGCGGAGAAATTACTGTTTGTGCATTTACAATATTCATTGATTTTTGCCATTGAAAAATATCATGTTATTCATATACCAGAAATGTTTGAAGCTACTGACTGAATGAAAGGAGCTGGCATCTCACTCTCTTTGAATCTTCTTTATCATGCTAAGAGGAGCAGGAAAAAGCAAAAAATTTCAGAATTGCACCTTGCAATGCGGAGAAATTACTGTTTGTGCATTTACAATATTCATTGATTTTTGCCATTGAAAAACGTCCAGAAATGATTGAAGCTACTGACTGAATGAAAGGAGCTGGCATCTCACTCTCTTTGAATCTTGTTTATCTTGCTAAGAGGAGCAGGAAAAAGCAAAAAATTTCAGAATTGCACCTTGCAATGCGGAGAA
Organism: Phyllobates terribilis; assembly: GCF_046119375.1. Classification (NCBI taxonomy): domain Eukaryota; kingdom Metazoa; phylum Chordata; class Amphibia; order Anura; family Dendrobatidae; genus Phyllobates; species Phyllobates terribilis. Next base: position 152,702 of record NW_027363274.1, read on the forward strand.
ATTACTGTTTGTGCATTTACAATATTCATAGATTTTTGCCATTGAAAAACGTCCAGAAATGATTGAAGCTACTGACTGAATGAAAGGAGCTGGCATCTCACTCTCTTTGAATCTTCTTTATCATGCTAAGAGGAGCAGGAAAAAGCAAAAAATTTCAGAATTGCACCTTGCAATGCGGAGAAATTACTGTTTGTGCATTTACAATATTCATTGATTTTTGCCATTGAAAAACGTCCAGAAATGATTGAAGCTACTGACTGAATGAAAGGAGCTGGCATCTCACTCTCTTTGAATCTTCTTTATCATGCTAGGAGGAGCAGGAAAAAGCAAAAAATTTCAGAATTGCACCTTGCAATGCGGAGAAATTACTGTTTGTGCATTTACAATATTCATTGATTTTTGCCATTGAAAAACGTCCAGAAATGATTGAAGCTACTGACTGAATGAAAGGAGCTGGCATCTCACTCTCTTTGAATCTTCTTTATCATGCTAAGAGGAGCAGGAAAAAGCAAAAAATTTCAGAATTGCACCTTGCAATACGGAGAAATTACTGTTTGTGCATTTACAATATTCATTGATTTTTGCCATTGAAAAACGTCCAGAAATGATTGAAGCTACTGACTGAATGAAAGGAGCTGGCATCTCACTCTCTTTGAATCTTCTTTATCATGCTAAGAGGAGCAGCAAAAAGCAAAAAATTTCAGAATTGCACCTTGCAATGCGGAGAAATTAGTTTGTGCATTTACAATATTCATTGATTTTTGCCATTGAAAAACGTCCAGAAATGATTGAAGCTACTGACTGAATGAAAGGAGCTGGAATCTCACTCTCTTTGAATCTTCTTTATCATGCTAAGAGGAGCAGGAAAAAGCAAAAAATTTCAGAATTGCACCTTGCAATGCGGAGAAATTACTGTTTGTGCATTTACAATATTCATTGATTTTTGCCATTGAAAAACGTCCAGAAATGATTGAAGCTACTGACTGAATGAAAGGAGCTGGCATCTCACTCTCTTTGAATTTTGTTTATCTTGCTAAGAGGAGCAGGAAAAAGCAAAAAATTTCAGAATTGCACCTTGCAATGCGGAGAAATTACTGTTTGTGCATTTACAATATTCATAGATTTTTGCCATTGAAAAACGTCCAGAAATGATTGAAGCTACTGACTGAATGAAAGGAGCTGGCATCTCACTCTCTTTGAATCTTCTTTATCATGCTAAGAGGAGCAGGAAAAAGCAAAAAATTTCAGAATTGCACCTTGCAATGCGGAGAAATTACTGTTTGTGCATTTACAATATTCATTGATTTTTGCCATTGAAAAACATCATGTTATTCATATACCAGAAATGTTTGAAGCTACTGACTGAATGAAAGGAGCTGGCATCTCACTCTCTTTGAATCTTCTTTATCATGCTAAGAGGAGCAGGAAAAAGCAAAAAATTTCAGAATTGCACCTTGCAATGCGGAGAAATTACTGTTTGTGCATTTACAATATTCATTGATTTTTGCCATTGAAAAACGTCCAGAAATGATTGAAGCTACTGACTGAATGAAAGGAGCTGGCATCTCACTCTCTTTGAATCTTGTTTATCTTGCTAAGAGGAGCAGGAAAAAGCAAAAAATTTCAGAATTGCACCTTGCAATGCGGAGAAATTACTGTTTGTGCATTTACAATATTCATAGATTTTTGCCATTGAAAAACGTCCAGAAATGATTGAAGCTACTGACTGAATGAAAGGAGCTGGCATCTCACTCTCTTTGAATCTTCTTTATCATGCTAAGAGGAGCAGGAAAAAGCAAAAAATTTCAGAATTGCACCTTGCAATGCGGAGAAATTACTGTTTGTGCATTTACAATATTCATTGATTTTTGCCATTGAAAAACGTCCAGAAATGATTGAAGCTACTGACTGAATGAAAGGAGCTGGCATCTCACTCTCTTTGAATCTTCTTTATCATGCTAGGAGGAGCAGGAAAAAGCAAAAAATTTCAGAATTGCACCTTGCAATGCGGAGAAATTACTGTTTGTGCATTTACAATATTCATTGATTTTTGCCATTGAAAAACGTCCAGAAATGATTGAAGCTACTGACTGAATGAAAGGAGCTGGCATCTCACTCTCTTTGAATCTTCTTTATCATGCTAAGAGGAGCAGGAAAAAGCAAAAAATTTCAGAATTGCACCTTGCAATACGGAGAAATTACTGTTTGTGCATTTACAATATTCATTGATTTTTGCCATTGAAAAACGTCCAGAAATGATTGAAGCTACTGACTGAATGAAAGGAGCTGGCATCTCACTCTCTTTGAATCTTCTTTATCATGCTAAGAGGAGCAGCAAAAAGCAAAAAATTTCAGAATTGCACCTTGCAATGCGGAGAAATTAGTTTGTGCATTTACAATATTCATTGATTTTTGCCATTGAAAAACGTCCAGAAATGATTGAAGCTACTGACTGAATGAAAGGAGCTGGCATCTCACTCTCTTTGAATCTTCTTTATCATGCTAAGAGGAGCAGGAAAAAGCAAAAAATTTCAGAATTGCACCTTGCAATGCGGAGAAATTACTGTTTGTGCATTTACAATATTCATTGATTTTTGCCATTGAAAAACGTCCAGAAATGATTGAAGCTACTGACTGAATGAAAGGAGCTGGCATCTCACTCTCTTTGAATCTTGTTTATCTTGCTAAGAGGAGCAGGAAAAAGCAAAAAATTTCAGAATTGCACCTTGCAATGCGGAGAAATTACTGTTTGTGCATTTACAATATTCATTGATTTTTGCCATTGAAAAACGTCCAGAAATGATTGAAGCTACTGACTGAATGAAAGGAGCTGGCATCTCACTCTCTTTGAATCTTCTTTATCATGCTAAGAGGAGCAGGAAAAAGCAAAAAATTTCAGAATTGCACCTTGCAATGCGGAGAAATTACTGTTTGTGCATTTACAATATTCATTGATTTTTGCCATTGAAAAACGTCCAGAAATGATTGAAGCTACTGACTGAATGAAAGGAGCAGGCATCTCACTCTCTTTGAATCTTCTTTATCATGCTAAGAGGAGCAGGAAAAAGCAAAAAATTTCAGAATTGCACCTTTCAATGCGGAGAAATTACTGTTTGTGCATTTACAATATTCATTGATTTTTGCCATTGAAAAACATCATGTTATTCATATACCAGAAATGTTTGAAGCTACTGACTGAATGAAAGGAGCTGGCATCTCACTCTCATTGAATCTTCTTTATCATGCTAAGAGGAGCAGGAAAAAGCAAAAAATTTCAGAATTGCACCTTGCAATGCGGAGAAATTACTGTTTGTGCATTTACAATATTCATTGATTTTTGCCATTGAAAAACGTCCAGAAATGATTGAAGCTACTGACTGAATGAAAGGAGCTGGCATCTCACTCTCTTTGAATCTTCTTTATCATGCTAAGAGGAGCAGGAAAAAGCAAAAAATTTCAGAATTGCACCTTTCAATGCGGAGAAATTACTGTTTGTGCATTTACAATATTCATTGATTTTTGCCATTGAAAAACATCATGTTATTCATATACCAGAAATGTTTGAAGCTACTGACTGAATGAAAGGAGCTGGCATCTCACTCTCTTTGAATCTTCTTTATCATGCTAAGAGGAGCAGGAAAAAGCAAAACATTTCAGAATTGCACCTTGCAATGCGGAGAAATTACTGTTTGTGCATTTACAATATTCATTGATTTTTGCCATTGAAAAACATCATGTTATTCATATACCAGAAATGTTTGAAGCTACTGACTGAATGAAAGGAGCTGGCATCTCACTCTCTTTGAATCTTCTTTATCATGCTAAGAGGAGCAGGAAAAAGCAAAAAATTTCAGAATTCCACCTTGCAATGCGGAGAAATTACTGTTTGTGCATTTACAATATTCATTGATTTTTGCCATTGAAAAACGTCCAGAAATGATTGAAGCTACTGACTGAATGAAAGGAGCTGGCATCTCACTCTCTTTGAATCTTGTTTATCATGCTAAGAGGAGCAGGAAAAAGCAAAAAATTTCAGAATTGCACCTTGCAATGCGGAGAAATTACTGTTTGTGCATTTACAATATTCATTGATTTTTGCCATTGAAAAACGTCCAGAAATGATTGAAGCTACTGACTGAATGAAAGGAGCTGGCATTCACTCTCTTTGAATCTTGTTTATCTTGCTAAGAGGAGCAGGAAAAAGCAAAAAATTTCAGAATTGCACCTTGCAATGCGGAGAAATTACTGTTTGTGCATTTACAATATTCATAGATTTTTGCCATTGAAAAACGTCCAGAAATGATTGAAGCTACTGACTGAATGAAAGGAGCTGGCATCTCACTCTCTTTGAATCTTCTTTATCATGCTAAGAGGAGCAGGAAAAAGCAAAAAATTTCAGAATTGCACCTTGCAATGCGGAGAAATTACTGTTTGTGCATTTACAATATTCATTGGTTTTTGCCATTGAAAAACGTCCAGAAATGATTGAAGCTACTGACTGAATGAAAGGAGCTGGCATCTCACTCTCTTTGAATCTTCTTTATCATGCTAAGAGGAGCAGGAAAAAGCAAAAAATTTCAGAATTGCACCTTTCAATGCGGAGAAATTACTGTTTGTGCATTTACAATATTCATTGATTTTTGCCATTGAAAAACATCATGTTATTCATATACCAGAAATGTTTGAAGCTACTGACTGAATGAAAAGAGCTGGCATCTCACTCTCTTTGAATCTTCTTTATCATGCTAAGAGGTGCAGGAAAAAGCAAAAAATTTCAGAATTGCAACTTGCAATGCGGAGAAATTACTGTTTGTGCATTTACAATATTCATTGATTTTTGCCATTGAAAAACGTCCAGAAATGATTGAAGCTACTGACTGAATGAAAGGAGCTGGCATCTCACTCTCTTTGAATCTTCTTTATCATGCTAAGAGGAGCAGGAAAAAGCAAAAAATTTCAGAATTGCACCTTGCAATGCGGAGAAATTACTGTTTGTGCATTTACAATATTCATTGATTTTTGCCATTGAAAAACGTCCAGAAATGATTGAAGCTACTGACTGAATGAAAGGAGCTGGCATCTCACTCTCTTTGAATCTTATTTATCATGCTTAGAGGAGCAGGAAAAAGCAAAAAATTTCAGAATTGCACCTTGCAATGCGGAGAAATTACTGTTTGTGCATTTACAATATTCATTGATTTTTGCCATTGAAAAACATCATGTTATTCATATACCAGAAATGATTGAAGCTACTGACTGAATGAAAGGAGCTGGCATCTCACTCTCTTTGAATCTTCTTTATCATGCTAAGAAGAGCAGGAAAAAGCAAAAAATTTCAGAATTGCACCTTGCAATGCGGAGAAATTACTGTTTGTGCATTTACAATATTCATTGATTTTTGCCATTGAAAAACATCATGTTATTCATATACCAGAAATGTTTGAAGCTACTGACTGAATGAAAGGAGCTGGCATCTCACTCTCTTTGAATCTTGTTTATCATGCTAAGAGGAGCAGGAAAAAGCAAAAAATTTCAGAATTGCACCTTGCAATGCGGAGAAATTACTCTTTGTGCATTTACAATATTCATTGATTTTTGCCATTGAAAAACGTCCAGAAATGATTGAAGCTACTGACTGAATGAAAGGAGCTGGCATCTCACTCTCTTTGAATCTTCTTTATCATGCTAAGAGGAGCAGGAAAAAGCAAAAAATTTCAGAATTGCACCTTGCAATGCGGAGAAATTACTGTTTGTGCATTTACAATATTCATTGATTTTTGCCATTGAAAAACGTCCAGAAATGATTGAAGCTACTGACTGAATGAAAGGAGCTGGCATCTCACTCTCTTTGAATTTTGTTTATCTTGCTAAGAGGAGCAGGAAAAAGCAAAAAATTTCAGAATTGCACCTTGCAATGCGGAGAAATTACTGTTTGTGCATTTACAATATTCATAGATTTTTGCCATTGAAAAACGTCCAGAAATGATTGAAGCTACTGACTGAATGAAAGGAGCTGGCATCTCACTCTCTTTGAATCTTCTTTATCATGCTAAGAGGAGCAGGAAAAAGCAAAAAATTTCAGAATTGCACCTTGCAATGCGGAGAAATTACTGTTTGTGCATTTACAATATTCATTGATTTTTGCCATTGAAAAACATCATGTTATTCATATACCAGAAATGTTTGAAGCTACTGACTGAATGAAAGGAGCTGGCATCTCACTCTCTTTGAATCTTCTTTATCATGCTAAGAGGAGCAGGAAAAAGCAAAAAATTTCAGAATTGCACCTTGCAATGCGGAGAAATTACTGTTTGTGCATTTACAATATTCATTGATTTTTGCCATTGAAAAACGTCCAGAAATGATTGAAGCTACTGACTGAATGAAAGGAGCTGGCATCTCACTCTCTTTGAATCTTGTTTATCTTGCTAAGAGGAGCAGGAAAAAGCAAAAAATTTCAGAATTGCACCTTGCAATGCGGAGAAATTACTGTTTGTGCATTTACAATATTCATAGATTTTTGCCATTGAAAAACGTCCAGAAATGATTGAAGCTACTGACTGAATGAAAGGAGCTGGCATCTCACTCTCTTTGAATCTTCTTTATCATGCTAAGAGGAGCAGGAAAAAGCAAAAAATTTCAGAATTGCACCTTGCAATGCGGAGAAATTACTGTTTGTGCATTTACAATATTCATTGATTTTTGCCATTGAAAAACGTCCAGAAATGATTGAAGCTACTGACTGAATGAAAGGAGCTGGCATCTCACTCTCTTTGAATCTTCTTTATCATGCTAGGAGGAGCAGGAAAAAGCAAAAAATTTCAGAATTGCACCTTGCAATGCGGAGAAATTACTGTTTGTGCATTTACAATATTCATTGATTTTTGCCATTGAAAAACGTCCAGAAATGATTGAAGCTACTGACTGAATGAAAGGAGCTGGCATCTCACTCTCTTTGAATCTTCTTTATCATGCTAAGAGGAGCAGGAAAAAGCAAAAAATTTCAGAATTGCACCTTGCAATACGGAGAAATTACTGTTTGTGCATTTACAATATTCATTGATTTTTGCCATTGAAAAACGTCCAGAAATGATTGAAGCTACTGACTGAATGAAAGGAGCTGGCATCTCACTCTCTTTGAATCTTCTTTATCATGCTAAGAGGAGCAGCAAAAAGCAAAAAATTTCAGAATTGCACCTTGCAATGCGGAGAAATTAGTTTGTGCATTTACAATATTCATTGATTTTTGCCATTGAAAAACGTCCAGAAATGATTGAAGCTACTGACTGAATGAAAGGAGCTGGCATCTCACTCTCTTTGAATCTTCTTTATCATGCTAAGAGGAGCAGGAAAAAGCAAAAAATTTCAGAATTGCACCTTGCAATGCGGAGAAATTACTGTTTGTGCATTTACAATATTCATTGATTTTTGCCATTGAAAAACGTCCAGAAATGATTGAAGCTACTGACTGAATGAAAGGAGCTGGCATCTCACTCTCTTTGAATCTTGTTTATCTTGCTAAGAGGAGCAGGAAAAAGCAAAAAATTTCAGAATTGCACCTTGCAATGCGGAGAAATTACTGTTTGTGCATTTACAATATTCATTGATTTTTGCCATTGAAAAACGTCCAGAAATGATTGAAGCTACTGACTGAATGAAAGGAGCTGGCATCTCACTCTCTTTGAATCTTCTTTATCATGCTAAGAGGAGCAGGAAAAAGCAAAAAATTTCAGAATTGCACCTTGCAATGCGGAGAAATTACTGTTTGTGCATTTACAATATTCATTGATTTTTGCCATTGAAAAACGTCCAGAAATGATTGAAGCTACTGACTGAATGAAAGGAGCAGGCATCTCACTCTCTTTGAATCTTCTTTATCATGCTAAGAGGAGCAGGAAAAAGCAAAAAATTTCAGAATTGCACCTTTCAATGCGGAGAAATTACTGTTTGTGCATTTACAATATTCATTGATTTTTGCCATTGAAAAACATCATGTTATTCATATACCAGAAATGTTTGAAGCTACTGACTGAATGAAAGGAGCTGGCATCTCACTCTCTTTGAATCTTCTTTATCATGCTAAGAGGAGCAGGAAAAAGCAAAAAATTTCAGAATTGCACCTTGCAATGCGGAGAAATTACTGTTTGTGCATTTACAATATTCATTGATTTTTGCCATTGAAAAACGTCCAGAAATGATTGAAGCTACTGACTGAATGAAAGGAGCTGGCATCTCACTCTCTTTGAATCTTCTTTATCATGCTAAGAGGAGCAGGAAAAAGCAAAAAATTTCAGAATTGCACCTTTCAATGCGGAGAAATTACTGTTTGTGCATTTACAATATTCATTGATTTTTGCCATTGAAAAACATCATGTTATTCATATACCAGAAATGTTTGAAGCTACTGACTGAATGAAAGGAGCTGGCATCTCACTCTCTTTGAATCTTCTTTATCATGCTAAGAGGAGCAGGAAAAAGCAAAACATTTCAGAATTGCACCTTGCAATGCGGAGAAATTACTGTTTGTGCATTTACAATATTCATTGATTTTTGCCATTGAAAAACATCATGTTATTCATATACCAGAAATGTTTGAAGCTACTGACTGAATGAAAGGAGCTGGCATCTCACTCTCTTTGAATCTTCTTTATCATGCTAAGAGGAGCAGGAAAAAGCAAAAAATTTCAGAATTCCACCTTGCAATGCGGAGAAATTACTGTTTGTGCATTTACAATATTCATTGATTTTTGCCATTGAAAAACGTCCAGAAATGATTGAAGCTACTGACTGAATGAAAGGAGCTGGCATCTCACTCTCTTTGAATCTTGTTTATCATGCTAAGAGGAGCAGGAAAAAGCAAAAAATTTCAGAATTGCACCTTGCAATGCGGAGAAATTACTGTTTGTGCATTTACAATATTCATTGATTTTTGCCATTGAAAAACGTCCAGAAATGATTGAAGCTACTGACTGAATGAAAGGAGCTGGCATTCACTCTCTTTGAATCTTGTTTATCTTGCTAAGAGGAGCAGGAAAAAGCAAAAAATTTCAGAATTGCACCTTGCAATGCGGAGAAATTACTGTTTGTGCATTTACAATATTCATAGATTTTTGCCATTGAAAAACGTCCAGAAATGATTGAAGCTACTGACTGAATGAAAGGAGCTGGCATCTCACTCTCTTTGAATCTTCTTTATCATGCTAAGAGGAGCAGGAAAAAGCAAAAAATTTCAGAATTGCACCTTGCAATGCGGAGAAATTACTGTTTGTGCATTTACAATATTCATTGGTTTTTGCCATTGAAAAACGTCCAGAAATGATTGAAGCTACTGACTGAATGAAAGGAGCTGGCATCTCACTCTCTTTGAATCTTCTTTATCATGCTAAGAGGAGCAGGAAAAAGCAAAAAATTTCAGAATTGCACCTTTCAATGCGGAGAAATTACTGTTTGTGCATTTACAATATTCATTGATTTTTGCCATTGAAAAACATCATGTTATTCATATACCAGAAATGTTTGAAGCTACTGACTGAATGAAAGGAGCTGGCATCTCACTCTCTTTGAATCTTCTTTATCATGCTAAGAGGTGCAGGAAAAAGCAAAAAATTTCAGAATTGCAACTTGCAATGCGGAGAAATTACTGTTTGTGCATTTACAATATTCATTGATTTTTGCCATTGAAAAACGTCCAGAAATGATTGAAGCTACTGACTGAATGAAAGGAGCTGGCATCTCACTCTCTTTGAATCTTCTTTATCATGCTAAGAGGAGCAGGAAAAAGCAAAAAATTTCAGAATTGCACCTTGCAATGCGGAGAAATTACTGTTTGTGCATTTACAATATTCATTGATTTTTGCCATTGAAAAACGTCCAGAAATGATTGAAGCTACTGACTGAATGAAAGGAGCTGGCATCTCACTCTCTTTGAATCTTATTTATCATGCTTAGAGGAGCAGGAAAAAGCAAAAAATTTCAGAATTGCACCTTGCAATGCGGAGAAATTACTGTTTGTGCATTTACAATATTCATTGATTTTTGCCATTGAAAAACATCATGTTATTCATATACCAGAAATGATTGAAGCTACTGACTGAATGAAAGGAGCTGGCATCTCACTCTCTTTGAATCTTCTTTATCATGCTAAGAAGAGCAGGAAAAAGCAAAACATTTCAGAATTGCACCTTGCAATGCGGAGAAATTACTGTTTGTGCATTTACAATATTCATTGATTTTTGCCATTGAAAAACATCATGTTATTCATATACCAGAAATGTTTGAAGCTACTGACTGAATGAAAGGAGCTGGCATCTCACTCTCTTTGAATCTTGTTTATCATGCTAAGAGGAGCAGGAAAAAGCAAAAAATTTCAGAATTGCACCTTGCAATGCGGAGAAATTACTCTTTGTGCATTTACAATATTCATTGATTTTTGCCATTGAAAAACGTCCAGAAATGATTGAAGCTACTGACTGAATGAAAGGAGCTGGCATCTCACTCTCTTTGAATCTTCTTTATCATGCTAAGAGGAGCAGGAAAAAGCAAAAAATTTCAGAATTGCACCTTGCAATGCGGAGAAATTACTGTTTGTGCATTTACAATATTCATTGATTTTTGCCATTGAAAAATGTCCAGAAATGATTGAAGCTACTGACTGAATGAAAGGAGCTGGCATCTCACTCTCTTTGAATCTTCTTTATCATGCTAAGAGGAGCAGGAAAAAGCAAAAAATTTCAGAATTGCACCTTGCAATACGGAGAAATTACTGTTTGTGCATTTACAATATTCATTGATTTTTGCCATTGAAAAACGTCCAGAAATGATTGAAGCTACTGACTGAATGAAAGGAGCTGGCATCTCACTCTCTTTGAATCTTCTTTATCATGCTAAGAGGAGCAGCAAAAAGCAAAAAATTTCAGAATTGCACCTTGCAATGCGGAGAAATTAGTTTGTGCATTTACAATATTCATTGATTTTTGCCATTGAAAAACGTCCAGAAATGATTGAAGCTACTGACTGAATGAAAGGAGCTGGCATCTCACTCTCTTTGAATCTTCTTTATCATGCTAAGAGGAGCAGGAAAAAGCAAAAAATTTCAGAATTGCACCTTGCAATGCGGAGAAATTACTGTTTGTGCATTTACAATATTCATTGATTTTTGCCATTGAAAAACGTCCAGAAATGATTGAAGCTACTGACTGAATGAAAGGAGCTGGCATCTCACTCTCTTTGAATCTTGTTTATCTTGCTAAGAGGAGCAGGAAAAAGCAAAAAATTTCAGAATTGCACCTTGCAATGCGGAGAAATTACTGTTTGTGCATTTACAATATTCATTGATTTTTGCCATTGAAAAACGTCCAGAAATGATTGAAGCTACTGACTGAATGAAAGGAGCTGGCATCTCACTCTCTTTGAATCTTCTTTATCATGCTAAGAGGAGCAGGAAAAAGCAAAAAATTTCAGAATTGCACCTTGCAATGCGGAGAAATTACTGTTTGTGCATTTACAATATTCATTGATTTTTGCCATTGAAAAACATCATGTTATTCATATACCAGAAATGTTTGAAGCTACTGACTGAATGAAAGGAGCTGGCATCTCACTCTCTTTGAATCTTCTTTATCATGCTAAGAGGAGCAGGAAAAAGCAAAAAATTTCAGAATTGCACCTTGCAATGCGGAGAAATTACTGTTTGTGCATTTACAATATTCATTGATTTTTGCCATTGAAAAACGTCCAGAAATGATTGATGCTACTGACTGAATGAAAGGAGCTGGCATCTCACTCTCTTTGAATCTTCTTTATCATGCTAAGAGGAGCAGGAAAAAGCAAAAAATTTCAGAATTGCACCTTTCAATGCGGAGAAATTACTGTTTGTGCATTTACAATATTCATTGATTTTTGCCATTGAAAAACATCATGTTATTCATATACCAGAAATGTTTGAAGCTACTGACTGAATGAAAGGAGCTGGCATCTCACTCTCTTTGAATCTTCTTTATCATGCTAAGAGGAGCAGGAAAAAGCAAAAAATTTCAGAATTGCACCTTGCAATGCGGAGAAATTACTGTTTGTGCATTTACAATATTCATTGATTTTTGCCATTGAAAAACGTCCAGAAATGTTTGAAGCTACTGACTGAATGAAAGGAGCTGGCATCTCACTCTCTTTGAATCTTGTTTATCTTGCTAAGAGGAGCAGGAAAAAGCAAAAAATTTCAGAATTGCACCTTGCAATGCGGAGAAATTACTGTTTGTGCATTTACAATATTCATAGATTTTTGCCATTGAAAAACGTCCAGAAATGATTGAAGCTACTGACTGAATGAAAGGAGCTGGCATCTCACTCTCTTTGAATCTTCTTTATCATGCTAAGAGGAGCAGGAAAAAGCAAAAAATTTCAGAATTGCACCTTGCAATGCGGAGAAATTACTGTTTGTGCATTTACAATATTCATTGATTTTTGCCATTGAAAAACATCATGTTATTCATATACCAGAAATGTTTGAAGCTACTGACTGAATGAAAGGAGCTGGCATCTCACTCTCTTTGAATCTTCTTTATCATGCTAAGAGGAGCAGGAAAAAGCAAAAAATTTCAGAATTGCACCTTGCAATGCGGAGAAATTACTGTTTGTGCATTTACAATATTCATTGATTTTTGCCATTGAAAAACGTCCAGAAATGATTGAAGCTACTGACTGAATGAAAGGAGCTGGCATCTCACTCTCTTTGAATCTTCTTTATCATGCTAAGAGGAGCAGGAAAAAGCAAAAAATTTCAGAATTGCACCTTGCAATGCGGAGAAATTACTGTTTGTGCATTTACAATATTCATTGATTTTTGCCATTGAAAAACGTCCAGAAATGATTGAAGCTACTGACTGAATGAAAGGAGCTGGCATCTCACTCTCTTTGAATCTTCTTTATCATGCTAAGAGGAGCAGGAAAAAGCAAAAAATTTCAGAATTGCACCTTGCAATGCGGAGAAATTACTGTTTGTCCATTTACAATATTCATTGATTTTTGCCATTGAAAAACGTCCAGAAATGATTGAAGCTACTGACTAAATGAAAGGAGCTGGCATCTCACTCTCTTTGAATCTTCTTTATCATGCTAAGAGGAGCAGGAAAAAGCAAAAAATTTCAGAATTGCACCTTGCAATGTGGAGAAATTACTGTTTGTGCATTTACAATATTCATTGATTTTTGCCATTGAAAAACATCATGTTATTCATATACCAGAAATGTTTGAAGCTACTGACTGAATGAAAGGAGCTGGCATCTCACTCTCTTTGAATCTTCTTTATCATGCTAAGAGGAGCAGGAAAAAGCAAAAAATTTCAGAATTGCACCTTGCAATGCGGAGAAATTACTGTTTGTGCATTTACAATATTCATAGATTTTTGCCATTGAAAAACGTCCAGAAATGATTGAAGCTACTGACTGAATGAAAGGAGCTGGCATCTCACTCTCTTTGAATCTTCTTTATCATGCTAAGAGGAGCAGGAAAAAGCAAAAAATTTCAGAATTGCACCTTTCAATGCGGAGAAATTACTGTTTGTGCATTTACAATATTCATTGATTTTTGCCATTGAAAAACATCATGTTATTCATATACCAGAAATGTTTGAAGCTACTGACTGAATGAAAGGAGCTGGCATCTCACTCTCTTTGAATCTTCTTTCTCATGCTAAGAGGTGCAGGAAAAAGCAAAAAATTTCAGAATTGCAACTTGCAATGCGGAGAAATTACTGTTTGTGCATTTACAATATTCATTGATTTTTGCCATTGAAAAACGTCCAGAAATGATTGAAGCTACTGACTGAATGAAAGGAGCTGGCATCTCACTCTCTTTGAATCTTCTTTATCATGCTAAGAGGAGCAGGAAAAAGCAAAAAATTTCAGAATTGCACCTTGCAATGCGGAGAAATTACTGTTTGTGCATTTACAATATTCATTGATTTTTGCCATTGAAAAACGTCCAGAAATGATTGAAGCTACTGACTGAATGAAAGGAGCTGGCATCTCACTCTCTTTGAATCTTATTTATCATGCTTAGAGGAGCAGGAAAAAGCAAAAAATTTCAGAATTGCACCTTGCAATGCGGAGAAATTACTGTTTGTGCATTTACAATATTCATTGATTTTTGCCATTGAAAAACATCATGTTATTCATATACCAGAAATGATTGAAGCTACTGACTGAATGAAAGGAGCTGGCATCTCACTCTCTTTGAATCTTCTTTATCATGCTAAGAAGAGCAGGAAAAAGCAAAAAATTTCAGAATTGCACCTTGCAATGCGGAGAAATTACTGTTTGTGCATTTACAATATTCATTGATTTTTGCCATTGAAAAACATCATGTTATTCATATACCAGAAATGTTTGAAGCTACTGACTGAATGAAAGGAGCTGGCATCTCACTCTCTTTGAATCTTGTTTATCATGCTAAGAGGAGCAGGAAAAAGCAAAAAATTTCAGAATTGCACCTTGCAATGCGGAGAAATTACTCTTTGTGCATTTACAATATTCATTGATTTTTGCCATTGAAAAACGTCCAGAAATGATTGAAGCTACTGACTGAATGAAAGGAGCTGGCATCTCACTCTCTTTGAATCTTCTTTATCATGCTAAGAGGAGCAGGAAAAAGCAAAAAATTTCAGAATTGCACCTTGCAATGCGGAGAAATTACTGTTTGTGCATTTACAATATTCATTGATTTTTGCCATTGAAAAATGTCCAGAAATGATTGAAGCTACTGACTGAATGAAAGGAGCTGGCATCTCACTCTCTTTGAATCTTCTTTATCATGCTAAGAGGAGCAGGAAAAAGCAAAAAATTTCAGAATTGCACCTTGCAATACGGAGAAATTACTGTTTGTGCATTTACAATATTCATTGATTTTTGCCATTGAAAAACGTCCAGAAATGATTGAAGCTACTGACTGAATGAAAGGAGCTGGCATCTCACTCTCTTTGAATCTTCTTTATCATGCTAAGAGGAGCAGCAAAAAGCAAAAAATTTCAGAATTGCACCTTGCAATGCGGAGAAATTAGTTTGTGCATTTACAATATTCATTGATTTTTGCCATTGAAAAACGTCCAGAAATGATTGAAGCTACTGACTGAATGAAAGGAGCTGGCATCTCACTCTCTTTGAATCTTCTTTATCATGCTAAGAGGAGCAGGAAAAAGCAAAAAATTTCAGAATTGCACCTTGCAATGCGGAGAAATTACTGTTTGTGCATTTACAATATTCATTGATTTTTGCCATTGAAAAACGTCCAGAAATGATTGAAGCTACTGACTGAATGAAAGGAGCTGGCATCTCACGCTCTTTGAATCTTGTTTATCTTGCTAAGAGGAGCAGGAAAAAGCAAAAAATTTCAGAATTGCACCTTGCAATGCGGAGAAATTACTGTTTGTGCATTTACAATATTCATTGATTTTTGCCATTGAAAAACGTCCAGAAATGATTGAAGCTACTGACTGAATGAAAGGAGCTGGCATCTCACTCTCTTTGAATCTTCTTTATCATGCTAAGAGGAGCAGGAAAAAGCAAAAAATTTCAGAATTGCACCTTGCAATGCGGAGAAATTACTGTTTGTGCATTTACAATATTCATTGATTTTTGCCATTGAAAAACATCATGTTATTCATATACCAGAAATGTTTGAAGCTACTGACTGAATGAAAGGAGCTGGCATCTCACTCTCTTTGAATCTTCTTTATCATGCTAAGAGGAGCAGGAAAAAGCAAAAAATTTCAGAATTGCACCTTGCAATGCGGAGAAATTACTGTTTGTGCATTTACAATATTCATTGATTTTTGCCATTGAAAAACGTCCAGAAATGATTGATGCTACTGACTGAATGAAAGGAGCTGGCATCTCACTCTCTTTGAATCTTCTTTATCATGCTAAGAGGAGCAGGAAAAAGCAAAAAATTTCAGAATTGCACCTTTCAATGCGGAGAAATTACTGTTTGTGCATTTACAATATTCATTGATTTTTGCCATTGAAAAACATCATGTTATTCATATACCAGAAATGTTTGAAGCTACTGACTGAATGAAAGGAGCTGGCATCTCACTCTCTTTGAATCTTCTTTATCATGCTAAGAGGAGCAGGAAAAAGCAAAAAATTTCAGAATTGCACCTTGCAATGCGGAGAAATTACTGTTTGTGCATTTACAATATTCATTGATTTTTGCCATTGAAAAACGTCCAGAAATGATTGAAGCTACTGACTGAATGAAAGGAGCTGGCATCTCACTCTCTTTGAATCTTGTTTATCTTGCTAAGAGGAGCAGGAAAAAGCAAAAAATTTCAGAATTGCACCTTGCAATGCGGAGAAATTACTGTTTGTGCATTTACAATATTCATAGATTTTTGCCATTGAAAAACGTCCAGAAATGATTGAAGCTACTGACTGAATGAAAGGAGCTGGCATCTCACTCTCTTTGAATCTTCTTTATCATGCTAAGAGGAGCAGGAAAAAGCAAAAAATTTCAGAATTGCACCTTGCAATGCGGAGAAATTACTGTTTGTGCATTTACAATATTCATTGATTTTTGCCATTGAAAAACATCATGTTATTCATATACCAGAAATGTTTGAAGCTACTGACTGAATGAAAGGAGCTGGCATCTCACTCTCTTTGAATCTTCTTTATCATGCTAAGAGGAGCAGGAAAAAGCAAAAAATTTCAGAATTGCACCTTGCAATGCGGAGAAATTACTGTTTGTGCATTTACAATATTCATTGATTTTTGCCATTGAAAAACGTCCAGAAATGATTGAAGCTACTGACTGAATGAAAGGAGCTGGCATCTCACTCTCTTTGAATCTTCTTTATCATGCTAAGAGGAGCAGGAAAAAGCAAAAAATTTCAGAATTGCACCTTGCAATGCGGAGAAATTACTGTTTGTGCATTTACAATATTCATTGATTTTTGCCATTGAAAAACGTCCAGAAATGATTGAAGCTACTGACTGAATGAAAGGAGCTGGCATCTCACTCTCTTTGAATCTTCTTTATCATGCTAAGAGGAGCAGGAAAAAGCAAAAAATTTCAGAATTGCACCTTGCAATGCGGAGAAATTACTGTTTGTCCATTTACAATATTCATTGATTTTTGCCATTGAAAAACGTCCAGAAATGATTGAAGCTACTGACTAAATGAAAGGAGCTGGCATCTCACTCTCTTTGAATCTTCTTTATCATGCTAAGAGGAGCAGGAAAAAGCAAAAAATTTCAGAATTGCACCTTGCAATGTGGAGAAATTACTGTTTGTGCATTTACAATATTCATTGATTTTTGCCATTGAAAAACATCATGTTATTCATATACCAGAAATGTTTGAAGCTACTGACTGAATGAAAGGAGCTGGCATCTCACTCTCTTTGAATCTTCTTTATCATGCTAAGAGGAGCAGGAAAAAGCAAAAAATTTCAGAATTGCACCTTGCAATGCGGAGAAATTACTGTTTGTGCATTTACAATATTCATTGATTTTTGCCATTGAAAAACGTCCAGAAATGATTGAAGCTACTGACTGAATGAAAGGAGCTGGCATCTCACTCTCTTTGAATCTTGTTTATCATGCTAAGAGGAGCAGGAAAAAGCAAAAAATTTCAGAATTGCACCTTGCAATGCGGAGAAATTACTGTTTGTGCATTTACAATATTCATTGATCTTTGCCATTGAAAAACGTCCAGAAATGATTGAAGCTACTGACTGAATGAAAGGAGCTGGCATCTCACTCTCTTTGAATCTTCTTTATCATGCTAAGAGGAGCAGGAAAAAGCAAAAAATTTCAGAATTGCACCTTGCAATGCGGAGAAATTACTGTTTGTGCATTTACAATATTCATTGATTTTTGCCATTGAAAAACATCATGTTATTCATATACCAGAAATGATTGAAGCTACTGACTGAATGAAAGGAGCTGGCATCTCACTCTCTTTGAATCTTCTTTATCATGCTAAGAGGAGCAGGAAAAAGCAAAAAATTTCAGAATTGCACCTTGCAATGCGGAGAAATTACTGTTTGTGCATTTACAATATTCAATGATTTTTGCCATTGAAAAACGTCCAGAAATGATTGAAGCTACTGACTGAATGAAAGGAGCTGGCATCTCACTCTCTTTGAATCTTCTTTATCATGCTAAGACGAGCAGGAAAAAGCAAAAAATTTCAGAATTGCACCTTGCAATGCGGAGAAATTACTGTTTGTGCATTTACAATATTCATTGATTTTTGCCATTGAAAAACATCATGTTATTCATATACCAGAAATGTTTGAAGCTACTGACTGAATGAAAGGAGCTGGCATCTCACTCTCTTTGAATCTTCTTTATCATGCTAAGAGGAGCAGCAAAAAGCAAAAAATTTCAGAATTGCACCTTGCAATGCGGAGAAATTAGTTTGTGCATTTACAATATTCATTGATTTTTGCCATTGAAAAACGTCCAGAAATGATTGAAGCTACTGACTGAATGAAAGGAGCTGGCATCTCACTCTCTTTGAATCTTCTTTATCATGCTAAGAGGAGCAGGAAAAAGCAAAAAATTTCAGAATTGCACCTTGCAATGCGGAGAAATTACTGTTTGTGCATTTACAATATTCATTGATTTTTGCCATTGAAAAACGTCCAGAAATGATTGAAGCTACTGACTGAATGAAAGGAGCTGGCATCTCACTCTCTTTGAATCTTGTTTATCTTGCTAAGAGGAGCAGGAAAAAGCAAAAAATTTCAGAATTGCACCTTGCAATGCGGAGAAATTACTGTTTGTGCATTTACAATATTCATAGATTTTTGCCATTGAAAAACGTCCAGAAATGATTGAAGCTACTGACTGAATGAAAGGAGCTGGCATCTCACTCTCTTTGAATCTTCTTTATCATGCTAAGAGGAGCAGGAAAAAGCAAAAAATTTCAGAATTGCACCTTGCAATGCGGAGAAATTACTGTTTGTGCATTTACAATATTCATTGATTTTTGCCATTGAAAAACATCATGTTATTCATATACCAGAAATGTTTGAAGCTACTGACTGAATGAAAGGAGCTGGCATCTCACTCTCTTTGAATCTTCTTTATCATGCTAAGAGGAGCAGGAAAAAGCAAAAAATTTCAGAATTGCACCTTGCAATGCGGAGAAATTACTGTTTGTGCATTTACAATATTCATTGATTTTTGCCATTGAAAAACGTCCAGAAATGATTGATGCTACTGACTGAATGAAAGGAGCTGGCATCTCACTCTCTTTGAATCTTCTTTATCATGCTAAGAGGAGCAGGAAAAAGCAAAAAATTTCAGAATTGCACCTTTCAATGCGGAGAAATTACTGTTTGTGCATTTACAATATTCATTGATTTTTGCCATTGAAAAACATCATGTTATTCATATACCAGAAATGTTTGAAGCTACTGACTGAATGAAAGGAGCTGGCATCTCACTCTCTTTGAATCTTCTTTATCATGCTAAGAGGAGCAGGAAAAAGCAAAAAATTTCAGAATTGCACCTTGCAATGCGGAGAAATTACTGTTTGTGCATTTACAATATTCATTGATTTTTGCCATTGAAAAACGTCCAGAAATGATTGAAGCTACTGACTGAATGAAAGGAGCTGGCATCTCACTCTCTTTGAATCTTGTTTATCTTGCTAAGAGGAGCAGGAAAAAGCAAAAAATTTCAGAATTGCACCTTGCAATGCGGAGAAATTACTGTTTGTGCATTTACAATATTCATAGATTTTTGCCATTGAAAAACGTCCAGAAATGATTGAAGCTACTGACTGAATGAAAGGAGCTGGCATCTCACTCTCTTTGAATCTTCTTTATCATGCTAAGAGGAGCAGGAAAAAGCAAAAAATTTCAGAATTGCACCTTGCAATGCGGAGAAATTACTGTTTGTGCATTTACAATATTCATTGATTTTTGCCATTGAAAAACATCATGTTATTCATATACCAGAAATGTTTGAAGCTACTGACTGAATGAAAGGAGCTGGCATCTCACTCTCTTTGAATCTTCTTTATCATGCTAAGAGGAGCAGGAAAAAGCAAAAAATTTCAGAATTGCACCTTGCAATGCGGAGAAATTACTGTTTGTGCATTTACAATATTCATTGATTTTTGCCATTGAAAAACGTCCAGAAATGATTGAAGCTACTGACTGAATGAAAGGAGCTGGCATCTCACTCTCTTTGAATCTTGTTTATCTTGCTAAGAGGAGCAGGAAAAAGCAAAAAATTTCAGAATTGCACCTTGCAATGCGGAGAAATTACTGTTTGTGCATTTACAATATTCATAGATTTTTGCCATTGAAAAACGTCCAGAAATGATTGAAGCTACTGACTGAATGAAAGGAGCTGGCATCTCACTCTCTTTGAATCTTCTTTATCATGCTAAGAGGAGCAGGAAAAAGCAAAAAATTTCAGAATTGCACCTTGCAATGCGGAGAAATTACTGTTTGTGCATTTACAATATTCATTGATTTTTGCCATTGAAAAACGTCCAGAAATGATTGAAGCTACTGACTGAATGAAAGGAGCTGGCATCTCACTCTCTTTGAATCTTCTTTATCATGCTAAGAGGAGCAGGAAAAAGCAAAAAATTTCAGAATTGCACCTTGCAATGCGGAGAAATTACTGTTTGTGCATTTACAATATTCATTGATTTTTGCCATTGAAAAACGTCCAGAAATGATTGAAGCTACTGACTAAATGAAAGGAGCTGGCATCTCACTCTCTTTGAATCTTCTTTATCATGCTAAGAGGAGCAGGAAAAAGCAAAAAATTTCAGAATTGCACCTTGCAATGTGGAGAAATTACTGTTTGTGCATTTACAATATTCATTGATTTTTGCCATTGAAAAACATCATGTTATTCATATACCAGAAATGTTTGAAGCTACTGACTGAATGAAAGGAGCTGGCATCTCACTCTCTTTGAATCTTCTTTATCATGCTAAGAGGAGCAGGAAAAAGCAAAAAATTTCAGAATTGCACCTTGCAATGCGGAGAAATTACTGTTTGTGCATTTACAATATTCATTGATTTTTGCCATTGAAAAACGTCCAGAAATGATTGAAGCTACTGACTGAATGAAAGGAGCTGGCATCTCACTCTCTTTGAATCTTGTTTACCATGCTAAGAGGAGCAGGAAAAAGCAAAAAATTTCAGAATTGCACCTTGCAATGCGGAGAAATTACTGTTTGTGCATTTACAATATTCATTGATTTTTGCCATTGAAAAACGTCCAGAAATGATTGAAGCTACTGACTGAATGAAAGGAGCTGGCATCTCACTCTCTTTGAATCTTCTTTATCATGCTAAGAGGAGCAGGAAAAAGCAAAAAATTTCAGAATTGCACCTTGCAATGCGGAGAAATTACTGTTTGTGCATTTACAATATTCATTGATTTTTGCCATTGAAAAACATCATGTTATTCATATACCAGAAATGATTGAAGCTACTGACTGAATGAAAGGAGCTGGCATCTCACTCTCTTTGAATCTTCTTTATCATGCTAAGAGGAGCAGGAAAAAGCAAAAAATTTCAGAATTGCACCTTGCAATGCGGAGAAATTACTGTTTGTGCATTTACAATATTCAATGATTTTTGCCATTGAAAAACGTCCAGAAATGATTGAAGCTACTGACTGAATGAAAGGAGCTGGCATCTCACTCTCTTTGAATCTTCTTTATCATGCTAAGAGGAGCAGGAAAAAGCAAAAAATTTCAGAATTGCACCTTGCAATGCGGAGAAATTACTGTTTGTGCATTTACAATATTCATTGATTTTTGCCATTGAAAAACATCATGTTATTCATATACCAGAAATGTTTGAAGCTACTGACTGAATGAAAGGAGCTGGCATCTCACTCTCTTTGAATCTTCTTTATCATGCTAAGAGGAGCAGCAAAAAGCAAAAAATTTCAGAATTGCACCTTGCAATGCGGAGAAATTAGTTTGTGCATTTACAATATTCATTGATTTTTGCCATTGAAAAACGTCCAGAAATGATTGAAGCTACTGACTGAATGAAAGGAGCTGGCATCTCACTCTCTTTGAATCTTCTTTATCATGCTAAGAGGAGCAGGAAAAAGCAAAAAATTTCAGAATTGCACCTTGCAATGCGGAGAAATTACTGTTTGTGCATTTACAATATTCATTGATTTTTGCCATTGAAAAACGTCCAGAAATGATTGAAGCTACTGACTGAATGAAAGGAGCTGGCATCTCACTCTCTTTGAATCTTGTTTATCTTGCTAAGAGGAGCAGGAAAAAGCAAAAAATTTCAGAATTGCACCTTGCAATGCGGAGAAATTACTGTTTGTGCATTTACAATATTCATAGATTTTTGCCATTGAAAAACGTCCAGAAATGATTGAAGCTACTGACTGAATGAAAGGAGCTGGCATCTCACTCTCTTTGAATCTTCTTTATCATGCTAAGAGGAGCAGGAAAAAGCAAAAAATTTCAGAATTGCACCTTGCAATGCGGAGAAATTACTGTTTGTGCATTTACAATATTCATTGATTTTTGCCATTGAAAAACATCATGTTATTCATATACCAGAAATGTTTGAAGCTACTGACTGAATGAAAGGAGCTGGCATCTCACTCTCTTTGAATCTTCTTTATCATGCTAAGAGGAGCAGAAAAAAGCAAAAAATTTCAGAATTGCACCTTGCAATGCGGAGAAATTACTGTTTGTGCATTTACAATATTCATTGATTTTTGCCATTGAAAAACGTCCAGAAATGATTGAAGCTACTGACTGAATGAAAGGAGCTGGCATCTCACTCTCTTTGAATCTTCTTTATCATGCTAAGAGGAGCAGGAAAAAGCAAAAAATTTCAGAATTGCACCTTGCAATGCGGAGAAATTACTGTTTGTGCATTTACAATATTCATTGGTTTTTGCCATTGAAAAACGTCCAGAAATGATTGAAGCTACTGACTGAATGAAAGGAGCTGGCATCTCACTCTCTTTGAATCTTCTTTATCATGCTAAGAGGAGCAGGAAAAAGCAAAAAATTTCAGAATTGCACCTTTCAATGCGGAGAAATTACTGTTTGTGCATTTAGAATATTCATTGATTTTTGCCATTGAAAAACATCATGTTATTCATATACCAGAAATGTTTGAAGCTACTGACTGAATGAAAGGAGCTGGCATCTCACTCTCTTTGAATCTTCTTTATCATGCTAAGAGGTGCAGGAAAAAGCAAAAAATTTCAGAATTGCACCTTGCAATGCGGAGAAATTACTGTTTGTGCATTTACAATATTCATTGATTTTTGCCATTGAAAAACGTCCAGAAATGATTGAAGCTACTGACTGAATGAAAGGAGCTGGCATCTCACTCTCTTTGAATCTTCTTTATCATGCTAAGAGGAGCAGGAAAAAGCAAAAAATTTCAGAATTGCACCTTGCAATGCGGAGAAATTACTGTTTGTGCATTTACAATATTCATTGATTTATGCCATTGAAAAACGTCCAGAAATGATTGAAGCTACTGACTGAATGAAAGGAGCTGGCATCTCACTCTCTTTGAATCTTCTTTATCATGCTTAGAGGAGCAGGAAAAAGCAAAAAATTTCAGAATTGCACCTTGCAATGCGGAGAAATTACTGTTTGTGCATTTACAATATTCATTGATTTTTGCCATTGAAAAACATCATGTTATTCATATACCAGAAATGATTGAAGCTACTGACTGAATGAAAGGAGCTGGCATCTCACTCTCTTTGAATCTTCTTTATCATGCTAAGAAGAGCAGGAAAAAGCAAAAAATTTCAGAATTGCACCTTGCAATGCGGAGAAATTACTGTTTGTGCATTTACAATATTCATTGATTTTTGCCATTGAAAAACATCATGTTATTCATATACCAGAAATGTTTGAAGCTACTGACTGAATGAAAGGAGCTGGCATCTCACTCTCTTTGAATCTTCTTTATCATGCTAAGAGGAGCAGGAAAAAGCAAAAAATTTCAGAATTGCACCTTGCAATGCGGAGAAATTACTCTTTGTGCATTTACAATATTCATTGATTTTTGCCATTGAAAAACGTCCAGAAATGATTGAAGCTACTGACTGAATGAAAGGAGCTGGCATCTCACTCTCTTTGAATCTTCTTTATCATGCTAAGAGGAGCAGGAAAAAGCAAAAAATTTCAGAATTGCACCTTGCAATGCGGAGAAATTACTGTTTGTGCATTTACAATATTCATTGATTTTTGCCATTGAAAAACGTCCAGAAATGATTGAAGCTACTGACTGAATGAAAGGAGCTGGCATCTCACTCTCTTTGAATCTTGTTTATCATGCTAAGAGGAGCAGGAAAAAGCAAAAAATTTCAAAATTGCACCTTGCAATGCGGAGAAATTACTGTTTGTGCATTTACAATATTCATTGATTTTTGCCATTGAAAAACGTCCAGAAATGATTGAAGCTACTGACTGAATGAAAGGAGCTGGCATCTCACTCTCTTTGAATCTTCTTTATCATGCTAAGAGGAGCAGGAAAAAGCAAAAAATTTCAGAATTGCACCTTGCAATGCGGAGAAATTACTGTTTGTGCATTTACAATATTCATTGATTTTTGCCATTGAAAAACATCATGTTATTCATATACCAGAAATGTTTGAAGCTACTGACTGAATGAAAGGAGCTGGCATCTCACTCTCTTTGAATCTTCTTTATCATGCTAAGAGGAGCAGCAAAAAGCAAAAAATTTCAGAATTGCACCTTGCAATGCGGAGAAATTAGTTTGTGCATTTACAATATTCATTGATTTTTGCCATTGAAAAACGTCCAGAAATGATTGAAGCTACTGACTGAATGAAAGGAGCTGGCATCTCACTCTCTTTGAATCTTCTTTATCATGCTAAGAGGAGCAGAAAAAAGCAAAAAATTTCAGAATTGCACCTTGCAATGCGGAGAAATTACTGTTTGTGCATTTACAATATTCATTGATTTTTGCCATTGAAAAACGTCCAGAAATGATTGAAGCTACTGACTGAATGAAAGGAGCTGGCATCTCACTCTCTTTGAATCTTCTTTATCATGCTAAGAGGAGCAGGAAAAAGCAAAAAATTTCAGAATTGCACCTTGCAATGCGGAGAAATTACTGTTTGTGCATTTACAATATTCATTGGTTTTTGCCATTGAAAAACGTCCAGAAATGATTGAAGCTACTGACTGAATGAAAGGAGCTGGCATCTCACTCTCTTTGAATCTTCTTTATCATGCTAAGAGGAGCAGGAAAAAGCAAAAAATTTCAGAATTGCACCTTTCAATGCGGAGAAATTACTGTTTGTGCATTTACAATATTCATTGATTTTTGCCATTGAAAAATATCATGTTATTCATATACCAGAAATGTTTGAAGCTACTGACTGAATGAAAGGAGCTGGCATCTCACTCTCTTTGAATCTTCTTTATCATGCTAAGAGGTGCAGGAAAAAGCAAAAAATTTCAGAATTGCACCTTGCAATGCGGAGAAATTACTGTTTGTGCATTTACAATATTCATTGATTTTTGCCATTGAAAAACGTCCAGAAATGATTGAAGCTACTGACTGAATGAAAGGAGCTGGCATCTCACTCTCTTTGAATCTTCTTTATCATGCTAAGAGGAGCAGGAAAAAGCAAAAAATTTCAGAATTGCACCTTGCAATGCGGAGAAATTACTGTTTGTGCATTTACAATATTCATTGATTTTTGCCATTGAAAAACATCATGTTATTCATATACCAGAAATGATTGAAGCTACTGACTGAATGAAAGGAGCTGGCATCTCACTCTCTTTGAATCTTCTTTATCATGCTAAGAAGAGCAGGAAAAAGCAAAAAATTTCAGAATTGCACCTTGCAATGCGGAGAAATTACTGTTTGTGCATTTACAATATTCATTGATTTTTGCCATTGAAAAACATCATGTTATTCATATACCAGAAATGTTTGAAGCTACTGACTGAATGAAAGGAGCTGGCATCTCACTCTCTTTGAATCTTCTTTATCATGCTAAGAGGAGCAGGAAAAAGCAAAAAATTTCAGAATTGCACCTTGCAATGCGGAGAAATTACTCTTTGTGCATTTACAATATTCATTGATTTTTGCCATTGAAAAACGTCCAGAAATGATTGAAGCTACTGACTGAATGAAAGGAGCTGGCATCTCACTCTCTTTGAATCTTCTTTATCATGCTAAGA
The DNA here is from genome assembly GCF_046119375.1 of Phyllobates terribilis. Classification (NCBI taxonomy): domain Eukaryota; kingdom Metazoa; phylum Chordata; class Amphibia; order Anura; family Dendrobatidae; genus Phyllobates; species Phyllobates terribilis. Next base: position 178,910 of record NW_027363274.1, read on the forward strand.
GGAGCAGGAAAAAGCAAAAAATTTCAGAATTTCACCTTGCAATGCGGAGAAATTACTGTTTGTGCATTTACAATATTCATTGATTTTTGCCATTGAAAAACATCATGTTATTCATATACCAGAAATGTTTGAAGCTACTGACTGAATGAAAGGAGCTGGCATCTCACTCTCTTTGAATCTTCTTTATCATGCTAAGAGGAGCAGCAAAAAGCAAAAAATTTCAGAATTGCACCTTGCAATGCGGAGAAATTAGTTTGTGCATTTACAATATTCATTGATTTTTGCCATTGAAAAACGTCCAGAAATGATTGAAGCTACTGACTGAATGAAAGGAGCTGGCATCTCACTCTCTTTGAATCTTCTTTATCATGCTAAGAGGAGCAGGAAAAAGCAAAAAATTTCAGAATTGCACCTTGCAATGCGGAGAAATTACTGTTTGTGCATTTACAATATTCATTGATTTTTGCCATTGAAAAACGTCCAGAAATGATTGAAGCTACTGACTGAATGAAAGGAGCTGGCATCTCACTCTCTGAATCTTGTTTATCTTGCTAAGAGGAGCAGGAAAAAGCAAAAAATTTCAGAATTGCACCTTGCAATGCGGAGAAATTACTGTTTGTGCATTTACAATATTCATAGATTTTTGCCATTGAAAAACGTCCAGAAATGATTGAAGCTACTGACTGAATGAAAGGAGCTGGCATCTCACTCTCTTTGAATCTTCTTTATCATGCTAAGAGGAGCAGGAAAAAGCAAAAAATTTCAGAATTGCACCTTGCAATGCGGAGAAATTACTGTTTGTGCATTTACAATATTCATTGATTTTTGCCATTGAAAAACATCATGTTATTCATATACCAGAAATGTTTGAAGCTACTGACTGAATGAAAGGAGCTGGCATCTCACTCTCTTTGAATCTTCTTTATCATGCTAAGAGGAGCAGAAAAAAGCAAAAAATTTCAGAATTGCACCTTGCAATGCGGAGAAATTACTGTTTGTGCATTTACAATATTCATTGATTTTTGCCATTGAAAAACGTCCAGAAATGATTGAAGCTACTGCATGAATGAAAGGAGCTGGCATCTCACTCTCTTTGAATCTTCTTTATCATGCTAAGAGGAGCAGGAAAAAGCAAAAAATTTCAGAATTGCACCTTGCAATGCGGAGAAATTACTGTTTGTGCATTTACAATATTCATTGGTTTTTGCCATTGAAAAACGTCCAGAAATGATTGAAGCTACTGACTGAATGAAAGGAGCTGGCATCTCACTCTCTTTGAATCTTCTTTATCATGCTAAGAGGAGCAGGAAAAAGCAAAAAATTTCAGAATTGCACCTTTCAATGCGGAGAAATTACTGTTTGTGCATTTACAATATTCATTGATTTTTGCCATTGAAAAACATCATGTTATTCATATACCAGAAATGTTTGAAGCTACTGACTGAATGAAAGGAGCTGGCATCTCACTCTCTTTGAATCTTCTTTATCATGCTAAGAGGTGCAGGAAAAAGCAAAAAATTTCAGAATTGCACCTTGCAATGCGGAGAAATTACTGTTTGTGCATTTACAATATTCATTGATTTTTGCCATTGAAAAACGTCCAGAAATGATTGAAGCTACTGACTGAATGAAAGGAGCTGGCATCTCACTCTCTTTGAATCTTCTTTATCATGCTAAGAGGAGCAGGAAAAAGCAAAAAATTTCAGAATTGCACCTTGCAATGCGGAGAAATTACTGTTTGTGCATTTACAATATTCATTGATTTTTGCCATTGAAAAACGTCCAGAAATGATTGAAGCTACTGACTGAATGAAAGGAGCTGGCATCTCACTCTCTTTGAATCTTCTTTATCATGCTTAGAGGAGCAGGAAAAAGCAAAAAATTTCAGAATTGCACCTTGCAATGCGGAGAAATTACTGTTTGTGCATTTACAATATTCATTGATTTTTGCCATTGAAAAACATCATGTTATTCATATACCAGAAATGATTGAAGCTACTGACTGAATGAAAGGAGCTGGCATCTCACTCTCTTTGAATCTTCTTTATCATGCTAAGAAGAGCAGGAAAAAGCAAAAAATTTCAGAATTGCACCTTGCAATGCGGAGAAATTACTGTTTGTGCATTTACAATATTCATTGATTTTTGCCATTGAAAAACATCATGTTATTCATATACCAGAAATGTTTGAAGCTACTGACTGAATGAAAGGAGCTGGCATCTCACTCTCTTTGAATCTTCTTTATCATGCTAAGAGGAGCAGGAAAAAGCAAAAAATTTCAGAATTGCACCTTGCAATGCGGAGAAATTACTCTTTGTGCATTTACAATATTCATTGATTTTTGCCATTGAAAAACGTCCAGAAATGATTGAAGCTACTGACTGAATGAAAGGAGCTGGCATCTCACTCTCTTTGAATCTTCTTTATCATGCTAAGAGGAGCAGGAAAAAGCAAAAAATTTCAGAATTGCACCTTGCAATGCGGAGAAATTACTGTTTGTGCATTTACAATATTCATTGATTTTTGCCATTGAAAAACATCATGTTATTCATATACCAGAAATGTTTGAAGCTACTGACTGAATGAAAGGAGCTGGCATCTCACTCTCTTTGAATCTTCTTTATCATGCTAAGAGGAGCAGCAAAAAGCAAAAAATTTCAGAATTGCACCTTGCAATGCGGAGAAATTAGTTTGTGCATTTACAATATTCATTGATTTTTGCCATTGAAAAACGTCCAGAAATGATTGAAGCTACTGACTGAATGAAAGGAGCTGGCATCTCACTCTCTTTGAATCTTCTTTATCATGCTAAGAGGAGCAGGAAAAAGCAAAAAATTTCAGAATTGCACCTTGCAATGCGGAGAAATTACTGTTTGTGCATTTACAATATTCATTGATTTTTGCCATTGAAAAACGTCCAGAAATGATTGAAGCTACTGACTGAATGAAAGGAGCTGGCATCTCACTCTCTTTGAATCTTGTTTATCTTGCTAAGAGGAGCAGGAAAAAGCAAAAAATTTCAGAATTGCACCTTGCAATGCGGAGAAATTACTGTTTGTGCATTTACAATATTCATAGATTTTTGCCATTGAAAAACGTCCAGAAATGATTGAAGCTACTGACTGAATGAAAGGAGCTGGCATCTCACTCTCTTTGAATCTTCTTTATCATGCTAAGAGGAGCAGGAAAAAGCAAAAAATTTCAGAATTGCACCTTGCAATGCGGAGAAATTACTGTTTGTGCATTTAAAATATTCATTGATTTTTGCCATTGAAAAACATCATGTTATTCATATACCAGAAATGTTTGAAGCTACTGACTGAATGAAAGGAGCTGGCATCTCACTCTCTTTGAATCTTCTTTATCATGCTAAGAGGAGCAGAAAAAAGCAAAAAATTTCAGAATTGCACCTTGCAATGCGGAGAAATTACTGTTTGTGCATTTACAATATTCATTGATTTTTGCCATTGAAAAACGTCCAGAAATGATTGAAGCTACTGACTGAATGAAAGGAGCTGGCATCTCACTCTCTTTGAATCTTCTTTATCATGCTAAGAGGAGCAGGAAAAAGCAAAAAATTTCAGAATTGCACCTTGCAATGCGGAGAAATTACTGTTTGTGCATTTACAATATTCATTGGTTTTTGCCATTGAAAAACGTCCAGAAATGATTGAAGCTACTGACTGAATGAAAGGAGCTGGCATCTCACTCTTTGAATCTTCTTTATCATGCTAAGAGGAGCAGGAAAAAGCAAAAAATTTCAGAATTGCACCTTTCAATGCGGAGAAATTACTGTTTGTGCATTTACAATATTCATTGATTTTTGCCATTGAAAAACATCATGTTATTCATATACCAGAAATGTTTGAAGCTACTGACTGAATGAAAGGAGCTGGCATCTCACTCTCTTTGAATCTTCTTTATCATGCTAAGAGGTGCAGGAAAAAGCAAAAAATTTCAGAATTGCACCTTGCAATGCGGAGAAATTACTGTTTGTGCATTTACAATATTCATTGATTTTTGCCATTGAAAAACGTCCAGAAATGATTGAAGCTACTGACTGAATGAAAGGAGCTGGCATCTCACTCTCTTTGAATCTTCTTTATCATGCTAAGAGGAGCAGGAAAAAGCAAAAAATTTCAGAATTGCACCTTGCAATGCGGAGAAATTACTGTTTGTGCATTTACAATATTCATTGATTTTTGCCATTGAAAAACGTCCAGAAATGATTGAAGCTACTGACTGAATGAAAGGAGCTGGCATCTCACTCTCTTTGAATCTTCTTTATCATGCTTAGAGGAGCAGGAAAAAGCAAAAAATTTCAGAATTGCACCTTGCAATGCGGAGAAATTACTGTTTGTGCATTTACAATATTCATTGATTTTTGCCATTGAAAAACATCATGTTATTCATATACCAGAAATGATTGAAGCTACTGACTGAATGAAAGGAGCTGGCATCTCACTCTCTTTGAATCTTCTTTATCATGCTAAGAAGAGCAGGAAAAAGCAAAAAATTTCAGAATTGCACCTTGCAATGCGGAGAAATTACTGTTTGTGCATTTACAATATTCATTGATTTTTGCCATTGAAAAACATCATGTTATTCATATACCAGAAATGTTTGAAGCTACTGACTGAATGAAAGGAGCTGGCATCTCACTCTCTTTGAATCTTCTTTATCATGCTAAGAGGAGCAGGAAAAAGCAAAAAATTTCAGAATTGCACCTTGCAATGCGGAGAAATTACTCTTTGTGCATTTACAATATTCATTGATTTTTGCCATTGAAAAACGTCCAGAAATGATTGAAGCTACTGACTGAATGAAAGGAGCTGGCATCTCACTCTCTTTGAATCTTCTTTATCATGCTAAGAGGAGCAGGAAAAAGCAAAAAATTTCAGAATTGCACCTTGCAATGCGGAGAAATTACTGTTTGTGCATTTACAATATTCATTGATTTTTGCCATTGAAAAACGTCCAGAAATGATTGAAGCTACTGACTGAATGAAAGGAGCTGGCATCTCACTCTCTTTGAATCTTCTTTATCATGCTAAGAGGAGCAGGAAAAAGCAAAAAATTTCAGAATTGCACCTTGCAATACGGAGAAATTACTGTTTGTGCATTTACAATATTCATTGATTTTTGCCATTGAAAAACGTCCAGAAATGATTGAAGCTACTGACTGAATGAAAGGAGCTGGCATCTCACTCTCTTTGAATCTTCTTTATCATGCTAAGAGGAGCAGCAAAAAGCAAAAAATTTCAGAATTGCACCTTGCAATGCGGAGAAATTAGTTTGTGCATTTACAATATTCATTGATTTTTGCCATTGAAAAACGTCCAGAAATGATTGAAGCTACTGACTGAATGAAAGGAGCTGGCATCTCACTCTCTTTGAATCTTCTTTATCATGCTAAGAGGAGCAGGAAAAAGCAAAAAATTTCAGAATTGCACCTTGCAATGCGGAGAAATTACTGTTTGTGCATTTACAATATTCATTGATTTTTGCCATTGAAAAACGTCCAGAAATGATTGAAGCTACTGACTGAATGAAAGGAGCTGGCATCTCACTCTCTTTGAATCTTGTTTATCTTGCTAAGAGGAGCAGGAAAAAGCAAAAAATTTCAGAATTGCACCTTGCAATGCGGAGAAATTACTGTTTGTGCATTTACAATATTCATTGATTTTTGCCATTGAAAAACGTCCAGAAATGATTGAAGCTACTGACTGAATGAAAGGAGCTGGCATCTCACTCTCTTTGAATCTTCTTTATCATGCTAAGAGGAGCAGGAAAAAGCAAAAAATTTCAGAATTGCACCTTGCAATGCGGAGAAATTACTGTTTGTGCATTTACAATATTCATTGATTTTTGCCATTGAAAAACATCATGTTATTCATATACCAGAAATGTTTGAAGCTACTGACTGAATGAAAGGAGCTGGCATCTCACTCTCTTTGAATCTTCTTTATCATGCTAAGAGGAGCAGAAAAAAGCAAAAAATTTCAGAATTGCACCTTGCAATGCGGAGAAATTACTGTTTGTGCATTTACAATATTCATTGATTTTTGCCATTGAAAAACGTCCAGAAATGATTGAAGCTACTGACTGAATGAAAGGAGCTGGCATCTCACTCTCTTTGAATCTTCTTTATCATGCTAAGAGGAGCAGGAAAAAGCAAAAAATTTCAGAATTGCACCTTGCAATGCGGAGAAATTACTGTTTGTGCATTTACAATATTCATTGGTTTTTGCCATTGAAAAACGTCCAGAAATGATTGAAGCTACTGACTGAATGAAAGGAGCTGGCATCTCACTCTCTTTGAATCTTCTTTATCATGCTAAGAGGAGCAGGAAAAAGCAAAAAATTTCAGAATTGCACCTTTCAATGCGGAGAAATTACTGTTTGTGCATTTACAATATTCATTGATTTTTGCCATTGAAAAACATCATGTTATTCATATACCAGAAATGTTTGAAGCTACTGACTGAATGAAAGGAGCTGGCATCTCACTCTCTTTGAATCTTCTTTATCATGCTAAGAGGTGCAGGAAAAAGCAAAAAATTTCAGAATTGCACCTTGCAATGCGGAGAAATTACTGTTTGTGCATTTACAATATTCATTGATTTTTGCCATTGAAAAACGTCCAGAAATGATTGAAGCTACTGACTGAATGAAAGGAGCTGGCATCTCACTCTCTTTGAATCTTCTTTATCATGCTAAGAGGAGCAGGAAAAAGCAAAAAATTTCAGAATTGCACCTTGCAATGCGGAGAAATTACTGTTTGTGCATTTACAATATTCATTGATTTTTGCCATTGAAAAACGTCCAGAAATGATTGAAGCTACTGACTGAATGAAAGGAGCTGGCATCTCACTCTCTTTGAATCTTCTTTATCATGCTTAGAGGAGCAGGAAAAAGCAAAAAATTTCAGAATTGCACCTTGCAATGCGGAGAAATTACTGTTTGTGCATTTACAATATTCATTGATTTTTGCCATTGAAAAACATCATGTTATTCATATACCAGAAATGATTGAAGCTACTGACTGAATGAAAGGAGCTGGCATCTCACTCTCTTTGAATCTTCTTTATCATGCTAAGAAGAGCAGGAAAAAGCAAAAAATTTCAGAATTGCACCTTGCAATGTGGAGAAATTACTGTTTGTGCATTTACAATATTCATTGATTTTTGCCATTGAAAAACATCATGTTATTCATATGCCAGAAATGTTTGAAGCTACTGACTGAATGAAAGGAGCTGGCATCTCACTCTCTTTGAATCTTCTTTATCATGCTAAGAGGAGCAGGAAAAAGCAAAAAATTTCAGAATTGCACCTTGCAATGCGGAGAAATTACTCTTTGTGCATTTACAATATTCATTGATTTTTGCCATTGAAAAACGTCCAGAAATGATTGAAGCTACTGACTGAATGAAAGGAGCTGGCATCTCACTCTCTTTGAATCTTCTTTATCATGCTAAGAGGAGCAGGAAAAAGCAAAAAATTTCAGAATTGCACCTTGCAATGCGGAGAAATTACTGTTTGTGCATTTACAATATTCATTGATTTTTGCCATTGAAAAACGTCCAGAAATGATTGAAGCTACTGACTGAATGAAAGGAGCTGGCATCTCACTCTCTTTGAATCTTCTTTATCATGCTAAGAGGAGCAGGAAAAAGCAAAAAATTTCAGAATTGCACCTTGCAATACGGAGAAATTACTGTTTGTGCATTTACAATATTCAATGATTTTTGCCATTGAAAAACGTCCAGAAATGATTGAAGCTACTGACTGAATGAAAGGAGCTGGCATCTCACTCTCTTTGAATCTTCTTTATCATGCTAAGAGGAGCAGCAAAAAGCAAAAAATTTCAGAATTGCACCTTGCAATGCGGAGAAATTAGTTTGTGCATTTACAATATTCATTGATTTTTGCCATTGAAAAACGTCCAGAAATGATTGAAGCTACTGACTGAATGAAAGGAGCTGGCATCTCACTCTCTTTGAATCTTCTTTATCATGCTAAGAGGAGCAGGAAAAAGCAAAAAATTTCAGAATTGCACCTTGCAATGCGGAGAAATTACTGTTTGTGCATTTACAATATTCATTGATTTTTGCCATTGAAAAACGTCCTGAAATGATTGAAGCTACTGACTGAATGAAAGGAGCTGGCATCTCACTCTCTTTGAATCTTGTTTATCTTGCTAAGAGGAGCAGGAAAAAGTAAAAAATTTCAGAATTGCACCTTGCAATGCGGAGAAATTACTGTTTGTGCATTTACAATATTCATTGATTTTTGCCATTGAAAAACGTCCAGAAATGATTGAAGCTACTGACTGAATGAAAGGAGCTGGCATCTCACTCTCTTTGAATCTTCTTTATCATGCTAAGAGGAGCAGGAAAAAGCAAAAAATTTCAGAATTGCACCTTGCAATGCGGAGAAATTACTGTTTGTGCATTTACAATATTCATTGATTTTTGCCATTGAAAAACATCATGTTATTCATATACCAGAAATGTTTGAAGCTACTGACTGAATGAAAGGAGCTGGCATCTCACTCTCTTTGAATCTTCTTTATCATGCTAAGAGGAGCAGAAAAAAGCAAAAAATTTCAGAATTGCACCTTGCAATGCGGAGAAATTACTGTTTGTGCATTTACAATATTCATTGATTTTTGCCATTGAAAAACGTCCAGAAATGATTGAAGCTACTGACTGAATGAAAGGAGCTGGCATCTCACTCTCTTTGAATCTTCTTTATCATGCTAAGAGGAGCAGGAAAAAGCAAAAAATTTCAGAATTGCACCTTGCAATGCGGAGAAATTACTGTTTGTGCATTTACAATATTCATTGATTTTTGCCATTGAAAAACGTCCAGAAATGATTGAAGCTACTGACTGAATGAAAGGAGCTGGCATCTCACTCTCTTTGAATCTTCTTTATCATGCTAAGAGGAGCAGGAAAAAGCAAAAAATTTCAGAATTGCACCTTTCAATGCGGAGAAATTACTGTTTGTGCATTTACAATATTCATTGATTTTTGCCATTGAAAAACATCATGTTATTCATATACCAGAAATGTTTGAAACTACTGACTGAATGAAAGGAGCTGGCATCTCACTCTCTTTGAATCTTCTTTATCATGCTAAGAGGAGCAGGAAAAAGCAAAAAATTTCAGAATTGCACCTTGCAATGCGGAGAAATTACTGTTTGTGCATTTACAATATTCATTGATTTTTGCCATTGAAAAACGTCCAGAAATGATTGAAGCTACTGACTGAATGAAAGGAGCTGGCATCTCACTCTCTTTGAATCTTCTTTATCATGCTTAGAGGAGCAGGAAAAAGCAAAAAATTTCAGAATTGCACCTTGCAATGCGGAGAAATTACTGTTTGTGCATTTACAATATTCATTGATTTTTGCCATTGAAAAACATCATGTTATTCATATACCAGAAATGTTTGAAGCTACTGACTGAATGAAAGGAGCTGGCATCTCACTCTCTTTGAATCTTCTTTATCATGCTAAGAGGAGCAGAAAAAAGCAAAAAATTTCAGAATTGCACCTTGCAATGCGGAGAAATTACTGTTTGTGCATTTACAATATTCATTGATTTTTGCCATTGAAAAACGTCCAGAAATGATTGAAGCTACTGACAATGAAAGGAGCTGGCATCTCACTCTCTTTGAATCTTGTTTATCATGCTAAGAGGAGCAGGAAAAAGCAAAAAATTTCAGAATTGCACCTTGCAATGCGGAGAAATTACTGTTTGTGCATTTACAATATTCATTGATTTTTGCCATTGAAAAACATCATGTTATTCATATACCAGAAATGTTTGAAGCTACTGACTGAATGAAAGGAGCTGGAATCTCACTCTCTTTGAATCTTCTTTATCATGCTAAGAGGAGCAGGAAAAAGCAAAAAATTTCAGAATTGCACCTTGCAATGCGGAGAAATTACTGTTTGTGCATTTACAATATTCATTGATTTTTGCCATTGAAAAACGTCCAGAAATGATTGAAGCTACTGACTGAATGAAAGGAGCTGGCATCTCACTCTCTTTGAATCTTTATCATGCTAAGAGGAGCAGGAAAAAGCAAAAAATTTCAGAATTGCACCTTGCAATGCGGAGAAATTACTGTTTGTGCATTTACAATATACATTGATTTTTGCCATTGAAAAACGTTCAGAAATGATTGAAGCTACTGACTGAATGAAAGGAGCTGGCATCTCACTCTCTTTGAATCTTCTTTATCATGCTAAGAGGAGCAGGAAAAAGCAAAAAATTTCAGAATTGCACCTTGCAATGCGGAGAAATTACTGTTTGTGCATTAACAATATTCATTGATTTTTGCCATTGAAAAACATCATGTTATTCATATACCAGAAATGTTTGAAGCTACTGACTGAATGAAAGGAGCTGGCATCTCACTCTCTTTGAATCTTCTTTATCATGCTAAGAGGAGCAGAAAAAAGCAAAAAATTTCAGAATTGCACCTTGCAATGCGGAGAAATTACTGTTTGTGCATTTACAATATTCATTGATTTTTGCCATTGAAAAACGTCCAGAAATGATTGAAGCTACTGACTGAATGAAAGGAGCTGGCATCTCACTCTCTTTGAATCTTGTTTATCATGCTAAGAGGAGCAGGAAAAAGCAAAAAATTTCAGAATTGCACCTTGCAATGCGGAGAAATTACTGTTTGTGCATTTACAATATTCATTGATTTTTGCCATTGAAAAACGTCCAGAAATGATTGATGCTACTGACTGAATGAAAGGAGCTGGCATCTCACTCTCTTTGAATCTTCTTTATCATGCTAAGAGGAGCAGGAAAAAGCAAAAAATTTCAGAATTGCACCTTTCAATGCGGAGAAATTACTGTTTGTGCATTTACAATATTCATTGATTTTTGCCATTGAAAAACATCATGTTATTCATATACCAGAAATGTTTGAAGCTACTGACTGAATGAAAGGAGATGGCATCTCACTCTCTTTGAATCTTCTTTATCATGCTAAGAGGAGCAGGAAAAAGCAAAAAATTTCAGAATTGCACCTTGCAATGCGGAGAAATTACTGTTTGTGCATTTACAATATTCATTGATTTTTGCCATTGAAAAATGCCCAGAAATGATTGAAGCTACTGACTGAATGAAAGGAGCTGGCATCTCACTCTCTTTGAATCTTCTTTATCATGCTAAGAGGAGCAGGAAAAAGCAAAAAATTTCAGAATTGCACCTTGCAATGCGGATAAATTACTGTTTGTGCATTTACAATATTCATTGATTTTTGCCATTGAAAAACCTCCAGAAATGATTGAAGCTACTGACTGAATGAAAGGAGCTGGCATCTCACTCTCTTTGAATCTTCTTTATCATGCTAAGAGGAGCAGGAAAAAGCAAAAAATTTCAGAATTGCACCTTGCAATGCGGAGAAATTACTGTTTGTGCATTTACAATATTCATTGATTTTTGCCATTGAAAAACGTCCAGAAATGATTGAAGCTACTGACTGAATGAAAGGAGCTGGCATCTCACTCTCTTTGAATCTTCTTTATCATGCTAAGAGGAGCAGGAAAAAGCAAAAAATTTCAGAATTGCACCTTGCAATGCGGAGAAATTACTGTTTGTGCATTTACAATATTCATTGATTTTTGCCATTGAAAAACGTCCAGAAATGATTGAAGCTACTGACTGAATGAAAGGAGCTGGCATCTCACTCTCTTTGAATCTTCTTTATCATGCTAAGAGGAGCAGGAAAAAGCAAAAAATTTCAGAATTGCACCTTGCAATGCGGAGAAATTACTGTTTGTGCATTTACAATATTCATTGATTTTTGCCATTGAAAAACGTCCAGAAATGATTGAAGCTACTGACTGAATGAAAGGAGCTGGCATCTCACTCTCTTTGAATCTTCTTTATCATGCTAAGAGGAGCAGGAAAAAGCAAAAAATTTCAGAATTGCACCTTGCAATGTGGAGAAATTACTGTTTGTGCATTTACAATATTCATTGATTTTTGCCATTGAAAAACATCATGTTATTCATATACCAGAAATGATTGAAGCTACTGACTGAATGAAAGGAGCTGGCATCTCACTCTCTTTGAATCTTCTTTATCATGCTAAGAGGAGCAGGAAAAAGCAAAAAATTTCAGAATTGCACCTTGCAATGCGGAGAAATTACTGTTTGTGCATTTACAATATTCAATGATTTTTGCCATTGAAAAACGTCCAGAAATGATTGAAGCTACTGACTGAATGAAAGGAGCTGGCATCTCACTCTCTTTGAATCTTCTTTATCATGCTAAGAGGAGCAGGAAAAAGCAAAAAATTTCAGAATTGCACCTTGCAATGCGGAGAAATTACTGTTTGTGCATTTACAATATTCATTGATTTTTGCCATTGAAAAACGTCCAGAAATGATTGAAGCTACTGACTGAATGAAAGGAGCTGGCATCTCACTCTCTTTGAATCTTGTTTATCTTGCTAAGAGGAGCAGGAAAAAGCAAAAAATTTCAGAATTGCACCTTGCAATGCGGAGAAATTACTGTTTGTGCATTTACAATATTCATAGATTTTTGCCATTGAAAAACGTCCAGAAATGATTGAAGCTACTGACTGAATGAAAGGAGCTGGCATCTCACTCTCTTTGAATCTTCTTTATCATGCTAAGAGGAGCAGGAAAAAGCAAAAAATTTCAGAATTGCACCTTGCAATGCGGAGAAATTACTGTTTGTGCATTTACAATATTCATTGATTTTTGCCATTGAAAAACATCATGTTATTCATATACCAGAAATGTTTGAAGCTACTGACTGAATGAAAGGAGCTGGCATCTCACTCTCTTTGAATCTTGTTTATCTTGCTAAGAGGAGCAGGAAAAAGCAAAATATTTCAGAATTGCACCTTGCAATGCGGAGAAATTACTGTTTGTGCATTTACAATATTCATAGATTTTTGCCATTGAAAAACGTCCAGAAATGATTGAAGCTACTGACTGAATGAAAGGAGCTGGCATCTCACTCTCTTTGAATCTTCTTTATCATGCTAAGAGGAGCAGGAAAAAGCAAAAAATTTCAGAATTGCACCTTGCAATGCGGAGAAATTACTGTTTGTGCATTTACAATATTCATTGATTTTTGCCATTGAAAAACATCATGTTATTCATATACCAGAAATGTTTGAAGCTACTGACTGAATGAAAGGAGCTGGCATCTCACTCTCTTTGAATCTTCTTTATCATGCTAAGAGGAGCAGGAAAAAGCAAAAAATTTCAGAATTGCACCTTGCAATGCGGAGAAATTACTGTTTGTGCATTTACAATATTCATTGATTTTTGCCATTGAAAAACGTCCAGAAATGATTGAAGCTACTGACTGAATGAAAGGAGCTGGCATCTCACTCTCTTTGAATCTTGTTTATCTTGCTAAGAGGAGCAGGAAAAAGCAAAAAATTTCAGAATTGCACCTTGCAATGCGGAGAAATTACTGTTTGTGCATTTACAATATTCATAGATTTTTGCCATTGAAAAACGTCCAGAAATGATTGAAGCTACTGACTGAATGAAAGGAGCTGGCATCTCACTCTCTTTGAATCTTCTTTATCATGCTAAGAGGAGCAGGAAAAAGCAAAAAATTTCAGAATTGCACCTTGCAATGCGGAGAAATTACTGTTTGTGCATTTACAATATTCATTGATTTTTGCCATTGAAAAACGTCCAGAAATGATTGAAGCTACTGACTGAATGAAAGGAGCTGGCATCTCACTCTCTTTGAATCTTCTTTATCATGCTAAGAGGAGCAGGAAAAAGCAAAAAATTTCAGAATTGCACCTTGCAATGCGGAGAAATTACTGTTTGTGCATTTACAATATTCATTGATTTTTGCCATTGAAAAACGTCCAGAAATGATTGAAGCTACTGACTGAATGAAAGGAGCTGGCATCTCACTCTCTTTGAATCTTCTTTATCATGCTAAGAGGAGCAGGAAAAAGCAAAAAATTTCAGAATTGCACCTTGCAATGTGGAGAAATTACTGTTTGTGCATTTACAATATTCATTGATTTTTGCCATTGAAAAACATCATGTTATTCATATACCAGAAATGTTTGAAGCTACTGACTGAATGAAAGGAGCTGGCATCTCACTCTCTTTGAATCTTCTTTATCATGCTAAGAGGAGCAGGAAAAAGCAAAAAATTTCAGAATTGCACCTTGCAATGCGGAGAAATTACTGTTTGTGCATTTACAATATTCATTGATTTTTGCCATTGAAAAACGTCCAGAAATGATTGAAGCTACTGACTGAATGAAAGGAGCTGGCATCTCACTCTCTTTGAATCTTCTTTATCATGCTAAGAGGAGCAGGAAAAAGCAAAAAATTTCAGAATTGCACCTTGCAATGCGGAGAAATTAGTGTTTGTGCATTTACAATATTCATTGATTTTTGCCATTGAAAAACGTCCAGAAATGATTGAAGCTACTGACTGAATGAAAGGAGCTGGCATCTCACTCTCTTTGAATCTTCTTTATCATGCTAAGAGGAGCAGGAAAAAGCAAAAAAATTCAGAATTGCACCTTGCAATGCGGAGAAATTACTGTTTGTGCATTTACAATATTCATTGATTTTTGCCATTGAAAAACATCATGTTATTCATATACCAGAAATGATTGAAGCTACTGACTGAATGAAAGGAGCTGGCATCTCACTCTCTTTGAATCTTCTTTATCATGCTAAGAGGAGCAGGAAAAAGCAAAAAATTTCAGAATTGCACCTTGCAATGCGGAGAAATTACTGTTTGTGCATTTACAATATTCAATGATTTTTGCCATTGAAAAACGTCCAGAAATGATTGAAGCTACTGACTGAATGAAAGGAGCTGGCATCTCACTCTCTTTGAATCTTCTTTATCATGCTAAGAGGAGCAGGAAAAAGCAAAAAATTTCAGAATTGCACCTTGCAATGCGGAGAAATTACTGTTTGTGCATTTACAATATTCATTGATTTTTGCCATTGAAAAACATCATGTTATTCATATACCAGAAATGTTTGAAGCTACTGACTGAATGAAAGGAGCTGGCATCTCACTCTCTTTGAATCTTCTTTATCATGCTAAGAGGAGCAGCAAAAAGCAAAAAATTTCAGAATTGCACCTTGCAATGCGGAGAAATTAGTTTGTGCATTTACAATATTCATTGATTTTTGCCATTGAAAAACGTCCAGAAATGATTGAAGCTACTGACTGAATGAAAGGAGCTGGCATCTCACTCTCTTTGAATCTTGTTTATCATGCTAAGAGGAGCAGGAAAAAGCAAAAAATTTCAGAATTGCACCTTGCAATGCGGAGAAATTACTGTTTGTGCATTTACAATATTCATTGATTTTTGCCATTGAAAAACGTCCAGAAATGATTGAAGCTACTGACTGAATGAAAGGAGCTGGCATCTCACTCTCTTTGAATCTTCTTTATCATGCTAAGAGGAGCAGGAAAAAGCAAAAAATTTCAGAATTGCACCTTGCAATGCGGAGAAATTACTGTTTGTGCATTTACAATATTCATTGATTTTTGCCATTGAAAAACATCATGTTATTCATATACCAGAAATGATTGAAGCTACTGACTGAATGAAAGGAGCTGGCATCTCACTCTCTTTGAATCTTCTTTATCATGCTAAGAGGAGCAGGAAAAAGCAAAAAATTTCAGAATTGCACCTTGCAATGCGGAGAAATTACTGTTTGTGCATTTACAATATTCAATGATTTTTGCCATTGAAAAACGTCCAGAAATGATTGAAGCTACTGACTGAATGAAAGGAGCTGGCATCTCACTCTCTTTGAATCTTCTTTATCATGCTAAGAGGAGCAGGAAAAAGCAAAAAATTTCAGAATTGCACCTTGCAATGCGGAGAAGTTACTGTTTGTGCATTTACAATATTCATTGATTTTTGCCATTGAAAAACATCATGTTATTCATATACCAGAAATGTTTGAAGCTACTGACTGAATGAAAGGAGCTGGCATCTCACTCTCTTTGAATCTTCTTTATCATGCTAAGAGGAGCAGCAAAAAGCAAAAAATTTCAGAATTGCACCTTGCAATGCGGAGAAATTAGTTTGTGCATTTACAATATTCATTGATTTTTGCCATTGAAAAACGTCCAGAAATGATTGAAGCTACTGACTGAATGAAAGGAGCTGGCATCTCACTCTCTTTGAATCTTCTTTATCATGCTAAGAGGAGCAGGAAAAAGCAAAAAATTTCAGAATTGCACCTTGCAATGCGGAGAAATTACTGTTTGTGCATTTACAATATTCATTGATTTTTGCCATTGAAAAACGTCCAGAAATGATTGAAGCTACTGACTGAATGAAAGGAGCTGGCATCTCACTCTCTTTGAATCTTGTTTATCTTGCTAAGAGGAGCAGGAAAAAGCAAAAAATTTCAGAATTGCACCTTGCAATGCGGAGAAATTACTGTTTGTGCATTTACAATATTCATAGATTTTTGCCATTGAAAAACGTCCAGAAATGATTGAAGCTACTGACTGAATGAAAGGAGCTGGCATCTCACTCTCTTTGAATCTTCTTTATCATGCTAAGAGGAGCAGGAAAAAGCAAAAAATTTCAGAATTGCACCTTGCAATGCGGAGAAATTACTGTTTGTGCATTTACAATATTCATTGATTTTTGCCATTGAAAAACATCATGTTATTCATATACCAGAAATGTTTGAAGCTACTGACTGAATGAAAGGAGCTGGCATCTCACTCTCTTTGAATCTTCTTTATCATGCTAAGAGGAGCAGAAAAAAGCAAAAAATTTCAGAATTGCACCTTGCAATGCGGAGAAATTACTGTTTGTGCATTTACAATATTCATTGATTTTTGCCATTGAAAATCGTCCAGAAATGATTGAAGCTACTGACTGAATGAAAGGAGCTGGCATCTCACTCTCTTTGAATCTTCTTTATCATGCTAAGAGGAGCAGGAAAAAGCAAAAAATTTCAGAATTGCACCTTGCAATGCGGAGAAATTACTGTTTGTGCATTTACAATATTCATTGGTTTTTGCCATTGAAAAACGTCCAGAAATGATTGAAGCTACTGACTGAATGAAAGGAGCTGGCATCTCACTCTCTTTGAATCTTCTTTATCATGCTAAGAGGAGCAGGAAAAAGCAAAAAATTTCAGAATTGCACCTTTCAATGCGGAGAAATTACTGTTTGTGCATTTACAATATTCATTGATTTTTGCCATTGAAAAACATCATGTTATTCATATACCAGAAATGTTTGAAGCTACTGACTGAATGAAAGGAGCTGGCATCTCACTCTCTTTGAATCTTCTTTATCATGCTAAGAGGTGCAGGAAAAAGCAAAAAATTTCAGAATTGCACCTTGCAATGCGGAGAAATTACTGTTTGTGCATTTACAATATTCATTGATTTTTGCCATTGAAAAACGTCCAGAAATGATTGAAGCTACTGACTGAATGAAAGGAGCTGGCATCTCACTCTCTTTGAATCTTCTTTATCATGCTAAGAGGAGCAGGAAAAAGCAAAAAATTTCAGAATTGCACCTTGCAATGCGGAGAAATTACTGTTTGTGCATTTACAATATTCATTGATTTTTGCCATTGAAAAACGTCCAGAAATGATTGAAGCTACTGACTGAATGAAAGGAGCTGGCATCTCACTCTCTTTGAATCTTCTTTATCAAGCTTAGAGGAGCAGGAAAAAGCAAAAAATTTCAGAATTGCACCTTTCAATGCGGAGAAATTACTGTTTGTGCATTTACAATATTCATTGATTTTTGCCATTGAAAAACATCATGTTATTCATATACCAGAAATGTTTGAAGCTACTGACTGAATGAAAGGAGCTGGCATCTCACTCTCTTTGAATCTTCTTTATCATGCTAAGAGGAGCAGGAAAAAGCAAAAAATTTCAGAATTGCACCTTGCAATGCGGAGAAATTACTCTTTGTGCATTTACAATATTCATTGATTTTTGCCATTGAAAAACGTCCAGAAATGATTGAAGCTACTGACTGAATGAAAGGAGCTGGCATCTCACTCTCTTTGAATCTTCTTTATCATGCTAAGAGGAGCAGGAAAAAGCAAAAAATTTCAGAATTGCACCTTGCAATGCTGAGAAATTACTGTTTGTGCATTTACAATATTCATTGATTTTTGCCATTGAAAAACGTCCAGAAATGATTGAAGCTACTGACTGAATGAAAGGAGCTGGCATCTCACTCTCTTTGAATCTTCTTTATCATGCTAAGAGGAGCAGGAAAAAGCAAAAAATTTCAGAATTGCACTTTGCAATACGGAGAAATTACTGTTTGTGCATTTACAATATTCATTGATTTTTGCCATTGAAAAACGTCCAGAAATGATTGAAGCTACTGACTGAATGAAAGGAGCTGGCATCTCACTCTCTTTGAATCTTCTTTATCATGCTAAGAGGAGCAGCAAAAAGCAAAAAATTTCAGAATTGCACCTTGCAATGCGGAGAAATTAGTTTGTGCATTTACAATATTCATTGATTTTTGCCATTGAAAAACGTCCAGAAATGATTGAAGCTACTGACTGAATGAAAGGAGCTGGCATCTCACTCTCTTTGAATCTTCTTTATCATGCTAAGAGGAGCAGGAAAAAGCAAAAAATTTCAGAATTGCACCTTGCAATGCGGAGAAATTACTGTTTGTGCATTTACAATATTCATTGATTTTTGCCATTGAAAAACGTCCAGAAATGATTGAAGCTACTGACTGAATGAAAGGAGCTGGCATCTCACTCTCTTTGAATCTTCTTTATCATGCTAAGAGGAGCAGGAAAAAGCAAAAAATTTCAGAATTGCACCTTGCAATGCGGAGAAATTACTGTTTGTGCATTTACAATATTCATTGATTTTTGCCATTGAAAAACGTCCAGAAATGATTGAAGCTACTGACTGAATGAAAGGAGCTGGCATCTCACTCTCTTTGAATCTTGTTTATCTTGCTAAGAGGAGCAGGAAAAAGCAAAAAATTTCAGAATTGCACCTTGCAATGCGGAGAAATTACTGTTTGTGCATTTACAATATTCATAGATTTTTGCCATTGAAAAACGTCCAGAAATGATTGAAGCTACTGACTGAATGAAAGGAGCTGGCATCTCACTCTCTTTGAATCTTCTTTATCATGCTAAGAGGAGCAGGAAAAAGCAAAAAATTTCAGAATTGCACCTTGCAATGCGGAGAAATTACTGTTTGTGCATTTACAATATTCATTGATTTTTGCCATTGAAAAACATCATGTTATTCATATACCAGAAATGTTTGAAGCTACTGACTGAATGAAAGGAGCTGGCATCTCACTCTCTTTGAATCTTCTTTATCATGCTAAGAGGAGCAGAAAAAAGCAAAAAATTTCAGAATTGCACCTTGCAATGCGGAGAAATTACTGTTTGTGCATTTACAATATTCATTGATTTTTGCCATTGAAAAACGTCCAGAAATGATTGAAGCTACTGACTGAATGAAAGGAGCTGGCATCTCACTCTCTTTGAATCTTCTTTATCATGCTAAGAGGAGCAGGAAAAAGCAAAAAATTTCAGAATTGCACCTTGCAATGCGGAGAAATTACTGTTTGTGCATTTACAATATTCATTGGTTTTTGCCATTGAAAAACGTCCAGAAATGATTGAAGCTACTGACTGAATGAAAGGAGCTGGCATCTCACTCTCTTTGAATCTTCTTTATCATGCTAAGAGGAGCAGGAAAAAGCAAAAAATTTCAGAATTGCACCTTTCAATGCGGAGAAATTACTGTTTGTGCATTTACAATATTCATTGATTTTTGCCATTGAAAAACATCATGTTATTCATATACCAGAAATGTTTGAAGCTACTGACTGAATGAAAGGAGCTGGCATCTCACTCTCTTTGAATCTTCTTTATCATGCTAAGAGGTGCAGGAAAAAGCAAAAAATTTCAGAATTGCACCTTGCAATGCGGAGAAATTACTGTTTGTGCATTTACAATATTCATTGATTTTTGCCATTGAAAAACGTCCAGAAATGATTGAAGCTACTGACTGAATGAAAGGAGCTGGCATCTCACTCTCTTTGAATCTTCTTTATCATGCTAAGAGGAGCAGGAAAAAGCAAAAAATTTCAGAATTGCACCTTGCAATGCGGAGAAATTACTGTTTGTGCATTTACAATATTCATTGATTTTTGCCATTGAAAAACGTCCAGAAATGATTGAAGCTACTGACTGAATGAAAGGAGCTGGCATCTCACTCTCTTTGAATCTTCTTTATCATGCTTAGAGGAGCAGGAAAAAGCAAAAAATTTCAGAATTGCACCTTGCAATGCGGAGAAATTACTGTTTGTGCATTTACAATATTCATTGATTTTTGCCATTGAAAAACATCATGTTATTCATATACCAGAAATGATTGAAGCTACTGACTGAATGAAAGGAGCTGGCATCTCACTCTCTTTGAATCTTCTTTATCATGCTAAGAAGAGCAGGAAATAGCAAAAAATTTCAGAATTGCACCTTGCAATGCGGAGAAATTACTGTTTGTGTATTTACAATATTCATTGATTTTTGCCATTGAAAAACATCATGTTATTCATATACCAGAAATGTTTGAAGCTACTGACTGAATGAAAGGAGCTGGCATCTCACTCTCTTTGAATCTTCTTTATCATGCTAAGAGGTGCAGGAAAAAGCAAAAAATTTCAGAATTGCACCTTGCAATGCGGAGAAATTACTGTTTGTGCATTTACAATATTCATTGATTTTTGCCATTGAAAAACGTCCAGAAATGATTGAAGCTACTGACTGAATGAAAGGAGCTGGCATCTCACTCTCTTTGAATCTTCTTTATCATGCTAAGAGGAGCAGGAAAAAGCAAAAAATTTCAGAATTGCACCTTGCAATGCGGAGAAATTACTGTTTGTGCATTTACAATATTCATTGATTTTTGCCATTGAAAAACGTCCAGAAATGATTGAAGCTACTGACTGAATGAAAGGAGCTGGCATCTCACTCTCTTTGAATCTTCTTTATCATGCTTAGAGGAGCAGGAAAAAGCAAAAAATTTCAGAATTGCACCTTGCAATGCGGAGAAATTACTGTTTGTGCATTTACAATATTCATTGATTTTTGCCATTGAAAAACATCATGTTATTCATATACCAGAAATGATTGAAGCTACTGACTGAATGAAAGGAGCTGGCATCTCACTCTCTTTGAATCTTCTTTATCATGCTAAGAAGAGCAGGAAATAGCAAAAAATTTCAGAATTGCACCTTGCAATGCGGAGAAATTACTGTTTGTGCATTTACAATATTCATTGATTTTTGCCATTGAAAAACATCATGTTATTCATATACCAGAAATGTTTGAAGCTACTGACTGAATGAAAGGAGCTGGCATCTCACTCTCTTTGAATCTTCTTTATCATGCTAAGAGGAGCAGGAAAAAGCAAAAAATTTCAGAATTGCACCTTGCAATGCGGAGAAATTACTCTTTGTGCATTTACAATATTCATTGATTTTTGCCATTGAAAAACGTCCAGAAATGATTGAAGCTACTGACTGAATGAAAGGAGCTGGCATCTCACTCTCTTTGAATCTTGTTTATCTTGCTAAGAGGAGCAGGAAAAAGCAAAAAATTTCAGAATTGCACCTTGCAATGCGGAGAAATTACTGTTTGTGCATTTACAATATTCATTGATTTTTGCCATTGAAAAACGTCCAGAAATGATTGAAGCTACTGACTGAATGAAAGGAGCTGGCATCTCACTCTCTTTGAATCTTCTTTATCATGCTAAGAGGAGCAGGAAAAAGCAAAAAATTTCAGAATTGCACCTTGCAATGCGGAGAAATTACTGTTTGTGCATTTACAATATTCATTGATTTTTGCCATTGAAAAACATCATGTTATTCATATACCAGAAATGTTTGAAGCTACTGACTGAATGAAAGGAGCTGGCATCTCACTCTCTTTGAATCTTCTTTATCATGCTAAGAGGAGCAGGAAAAAGCAAAAAATTTCAGAATTGCACCTTGCAATGCGGAGAAATTACTGTTTGTGCATTTACAATATTCATTGATTTTTGCCATTGAAAAACGTCCAGAAATGATTGATGCTACTGACTGAATGAAAGGAGCTGGCATCTCACTCTCTTTGAATCTTCTTTATCATGCTAAGAGGAGCAGGAAAAAGCAAAAAATTTCAGAATTGCACCTTTCAATGCGGAGAAATTACTGTTTGTGCATTTACAATATTCATTGATTTTTGCCATTGAAAAACATCATGTTATTCATATACCAGAAATGTTTGAAGCTACTGACTGAATGAAAGGAGCTGGCATCTCACTCTCTTTGAATCTTCTTTATCATGCTAAGAGGAGCAGGAAAAAGCAAAAAATTTCAGAATTGCACCTTGCAATGCGGAGAAATTACTCTTTGTGCATTTACAATATTCATTGATTTTTGCCATTGAAAAACGTCCAGAAATGATTGAAGCTACTGACTGAATGAAAGGAGCTGGCATCTCACTCTCTTTGAATCTTCTTTATCATGCTAAGAGGAGCAGGAAAAAGCAAAAAATTTCAGAATTGCACCTTGCAATGCTGAGAAATTACTGTTTGTGCATTTACAATATTCATTGATTTTTGCCATTGAAAAACGTCCAGAAATGATTGAAGCTACTGACTGAATGAAAGGAGCTGGCATCTCACTCTCTTTGAATCTTCTTTATCATGCTAAGAGGAGCAGGAAAAAGCAAAAAATTTCAGAATTGCAGTTTGCAATACGGAGAAATTACTGTTTGTGCATTTACAATATTCATTGATTTTTGCCATTGAAAAACGTCCAGAAATGATTGAAGCTACTGACTGAATGAAAGGAGCTGGCATCTCACTCTCTTTGAATCTTCTTTATCATGCTAAGAGGAGCAGCAAAAAGCAAAAAATTTCAGAATTGCACCTTGCAATGCGGAGAAATTAGTTTGTGCATTTACAATATTCATTGATTTTTGCCATTGAAAAACGTCCAGAAATGATTGAAGCTACTGACTGAATGAAAGGAGCTGGCATCTCACTCTCTTTGAATCTTCTTTATCATGCTAAGAGGAGCAGGAAAAAGCAAAAAATTTCAGAATTGCACCTTGCAATGCGGAGAAATTACTGTTTGTGCATTTACAATATTCATTGATTTTTGCCATTGAAAAACGTCCAGAAATGATTGAAGCTACTGACTGAATGAAAGGAGCTGGCATCTCACTCTCTTTGAATCTTCTTTATCATGCTAAGAGGAGCAGGAAAAAGCAAAAAATTTCAGAATTGCACCTTGCAATGCGGAGAAATTACTGTTTGTGCATTTACAATATTCATTGATTTTTGCCATTGAAAAACGTCCAGAAATGATTGAAGCTACTGACTGAATGAAAGGAGCTGGCATCTCACTCTCTTTGAATCTTGTTTATCTTGCTAAGAGGAGCAGGAAAAAGCAAAAAATTTCAGAATTGCACCTTGCAATGCGGAGAAATTACTGTTTGTGCATTTACAATATTCATAGATTTTTGCCATTGAAAAACGTCCAGAAATGATTGAAGCTACTGACTGAATGAAAGGAGCTGGCATCTCACTCTCTTTGAATCTTCTTTATCATGCTAAGAGGAGCAGGAAAAAGCAAAAAATTTCAGAATTGCACCTTGCAATGCGGAGAAATTACTGTTTGTGCATTTACAATATTCATTGATTTTTGCCATTGAAAAACATCATGTTATTCATATACCAGAAATGTTTGAAGCTACTGACTGAATGAAAGGAGCTGGCATCTCACTCTCTTTGAATCTTCTTTATCATGCTAAGAGGAGCAGAAAAAAGCAAAAAATTTCAGAATTGCACCTTGCAATGCGGAGAAATTACTGTTTGTGCATTTACAATATTCATTGATTTTTGCCATTGAAAAACGTCCAGAAATGATTGAAGCTACTGACTGAATGAAAGGAGCTGGCATCTCACTCTCTTTGAATCTTCTTTATCATGCTAAGAGGAGCAGGAAAAAGCAAAAAATTTCAGAATTGCACCTTGCAATGCGGAGAAATTACTGTTTGTGCATTTACAATATTCATTGGTTTTTGCCATTGAAAAACGTCCAGAAATGATTGAAGCTACTGACTGAATGAAAGGAGCTGGCATCTCACTCTCTTTGAATCTTCTTTATCATGCTAAGAGGAGCAGGAAAAAGCAAAAAATTTCAGAATTGCACCTTTCAATGCGGAGAAATTACTGTTTGTGCATTTACAATATTCATTGATTTTTGCCATTGAAAAACATCATGTTATTCATATACCAGAAATGTTTGAAGCTACTGACTGAATGAAAGGAGCTGGCATCTCACTCTCTTTGAATCTTCTTTATCATGCTAAGAGGTGCAGGAAAAAGCAAAAAATTTCAGAATTGCACCTTGCAATGCGGAGAAATTACTGTTTGTGCATTTACAATATTCATTGATTTTTGCCATTGAAAAACGTCCAGAAATGATTGAAGCTACTGACTGAATGAAAGGAGCTGGCATCTCACTCTCTTTGAATCTTCTTTATCATGCTAAGAGGAGCAGGAAAAAGCAAAAAATTTCAGAATTGCACCTTGCAATGCGGAGAAATTACTGTTTGTGCATTTACAATATTCATTGATTTTTGCCATTGAAAAACGTCCAGAAATGATTGAAGCTACTGACTGAATGAAAGGAGCTGGCATCTCACTCTCTTTGAATCTTCTTTATCATGCTTAGAGGAGCAGGAAAAAGCAAAAAATTTCAGAATTGCACCTTGCAATGCGGAGAAATTACTGTTTGTGCATTTACAATATTCATTGATTTTTGCCATTGAAAAACATCATGTTATTCATATACCAGAAATGATTGAAGCTACTGACTGAATGAAAGGAGCTGGCATCTCACTCTCTTTGAATCTTCTTTATCATGCTAAGAAGAGCAGGAAATAGCAAAAAATTTCAGAATTGCACCTTGCAATGCGGAGAAATTACTGTTTGTGCATTTACAATATTCATTGATTTTTGCCATTGAAAAACATCATGTTATTCATATACCAGAAATGTTTGAAGCTACTGACTGAATGAAAGGAGCTGGCATCTCACTCTCTTTGAATCTTCTTTATCATGCTAAGAGGAGCAGGAAAAAGCAAAAAATTTCAGAATTGCACCTTGCAATGCGGAGAAATTACTCTTTGTGCATTTACAATATTCATTGATTTTTGCCATTGAAAAACGTCCAGAAATGATTGAAGCTACTGACTGAATGAAAGGAGCTGGCATCTCACTCTCTTTGAATCTTCTTTATCATGCTAAGAGGAGCAGGAAAAAGCAAAAAATTTCAGAATTGCACCTTGCAATGCGGAGAAATTACTGTTTGTGCATTTACAATATTCATTGATTTTTGCCATTGAAAAACGTCCAGAAATGATTGAAGCTACTGACTGAATGAAAGGAGCTGGCATCTCACTCTCTTTGAATCTTCTTTATCATGCTAAGAGGAGCAGGAAAAAGCAAAAAATTTCAGAATTGCACCTTGCAATACGGAGAAATTACTGTTTGTGCATTTACAATATTCATTGATTTTTGCCATTGAAAAACGTCCAGAAATGATTGAAGCTACTGACTGAATGAAAGGAGCTGGCATCTCACTCTCTTTGAATCTTCTTTATCATGCTAAGAGGAGCAGCAAAAAGCAAAAAATTTCAGAATTGCACCTTGCAATGCGGAGAAATTAGTTTGTGCATTTACAATATTCATTGATTTTTGCCATTGAAAAACGTCCAGAAATGATTGAAGCTACTGACTGAATGAAAGGAGCTGGCATCTCACTCTCTTTGAATCTTCTTTATCATGCTAAGAGGAGCAGGAAAAAGCAAAAAATTTCAGAATTGCACCTTGCAATGCGGAGAAATTACTGTTTGTGCATTTACAATATTCATTGATTTTTGCCATTGAAAAACGTCCAGAAATGATTGAAGCTACTGACTGAATGAAAGTAGCTGGCATCTCACTCTCTTTGAATCTTGTTTATCTTGCTAAGAGGAGCAGGAAAAAGCAAAAAATTTCAGAATTGCACCTTGCAATGCGGAGAAATTACTGTTTGTGCATTTACAATATTCATTGATTTTTGCCATTGAAAAACGTCCAGAAATGATTGAAGCTACTGACTGAATGAAAGGAGCTGGCATCTCACTCTCTTTGAATCTTCTTTATCATGCTAAGAGGAGCAGGAAAAAGCAAAAAATTTCAGAATTGCACCTTGCAATGCGGAGAAATTACTGTTTGTGCATTTACAATATTCATTGATTTTTGCCATTGAAAAACATCATGTTATTCATATACCAGAAATGTTTGAAGCTACTGACTGAATGAAAGGAGCTGGCATCTCACTCTCTTTGAATCTTCTTTATCATGCTAAGAGGAGCAGGAAAAAGCAAAAAATTTCAGAATTGCACCTTGCAATGCGGAGAAATTACTGTTTGTGCATTTACAATATTCATTGATTTTTGCCATTGAAAAACGTCCAGAAATGATTGATGCTACTGACTGAATGAAAGGAGCTGGCATCTCACTCTCTTTGAATCTTCTTTATCATGCTAAGAGGAGCAGGAAAAAGCAAAAAATTTCAGAATTGCACCTTTCAATGCGGAGAAATTACTGTTTGTGCATTTACAATATTCATTGATTTTTGCCATTGAAAAACATCATGTTATTCATATACCAGAAATGTTTGAAGCTACTGACTGAATGAAAGGAGCTGGCATCTCACTCTCTTTGAATCTTCTTTATCATGCTAAGAGGAGCAGGAAAAAGCAAAAAATTTCAGAATTGCACCTTGCAATGCGGAGAAATTACTCTTTGTGCATTTACAATATTCATTGATTTTTGCCATTGAAAAACGTCCAGAAATGATTGAAGCTACTGACTGAATGAAAGGAGCTGGCATCTCACTCTCTTTGAATCTTCTTTATCATGCTAAGAGGAGCAGGAAAAAGCAAAAAATTTCAGAATTGCACCTTGCAATGCTGAGAAATTACTGTTTGTGCATTTACAATATTCATTGATTTTTGCCATTGAAAAACGTCCAGAAATGATTGAAGCTACTGACTGAATGAAAGGAGCTGGCATCTCACTCTCTTTGAATCTTCTTTATCATGCTAAGAGGAGCAGGAAAAAGCAAAAAATTTCAGAATTGCACTTTGCAATACGGAGAAATTACTGTTTGTGCATTTACAATATTCATTGATTTTTGCCATTGAAAAACGTCCAGAAATGATTGAAGCTACTGACTGAATGAAAGGAGCTGGCATCTCACTCTCTTTGAATCTTCTTTATCATGCTAAGAGGAGCAGCAAAAAGCAAAAAATTTCAGAATTGCACCTTGCAATGCGGAGAAATTAGTTTGTGCATTTACAATATTCATTGATTTTTGCCATTGAAAAACGTCCAGAAATGATTGAAGCTACTGACTGAATGAAAGGAGCTGGCATCTCACTCTCTTTGAATCTTCTTTATCATGCTAAGAGGAGCAGGAAAAAGCAAAAAATTTCAGAATTGCACCTTGCAATGCGGAGAAATTACTGTTTGTGCATTTACAATATTCATTGATTTTTGCCATTGAAAAACGTCCAGAAATGATTGAAGCTACTGACTGAATGAAAGGAGCTGGCATCTCACTCTCTTTGAATCTTCTTTATCATGCTAAGAGGAGCAGGAAAAAGCAAAAAATTTCAGAATTGCACCTTGCAATGCGGAGAAATTACTGTTTGTGCATTTACAATATTCATTGATTTTTGCCATTGAAAAACATCATGTTATTCATATACCAGAAATGTTTGAAGCTACTGACTGAATGAAAGGAGCTGGCATCTCACTCTCTTTGAATCTTCTTTATCATGCTAAGAGGAGCAGGAAAAAGCAAAAAATTTCAGAATTGCACCTTGCAATGCGGAGAAATTACTGTTTGTGCATTTACAATATTCATTGATTTTTGCCATTGAAAAACGTCCAGAAATGATTGATGCTACTGACTGAATGAAAGGAGCTGGCATCTCACTCTCTTTGAATCTTCTTTATCATGCTAAGAGGAGCAGGAAAAAGCAAAAAATTTCAGAATTGCACCTTTCAATGCGGAGAAATTACTGTTTGTGCATTTACAATATTCATTGATTTTTGCCATTGAAAAACATCATGTTATTCATATACCAGAAATGTTTGAAGCTACTGACTGAATGAAAGGAGCTGGCATCTCACTCTCTTTGAATCTTCTTTATCATGCTAAGAGGAGCAGGAAAAAGCAAAAAATTTCAGAATTGCACCTTGCAATGCGGAGAAATTACTGTTTGTGCATTTACAATATTCATTGATTTTTGCCATTGAAAAATGCCCAGAAATGATTGAAGCTACTGACTGAATGAAAGGAGCTGGCATCTCACTCTCTTTGAATCTTCTTTATCATGCTAAGAGGAGCAGGAAAAAGCAAAAAATTTCAGAATTGCACCTTGCAATGCGGAGAAATTACTGTTTGTGCATTTACAATATTCATTGATTTTTGCCATTGAAAAACGTCCAGAAATGATTGAAGCTACTGACTGAATGAAAGGAGCTGGCATCTCACTCTCTTTGAATCTTCTTTATCATGCTAAGAGGAGCAGGAAAAAGCAAAAAATTTCAGAATTGCACCTTGCAATGTGGAGAAATTACTGTTTGTGCATTTACAATATTCATTGATTTTTGCCATTGAAAAACATCATGTTATTCATATACCAGAAATGTTTGAAGCTACTGACTGAATGAAAGGAGCTGGCATCTCACTCTCTTTGAATCTTCTTTATCATGCTAAGAGGAGCAGGAAAAAGCAAAAAATTTCAGAATTGCACCTTGCAATGCGGAGAAATTACTGTTTGTGCATTTACAATATTCATTGATTTTTGCCATTGAAAAACGTCCAGAAATGATTGAAGCTACTGACTGAATGAAAGGAGCTGGCATCTCACTCTCTTTGAATCTTGTTTATCATGCTAAGAGGAGCAGGAAAAAGCAAAAAATTTCAGAATTGCACCTTGCAATGCGGAGAAATTACTGTTTGTGCATTTACAATATTCATTGATTTTTGCCATTGAAAAATGTCCAGAAATGATTGAAGCTATTGACTGAATGAAAGGAGCTGGCATCTCACTCTCTTTGAATCTTCTTTATCATGCTAAGAGGAGCAGGAAAAAGCAAAAAATTTCAGAATTGCACCTTGCAATGCGGAGAAATTACTGTTTGTGCATTTACAATATTCATTGATTTTTGCCATTGAAAAACATCATGTTATTCATATACCAGAAATGATTGAAGCTACTGACTGAATGAAAGGAGCTGGCATCTCACTCTCTTTGAATCTTCTTTATCATGCTAAGAGGAGCAGGAAAAAGCAAAAAATTTCAGAATTGCACCTTGCAATGCGGAGAAATTACTGTTTGTGCATTTACAATATTCAATGATTTTTGCCATTGAAAAACGTCCAGAAATGATTGAAGCTACTGACTGAATGAAAGGAGCTGGCATCTCACTCTCTTTGAATCTTCTTTATCATGCTAAGAGGAGCAGGAAAAAGCAAAAAATTTCAGAATTGCACCTTGCAATGTGGAGAAATTACTGTTTGTGCATTTACAATATTCATTGATTTTTGCCATTGAAAAACATCATGTTATTCATATACCAGAAATGTTTGAAGCTACTGACTGAATGAAAGGAGCTGGCATCTCACTCTCTTTGAATCTTCTTTATCATGCTAAGAGGAGCAGGAAAAAGCAAAAAATTTCAGAATTGCACCTTGCAATGCGGAGAAATTACTGTTTGTGCATTTACAATATTCATTGATTTTTGCCATTGAAAAACGTCCAGAAATGATTGAAGCTACTGACTGAATGAAAGGAGCTGGCATCTCACTCTCTTTGAATCTTGTTTATCATGCTAAGAGGAGCAGGAAAAAGCAAAAAATTTCAGAATTGCACCTTGCAATGCGGAGAAATTACTGTTTGTGCATTTACAATATTCATTGATTTTTGCCATTGAAAAACGTCCAGAAATGATTGAAGCTATTGACTGAATGAAAGGAGCTGGCATCTCACTCTCTTTGAATCTTCTTTATCATGCTAAGAGGAGCAGGAAAAAGCAAAAAATTTCAGAATTGCACCTTGCAATGCGGAGAAATTACTGTTTGTGCATTTACAATATTCATTGATTTTTGCCATTGAAAAACATCATGTTATTCATATACCAGAAATGATTGAAGCTACTGACTGAATGAAAGGAGCTGGCATCTCACTCTCTTTGAATCTTCTTTATCATGCTAAGAGGAGCAGGAAAAAGCAAAAAATTTCAGAATTGCACCTTGCAATGCGGAGAAATTACTGTTTGTGCATTTAAAATATTCAATGATTTTTGCCATTGAAAAACGTCCAGAAATGATTGAAGCTACTGACTGAATGAAAGGAGCTGGCATCTCACTCTCTTTGAATCTTCTTTATCATGCTAAGAGGAGCAGGAAAAAGCAAAAAATTTCAGAATTGCACCTTGCAATGCGGAGAAATTACTGTTTGTGCATTTACAATATTCATTGATTTTTGCCATTGAAAAACATCATGTTATTCATATACCAGAAATGTTTGAAGCTACTGACTGAATGAAAGGAGCTGGCATCTCACTCTCTTTGAATCTTCTTTATCATGCTAAGAGGAGCAGCAAAAAGCAAAAAATTTCAGAATTGCACCTTGCAATGCGGAGAAATTAGTTTGTGCATTTACAATATTCATTGATTTTTGCCATTGAAAAACGTCCAGAAATGATTGAAGCTACTGACTGAATGAAAGGAGCTGGCATCTCACTCTCTTTGAATCTTCTTTATCATGCTAAGAGGAGCAGGAAAAAGCAAAAAATTTCAGAATTGCACCTTGCAATGCGGAGAAATTACTGTTTGTGCATTTACAATATTCATTGATTTTTGCCATTGAAAAACGTCCAGAAATGATTGAAGCTACTGACTGAATGAAAGGAGCTGGCATCTCACTCTCTTTGAATCTTGTTTATCTTGCTAAGAGGAGCAGGAAAAAGCAAAAAATTTCAGAATTGCACCTTGCAATGCGGAGAAATTACTGTTTGTGCATTTACAATATTCATAGATTTTTGCCATTGAAAAACGTCCAGAAATGATTGAAGCTACTGACTGAATGAAAGGAGCTGACATCTCACTCTCTTTGAATCTTCTTTATCATGCTAAGAGGAGCAGGAAAAAGCAAAAAATTTCAGAATTGCACCTTGAAATGCGGAGAAATTACTGTTTGTGCATTTACAATATTCATAGATTTTTGCCATTGAAAAACGTCCAGAAATGATTGAAGCTACTGACTGAATGAAAGGAGCTGGCATCTCACTCTCTTTGAATCTTCTTTATCATGCTAAGAGGAGCAGGAAAAAGCAAAAAATTTCAGAATTGCACCTTGCAATGCGGAGAAATTACTGTTTGTGCATTTACAATATTCATTGATTTTTGCCATTGAAAAACGTCCAGAAATGATTGAAGCTACTGACTGAATGAAAGGAGCTGGCATCTCACTCTCTTTGAATCTTCTTTATCATGCTAAGATGAGCAGGAAAAAGCAAAAAATTTCAGAATTGCACCTTTCAATGCGGAGAAATTACTGTTTGTGCATTTACAATATTCATTGATTTTTGCCATTGAAAAACATCATGTTATTCATATACCAGAAATGTTTGAAGCTACTGACTGAATGAAAGGAGCTGGCATCTCACTCTCTTTGAATCTTCTTTATCATGCTAAGAGGAGCAGGAAAAAGCAAAAAATTTCAGAATTGCACCTTGCAATGCGGAGAAATTACTGTTTGTGCATTTACAATATTCATTGATTTTTGCCATTGAAAAACGTCCAGAAATGATTGAAGCTACTGACTGAATGAAAGGAGCTGGCATCTCACTCTCTTTGAATCTTGTTTATCATGCTAAGAGGAGCAGGAAAAAGCAAAAAATTTCAGAATTGCACCTTGCAATGCGGAGAAATTACTGTTTGTGCATTTACAATATTCATTGATTTTTGCCATTGAAAAACGTCCAGAAATGATTGAAGCTATTGACTGAATGAAAGGAGCTGGCATCTCACTCTCTTTGAATCTTCTTTATCATGCTAAGAGGAGCAGGAAAAAGCAAAAAATTTCAGAATTGCACCTTGCAATGCGGAGAAATTACTGTTTGTGCATTTACAATATTCATTGATTTTTGCCATTGAAAAACATCATGTTATTCATATACCAGAAATGATTGAAGCTACTGACTGAATGAAAGGAGCTGGCATCTCACTCTCTTTGAATCTTCTTTATCATGCTAAGAGGAGCAGGAAAAAGCAAAAAATTTCAGAATTGCACCTTGCAATGCGGAGAAATTACTGTTTGTGCATTTACAATATTCAATGATTTTTGCCATTGAAAAACGTCCAGAAATGATTGAAGCTACTGACTGAATGAAAGGAGCTGGCATCTCACTCTCTTTGAATCTTCTTTATCATGCTAAGAGGAGCAGGAAAAAGCAAAAAATTTCAGAATTGCACCTTGCAATGCGGAGAAATTACTGTTTGTGCATTTACAATATTCATTGATTTTTGCCATTGAAAAACATCATGTTATTCATATACCAGAAATGTTTGAAGCTACTGACTGAATGAAAGGAGCTGGCATCTCACTCTCTTTGAATCTTCTTTATCATGCTAAGAGGAGCAGCAAAAAGCAAAAAATTTCAGAATTGCACCTTGCAATGCGGAGAAATTAGTTTGTGCATTTACAATATTCATTGATTTTTGCCATTGAAAAACGTCCAGAAATGATTGAAGCTACTGACTGAATGAAAGGAGCTGGCATCTCACTCTCTTTGAATCTTCTTTATCATGCTAAGAGGAGCAGGAAAAAGCAAAAAATTTCAGAATTGCACCTTGCAATGCGGAGAAATTACTGTTTGTGCATTTACAATATTCATTGATTTTTGCCATTGAAAAACGTCCAGAAATGATTGAAGCTACTGACTGAATGAAAGGAGCTGGCATCTCACTCTCTTTGAATCTTGTTTATCTTGCTAAGAGGAGCAGGAAAAAGCAAAAAATTTCAGAATTGCACCTTGCAATGCGGAGAAATTACTGTTTGTGCATTTACAATATTCATAGATTTTTGCCATTGAAAAACGTCCAGAAATGATTGAAGCTACTGACTGAATGAAAGGAGCTGACATCTCACTCTCTTTGAATCTTCTTTATCATGCTAAGAGGAGCAGGAAAAAGCAAAAAATTTCAGAATTGCACCTTGAAATGCGGAGAAATTACTGTTTGTGCATTTACAATATTCATAGATTTTTGCCATTGAAAAACGTCCAGAAATGATTGAAGCTACTGACTGAATGAAAGGAGCTGGCATCTCACTCTCTTTGAATCTTCTTTATCATGCTAAGAGGAGCAGGAAAAAGCAAAAAATTTCAGAATTGCACCTTGCAATGCGGAGAAATTACTGTTTGTGCATTTACAATATTCATTGATTTTTGCCATTGAAAAACGTCCAGAAATGATTGAAGCTACTGACTGAATGAAAGGAGCTGGCATCTCACTCTCTTTGAATCTTCTTTATCATGCTAAGATGAGCAGGAAAAAGCAAAAAATTTCAGAATTGCACCTTTCAATGAGGAGAAATTACTGTTTGTGCATTTACAATATTCATTGATTTTTGCCATTGAAAAACATCATGTTATTCATATACCAGAAATGTTTGAAGCTACTGACTGAATGAAAGGAGCTGGCATCTCACTCTCTTTGAATCTTCTTTATCATGCTAAGAGGTGCAGGAAAAAGCAAAAAATTTCAGAATTGCACCTTGCAATGCGGAGAAATTACTGTTTGTGCATTTACAATATTCATTGATTTTTGCCATTGAAAAACGTCCAGAAATGATTGAAGCTACTGACTGAATGAAAGGAGCTGGCATCTCACTCTCTTTGAATCTTCTTTATCATGCTTAGAGGAGCAGGAAAAAGCAAAAAATTTCAGAATTGCACCTTGCAATGCGGAGAAATTACTGTTTGTGCATTTACAATATTCATTGATTTTTGCCATTGAAAAACATCATGTTATTCATATACCAGAAATGATTGAAGCTACTGACTGAATGAAAGGAGCTGGCATCTCACTCTCTTTGAATCTTCTTTATCATGCTAAGAAGAGCAGGAAAAAGCAAAAAATTTCAGAATTGCACCTTGCAATGCGGAGAAATTACTGTTTGTGCATTTACAATATTCATTGATTTTTGCCATTGAAAAACATCATGTTATTCATATACCAGAAATGTTTGAAGCTACTGACTGAATGAAAGGAGCTGGCATCTCACTCACTTTGAATCTTCTTTATCATGCTAAGAGGAGCAGGAAAAAGCAAAAAATTTCAGAATTGCACCTTGCAATGCGGAGAAATTACTCTTTGTGCATTTACAATATTCATTGATTTTTGCCATTGAAAAACGTCCAGAAATGATTGAAGCTACTGACTGAATGAAAGGAGCTGGCATCTCACTCTCTTTGAATCTTCTTTATCATGCTAAGAGGAGCAGGAAAAAGCAAAAAATTTCAGAATTGCACCTTGCAATGCGGAGAAATTACTGTTTGTGCATTTACAATATTCATTGATTTTTGCCATTGAAAAACGTCCAGAAATGATTGAAGCTACTGACTGAATGAAAGGAGCTGGCATCTCACTCTCTTTGAATCTTCTTTATCATGCTAAGAGGAGCAGCAAAAAGCAAAAAATTTCAGAATTGCACCTTGCAATACGGAGAAATTACTGTTTGTGCATTTACAATATTCATTGATTTTTGCCATTGAAAAACGTCCAGAAATGATTGAAGCTACTGACTGAATGAAAGGAGCTGGCATCTCACTCTCTTTGAATCTTCTTTATCATGCTAAGAGGAGCAGCAAAAAGCAAAAAATTTCAGAATTGCACCTTGCAATGCGGAGAAATTAGTTTGTGCATTTACAATATTCATTGATTTTTGCCATTGAAAAACGTCCAGAAATGATTGAAGCTACTGACTGAATGAAAGGAGCTGGCATCTCACTCTCTTTGAATCTTGTTTATCTTGCTAAGAGGAGCAGGAAAAAGCAAAAAATTTCAGAATTGCACCTTGCAATGCGGAGAAATTACTGTTTGTGCATTTACAATATTCATTGATTTTTGCCATTGAAAAACGTCCAGAAATGATTGAAGCTACTGACTGAATGAAAGGAGCTGGCATCTCACTCTCTTTGAATCTTCTTTATCATGCTAAGAGGAGCAGGAAAAAGCAAAAAATTTCAGAATTGCACCTTGCAATGCGGAGAAATTACTGTTTGTGCATTTACAATATTCATTGATTTTTGCCATTGAAAAACATCATGTTATTCATATACCAGAAATGTTTGAAGCTACTGACTGAATGAAACGAGCTGGCATCTCACTCTCTTTGAATCTTCTTTATCATGCTAAGAGGAGCAGAAAAAAGCAAAAAATTTCAGAATTGCACCTTGCAATGCGGAGAAATTACTGTTTGTGCATTTACAATATTCATTAATTTTTGCCATTGAAAAACGTCCAGAAATGATTGAAGCTACTGACTGAATGAAAGGAGCTGGCATCTCACTCTCTTTGAATCTTCTTTATCATGCTAAGAGGAGCAGGAAAAAGCAAAAAATTTCAGAATTGCACCTTGCAATGCGGAGAAATTACTGTTTGTGCATTTACAATATTCATTGGTTTTTGCCATTGAAAAACGTCCAGAAATGATTGAAGCTACTGACTGAATGAAAGGAGCTGGCATCTCACTCTCTTTGAATCTTCTTTATCATGCTAAGAGGAGCAGGAAAAAGCAAAAAATTTCAGAATTGCACCTTTCAATGCGGAGAAATTACTGTTTGTGCATTTACAATATTCATTGATTTTTGCCATTGAAAAACATCATGTTATTCATATACCAGAAATGTTTGAAGCTACTGACTGAATGAAAGGAGCTGGCATCTCACTCTCTTTGAATCTTCTTTATCATGCTAAGAGGTGCAGGAAAAAGCAAAAAATTTCAGAATTGCACCTTGCAATGCGGAGAAATTACTGTTTGTGCATTTACAATATTCATTGATTTTTGCCATTGAAAAACGTCCAGAAATGATTGAAGCTACTGACTGAATGAAAGGAGCTGGCATCTCACTCTCTTTGAATCTTCTTTATCATGCTTAGAGGAGCAGGAAAAAGCAAAAAATTTCAGAATTGCACCTTGCAATGCGGAGAAATTACTGTTTGTGCATTTACAATATTCATTGATTTTTGCCATTGAAAAACATCATGTTATTCATATACCAGAAATGATTGAAGCTACTGACTGAATGAAAGGAGCTGGCATCTCACTCTCTTTGAATCTTCTTTATCATGCTAAGAAGAGCAGGAAAAAGCAAAAAATTTCAGAATTGCACCTTGCAATGCGGAGAAATTACTGTTTGTGCATTTACAATATTCATTGATTTTTGCCATTGAAAAACATCATGTTATTCATATACCAGAAATGTTTGAAGCTACTGACTGAATGAAAGGAGCTGGCATCTCACTCTCTTTGAATCTTCTTTATCATGCTAAGAGGAGCAGGAAAAAGCAAAAAATTTCAGAATTGCACCTTGCAATGCGGAGAAATTACTCTTTGTGCATTTACAGTATTCATTGATTTTTGCCATTGAAAAACGTCCAGAAATGATTGAAGCTACTGACTGAATGAAAGGAGCTGGCATCTCACTCTCTTTGAATCTTGTTTATCATGCTAAGAGGAGCAGGAAAAAGCAAAAAATTTCAGAATTGCACCTTGCAATGCGGAGAAATTACTGTTTGTGCATTTACAATATTCATTGATTTTTGCCATTGAAAAACGTCCAGAAATGATTGAAGCTACTGACTGAATGAAAGGAGCTGGCATCTCACTCTCTTTGAATCTTCTTTATCATGCTAAGAGAAGCAGCAAAAAGCAAAAAATTTCAGAATTGCACCTTGCAATACGGAGAAATTACTGTTTGTGCATTTACAATATTCATTGATTTTTGCCATTGAAAAACGTCCAGAAATGATTGAAGCTACTGACTGAATGAAAGGAGCTGGCATCTCACTCTCTTTGAATCTTCTTTATCATGCTAAGAGGAGCAGCAAAAAGCAAAAAATTTCAGAATTGCACCTTGCAATGCGGAGAAATTAGTTTGTGCATTTACAATATTCATTGATTTTTGCCATTGAAAAACGTCCAGAAATGATTGAAGCTACTGACTGAATGAAAGGAGCTGGCATCTCACTCTCTTTGAATCTTGTTTATCTTGCTAAGAGGAGCAGGAAAAAGCAAAAAATTTCAGAATTGCACCTTGCAATGCGGAGAAATTACTGTTTGTGCATTTACAATATTCATTGATTTTTGCCATTGAAAAACGTCCAGAAATGATTGAAGCTACTGACTGAATGAAAGGAGCTGGCATCTCACTCTCTTTGAATCTTCTTTATCATGCTAAGAGGAGCAGGAAAAAGCAAAAAATTTCAGAATTGCACCTTGCAATGCGGAGAAATTACTGTTTGTGCATTTACAATATTCATTGATTTTTGCCATTGAAAAACATCATGTTATTCATATACCAGAAATGTTTGAAGCTACTGACTGAATGAAATGAGCTGGCATCTCACTCTCTTTGAATCTTCTTTATCATGCTAAGAGGAGCAGAAAAAAGCAAAAAATTTCAGAATTGCACCTTGCAATGCGGAGAAATTACTGTTTGTGCATTTACAATATTCATTAATTTTTGCCATTGAAAAACGTCCAGAAATGATTGAAGCTACTGACTGAATGAAAGGAGCTGGCATCTCACTCTCTTTGAATCTTCTTTATCATGCTAAGAGGAGCAGGAAAAAGCAAAAAATTTCAGAATTGCACCTTGCAATGCGGAGAAATTACTGTTTGTGCATTTACAATATTCATTGGTTTTTGCCATTGAAAAACGTCCAGAAATGATTGAAGCTACTGACTGAATGAAAGGAGCTGGCATCTCACTCTCTTTGAATCTTCTTTATCATGCTAAGAGGAGCAGGAAAAAGCAAAAAATTTCAGAATTGCACCTTTCAATGCGGAGAAATTACTGTTTGTGCATTTACAATATTCATTGATTTTTGCCATTGAAAAACATCATGTTATTCATATACCAGAAATGTTTGAAGCTACTGACTGAATGAAAGGAGCTGGCATCTCACTCTCTTTGAATCTTCTTTATCATGCTAAGAGGTGCAGGAAAAAGCAAAAAATTTCAGAATTGCACCTTGCAATGCGGAGAAATTACTGTTTGTGCATTTACAATATTCATTGATTTTTGCCATTGAAAAACGTCCAGAAATGATTGAAGCTACTGACTGAATGAAAGGAGCTGGCATCTCACTCTCTTTGAATCTTCTTTATCATGCTTAGAGGAGCAGGAAAAAGCAAAAAATTTCAGAATTGCACCTTGCAATGCGGAGAAATTACTGTTTGTGCATTTACAATATTCATTGATTTTTGCCATTGAAAAACATCATGTTATTCATATACCAGAAATGATTGAAGCTACTGACTGAATGAAAGGAGCTGGCATCTCACTCTCTTTGAATCTTCTTTATCATGCTAAGAAGAGCAGGAAAAAGCAAAAAATTTCAGAATTGCACCTTGCAATGCGGAGAAATTACTGTTTGTGCATTTACAATATTCATTGATTTTTGCCATTGAAAAACATCATGTTATTCATATACCAGAAATGTTTGAAGCTACTGACTGAATGAAAGGAGCTGGCATCTCACTCTCTTTGAATCTTCTTTATCATGCTAAGAGGAGCAGGAAAAAGCAAAAAATTTCAGAATTGCACCTTGCAATGCGGAGAAATTACTCTTTGTGCATTTACAATATTCATTGATTTTTGCCATTGAAAAACGTCCAGAAATGATTGAAGCTACTGACTGAATGAAAGGAGCTGGCATCTCACTCTCTTTGAATCTTCTTTATCATGCTAAGAGGAGCAGGAAAAAGCAAAAAATTTCAGAATTGCACCTTGCAATGCGGAGAAATTACTGTTTGTGCATTTACAATATTCATTGATTTTTGCCATTGAAAAACGTCCAGAAATGATTGAAGCTACTGACTGAATGAAAGGAGCTGGCATCTCACTCTCTTTGAATCTTCTTTATCATGCTAAGAGGAGCAGGAAAAAGCAAAAAATTTCAGAATTGCACCTTGCAATACGGAGAAATTACTGTTTGTGCATTTACAATATTCATTGATTTTTGCCATTGAAAAAAGTCCAGAAATGATTGAAGCTACTGACTGAATGAAAGGAGCTGGCATCTCACTCTCTTTGAATCTTCTTTATCATGCTAAGAGGAGCAGCAAAAAGCAAAAAATTTCAGAATTGCACCTTGCAATGCGGAGAAATTAGTTTGTGCATTTACAATATTCATTGATTTTTGCCATTGAAAAACGTCCAGAAATGATTGAAGCTACTGACTGAATGAAAGGAGCTGGCATCTCACTCTCTTTGAATCTTCTTTATCATGCTAAGAGGAGCAGGAAAAAGCAAAAAATTTCAGAATTGCACCTTGCAATGCGGAGAAATTACTGTTTGTGCATTTACAATATTCATTGGTTTTTGCCATTGAAAAACGTCCAGAAATGATTGAAGCTACTGACTGAATGAAAGGAGCTGGCATCTCACTCTCTTTGAATCTTGTTTATCTTGCTAAGAGGAGCAGGAAAAAGCAAAAAATTTCAGAATTGCACCTTGCAATGCGGAGAAATTACTGTTTGTGCATTTACAATATTCATTGATTTTTGCCATTGAAAAACGTCCAGAAATGATTGAAGCTACTGACTGAATGAAAGGAGCTGGCATCTCACTCTCTTTGAATCTTCTTTATCATGCTAAGAGGAGCAGGAAAAAGCAAAAAATTTCAGAATTGCACCTTGCAATGCGGAGAAATTACTGTTTGTGCATTTACAATATTCATTGATTTTTGCCATTGAAAAACATCATGTTATTCATATACCAGAAATGTTTGAAGCTACTGACTGAATGAAACGAGCTGGCATCTCACTCTCTTTGAATCTTCTTTATCATGCTAAGAGGAGCAGAAAAAAGCAAAAAATTTCAGAATTGCACCTTGCAATGCGGAGAAATTACTGTTTGTGCATTTACAATATTCATTAATTTTTGCCATTGAAAAACGTCCAGAAATGATTGAAGCTACTGACTGAATGAAAGGAGCTGGCATCTCACTCTCTTTGAATCTTCTTTATCATGCTAAGAGGAGCAGGAAAAAGCAAAAAATTTCAGAATTGCACCTTGCAATGCGGAGAAATTACTGTTTGTGCATTTACAATATTCATTGGTTTTTGCCATTGAAAAACGTCCAGAAATGATTGAAGCTACTGACTGAATGAAAGGAGCTGGCATCTCACTCTCTTTGAATCTTCTTTATCATGCTAAGAGGAGCAGGAAAAAGCAAAAAATTTCAGAATTGCACCTTTCAATGCGGAGAAATTACTGTTTGTGCATTTACAATATTCATTGATTTTTGCCATTGAAAAACATCATGTTATTCATATACCAGAAATGTTTGAAGCTACTGACTGAATGAAAGGAGCTGGCATCTCACTCTCTTTGAATCTTCTTTATCATGCTAAGAGGTGCAGGAAAAAGCAAAAAATTTCAGAATTGCACCTTGCAATGCGGAGAAATTACTGTTTGTGCATTTACAATATTCATTGATTTTTGCCATTGAAAAACGTCCAGAAATGATTGAAGCTACTGACTGAATGAAAGGAGCTGGCATCTCACTCTCTTTGAATATTCTTTATCATGCTTAGAGGAGCAGGAAAAAGCAAAAAATTTCAGAATTGCACCTTGCAATGCGGAGAAATTACTGTTTGTGCATTTACAATATTCATTGATTTTTGCCATTGAAAAACATCATGTTATTCATATACCAGAAATGATTGAAGCTACTGACTGAATGAAAGGAGCTGGCATCTCACTCTCTTTGAATCTTCTTTATCATGCTAAGAAGAGCAGGAAAAAGCAAAAAATTTCAGAATTGCACCTTGCAATGCGGAGAAATTACTGTTTGTGCATTTACAATATTCATTGATTTTTGCCATTGAAAAACATCATGTTATTCATATACCAGAAATGTTTGAAGCTACTGACTGAATGAAAGGAGCTGGCATCTCACTCTCTTTGAATCTTCTTTATCATGCTAAGAGGAGCAGGAAAAAGCAAAAAATTTCAGAATTGCACCTTGCAATGCGGAGAAATTACTGTTTGTGCATTTACAATATTCATTGATTTTTGCCATTGAAATACGTCCAGAAATGATTGAAGCTACTGACTGAATGAAAGGAGCTGGCATCTCACTCTCTTTGAATCTTCTTTATCATGCTAAGAGGAGCAGGAAAAAGCAAAAAATTTCAGAATTGCACCTTGCAATGCGGAGAAATTACTGTTTGTGCATTTACAATATTCATTGATTTTTGCCATTGAAAAACGTCCAGAAATGATTGAAGCTACTGACTGAATGAAAGGAGCTGGCATCTCACTCTCTTTGAATCTTCTTTATCATGCTAAGAGGAGCAGGAAAAAGCAAAAAATTTCAGAATTGCACCTTGCAATACGGAGAAATTACTGTTTGTGCATTTACAATATTCATTGATTTTTGCCATTGAAAAAAGTCCAGAAATGATTGAAGCTACTGACTGAATGAAAGGAGCTGGCATCTCACTCTCTTTGAATCTTCTTTATCATGCTAAGAGGAGCAGCAAAAAGCAAAAAATTTCAGAATTGCACCTTGCAATGCGGAGAAATTAGTTTGTGCATTTACAATATTCATTGATTTTTGCCATTGAAAAACGTCCAGAAATGATTGAAGCTACTGACTGAATGAAAGGAGCTGGCATCTCACTCTCTTTGAATCTTCTTTATCATGCTAAGAGGAGCAGGAAAAAGCAAAAAATTTCAGAATTGCACCTTGCAATGCGGAGAAATTACTGTTTGTGCATTTACAATATTCATTGGTTTTTGCCATTGAAAAACGTCCAGAAATGATTGAAGCTACTGACTGAATGAAAGGAGCTGGCATCTCACTCTCTTTGAATCTTCTTTATCATGCTAAGAGGAGCAGGAAAAAGCAAAAAATTTCAGAATTGCACCTTGCAATGCGGAGAAATTACTGTTTGTGCATTTACAATATTCATTGATTTTTGCCATTGAAAAATGTCCAGAAATGATTGAAGCTACTGACTGAATGAAAGGAGCTGGCATCTCACTCTCTTTGAATCTTCTTTATCATGCTAAGAGGAGCAGGAAAAAGCAAAAAATTTCAGAATTGCACCTTGCAATGCGGAGAAATTACTGTTTGTGCATTTACAATATTCATTGATTTTTGCCATTGAAAAACGTCCAGAAATGATTGAAGCTACTGACTGAATGAAAGGAGCTGGCATCTCACTCTCTTTGAATCTTCTTTATCATGCTAAGAGGAGCAGGAAAAAGCAAAAAATTTCAGAATTGCACCTTTCAATGCGGAGAAATTACTGTTTGTGCATTTACAATATTCATTGATTTTTGCCATTGAAAAACATCATGTTATTCATATACCAGAAATGTTTGAAGCTACTGACTGAATGAAAGGAGCTGGCATCTCACTCTCTTTGAATCTTCTTTATCATGCTAAGAGGAGCAGGAAAAACAAAAAATTTCAGAATTGCACCTTGCAATGCGGAGAAATTACTGTTTGTGCATTTACAATATTCATTGATTTTTGCCATTGAAAAACGTCCAGAAATGATTGAAGCTACTGACTGAATGAAAGGAGCTGGCATCTCACTCTCTTTGAATCTTCTTTATCATGCTTAGAGGAGCAGGAAAAAGCAAAAAATTTCAGAATTGCACCTTGCAATGCGGAGAAATTACTGTTTGTGCATTTACAATATTCATTGATTTTTGCCATTGAAAAACATCATGTTATTCATATACCAGAAATGTTTGAAGCTACTGACTGAATGAAAGGAGCTGGCATCTCACTCTCTTTGAATCTTCTTTATCATGCTAAGAGGAGCAGGAAAAAGCAAAAAATTTCAGAATTGCACCTTGCAATGCGGAGAAATTACTCTTTGTGCATTTACAATATTCATTGATTTTTGCCATTGAAAAACGTCCAGAAATGATTGAAGCTACTGACTGAATGAAAGGAGCTGGCATCTCACTCTCTTTGAGTCTTCTTTATCATGCTTAGAGGAGCAGGAAAAAGCAAAAAATTTCAGAATTGCACCTTGCAATGCGGAGAAATTACTGTTTGTGCATTTACAATATTCATTGATTTTTGCCATTGAAAAACGTCCAGAAATGATTGAAGCTACTGACTGAATGAAAGGAGCT
This sequence comes from Phyllobates terribilis, assembly GCF_046119375.1. NCBI lineage: Eukaryota > Metazoa > Chordata > Amphibia > Anura > Dendrobatidae > Phyllobates > Phyllobates terribilis. The sequence goes on from NW_027363274.1 coordinate 222,496, forward strand.
GGCATCTCACTCTCTTTGAATCTTCTTTATCATGCTAAGAGGAGCAGGAAAAAGCAAAAAATTTCAGAATTGCACCTTGCAATACGGAGAAATTACTGTTTGTGCATTTACAATATTCATTGATTTTTGCCATTGAAAAACGTCCAGAAATGATTGAAGCTACTGACTGAATGAAAGGAGCTGGCATCTCACTCTCTTTGAATCTTCTTTATCATGCTAAGAGGAGCAGCAAAAAGCAAAAAATTTCAGAATTGCACCTTGCAATGCGGAGAAATTAGTTTGTGCATTTACAATATTCATTGATTTTTGCCATTGAAAAACGTCCAGAAATGATTGAAGCTACTGACTGAATGAAAGGAGCTGGCATCTCACTCTCTTTGAATCTTCTTATCATGCTAAGAGGAGCAGGAAAAAGCAAAAAATTTCAGAATTGCACCTTGCAATGCGGAGAAATTACTGTTTGTGTATTTACAATATTCATTGATTTTTGCCATTGAAAAACGTCCAGAAATGATTGAAGCTACTGACTGAATGAAAGGAGCTGGCATCTCACTCTCTTTGAATCTTGTTTATCTTGCTAAGAGGAGCAGGAAAAAGCAAAAAATTTCAGAATTGCACCTTGCAATGCGGAGAAATTACTGTTTGTGCATTTACAATATTCATTGATTTTTGCCATTGAAAAACGTCCAGAAATGATTGAAGCTACTGACTGAATGAAAGGAGCTGGCATCTCACTCTCTTTGAATCTTCTTTATCATGCTAAGAGGAGCAGGAAAAAGCAAAAAATTTCAGAATTGCACCTTGCAATGCGGAGAAATTACTGTTTGTGCATTTACAATATTCATTGATTTTTGCCATTGAAAAACGTCCAGAAATGATTGAAGCTACTGACTGAATGAAAGGAGCTGGCATCTCACTCTCTTTGAATCTTCTTTATCATGCTAAGAGGAGCAGGAAAAAGCAAAAAATTTCAGAATTGCACCTTTCAATGCGGAGAAATTACTGTTTGTGCATTTACAATATTCATTGATTTTTGCCATTGAAAAACATCATGTTATTCATATACCAGAAATGTTTGAAGCTACTGACTGAATGAAAGGAGCTGGCATCTCACTCTCTTTGAATCTTCTTTATCATGCTAAGAGGAGCAGGAAAAAGCAAAAAATTTCAGAATTGCACCTTGCAATGCGGAGAAATTACTGTTTGTGCATTTACAATATTCATTGATTTTTGCCATTGAAAAACGTCCAGAAATGATTGAAGCTACTGACTGAATGAAAGGAGCTGGCATCTCACTCTCTTTGAATCTTCTTTATCATGCTTAGAGGAGCAGGAAAAAGCAAAAAATTTCAGAATTGCACCTTGCAATGCGGAGAAATTACTGTTTGTGCATTTACAATATTCATTGATTTTTGCCATTGAAAAACATCATGTTATTCATATACCAGAAATGATTGAAGCTACTGACTGAATGAAAGGAGCTGGCATCCCACTCTCTTTGAATCTTCTTTATCATGCTAAGAGGAGCAGGAAAAAGCAAAAAATTTCAGAATTGCACCTTGCAATGCGGAGAAATTACTGTTTGTGCATTTACAATATTCATTGATTTTTGCCATTGAAAAACGTCCAGAAATGATTGAAGCTACTGACTGAATGAAAGGAGCTGGCATCTCAGAAAAACATCATGTTATTCATATACCAGAAATGTTTGAAGCTACTGACTGAATGAAAGGAGCTGGCATCTCACTCTCTTTGAATCTTCTTTATCATGCTAAGAGGAGCAGAAAAAAGCAAAAAATTTCAGAATTGCACCTTGCAATGCGGAGAAATTACTGTTTGTGCATTTACAATATTCATTGATTTTTGCCATTGAAAAACATCCAGAAATGATTGAAGCTACTGACTGAATGAAAGGAGCTGGCATCTCACTCTCTTTGAATCTTGTTTATCATGCTAAGAGGAGCAGGAAAAAGCAAAAAATTTCAGAATTGCACCTTGCAATGCGGAGAAATTACTGTTTGTGCATTTACAATATTCATTGATTTTTGCCATTGAAAAACGTCCAGAAATGATTGAAGCTACTGACTGAATGAAAGGAGCTGGCATCTCACTCTCTTTGAATCTTCTTTACCATGCTAAGAGGAGCAGGAAAAAGCAAAAAATTTCAAAATTGCACCTTGCAATGCGGAGAAATTACTGTTTGTGCATTTACAATATTCATTGATTTTTGCCATTGAAAAACATCATGTTATTCATATACCAGAAATGTTTGAAGCTACTGACTGAATGAAAGGAGCTGGCATCTCACTCTCTTTGAATCTTCTTTATCATGCTAAGAGGAGCAGGAAAAAGCAAAAAAATTCAGAATTGCTCCTTGCAATGCGGAGAAATTACTGTTTGTGCATTTACAATATTCATTGATTTTTGCCATTGAAAAACGTCCAGAAATGATTGAAGCTACTGACTGAATGAAAGGAGCTGGCATCTCACTCTCTTTGAATCTTCTTTATCATGCTTAGAGGAGCAGGAAAAAGCAAAAAATTTCAGAATTGCACCTTGCAATGCGGAGAAATTACTGTTTGTGCATTTACAATATTCATTGATTTTTGCCATTGAAAAACATCATGTTATTCATATACCAGAAATGTTTGAAGCTACTGACTGAATGAAAGGAGCTGGCATCTCACTCTCTTTGAATCTTCTTTATCATGCTAAGAGGAGCAGGAAAAAGCAAAAAATTTCAGAATTGCACCTTGCAATGTGGAGAAATTACTGTTTGTGCATTTACAATATTCATTGATTTTTGCCATTGAAAAACGTCCAGAAATGATTGAAGCTACTGACTGAATGAAAGGAGCTGGCATCTCACTCTCTTTGAATCTTCTTTATCATGCTAAGAGGAGCAGGAAAAAGCAAAAAATTTCAGAATTGCACCTTGCAATGCGGAGAAATTACTGTTTGTGCATTTACAATATTCATTGATTTTTGCCATTGAAAAACATCATGTTATTCATATACCAGAAATGTTTGAAGCTACTGACTGAATGAAAGGAGCTGGCATCTCACTCTCTTTGAATCTTCTTTATCATGCTAAGAGGAGCAGGAAAAAGCAAAAAATTTCAGAATTGCATCTTGCAATGCGGAGAAATTACTGTTTGTGCATTTACAATATTCATTGATTTTTGCCATTGAAAAACGTCCAGAAATGATTGAAGCTACTGACTGAATGAAAGGAGCTGGCATCTCACTCTCTTTGAATCTTCTTTATCATGCTTAGAGGAGCAGGAAAAAGCAAAAAATTTCAGAATTGCACCTTGCAATGCGGAGAAATTACTGTTTGTGCATTTACAATATTCATTGATTTTTGCCATTGAAAAACATCATGTTATTCATATACCAGAAATGTTTGAAGCTACTGACTGAATGAAAGGAGCTGGCATCTCACTCTCTTTGAATCTTCTTTATCATGCTGAGAGGAGCAGGAAAAAGCAAAAAATTTCAGAATTGCACCTTGCAATGCGGAGAAATTACTGTTTGTGCATTTACAATATTCATTGATTTTTGCCATTGAAAAACGTCCAGAAATGATTGAAGCTACTGACTGAATGAAAGGAGCTGGCATCTCACTCTCTTTGAATCTTCTTTATCATGCTAAGAGGAGCAGGAAAAAGCAAAAAATTTCAGAATTGCACCTTGCAATGCGGAGAAATTACTGTTTGTGCATTTACAATATTCATTGATTTTTGCCATTGAAAAACATCATGTTATTCATATACCAGAAATGTTTGAAGCTACTGACTGAATGAAAGGAGCTGGCATCTCACTCTCTTTGAATCTTCTTTATCATGCTAAGAGGAGCAGGAAAAAGCAAAAAATTTCAGAATTGCATCTTGCAATGCGGAGAAATTACTGTTTGTGCATTTACAATATTCATTGATTTTTGCCATTGAAAAACGTCCAGAAATGATTGAAGCTACTGACTGAATGAAAGGAGCTGGCATCTCACTCTCTTTGAATCTTCTTTATCATGCTTAGAGGAGCAGGAAAAAGCAAAAAATTTCAGAATTGCACCTTGCAATGCGGAGAAATTACTGTTTGTGCATTTACAATATTCATTGATTTTTGCCATTGAAAAACGTCCAGAAATGATTGAAGCTACTGACTGAATGAAAGGAGCTGGCATCTCACTCTCTTTGAATCTTCTTTATCATGCTAAGAGGAGCAGGAAAAAGCAAAAAATTTCAGAATTGCACCTTGCAATACGGAGAAATTACTGTTTGTGCATTTACAATATTCAATGATTTTTGCCATTGAAAAACGTCCAGAAATGATTGAAGCTACTGACTGAATGAAAGGAGCTGGCATCTCACTCTCTTTGAATCTTCTTTATCATGCTAAGAGGAGCAGCAAAAAGCAAAAAATTTCAGAATTGCACCTTGCAATGCGGAGAAATTAGTTTGTGCATTTACAATATTCATTGATTTTTGCCATTGAAAAACGTCCAGAAATGATTGAAGCTACTGACTGAATGAAAGGAGCTGGCATCTCACTCTCTTTGAATCTTCTTTATCATGCTAAGAGGAGCAGGAAAAAGCAAAAAATTTCAGAATTGCACCTTGCAATGCGGAGAAATTACTGTTTTTGCATTTACAATATTCATTGATTTTTGCCATTGAAAAACGTCCAGAAATGATTGAAGCTACTGACTGAATGAAAGGAGCTGGCATCTCACTCTCTTTGAATCTTGTTTATCTTGCTAAGAGGAGCAGGAAAAAGCAAAAAATTTCAGAATTGCACCTTGCAATGCGGAGAAATTACTGTTTGTGCATTTACAATATTCATTGATTTTTGCCATTGAAAAACGTCCAGAAATGATTGAAGCTACTGACTGAAAGAAAGGAGCTGGCATCTCACTCTCTTTGAATCTTCTTTATCATGCTAAGAGGAGCAGGAAAAAGCAAAAAATTTCAGAATTGCACCTTGCAATGCGGAGAAATTACTGTTTGTGCATTTACAATATTCATTGATTTTTGCCATTGAAAAACATCATGTTATTCATATACCAGAAATGTTTGAAGCTACTGACTGAATGAAAGGAGCTGGCATCTCACTCTCTTTGAATCTTTTTGCCATTGAAAAACGTCCAGAAATGATTGAAGCTACTGACTGAATGAAAGGAGCTGGCATCTCACTCTCTTTGAATCTTCTTTATCATGCTTAGAGGAGCAGGAAAAAGCAAAAAATTTCAGAATTGCACCTTGCAATGCGGAGAAATTACTGTTTGTGCATTTACAATATTCATTGATTTTTGCCATTGAAAAACATCATGTTATTCATATACCAGAAATGTTTGAAGCTACTGACTGAATGAAAGGAGCTGGCATCTCACTCTCTTTGAATCTTCTTTATCATGCTAAGAGGAGCAGGAAAAAGCAAAAAATTTCAGAATTGCACCTTGCAATGCGGAGAAATTACTGTTTGTGCATTTACAATATTCATTGATTTTTGCCATTGAAAAACGTCCAGAAATGATTGAAGCTACTGACTGAATGAAAGGAGCTGGCATCTCACTCTCTTTGAATCTTGTTTATCATGCTAAGAGGAGCAGGAAAAAGCAAAAAATTTCAGAATTGCACCTTGCTATGCGGAGAAATTACTGTTTGTGCATTTACAATATTCATTGATTTTTGCCATTGAAAAACGTCCAGAAATGATTGAAGCTACTGACTGAATGAAAGGAGCTGGCATCTCACTCTCTTTGAATCTTCTTTATCATGCTTAGAGGAGCAGGAAAAAGCAAAAAATTTCAGAATTGCACCTTGCAATGCGGAGAAATTACTGTTTGTGCATTTACAATATTCATTGATTTTTGCCATTGAAAAACATCATGTTATTCATATACCAGAAATGATTGAAGCTACTGACTGAATGAAAGGAGCTGGCATCTCACTCTCTTTGAATCTTCTTTATCATGCTAAGAGGAGCAGGAAAAAGCAAAAAATTTCAGAATTGCACCTTGCAATGCGGAGAAATTACTGTTTGTGCATTTACAATATTCAATGATTTTTGCCATTGAAAAACGTCCAGAAATGATTGAAGCTACTGACTGAATGAAAGGAGCTGGCATCTCACTCTCTTTGAATCTTCTTTATCATGCTAAGAGGAGCAGGAAAAAGCAAAAAATTTCAGAATTGCACCTTGCAATGCGGAGAAATTACTGTTTGTGCATTTACAATATTCATTGATTTTTGCCATTGAAAAACATCATGTTATTCATATACCAGAAATGTTTGAAGCTACTGACTGAATGAAAGGAGCTGGCATCTCACTCTCTTTGAATCTTCTTTATCATGCTAAGAGGAGCAGGAAAAAGCAAAAAATTTCAGAATTGCACCTTGCAATGCGGAGAAATTACTGTTTGTGCATTTACAATATTCATTGATTTTTGCCATTGAAAAACATCATGTTATTCATATACCAGAAATGTTTGAAGCTACTGACTGAATGAAAGGAGCTGGCATCTCACTCTCTTTGAATCTTCTTTATCATGCTAAGAGGAGCAGAAAAAAGCAAAAAATTTCAGAATTGCACCTTGCAATGCGGAGAAATTACTGTTTGTGCATTTACAATATTCATTGATTTTTGCCATTGAAAAACATCCAGAAATGATTGAAGCTACTGACTGAATGAAAGGAGCTGGCATCTCACTCTCTTTGAATCTTGTTTATCATGCTAAGAGGAGCAGGAAAAAGCAAAAAAATTCAGAATTGCACCTTGCAATGCGGAGAAATTACTGTTTGTGCATTTACAATATTCATTGATTTTTGCCATTGAAAAACGTCCAGAAATGATGGAAGCTACTGACTGAATGAAAGGAGCTGGCATCTCACTCTCTTTGAATCTTTATCATGCTAAGAGGAGCAGGAAAAAGCAAAAAATTTCAAAATTGCACCTTGCAATGCGGAGAAATTACTGTTTGTGCATTTACAATATTCATTGATTTTTGCCATTGAAAAACATCATGTTATTCATATACCAGAAATGTTTGAAGCTACTGACTGAATGAAAGGAGCTGGCATCTCACTCTCTTTGAATCTTCTTTATCATGCTAAGAGGAGCAGGAAAAAGCAAAAAAATTCAGAATTGCACCTTGCAATGCGGAGAAATTACTGTTTGCGCATTTACAATATTCATTGATTTTTGCCATTGAAAAACGTCCAGAAATGATTGAAGCTACTGACTGAATGAAAGGAGCTGGCATCTCACTCTCTTTGAATCTTCTTTATCATGCTAAGAGGAGCAGGAAAAAGCAAAAAATTTCAGAATTGCACCTTGCAATGCGGAGAAATTACTGTTTGTGCATTTACAATATTCATTGATTTTTGCCATTGAAAAACATCATGTTATTCATATACCAGAAATGTTTGAAGCTACTGACTGAATGAAAGGAGCTGGCATCTCACTCTCTTTGAATCTTCTTTATCATGCTAAGAGGAACAGGAAAAAGCAAAAAATTTCAGAATTGCACCTTGCAATGCGGAGAAATTACTGTTTGTGCATTTACAATATTCATTGATTTTTGCCATTGAAAAACGTCCAGAAATGATTGAAGCTACTGACTGAATGAAAGGAGCTGGCATCTCATGCTCTTTGAATCTTGTTTATCATGCTAAGAGGAGCAGGAAAAAGCAAAAAATTTCAGAATTGCACCTTGCAATGCGGAGAAATTACTGTTTGTGCATTTACAATATTCATTGATTTTTGCCATTGAAAAACGTCCAGAAATGATTGAAGCTACTGACTGAATGAAAGGAGCTGGCATCTCACTCTCTTTGAATCTTCTTTATCATGCTTAGAGGAGCAGGAAAAAGCAAAAAATTTCAGAATTGCACCTTGCAATGCGGAGAAATTACTGTTTGTGCATTTACAATATTCATTGATTTTTGCCATTGAAAAACATCATGTTATTCATATACCAGAAATGTTTGAAGCTACTGACTGAATGAAAGGAGCTGGCATCTCACTCTCTTTGAATCTTCTTTATCATGCTAAGAGGAGCAGAAAAAAGCAAAAAATTTCAGAATTGCACCTTGCAATGCGGAGAAATTACTGTTTGTGCATTTACAATATTCATTGATTTTTGCCATTGAAAAACTTCCAGAAATGATTGAAGCTACTGACTGAATGAAAGGAGCTGGCATCTCACTCTCTTTCAATCTTGTTTATCATGCTAAGAGGAGCAGGAAAAAGCAAAAAATTTCAGAATTGCACCTTGCAATGCGGAGAAATTACTGTTTGTGCATTTACAATATTCATTGATTTTTGCCATTGAAAAACGTCCAGAAATGATTGAAGCTACTGACTGAATGAAAGGAGCTGGCATCTCACTCTCTTTGAATCTTCTTTATCATGCTAAGAGGAGCAGGAAAAAGCAAAAAATTTCAGAATTGCACCTTGCAATGCGGAGAAATTACTGTTTGTGCATTTACAATATTCATTGATTTTTGCCATTGAAAAACATCATGTTATTCATATACCAGAAATGTTTGAAGCTACTGACTGAGTGAAAGGAGCTGGCATCTCACTCTCTTTGAATCTTCTTTATCATGCTAAGAGGAGCAGAAAAAAAGCAAAAAATTTCAGAATTGCACCTTGCAATGCGGAGAAATTACTGTTTGTGCATTTACAATATTCATTGATTTTTGCCATTGAAAAATGTCCAGAAATGATTGAAGCTACTGACTGAATGAAAGGAGCTGGCATCTCACTCTCTTTGAATCTTCTTTATCATGCTAAGAGGAGCAGGAAAAAGCAAAAAATTTCAGAATTGCACCTTGCAATGCGGAGAAATTACTGTTTGTGCATTTACAATATTCATTGATTTTTGCCATTGAAAAACATCATGTTATTCATATACCAGAAATGTTTGAAGCTACTGACTGAATGAAAGGAGCTGGCATCTCACTCTCTTTGAATCTTCTTTATCATGCTAAGAGGAGCAGGAAAAAGCAAAAAAATTCAGAATTGCACCTTGCAATGCGGAGAAATTACTGTTTGTGCATTTACAATATTCATTGATTTTTGCCATTGAAAAACGTCCAGAAATGATTGAAGCTACTGACTGAATGAAAGGAGCTGGCATCTCACTCTCTTTGAATCTTCTCTATCATGCTAAGAGGAGCAGGAAAAAGCAAAAAATTTCAGAATTGCACCTTGCAATGCGGAGAAATTACTGTTTGTGCATTTACAATATTCATTGATTTTTGCCATTGAAAAACATCATGTTATTCATATACCAGAAATGTTTGAAGCTACTGACTGAATGAAAGGAGCTGGCATCTCACTCTCTTTGAATCTTCTTTATCATGCTAAGAGGAGCAGGAAAAAGCAAAAAATTTCAGAATTGCACCTTGCAATGCGGAGAAATTACTGTTTGTGCATTTACAATATTCATTGATTTTTGTCTTTGAAAAACATCCAGAAATGATTGAAGCTACTGACTGAATGAAAGGAGCTGGCATCTCACTCTCTTTGAATCTTGTTTATCATGCTAAGAGGAGCAGGAAAAAGCAAAAAAATTCAGAATTGCACCTTGCAATGCGGAGAAATTACTGTTTGTGCATTTACAATATTCATTGATTTTTGCCATTGAAAAACGTCCAGAAATGATTGAAGCTACTGACTGAATGAAAGGAGCTGGCATCTCACTCTCTTTGAATCTTTATCATGCTAAGAGGAGCAGGAAAAAGCAAAAAATTTCAAAATTGCACCTTGCAATGCGGAGAAATTACTGTTTGTGCATTTACAATATTCATTGATTTTTGCCATTGAAAAACATCATGTTATTCATATACCAGAAATGTTTGAAGCTACTGACTGAATGAAAGGAGCTGGCATCTCACTCTCTTTGAATCTTCTTTATCATGCTAAGAGGAGCAGGAAAAAGCAAAAAATTTCAGAATTGCACCTTGCAATGCGGAGAAATTACTGTTTGTGCATTTACAATATTCATTGATTTTTTGCCATTGAAAAACGTCCAGAAATGATTGAAGCTACTGACTGAATGAAAGGAGCTGGCATCTCATTCTCTTTGAATCTTGTTTATCATGCTAAGAGGAGCAGGAAAAAGCAAAAAATTTCAGAATTGCACCTTGCAATGCGGAGAAATTACTGTTTGTGCATTTACAATATTCATTGATTTTTGCCATTGAAAAACGTCCAGAAATGATTGAAGCTACTGACTGAATGAAAGGAGCTGGCATCTCACTCTCTTTGAATCTTCTTTATCATGCTTAGAGGAGCAGGAAAAAGCAAAAAATTTCAGAATTGCACCTTGCAATGCGGAGAAATTACTGTTTGTGCATTTACAATATTCATTGATTTTTGCCATTGAAAAACATCATGTTATTCATATACCAGAAATGTTTGAAGCTACTGACTGAATGAAAGGAGCTGGCATCTCACTCTCTTTGAATCTTCTTTATCATGCTAAGAGGAGCAGAAAAAAGCAAAAAATTTCAGAATTGCACCTTGCAATGCGGAGAAATTACTGTTTGTGCATTTACAATATTCATTGATTTTTGCCATTGAAAAACATCCAGAAATGATTGAAGCTACTGACTGAATGAAAGGAGCTGGCATCTCACTCTCTTTCAATCTTGTTTATCATGCTAAGAGGAGCAGGAAAAAGCAAAAAATTTCAGAATTGCACCTTGCAATGCGGAGAAATTACTGTTTGTGCATTTACAATATAAAACCAGGGGAGGAGTCCTGAGGAGATAATTTGCATATTCCCACTGCATTTTGGGGTAAGTGAAGAGTCTCCGTGAGCTCAAAGAACACTGGATTTTGGCTGTTGGAGCTGAAAAGAGGACATCGGTAAACCAGGGGAGGAGTCCTGAGGAGATAATTTGCATATTCCCACTGCATTTTGGGGTAAGTGAAGAGTCTCCGTGAGCTCAAAGAACACTGGATTTTGGCTGTTGGAGCTGAAAAGAGGACATCGGTAAACCAGGGGAGGAGTCCTGAGGAGATAATTTGCATATTCCCACTGCATTTTGGGGTAAGTGAAGAGTCTCCGTGAGCTCAAAGAACACTGGATTTTGGCTGTTGGAGCTGAAAAGAGGACATCGGTAAACCAGGGGAGGAGTCCTGAGGAGATAATTTGCATATTCCCACTGCATTTTGGGGTAAGTGAAGAGTCTCCGTGAGCTCAAAGAACACTGGATTTTGGCTGTTGGAGCTGAAAAGAGGACATCGGTAAACCAGGGGAGGAGTCCTGAGGAGATAATTTGCATATTCCCACTGCATTTTGGGGTAAGTGAAGAGTCTCCGTGAGCTCAAAGAACACTGGATTTTGGCTGTTGGAGCTGAAAAGAGGACATCGGTAAACCAGGGGAGGAGTCCTGAGGAGATAATTTGCATATTCCCACTGCATTTTGGGGTAAGTGAAGAGTCTCCGTGAGCTCAAAGAACACTGGATTTTGGCTGTTGGAGCTGAAAAGAGGACATCGGTAAACCGCGCGCCTACCGGCGCGCGCATTTTGAAGCTTTTTTTTTAAGCTTTTTTCACTGTTTTCAGAACATTAACAGTAAGAACATGGAAGAGTCCAGGAGCCATTTGGTGAGCTGCATATCCTGCTACATGTTCACAGACTTGCCAGTGGAAAAGCCAAACTTCACATGCCAGAAATGCAAGCTTGTGTCCCTGTTGGAGGAAAAGTTGCGAAATCTAGAAGAGAGGTTAACTACCTTGAAAATCATTAAGGAAGGTGAAGAGTTCTTAGACAGAGCAGAATTATCTCTTCATGATTCAGAAAGAGAAGAAATTCGAACTGCACCTGAGGAAACAGAGGAATGGAAGCATGTGACCCAGAGAAGCAGGAGGATCGAGAGGCAGTCAGCACCCATACTGCTCAGGAACCAGTACCAGGCTCTCACACAGGAGAACCATGAAGAAATACAGCAAGATAAGACTTTGCCAGCAATGAATAACCTTGTAAGCCCTCAGGATCCTCCTGGATGGAGAAAGAAGAATGTTGTGAAGAAAAAACGGAGAGTGGTGGTCATGGGGGATTCCCTGTTAAGAGGAACAGAGGCTGCTATCTGCAGACCAGACATAACCTCAAGAGAAATGTGCTGTCTTCCAGGAGCAAAAATTAAAGATGTGTCTGACAGGATATCAAGACTCTTCAGACCTACAGATCACTACCCATTCCTGCTAATACATGTGGGGACAAATGACACCGCAAGAAAGGACCTGGAAACCATCTGCAGTGACTTTGAAGACTTGGGCAAGAAAGTGAAAGAATTGGGAGCGCAGGTGGTCTTCTCATCCATCCTCCCAGTGGATGGCCATGGAACAATGAGGTGGAATAAGATTCTACAGGTGAACAACTGGCTACGTCGATGGTGCCATCAACAAGGATTTGGATTTCTGGATCACGGAATGAATTACCTATACGATGGACTACTTGCTAGAGATGGGGTGCACCTTACGAAGACTGGAAAACATGTTTTTGGAAATTGCCTTGCTGCACTCATCAGGAGAGCTTTAAACTAGAACAATGTGGGAAGGGAAGCAAAAGGCCAGAAAAAGCCATACAGCTGACAAATACTATTGAGATCTCTGCTACTGGAAGTGGAAAGGAAGAACAAAGACAAAACAATTTAAATAATAAAAATATGGGAGGAAGAGAAACCAATCACAAACTAAAATGTTTTTATACAAATGCACAAAGCATGGGCAACAAACAAGGAGAATTAGAACTACTAACGCAGGAAAAGAAATATGATGTCATTGGAATCACTGAAACTTGGTGGGACGATACACATGATTGGAATAAAAGGCTAAAAGGATACAACTTATTTGCAAGAAACAGACTTGATAAACGAGGAGGAGGTGTCGCATTGTATGTTAGAAAAGCGTATATCTGCACAGAGATTGAAGCTTCAGAGACTGGGAGTTCTGTGGAAACTGTTTGGGTAAGAATACAAGGAGAGAACAACGGAAAGGACACCATTGTAGGCATTTACTACAGGCCACCTGGGCAAGCTGAAGATATGGATGAACTCTTTATGTATCAAATGACCAAGTTCTCAAAAAAATATGACGTAGTGGTCATGGGAGATTTCAACTATCCAGACATTTGTTGGGAATCTCTCTCAAGTAAAACTAACAGGTCAAGCAAATTCTTATCCTCTCTTGCTGACAACTTTATCTTCCAAAAGGTAGGGGAGAAAACAAGGGGATCTGCTACTTTGGATCTAATCCTTATAAACAAGGAGGAAATGGTTGAGGAGGTAAAGGTGGCTGGGACCCTAGGAGGCAGCGATCATGCTATTATAGAATTTTGGATAACTAGAGGAGGAAGACATGTGAAGACTCAAACTTCAAGGTTAGATTTTAGAAAGGCAGATTTTAAGAGACTCAGAAAGAGAATAGGAGGGATCCAATGGCTGGATGTCCTTAAGGACAAAAATGTCCAGGAAGGATGGGAAATTTTTAAAAATGAGATTCTCAAAGCACAATCGTTAACAATCCCGAAAAGTAGGAAGAATGGGAAGCATTTAAGGAAACCAGGATGGATGAACACAGAACTTAAACACATGCTAAAAAGAAAGAAAGAAATGTTTATTAAATGGAAAGAGGGAGGCATATCTAAAGAAGATTATAATGCAGTCTGCAGATCCTGCAGGGCACGTATCAGGTTAGCTAAAGCTGACAATGAATTAAGGCTTGCAAGAGATGTCAAAAGCAATAAAAAAGGATTTTGGGGGTATGTCAAAAGTAAAAGAAAAGTCAAAGATGCTATAGGATTTTTACAGGATGAAAATGGAGAAATGGTAAGAGAGGATGTTGAGAAGGCCAAACTTTTTAATTCCTATTTTGCATCTGTTTTCTCTCAGAAAGAAAATGTAACATCAACTGATCTTCACTGTCCTTTTAAAGGAATAGAAGAATCCAAGTTATCTGTAAACAGAAAGATTGTGAGGGAATATTTAGCTAACATAAATGAGTTCAAGTCTCCAGGTCCAGATGAATTACACCCCAGAGTACTGAAGGAGATCGTAGAAGAAATTTTAGAACCACTCTCCATAATCTTTGAAAATTCTTGGAGAACAGGAGAAGTCCCAGAAGACTGGAGAAGAGCAAATGTTGTTCCTATCTTCAAAAAGGGGAAGAAGGTGGACCCAGGGAACTATAGGCCGGTGAGTCTGACTTCTATACCAGGAAAGATCTTTGAACAAATTATTAAACAACATGTATGTAAGTACCTGGATAAGAATGAAGTGATTAACCAGAGTCAGCATGGGTTTATAACTAACAAGTCATGTCAGACTAACTTAATTTCCTTCTATGACAGAATCACTGACTGGGTGGATCAGGGAAATGCTGTAGATATAGTATATCTTGACTTCAGCAAAGCATTTGACAAAGTATCTCACACCATCCTTATTGAAAAAATGACCAAGTATGCAATGGACCAGGCAACTGTTAGGTGGATTCATAACTGGCTTAGTGATCGGACTCAAAGGGTGATTGTAAATGGCTTCACATCCAGCTGGATGAATGTCTCAAGTGGGGTACCACAGGGCTCCGTCCTGGGACCTGTATTGTTCAGCATCTTTATCAATGATTTAGATGAAGGAATTGAGGGTAAACTGATTAAATTTGCTGATGACACAAAGCTAGGAGGGATAGCTAATACTAGAGAAGAGAGAGAGAGGATTCAAAAAGACCTAAATAAACTGGAGCAGTGGGCAGCAACCAACAGAATGGTTTTTAACAGGGAAAAATGCAAAGTACTACATCTGGGCAATAAAAATGAAAAAAGCATATACAGAATGGGAGGAATAGAGCTAAACAACAGTACATGTGAAAAAGACTTAGGTATACTAATAGATCATAGACTGAACATGAGTCAACAGTGTGATGCAGCAGCAAAAAAGGCAAATACAATTCTGGGATGTATTAACAGAAGCATACAGTCTAGATCACGTGAAGTCATTATTGGTCTTTACTCCTCTTTGGTCAGACCTCATCTGGAATACTGTGTACAGTTTTGGGCACCACATTTTAAAAAAGACATAGACAAACTGGAGCAAGTTCAGAGAAGAGCGACCAGAATGGTGACTGGTCTGCAAACCATGTCCTATGAGGAACGGTTGCAGGATTTGGGAATGTTTAGCTTGCAAAAAAGAAGACTGAGAGGAGACTTAATAGCTGTCTACAAATATGTCAAGGGCTGTCACATTGTAGAAGGATCATCTTTATTCTCATTTGCACAAGGAAAGACTAGAAGCAATGGGATGAAACTAAATGGGAGGAGACACAGATTAGATATTAGAAAAAACTTTTTGACAGTTAGGGTGATTAATGAGTGGAACAGGCTGCCACGAGAGGTGGTGAGTTCCCCTTCAATGGACGTCTTCAAACAGAGGCTGGACAGACATCTGTCTGAGATGATTTAGTGAATCCTGCTTTGAGCAGGGGGTTGGACCAGATGACCCAGGAGGTCCCTTCCAACTCTACCATTCTATGATTCTATGAATATTCATTGATTTTTGCCATTGAAAAACGTCCAGAAATGATTGAAGCTACTGACTGAATGAAAGGAGCTGGCATCTCACTCTCTTTGAATCTTCTTTATCATGCTAAGAGGAGCAGGAAAAAGCAAAAAATTTCAGAATTGCACCTTGCAATGCGGAGAAATTACTGTTTGTGCATTTACAATATTCATTGATTTTTGCCATTGAAAAACATCATGTTATTCATATACCAGAAATGTTTGAAGCTACTGACTGAGTGAAAGGAGCTGGCATCTCACTCTATTTGAATATTCTTTATCATGCTAAGAGGAGCAGAAAAAAGCAAAAAATTTCAGAATTGCACCTTGCAATGCGGAGAAATTACTGTTTGTGCATTTACAATATTCATTGATTTTTGCCATTGAAAAACGTCCAGAAATGATTGAAGCTACTGACTGAATGAAAGGAGCTGGCATCTCACTCTCTTTGAATCTTCTTTATCATGCTAAGAGGAGCAGGAAAAAGCAAAAAATTTCAAAATTGCACCTTGCAATGCGGAGAAATTACTGTTTGTGCATTTACAATATTCATTGATTTTTGCCATTGAAAAACATCATGTTATTCATATACCAGAAATGTTTGAAGCTACTGACTGAATGAAAGGAGCTGGCATCTCACTCTCTTTGAATCTTCTTTATCATGCTAAGAGGAGCAGGAAAAAGCAAAAAAATTCAGAATTGCACCTTGCAATGCGGAGAAATTACTGTTTGTGCATTTACAATATTCATTGATTTTTGCCATTGAAAAACGTCCAGAAATGATTGAAGCTACTGACTGAATGAAAGGAGCTGGCATCTCACTCTCTTTGAATCTTCTCTATCATGCTAAGAGGAGCAGGAAAAAGCAAAAAATTTCAGAATTGCACCTTGCAATGCGGAGAAATTACTGTTTGTGCATTTACAATATTCATTGATTTTTGCCATTGAAAAACATCATGTTATTCATATACCAGAAATGTTTGAAGCTACTGACTGAATGAAAGGAGCTGGCATCTCACTCTCTTTGAATCTTCTTTATCATGCTAAGAGGAGCAGAAAAAAGCAAA
This sequence comes from Phyllobates terribilis, assembly GCF_046119375.1. Lineage (NCBI taxonomy): Eukaryota > Metazoa > Chordata > Amphibia > Anura > Dendrobatidae > Phyllobates > Phyllobates terribilis. The sequence goes on from NW_027363274.1 coordinate 239,132, forward strand.
AAATTTCAGAATTGCACCTTTCAATGCGGAGAAATTACTGTTTGTGCATTTACAATATTCATTGATTTTTGCCATTGAAAAACATCCAGAAATGATTGAAGCTACTGACTGAATGAAAGGAGCTGGCATCTCACTCTCTTTCAATCTTGTTTATCATGCTAAGAGGAGCAGGAAAAAGCAAAAAATTTCAGAATTGCACCTTGCAATGCGGAGAAATTACTGTTTGTGCATTTACAATATTCATTGATTTTTGCCATTGAAAAACGTCCAGAAATGATTGAAGCTACTGACTGAATGAAAGGAGCTGGCATCTCACTCTCTTTGAATCTTCTTTATCATGCTAAGAGGAGCAGGAAAAAGCAAAAAATTTCAAAATTGCACCTTGCAATGCGGAGAAATTACTGTTTGTGCATTTACAATATTCATTGATTTTTGCCATTGAAAAACATCATGTTATTCATATACCAGAAATGTTTGAAGCTACTGACTGAATGAAAGGAGCTGGCATCTCACTCTCTTTGAATCTTCTTTATCATGCTAAGAGGAGCAGGAAAAAGCAAAAAATTTCAGAATTGCACCTTGCAATGCGGAGAAATTACTGTTTGTGCATTTACAATATTCATTGATTTTTGCCATTGAAAAACGTCCAGAAATGATTGAAGCTACTGACTGAATGAAAGGAGCTGGCATCTCACTCTCTTTGAATCTTCTTTATCATGCTAAGAGGAGCAGGAAAAAGCAAAAAATTTCAGAATTGCACCTTGCAATGCGGAGAAATTACTGTTTGTGCATTTACAATATTCATTGATTTTTGCCATTGAAAAACGTCCAGAAATGATTGAAGCTACTGACTGAATGAAAGGAGCTGGCATCTCACTCTCTTTGAATCTTGTTTATCTTGCTAAGAGGAGCAGGAAAAAGCAAAAAATTTCAGAATTGCACCTTGCAATGCGGAGAAATTACTGTTTGTGCATTTACAATATTCATTGATTTTTGCCATTGAAAAATGTCCAGAAATGATTGAAGCTACTGACTGAATGAAAGGAGCTGGCATCTCACTCTCTTTGAATCTTCTTTATCATGCTAAGAGGAGCAGGAAAAAGCAAAAAATTTCAGAATTGCACCTTGCAATGCGGAGAAATTACTGTTTGTGCATTTACAATATTCATTGATTTTTGCCATTGAAAAACATCATGTTATTCATATACCAGAAATGTTTGAAGCTACTGACTGAGTGAAAGGAGCTGGCATCTCACTCTCTTTGAATCTTCTTTATCATGCTAAGAGGAGCAGAAAAAAGCAAAAAATTTCAGAATTGCACCTTGCAATGCGGAGAAATTACTGTTTGTGCATTTACAATATTCATTGATTTTTGCCATTGAAAAACGTCCAGAAATGATTGAGGCTACTGACTGAATGAAAGGAGCTGGCATCTCACTCTCTTTGAATCTTCTTTATCATGCTAAGAGGAGCAGGAAAAAGCAAAAAATTTCAGAATTGCACCTTGCAATGCGGAGAAATTACTGTTTGTGCATTTACAATATTCATTGATTTTTGCAATTGAAAAACATCATGTTATTCATATACCAGAAATGTTTGAAGCTACTGACTGAATGAAAGGAGCTGGCATCTCACTCTCTTTGAATCTTCTTTATCATGCTAAGAGGAGCAGGAAAAAGCAAAAAATTTCAGAATTGCACCTTGCAATGCGGAGAAATTACTGTTTGTGCATTTACAATATTCATTGATTTTTGCCATTGAAAAACGTCCAGAAATGATTGAAGCTACTGACTGAATGAAAGGAGCTGGCATCTCACTCTCTTTGAATCTTCTTTATCATGCTAAGAGGAGCAGGAAAAAGCAAAAAATTTCAGAATTGCACCTTGCAATGCGGAGAAATTACTGTTTGTGCATTTACAATATTCATTGATTTTTGCCATTGAAAAACGTCCAGAAATGATTGAAGCTACTGACTGAATGAAAGGAGCTGGCATCTCACTCTCTTTGAATCTTCTTTATCATGCTAAGAGGAGCAGGAAAAAGCAAAAAATTTCAGAATTGCACCTTGCAATGCGGAGAAATTACTGTTTGTGCATTTACAATATTCATTGATTTTTGCCATTGAAAAACGTCCAGAAATGATTGACGCTACTGACTGAATGAAAGGAGCTGGCATCTCACTCTCTTTGAATCTTCTTTATCTTGCTAAGAGGAGCAGGAAAAAGCAAAAAATTTCAGAATTGCACCTTGCAATGCGGAGAAATTACTGTTTGTGCATTTACAATATTCATTGATTTTTGCCATTGAAAAACGTCCAGAAATGATTGAAGCTACTGACTGAATGAAAGGAGCTGGCATCTCACTCTCTTTGAATCTTCTTTATCATGCTAAGAGGAGCAGGAAAAAGCAAAAAATTTCAGAATTGCACCTTGCAATGCGGAGAAATTACTGTTTGTGCATTTACAATATTCATTGATTTTTGCCATTGAAAAACATCATGTTATTCATATACCAGAAATGTTTGAAGCTACTGACTGAATGAAAGGAGCTGGCATCTCACTCTCTTTGAATCTTCTTTATCATGCTAAGAGGAGCAGGAAAAAGCAAAAAATTTCAGAATTGCACCTTGCAATGCGGAGAAATTACTGTTTGTGCATTTACAATATTCATTGATTTTTGCCATTGAAAAACGTCCAGAAATGATTGAAGCTACTGACTGAATGAAAGGAGCTGGCATCTCACTCTCTTTGAATCTTCTTTATCATGCTAAGAGGAGCAGGAAAAAGCAAAAAAATTCAGAATTGCACCTTGCAATGCGGAGAAATTACTGTTTGTGCATTTACAATATTCATTGATTTTTGCCATTGAAAAACGTCCAGAAATGATTGAAGCTACTGACTGAATGAAAGGAGCTGGCATCTCACTCTCTTTGAATCTTCTTTATCATGCTAAGAGGAGCAGGAAAAAGCAAAAAATTTCAGAATTGCACCTTGCAATGCGGAGAAATTACTGTTTGTGCATTTACAATATTCATTGATTTTTGCCATTGAAAAACATCATGTTATTCATATACCAGAAATGTTTGAAGCTACTGACTGAATGAAAGGAGCTGGCATCTCACTCTCTTTGAATCTTCTTTATCATGCTAAGAGGAGCAGGAAAAAGCAAAAAATTTCAGAATTGCACCTTGCAATGCGGAGAAATTACTGTTTGTGCATTTACAATATTCATTGATTTTTGCATTGAAAAACGTCCAGAAATGATTGAAGCTACTGACTGAATGAAAGGAGCTGGCATCTCATTCTCTTTGAATCTTGTTTATCATGCTAAGAGGAGCAGGAAAAAGCAAAAAATTTCAGAATTGCACCTTGCAATGCGGAGAAATTACTGTTTGTGCATTTACAATATTCATTGATTTTTGCCATTGAAAAACGTCCAGAAATGATTGAAGCTACTGACTGAATGAAAGGAGCTGGCATCTCACTCTCTTTGAATCTTCTTTATCATGCTTAGAGGAGCAGGAAAAAGCAAAAAATTTCAGAATTGCACCTTGCAATGCGGAGAAATTACTGTTTGTGCATTTACAATATTCATTGATTTTTGCCATTGAAAAACATCATGTTATTCATATACCAGAAATGATTGAAGCTACTGACTGAATGAAAGGAGCTGGCATCTCACTCTCTTTGAATCTTCTTTATCATGCTAAGAGGAGCAGGAAAAAGCAAAAAATTTCAGAATTGCACCTTGCAATGCGGAGAAATTACTGTTTGTGCATTTACAATATTCAATGATTTTTGCCATTGAAAAACGTCCAGAAATGATTGAAGCTACTGACTGAATGAAAGGAGCTGGCATCTCACTCTCTTTGAATCTTGTTTATCATGCTAAGAGGAGCAGGAAAAAGCAAAAAAATTCAGAATTGCACCTTGCAATGCGGAGAAATTACTGTTTGTGCATTTACAATATTCATTGATTTTTGCCATTGAAAAACGTCCAGAAATGATTGAAGCTACTGACTGAATGAAAGGAGCTGGCATCTCACTCTCTTTGAATCTTCTTTATCATGCTAAGAGGAGCAGGAAAAAGCAAAAAATTTCAAAATTGCACCTTGCAATGCGGAGAAATTACTGTTTGTGCATTTACAATATTCATTGATTTTTGCCATTGAAAAACATCATGTTATTCATATACCAGAAATGTTTGAAGCTACTGACTGAATGAAAGGAGCTGGCATCTCACTCTCTTTGAATCTTCTTTATCATGCTAAGAGGAGCAGGAAAAAGCAAAAAAATTCAGAATTGCACCTTGCAATGCGGAGAAATTACTGTTTGCGCATTTACAATATTCATTGATTTTTGCCATTGAAAAACGTCCAGAAATGATTGAAGCTACTGACTGAATGAAAGGAGCTGGCATCTCACTCTCTTTGAATCTTCTTTATCATGCTAAGAGGAGCAGGAAAAAGCAAAAAATTTCAGAATTGCACCTTGCAATGCGGAGAAATTACTGTTTGTGCATTTACAATATTCATTGATTTTTGCCATTGAAAAACATCATGTTATTCATATACCAGAAATGTTTGAAGCTACTGACTGAATGAAAGGAGCTGGCATCTCACTCTCTTTGAATCTTTATCATGCTAAGAGGAGCAGGAAAAAGCAAAAAATTTCAGAATTGCACCTTGCAATGCGGAGAAATTACTGTTTGTGCATTTACAATATTCATTGATTTTTGCCATTGAAAAACGTCCAGAAATGATTGAAGCTACTGACTGAATGAAAGGAGCTGGCATCTCATTCTCTTTGAATCTTGTTTATCATGCTAAGAGGAGCAGGAAAAAGCAAAAAATTTCAGAATTGCACCTTGCAATGCGGAGAAATTACTGTTTGTGCATTTACAATATTCATTGATTTTTGCCATTGAAAAACGTCCAGAAATGATTGAAGCTACTGACTGAATGAAAGGAGCTGGCATCTCACTCTCTTTGAATCTTCTTTATCATGCTTAGAGGAGCAGGAAAAAGCAAAAAATTTCAGAATTGCACCTTGCAATGCGGAGAAATTACTGTTTGTGCATTTACAATATTCATTGATTTTTGCCATTGAAAAACATCATGTTATTCATATACCAGAAATGTTTGAAGCTACTGACTGAATGAAAGGAGCTGGCATCTCACTCTCTTTGAATCTTCTTTATCATGCTAAGAGGAGCAGAAAAAAGCAAAAAATTTCAGAATTGCACCTTGCAATGCGGAGAAATTACTGTTTGTGCATTTACAATATTCATTGATTTTTGCCATTGAAAAACATCCAGAAATGATTGAAGCTACTGACTGAATGAAAGGAGCTGGCATCTCACTCTCTTTCAATCTTGTTTATCATGCTAAGAGGAGCAGGAAAAAGCAAAAAATTTCAGAATTGCACCTTGCAATGCGGAGAAATTACTGTTTGTGCATTTACAATATTCATTGATTTTTGCCATTGAAAAACGTCCAGAAATGATTGAAGCTACTGACTGAATGAAAGGAGCTGGCATCTCACTCTCTTTGAATCTTCTTTATCATGCTAAGAGGAGCAGGAAAAAGCAAAAAATTTCAAAATTGCACCTTGCAATGCGGAGAAATTACTGTTTGTGCATTTACAATATTCATTGATTTTTGCCATTGAAAAACATCATGTTATTCATATACCAGAAATGTTTGAAGCTACTGACTGAATGAAAGGAGCTGGCATCTCACTCTCTTTGAATCTTCTTTATCATGCTAAGAGGAGCAGGAAAAAGCAAAAAATTTCAGAATTGCTCCTTGCAATGCGGAGAAATTACTGTTTGTGCATTTACAATATTCATTGATTTTTGCCATTGAAAAACGTCCAGAAATGATTGAAGCTACTGACTGAATGAAAGGAGCTGGCATCTCACTCTCTTTGAATCTTGTTTATCTTGCTAAGAGGAGCAGGAAAAAGCAAAAAATTTCAGAATTGCACCTTGCAATGCGGAGAAATTACTGTTTGTGCATTTACAATATTCATTGATTTTTGCCATTGAAAAACGTCCAGAAATGATTGAAGCTACTGACTGAATGAAAGGAGCTGGCATCTCACTCTCTTTGAATCTTCTTTATCATGCTAAGAGGAGCAGGAAAAAGCAAAAAATTTCAGAATTGCACCTTGCAATGCGGAGAAATTACTGTTTGTGCATTTACAATTTTCATTGATTTTTGCCATTGAAAAACATCATGTTATTCATATACCAGAAATGTTTGAAGCTACTGACTGAGTGAAAGGAGCTGGCATCTCACTCTCTTTGAATCTTCTTTATCATGCTAAGAGGAGCAGAAAAAAGCAAAAAATTTCAGAATTGCACCTTGCAATGCGGAGAAATTACTGTTTGTGCATTTACAATATTCATTGATTTTTGCCATTGAAAAACGTCCAGAAATGATTGAAGCTACTGACTGAATGAAAGGAGCTGGCATCTCACTCTCTTTGAATCTTCTTTATCATGCTAAGAGGAGCAGGAAAAAGCAAAAAATTTCAAAATTGCACCTTGCAATGCGGAGAAATTACTGTTTGTGCATTTACAATATTCATTGATTTTTGCCATTGAAAAACATCATGTTATTCATATACCAGAAATGTTTGAAGCTACTGACTGAATGAAAGGAGCTGGCATCTCACTCTCTTTGAATCTTCTTTATCATGCTAAGAGGAGCAGGAAAAAGCAAAAAAATTCAGAATTGCACCTTGCAATGCGGAGAAATTACTGTTTGTGCATTTACAATATTCATTGATTTTTGCCATTGAAAAACGTCCAGAAATGATTGAAGCTACTGACTGAATGAAAGGAGCTGGCATCTCACTCTCTTTGAATCTTCTCTATCATGCTAAGAGGAGCAGGAAAAAGCAAAAAATTTCAGAATTGCACCTTGCAATGCGGAGAAATTACTGTTTGTGCATTTACAATATTCATTGATTTTTGCATTGGAAAACATCATGTTATTCATATACCAGAAATGTTTGAATCTACTGACTGAATGAAAGGAGCTGGCATCTCACTCTCTTTGAATCTTCTTTATCATGCTAAGAGGAGCAGGAAAAAGCAAAAAATTTCAGAATTGCACCTTGCAATGCGGAGAAATTACTGTTTGTGCATTTACAATATTCATTGATTTTTGCCATTGAAAAACGTCCAGAAATGATTGAAGCTACTGACTGAATGAAAGGAGCTGGCATCTCATTCTCTTTGAATCTTGTTTATCATGCTAAGAGGAGCAGGAAAAAGCAAAAAATTTCAGAATTGCACCTTGCAATGCGGAGAAATTACTGTTTGTGCATTTACAATATTCATTGATTTTTGCCATTGAAAAATGTCCAGAAATGATTGAAGCTACTGACTGAATGAAAGGAGCTGGCATCTCACTCTCTTTGAATCTTCTTTATCATGCTTAGAGGAGCAGGAAAAAGCAAAAAATTTCAGAATTGCACCTTGCAATGCGGAGAAATTACTGTTTGTGCATTTACAATATTCATTGATTTTTGCCATTGAAAAACATCATGTTATTCATATACCAGAAATGTTTGAAGCTACTGACTGAATGAAAGGAGCTGGCATCTCACTCTCTTTGAATCTTCTTTATCATGCTAAGAGGAGCAGAAAAAAGCAAAAAATTTCAGAATTGCACCTTGCAATGCGGAGAAATTACTGTTTGTGCATTTACAATATTCATTGATTTTTGCCATTGAAAAACATCCAGAAATGATTGAAGCTACTGACTGAATGAAAGGAGCTGGCATCTCACTCTCTTTCAATCTTGTTTATCATGCTAAGAGGAGCAGGAAAAAGCAAAAAATTTCAGAATTGCACCTTGCAATGCGGAGAAATTACTGTTTGTGCATTTACAATATTCATTGATTTTTGCCATTGAAAAACGTCCAGAAATGATTGAAGCTACTGACTGAATGAAAGGAGCTGGCATCTCACTCTCTTTGAATCTTCTTTATCATGCTAAGAGGAGCAGGAAAAAGCAAAAAATTTCAAAATTGCACCTTGCAATGCGGAGAAATTACTGTTTGTGCATTTACAATATTCATTGATTTTTGCCATTGAAAAACATCATGTTATTCATATACCAGAAATGTTTGAAGCTACTGACTGAATGAAAGGAGCTGGCATCTCACTCTCTTTGAATCTTCTTTATCATGCTAAGAGGAGCAGGAAAAAGCAAAAAATTTCAGAATTGCACCTTGCAATGCGGAGAAATTACTGTTTGTGCATTTACAATATTCATTGATTTTTGCCATTGAAAAACGTCCAGAAATGATTGAAGCTACTGACTGAATGAAAGGAGCTGGCATCTCACTCTCTTTGAATCTTCTTTATCATGCTAAGAGGAGCAGGAAAAAGCAAAAAATTTCAGAATTGCACCTTGCAATGCGGAGAAATTACTGTTTGTGCATTTACAATATTCATTGATTTTTGCCATTGAAAAACGTCCAGAAATGATTGAAGCTACTGACTGAATGAAAGGAGCTGGCATCTCACTCTCTTTGAATCTTGTTTATCTTGCTAAGAGGAGCAGGAAAAAGCAAAAAATTTCAGAATTGCACCTTGCAATGCGGAGAAATTACTGTTTGTGCATTTACAATATTCATTGATTTTTGCCATTGAAAAATGTCCAGAAATGATTGAAGCTACTGACTGAATGTAAGGAGCTGGCATCTCACTCTCTTTGAATCTTCTTTATCATGCTAAGAGGAGCAGGAAAAAGCAAAAAATTTCAGAATTGCACCTTGCAATGCGGAGAAATTACTGTTTGTGCATTTACACTATTCTTTGATTTTTGCCATTGAAAAACATCATGTTATTCATATACCAGAAATGTTTGAAGCTACTGACTGAATGAAAGGAGCTGGCATCTCACTCTCTTTGAATCTTCTTTATCATGCTAAGAGGAGCAGGAAAAAGCAAAAAATTTCAGAATTGCACCTTGCAATGCGGAGAAATTACTGTTTGTGCATTTACAATATTCATTGATTTTTGCCATTGAAAAACGTCCAGAAATGATTGAAGCTACTGACTGAATGAAAGGAGCTGGCATCTCACTCTCTTTGAATCTTCTTTATCATGCTAAGAGGAGCAGGAAAAAGCAAAAAAATTCAGAATTGCACCTTGCAATGCGGAGAAATTACTGTTTGTGCATTTACAATATTCATTGATTTTTGCCATTGAAAAACGTCCAGAAATGATTGAAGCTACTGACTGAATGAAAGGAGCTGGCATCTCACTCTCTTTGAATCTTCTTTATCATGCTAAGAGGAGCAGGAAAAAGCAAAAAATTTCAGAATTGCACCTTGCAATGCGGAGAAATTACTGTTTGTGCATTTACAATATTCATTGATTTTTGCCATTGAAAAACATCATGTTATTCATATACCAGAAATGTTTGAAGCTACTGACTGAATGAAAGGAGCTGGCATCTCACTCTCTTTGAATCTTCTTTATCATGCTAAGAGGAGCAGGAAAAAGCAAAAAATTTCAGAATTGCACCTTGCAATGCGGAGAAATTACTGTTTGTGCATTTACAATATTCATTGATTTTTGCATTGAAAAACGTCCAGAAATGATTGAAGCTACTGACTGAATGAAAGGAGCTGGCATCTCATTCTCTTTGAATCTTGTTTATCATGCTAAGAGGAGCAGGAAAAAGCAAAAAATTTCAGAATTGCACCTTGCAATGCGGAGAAATTACTGTTTGTGCATTTACAATATTCATTGATTTTTGCCATTGAAAAACGTCCAGAAATGATTGAAGCTACTGACTGAATGAAAGGAGCTGGCATCTCACTCTCTTTGAATCTTCTTTATCATGCTTAGAGGAGCAGGAAAAAGCAAAAAATTTCAGAATTGCACCTTGCAATGCGGAGAAATTACTGTTTGTGCATTTACAATATTCATTGATTTTTGCCATTGAAAAACATCATGTTATTCATATACCAGAAATGATTGAAGCTACTGACTGAATGAAAGGAGCTGGCATCTCACTCTCTTTGAATCTTCTTTATCATGCTAAGAGGAGCAGGAAAAAGCAAAAAATTTCAGAATTGCACCTTGCAATGCGGAGAAATTACTGTTTGTGCATTTACAATATTCAATGATTTTTGCCATTGAAAAACGTCCAGAAATGATTGAAGCTACTGACTGAATGAAAGGAGCTGGCATCTCACTCTCTTTGAATCTTGTTTATCATGCTAAGAGGAGCAGGAAAAAGCAAAAAAATTCAGAATTGCACCTTGCAATGCGGAGAAATTACTGTTTGTGCATTTACAATATTCATTGATTTTTGCCATTGAAAAACGTCCAGAAATGATTGAAGCTACTGACTGAATGAAAGGAGCTGGCATCTCACTCTCTTTGAATCTTCTTTATCATGCTAAGAGGAGCAGGAAAAAGCAAAAAATTTCAAAATTGCACCTTGCAATGCGGAGAAATTACTGTTTGTGCATTTACAATATTCATTGATTTTTGCCATTGAAAAACATCATGTTATTCATATACCAGAAATGTTTGAAGCTACTGACTGAATGAAAGGAGCTGGCATCTCACTCTCTTTGAATCTTCTTTATCATGCTAAGAGGAGCAGGAAAAAGCAAAAAAATTCAGAATTGCACCTTGCAATGCGGAGAAATTACTGTTTGCGCATTTACAATATTCATTGATTTTTGCCATTGAAAAACGTCCAGAAATGATTGAAGCTACTGACTGAATGAAAGGAGCTGGCATCTCACTCTCTTTGAATCTTCTTTATCATGCTAAGAGGAGCAGGAAAAAGCAAAAAATTTCAGAATTGCACCTTGCAATGCGGAGAAATTACTGTTTGTGCATTTACAATATTCATTGATTTTTGCCATTGAAAAACATCATGTTATTCATATACCAGAAATGTTTGAAGCTACTGACTGAATGAAAGGAGCTGGCATCTCACTCTCTTTGAATCTTTATCATGCTAAGAGGAGCAGGAAAAAGCAAAAAATTTCAGAATTGCACCTTGCAATGCGGAGAAATTACTGTTTGTGCATTTACAATATTCATTGATTTTTGCCATTGAAAAACGTCCAGAAATGATTGAAGCTACTGACTGAATGAAAGGAGCTGGCATCTCATTCTCTTTGAATCTTGTTTATCATGCTAAGAGGAGCAGGAAAAAGCAAAAAATTTCAGAATTGCACCTTGCAATGCGGAGAAATTACTGTTTGTGCATTTACAATATTCATTGATTTTTGCCATTGAAAAACGTCCAGAAATGATTGAAGCTACTGACTGAATGAAAGGAGCTGGCATCTCACTCTCTTTGAATCTTCTTTATCATGCTTAGAGGAGCAGGAAAAAGCAAAAAATTTCAGAATTGCACCTTGCAATGCGGAGAAATTACTGTTTGTGCATTTACAATATTCATTGATTTTTGCCATTGAAAAACATCATGTTATTCATATACCAGAAATGTTTGAAGCTACTGACTGAATGAAAGGAGCTGGCATCTCACTCTCTTTGAATCTTCTTTATCATGCTAAGAGGAGCAGAAAAAAGCAAAAAATTTCAGAATTGCACCTTGCAATGCGGAGAAATTACTGTTTGTGCATTTACAATATTCATTGATTTTTGCCATTGAAAAACATCCAGAAATGATTGAAGCTACTGACTGAATGAAAGGAGCTGGCATCTCACTCTCTTTCAATCTTGTTTATCATGCTAAGAGGAGCAGGAAAAAGCAAAAAATTTCAGAATTGCACCTTGCAATGCGGAGAAATTACTGTTTGTGCATTTACAATATTCATTGATTTTTGCCATTGAAAAACGTCCAGAAATGATTGAAGCTACTGACTGAATGAAAGGAGCTGGCATCTCACTCTCTTTGAATCTTCTTTATCATGCTAAGAGGAGCAGGAAAAAGCAAAAAATTTCAAAATTGCACCTTGCAATGCGGAGAAATTACTGTTTGTGCATTTACAATATTCATTGATTTTTGCCATTGAAAAACATCATGTTATTCATATACCAGAAATGTTTGAAGCTACTGACTGAATGAAAGGAGCTGGCATCTCACTCTCTTTGAATCTTCTTTATCATGCTAAGAGGAGCAGGAAAAAGCAAAAAATTTCAGAATTGCACCTTGCAATGCGGAGAAATTACTGTTTGTGCATTTACAATATTCATTGATTTTTGCCATTGAAAAACGTCCAGAAATGATTGAAGCTACTGACTGAATGAAAGGAGCTGGCATCTCACTCTCTTTGAATCTTGTTTATCTTGCTAAGAGGAGCAGGAAAAAGCAAAAAATTTCAGAATTGCACCTTGCAATGCGGAGAAATTACTGTTTGTGCATTTACAATATTCATTGATTTTTGCCATTGAAAAACGTCCAGAAATGATTGAAGCTACTGACTGAATGAAAGGAGCTGGCATCTCACTCTCTTTGAATCTTCTTTATCATGCTAAGAGGAGCAGGAAAAAGCAAAAAATTTCAGAATTGCACCTTGCAATGCGGAGAAATTACTGTTTGTGCATTTACAATTTTCATTGATTTTTGCCATTGAAAAACATCATGTTATTCATATACCAGAAATGTTTGAAGCTACTGACTGAGTGAAAGGAGCTGGCATCTCACTCTCTTTGAATCTTCTTTATCATGCTAAGAGGAGCAGAAAAAAGCAAAAAATTTCAGAATTGCACCTTGCAATGCGGAGAAATTACTGTTTGTGCATTTACAATATTCATTGATTTTTGCCATTGAAAAACGTCCAGAAATGATTGAAGCTACTGACTGAATGAAAGGAGCTGGCATCTCACTCTCTTTGAATCTTCTTTATCATGCTAAGAGGAGCAGGAAAAAGCAAAAAATTTCAAAATTGCACCTTGCAATGCGGAGAAATTACTGTTTGTGCATTTACAATATTCATTGATTTTTGCCATTGAAAAACATCATGTTATTCATATACCAGAAATGTTTGAAGCTACTGACTGAATGAAAGGAGCTGGCATCTCACTCTCTTTGAATCTTCTTTATCATGCTAAGAGGAGCAGGAAAAAGCAAAAAAATTCAGAATTGCACCTTGCAATGCGGAGAAATTACTGTTTGTGCATTTACAATATTCATTGATTTTTGCCATTGAAAAACGTCCAGAAATGATTGAAGCTACTGACTGAATGAAAGGAGCTGGCATCTCACTCTCTTTGAATCTTCTCTATCATGCTAAGAGGAGCAGGAAAAAGCAAAAAATTTCAGAATTGCACCTTGCAATGCGGAGAAATTACTGTTTGTGCATTTACAATATTCATTGATTTTTGCCATTGAAAAACATCATGTTATTCATATACCAGAAATGTTTGAAGCTACTGACTGAATGAAAGGAGCTGGCATCTCACTCTCTTTGAATCTTCTTTATCATGCTAAGAGGAGCAGGAAAAAGCAAAAAATTTCAGAATTGCACCTTGCAATGCGGAGAAATTACTGTTTGTGCATTTACAATATTCATTGATTTTTGCCATTGAAAAACGTCCAGAAATGATTGAAGCTACTGACTGAATGAAAGGAGCTGGCATCTCATTCTCTTTGAATCTTGTTTATCATGCTAAGAGGAGCAGGAAAAAGCAAAAAATTTCAGAATTGCACCTTGCAATGCGGAGAAATTACTGTTTGTGCATTTACAATATTCATTGATTTTTGCCATTGAAAAATGTCCAGAAATGATTGAAGCTACTGACTGAATGAAAGGAGCTGGCATCTCACTCTCTTTGAATCTTCTTTATCATGCTTAGAGGAGCAGGAAAAAGCAAAAAATTTCAGAATTGCACCTTGCAATGCGGAGAAATTACTGTTTGTGCATTTACAATATTCATTGATTTTTGCCATTGAAAAACATCATGTTATTCATATACCAGAAATGTTTGAAGCTACTGACTGAATGAAAGGAGCTGGCATCTCACTCTCTTTGAATCTTCTTTATCATGCTAAGAGGAGCAGAAAAAAGCAAAAAATTTCAGAATTGCACCTTGCAATGCGGAGAAATTACTGTTTGTGCATTTACAATATTCATTGATTTTTGCCATTGAAAAACATCCAGAAATGATTGAAGCTACTGACTGAATGAAAGGAGCTGGCATCTCACTCTCTTTAAATCTTGTTTATCATGCTAAGAGGAGCAGGAAAAAGCAAAAAATTTCAGAATTGCACCTTGCAATGCGGAGAAATTACTGTTTGTGCATTTACAATATTCATTGATTTTTGCCATTGAAAAACGTCCAGAAATGATTGAAGCTACTGACTGAATGAAAGGAGCTGGCATCTCACTCTCTTTGAATCTTCTTTATCATGCTAAGAGGAGCAGGAAAAAGCAAAAAATTTCAAAATTGCACCTTGCAATGCGGAGAAATTACTGTTTGTGCATTTACAATATTCATTGATTTTTGCCATTGAAAAACATCATGTTATTCATATACCAGAAATGTTTGAAGCTACTGACTGAATGAAAGGAGCTGGCATCTCACTCTCTTTGAATCTTCTTTATCATGCTAAGAGGAGCAGGAAAAAGCAAAAAATTTCAGAATTGCACCTTGCAATGCGGAGAAATTACTGTTTGTGCATTTACAATATTCATTGATTTTTGCCATTGAAAAACGTCCAGAAATGATTGAAGCTACTGACTGAATGAAAGGAGCTGGCATCTCACTCTCTTTGAATCTTCTTTATCATGCTAAGAGGAGCAGGAAAAAGCAAAAAATTTCAGAATTGCACCTTGCAATGCGGAGAAATTACTGTTTGTGCATTTACAATATTCATTGATTTTTGCCATTGAAAAACGTCCAGAAATGATTGAAGCTACTGACTGAATGAAAGGAGCTGGCATCTCACTCTCTTTGAATCTTGTTTATCTTGCTAAGAGGAGCAGGAAAAAGCAAAAAATTTCAGAATTGCACCTTGCAATGCGGAGAAATTACTGTTTGTGCATTTACAATATTCATTGATTTTTGCCATTGAAAAATGTCCAGAAATGATTGAAGCTACTGACTGAATGTAAGGAGCTGGCATCTCACTCTCTTTGAATCTTCTTTATCATGCTAAGAGGAGCAGGAAAAAGCAAAAAATTTCAGAATTGCACCTTGCAATGCGGAGAAATTACAGTTTGTGCATTTACAATATTCATTGATTTTTGCCATTGAAAAACATCATGTTATTCATATACCAGAAATGTTTGAAGCTACTGACTGAGTGAAAGGAGCTGGCATCTCACTCTCTTTGAATCTTCTTTATCATGCTAAGAGGAGCAGAAAAAAGCAAAAAATTTCAGAATTGCACCTTGCAATGCGGAGAAATTACTGTTTGTGCATTTACAATATTCATTGATTTTTGCCATTGAAAAACGTCCAGAAATGATTGAGGCTACTGACTGAATGAAAGGAGCTGGCATCTCACTCTCTTTGAATCTTCTTTATCATGCTAAGAGGAGCAGGAAAAAGCAAAAAATTTCAAAATTGCACCTTGCAATGCGGAGAAATTACTGTTTGTGCATTTACAATATTCATTGATTTTTGCCATTGAAAAACATCATGTTATTCATATACCAGAAATGTTTGAAGCTACTGACTGAATGAAAGGAGCTGGCATCTCACTCTCTTTGAATCTTCTTTATCATGCTAAGAGGAGCAGGAAAAAGCAAAAAAATTCAGAATTGCACCTTGCAATGCGGAGAAATTACTGTTTGTGCATTTACAATATTCATTGATTTTTGCCATTGAAAAACGTCCAGAAATGATTGAAGCTACTGACTGAATGAAAGGAGCTGGCATCTCACTCTCTTTGAATCTTCTCTATCATGCTAAGAGGAGCAGGAAAAAGCAAAAAATTTCAGAATTGCACCTTGCAATGCGGAGAAATTACTGTTTGTGCATTTACAATATTCATTGATTTTTGCCATTGAAAAACATCATGTTATTCATATACCAGAAATGTTTGAAGCTACTGACTGAATGAAAGGAGCTGGCATCTCACTCTCTTTGAATCTTCTTTATCATGCTAAGAGGAGCAGGAAAAAGCAAAAAATTTCAGAATTGCACCTTGCAATGCGGAGAAATTACTGTTTGTGCATTTACAATATTCATTGATTTTTGCCATTGAAAAACGTCCAGAAATGATTGAAGCTACTGACTGAATGAAAGGAGCTGGCATCTCATTCTCTTTGAATCTTGTTTATCATGCTAAGAGGAGCAGGAAAAAGCAAAAAATTTCAGAATTGCACCTTGCAATGCGGAGAAATTACTGTTTGTGCATTTACAATATTCATTGATTTTTGCCATTGAAAAACGTCCAGAAATGATTGAAGCTACTGACTGAATGAAAGGAGCTGGCATCTCACTCTCTTTGAATCTTCTTTATCATGCTTAGAGGAGCAGGAAAAAGCAAAAAATTTCAGAATTGCACCTTGCAATGCGGAGAAATTACTGTTTGTGCATTTACAATATTCATTGATTTTTGCCATTGAAAAACATCATGTTATTCATATACCAGAAATGTTTGAAGCTACTGACTGAATGAAAGGAGCTGGCATCTCACTCTCTTTGAATCTTCTTTATCATGCTAAGAGGAGCAGAAAAAAGCAAAAAATTTCAGAATTGCACCTTGCAATGCGGAGAAATTACTGTTTGTGCATTTACAATATTCATTGATTTTTGCCATTGAAAAACATCCAGAAATGATTGAAGCTACTGACTGAATGAAAGGAGCTGGCATCTCACTCTCTTTCAATCTTGTTTATCATGCTAAGAGGAGCAGGAAAAAGCAAAAAATTTCAGAATTGCACCTTGCAATGCGGAGAAATTACTGTTTGTGCATTTACAATATTCATTGATTTTTGCCATTGAAAAACGTCCAGAAATGATTGAAGCTACTGACTGAATGAAAGGAACTGGCATCTCACTCTCTTTGAATCTTCTTTATCATGCTAAGAGGAGCAGGAAAAAGCAAAAAATTTGAAAATTGCACCTTGCAATGCGGAGAAATTACTGTTTGTGCATTTACAATATTCATTGATTTTTGCCATTGAAAAACATCATGTTATTCATATACCAGAAATGTTTGAAGCTACTGACTGAATGAAAGGAGCAGGCATCTCACTCTCTTTGAATCTTCTTTATCATGCTAAGAGGAGCAGGAAAAAGCAAAAAATTTCAGAATTGCACCTTGCAATGCGGAGAAATTACTGTTTGTGCATTTACAATATTCATTGATTTTTGCCATTGAAAAACGTCCAGAAATGATTGAAGCTACTGACTGAATGAAAGGAGCTGGCATCTCACTCACTTTGAATCTTCTTTATCATGCTAAGAGGAGCAGGAAAAAGCAAAAAATTTCAGAATTGCACCTTGCAATGCGGAGAAATTACTGTTTGTGCATTTACAATATTCATTGATTTTTGCCATTGAAAAACGTCCAGAAATGATTGAAGCTACTGACTGAATGAAAGGAGCTGGCATCTCACTCTCTTTGAATCTTGTTTATCTTGCTAAGAGGAGCAGGAAAAAGCAAAAAATTTCAGAATTGCATCTTGCAATGCGGAGAAATTACTGTTTGTGCATTTACAATATTCATTGATTTTTGCCATTGAAAAATGTCCAGAAATGATTGAAGCTACTGACTGAATGAAAGGAGCTGGCATCTCACTCTCTTTGAATCTTCTTTATCATGCTAAGAGGAGCAGGAAAAAGCAAAAAATTTCAGAATTGCACCTTGCAATGCGGAGAAATTACTGTTTGTGCATTTACAATATTCATTGATTTTTGCCATTGAAAAACGTCCAGAAATGATTGAGGCTACTGACTGAATGAAAGGAGCTGGCATCTCACTCTCTTTGAATCTTCTTTATCATGCTAAGAGGAGCAGGAAAAAGCAAAAAATTTCAAAATTGCACCTTGCAATGCGGAGAAATTACTGTTTGTGCATTTACAATATTCATTGATTTTTGCCATTGAAAAACATCATGTTATTCATATACCAGAAATGTTTGAAGCTACTGACTGAATGAAAGGAGCTGGCATCTCACTCTCTTTGAATCTTCTTTATCATGCTAAGAGGAGCAGGAAAAAGCAAAAAATTTCAGAATTGCACCTTGCAATGCGGAGAAATTACTGTTTGTGCATTTACAATATTCATTGATTTTTGCCATTGAAAAACGTCCAGAAATGATTGAAGCTACTGACTGAATGAAAGGAGCTGGCATCTCACTCTCTTTGAATCTTCTTTATCATGCTAAGAGGAGCAGGAAAAAGCAAAAAATTTCAGAATTGCACCTTGCAATGCGGAGAAATTACTGTTTGTGCATTTACAATATTCATTGATTTTTGCCATTGAAAAACGTCCAGAAATGATTGAAGCTACTGACTGAATGAAAGGAGCTGGCATCTCACTCTCTTTGAATCTTCTTTATCATGCTAAGAGGAGCAGGAAAAAGCAAAAAATTTCAGAATTGCACCTTGCAATGCGGAGAAATTACTGTTTGTGCATTTACAATATTCATTGATTTTTGCCATTGAAAAACGTCCAGAAATGATTGAAGCTACTGACTGAATGAAAGGAGCTGGCATCTCACTCTCTTTGAATCTTCTTTATCTTGCTAAGAGGAGCAGGAAAAAGCAAAAAATTTCAGAATTGCACCTTGCAATGCGGAGAAATTACTGTTTGTGCATTTACAATATTCATTGATTTTTGCCATTGAAAAACGTCCAGAAATGATTGAAGCTACTGACTGAATGAAAGGAGCTGGCATCTCACTCTCTTTGAATCTTCTTTATCATGCTAAGAGGAGCAGGAAAAAGCAAAAAATTTCAGAATTGCACCTTGCAATGCGGAGAAATTACTGTTTGTGCATTTACAATATTCATTGATTTTTGCCATTGAAAAACATCATGTTATTCATATACCAGAAATGTTTGAAGCTACTGACTGAATGAAAGGAGCTGGCATCTCACTCTCTTTGAATCTTCTTTATCATGCTAAGAGGAGCAGGAAAAAGCAAAAAATTTCAGAATTGCACCTTGCAATGCGGAGAAATTACTGTTTGTGCATTTACAATATTCATTGATTTTTGCCATTGAAAAACGTCCAGAAATGATTGAAGCTACTGACTGAATGAAAGGAGCTGGCATCTCACTCTCTTTGAATCTTCTTTATCATGCTAAGAGGAGCAGGAAAAAGCAAAAAAATTCAGAATTGCACCTTGCAATGCGGAGAAATTACTGTTTGTGCATTTACAATATTCATTGATTTTTGCCATTGAAAAACGTCCAGAAATGATTGAAGCTACTGACTGAATGAAAGGAGCTGGCATCTCACTCTCTTTGAATCTTCTTTATCATGCTAAGAGGAGCAGGAAAAAGCAAAAAATTTCAGAATTGCACCTTGCAATGCGGAGAAATTACTGTTTGTGCATTTACAATATTCATTGATTTTTGCCATTGAAAAACGTCCAGAAATGATTGAAGCTACTGACTGAATGAAAGGAGCTGGCATCTCACTCTCTTTGAATCTTCTTTATCATGCTAAGAGGAGCAGGAAAAAGCAAAAAATTTCAGAATTGCACCTTGCAATGCGGAGAAATTACTGTTTGTGCATTTACAATATTCATTGATTTTTGCCATTGAAAAACGTCCAGAAATGATTGAAGCTACTGACTGAATGAAAGGAGCTGGCATCTCACTCTCTTTGAATCTTGTTTATCTTGCTAAGAGGAGCAGGAAAAAGCAAAAAATTTCAGAATTGCACCTTGCAATGCGGAGAAATTACTGTTTGTGCATTTACAATATTCATTGATTTTTGCCATTGAAAAATGTCCAGAAATGATTGAAGCTACTGACTGAATGTAAGGAGCTGGCATCTCACTCTCTTTGAATCTTCTTTATCATGCTAAGAGGAGCAGGAAAAAGCAAAAAATTTCAGAATTGCACCTTGCAATGCGGAGAAATTACTGTTTGTGCATTTACAATATTCATTGATTTTTGCCATTGAAAAACGTCCAGAAATGATTGAAGCTACTGACTGAATGAAAGGAGCTGGCATCTCACTCTCTTTGAATCTTCTTTATCATGCTAAGAGGAGCAGGAAAAAGCAAAAAATTTCAGAATTGCACCTTGCAATGCGGAGAAATTACTGTTTGTGCATTTACAATATTCATTGATTTTTGCCATTGAAAAACGTCCAGAAATGATTGAAGCTACTGACTGAATGAAAGGAGCTGGCATCTCACTCTCTTTGAATCTTGTTTATCTTGCTAAGAGGAGCAGGAAAAAGCAAAAAATTTCAGAATTGCACCTTGCAATGCGGAGAAATTACTGTTTGTGCATTTACAATATTCATTGATTTTTGCCATTGAAAAATGTCCAGAAATGATTGAAGCTACTGACTGAATGTAAGGAGCTGGCATCTCACTCTCTTTGAATCTTCTTTATCATGCTAAGAGGAGCAGGAAAAAGCAAAAAATTTCAGAATTGCACCTTGCAATGCGGAGAAATTACAGTTTGTGCATTTACAATATTCATTGATTTTTGCCATTGAAAAACATCATGTTATTCATATACCAGAAATGTTTGAAGCTACTGACTGAGTGAAAGGAGCTGGCATCTCACTCTCTTTGAATCTTCTTTATCATGCTAAGAGGAGCAGAAAAAAGCAAAAAATTTCAGAATTGCACCTTGCAATGCGGAGAAATTACTGTTTGTGCATTTACAATATTCATTGATTTTTGCCATTGAAAAACGTCCAGAAATGATTGAGGCTACTGACTGAATGAAAGGAGCTGGCATCTCACTCTCTTTGAATCTTCTTTATCATGCTAAGAGGAGCAGGAAAAAGCAAAAAATTTCAAAATTGCACCTTGCAATGCGGAGAAATTACTGTTTGTGCATTTACAATATTCATTGATTTTTGCCATTGAAAAACATCATGTTATTCATATACCAGAAATGTTTGAAGCTACTGACTGAATGAAAGGAGCTGGCATCTCACTCTCTTTGAATCTTCTTTATCATGCTAAGAGGAGCAGGAAAAAGCAAAAAAATTCAGAATTGCACCTTGCAATGCGGAGAAATTACTGTTTGTGCATTTACAATATTCATTGATTTTTGCCATTGAAAAACGTCCAGAAATGATTGAAGCTACTGACTGAATGAAAGGAGCTGGCATCTCACTCTCTTTGAATCTTCTCTATCATGCTAAGAGGAGCAGGAAAAAGCAAAAAATTTCAGAATTGCACCTTGCAATGCGGAGAAATTACTGTTTGTGCATTTACAATATTCATTGATTTTTGCCATTGAAAAACATCATGTTATTCATATACCAGAAATGTTTGAAGCTACTGACTGAATGAAAGGAGCTGGCATCTCACTCTCTTTGAATCTTCTTTATCATGCTAAGAGGAGCAGGAAAAAGCAAAAAATTTCAGAATTGCACCTTGCAATGCGGAGAAATTACTGTTTGTGCATTTACAATATTCATTGATTTTTGCCATTGAAAAACGTCCAGAAATGATTGAAGCTACTGACTGAATGAAAGGAGCTGGCATCTCATTCTCTTTGAATCTTGTTTATCATGCTAAGAGGAGCAGGAAAAAGCAAAAAATTTCAGAATTGCACCTTGCAATGCGGAGAAATTACTGTTTGTGCATTTACAATATTCATTGATTTTTGCCATTGAAAAACGTCCAGAAATGATTGAAGCTACTGACTGAATGAAAGGAGCTGGCATCTCACTCTCTTTGAATCTTCTTTATCATGCTTAGAGGAGCAGGAAAAAGCAAAAAATTTCAGAATTGCACCTTGCAATGCGGAGAAATTACTGTTTGTGCATTTACAATATTCATTGATTTTTGCCATTGAAAAACATCATGTTATTCATATACCAGAAATGTTTGAAGCTACTGACTGAATGAAAGGAGCTGGCATCTCACTCTCTTTGAATCTTCTTTATCATGCTAAGAGGAGCAGAAAAAAGCAAAAAATTTCAGAATTGCACCTTGCAATGCGGAGAAATTACTGTTTGTGCATTTACAATATTCATTGATTTTTGCCATTGAAAAACATCCAGAAATGATTGAAGCTACTGACTGAATGAAAGGAGCTGGCATCTCACTCTCTTTCAATCTTGTTTATCATGCTAAGAGGAGCAGGAAAAAGCAAAAAATTTCAGAATTGCACCTTGCAATGCGGAGAAATTACTGTTTGTGCATTTACAATATTCATTGATTTTTGCCATTGAAAAACGTCCAGAAATGATTGAAGCTACTGACTGAATGAAAGGAACTGGCATCTCACTCTCTTTGAATCTTCTTTATCATGCTAAGAGGAGCAGGAAAAAGCAAAAAATTTGAAAATTGCACCTTGCAATGCGGAGAAATTACTGTTTGTGCATTTACAATATTCATTGATTTTTGCCATTGAAAAACATCATGTTATTCATATACCAGAAATGTTTGAAGCTACTGACTGAATGAAAGGAGCAGGCATCTCACTCTCTTTGAATCTTCTTTATCATGCTAAGAGGAGCAGGAAAAAGCAAAAAATTTCAGAATTGCACCTTGCAATGCGGAGAAATTACTGTTTGTGCATTTACAATATTCATTGATTTTTGCCATTGAAAAACGTCCAGAAATGATTGAAGCTACTGACTGAATGAAAGGAGCTGGCATCTCACTCACTTTGAATCTTCTTTATCATGCTAAGAGGAGCAGGAAAAAGCAAAAAATTTCAGAATTGCACCTTGCAATGCGGAGAAATTACTGTTTGTGCATTTACAATATTCATTGATTTTTGCCATTGAAAAACGTCCAGAAATGATTGAAGCTACTGACTGAATGAAAGGAGCTGGCATCTCACTCTCTTTGAATCTTGTTTATCTTGCTAAGAGGAGCAGGAAAAAGCAAAAAATTTCAGAATTGCATCTTGCAATGCGGAGAAATTACTGTTTGTGCATTTACAATATTCATTGATTTTTGCCATTGAAAAATGTCCAGAAATGATTGAAGCTACTGACTGAATGAAAGGAGCTGGCATCTCACTCTCTTTGAATCTTCTTTATCATGCTAAGAGGAGCAGGAAAAAGCAAAAAATTTCAGAATTGCACCTTGCAATGCGGAGAAATTACTGTTTGTGCATTTACAATATTCATTGATTTTTGCCATTGAAAAACGTCCAGAAATGATTGAGGCTACTGACTGAATGAAAGGAGCTGGCATCTCACTCTCTTTGAATCTTCTTTATCATGCTAAGAGGAGCAGGAAAAAGCAAAAAATTTCAAAATTGCACCTTGCAATGCGGAGAAATTACTGTTTGTGCATTTACAATATTCATTGATTTTTGCCATTGAAAAACATCATGTTATTCATATACCAGAAATGTTTGAAGCTACTGACTGAATGAAAGGAGCTGGCATCTCACTCTCTTTGAATCTTCTTTATCATGCTAAGAGGAGCAGGAAAAAGCAAAAAATTTCAGAATTGCACCTTGCAATGCGGAGAAATTACTGTTTGTGCATTTACAATATTCATTGATTTTTGCCATTGAAAAACGTCCAGAAATGATTGAAGCTACTGACTGAATGAAAGGAGCTGGCATCTCACTCTCTTTGAATCTTCTTTATCATGCTAAGAGGAGCAGGAAAAAGCAAAAAATTTCAGAATTGCACCTTGCAATGCGGAGAAATTACTGTTTGTGCATTTACAATATTCATTGATTTTTGCCATTGAAAAACGTCCAGAAATGATTGAAGCTACTGACTGAATGAAAGGAGCTGGCATCTCACTCTCTTTGAATCTTCTTTATCATGCTAAGAGGAGCAGGAAAAAGCAAAAAATTTCAGAATTGCACCTTGCAATGCGGAGAAATTACTGTTTGTGCATTTACAATATTCATTGATTTTTGCCATTGAAAAACGTCCAGAAATGATTGAAGCTACTGACTGAATGAAAGGAGCTGGCATCTCACTCTCTTTGAATCTTCTTTATCTTGCTAAGAGGAGCAGGAAAAAGCAAAAAATTTCAGAATTGCACCTTGCAATGCGGAGAAATTACTGTTTGTGCATTTACAATATTCATTGATTTTTGCCATTGAAAAACGTCCAGAAATGATTGAAGCTACTGACTGAATGAAAGGAGCTGGCATCTCACTCTCTTTGAATCTTCTTTATCATGCTAAGAGGAGCAGGAAAAAGCAAAAAATTTCAGAATTGCACCTTGCAATGCGGAGACATTACTGTTTGTGCATTTACAATATTCATTGATTTTTGCCATTGAAAAACATCATGTTATTCATATACCAGAAATGTTTGAAGCTACTGACTGAATGAAAGGAGCTGGCATCTCACTCTCTTTGAATCTTCTTTATCATGCTAAGAGGAGCAGGAAAAAGCAAAAAATTTCAGAATTGCACCTTGCAATGCGGAGAAATTACTGTTTGTGCATTTACAATATTCATTGATTTTTGCCATTGAAAAACGTCCAGAAATGATTGAAGCTACTGACTGAATGAAAGGAGCTGGCATCTCACTCTCTTTGAATCTTCTTTATCATGCTAAGAGGAGCAGGAAAAAGCAAAAAAATTCAGAATTGCACCTTGCAATGCGGAGAAATTACTGTTTGTGCATTTACAATATTCATTGATTTTTGCCATTGAAAAACGTCCAGAAATGATTGAAGCTACTGACTGAATGAAAGGAGCTGGCATCTCACTCTCTTTGAATCTTCTTTATCATGCTAAGAGGAGCAGGAAAAAGCAAAAAATTTCAGAATTGCACCTTGCAATGCGGAGAAATTACTGTTTGTGCATTTACAATATTCATTGATTTTTGCCATTGAAAAACGTCCAGAAATGATTGAAGCTACTGACTGAATGAAAGGAGCTGGCATCTCACTCTCTTTGAATCTTGTTTATCTTGCTAAGAGGAGCAGGAAAAAGCAAAAAATTTCAGAATTGCACCTTGCAATGCGGAGAAATTACTGTTTGTGCATTTACAATATTCATTGATTTTTGCCATTGAAAAATGTCCAGAAATGATTGAAGCTACTGACTGAATGAAAGGAGCTGGCATCTCACTCTCTTTGAATCTTCTTTATCATGCTAAGAGGAGCAGGAAAAAGCAAAAAATTTCAGAATTGCACCTTGCAATGCGGAGAAATTACTGTTTGTGCATTTACAATATTCATTGATTTTTGCCATTGAAAAACGTCCAGAAATGATTGATGCTACTGACTGAATGAAAGGAGCTGGCATCTCACTCTCTTTGAATCTTCTTTATCATGCTAAGAGGAGCAGGAAAAAGCAAAAAATTTCAAAATTGCACCTTGCAATGCGGAGAAATTACTGTTTGTGCATTTACAATATTCATTGATTTTTGCCATTGAAAAACATCATGTTATTCATATACCAGAAATGTTTGAAGCTACTGACTGAATGAAAGGAGCTGGCATCTCACTCTCTTTGAATCTTCTTTATCATGCTAAGAGGAGCAGGAAAAAGCAAAAAATTTCAGAATTGCACCTTGCAATGCGGAGAAATTACTGTTTGTGCATTTACAATATTCATTGATTTTTGCCATTGAAAAACGTCCAGAAATGATTGAAGCTACTGACTGAATGAAAGGAGCTGGCATCTCACTCTCTTTGAATCTTCTTTATCATGCTAAGAGGAGCAGGAAAAAGCAAAAAATTTCAGAATTGCACCTTGCAATGCGGAGAAATTACTGTTTGTGCATTTACAATATTCATTGATTTTTGCCATTGAAAAACGTCCAGAAATGATTGAAGCTACTGACTGAATGAAAGGAGCTGGCATCTCACTCTCTTTGAATCTTCTTTATCATGCTAAGAGGAGCAGGAAAAAGCAAAAAATTTCAGAATTGCACCTTGCAATGCGGAGAAATTACTGTTTGTGCATTTACAATATTCATTGATTTTTGCCATTGAAAAACGTCCAGAAATGATTGAAGCTACTGACTGAATGAAAGGAGCTGGCATCTCACTCTCTTTGAATCTTCTTTATCTTGCTAAGAGGAGCAGGAAAAAGCAAAAAATTTCAGAATTGCACCTTGCAAATGCGGAGAAATTACTGTTTGTGCAGTTACAATATTCATTGATTTTTGCCATTGAAAAACGTCCAGAAATGATTGAAGCTACTGACTGAATGAAAGGAGCTGGCATCTCACTCTCTTTGAATCTTCTTTATCATGCTAAGAGGAGCAGGAAAAAGCAAAAAATTTCAGAATTGCACCTTGCAATGCGGAGAAATTACTGTTTGTGCATTTACAATATTCATTGATTTTTGCCATTGAAAAACATCATGTTATTCATATACCAGAAATGTTTGAAGCTACTGACTGAATGAAAGGAGCTGGCATCTCACTCTCTTTGAATCTTCTTTATCATGCTAAGAGGAGCAGGAAAAAGCAAAAAATTTCAGAATTGCACCTTGCAATGCGGAGAAATTACTGTTTGTGCATTTACAATATTCATTGATTTTTGCCATTGAAAAACGTCCAGAAATGATTGAAGCTACTGACTGAATGAAAGGAGCTGGCATCTCACTCTCTTTGAATCTTCTTTATCATGCTAAGAGGAGCAGGAAAAAGCAAAAAAATTCAGAATTGCACCTTGCAATGCGGAGAAATTACTGTTTGTGCATTTACAATATTCATTGATTTTTGCCATTGAAAAACGTCCAGAAATGATTGAAGCTACTGACTGAATGAAAGGAGCTGGCATCTCACTCTCTTTGAATCTTCTTTATCATGCTAAGAGGAGCAGGAAAAAGCAAAAAAATTCAGAATTGCACCTTGCAATGCGGAGAAATTACTGTTTGTGCATTTACAATATTCATTGATTTTTGCCATTGAAAAACGTCCAGAAATGATTGAAGCTACTGACTGAATGAAAGGAGCTGGCATCTCACTCTCTTTGAATCTTCTTTATCATGCTAAGAGGAGCAGGAAAAAGCAAAAAATTTCAGAATTGCACCTTGCAATGCGGAGAAATTACTGTTTGTGCATTTACAATATTCATTGATTTTTGCCATTGAAAAACATCATGTTATTCATATACCAGAAATGTTTGAAGCTACTGACTGAATGAAAGGAGCTGGCATCTCACTCTCTTTGAATCTTCTTTATCATGCTAAGAGGAGCAGGAAAAAGCAAAAAATTTCAGAATTGCACCTTGCAATGCGGAGAAATTACTGTTTGTGCATTTACAATATTCATTGATTTTTGCATTGAAAAACGTCCAGAAATGATTGAAGCTACTGACTGAATGAAAGGAGCTGGCATCTCATTCTCTTTGAATCTTGTTTATCATGCTAAGAGGAGCAGGAAAAAGCAAAAAATTTCAGAATTGCACCTTGCAATGCGGAGAAATTACTGTTTGTGCATTTACAATATTCATTGATTTTTGCCATTGAAAAACGTCCAGAAATGATTGAAGCTACTGACTGAATGAAAGGAGCTGGCATCTCACTCTCTTTAAATCTTCTTTATCATGCTTAGAGGAGCAGGAAAAAGCAAAAAATTTCAGAATTGCACCTTGCAATGTGGAGAAATTACTGTTTGTGCATTTACAATATTCATTGATTTTTGCCATTGAAAAACATCATGTTATTCATATACCAGAAATGATTGAAGCTACTGACTGAATGAAAGGAGCTGGCATCTCACTCTCTTTGAATCTTCTTTATCATGCTAAGAGGAGCAGGAAAAAGCAAAAAATTTCAGAATTGCACCTTGCAATGCGGAGAAATTACTGTTTGTGCATTTACAATATTCAATGATTTTTGCCATTGAAAAACGTCCAGAAATGATTGAAGCTACTGACTGAATGAAAGGAGCTGGCATCTCACTCTCTTTGAATCTTCTTTATCATGCTAAGAGGAGCAGGAAAAAGCAAAAAATTTCAGATTTGCACCTTGCAATGCGGAGAAATTACTGTTTGTGCATTTACAATATTCATTGATTTTTGCCATTGAAAAACATCATGTTATTCATATACCAGAAATGTTTGAAGCTACTGACTGAATGAAAGGAGCTGGCATCTCACTCTCTTTGAATCTTCTTTATCATGCTAAGAGGAGCAGGAAAAAGCAAAAAATTTCAGAATTGCACCTTGCAATGCGGAGAAATTACTGTTTGTGCATTTACAATATTCATTGATTTTTGCCATTGAAAAACATCATGTTATTCATATACCAGAAATGTTTGAAGCTACTGACTGAATGAAAGGAGCTGGCATCTCACTCTCTTTGAATCTTCTTTATCATGCTAAGAGGAGCAGAAAAAAGCAAAAAATTTCAGAATTGCACCTTGCAATGCGGAGAAATTACTGTTTGTGCATTTACAATATTCATTGATTTTTGCCCATGAAAAACATCCAGAAATGATTGAAGCTACTGACTGAATGAAAGGAGCTGGCATCTCACTCTCTTTGAATCTTGTTTATCATGCTAAGAGGAGCAGGAAAAAGCAAAAAAATTCAGAATTGCACCTTGCAATGCGGAGAAATTACTGTTTGTGCATTTACAATATTCATTGATTTTTGCCATTGAAAAACGTCCAGAAATGATTGAAGCTACTGACTGAATGAAAGGAGCTGGCATCTCACTCTCTTTGAATCTTCTTTATCATGCTAAGAGGAGCAGGAAAAAGCAAAAAATTTCAAAATTGCACCTTGCAATGCGGAGAAATTACTGTTTGTGCATTTACAATATTCATTGATTTTTGCCATTGAAAAACATCATGTTATTCATATACCAGAAATGTTTGAAGCTACTGACTGAATGAAAGGAGCTGGCATCTCACTCTCTTTGAATCTTCTTTATCATGCTAAGAGGAGCAGGAAAAAGCAAAAAATTTCAGAATTGCACCTTGCAATGCGGAGAAATTACTGTTTGTGCATTTACAATATTCATTGATTTTTGCCATTGAAAAACGTCCAGAAATGATTGAAGCTACTGACTGAATGAAAGGAGCTGGCATCTCACTCTCTTTGAATCTTCTTTATCATGCTAAGAGGAGCAGGAAAAAGCAAAAAAATTCAGAATTGCACCTTGCAATGCGGAGAAATTACTGTTTGTGCATTTACAATATTCAATGATTTTTGCCATTGAAAAACGTCCAGAAATGATTGAAGCTACTGACTGAATGAAAGGAGCTGGCATCTCACTCTCTTTGAATCTTCTTTATCATGCTAAGAGGAGCAGGAAAAAGCAAAAAATTTCAGATTTGCACCTTGCAATGCGGAGAAATTACTGTTTGTGCATTTACAATATTCATTGATTTTTGCCATTGAAAAACATCATGTTATTCATATACCAGAAATGTTTGAAGCTACTGACTGAATGAAAGGAGCTGGCATCTCACTCTCTTTGAATCTTCTTTATCATGCTAAGAGGAGCAGGAAAAAGCAAAAAATTTCAGAATTGCACCTTGCAATGCGGAGAAATTACTGTTTGTGCATTTACAATATTCATTGATTTTTGCCATTGAAAAACGTCCAGAAATGATTGAAGCTACTGACTGAATGAAAGGAGCTGGCATCTCACTCTCTTTGAATCTTCTTTATCTTGCTAAGAGGAGCAGGAAAAAGCAAAAAATTTCAGAATTGCACCTTGCAAATGCGGAGAAATTACTGTTTGTGCAGTTACAATATTCATTGATTTTTGCCATTGAAAAACGTCCAGAAATGATTGAAGCTACTGACTGAATGAAAGGAGCTGGCATCTCACTCTCTTTGAATCTTCTTTATCATGCTAAGAGGAGCAGGAAAAAGCAAAAAATTTCAGAATTGCACCTTGCAATGCGGAGAAATTACTGTTTGTGCATTTACAATATTCATTGATTTTTGCCATTGAAAAACATCATGTTATTCATATACCAGAAATGTTTGAAGCTACTGACTGAATGAAAGGAGCTGGCATCTCACTCTCTTTGAATCTTCTTTATCATGCTAAGAGGAGCAGGAAAAAGCAAAAAATTTCAGAATTGCACCTTGCAATGCGGAGAAATTACTGTTTGTGCATTTACAATATTCATTGATTTTTGCCATTGAAAAACGTCCAGAAATGATTGAAGCTACTGACTGAATGAAAGGAGCTGGCATCTCACTCTCTTTGAATCTTCTTTATCATGCTAAGAGGAGCAGGAAAAAGCAAAAAAATTCAGAATTGCACCTTGCAATGCGGAGAAATTACTGTTTGTGCATTTACAATATTCATTGATTTTTGCCATTGAAAAACGTCCAGAAATGATTGAAGCTACTGACTGAATGAAAGGAGCTGGCATCTCACTCTCTTTGAATCTTCTTTATCATGCTAAGAGGAGCAGGAAAAAGCAAAAAATTTCAGAATTGCACCTTGCAATGCGGAGAAATTACTGTTTGTGCATTTACAATATTCATTGATTTTTGCCATTGAAAAACATCATGTTATTCATATACCAGAAATGTTTGAAGCTACTGACTGAATGAAAGGAGCTGGCATCTCACTCTCTTTGAATCTTCTTTATCATGCTAAGAGGAGCAGGAAAAAGCAAAAAATTTCAGAATTGCACCTTGCAATGCGGAGAAATTACTGTTTGTGCATTTACAATATTCATTGATTTTTGCATTGAAAAACGTCCAGAAATGATTGAAGCTACTGACTGAATGAAAGGAGCTGGCATCTCATTCTCTTTGAATCTTGTTTATCATGCTAAGAGGAGCAGGAAAAAGCAAAAAATTTCAGAATTGCACCTTGCAATGCGGAGAAATTACTGTTTGTGCATTTACAATATTCATTGATTTTTGCCATTGAAAAACGTCCAGAAATGATTGAAGCTACTGACTGAATGAAAGGAGCTGGCATCTCACTCTCTTTAAATCTTCTTTATCATGCTTAGAGGAGCAGGAAAAAGCAAAAAATTTCAGAATTGCACCTTGCAATGTGGAGAAATTACTGTTTGTGCATTTACAATATTCATTGATTTTTGCCATTGAAAAACATCATGTTATTCATATACCAGAAATGATTGAAGCTACTGACTGAATGAAAGGAGCTGGCATCTCACTCTCTTTGAATCTTCTTTATCATGCTAAGAGGAGCAGGAAAAAGCAAAAAATTTCAGAATTGCACCTTGCAATGCGGAGAAATTACTGTTTGTGCATTTACAATATTCAATGATTTTTGCCATTGAAAAACGTCCAGAAATGATTGAAGCTACTGACTGAATGAAAGGAGCTGGCATCTCACTCTCTTTGAATCTTCTTTATCATGCTAAGAGGAGCAGGAAAAAGCAAAAAATTTCAGATTTGCACCTTGCAATGCGGAGAAATTACTGTTTGTGCATTTACAATATTCATTGATTTTTGCCATTGAAAAACATCATGTTATTCATATACCAGAAATGTTTGAAGCTACTGACTGAATGAAAGGAGCTGGCATCTCACTCTCTTTGAATCTTCTTTATCATGCTAAGAGGAGCAGGAAAAAGCAAAAAATTTCAGAATTGCACCTTGCAATGCGGAGAAATTACTGTTTGTGCATTTACAATATTCATTGATTTTTGCCATTGAAAAACATCATGTTATTCATATACCAGAAATGTTTGAAGCTACTGACTGAATGAAAGGAGCTGGCATCTCACTCTCTTTGAATCTTCTTTATCATGCTAAGAGGAGCAGAATAAAGCAAAAAATTTCAGAATTGCACCTTGCAATGCGGAGAAATTACTGTTTGTGCATTTACAATATTCATTGATTTTTGCCCATGAAAAACATCCAGAAATGATTGAAGCTACTGACTGAATGAAAGGAGCTGGCATCTCACTCTCTTTGAATCTTGTTTATCATGCTAAGAGGAGCAGGAAAAAGCAAAAAAATTCAGAATTGCACCTTGCAATGCGGAGAAATTACTGTTTGTGCATTTACAATATTCATTGATTTTTGCCATTGAAAAACGTCCAGAAATGATTGAAGCTACTGACTGAATGAAAGGAGCTGGCATCTCACTCTCTTTGAATCTTCTTTATCATGCTAAGAGGAGCAGGAAAAAGCAAAAAATTTCAAAATTGCACCTTGCAATGCGGAGAAATTACTGTTTGTGCATTTACAATATTCATTGATTTTTGCCATTGAAAAACATCATGTTATTCATATACCAGAAATGTTTGAAGCTACTGACTGAATGAAAGGAGCTGGCATCTCACTCTCTTTGAATCTTCTTTATCATGCTAAGAGGAGCAGGAAAAAGCAAAAAATTTCAGAATTGCACCTTGCAATGCGGAGAAATTACTGTTTGTGCATTTACAATATTCATTGATTTTTGCCATTGAAAAACGTCCAGAAATGATTGAAGCTACTGACTGAATGAAAGGAGCTGGCATCTCACTCTCTTTGAATCTTCTTTATCATGCTAAGAGGAGCAGGAAAAAGCAAAAAAATTCAGAATTGCACCTTGCAATGCGGAGAAATTACTGTTTGTGCATTTACAATATTCAATGATTTTTGCCATTGAAAAACGTCCAGAAATGATTGAAGCTACTGACTGAATGAAAGGAGCTGGCATCTCACTCTCTTTGAATCTTCTTTATCATGCTAAGAGGAGCAGGAAAAAGCAAAAAATTTCAGATTTGCACCTTGCAATGCGGAGAAATTACTGTTTGTGCATTTACAATATTCATTGATTTTTGCCATTGAAAAACATCATGTTATTCATATACCAGAAATGTTTGAAGCTACTGACTGAATGAAAGGAGCTGGCATCTCACTCTCTTTGAATCTTCTTTATCATGCTAAGAGGAGCAGGAAAAAGCAAAAAATTTCAGAATTGCACCTTGCAATGCGGAGAAATTACTGTTTGTGCATTTACAATATTCATTGATTTTTGCCATTGAAAAACATCATGTTATTCATATACCAGAAATGTTTGAAGCTACTGACTGAATGAAAGGAGCTGGCATCTCACTCTCTTTGAATCTTCTTTATCATGCTAAGAGGAGCAGAAAAAAGCAAAAAATTTCAGAATTGCACCTTGCAATGCGGAGAAATTACTGTTTGTGCATTTACAATATTCATTGATTTTTGCCATTGAAAAACATCCAGAAATGATTGAAGCTACTGACTGAATGAAAGGAGCTGGCATCTCACTCTCTTTGAATCTTGTTTATCATGCTAAGAGGAGCAGGAAAAAGCAAAAAAATTCAGAATTGCACCTTGCAATGCGGAGAAATTACTGTTTGTGCATTTACAATATTCATTGATTTTTGCCATTGAAAAACGTCCAGAAATGATTGAAGCTACTGACTGAATGAAAGGAGCTGGCATCTCACTCTCTTTGAATCTTCTTTATCATGCTAAGAGGAGCAGGAAAAAGCAAAAAATTTCAAAATTGCACCTTGCAATGCGGAGAAATTACTGTTTGTGCATTTACAATATTCATTGATTTTTGCCATTGAAAAACATCATGTTATTCATATACCAGAAATGTTTGAAGCTACTGACTGAATGAAAGGAGCTGGCATCTCACTCTCTTTGAATCTTCTTTATCATGCTAAGAGGAGCAGGAAAAATAAAAAAATTTCAGAATTGCACCTTGCAATGCGGAGAAATTACTGTTTGTGCATTTACAATATTCATTGATTTTTGCCATTGAAAAACGTCCAGAAATGATTGAAGCTACTGACTGAATGAAAGGAGCTGGCATCTCACTCTCTTTGAATCTTCTTTATCATGCTAAGAGGAGCAGGAAAAAGCAAAAAAATTCAGAATTGCACCTTGCAATGCGGAGAAATTACTGTTTGTGCATTTACAATATTCATTGATTTTTGCCATTGAAAAACGTCCAGAAATGATTGAAGCTACTGACTGAATGAAAGGAGCTGGCATCTCACTCTCTTTGAATCTTCTTTATCATGCTAAGAGGAGCAGGAAAAAGCAAAAAATTTCAGAATTGCACCTTGCAATGCGGAGAAATTACTGTTTGTGCATTTACAATATTCATTGATTTTTGCCATTGAAAAACATCATGTTATTCATATACCAGAAATGTTTGAAGCTACTGACTGAATGAAAGGAGCTGGCATCTCACTCTCTTTGAATCTTCTTTATCATGCTAAGAGGAGCAGGAAAAAGCAAAAAATTTCAGAATTGCACCTTGCAATGCGGAGAAATTACTGTTTGTGCATTTACAATATTCATTGATTTTTGCATTGAAAAACGTCCAGAAATGATTGAAGCTACTGACTGAATGAAAGGAGCTGGCATCTCATTCTCTTTGAATCTTGTTTATCATGCTAAGAGGAGCAGGAAAAAGCAAAAAATTTCAGAATTGCACCTTGCAATGCGGAGAAATTACTGTTTGTGCATTTACAATATTCATTGATTTTTGCCATTGAAAAACATCCAGAAATGATTGAATCTACTGACTGAATGAAAGGAGCTGGCATCTCACTCTCTTTGAATCTTATTTATCATGCTTAGAGGAGCAGGAAAAAGCAAAAAATTTCAGAATTGCACCTTGCAATGCGGAGAAATTACTGTTTGTGCATTTACAATATTCATTGATTTTTGCCATTGAAAAACATCATGTTATTCATATACCAGAAATGATTGAAGCTACTGACTGAATGAAAGGAGCTGGCATCTCACTCTCTTTGAATCTTCTTTATCATGCTGAGGAGCAGGAAAAAGCAAAAAATTTCAGAATTGCACCTTGCAATGCGGAGAAATTACTGTTTGTGCATTTACAATATTCAATGATTTTTGCCATTGAAAAACGTCCAGAAATGATTGAAGCTACTGACTGAATGAAAGGAGCTGGCATCTCACTCTCTTTGAATCTTGTTTATCATGCTAAGAGGAGCAGGAAAAAGCAAAAAAATTCAGAATTGCACCTTGCAATGCGGAGAAATTACTGTTTGTGCATTTACAATATTCATTGATTTTTGCCATTGAAAAACGTCCAGAAATGATTGAAGCTACTGACTGAATGAAAGGAGCTGGCATCTCACTCTCTTTGAATCTTCTTTATCATGCTAAGAGGAGCAGGAAAAAGCAAAAAATTTCAAAATTGCACCTTGCAATGCGGAGAAATTACTGTTTGTGCATTTACAATATTCATTGATTTTTGCCATTGAAAAACATCATGTTATTCATATACCAGAAATGTTTGAAGCTACTGACTGAATGAAAGGAGCTGGCATCTCACTCTCTTTGAATCTTCTTTATCATGCTAAGAGGAGCAGGAAAAAGCAAAAAAATTCAGAATTGCACCTTGCAATGCGGAGAAATTACTGTTTGCGCATTTACAATATTCATTGATTTTTGCCATTGAAAAACGTCCAGAAATGATTGAAGCTACTGACTGAATGAAAGGAGCTGGCATCTCACTCTCTTTGAATCTTCTTTATCATGCTAAGAGGAGCAGGAAAAAGCAAAAAATTTCAGAATTGCACCTTGCAATGCGGAGAAATTACTGTTTGTGCATTTACAATATTCATTGATTTTTGCCATTGAAAAACATCATGTTATTCATATACCAGAAATGTTTGAAGCTACTGACTGAATGAAAGGAGCTGGCATCTCACTCTCTTTGAATCTTCTTTATCATGCTAAGAGGAGCAGAAAAAAGCAAAAAATTTCAGAATTGCACCTTGCAATGCGGAGAAATTACTGTTTGTGCATTTACAATATTCATTGATTTTTGCCATTGAAAAACATCCAGAAATGATTGAAGCTACTGACTGAATGAAAGGAGCTGGCATCTCACTCTCTTTGAATCTTGTTTATCATGCTAAGAGGAGCAGGAAAAAGCAAAAAAATTCAGAATTGCACCTTGCAATGCGGAGAAATTACTGTTTGTGCATTTACAATATTCATTGATTTTTGCCATTGAAAAACGTCCAGAAATGATTGAAGCTACTGACTGAATGAAAGGAGCTGGCATCTCACTCTCTTTGAATCTTCTTTATCATGCTAAGAGGAGCAGGAAAAAGCAAAAAATTTCAAAATTGCACCTTGCAATGCGGAGAAATTACTGTTTGTGCATTTACAATATTCATTGATTTTTGCCATTGAAAAACATCATGTTATTCATATACCAGAAATGTTTGAAGCTACTGACTGAATGAAAGGAGCTGGCATCTCACTCTCTTTGAATCTTCTTTATCATGCTAAGAGGAGCAGGAAAAATAAAAAAATTTCAGAATTGCACCTTGCAATGCGGAGAAATTACTGTTTGTGCATTTACAATATTCATTGATTTTTGCCATTGAAAAACGTCCAGAAATGATTGAAGCTACTGACTGAATGAAAGGAGCTGGCATCTCACTCTCTTTGAATCTTCTTTATCATGCTAAGAGGAGCAGGAAAAAGCAAAAAAATTCAGAATTGCACCTTGCAATGCGGAGAAATTACTGTTTGTGCATTTACAATATTCATTGATTTTTGCCATTGAAAAACGTCCAGAAATGATTGAAGCTACTGACTGAATGAAAGGAGCTGGCATCTCACTCTCTTTGAATCTTCTTTATCATGCTAAGAGGAGCAGGAAAAAGCAAAAAATTTCAGAATTGCACCTTGCAATGCGGAGAAATTACTGTTTGTGCATTTACAATATTCATTGATTTTTGCCATTGAAAAACATCATGTTATTCATATACCAGAAATGTTTGAAGCTACTGACTGAATGAAAGGAGCTGGCATCTCACTCTCTTTGAATCTTCTTTATCATGCTAAGAGGAGCAGGAAAAAGCAAAAAATTTCAGAATTGCACCTTGCAATGCGGAGAAATTACTGTTTGTGCATTTACAATATTCATTGATTTTTGCATTGAAAAACGTCCAGAAATGATTGAAGCTACTGACTGAATGAAAGGAGCTGGCATCTCATTCTCTTTGAATCTTGTTTATCATGCTAAGAGGAGCAGGAAAAAGCAAAAAATTTCAGAATTGCACCTTGCAATGCGGAGAAATTACTGTTTGTGCATTTACAATATTCATTGATTTTTGCCATTGAAAAACATCCAGAAATGATTGAATCTACTGACTGAATGAAAGGAGCTGGCATCTCACTCTCTTTGAATCTTATTTATCATGCTTAGAGGAGCAGGAAAAAGCAAAAAATTTCAGAATTGCACCTTGCAATGCGGAGAAATTACTGTTTGTGCATTTACAATATTCATTGATTTTTGCCATTGAAAAACATCATGTTATTCATATACCAGAAATGATTGAAGCTACTGACTGAATGAAAGGAGCTGGCATCTCACTCTCTTTGAATCTTCTTTATCATGCTGAGGAGCAGGAAAAAGCAAAAAATTTCAGAATTGCACCTTGCAATGCGGAGAAATTACTGTTTGTGCATTTACAATATTCAATGATTTTTGCCATTGAAAAACGTCCAGAAATGATTGAAGCTACTGACTGAATGAAAGGAGCTGGCATCTCACTCTCTTTGAATCTTGTTTATCATGCTAAGAGGAGCAGGAAAAAGCAAAAAAATTCAGAATTGCACCTTGCAATGCGGAGAAATTACTGTTTGTGCATTTACAATATTCATTGATTTTTGCCATTGAAAAACGTCCAGAAATGATTGAAGCTACTGACTGAATGAAAGGAGCTGGCATCTCACTCTCTTTGAATCTTCTTTATCATGCTAAGAGGAGCAGGAAAAAGCAAAAAATTTCAAAATTGCACCTTGCAATGCGGAGAAATTACTGTTTGTGCATTTACAATATTCATTGATTTTTGCCATTGAAAAACATCATGTTATTCATATACCAGAAATGTTTGAAGCTACTGACTGAATGAAAGGAGCTGGCATCTCACTCTCTTTGAATCTTCTTTATCATGCTAAGAGGAGCAGGAAAAAGCAAAAAAATTCAGAATTGCACCTTGCAATGCGGAGAAATTACTGTTTGCGCATTTACAATATTCATTGATTTTTGCCATTGAAAAACGTCCAGAAATGATTGAAGCTACTGACTGAATGAAAGGAGCTGGCATCTCACTCTCTTTGAATCTTCTTTATCATGCTAAGAGGAGCAGGAAAAAGCAAAAAATTTCAGAATTGCACCTTGCAATGCGGAGAAATTACTGTTTGTGCATTTACAATATTCATTGATTTTTGCCATTGAAAAACATCATGTTATTCATATACCAGAAATGTTTGAAGCTACTGACTGAATGAAAGGAGCTGGCATCTCACTCTCTTTGAATCTTCTTTATCATGCTAAGAGGAGCAGGAAAAAGCAAAAAATTTCAGAATTGCACCTTGCAATGCGGAGAAATTACTGTTTGTGCATTTACAATATTCATTGATTTTTGCCATTGAAAAACGTCCAGAAATGATTGAAGCTACTGACTGAATGAAAGGAGCTGGCATCTCATTCTCTTTGAATCTTGTTTATCATGCTAAGAGGAGCAGGAAAAAGCAAAAAATTTCAGAATTGCACCTTGCAATGCGGAGAAATTACTGTTTGTGCATTTACAATATTCATTGATTTTTGCCATTGAAAAACATCATGTTATTCATATACCAGAAATGTTTGAAGCTACTGACTGAATGAAAGGAGCTGGCATCTCACTCTCTTTGAATCTTCTTTATCATGCTAAGAGGAGCAGGAAAAAGCAAAAAATTTCAGAATTGCACCTTGCAATGCGGAGAAATTACTGTTTGTGCATTTACAATAT
Source organism: Phyllobates terribilis (assembly GCF_046119375.1). Classification (NCBI taxonomy): domain Eukaryota; kingdom Metazoa; phylum Chordata; class Amphibia; order Anura; family Dendrobatidae; genus Phyllobates; species Phyllobates terribilis. Next base: position 277,869 of record NW_027363274.1, read on the forward strand.
TCATTGATTTTTGCATTGAAAAACGTCCAGAAATGATTGAAGCTACTGACTGAATGAAAGGAGCTGGCATCTCATTCTCTTTGAATCTTGTTTATCATGCTAAGAGGAGCAGGAAAAAGCAAAAAATTTCAGAATTGCACCTTGCAATGCGGAGAAATTACTGTTTGTGCATTTACAATATTCATTGATTTTTGCCATTGAAAAACGTCCAGAAATGATTGAAGCTACTGACTGAATGAAAGGAGCTGGCATCTCACTCTCTTTGAATCTTATTTATCATGCTTAGAGGAGCAGGAAAAAGCAAAAAATTTCAGAATTGCACCTTGCAATGCGGAGAAATTACTGTTTGTGCATTTACAATATTCATTGATTTTTGCCATTGAAAAACATCATGTTATTCATATACCAGAAATGATTGAAGCTACTGACTGAATGAAAGGAGCTGGCATCTCACTCTCTTTGAATCTTCTTTATCATGCTGAGGAGCAGGAAAAAGCAAAAAATTTCAGAATTGCACCTTGCAATGCGGAGAAATTACTGTTTGTGCATTTACAATATTCAATGATTTTTGCCATTGAAAAACGTCCAGAAATGATTGAAGCTACTGACTGAATGAAAGGAGCTGGCATCTCACTCTCTTTGAATCTTGTTTATCATGCTAAGAGGAGCAGGAAAAAGCAAAAAAATTCAGAATTGCACCTTGCAATGCGGAGAAATTACTGTTTGTGCATTTACAATATTCATTGATTTTTGCCATTGAAAAACGTCCAGAAATGATTGAAGCTACTGACTGAATGAAAGGAGCTGGCATCTCACTCTCTTTGAATCTTCTTTATCATGCTAAGAGGAGCAGGAAAAAGCAAAAAATTTCAAAATTGCACATTGCAATGCGGAGAAATTACTGTTTCTGCATTTACAATATTCATTGATTTTTGCCATTGAAAAACATCATGTTATTCATATACCAGAAATGTTTGAAGCTACTGACTGAATGAAAGGAGCTGGCATCTCACTCTCTTTGAATCTTCTTTATCATGCTAAGAGGAGCAGGAAAAAGCAAAAAAATTCAGAATTGCACCTTGCAATGCGGAGAAATTACTGTTTGCGCATTTACAATATTCATTGATTTTTGCCATTGAAAAACGTCCAGAAATGATTGAAGCTACTGACTGAATGAAAGGAGCTGGCATCTCACTCTCTTTGAATCTTCTTTATCATGCTAAGAGGAGCAGGAAAAAGCAAAAAATTTCAGAATTGCACCTTGCAATGCGGAGAAATTACTGTTTGTGCATTTACAATATTCATTGATTTTTGCCATTGAAAAACATCATGTTATTCATATACCAGAAATGTTTGAAGCTACTGACTGAATGAAAGGAGCTGGCATCTCACTCTCTTTGAATCTTCTTTATCATGCTAAGAGGAGCAGGAAAAAGCAAAAAATTTCAGAATTGCACCTTGCAATGCGGAGAAATTACTGTTTGTGCATTTACAATATTCATTGATTTTTGCCATTGAAAAACGTCCAGAAATGATTGAAGCTACTGACTGAATGAAAGGAGCTGGCATCTCATTCTCTTTGAATCTTGTTTATCATGCTAAGAGGAGCAGGAAAAAGCAAAAAATTTCAGAATTGCACCTTGCAATGCGGAGAAATTACTGTTTGTGCATTTACAATATTCATTGATTTTTGCCATTGAAAAACGTCCAGAAATGATTGAAGCTACTGACTGAATGAAAGGAGCTGGCATCTCACTCTCTTTGAATCTTCTTTATCATGCTTAGAGGAGCAGGAAAAAGCAAAAAATTTCAGAATTGCACCTTGCAATGCGGAGAAATTACTGTTTGTGCATTTACAATATTCATTGATTTTTGCCATTGAAAAACATCATGTTATTCATATACCAGAAATGTTTGAAGCTACTGACTGAATGAAAGGAGCTGGCATCTCACTCTCTTTGAATCTTCTTTATCATGCTAAGAGGAGCAGAAAAAAGCAAAAAATTTCAGAATTGCACCTTGCAATGCGGAGAAATCACTGTTTGTGCATTTACAATATTCATTGATTTTTGCCATTGAAAAACATCCAGAAATGATTGAAGCTACTGACTGAATGAAAGGAGCTGGCATCTCACTCTCTTTCAATCTTGTTTATCATGCTAAGAGGAGCAGGAAAAAGCAAAAAATTTCAGAATTGCACCTTGCAATGCGGAGAAATTACTGTTTGTGCATTTACAATATTCATTGATTTTTGCCATTGAAAAACGTCCAGAAATGATTGAAGCTACTGACTGAATGAAAGGAGCTGGCATCTCACTCTCTTTGAATCTTCTTTATCATGCTAAGAGGAGCAGAAAAAAGCAAAAAATTTCAGAATTGCACCTTGCAATGCGGAGAAATTACTGTTTGTGCATTTACAATATTCATTGATTTTTGCCATTGAAAAACGTCCAGAAATGATTGAAGCTACTGACTGAATGAAAGGAGCTGGCATCTCACTCTCTTTGAATCTTGTTTATCTTGCTAAGAGGAGCAGGAAAAAGCAAAAAATTTCAGAATTGCACCTTGCAATGCGGAGAAATTACTGTTTGTGCATTTACAATATTCATTGATTTTTGCCATTGAAAAACGTCCAGAAATGATTGAAGCTACTGACTGAATGAAAGGAGCTGGCATCTCACTCTCTTTGAATCTTCTTTATCATGCTAAGAGGAGCAGGAAAAAGCAAAAAATTTCAGAATTGCACCTTGCAATGCGGAGAAATTACTGTTTGTGCATTTACAATATTCATTGATTTTTGCCATTGAAAAACATCATGTTATTCATATACCAGAAATGTTTGAAGCTACTGACTCAGTGAAAGGAGCTGGCATCTCACTCTCTTTGAATCTTCTTTATCATGCTAAGAGGAGCAGAAAAAAGCAAAAAATTTCAGAATTGCACCTTGCAATGCGGAGAAATTACTGTTTGTGCATTTACAATATTCATTGATTTTTGCCATTGAAAAACGTCCAGAAATGATTGAAGCTACTGACTGAATGAAAGGAGCTGGCATCTCACTCTCTTTGAATCTTCTTTATCATGCTAAGAGGAGCAGGAAAAAGCAAAAAATTTCAAAATTGCACCTTGCAATGCGGAGAAATTACTGTTTGTGCATTTACAATATTCATTGATTTTTGCCATTGAAAAACATCATGTTATTCATATACCAGAAATGTTTGAAGCTACTGACTGAATGAAAGGAGCTGGCATCTCACTCTCTTTGAATCTTCTTTATCATGCTAAGAGGAGCAGGAAAAAGCAAAAAAATTCAGAATTGCACCTTGCAATGCGGAGAACTTACTGTTTGTGCATTTACAATATTCATTGATTTTTGCCATTGAAAAACGTCCAGAAATGATTGAAGCTACTGACTGAATGAAAGGAGCTGGCATCTCACTCTCTTTGAATCTTCTCTATCATGCTAAGAGGAGCAGGAAAAAGCAAAAAATTTCAGAATTGCACCTTACAATGCGGAGAAATTACTGTTTGTGCATTTACAATATTCATTGATTTTTGCCATTGAAAAACATCATGTTATTCATATACCAGAAATGTTTGAAGCTACTGACTGAATGAAAGGAGCTGGCATCTCACTCTCTTTGAATCTTCTTTATCATGCTAAGAGGAGCAGGAAAAAGCAAAAAATTTCAGAATTGCACCTTGCAATGCGGAGAAATTACTGTTTGTGCATTTACAATATTCCTTGATTTTTGCCATTGAAAAACGTCCAGAAATGATTGAAGCTACTGACTGAATGAAAGGAGCTGGCATCTCATTCTCTTTGAATCTTGTTTATCATGCTAAGAGGAGCAGGAAAAAGCAAAAAATTTCAGAATTGCACCTTGCAATGCGGAGAAATTACTGTTTGTGCATTTACAATATTCATTGATTTTTGCCATTGAAAAACGTCCAGAAATGATTGAAGCTACTGACTGAATGAAAGGAGCTGGCATCTCACTCTCTTTGAATCTTCTTTATCATGCTTAGAGGAGCAGGAAAAAGCAAAAAATTTCAGAATTGCACCTTGCAATGCGGAGAAATTACTGTTTGTGCATTTACAATATTCATTGATTTTTGCCATTGAAAAACATCATGTTATTCATATACCTGAAATGTTTGAAGCTACTGACTGAATGAAAGGAGCTGGCATCTCACTCTCTTTGAATCTTCTTTATCATGCTAAGAGGAGCAGAAAAAAGCAAAAAATTTCAGAATTGCACCTTGCAATGCGGAGAAATTACTGTTTGTGCATTTACAATATTCATTGATTTTTGCCATTGAAAAACATCCAGAAATGATTGAAGCTACTGACTGAATGAAAGGAGCTGGCATCTCACTCTCTTTCAATCTTGTTTATCATGCTAAGTAGAGCAGGAAAAAGCAAAAAATTTCAGAATTGCACCTTGCAATGCGGAGAAATTACTGTTTGTGCATTTACAATATTCATTGATTTTTGCCATTGAAAAACATCATGTTATTCATATACCAGAAATGTTTGAAGCTACTGACTGAGTGAAAGGAGCTGGCATCTCACTCTCTTTGAATCTTCTTTATCATGCTAAGAGGAGCAGAAAAAAGCAAAAAATTTCAGAATTGCACCTTGCAATGCGGAGAAATTACTGTTTGTGCATTTACAATATTCATTGATTTTTGCCATTGAAAAACGTCCAGAAATGATTGAGGCTACTGACTGAATGAAAGGAGCTGGCATCTCACTCTCTTTGAATCTTCTTTATCATGCTAAGAGGAGCAGGAAAAAGCAAAAAATTTCAAAATTGCACCTTGCAATGCGGAGAAATTACTGTTTGTGCATTTACAATATTCATTGATTTTTGCCATTGAAAAACATCATGTTATTCATATACCAGAAATGTTTGAAGCTACTGACTGAATGAAAGGAGCTGGCATCTCACTCTCTTTGAATCTTCTTTATCATGCTAAGAGGAGCAGGAAAAAGCAAAAAATTTCAGAATTGCACCTTGCAATGCGGAGAAATTACTGTTTGTGCATTTACAATATTCATTGATTTTTGCCATTGAAAAACGTCCAGAAATGATTGAAGCTACTGACTGAATGAAAGGAGCTGGCATCTCACTCTCTTTGAATCTTCTTTATCATGCTAAGAGGAGCAGGAAAAAGCAAAAAATTTCAGAATTGCACCTTGCAATGCGGAGAAATTACTGTTTGTGCATTTACAATATTCATTGATTTTTGCCATTGAAAAACGTCCAGAAATGATTGAAGCTACTGACTGAATGAAAGGAGCTGGCATCTCACTCTCTTTGAATCTTCTTTATCATGCTAAGAGGAGCAGGAAAAAGCAAAAAATTTCAGAATTGCACCTTGCAATGCGGAGAAATTACTGTTTGTGCATTTACAATATTCATTGATTTTTGCCATTGAAAAACGTCCAGAAATGATTGAAGCTACTGACTGAATGAAAGGAGCTGGCATCTCACTCTCTTTGAATCTTCTTTATCTTGCTAAGAGGAGCAGGAAAAAGCAAAAAATTTCAGAATTGCACCTTGCAATGCGGAGAAATTACTGTTTGTGCATTTACAATATTCATTGATTTTTGCCATTGAAAAACGTCCAGAAATGATTGAAGCTACTGACTGAATGAAAGGAGCTGGCATCTCACTCTCTTTGAATCTTCTTTATCATGCTAAGAGGAGCAGGAAAAAGCAAAAAATTTCAGAATTGCACCTTGCAATGCGGAGAAATTACTGTTTGTGCATTTACAATATTCATTGATTTTTGCCATTGAAAAACATCATGTTATTCATATACCAGAAATGTTTGAAGCTACTGACTGAATGAAAGGAGCTGGCATCTCACTCTCTTTGAATCTTCTTTATCATGCTAAGAGGAGCAGGAAAAAGCAAAAAATTTCAGAATTGCACCTTGCAATGCGGAGAAATTACTGTTTGTGCATTTACAATATTCATTGATTTTTGCCATTGAAAAACGTCCAGAAATGATTCAAGCTACTGACTGAATGAAAGGAGCTGGCATCTCACTCTCTTTGAATCTTCTTTATCATGCTAAGAGGAGCAGGAAAAAGCAAAAAAATTCAGAATTGCACCTTGCAATGCGGAGAAATTACTGTTTGTGCATTTACAATATTCATTGATTTTTGCCATTGAAAAACGTCCAGAAATGATTGAAGCTACTGACTGAATGAAAGGAGCTGGCATCTCACTCTCTTTGAATCTTCTTTATCATCCTAAGAGGAGCAGGAAAAAGCAAAAAATTTCAGAATTGCACCTTGCAATGCGGAGAAATTACTGTTTGTGCATTTACAATATTCATTGATTTTTGCCATTGAAAAACATCATGTTATTCATATACCAGAAATGTTTGAAGCTACTGACTGAATGAAAGGAGCTGGCATCTCACTCTCTTTGAATCTTCTTTATCATGCTAAGAGGAGCAGGAAAAAGCAAAAAATTTCAGAATTGCACCTTGCAATGCGGAGAAATTACTGTTTGTGCATTTACAATATTCATTGATTTTTGCATTGAAAAACGTCCAGAAATGATTGAAGCTACTGACTGAATGAAAGGAGCTGGCATCTCATTCTCTTTGAATCTTGTTTATCATGCTAAGAGGAGCAGGAAAAAGCAAAAAATTTCAGAATTGCACCTTGCAATGCGGAGAAATTACTGTTTGTGCATTTACAATATTCATTGATTTTTGCCATTGAAAAACGTCCAGAAATGATTGAAGCTACTGACTGAATGAAAGGAGCTGGCATCTCACTCTCTTTGAATCTTCTTTATCATGCTTAGAGGAGCAGGAAAAAGCAAAAAATTTCAGAATTGCACCTTGCAATGCGGAGAAATTACTGTTTGTGCATTTACAATATTCATTGATTTTTGCCATTGAAAAACATCATGTTATTCATATACCAGAAATGATTGAAGCTACTGACTGAATGAAAGGAGCTGGCATCTCACTCTCTTTGAATCTTCTTTATCATGCTAAGAGGAGCAGGAAAAAGCAAAAAATTTCAGAATTGCACCTTGCAATGCGGAGAAATTACTGTTTGTGCATTTACAATATTCAATGATTTTTGCCATTGAAAAACGTCCAGAAATGATTGAAGCTACTGACTGAATGAAAGGAGCTGGCATCTCACTCTCTTTGAATCTTCTTTATCATGCTAAGAGGAGCAGGAAAAAGCAAAAAAATTCAGAATTGCACCTTGCAATGCGGAGAAATTACTGTTTGTGCATTTACAATATTCATTGATTTTTGCCATTGAAAAACATCATGTTATTCATATACCAGAAATGTTTGAAGCTACTGACTGAATGAAAGGAGCTGGCATCTCACTCTCTTTGAATCTTCTTTATCATGCTAAGAGGAGCAGGAAAAAGCAAAAAATTTCAGAATTGCACCTTGCAATGCGGAGAAATTACTGTTTGTGCATTTACAATATTCATTGATTTTTGCCATTGAAAAACATCATGTTATTCATATACCAGAAATGTTTGAAGCTACTGACTGAATGAAAGGAGCTGGCATCTCACTCTCTTTGAATCTTCTTTATCATGCTAAGAGGAGCAGAAAAAAGCAAAAAATTTCAGAATTGCACCTTGCAATGCGGAGAAATTACTGTTTGTGCATTTACAATATTCATTGATTTTTGCCATTGAAAAACATCCAGAAATGATTGAAGCTACTGACTGAATGAAAGGAGCTGGCATCTCACTCTCTTTGAATCTTGTTTATCATGCTAAGAGGAGCAGGAAAAAGCAAAAAAATTCAGAATTGCACCTTGCAATGCGGAGAAATTACTGTTTGTGCATTTACAATATTCATTGATTTTTGCCATTGAAAAACGTCCAGAAATGATTGAAGCTACTGACTGAATGAAAGGAGCTGGCATCTCACTCTCTTTGAATCTTCTTTATCATGCTAAGAGGAGCAGGAAAAAGCAAAAAATTTCAAAATTGCACCTTGCAATGCGGAGAAATTACTGTTTGTGCATTTACAATATTCATTGATTTTTGCCATTGAAAAACATCCAGAAATGATTGAAGCTACTGACTGAATGAAAGGAGCTGGCATCTCACTCTCTTTGAATCTTCTTTATCATGGTAAGAGGAGCAGGAAAAAGCAAAAAAATTCAGAATTGCACCTTGCAATGCGGAGAAATTACTGTTTGTGCATTTACAATATTCATTGATTTTTGCCATTGAAAAATGTCCAGAAATGATTGAAGCTACTGACTGAATGAAAGGAGCTGGCATCTCACTCTCTTTGAATCTTTATCATGCTAAGAGGAGCAGGAAAAAGCAAAAAATTTCAGAATTGCACCTTGCAATGCGGAGAAATTACTGTTTGTGCATTTACAATATTCATTGATTTTTGCCATTGAAAAACATCATGTTATTCATATACCAGAAATGTTTGAAGCTACTGACTGAATGAAAGGAGCTGGCATCTCACTCTCTTTGAATCTTTATCATGCTAAGAGGAGCAGGAAAAAGCAAAAAATTTCAGAATTGCACCTTGCAATGCGGAGAAATTACTGTTTGTGCATTTACAATATTCATTGATTTTTGCCATTGAAAAACGTCCAGAAATGATTGAAGCTACTGACTGAATGAAAGGAGCTGGCATCTCATTCTCTTTGAATCTTGTTTATCATGCTAAGAGGAGCAGGAAAAAGCAAAAAATTTCAGAATTGCACCTTGCAATGCGGAGAAATTACTGTTTGTGCATTTACAATATTCATTGATTTTTGCCATTGAAAAACGTCCAGAAATGATTGAAGCTACTGACTGAATGAAAGGAGCTGGCATCTCACTCTCTTTGAATCTTCTTTATCATGCTTAGAGGAGCAGGAAAAAGCAAAAAATTTCAGAATTGCACCTTGCAATGCGGAGAAATTACTGTTTGTGCATTTACAATATTCATTGATTTTTGCCATTGAAAAACATCATGTTATTCATATACCAGAAATGTTTGAAGCTACTGACTGAATGAAAGGAGCTGGCATCTCACTCTCTTTGAATCTTCTTTATCATGCTAAGAGGAGCAGAAAAAAGCAAAAAATTTCAGAATTGCACCTTGCAATGCGGAGAAATTACTGTTTGTGCATTTACAATATTCATTGATTTTTGCCATTGAAAAACATCCAGAAATGATTGAAGCTACTGACTGAATGAAAGGAGCTGGCATCTCACTCTCTTTCAATCTTGTTTATCATGCTAAGAGGAGCAGGAAAAAGCAAAAAATTTCAGAATTGCTCCTTGCAATGCGGAGAAATTACTGTTTGTGCATTTACAATATTCATTGATTTTTGCCATTGAAAAACGTCCAGAAATGATTGAAGCTACTGACTGAATGAAAGGAGCTGGCATCTCACTCTCTTTGAATCTTCTTTATCATGCTAAGAGGAGCAGGAAAAAGCAAAAAATTTCAAAATTGCACCTTGCAATGCGGAGAAATTACTGTTTGTGCATTTACAATATTCATTGATTTTTGCCATTGAAAAACATCATGTTATTCATATACCAGAAATGTTTGAAGCTACTGACTGAATGAAAGGAGCTGGCATCTCACTCTCTTTGAATCTTCTTTATCATGCTAAGAGGAGCAGGAAAAAGCAAAAAATTTCAGAATTGCACCTTGCAATGCGGAGAAATTACTGTTTGTGCATTTACAATATTCATTGATTTTTGCCATTGAAAAACGTCCAGAAATGATTGAAGCTACTGACTGAATGAAAGGAGCTGGCATCTCACTCTCTTTGAATCTTCTTTATCATGCTAAGAGGAGCAGGAAAAAGCAAAAAATTTCAGAATTGCACCTTGCAATGCGGAGAAATTACTGTTTGTGCATTTACAATATTCATTGATTTTTGCCATTGAAAAACGTCCAGAAATGATTGAAGCTACTGACTGAATGAAAGGAGCTGGCATCTCACTCTCTTTGAATCTTGTTTATCTTGCTAAGAGGAGCAGGAAAAAGCAAAAAATTTCAGAATTGCACCTTGCAATGCGGAGAAATTACTGTTTGTGCATTTACAATATTCATTGATTTTTGCCATTGAAAAACGTCCAGAAATGATTGAAGCTACTGACTGAATGAAAGGAGCTGGCATCTCACTCTCTTTGAATCTTCTTTATCATGCTAAGAGGAGCAGGAAAAAGCAAAAAATTTCAGAATTGCACCTTGCAATGCGGAGAAATTACTGTTTGTGCATTTACAATATTCATTGATTTTTGCCATTGAAAAACATCATGTTATTCATATACCAGAAATGTTTGAAGCTACTGACTGAGTGAAAGGAGCTGGCATCTCACTCTCTTTGAATCTTCTTTATCATGCTAAGAGGAGCAGAAAAAAGCAAAAAATTTCAGAATTGCACCTTGCAATGCGGAGAAATTACTGTTTGTGCATTTACAATATTCATTGATTTTTGCCATTGAAAAACGTCCAGAAATGATTGAAGCTACTGACTGAATGAAAGGAGCTGGCATCTCACTCTCTTTGAATCTTCTTTATCATGCTAAGAGGAGCAGGAAAAAGCAAAAAATTTCAAAATTGCACCTTGCAATGCGGAGAAATTACTGTTTGTGCATTTACAATATTCATTGATTTTTGCCATTGAAAAACATCATGTTATTCATATACCAGAAATGTTTGAAGCTACTGACTGAATGAAAGGAGCTGGCATCTCACTCTCTTTGAATCTTCTTTATCATGCTAAGAGGAGCAGGAAAAAGCAAAAAAATTCAGAATTGCACCTTGCAATGCGGAGAAATTACTGTTTGTGCATTTACAATATTCATTGATTTTTGCCATTGAAAAACGTCCAGAAATGATTGAAGCTACTGACTGAATGAAAGGAGCTGGCATCTCACTCTCTTTGAATCTTCTCTATCATGCTAAGAGGAGCAGGAAAAAGCAAAAAATTTCAGAATTGCACCTTGCAATGCGGAGAAATTACTGTTTGTGCATTTACAATATTCATTGATTTTTGCCATTGAAAAACATCATGTTATTCATATACCAGAAATGTTTGAAGCTACTGACTGAATGAAAGGAGCTGGCATCTCACTCTCTTTGAATCTTTATCATGCTAAGAGGAGCAGGAAAAAGCAAAAAATTTCAGAATTGCACCTTGCAATGCGGAGAAATTACTGTTTGTGCATTTACAATATTCATTGATTTTTGCCATTGAAAAACGTCCAGAAATGATTGAAGCTACTGACTGAATGAAAGGAGCTGGCATCTCATTCTCTTTGAATCTTGTTTATCATGCTAAGAGGAGCAGGAAAAAGCAAAAAATTTCAGAATTGCACCTTGCAATGCGGAGAAATTACTGTTTGTGCATTTACAATATTCATTGATTTTTGCCATTGAAAAACGTCCAGAAATGATTGAAGCTACTGACTGAATGAAAGGAGCTGGCATCTCACTCTCTTTGAATCTTCTTTATCATGCTTAGAGGAGCAGGAAAAAGCAAAAAATTTCAGAATTGCACCTTGCAATGCGGAGAAATTACTGTTTGTGCATTTACAATATTCATTGATTTTTGCCATTGAAAAACATCATGTTATTCATATACCAGAAATGTTTGAAGCTACTGACTGAATGAAAGGAGCTGGCATCTCACTCTCTTTGAATCTTCTTTATCATGCTAAGAGGAGCAGAAAAAAGCAAAAAATTTCAGAATTGCACCTTGCAATGCGGAGAAATTACTGTTTGTGCATTTACAATATTCATTGATTTTTGCCATTGAAAAACATCCAGAAATGATTGAAGCTACTGACTGAATGAAAGGAGCTGGCATCTCACTCTCTTTCAATCTTGTTTATCATGCTAAGAGGAGCAGGAAAAAGCAAAAAATTTCAGAATTGCACCTTGCAATGCGGAGAAATTACTGTTTGTGCATTTACAATATTCATTGATTTTTGCCATTGAAAAACGTCCAGAAATGATTGAAGCTACTGACTGAATGAAAGGAGCTGGCATCTCACTCTCTTTGAATCTTCTTTATCATGCTAAGAGGAGCAGGAAAAAGCAAAAAATTTCAAAATTGCACCTTGCAATGCGGAGAAATTACTGTTTGTGCATTTACAATATTCATTGATTTTTGCCATTGAAAAACATCATGTTATTCATATACCAGAAATGTTTGAAGCTACTGACTGAATGAAAGGAGCTGGCATCTCACTCTCTTTGAATCTTCTTTATCATGCTAAGAGGAGCAGGAAAAAGCAAAAAATTTCAGAATTGCACCTTGCAATGCGGAGAAATTACTGTTTGTGCATTTACAATATTCATTGATTTTTGCCATTGAAAAACGTCCAGAAATGATTGAAGCTACTGACTGAATGAAAGGAGCTGGCATCTCACTCTCTTTGAATCTTCTTTATCATGCTAAGAGGAGCAGGAAAAAGCAAAAAATTTCAGAATTGCACCTTGCAATGCGGAGAAATTACTGTTTGTGCATTTACAATATTCATTGATTTTTGCCATTGAAAAACGTCCAGAAATGATTGAAGCTACTGACTGAATGAAAGGAGCTGGCATCTCACTCTCTTTGAATCTTGTTTATCTTGCTAAGAGGAGCAGGAAAAAGCAAAAAATTTCAGAATTGCACCTTGCAATGCGGAGAAATTACTGTTTGTGCATTTACAATATTCATTGATTTTTGCCATTGAAAAACGTCCAGAAATGATTGAAGCTACTGACTGAATGAAAGGAGCTGGCATCTCACTCTCTTTGAATCTTCTTTATCATGCTAAGAGGAGCAGGAAAAAGCAAAAAATTTCAGAATTGCACCTTGCAATGCGGAGAAATTACTGTTTGTGCATTTACAATATTCATTGATTTTTGCCATTGAAAAACATCATGTTATTCATATACCAGAAATGTTTGAAGCTACTGACTGAGTGAAAGGAGCTGGCATCTCACTCTCTTTGAATCTTCTTTATCATGCTAAGAGGAGCAGAAAAAAGCAAAAAATTTCAGAATTGCACCTTGCAATGCGGAGAAATTACTGTTTGTGCATTTACAATATTCATTGATTTTTGCCATTGAAAAACGTCCAGAAATGATTGAAGCTACTGACTGAATGAAAGGAGCTGGCATCTCACTCTCTTTGAATCTTCTTTATCATGCTAAGAGGAGCAGGAAAAAGCAAAAAATTTCAAAATTGCTCCTTGCAATGCGGAGAAATTACTGTTTGTGCATTTACAATATTCATTGATTTTTGCCATTGAAAAACATCATGTTATTCATATACCAGAAATGTTTGAAGCTACTGACTGAATGAAAGGAGATGGCATCTCACTCTCTTTGAATCTTCTTTATCATGCTAAGAGGAGCAGGAAAAAGCAAAAAAATTCAGAATTGCACCTTGCAATGCGGAGAAATTACTGTTTGTGCATTTACAATATTCATTGATTTTTGCCATTGAAAAACGTCCAGAAATGATTGAAGCTACTGACTGAATGAAAGGAGCTGGCATCTCACTCTCTTTGAATCTTCTCTATCATGCTAAGAGGAGCAGGAAAAAGCAAAAAATTTCAGAATTGCACCTTGCAATGCGGAGAAATTACTGTTTGTGCATTTACAATATTCATTGATTTTTGCCATTGAAAAACATCATGTTATTCATATACCAGAAATGTTTGAAGCTACTGACTGAATGAAAGGAGCTGGCATCTCACTCTCTTTGAATCTTCTTTATCATGCTAAGAGGAGCAGGAAAAAGCAAAAAATTTCAGAATTGCACCTTGCAATGCGGAGAAATTACTGTTTGTGCATTTACAATATTCATTGATTTTTGCCATTGAAAAACGTCCAGAAATGATTGAAGCTACTGACTGAATGAAAGGAGCTGGCATCTCATTCTCTTTGAATCTTGTTTATCATGCTAAGAGGAGCAGGAAAAAGCAAAAAATTTCAGAATTGCACCTTGCAATGCGGAGAAATTACTGTTTGTGCATTTACAATATTCATTGATTTTTGCCATTGAAAAATGTCCAGAAATGATTGAAGCTACTGACTGAATGAAAGGAGCTGGCATCTCACTCTCTTTGAATCTTCTTTATCATGCTTAGAGGAGCAGGAAAAAGCAAAAAATTTCAGAATTGCACCTTGCAATGCGGAGAAATTACTGTTTGTGCATTTACAATATTCATTGATTTTTGCCATTGAAAAACATCATGTTATTCATATACCAGAAATGTTTGAAGCTACTGACTGAATGAAAGGAGCTGGCATCTCACTCTCTTTGAATCTTCTTTATCATGCTAAGAGGAGCAGAAAAAAGCAAAAAATTTCAGAATTGCACCTTGCAATGCGGAGAAATTACTGTTTGTGCATTTACAATATTCATTGATTTTTGCCATTGAAAAACATCATGTTATTCATATACCAGAAATGTTTGAAGCTACTGACTGAGTGAAAGGAGCTGGCATCTCACTCTCTTTGAATCTTCTTTATCATGCTAAGAGGAGCAGAAAAAAGCAAAAAATTTCAGAATTGCACCTTGCAATGCGGAGAAATTACTGTTTGTGCATTTACAATATTCATTGATTTTTGCCATTGAAAAACGTCCAGAAATGATTGAGGCTACTGACTGAATGAAAGGAGCTGGCATCTCACTCTCTTTGAATCTTCTTTATCATGCTAAGAGGAGCAGGAAAAAGCAAAAAATTTCAAAATTGCACCTTGCAATGCGGAGAAATTACTGTTTGTGCATTTACAATATTCATTGATTTTTGCCATTGAAAAACATCATGTTATTCATATACCAGAAATGTTTGAAGCTACTGACTGAATGAAAGGAGCTGGCATCTCACTCTCTTTGAATCTTCTTTATCATGCTAAGAGGAGCAGGAAAAAGCAAAAAATTTCAGAATTGCACCTTGCAATGCGGAGAAATTACTGTTTGTGCATTTACAATATTCATTGATTTTTGCCATTGAAAAACGTCCAGAAATGATTGAAGCTACTGACTGAATGAAAGGAGCTGGCATCTCACTCTCTTTGAATCTTCTTTATCATGCTAAGAGGAGCAGGAAAAAGCAAAAAATTTCAGAATTGCACCTTGCAATGCGGAGAAATTACTGTTTGTGCATTTACAATATTCATTGATTTTTGCCATTGAAAAACGTCCAGAATTGATTGAAGCTACTGACTGAATGAAAGGAGCTGGCATTTCACTCTCTTTGAATCTTCTTTATCATGCTAAGAGGAGCAGGAAAAAGCAAAAAATTTCAGAATTGCACCTTGCAATGCGGAGAAATTACTGTTTGTGCATTTACAATATTCATTGATTTTTGCCATTGAAAAACGTCCAGAAATGATTGAAGCTACTGACTGAATGAAAGGAGCTGGCATCTAACTCTCTTTGAATCTTCTTTATCTTGCTAAGAGGAGCAGGAAAAAGCAAAAAATTTCAGAATTGCACCTTGCAATGCGGAGAAATTACTATTTGTGCATTTACAATATTCATTGATTTTTGCCATTGAAAAACGTCCAGAAATGATTGAAGCTACTGACTGAATGAAAGGAGCTGGCATCTCACTCTCTTTGAATCTTCTTTATCATGCTAAGAGGAGCAGGAAAAATCAAAAAATTTCAGAATTGCACCTTGCAATGCGGAGAAATTACTGTTTGTGCATTTACAATATTCATTGATTTTTGCCATTGAAAAACATCATGTTATTCATATACCAGAAATGTTTGAAGCTACTGACTGAATGAAAGGAGCTGGCATCTCACTCTCTTTGAATCTTCTTTATCATGCTAAGAGGAGCAGGAAAAAGCAAAAAATTTCAGAATTGCACCTTGCAATGCGGAGAAATTACTGTTTGTGCATTTACAATATTCATTGATTTTTGCCATTGAAAAACGTCCAGAAATGATTGAAGCTACTGACTGAATGAAAGGAGCTGGCATCTCACTCTCTTTGAATCTTCTTTATCATGCTAAGAGGAGCAGGAAAAAGCAAAAAAATTCAGAATTGCACCTTGCAATGCGGAGAAATTACTGTTTGTGCATTTACAATATTCATTGATTTTTGCCATTGAAAAACGTCCAGAAATGATTGAAGCTACTGACTGAATGAAAGGAGCTGGCATCTCACTCTCTTTTAATCTTCTTTATCATGCTAAGAGGAGCAGGAAAAAGCAAAAAATTTCAGAATTGCACCTTGCAATGCGGAGAAATTACTGTTTGTGCATTTACAATATTCATTGATTTTTGCCATTGAAAAACATCATGTTATTCATATACCAGAAATGTTTGAAGCTACTGACTGAATGAAAGGAGCTGGCATCTCACTCTCTTTGAATCTTTATCATGCTAAGATTAGTAGTAAAAAGCAAAAAATTTCAGAATTGCACCTTGCAATGCGGAGAAATTACTGTTTGTGCATTTACAATATTCATTGATTTTTGCCATTGAAAAACATCATGTTATTCATATACCAGAAATGTTTGAAGCTACTGACTGAATGAAAGGAGCTGGCATCTCACTCTCTTTGAATCTTCTTTATCATGCTAAGAGGAGCAGGAAAAAGCAAAAAATTTCAGAATTGCACCTTGCAATGCGGAGAAATTACTGTTTGTGCATTTACAATATTCATTGATTTTTGCATTGAAAAACGTCCAGAAATGATTGAAGCTACTGACTGAATGAAAGGAGCTGGCATCTCATTCTCTTTGAATCTTGTTTATCATGCTAAGAGGAGCAGGAAAAAGCAAAAAATTTCAGAATTGCACCTTGCAATGCGGAGAAATTACTGTTTGTGCATTTACAATATTCATTGATTTTTGCCATTGAAAAACGTCCAGAAATGATTGAAGCTACTGACTGAATGAAAGGAGCTGGCATCTCACTCTCTTTGAATCTTCTTTATCATGCTTAGAGGAGCAGGAAAAAGCAAAAAATTTCAGAATTGCACCTTGCAATGCGGAGAAATTACTGTTTGTGCATTTACAATATTCATTGATTTTTGCCATTGAAAAACATCATGTTATTCATATACCAGAAATGTTTGAAGCTACTGACTGAATGAAAGGAGCTGGCATCTCACTCTCTTTGAATCTTCTTTATCATGCTAAGAGGAGCAGGAAAAAGCAAAAAATTTCAGAATTGCACCTTGCAATGCGGAGAAATTACTGTTTGTGCATTTACAATATTCATTGATTTTTGCCATTGAAAAACGTCCAGAAATGATTGAAGCTACTGACTGAATGAAAGGAGCTGGCATCTCACTCTCTTTGAATCTTGTTTATCATGCTAAGAGGAGCAGGAAAAAGCAAAAAATTTCAGAATTGCACCTTGCAATGCGGAGAAATTACTGTTTGTGCATTTACAATATTCATTGATTTTTGCCATTGAAAAACGTCCAGAAATGATTGAAGCTACTGACTGAATGAAAGGAGCTGGCATCTCACTCTCTTTGAATCTTCTTTATCATGCTTAGAGGAGCAGGAAAAAGCAAAAAATTTCAGAATTGCACCTTGCAATGCGGAGAAATTACTGTTTGTGCATTTACAATATTCATTGATTTTTGCCATTGAAAAACATCATGTTATTCATATACCAGAAATGATTGAAGCTACTGACTGAATGAAAGGAGCTGGCATCTCACTCTCTTTGAATCTTCTTTATCATGCTAAGAGGAGCAGGAAAAAGCAAAAAATTTCAGAATTGCACCTTGCAATGCGGAGAAATTACTGTTTGTGCATTTACAATATTCAATGATTTTTGCCATTGAAAAACGTCCAGAAATGATTGAAGCTACTGACTGAATGAAAGGAGCTGGCATCTCACTCTCTTTGAATCTTCTTTATCATGCTAAGAGGAGCAGGAAAAAGCAAAAAATTTCAGAATTGCACCTTGCAATGCGGAGAAATTACTGTTTGTGCATTTACAATATTCATTGATTTTTGCCATTGAAAAACATCATGTTATTCATATACCAGAAATGTTTGAAGCTACTGACTGAATGAAAGGAGCTGGCATCTCACTCTCTTTGAATCTTCTTTATCATGCTAAGAGGAGCAGGAAAAAGCAAAAAATTTCAGAATTGCACCTTGCAATGCGGAGAAATTACTGTTTGTGCATTTACAATATTCATTGATTTTTGCCATTGAAAAACATCATGTTATTCATATACCAGAAATGTTTGAAGCTACTGACTGAATGAAAGGAGCTGGCATCTCACTCTCTTTGAATCTTCTTTATCATGCTAAGAGGAGCAGAAAAAAGCAAAAAATTTCAGAATTGCACCTTGCAATGAGGAGAAATTACTGTTTGTGCATTTACAATATTCATTGATTTTTGCCATTGAAAAACATCCAGAAATGATTGAAGCTACTGACTGAATGAAAGGAGCTGGCATCTCACTCTCTTTGAATCTTGTTTATCATGCTAAGAGGAGCAGGAAAAAGCAAAAAAATTCAGAATTGCACCTTGCAATGCGGAGAAATTACTGTTTGTGCATTTACAATATTCATTGATTTTTGCCATTGAAAAACGTCCAGAAATGATTGAAGCTACTGACTGAATGAAAGGAGCTGGCATCTCACTCTCTTTGAATCTTCTTTATCATGCTAAGAGGAGCAGGAAAAAGCAAAAAATTTCAAAATTGCACCTTGCAATGCGGAGAAATTACTGTTTGTGCATTTACAATATTCATTGATTTTTGCCATTGAAAAACATCATGTTATTCATATACCAGAAATGTTTGAAGCTACTGACTGAATGAAAGGAGCTGGCATCTCACTCTCTTTGAATCTTCTTTATCATGCTAAGAGGAGCAGGAAAAAGCAAAAAAATTCAGAATTGCACCTTGCAATGCGGAGAAATTACTGTTTGTGCATTTACAATATTCATTGATTTTTGCCATTGAAAAACGTCCAGAAATGATTGAAGCTACTGACTGAATGAAAGGAGCTGGCATCTCACTCTCTTTGAATCTTCTTTATCATGCTAAGAGGAGCAGGAAAAAGCAAAAAATTTCAAAATTGCACCTTGCAATGCGGAGAAATTACTGTTTGTGCATTTACAATATTCATTGATTTTTGCCATTGAAAAACATCATGTTATTCATATACCAGAAATGTTTGAAGCTACTGACTGAATGAAAGGAGCTGGCATCTCACTCTCTTTGAATCTTCTTTATCATGCTAAGAGGAGCAGGAAAAAGCAAAAAAATTCAGAATTGCACCTTGCAATGCGGAGAAATTACTGTTTGTGCATTTACAATATTCATTGATTTTTGCCATTGAAAAACGTCCAGAAATGATTGAAGCTACTGACTGAATGAAAGGAGCTGGCATCTCACTCTCTTTGAATCTTCTTTATCATGCTAAGAGGAGCAGGAAAAAGCAAAAAATTTCAGAATTGCACCTTGCAATGCGGAGAAATTACTGTTTGTGCATTTACAATATTCATTGATTTTTGCCATTGAAAAACATCATGTTATTCATATACCAGAAATGTTTGAAGCTACTGACTGAATGAAAGGAGCTGGCATCTCACTCTCTTTGAATCTTCTTTATCATGCTAAGAGGAGCAGGAAAAAGCAAAAAATTTCAGAATTGCACCTTGCAATGCGGAGAAATTACTGTTTGTGCATTTACAATATTCATTGATTTTTGCCATTGAAAAACGTCCAGAAATGATTGAAGCTACTGACTGAATGAAAGGAGCTGGCATCTCATTCTCTTTGAATCTTGTTTATCATGCTAAGAGGAGCAGGAAAAAGCAAAAAATTTCAGAATTGCACCTTGCAATGCGGAGAAATTACTGTTTGTGCATTTACAATATTCATTGATTTTTGCCATTGAAAAACGTCCAGAAATGATTGAAGCTACTGACTGAATGAAAGGAGCTGGCATCTCACTCTCTTTGAATCTTCTTTATCATGCTTAGAGGAGCAGGAAAAAGCAAAAAATTTCAGAATTGCACCTTGCAATGCGGAGAAATTACTGTTTGTGCATTTACAATATTCATTGATTTTTGCCATTGAAAAACATCATGTTATTCATATACCAGAAATGTTTGAAGCTACTGACTGAATGAAAGGAGCTGGCATCTCACTCTCTTTGAATCTTCTTTATCATGCTAAGAGGAGCAGAAAAAAGCAAAAAATTTCAGAATTGCACCTTGCAATGCGGACAAATTACTGTTTGTGCATTTACAATATTCATTGATTTTTGCCATTGAAAAACATCCAGAAATCATTGAAGCTACTGACTGAATGAAAGGAGCTGGCATCTCACTCTCTTTCAATCTTGTTTATCATGCTAAGAGGAGCAGGAAAAAGCAAAAAATTTCAGAATTGCACCTTGCAATGCGGAGAAATTACTGTTTGTGCATTTACAATATTCATTGATTTTTGCCATTGAAAAACGTCCAGAAATGATTGAAGCTACTGACTGAATGAAAGGAGCTGGCATCTCACTCTCTTTGAATCTTCTTTATCATGCTAAGAGGAGCAGGAAAAAGCAAAAAATTTCAAAATTGCACCTTGCAATGCGGAGAAATTACTGTTTGTGCATTTACAATATTCATTGATTTTTGCCATTGAAAAACATCATGTTATTCATATACCAGAAATGTTTGAAGCTACTGACTGAATGAAAGGAGCAGGCATCTCACTCTCTTTGAATCTTCTTTATCATGCTAAGAGGAGCAGGAAAAAGCAAAAAATTTCAGAATTGCACCTTGCAATGCGGAGAAATTACTGTTTGTGCATTTACAATATTCATTGATTTTTGCCATTGAAAAACGTCCAGAAATGATTGAAGCTACTGACTGAATGAAAGGAGCTGGCATCTCACTCTCTTTGAATCTTCTTTATCATGCTAAGAGGAGCAGGAAAAAGCAAAAAATTTCAGAATTGCACCTTGCAATGCGGAGAAATTACTGTTTGTGCATTTACAATATTCATTGATTTTTGCCATTGAAAAACGTCCAGAAATGATTGAAGCTACTGACTGAATGAAAGGAGCTGGCATCTCACTCTCTTTGAATCTTGTTTATCTTGCTAAGAGGAGCAGGAAAAAGCAAAAAATTTCAGAATTGCACCTTGCAATGCGGAGAAATTACTGTTTGTGCATTTACAATATTCATTGATTTTTGCCATTGAAAAACGTCCAGAAATGATTGAAGCTACTGACTGAATGAAAGGAGCTGGCATCTCACTCTCTTTGAATCTTCTTTATCATGCTAAGAGGAGCAGGAAAAAGCAAAAAATTTCAGAATTGCACCTTGCAATGCGGAGAAATTACTGTTTGTGCATTTACAATATTCATTGATTTTTGCCATTGAAAAACATCATGTTATTCATATACCAGAAATGTTTGAAGCTACTGACTGAGTGAAAGGAGCTGGCATCTCACTCTCTTTGAATCTTCTTTATCATGCTAAGAGGAGCAGGAAAAAGCAAAAAATTTCAGAATTGCACCTTGCAATGCGGAGAAATTACTGTTTGTGCATTTACAATATTCATTGATTTTTGCCATTGAAAAACATCATGTTATTCATATACCAGAAATGTTTGAAGCTACTGACTGAATGAAAGGAGCTGGCATCTCACTCTCTTTGAATCTTCTTTATCATGCTAAGAGGAGCAGGAAAAAGCAAAAAATTTCAGAATTGCACCTTGCAATGCGGAGAAATTACTGTTTGTGCATTTACAATATTCATTGATTTTTGCATTGAAAAACGTCCAGAAATGATTGAAGCTACTGACTGAATGAAAGGAGCTGGCATCTCATTCTCTTTGAATCTTGTTTATCATGCTAAGAGGAGCAGGAAAAAGCAAAAAATTTCAGAATTGCACCTTGCAATGCGGAGAAATTACTGTTTGTGCATTTACAATATTCATTGATTTTTGCCATTGAAAAACGTCCAGAAATGATTGAAGCTACTGACTGAATGAAAGGAGCTGGCATCTCACTCTCTTTGAATCTTCTTTATCATGCTTAGAGGAGCAGGAAAAAGCAAAAAATTTCAGAATTGCACCTTGCAATGCGGAGAAATTACTGTTTGTGCATTTACAATATTCATTGATTTTTGCCATTGAAAAACATCATGTTATTCATATACCAGAAATGTTTGAAGCTACTGACTGAATGAAAGGAGCTGGCATCTCACTCTCTTTGAATCTTCTTTATCATGCTAAGAGGAGCAGGAAAAAGCAAAAAATTTCAGAATTGCACCTTGCAATGCGGAGAAATTACTGTTTGTGCATTTACAATATTCATTGATTTTTGCCATTGAAAAACGTCCAGAAATGATTGAAGCTACTGACTGAATGAAAGGAGCTGGCATCTCACTCTCTTTGAATCTTGTTTATCATGCTAAGAGGAGCAGGAAAAAGCAAAAAATTTCAGAATTGCACCTTGCAATGCGGAGAAATTACTGTTTGTGCATTTACAATATTCATTGATTTTTGCCATTGAAAAACATCCAGAAATGATTGAAGCTACTGACTGAATGAAAGGAGCTGGCATCTCACTCTCTTTGAATCTTCTTTATCATGCTAAGAGGAGCAGGAAAAAGCAAAAAATTTCAGAATTGCACCTTGCAATGCGGAGAAATTACTGTTTGTGCATTTACAATATTCATTGATTTTTGCCATTGAAAAACATCATGTTATTCATATACCAGAAATGTTTGAAGCTACTGACTGAATGAAAGGAGCTGGCATCTCACTCTCTTTGAATCTTCTTTATCATGCTAAGAGGAGCAGGAAAAAGCAAAAAATTTCAGAATTGCACCTTGCAATGCGGAGAAATTACTGTTTGTGCATTTACAATATTCATTGATTTTTGCCATTGAAAAACATCAGGTTATTCATATACCAGAAATGTTTGAAGCTACTGACTGAATGAAAGGAGCTGGCATCTCACTCTCTTTGAATCTTCTTTATCATGCTAAGAGGAGCAGAAAAAAGCAAAAAATTTCAGAATTGCACCTTGCAATGCGGAGAAATTACTGTTTGTGCATTTACAATATTCATTGATTTTTGCCATTGAAAAACATCCAGAAATGATTGAAGCTACTGACTGAATGAAAGGAGCTGGCATCTCACTCTCTTTGAATCTTGTTTATCATGCTAAGAGGAGCAGGAAAAAGCAAAAAAATTCAGAATTGCACCTTGCAATGCGGAGAAATTACTGTTTGTGCATTTACAATATTCATTGATTTTTGCCATTGAAAAACGTCCAGAAATGATTGAAGCTACTGACTGAATGAAAGGAGCTGGCATCTCACTCTCTTTGAATCTTCTTTATCATGCTAAGAGGAGCAGGAAAAAGCAAAAAATTTCAAAATTGCACCTTGCAATGCGGAGAAATTACTGTTTGTGCATTTACAATATTCATTGATTTTTGCCATTGAAAAACATCATGTTATTCATATACCAGAAATGTTTGAAGCTACTGACTGAATGAAAGGAGCTGGCATCTCACTCTCTTTGAATCTTCTTTATCATGCTAAGAGGAGCAGGAAAAAGCAAAAAAATTCAGAATTGCACCTTGCAATGCGGAGAAATTACTGTTTGTGCATTTACAATATTCATTGATTTTTGCCATTGAAAAACGTCCAGAAATGATTGAAGCTACTGACTGAATGAAAGGAGCTGGCATCTCACTCTCTTTGAATCTTCTTTATCATGCTAAGAGGAGCAGGAAAAAGCAAAAAATTTCAAAATTGCACCTTGCAATGCGGAGAAATTACTGTTTGTGCATTTACAATATTCATTGATTTTTGCCATTGAAAAACATCATGTTATTCATATACCAGAAATGTTTGAAGCTACTGACTGAATGAAAGGAGCTGGCATCTCACTCTCTTTGAATCTTCTTTATCATGCTAAGAGGAGCAGGAAAAAGCAAAAAAATTCAGAATTGCACCTTGCAATGCGGAGAAATTACTGTTTGTGCATTTACAATATTCATTGATTTTTGCCATTGAAAAACGTCCAGAAATGATTGAAGCTACTGACTGAATGAAAGGAGCTGGCATCTCACTCTCTTTGAATCTTCTTTATCATGCTAAGAGGAGCAGGAAAAAGCAAAAAATTTCAGAATTGCACCTTGCAATGCGGAGAAATTACTGTTTGTGCATTTACAATATTCATTGATTTTTGCCATTGAAAAACATCATGTTATTCATATACCAGAAATGTTTGAAGCTACTGACTGAATGAAAGGAGCTGGCATCTCACTCTCTTTGAATCTTCTTTATCATGCTAAGAGGAGCAGGAAAAAGCAAAAAATTTCAGAATTGCACCTTGCAATGCGGAGAAATTACTGTTTGTGCATTTACAATATTCATTGATTTTTGCCATTGAAAAACGTCCAGAAATGATTGAAGCTACTGACTGAATGAAAGGAGCTGGCATCTCATTCTCTTTGAATCTTGTTTATCATGCTAAGAGGAGCAGGAAAAAGCAAAAAATTTCAGAATTGCACCTTGCAATGCGGAGAAATTACTGTTTGTGCATTTACAATATTCATTGATTTTTGCCATTGAAAAACGTCCAGAAATGATTGAAGCTACTGACTGAATGAAAGGAGCTGGCATCTCACTCTCTTTGAATCTTCTTTATCATGCTTAGAGGAGCAGGAAAAAGCAAAAAATTTCAGAATTGCACCTTGCAATGCGGAGAAATTACTGTTTGTGCATTTACAATATTCATTGATTTTTGCCATTGAAAAACATCATGTTATTCATATACCAGAAATGTTTGAAGCTACTGACTGAATGAAAGGAGCTGGCATCTCACTCTCTTTGAATCTTCTTTATCATGCTAAGAGGAGCAGAAAAAAGCAAAAAATTTCAGAATTGCACCTTGCAATGCGGACAAATTACTGTTTGTGCATTTACAATATTCATTGATTTTTGCCATTGAAAAACATCCAGAAATGATTGAAGCTACTGACTGAATGAAAGGAGCTGGCATCTCACTCTCTTTCAATCTTGTTTATCATGCTAAGAGGAGCAGGAAAAAGCAAAAAATTTCAGAATTGCACCTTGCAATGCGGAGAAATTACTGTTTGTGCATTTACAATATTCATTGATTTTTGCCATTGAAAAACGTCCAGAAATGATTGAAGCTACTGACTGAATGAAAGGAGCTGGCATCTCACTCTCTTTGAATCTTCTTTATCATGCTAAGAGGAGCAGGAAAAAGCAAAAAATTTCAAAATTGCACCTTGCAATGCGGAGAAATTACTGTTTGTGCATTTACAATATTCATTGATTTTTGCCATTGAAAAACATCATGTTATTCATATACCAGAAATGTTTGAAGCTACTGACTGAATGAAAGGAGCTGGCATCTCACTCTCTTTGAATCTTCTTTATCATGCTAAGAGGAGCAGGAAAAAGCAAAAAATTTCAGAATTGCACCTTGCAATGCGGAGAAATTACTGTTTGTGCATTTACAATATTCATTGATTTTTGCCATTGAAAAACGTCCAGAAATGATTGAAGCTACTGACTGAATGAAAGGAGCTGGCATCTCACTCTCTTTGAATCTTCTTTATCATGCTAAGAGGAGCAGGAAAAAGCAAAAAATTTCAGAATTGCACCTTGCAATGCGGAGAAATTACTGTTTGTGCATTTACAATATTCATTGATTTTTGCCATTGAAAAACGTCCAGAAATGATTGAAGCTACTGACTGAATGAAAGGAGCTGGCATCTCACTCTCTTTGAATCTTGTTTATCTTGCTAAGAGGAGCAGGAAAAAGCAAAAAATTTCAGAATTGCACCTTGCAATGCGGAGAAATTACTGTTTGTGCATTTACAATATTCATTGATATTTGCCATTGAAAAACGTCCAGAAATGATTGAAGCTACTGACTGAATGAAAGGAGCTGGCATCTCACTCTCTTTGAATCTTCTTTATCATGCTAAGAGGAGCAGGAAAAAGCAAAAAATTTCAGAATTGCACCTTGCAATGCGGAGAAATTACTGTTTGTGCATTTACAATATTCATTGATTTTTGCCATTGAAAAACATCATGTTATTCATATACCAGAAATGTTTGAAGCTACTGACTGAGTGAAAGGAGCTGGCATCTCACTCTCTTTGAATCTTCTTTATCATGCTAAGAGGAGCAGGAAAAAGCAAAAAATTTCAGAATTGCACCTTGCAATGCGGAGAAATTACTGTTTGTGCATTTACAATATTCATTGATTTTTGCCATTGAAAAACATCATGTTATTCATATACCAGAAATGTTTGAAGCTACTGACTGAATGAAAGGAGCTGGCATCTCACTCTCTTTGAATCTTCTTTATCATGCTAAGAGGAGCAGGAAAAAGCAAAAAATTTCAGAATTGCACCTTGCAATGCGGAGAAATTACTGTTTGTGCATTTACAATATTCATTGATTTTTGCATTGAAAAACGTCCAGAAATGATTGAAGCTACTGACTGAATGAAAGGAGCTGGCATCTCATTCTCTTTGAATCTTGTTTATCATGCTAAGAGGAGCAGGAAAAAGCAAAAAATTTCAGAATTGCACCTTGCAATGCGGAGAAATTACTGTTTGTGCATTTACAATATTCATTGATTTTTGCCATTGAAAAACGTCCAGAAATGATTGAAGCTACTGACTGAATGAAAGGAGCTGGCATCTCACTCTCTTTGAATCTTCTTTATCATGCTTAGAGGAGCAGGAAAAAGCAAAAAATTTCAGAATTGCACCTTGCAATGCGGAGAAATTACTGTTTGTGCATTTACAATATTCATTGATTTTTGCCATTGAAAAACATCATGTTATTCATATACCAGAAATGTTTGAAGCTACTGACTGAATGAAAGGAGCTGGCATCTCACTCTCTTTGAATCTTCTTTATCATGCTAAGAGGAGCAGGAAAAAGCAAAAAATTTCAGAATTGCACCTTGCAATGCGGAGAAATTACTGTTTGTGCATTTACAATATTCATTGATTTTTGCCATTGAAAAACGTCCAGAAATGATTGAAGCTACTGACTGAATGAAAGGAGCTGGCATCTCACTCTCTTTGAATCTTGTTTATCATGCTAAGAGGAGCAGGAAAAAGCAAAAAATTTCAGAATTGCACCTTGCAATGCGGAGAAATTACTGTTTGTGCATTTACAATATTCATTGATTTTTGCCATTGAAAAACGTCCAGAAATGATTGAAGCTACTGACTGAATGAAAGGAGCTGGCATCTCACTCTCTTTGAATCTTCTTTATCATGCTTAGAGGAGCAGGAAAAAGCAAAAAATTTCAGAATTGCACCTTGCAATGCGGAGAAATTACTGTTTGTGCATTTACAATATTCATTGATTTTTGCCATTGAAAAACATCATGTTATTCATATACCAGAAATGATTGAAGCTACTGACTGAATGAAAGGAGCTGGCATCTCACTCTCTTTGAATCTTCTTTATCATGCTAAGAGGAGCAGGAAAAAGCAAAAAATTTCAGAATTGCACCTTGCAATGCGGAGAAATTACTGTTTGTGCATTTACAATATTCAATGATTTTTGCCATTGAAAAACGTCCAGAAATGATTGAAGCTACTGACTGAATGAAAGGAGCTGGCATCTCACTCTCTTTGAATCTTCTTTATCATGCTAAGAGGAGCAGGAAAAAGCAAAAAATTTCAGAATTGCACCTTGCAATGCGGAGAAATTACTGTTTGTGCATTTACAATATTCATTGATTTTTGCCATTGAAAAACATCATGTTATTCATATACCAGAAATGTTTGAAGCTACTGACTGAATGAAAGGAGCTGGCATCTCACTCTCTTTGAATCTTCTTTATCATGCTAAGAGGAGCAGGAAAAAGCAAAAAATTTCAGAATTGCACCTTGCAATGCGGAGAAATTACTGTTTGTGCATTTACAATATTCATTGATTTTTGCCATTGAAAAACATCATGTTATTCATATACCAGAAATGTTTGAAGCTACTGACTGAATGAAAGGAGCTGGCATCTCACTCTCTTTGAATCTTCTTTATCATGCTAAGAGGAGCAGAAAAAAGCAAAAAATTTCAGAATTGCACCTTGCAATGCGGAGAAATTACTGTTTGTGCATTTACAATATTCATTGATTTTTGCCATTGAAAAACATCCAGAAATGATTGAAGCTACTGACTGAATGAAAGGAGCTGGCATCTCACTCTCTTTGAATCTTGTTTATCATGCTAAGAGGAGCAGGAAAAAGCAAAAAAATTCAGAATTGCACCTTGCAATGCGGAGAAATTACTGTTTGTGCATTTACAATATTCATTGATTTTTGCCATTGAAAAACGTCCAGAAATGATTGAAGCTACTGACTGAATGAAAGGAGCTGGCATCTCACTCTCTTTGAATCTTCTTTATCATGCTAAGAGGAGCAGGAAAAAGCAAAAAATTTCAAAATTGCACTTTGCAATGCGGAGAAATTACTGTTTGTGCATTTACAATATTCATTGATTTTTGCCATTGAAAAACATCATGTTATTCATATACCAGAAATGTTTGAAGCTACTGACTGAATGAAAGGAGCTGGCATCTCACTCTCTTTGAATCTTCTTTATCATGCTAAGAGGAGCAGGAAAAAGCAAAAAAATTCAGAATTGCACCTTGCAATGCGGAGAAATTACTGTTTGTGCATTTACAATATTCATTGATTTTTGCCATTGAAAAACGTCCAGAAATGATTGGAGCTACTGACTGAATGAAAGGAGCTGGCATCTCACTCTCTTTGAATCTTCTTTATCATGCTAAGAGGAGCAGGAAAAAGCAAAAAATTTCAGAATTGCACCTTGCAATGCGGAGAAATTACTGTTTGTGCATTTACAATATTCATTGATTTTTGCCATTGAAAAACATCATGTTATTCATATACCAGAAATGTTTGAAGCTACTGACTGAATGAAAGGAGCTGGCATCTCACTCTCTTTGAATCTTCTTTATCATGCTAAGAGGAGCAGGAAAAAGCAAAAAATTTCAGAATTGCACCTTGCAATGCGGAGAAATTACTGTTTGTGCATTTACAATATTCATTGATTTTTGCCATTGAAAAACGTCCAGAAATGATTGAAGCTACTGACTGAATGAAAGGAGCTGGCATCTCATTCTCTTTGAATCTTGTTTATCATGCTAAGAGGAGCAGGAAAAAGCAAAAAATTTCAGAATTGCACCTTGCAATGCGGAGAAATTACTGTTTGTGCATTTACAATATTCATTGATTTTTGCCATTGAAAAACGTCCAGAAATGATTGAAGCTACTGACTGAATGAAAGGAGCTGGCATCTCACTCTCTTTGAATCTTCTTTATCATGCTTAGAGGAGCAGGAAAAAGCAAAAAATTTCAGAATTGCACCTTGCAATGCGGAGAAATTACTGTTTGTGCATTTACAATATTCATTGATTTTTGCCATTGAAAAACATCCAGAAATGATTGAAGCTACTGACTGAATGAAAGGAGCTGGCATCTCACTCTCTTTCAATCTTGTTTATCATGCTAAGAGGAGCAGGAAAAAGCAAAAAATTTCAGAATTGCACCTTGCAATGCGGAGAAATTACTGTTTGTGCATTTACAATATTCATTGATTTTTGCCATTGAAAAACGTCCAGAAATGATTGAAGCTACTGACTGAATGAAAGGATCTGGCATCTCACTCTCTTTGAATCTTCTTTATCATGCTAAGAGGAGCAGGAAAAAGCAAAAAATTTCAAAATTGCACCTTTCAATGCGGAGAAATTACTGTTTGTGCATTTACAATATTCATTGATTTTTGCCATTGAAAAACATCATGTTATTCATATACCAGAAATGTTTGAAGCTACTGACTGAATGAAAGGAGCTGGCATCTCACTCTCTTTGAATCTTCTTTATCATGCTAAGAGGAGCAGGAAAAAGCAAAAAATTTCAGAATTGCACCTTGCAATGCGGAGAAATTACTGTTTGTGCATTTACAATATTCATTGATTTTTGCCATTGAAAAACGTCCAGAAATGATTGAAGCTACTGACTGAATGAAAGGAGCTGGCATCTCACTCTCTTTGAATCTTGTTTATCTTGCTAAGAGGAGCAGGAAAAAGCAAAAAATTTCAGAATTGCACCTTGCAATGCGGAGAAATTACTGTTTGTGCATTTACAATATTCATTGATTTTTGCCATTGAAAAACGTCCAGAAATGATTGAAGCTACTGACTGAATGAAAGGAGCTGGCATCTCACTCTCTTTGAATCTTCTTTATCATGCTAAGAGGAGCAGGAAAAAGCAAAAAATTTCAGAATTGCACCTTGCAATGCGGAGAAATTACTGTTTGTGCATTTACAATATTCATTGATTTTTGCCATTGAAAAACATCATGTTATTCATATACCAGAAATGTTTGAAGCTACTGACTGAGTGAAAGGAGCTGGCATCTCACTCTCTTTGAATCTTCTTTATCATGCTAAGAGGAGCAGAAAAAAGCAAAAAACTTCAGAATTGCACCTTGCAATGCGGAGAAATTACTGTTTGTGCATTTACAATATTCATTGATTTTTGCCATTGAAAAACGTCCAGAAATGATTGAAGCTACTGACTGAATGAAAGGAGCTGGCATCTCACTCTCTTTGAATCTTCTTTATCATGCTAAGAGGAGCAGGAAAAAGCAAAAAATTTCAAAATTGCACCTTGCAATGCGGAGAAATTACTGTTTGTGCATTTACAATATTCATTGATTTTTGCCATTGAAAAACATCATGTTATTCATATACCAGAAATGTTTGAAGCTACTGACTGAATGAAAGGAGCTGGCATCTCACTCTCTTTGAATCTTCTTTATCATGCTAAGAGGAGCAGGAAAAAGCAAAAAATTTCAGAATTGCACCTTGCAATGCGGAGAAATTACTGTTTGTGCATTTACAATATTCATTGATTTTTGCCATTGAAAAACGTCCAGAAATGATTGAAGCTACTGACTGAATGAAAGGAGCTGGCATCTCACTCTCTTTGAATCTTCTTTATCATGCTAAGAGGAGCAGGAAAAAGCAAAAAATTTCAGAATTGCACCTTGCAATGCGGAGAAATTACTGTTTGTGCATTTACAATATTCATTGATTTTTGCCATTGAAAAACGTCCAGAAATGATTGAAGCTACTGACTGAATGAAAGGAGCTGGCATCTCACTCTCTTTGAATCTTCTTTATCATGCTAAGAGGAGCAGGAAAAAGCAAAAAATTTCAGAATTGCACCTTTCAATGCGGAGAAATTACTGTTTGTGCATTTACAATATTCATTGATTTTTGCCATTGAAAAACGTCCAGAAATGATTGAAGCTACTTACTGAATGAAAGGAGCTGGCATCTCACTCTCTTTGAATCTTGTTTATCTTGCTAAGAGGAGCAGGAAAAAGCAAAAAATTTCAGAATTGCACCTTGCAATGCGGAGAAATTACTGTTTGTGCATTTACAATATTCATTGATTTTTGCCATTGAAAAACGTCCAGAAATGATTGAAGCTACTGACTGAATGAAAGGAGCTGGCATCTCACTCTCTTTGAATCTTCTTTATCATGCTAAGAGGAGCAGGAAAAAGCAAAACATTTCAGAATTGCACCTTTCAATGCGGAGAAATTACTGTTTGTGCATTTACAATATTCATTGATTTTTGCCATTGAAAAATATCATGTTATTCATATACCAGAAATGTTTGAAGCTACTGACTGAATGAAAGGAGCTGGCATCTCACTCTCTTTGAATCTTCTTTATCATGCTAAGAGGAGCAGGAAAAATCAAAAAATTTCAGAATTGCACCTTGCAATGCGGAGAAATTACTGTTTGTGCATTTACAATATTCATTGATTTTTGCCATTGAAAAACGTCCAGAAATGATTGAAGCTACTGACTGAATGAAAGGAGCTGGCATCTCACTCTCTTTGAATCTTCTTTATCATGCTAAGAGGAGCAGGAAAAAGCAAAAAAATTCAGAATTGCACCTTGCAATGCGGAGAAATTACTGTTTGTGCATTTACAATATTCATTGATTTTTGCCATTGAAAAACGTCCAGAAATGATTGAAGCTACTGACTGAATGAAAGGAGCTGGCATCTCACTCTCTTTGAATCTTCTTTATCATGCTAAGAGGAGCAGGAAAAAGCAAAAAATTTCAGAATTGCACCTTGCAATGCGGAGAAATTACTGTTTGTGCATTTACAATATTCATTGATTTTTGCCATTGAAAAACGTCCAGAAATGATTGAAGCTACTGACTGAATGAAAGGAGCTGGCATCTCACTCTCTTTGAATCTTGTTTATCTTGCTAAGAGGAGCAGGAAAAAGCAAAAAATTTCAGAATTGCACCTTGCAATGCGGAGAAATTACTGTTTGTGCATTTACAATATTCATTGATTTTTGCCATTGAAAAACGTCCAGAAATGATTGAAGCTACTGACTGAATGAAAGGAGCTGGCATCTCACTCTCTTTGAATCTTCTTTATCATGCTAAGAGGAGCAGGAAAAAGCAAAAAATTTCAGAATTGCACCTTTCAATGCGGAGAAATTACTGTTTGTGCATTTACAATATTCATTGATTTTTGCCATTGAAAAATATCATGTTATTCATATACCAGAAATGTTTGAAGCTACTGACTGAATGAAAGGAGCTGGCATCTCACTCTCTTTGAATCTTCTTTATCATGCTAAGAGGAGCAGGAAAAATCAAAAAATTTCAGAATTGCACCTTGCAATGCGGAGAAATTACTGTTTGTGCATTTACAATATTCATTGATTTTTGCCATTGAAAAACGTCCAGAAATGATTGAAGCTACTGACTGAATGAAAGGAGCTGGCATCTCACTCTCTTTGAATCTTCTTTATCATGCTAAGAGGAGCAGGAAAAAGCAAAAAAATTCAGAATTGCACCTTGCAATGCGGAGAAATTACTGTTTGTGCATTTACAATATTCATTGATTTTTGCCATTGAAAAACGTCCAGAAATGATTGAAGCTACTGACTGAATGAAAGGAGCTGGCATCTCACTCTCTTTGAATCTTCTTTATCATGCTAAGAGGAGCAGGAAAAAGCAAAAAATTTCAGAATTGCACCTTGCAATGCGGAGAAATTACTGTTTGTGCATTTACAATATTCATTGATTTTTGCCATTGAAAAACGTCCAGAAATGATTGAAGCTACTGACTGAATGAAAGGAGCTGGCATCTCACTCTCTTTGAATCTTGTTTATCTTGCTAAGAGGAGCAGGAAAAAGCAAAAAATTTCAGAATTGCACCTTGCAATGCGGAGAAATTACTGTTTGTGCATTTACAATATTCATTGATTTTTGCCATTGAAAAACGTCCAGAAATGATTGAAGCTACTGACTGAATGAAAGGAGCTGGCATCTCACTCTCTTTGAATCTTCTTTATCATGCTAAGAGGAGCAGGAAAAAGCAAAAAATTTCAGAATTGCACCTTTCAATGCGGAGAAATTACTGTTTGTGCATTTACAATATTCATTGATTTTTGCCATTGAAAAATATCATGTTATTCATATACCAGAAATGTTTGAAGCTACTGACTGAATGAAAGGAGCTGGCATCTCACTCTCTTTGAATCTTCTTTATCATGCTAAGAGGAGCAGGAAAAATCAAAAAATTTCAGAATTGCACCTTGCAATGCGGAGAAATTACTGTTTGTGCATTTACAATATTCATTGATTTTTGCCATTGAAAAACGTCCAGAAATGAATGAAGCTACTGACTGAATGAAAGGAGCTGGCATCTCACTCTCTTTGAATCTTCTTTATCATGCTAAGAGGAGCAGGAAAAAGCAAAAAATTTCAGAATTGCACCTTGCAATGCGGAGAAATTACTGTTTGTGCATTTACAATATTCATTGATTTTTGCCATTGAAAAACGTCCAGAAATGATTGAAGCTACTGACTGAATGAAAGGAGCTGGCATCTCACTCTCTTTGAATCTTCTTTATCATGCTAAGAGGAGCAGGAAAAAGCAAAAAATTTCAGAATTGCACCTTGCAATGCGGAGAAATTACTGTTTGTGCATTTACAATATTCATTGATTTTTGCCATTGAAAAACGTCCAGAAATGATTGAAGCTACTGACTGAATGAAAGGAGCTGGCATCTCACTCTCTTTGAATCTTGTTTATCTTGCTAAGAGGAGCAGGAAAAAGCAAAAAATTTCAGAATTGCACCTTGCAATGCGGAGAAATTACTGTTTGTGCATTTACAATATTCATTGATTTTTGCCATTGAAAAACGTCCAGAAATGATTGAAGCTACTGACTGAATGAAAGGAGCTGGCATCTCACTCTCTTTGAATCTTCTTTATCATGCTAAGAGGAGCAGGAAAAAGCAAAAAATTTCAGAATTGCACCTTGCAATGCGGAGAAATTACTGTTTGTGCATTTACAATATTCATTGATTTTTGCCATTGAAAAACATCATGTTATTCATATACCAGAAATGTTTGAAGCTACTGACTGAATGAAAGGAGCTGGCATCTCACTCTCTTTGAATCTTCTTTATCATGCTAAGAGGAGCAGAAAAAAGCAAAAAATTTCAGAATTGCACCTTGCAATGCGGAGAAATTACTGTTTGTGCATTTACAATATTCATTGATTTTTGCCATTGAAAAACGTCCAGAAATGATTGAAGCTACTGACTGAATGAAAGGAGCTGGCATCTCACTCTCTTTGAATCTTCTTTATCATGCTAAGAGGAGCAGGAAAAGGCAAAAAATTTCAAAATTGCACCTTGCAATGCGGAGAAATTACTGTTTGTGCATTTACAATATTCATTGATTTTTGCCATTGAAAAACATCATGTTATTCATATACCAGAAATGTTTGAAGCTACTGACTGAATGAAAGGAGCTGGCATCTCACTCTCTTTGAATCTTCTTTATCATGCTAAGAGGAGCAGGAAAAAGCAAAAAATTTCAGAATTGCACCTTGCAATGCGGAGAAATTACTGTTTGTGCATTTACAATATTCATTGATTTTTGCCATTGAAAAACGTCCAGAAATGATTGAAGCTACTGACTGAATGAAAGGAGCTGGCATCTCACTCTCTTTGAATCTTCTTTATCATGCTAAGAGGAGCAGGAAAAAGCAAAAAATTTCAGAATTGCACCTTGCAATGCGGAGAAATTACTGTTTGTGCATTTACAATATTCATTGATTTTTGCCATTGAAAAACGTCCAGAAATGATTGAAGCTACTGACTGAATGAAAGGAGCTGGCATCTCACTCTCTTTGAATCTTCTTTATCATGCTAAGAGGAGCAGGAAAAAGCAAAAAATTTCAGAATTGCACCTTGCAATGCGGAGAAATTACTGTTTGTGCATTTACAATATTCATTGATTTTTGCCATTGAAAAACGTCCAGAAATGATTGAAGCTACTGACTGAATGAAAGGAGCTGGCATCTCACTCTCTTTGAATCTTGTTTATCTTGCTAAGAGGAGCAGGAAAAAGCAAAAAATTTCAGAATTGCACCTTGCAATGCGGAGAAATTACTGTTTGTGCATTTACAATATTCATTGATTTTTGCCATTGAAAAACGTCCAGAAATGATTGAAGCTACTGACTGAATGAAAGGAGCTGGCATCTCACTCTCTTTGAATCTTCTTTATCATGCTAAGAGGAGCAGGAAAAAGCAAAAAATTTCAGAATTGCACCTTTCAATGCGGAGAAATTACTATTTGTGCATTTACAATATTCATTGATTTTTGCCATTGAAAAATATCATGTTATTCATATACCAGAAATGTTTGAAGCTACTGACTG
This sequence comes from Phyllobates terribilis, assembly GCF_046119375.1. Classification (NCBI taxonomy): domain Eukaryota; kingdom Metazoa; phylum Chordata; class Amphibia; order Anura; family Dendrobatidae; genus Phyllobates; species Phyllobates terribilis. The sequence continues at coordinate 313,685 of NW_027363274.1, forward strand.
AATGAAAGGAGCTGGCATCTCACTCTCTTTGAATCTTCTTTATCATGCTAAGAGGAGCAGGAAAAATCAAAAAATTTCAGAATTGCACCTTGCAATGCGGAGAAATTACTGTTTGTGCATTTACAATATTCATTGATTTTTGCCATTGAAAAACGTCCAGAAATGAATGAAGCTACTGACTGAATGAAAGGAGCTGGCATCTCACTCTCTTTGAATCTTCTTTATCATGCTAAGAGGAGCAGGAAAAAGCAAAAAATTTCAGAATTGCACCTTGCAATGCGGAGAAATTACTGTTTGTGCATTTACAATATTCATTGATTTTTGCCATTGAAAAACGTCCAGAAATGATTGAAGCTACTGACTGAATGAAAGGAGCTGGCATCTCACTCTCTTTGAATCTTCTTTATCATGCTAAGAGGAGCAGGAAAAAGCAAAAAATTTCAGAATTGCACCTTGCAATGCGGAGAAATTACTGTTTGTGCATTTACAATATTCATTGATTTTTGCCATTGAAAAACGTCCAGAAATGATTGAAGCTACTGACTGAATGAAAGGAGCTGGCATCTCACTCTCTTTGAATCTTGTTTATCTTGCTAAGAGGAGCAGGAAAAAGCAAAAAATTTCAGAATTGCACCTTGCAATGCGTTGAAATTACTGTTTGTGCATTTACAATATTCATTGATTTTTGCCATTGAAAAACGTCCAGAAATGATTGAAGCTACTGACTGAATGAAAGGAGCTGGCATCTCACTCTCTTTGAATCTTCTTTATCATGCTAAGAGGAGCAGGAAAAAGCAAAAAATTTCAGAATTGCACCTTGCAATGCGGAGAAATTACTGTTTGTGCATTTACAATATTCATTGATTTTTGCCATTGAAAAACATCATGTTATTCATATACCAGAAATGTTTGAAGCTACTGACTGAATGAAAGGAGCTGGCATCTCACTCTCTTTGAATCTTCTTTATCATGCTAAGAGGAGCAGAAAAAAGCAAAAAATTTCAGAATTGCACCTTGCAATGCGGAGAAATTACTGTTTGTGCATTTACAATATTCATTGATTTTTGCCATTGAAAAACGTCCAGAAATGATTGAAGCTACTGACTGAATGAAAGGAGCTGGCATCTCACTCTCTTTGAATCTTCTTTATCATGCTAAGAGGAGCAGGAAAAGGCAAAAAATTTCAAAATTGCACCTTGCAATGCGGAGAAATTACTGTTTGTGCATTTACAATATTCATTGATTTTTGCCATTGAAAAACATCATGTTATTCATATACCAGAAATGTTTGAAGCTACTGACTGAATGAAAGGAGCTGGCATCTCACTCTCTTTGAATCTTCTTTATCATGCTAAGAGGAGCAGGAAAAAGCAAAAAATTTCAGAATTGCACCTTGCAATGCGGAGAAATTACTGTTTGTGCATTTACAATATTCATTGATTTTTGCCATTGAAAAACGTCCAGAAATGATTGAAGCTACTGACTGAATGAAAGGAGCTGGCATCTCACTCTCTTTGAATCTTCTTTATCATGCTAAGAGGAGCAGGAAAAAGCAAAAAATTTCAGAATTGCAACTTGCAATGCGGAGAAATTACTGTTTGTGCATTTACAATATTCATTGATTTTTGCCATTGAAAAACGTCCAGAAATGATTGAAGCTACTGACTGAATGAAAGGAGCTGGCATCTCACTCTCTTTGAATCTTCTTTATCATGCTAAGAGGAGCAGGAAAAAGCAAAAAATTTCAGAATTGCACCTTGCAATGCGGAGAAATTACTGTTTGTGCATTTACAATATTCATTGATTTTTGCCATTGAAAAACGTCCAGAAATGATTGAAGCTACTGACTGAATGAAAGGAGCTGGCATCTCACTCTCTTTGAATCTTGTTTATCTTGCTAAGAGGAGCAGGAAAAAGCAAAAAATTTCAGAATTGCACCTTGCAATGCGGAGAAATTACTGTTTGTGCATTTACAATATTCATTGATTTTTGCCATTGAAAAACGTCCAGAAATGATTGAAGCTACTGACTGAATGAAAGGAGCTGGCATCTCACTCTCTTTAAATCTTCTTTATCATGCTAAGAGGAGCAGGAAAAAGCAAAAAATTTCAGAATTGCACCTTGCAATGCGGAGAAATTACTGTTTGTGCATTTACAATATTCATTGATTTTTGCCATTGAAAAACATCATGTTATTCATATACCAGAAATGTTTGAAGCTACTGACTGAATGAAAGGAGCTGGCATCTCACTCTCTTTGAATCTTCTTTATCATGCTTAGAGGAGCAGAAAAAAGCAAAAAATTTCAGAATTGCACCTTGCAATGCGGAGAAATTACTGTTTGTGCATTTACAATATTCATTGATTTTTGCCATTGAAAAACGTCCAGAAATGATTGAAGCTACTGACTGAATGAAAGGAGCTGGCATCTCACTCTGTTTGAATCTTGTTTATCATGCTAAGAGGAGCAGGAAAAAGCAAAAAATTTCAGAATTGCACCTTGCAATGCGGAGAAATTACTGTTTGTGCATTTACAATATTCATTGATTTTTGCCATTGAAAAACGTCCAGAAATGATTGAAGCTACTGACTGAATGAAAGGAGCTGGCATCTCACTCTCTTTGAATCTTCTTTATCATGCTAAGAGGAGCAGGAAAAAGCAAAAAATTTCAGAATTGCACCTTTCAATGCGGAGAAATTACTGTTTGTGCATTTACAATATTCATTGATTTTTGCCATTGAAAAATATCATGTTATTCATATACCAGAAATGTTTGAAGCTACTGACTGAATGAAAGGAGCTGGCATCTCACTCTCTTTGAATCTTCTTTATCATGCTAAGAGGAGCAGGAAAAAGCAAAAAATTTCAGAATTGCACCTTGCAATGCGGAGAAATTACTGTTTGTGCATTTACAATATTCATTGATTTTTGCCATTGAAAAACGTCCAGAAATGATTGAAGCTACTGACTGAATGAAAGGAGCTGGCATCTCACTCTCTTTGAATCTTGTTTATCATGCTAAGAGGAGCAGGAAAAAGCAAAAAATTTCAGAATTGCACCTTGCAATGCGGAGAAATAACTGTTTGTGCATTTACAATATTCATTGATTTTTGCCATTGAAAAACGTCCAGAAATGATTGAAGCTACTTACTGAATGAAAGGAGCTGGCATCTCACTCTCTTTGAATTTTCTTTATCATGCTAAGAGGAGCAGGAAAAAGCAAAAAATTTCAGAATTGCACCTTGCAATGCGGAGAAATTACTGTTTGTGCATTTACAATATTCATTGATTTTTGCCATTGAAAAACATCATGTTATTCATATACCAGAAATGTTTGAAGCTACTGACTGAATGAAAGGAGCTGGCATCTCACTCTCTTTGAATCTTCTTTATCATGCTAAGAGGAGTAGGAAAAAGCAAAAAATTTCAGAATTGCACCTTGCAATGCGGAGAAATTACTGTTTGTGCATTTACAATATTCATTGATTTTTGCCATTGAAAAACGTCCAGAAATGATTGAAGCTACTGACTGAATGAAAGGAGCTGGCATCTCACTCTCTTTGAATCTTCTTTATCATGCTAAGAGGAGCAGGAAAAAGCAAAAAATTTCAGAATTGCACCTTGCAATGCGGAGAAATTACTGTTTGTGCATTTACAATATTCAGTGATTTTTGCCATTGAAAAACATCAAGTTATTCATATACCAGAAATGTTTGAAGCTACTGACTGAATGAAAGGAGCTGGCATCTCACTCTCTTTGAATCTTCTTTATCATGCTAAGAGGAGCAGGAAAAAGCAAAAAATTTCAGAATTGCACCTTGCAATGCGGAGAAATTACTTTTTGTGCATTTACAATATTCATTGATTTTTGCCATTGAAAAACGTCCAGAAATGATTGAAGCTACTGACTGAATGAAAGGAGCTGGCATCTCACTCTCTTTGAATCTTCTTTATCATGCTAAGAGGAGCAGGAAAAAGCAAAAAATTTCAGAATTGCACCTTGCAATGCGGAGAAATTACTGTTTGTGCATTTACAATATTCATTGATTTTTGCCATTGAAAAACGTCCAGAAATGATTGAAGCTACTGACTGAATGAAAGGAGCTGGCATCTCACTCTCTTTGAATCTTGTTTATCTTGCTAAGAGGAGCAGGAAAAAGCAAAAAATTTCAGAATTGCACCTTGCAATGCGGAGAAATTACTGTTTGTGCATTTACAATATTCATTGATTTTTGCCTTTGAAAAACATCATGTTATTCAAATACCAGAAATGTTTGAAGCTACTGACTGAATGAAAGGAGCTGGCATCTCACTCTCTTTGAATCTTCTTTATCATGCTAAGAGGAGCAGGAAAAAGCAAAAAATTTCAGAATTGCACCTTGCAATGCGGAGAAATTACTGTTTGTGCATTTACAATATTCATTGATTTTTGCCATTGAAAAACATCATGTTATTCATATACCAGAAATGTTTGAAGCTACTGACTGAATGAAAGGAGCTGGCATCTCACTCTCTTTGAATCTTCTTTATCATGCTAAGATTAGTAGAAAAAAGCAAAAAATTTCAGAATTGCACCTTGCAATGCGGAGAAATTACTGTTTGTGCATTTACAATATTCATTGATTTTTGCCATTGAAAAACGTCCAGAAATGATTGAAGCTACTGACTGAATGAAAGGAGCTGGCATCTCACTCTTTTTGAATCTTGTTTATCATGCTAAGAGGAGCAGGAAAAAGCAAAAAATTTCAGAATTGCACCTTGCAATGCGGAGAAATTACTGTTTGTGCATTTACAATATTCATTGATTTTTGCCATTGAAAAACGTCCAGAAATGATTGAAGCTACTGACTGAATGAAAGGAGCTGGCATCTCACTCTCTTTGAATCTTCTTTATCATGCTAAGAGGAGCAGGAAAAAGCAAAAAATTTCAGAATTGCACCTTTCAATGCGGAGAAATTACTCTTTGTGCATTTACAATATTCATTGATTTTTGCCATTGAAAAATATCATGTTATTCATATACCAGAAATGTTTGGAGCTACTGACTGAATGAAAGGAGCTGGCATCTCACTCTCTTTGAATCTTGTTTATCTTGCTAAGAGGAGCAGGAAAAAGCAAAAAATTTCAGAATTGCACCTTGCAATGCGGAGAAATTACTGTTTGTGCATTTACAATATTCATTGATTTTTGCCATTGAAAAACGTCCAGAAATGATTGAAGCTACTTACTGAATGAAAGGAGCTGGCATCTCACTCTCTTTGAATCTTCTTTATCATGCTAAGAGGAGCAGGAAAAAGCAAAAAATTTCAGAATTGCACCTTGCAATGCGGAGAAATTACTGTTTGTGCATTTACAATATTCATTGATTTTTGCCATTGAAAAACATCATGTTATTCATATACCAGAAATGTTTGAAGCTACTGACTGAATGAAAGGAGCTGGCATCTCACTCTCTTTGAATCTTCTTTATCATGCTAAGAGGAGCAGGAAAAAGCAAAAAATTTCAGAATTGCACCTTGCAATGCGGAGAAATTACTGTTTGTGCATTTACAATATTCATTGATTTTTGCCATTGAAAAACATCATGTTATTCATATACCAGAAATGTTTGAAGCTACTGACTGAATGAAAGGAGCTGGCATCTCACTCTCTTTGAATCTTCTTTATCATGCTAAGAGTAGCAGAAAAAAGCAAAAAATTTCAGAATTGCATCTTGCAATGCGGAGAAATTACTGTTTGTGCATTTACAATATTCATTGATTTTTGCCATTGAAAAACGTCCAGAAATGATTGAAGCTACTGACTGAATGAAAGGAGCTGGCATCTCACTCTGTTTGAATCTTGTTTATCATGCTAAGAGGAGCAGGAAAAAGCAAAAAATTTCAGAATTGCACCTTGCAATGCGGAGAAATTACTGTTTGTGCATTTACAATATTCATTGATTTTTGCCATTGAAAAACGTCCAGAAATGATTGAAGCTACTGACTGAATGAAAGGAGCTGGCATCTCACTCTCTTTGAATCTTCTTTATCATGCTAAGAGGAGCAGGAAAAAGCAAAAAATTTCAGAATTGCACCTTTCAATGCGGAGAAATTACTGTGCATTTACAATATTCATTGATTTTTGCCATTGAAAAATATCATGTTATTCATATACCAGAAATGTTTGAAGCTACTGACTGAATGAAAGGAGCTGGCATCTCACTCTCTTTGAATCTTCTTTATCATGCTAAGAGGAGCAGGAAAAAGCAAAAAATTTCAGAATTGCACCTTGCAATGCGGAGAAATTACTGTTTGTGCATTTACAATATTCAATGATTTTTGCCATTGAAAAACGTCCAGAAATGATTGAAGCTACTGACTGAATGAAAGGAGCTGGCATCTCACTCTCTTTGAATCTTCTTTATCATGCTAAGAGGAGCAGGAAAAAGCAAAAAATTTCAGAATTGCACCTTGCAATGCGGAGAAATTACTTTTTGTGCATTTACAATATTCATTGATTTTTGCCATTGAAAAACGTCCAGAAATGATTGAAGCTACTGACTGAATGAAAGGAGCTGGCATCTCACTCTCTTTGAATCTTCTTTATCATGCTAAGAGGAGCAGGAAAAAGCAAAAAATTTCAGAATTGCACCTTGCAATGCGGAGAAATTACTGTTTGTGCATTTACAATATTCATTGATTTTTGCCATTGAAAAACGTCCAGAAATGATTGAAGCTACTGACTGAATGAAAGGAGCTGGCATCTCACTCTCTTTGAATCTTGTTTATCTTGCTAAGAGGAGCAGGAAAAAGCAAAAAATTTCAGAATTGCACCTTGCAATGCGGAGAAATTACTGTTTGTGCATTTACAATATTCATTGATTTTTGCCATTGAAAAACATCATGTTATTCATATACCAGAAATGTTTGAAGCTACTGACTGAATGAAAGGAGCTGGCATCTCACTCTCTTTGAATCTTCTTTATCATGCTAAGATTAGTAGAAAAAAGCAAAAAATTTCAGAATTGCACCTTGCAATGCGGAGAAATTACTGTTTGTGCATTTACAATATTCATTGATTTTTGCCATTGAAAAACGTCCAGAAATGATTGAAGCTACTGACTGAATGAAAGGAGCTGGCATCTCACTCTTTTTGAATCTTGTTTATCATGCTAAGAGGAGCAGGAAAAAGCAAAAAATTTCAGAATTGCACCTTGCAATGCGGAGAAATTACTGTTTGTGCATTTACAATATTCATTGATTTTTGCCATTGAAAAACGTCCAGAAATGATTGAAGCTACTGACTGAATGAAAGGAGCTGGCATCTCACTCTCTTTGAATCATCTTTATCATGCTAAGAGGAGCAGGAAAAAGCAAAAAATTTCAGAATTGCACCTTTCAATGCGGAGAAATTACTGTTTGTGCATTTACAATATTCATTGATTTTTGCCATTGAAAAATATCATGTTATTCATATACCAGAAATGTTTGGAGCTACTGACTGAATGAAAGGAGCTGGCATCTCACTCTCTTTGAATCTTGTTTATCTTGCTAAGAGGAGCAGGAAAAAGCAAAAAATTTCAGAATTGCACCTTGCAATGCGGAGAAATTACTGTTTGTGCATTTACAATATTCATTGATTTTTGCCATTGAAAAACGTCCAGAAATGATTGAAGCTACTTACTGAATGAAAGGAGCTGGCATCTCACTCTCTTTGAATCTTCTTTATCATGCTAAGAGGAGCAGGAAAAAGCAAAAAATTTCAGAATTGCACCTTGCAATGCGGAGAAATTACTGTTTGTGCATTTACAATATTCATTGATTTTTGCCATTGAAAAACATCATGTTATTCATATACCAGAAATGTTTGAAGCTACTGACTGAATGAAAGGAGCTGGCATCTCACTCTCTTTGAATCTTCTTTATCATGCTAAGAGGAGCAGGAAAAAGCAAAAAATTTCAGAATTGCACCTTGCAATGCGGAGAAATTACTGTTTGTGCATTTACAATATTCATTGATTTTTGCCATTGAAAAACATCATGTTATTCATATACCAGAAATGTTTGAAGCTACTGACTGAATGAAAGGAGCTGGCATCTCACTCTCTTTGAATCTTCTTTATCATGCTAAGAGTAGCAGAAAAAAGCAAAAAATTTCAGAATTGCATCTTGCAATGCGGAGAAATTACTGTTTGTGCATTTACAATATTCATTGATTTTTGCCATTGAAAAACGTCCAGAAATGATTGAAGCTACTGACTGAATGAAAGGAGCTGGCATCTCACTCTGTTTGAATCTTGTTTATCATGCTAAGAGGAGCAGGAAAAAGCAAAAAATTTCAGAATTGCACCTTGCAATGCGGAGAAATTACTGTTTGTGCATTTACAATATTCATTGATTTTTGCCATTGAAAAACATCATGTTATTCATATACCAGAAATGATTGAAGCTACTGACTGAATGAAAGGAGCTGGCATCTCACTCTCTTTGAATCTTCTTTATCATGCTAAGAGGAGCAGGAAAAAGCAAAAAATTTCAGAATTGCACCTTGCAATGCGGAGAAATTACTGTTTGTGCATTTACAATATTCAATGATTTTTGCCATTGAAAAACGTCCAGAAATGATTGAAGCTACTGACTGAATGAAAGGAGCTGGCATCTCACTCTCTTTGAATCTTCTTTATCATGCTAAGAGGAGCAGGAAAAAGCAAAAAATTTCAGAATTGCACCTTGCAATGCGGAGAAATTACTGTTTGTGCATTTACAATATTCATTGATTTTTGCCATTGAAAAACGTCCAGAAATGATTGAAGCTACTGACTGAATGAAAGGAGCTGGCATCTCACTCTCTTTGAATCTTCTTTATCATGCTAAGAGGAGCAGGAAAAAGCAAAAAATTTCAGAATTGCACCTTGCAATGCGGAGAAATTACTGTTTGTGCATTTACAATATTCATTGATTTTTGCCATTGAAAAACGTCCAGAAATGATTGAAGCTACTGACTGAATGAAAGGAGCTGGCATCTCACTCTCTTTGAATCTTCTTTATCATGCTAAGAGGAGCAGGAAAAAGCAAAAAATTTCAGAATTGCACCTTGCAATGCGGAGAAATTACTGTTTGTGCATTTACAATATTCATTGATTTTTGCCATTGAAAAACGTCCAGAAATGATTGAAGCTACTGACTGAATGAAAGGAGCTGGCATCTCACTCTCTTTGAATCTTGTTTATCTTGCTAAGAGGAGCAGGAAAAAGCAAAAAATTTCAGAATTGCACCTTGCAATGCGGAGAAATTACTGTTTGTGCATTTACAATATTCATTGATTTTTGCCATTGAAAAACGTCCAGAAATGATTGAAGCTACTGACTGAATGAAAGGAGCTGGCATCTCACTCTCTTTAAATCTTCTTTATCATGCTAAGAGGAGCAGGAAAAAGCAAAAAATTTCAGAATTGCACCTTGCAATGCGGAGAAATTACTGTTTGTGCATTTACAATATTCATTGATTTTTGCCATTGAAAAACATCATGTTATTCATATACCAGAAATGTTTGAAGCTACTGACTGAATGAAAGGAGCTGGCATCTCACTCTCTTTGAATCTTCTTTATCATGCTTAGAGGAGCAGAAAAAAGCAAAAAATTTCAGAATTGCACCTTGCAATGCGGAGAAATTACTGTTTGTGCATTTACAATATTCATTGATTTTTGCCATTGAAAAACGTCCAGAAATGATTGAAGCTACTGACTGAATGAAAGGAGCTGGCATCTCACTCTGTTTGAATCTTGTTTATCATGCTAAGAGGAGCAGGAAAAAGCAAAAAATTTCAGAATTGCACCTTGCAATGCGGAGAAATTACTGTTTGTGCATTTACAATATTCATTGATTTTTGCCATTGAAAAACGTCCAGAAATGATTGAAGCTACTGACTGAATGAAAGGAGCTGGCATCTCACTCTCTTTGAATCTTCTTTATCATGCTAAGAGGAGCAGGAAAAAGCAAAAAATTTCAGAATTGCACCTTTCAATGCGGAGAAATTACTGTTTGTGCATTTACAATATTCATTGATTTTTGCCATTGAAAAATATCATGTTATTCATATACCAGAAATGTTTGAAGCTACTGACTGAATGAAAGGAGCTGGCATCTCACTCTCTTTGAATCTTCTTTATCATGCTAAGAGGAGCAGGAAAAAGCAAAAAATTTCAGAATTGCACCTTGCAATGCGGAGAAATTACTGTTTGTGCATTTACAATATTCATTGATTTTTGCCATTGAAAAACGTCCAGAAATGATTGAAGCTACTGACTGAATGAAAGGAGCTGGCATCTCACTCTCTTTGAATCTTGTTTATCATGCTAAGAGGAGCAGGAAAAAGCAAAAAATTTCAGAATTGCACCTTGCAATGCGGAGAAATAACTGTTTGTGCATTTACAATATTCATTGATTTTTGCCATTGAAAAACGTCCAGAAATGATTGAAGCTACTTACTGAATGAAAGGAGCTGGCATCTCACTCTCTTTGAATTTTCTTTATCATGCTAAGAGGAGCAGGAAAAAGCAAAAAATTTCAGAATTGCACCTTGCAATGCGGAGAAATTACTGTTTGTGCATTTACAATATTCATTGATTTTTGCCATTGAAAAACATCATGTTATTCATATACCAGAAATGTTTGAAGCTACTGACTGAATGAAAGGAGCTGGCATCTCACTCTCTTTGAATCTTCTTTATCATGCTAAGAGGAGTAGGAAAAAGCAAAAAATTTCAGAATTGCACCTTGCAATGCGGAGAAATTACTGTTTGTGCATTTACAATATTCATTGATTTTTGCCATTGAAAAACGTCCAGAAATGATTGAAGCTACTGACTGAATGAAAGGAGCTGGCATCTCACTCTCTTTGAATCTTCTTTATCATGCTAAGAGGAGCAGGAAAAAGCAAAAAATTTCAGAATTGCACCTTGCAATGCGGAGAAATTACTGTTTGTGCATTTACAATATTCAGTGATTTTTGCCATTGAAAAACATCAAGTTATTCATATACCAGAAATGTTTGAAGCTACTGACTGAATGAAAGGAGCTGGCATCTCACTCTCTTTGAATCTTCTTTATCATGCTAAGAGGAGCAGGAAAAAGCAAAAAATTTCAGAATTGCACCTTGCAATGCGGAGAAATTACTTTTTGTGCATTTACAATATTCATTGATTTTTGCCATTGAAAAACGTCCAGAAATGATTGAAGCTACTGACTGAATGAAAGGAGCTGGCATCTCACTCTCTTTGAATCTTCTTTATCATGCTAAGAGGAGCAGGAAAAAGCAAAAAATTTCAGAATTGCACCTTGCAATGCGGAGAAATTACTGTTTGTGCATTTACAATATTCATTGATTTTTGCCATTGAAAAACGTCTAGAAATGATTGAAGCTACTGACTGAATGAAAGGAGCTGGCATCTCACTCTCTTTGAATCTTGTTTATCTTGCTAAGAGGAGCAGGAAAAAGCAAAAAATTTCAGAATTGCACCTTGCAATGCGGAGAAATTACTGTTTGTGCATTTACAATATTCATTGATTTTTGCCTTTGAAAAACATCATGTTATTCATATACCAGAAATGTTTGAAGCTACTGACTGAATGAAAGGAGCTGGCATCTCACTCTCTTTGAATCTTCTTTATCATGCTAAGAGGAGCAGGAAAAAGCAAAAAATTTCAGAATTGCACCTTGCAATGCGGAGAAATTACTGTTTGTGCATTTACAATATTCATTGATTTTTGCCATTGAAAAACATCATGTTATTCATATACCAGAAATGTTTGAAGCTACTGACTGAATGAAAGGAGCTGGCATCTCACTCTCTTTGAATCTTCTTTATCATGCTAAGATTAGTAGAAAAAAGCAAAAAATTTCAGAATTGCACCTTGCAATGCGGAGAAATTACTGTTTGTGCATTTACAATATTCATTGATTTTTGCCATTGAAAAACGTCCAGAAATGATTGAAGCTACTGACTGAATGAAAGGAGCTGGCATCTCACTCTTTTTGAATCTTGTTTATCATGCTAAGAGGAGCAGGAAAAAGCAAAAAATTTCAGAATTGCACCTTGCAATGCGGAGAAATTACTGTTTGTGCATTTACAATATTCATTGATTTTTGCCATTGAAAAACGTCCAGAAATGATTGAAGCTACTGACTGAATGAAAGGAGCTGGCATCTCACTCTCTTTGAATCTTCTTTATCATGCTAAGAGGAGCAGGAAAAAGCAAAAAATTTCAGAATTGCACCTTTCAATGCGGAGAAATTACTCTTTGTGCATTTACAATATTCATTGATTTTTGCCATTGAAAAATATCATGTTATTCATATACCAGAAATGTTTGGAGCTACTGACTGAATGAAAGGAGCTGGCATCTCACTCTCTTTGAATCTTGTTTATCTTGCTAAGAGGAGCAGGAAAAAGCAAAAAATTTCAGAATTGCACCTTGCAATGCGGAGAAATTACTGTTTGTGCATTTACAATATTCATTGATTTTTGCCATTGAAAAACGTCCAGAAATGATTGAAGCTACTTACTGAATGAAAGGAGCTGGCATCTCACTCTCTTTGAATCTTCTTTATCATGCTAAGAGGAGCAGGAAAAAGCAAAAAATTTCAGAATTGCACCTTGCAATGCGGAGAAATTACTGTTTGTGCATTTACAATATTCATTGATTTTTGCCATTGAAAAACATCATGTTATTCATATACCAGAAATGTTTGAAGCTACTGACTGAATGAAAGGAGCTGGCATCTCACTCTCTTTGAATCTTCTTTATCATGCTAAGAGGAGCAGGAAAAAGCAAAAAATTTCAGAATTGCACCTTGCAATGCGGAGAAATTACTGTTTGTGCATTTACAATATTCATTGATTTTTGCCATTGAAAAACATCATGTTATTCATATACCAGAAATGTTTGAAGCTACTGACTGAATGAAAGGAGCTGGCATCTCACTCTCTTTGAATCTTCTTTATCATGCTAAGAGTAGCAGAAAAAAGCAAAAAATTTCAGAATTGCATCTTGCAATGCGGAGAAATTACTGTTTGTGCATTTACAATATTCATTGATTTTTGCCATTGAAAAACGTCCAGAAATGATTGAAGCTACTGACTGAATGAAAGGAGCTGGCATCTCACTCTGTTTGAATCTTGTTTATCATGCTAAGAGGAGCAGGAAAAAGCAAAAAATTTCAGAATTGCACCTTGCAATGCGGAGAAATTACTGTTTGTGCATTTACAATATTCATTGATTTTTGACATTGAAAAACGTCCAGAAATGATTGAAGCTACTGACTGAATGAAAGGAGCTGGCATCTCACTCTCTTTGAATCTTCTTTATCATGCTAAGAGGAGCAGGAAAAAGCAAAAAATTTCAGAATTGCACCTTTCAATGCGGAGAAATTACTGTGCATTTACAATATTCATTGATTTTTGCCATTGAAAAATATCATGTTATTCATATACCAGAAATGTTTGAAGCTACTGACTGAATGAAAGGAGCTGGCATCTCACTCTCTTTGAATCTTCTTTATCATGCTAAGAGGAGCAGGAAAAAGCAAAAAATTTCAGAATTGCACCTTGCAATGCGGAGAAATTACTGTTTGTGCATTTACAATATTCAATGATTTTTGCCATTGAAAAACGTCCAGAAATGATTGAAGCTACTGACTGAATGAAAGGAGCTGGCATCTCACTCTCTTTGAATCTTCTTTATCATGCTAAGAGGAGCAGGAAAAAGCAAAAAATTTCAGAATTGCACCTTGCAATGCGGAGAAATTACTTTTTGTGCATTTACAATATTCATTGATTTTTGCCATTGAAAAACGTCCAGAAATGATTGAAGCTACTGACTGAATGAAAGGAGCTGGCATCTCACTCTCTTTGAATCTTCTTTATCATGCTAAGAGGAGCAGGAAAAAGCAAAAAATTTCAGAATTGCTCCTTGCAATGCGGAGAAATTACTGTTTGTGCATTTACAATATTCATTGATTTTTGCCATTGAAAAACGTCCAGAAATGATTGAAGCTACTGACTGAATGAAAGGAGCTGGCATCTCACTCTCTTTGAATCTTGTTTATCTTGCTAAGAGGAGCAGGAAAAAGCAAAAAATTTCAGAATTGCACCTTGCAATGCGGAGAAATTACTGTTTGTGCATTTACAATATTCATTGATTTTTGCCTTTGAAAAACATCATGTTATTCATATACCAGAAATGTTTGAAGCTACTGACTGAATGAAAGGAGCTGGCATCTCACTCTCTTTGAATCTTCTTTATCATGCTAAGAGGAGCAGGAAAAAGCAAAAAATTTCAGAATTGCACCTTGCAATGCGGAGAAATTACTGTTTGTGCATTTACAATATTCATTGATTTTTGCCATTGAAAAACATCATGTTATTCATATACCAGAAATGTTTGAAGCTACTGACTGAATGAAAGGAGCTGGCATCTCACTCTCTTTGAATCTTGTTTATCATGCTAAGAGGAGCAGGAAAAAGCAAAAAATTTCAGAATTGCACCTTGCAATGCGGAGAAATTACTGTTTGTGCATTTACAATATTCATTGATTTTTGCCATTGAAAAACGTCCAGAAATGATTGAAGCTACTGACTGAATGAAAGGAGCTGGCATCTCACTCTCTTTGAATCTTCTTTATCATGCTAAGAGGAGCAGGAAAAAGCAAAAAATTTCAGAATTGCACCTTTCAATGCGGAGAAATTACTGTGCATTTACAATATTCATTGATTTTTGCCATTGAAAAATATCATGTTATTCATATACCAGAAATGTTTGAAGCTACTGACTGAATGAAAGGAGCTGGCATCTCACTCTCTTTGAATCTTCTTTATCATGCTAAGAGGAGCAGGAAAAAGCAAAAAATTTCAGAATTGCACCTTGCAATGCGGAGAAATTACTGTTTGTGCAGTTACAATATTCATTGATTTTTGCCATTGAAAAACGTCCAGAAATGATTGAAGCTACTGACTGAATGAAAGGAGCTGGCATCTCACTCTCTTTGAATCTTGTTTATCATGCTAAGAGGAGCAGGAAAAAGCAAAAAATTTCAGAATTGCACCTTGCAATGCGGAGAAATTACTGTTTGTGCATTTACAATATTCATTGATTTTTGCCATTGAAAAACGTCCAGAAATGATTGAAGCTACTTACTGAATGAAAGGAGCTGGCATCTCACTCTCTTTGAATCTTCTTTATCATGCTAAGAGGAGCAGGAAAAAGCAAAAAATTTCAGAATTGCACCTTGCAATGCGGAGAAATTACTGTTTGTGCATTTACAATATTCATTGATTTTTGCCATTGAAAAACATCATGTTATTCATATACCAGAAATGTTTGAAGCTACTGACTGAATGAAAGGAGCTGGCATCTCACTCTCTTTGAATCTTCTTTATCATGCTAAGAGGAGCAGGAAAAAGCAAAAAATTTCAGAATTGCACCTTGCAATGCGGAGAAATTACTGTTTGTGCATTTACAATATTCATTGATTTTTGCCATTGAAAAACGTCCAGAAATGATTGAAGCTACTGACTGAATGAAAGGAGCTGGCATCTCACTCTCTTTGAATCTTCTTTATCATGCTAAGAGGAGCAGGAAAAAGCAAAAAATTTCAGAATTGCACCTTGCAATGCGGAGAAATTACTGTTTGTGCATTTACAATATTCATTGATTTTTGCCATTGAAAAACGTCCAGAAATGATTGAAGCTACTGACTGAATGAAAGGAGCTGGCATCTCACTCTCTTTGAATCTTCTTTATCATGCTAAGAGGAGAAGGAAAAAGCAAAAAATTTCAGAATTGCACCTTGCAATGCGGAGAAATTACTGTTTGTGCATTTACAATATTCATTGATTTTTGCCATTGAAAAACGTCCAGAAATGATTGAAGCTACTGACTGAATGAAAGGAGCTGGCATCTCACTCTCTTTGAATCTTGTTTATCTTGCTAAGAGGAGCAGGAAAAAGCAAAAAATTTCAGAATTGCACCTTGCAATGCGGAGAAATTACTGTTTGTGCATTTACAATATTCATTGATTTTTGCCATTGAAAAACGTCCAGAAATGATTGAAGCTACTGACTGAATGAAAGGAACTGGCATCTCACTCTCTTTGAATCTTCTTTATCATGCTAAGAGGAGCAGGAAAAAGCAAAAAATTTCAGAATTGCACCTTGCAATGCGGAGAAATTACTGTTTGTGCATTTACAATATTCATTGATTTTTGCCATTGAAAAACATCATGTTATTCATATACCAGAAATGTTTGAAGCTACTGACTGAATGAAAGGAGCTGGCATCTCACTCTCTTTGAATCTTCTTTATCATGCTAAGAGGAGCAGGAAAAAGCAAAAAATTTCAGAATTGCACCTTGCAATGCGGAGAAATTACTGTTTGTGCATTTACAATATTCATTGATTTTTGCCATTGAAAAACGTCCAGAAATGATTGAAGCTACTGACTGAATGAAAGGAGCTGGCATCTCATTCTCTTTGAATCTTGTTTATCATGCTAAGAGGAGCAGGAAAAAGCAAAAAATTTCAGAATTGCACCTTGCAATGCGGAGAAATTACTGTTTGTGCATTTACAATATTCATTGATTTTTGCCATTGAAAAACGTCCAGAAATGATTGAAGCTACTGACTGAATGAAAGGAGCTGGCATCTCACTCTCTTTGAATCTTCTTTATCATGCTTAGAGGAGCAGGAAAAAGCAAAAAATTTCAGAATTGCACCTTGCAATGCGGAGAAATTATTGTTTGTGCATTTACAATATTCATTGATTTTTGCCATTGAAAAACATCATGTTATTCATATACCAGAAATGTTTGAAGCTACTGACTGAATGAAAGGAGCTGGCATCTCACTCTCTTTGAATCTTCTTTATCATGCTAAGAGGAGCAGGAAAAAGCAAAAAATTTCAGAATTGCACCTTGCAATGCGGAGAAATTACTGTTTGTGCATTTACAATATTCATTGATTTTTGCCATTGAAAAACGTCCAGAAATGATTGAAGCTACTGACTGAATGAAAGGAGCTGGCATCTCACTCTCTTTGAATCTTGTTTATCATGCTAAGAGGAGCAGGAAAAAGCAAAAAATTTCAGAATTGCACCTTGCAATGCGGAGAAATTACTGTTTGTGCATTTACAATATTCATTGATTTTTGCCATTGAAAAACGTCCAGAAATGATTGAAGCTACTGACTGAATGAAAGGAGCTGGCATCTCACTCTCTTTGAATCTTCTTTATCATGCTTAGAGGAGCAGGAAAAAGCAAAAAATTTCAGAATTGCACCTTGCAATGCGGAGAAATTACTGTTTGTGCATTTACAATATTCATTAATTTTTACCATTGAAAAACATCATGTTATTCATATACCAGAAATGATTGAAGCTACTGACTGAATGAAAGGAGCTGGCATCTCACTCTCTTTGAATCTTCTTTATCATGCTAAGAGGAGCAGGAAAAAGCAAAAAATTTCAGAATTGCACCTTGCAATGCGGAGAAATTACTGTTTGTGCATTTACAATATTCATTGATTTTTGCCATTGAAAAACGTCCAGAAATGATTGAAGCTACTGACTGAATGAAAGGAGCTGGCATCTCACTCTCTTTGAATCTTGTTTATCATGCTAAGAGGAGCAGGAAAAAGCAAAAAATTTCAGAATTGCACCTTGCAATGCGGAGAAATTACTGTTTGTGCATTTACAATATTCATTGATTTTTGCCTTTGAAAAACATCATGTTATTCATATACCAGAAATGTTTGAAGCTACTGACTGAATGAAAGGAGCTGGCATCTCACTCTCTTTGAATCTTCTTTATCATGCTAAGAGGAGCAGGAAAAAGCAAAAAATTTCAGAATTGCACCTTGCAATGCGGAGAAATTACTGTTTGTGCATTTACAATATTCATTGATTTTTGCCATTGAAAAACATCATGTTATTCATATACCAGAAATGTTTGAAGCTACTGACTGAATGAAAGGAGCTGGCATCTCACTCTCTTTGAATCTTCTTTATCATGCTAAGATTAGTAGAAAAAAGCAAAAAATTTCAGAATTGCACCTTGCAATGCGGAGAAATTACTGTTTGTGCATTTACAATATTCATTGATTTTTGCCATTGAAAAACGTCCAGAAATGATTGAAGCTACTGACTGAATGAAAGGAGCTGGCATCTCACTCTTTTTGAATCTTGTTTATCATGCTAAGAGGAGCAGGAAAAAGCAAAAAATTTCAGAATTGCACCTTGCAATGCGGAGAAATTACTGTTTGTGCATTTACAATATTCATTGATTTTTGCCATTGAAAAACGTCCAGAAATGATTGAAGCTACTGACTGAATGAAAGGAGCTGGCATCTCACTCTCTTTGAATCTTCTTTATCATGCTAAGAGGAGCAGGAAAAAGCAAAAAATTTCAGAATTGCACCTTTCAATGCGGAGAAATTACTGTTTGTGCATTTACAATATTCATTGATTTTTGCCATTGAAAAATATCATGTTATTCATATACCAGAAATGTTTGGAGCTACTGACTGAATGAAAGGAGCTGGCATCTCACTCTCTTTGAATCTTGTTTATCTTGCTAAGAGGAGCAGGAAAAAGCAAAAAATTTCAGAATTGCACCTTGCAATGCGGAGAAATTACTGTTTGTGCATTTACAATATTCATTGATTTTTGCCATTGAAAAATGTCCAGAAATGATTGAAGCTACTTACTGAATGAAAGGAGCTGGCATCTCACTCTCTTTGAATCTTCTTTATCATGCTAAGAGGAGCAGGAAAAAGCAAAAAATTTCAGAATTGCACCTTGCAATGCGGAGAAATTACTGTTTGTGCATTTACAATATTCATTGATTTTTGCCATTGAAAAACATCATGTTATTCATATACCAGAAATGTTTGAAGCTACTGACTGAATGAAAGGAGCTGGCATCTCACTCTCTTTGAATCTTCTTTATCATGCTAAGAGTAGCAGAAAAAAGCAAAAAATTTCAGAATTGCATCTTGCAATGCGGAGAAATTACTGTTTGTGCATTTACAATATTCATTGATTTTTGCCATTGAAAAACGTCCAGAAATGATTGAAGCTACTGACTGAATGAAAGGAGCTGGCATCTCACTCTGTTTGAATCTTGTTTATCATGCTAAGAGGAGCAGGAAAAAGCAAAAAATTTCAGAATTGCACCTTGCAATGCGGAGAAATTACTGTTTGTGCATTTACAATATTCATTGATTTTTGCCATTGAAAAACGTCCAGAAATGATTGAAGCTACTGACTGAATGAAAGGAGCTGGCATCTCACTCTCTTTGAATCTTCTTTATCATGCTAAGAGGAGCAGGAAAAAGCAAAAAATTTCAGAATTGCACCTTTCAATGCGGAGAAATTACTGTGCATTTACAATATTCATTGATTTTTGCCATTGAAAAATATCATGTTATTCATATACCAGAAATGTTTGAAGCTACTGACTGAATGAAAGGAGCTGGCATCTCACTCTCTTTGAATCTTCTTTATCATGCTAAGAGGAGCAGGAAAAAGCAAAAAATTTCAGAATTGCACCTTGCAATGCGGAGAAATTACTGTTTGTGCAGTTACAATATTCATTGATTTTTGCCATTGAAAAACGTCCAGAAATGATTGAAGCTACTGACTGAATGAAAGGAGCTGGCATCTCACTCTCTTTGAATCTTGTTTATCATGCTAAGAGGAGCAGGAAAAAGCAAAAAATTTCAGAATTGCACCTTGCGATGCGGAGAAATTACTGTTTGTGCATTTACAATATTCATTGATTTTTGCCATTGAAAAACGTCCAGAAATGATTGAAGCTACTTACTGAATGAAAGGAGCTGGCATCTCACTCTCTTTGAATCTTCTTTATCATGCTAAGAGGAGCAGGAAAAAGCAAAAAATTTCAGAATTGCACCTTGCAATGCGGAGAAATTACTGTTTGTGCATTTACAATATTCATTGATTTTTGCCATTGAAAAACATCATGCTATTCATATACCAGAAATGTTTGAAGCTACTGACTGAATGAAAGGAGCTGGCATCTCACTCTCTTTGAATCTTCTTTATCATGCTAAGAGGAGCAGGAAAAAGCAAAAAATTTCAGAATTGCACCTTGCAATGCGGAGAAATTACTGTTTGTGCATTTACAATATTCATTGATTTTTGCCATTGAAAAACGTCCAGAAATGATTGAAGCTACTGACTGAATGAAAGGAGCTGGCATCTCACTCTCTTTGAATCTTCTTTATCATGCTAAGAGGAGCAGGAAAAAGCAATAAATTTCAGAATTGCACCTTGCAATGCGGAGAAATTACTGTTTGTGCATTTACAATATTCATTGATTTTTGCCATTGAAAAACATCATGTTATTCATATACCAGAAATGTTTGAAGCTACTGACTGAATGAAAGGAGCTGGCATCTCACTCTCTTTGAATCTTCTTTATCATGCTAAGAGGAGCAGGAAAAAGCAAAAAATTTCAGAATTGCACCTTGCAATGCGGAGAAATTACTGTTTGTGCATTTACAATATTCATTGATTTTTGCCATTGAAAAACGTCCAGAAATGATTGAAGCTACTGACTGAATGAAAGGAGCTGGCATCTCACTCTCTTTGAATCTTCTTTATCATGCTAAGAGGAGCAGGAAAAAGCAAAAAATTTCAGAATTGCACCTTTCAATGCGGAGAAATTACTGTTTGTGCATTTACAATATTCATTGATTTTTGCCATTGAAAAATATCATGTTATTCATATACCAGAAATGTTTGGAGCTACTGACTGAATGAAAGGAGCTGGCATCTCACTCTCTTTGAATCTTGTTTATCTTGCTAAGAGGAGCAGGAAAAAGCAAAAAATTTCAGAATTGCACCTTGCAATGCGGAGAAATTACTGTTTGTGCATTTACAATATTCATTGATTTTTGCCATTGAAAAATGTCCAGAAATGATTGAAGCTACTTACTGAATGAAAGGAGCTGGCATCTCACTCTCTTTGAATCTTCTTTATCATGCTAAGAGGAGCAGGAAAAAGCAAAAAATTTCAGAATTGCACCTTGCAATGCGGAGAAATTACTGTTTGTGCATTTACAATATTCATTGATTTTTGCCATTGAAAAACATCATGTTATTCATATACCAGAAATGTTTGAAGCTACTGACTGAATGAAAGGAGCTGGCATCTCACTCTCTTTGAATCTTCTTTATCATGCTAAGAGTAGCAGAAAAAAGCAAAAAATTTCAGAATTGCATCTTGCAATGCGGAGAAATTACTGTTTGTGCATTTACAATATTCATTGATTTTTGCCATTGAAAAACGTCCAGAAATGATTGAAGCTACTGACTGAATGAAAGGAGCTGGCATCTCACTCTGTTTGAATCTTGTTTATCATGCTAAGAGGAGCAGGAAAAAGCAAAAAATTTCAGAATTGCACCTTGCAATGCGGAGAAATTACTGTTTGTGCATTTACAATATTCATTGATTTTTGCCATTGAAAAACGTCCAGAAATGATTGAAGCTACTGACTGAATGAAAGGAGCTGGCATCTCACTCTCTTTGAATCTTCTTTATCATGCTAAGAGGAGCAGGAAAAAGCAAAAAATTTCAGAATTGCACCTTTCAATGCGGAGAAATTACTGTGCATTTACAATATTCATTGATTTTTGCCATTGAAAAATATCATGTTATTCATATACCAGAAATGTTTGAAGCTACTGACTGAATGAAAGGAGCTGGCATCTCACTCTCTTTGAATCTTCTTTATCATGCTAAGAGGAGCAGGAAAAAGCAAAAAATTTCAGAATTGCACCTTGCAATGCGGAGAAATTACTGTTTGTGCAGTTACAATATTCATTGATTTTTGCCATTGAAAAACGTCCAGAAATGATTGAAGCTACTGACTGAATGAAAGGAGCTGGCATCTCACTCTCTTTGAATCTTGTTTATCATGCTAAGAGGAGCAGGAAAAAGCAAAAAATTTCAGAATTGCACCTTGCAATGCGGAGAAATTACTGTTTGTGCATTTACAATATTCATTGATTTTTGCCATTGAAAAACGTCCAGAAATGATTGAAGCTACTTACTGAATGAAAGGAGCTGGCATCTCACTCTCTTTGAATCTTCTTTATCATGCTAAGAGGAGCAGGAAAAAGCAAAAAATTTCAGAATTGCACCTTGCAATGCGGAGAAATTACTGTTTGTGCATTTACAATATTCATTGATTTTTGCCATTGAAAAACATCATGCTATTCATATACCAGAAATGTTTGAAGCTACTGACTGAATGAAAGGAGCTGGCATCTCACTCTCTTTGAATCTTCTTTATCATGCTAAGAGGAGCAGGAAAAAGCAAAAAATTTCAGAATTGCACCTTGCAATGCGGAGAAATTACTGTTTGTGCATTTACAATATTCATTGATTTTTGCCATTGAAAAACGTCCAGAAATGATTGAAGCTACTGACTGAATGAAAGGAGCTGGCATCTCACTCTCTTTGAATCTTCTTTATCATGCTAAGAGGAGCAGGAAAAAGCAAAAAATTTCAGAATTGCACCTTGCAATGCGGAGAAATTACTGTTTGTGCATTTACAATATTCATTGATTTTTGCCATTGAAAAACATTATGTTATTCATATACCAGAAATGTTTGAAGCTACTGACTGAATGAAAGGAGCTGGCATCTCACTCTCTTTGAATCTTCTTTATCATGCTAAGAGGAGCAGGAAAAAGCAAAAAATTTCAGAATTGCACCTTGCAATGCGGAGAAATTACTGTTTGTGCATTTACAATATTCATTGATTTTTGCCATTGAAAAACGTCCAGAAATGATTGAAGCTACTGACTGAATGAAAGGAGCTGGCATCTCACTCTCTTTGAATCTTCTTTATCATGCTAAGAGGAGAAGGAAAAAGCAAAAAATTTCAGAATTGCACCTTGCAATGCGGAGAAATTACTGTTTGTGCATTTACAATATTCATTGATTTTTGCCATTGAAAAACGTCCAGAAATGATTGAAGCTACTGACTGAATGAAAGGAGCTGGCATCTCACTCTCTTTGAATCTTGTTTATCTTGCTAAGAGGAGCAGGAAAAAGAAAAAATTTCAGAATTGCACCTTGCAATGCGGAGAAATTACTGTTTGTGCATTTACAATATTCATTGATTTTTGCCATTGAAAAACGTCCAGAAATGATTGAAGCTACTGACTGAATGAAAGGAACTGGCATCTCACTCTCTTTGAATCTTCTTTATCATGCTAAGAGGAGCAGGAAAAAGCAAAAAATTTCAGAATTGCACCTTGCAATGCGGAGAAATTACTGTTTGTGCATTTACAATATTCATTGATTTTTGCCATTGAAAAACATCATGTTATTCATATACCAGAAATGTTTGAAGCTACTGACTGAATGAAAGGAGCTGGCATCTCACTCTCTTTGAATCTTCTTTATCATGCTAAGAGGAGCAGGAAAAAGCAAAAAATTTCAGAATTGCACCTTGCAATGCGGAGAAATTACTGTTTGTGCATTTACAATATTCATTGATTTTTGCCATTGAAAAACGTCCAGAAATGATTGAAGCTACTGACTGAATGAAAGGAGCTGGCATCTCATTCTCTTTGAATCTTGTTTATCATGCTAAGAGGAGCAGGAAAAAGCAAAAAATTTCAGAATTGCACCTTGCAATGCGGAGAAATTACTGTTTGTGCATTTACAATATTCATTGATTTTTGCCATTGAAAAACGTCCAGAAATGATTGAAGCTACTGACTGAATGAAAGGAGCTGGCATCTCACTCTCTTTGAATCTTCTTTATCATGCTTAGAGGAGCAGGAAAAAGCAAAAAATTTCAGAATTGCACCTTGCAATGCGGAGAAATTACTGTTTGTGCATTTACAATATTCATTGATTTTTGCCATTGAAAAACATCATGTTATTCATATACCAGAAATGTTTGAAGCTACTGACTGAATGAAAGGAGCTGGCATCTCACTCTCTTTGAATCTTCTTTATCATGCTAAGAGGAGCAGGAAAAAGCAAAAAATTTCAGAATTGCACCTTGCAATGCGGAGAAATTACTGTTTGTGCATTTACAATATTCATTGATTTTTGCCATTGAAAAACGTCCAGAAATGATTGAAGCTACTGACTGAATGAAAGGAGCTGGCATCTCACTCTCTTTGAATCTTGTTTATCATGCTAAGAGGAGCAGGAAAAAGCAAAAAATTTCAGAATTGCACCTTGCAATGCGGAAAATTACTGTTTGTGCATTTACAATATTCATTGATTTTTGCCATTGAAAAACGTCCAGAAATGATTGAAGCTACTGACTGAATGAAAGGAGCTGGCATCTCACTCTCTTTGAATCTTCTTTATCATGCTTAGAGGAGCAGGAAAAAGCAAAAAATTTCAGAATTGCACCTTGCAATGCGGAGAAATTACTGTTTGTGCATTTACAATATTCATTGATTTTTGCCATTGAAAAACATCATGTTATTCATATACCAGAAATGATTGAAGCTACTGACTGAATGAAAGGAGCTGGCATCTCACTCTCTTTGAATCTTCTTTATCATGCTAAGAGGAGCAGGAAAAAGCAAAAAATTTCAGAATTGCACCTTGCAATGCGGAGAAATTACTGTTTGTGCATTTACAATATTCAATGATTTTTGCCATTGAAAAACGTCCAGAAATGATTGAAGCTACTGACTGAATGAAAGGAGCTGGCATCTCACTCTCTTTGAATCTTCTTTATCATGCTAAGAGGAGCAGGAAAAAGCAAAAAATTTCAGAATTGCACCTTGCAATGCGGAGAAATTACTGTTTGTGCATTTACAATATTCATTGATTTTTGCCATTGAAAAACGTCCAGAAATGATTGAAGCTACTGACTGAATGAAAGGAGCTGGCATCTCACTCTCTTTGAATCTTCTTTATCATGCTAAGAGGAGCAGGAAAAAGCAAAAAATTTCAGAATTGCACCTTGCAATGCGGAGAAATTACTGTTTGTGCATTTACAATATTCATTGATTTTTGCCATTGAAAAACGTCCAGAAATGATTGATGCTACTGACTGAATGAAAGGAGCTGGCATCTCACTCTCTTTGAATCTTGTTTATCTTGCTAAGAGGAGCAGGAAAAAGCAAAAAATTTCAGAATTGCACCTTGCAATGCGGAGAAATTACTGTTTGTGCATTTACAATATTCATTGATTTTTGCCATTGAAAAACGTCCAGAAATGATTGAAGCTACTGACTGAATGAAAGGAGCTGGCATCTCACTCTCTTTGAATCTTCTTTATCATGCTAAGAGGAGCAGGAAAAAGCAAAAAATTTCAGAATTGCACCTTGCAATGCGGAGAAATTACTGTTTGTGCATTTACAATATTCATTGATTTTTGCCATTGAAAAACGTCCAGAAATGATTGAAGCTACTGACTGAATGAAAGGAGCTGGCATCTCATTCTCTTTGAATCTTGTTTATCATGCTAAGAGGAGCAGGAAAAAGCAAAAAATTTCAGAATTGCACCTTGCAATGCGGAGAAATTACTGTTTGTGCATTTACAATATTCATTGATTTTTGCCATTGAAAAACGTCCAGAAATGATTGAAGCTACTGACTGAATGAAAGGAGCTGGCATCTCACTCTCTTTGAATCTTCTTTATCATGCTTAGAGGAGCAGGAAAAAGCAAAAAATTTCAGAATTGCACCTTGCAATGCGGAGAAATTACTGTTTGTGCATTTACAATATTCATTGATTTTTGCCATTGAAAAACATCATGTTATTCATATACAAGAAATGTTTGAAGCTACTGACTGAATGAAAGGAGCTGGCATCTCACTCTCTTTGAATCTTCTTTATCATGCTAAGAGGAGCAGGAAAAAGCAAAAAATTTCAGAATTGCACCTTGCAATGCGGAGAAATTACTGTTTGTGCATTTACAATATTCATTGATTTTTGCCATTGAAAAACGTCCAGAAATGATTGAAGCTACTGACTGAATGAAAGGAGCTGGCATCTCACTCTCTTTGAATCTTTTTTATCATGCTAAGAGGAGCAGGAAAAAGCAAAAAATTTCAGAATTGCACCTTGCAATGCGGAGAAATTACTGTTTGTGCATTTACAATATTCATTGATTTTTGCCATTGAAAAACGTCCAGAAATGATTGAAGCTACTGACTGAATGAAAGGAGCTGGCATCTCACTCTCTTTGAATCTTCTTTATCATGCTTAGAGGAGCAGGAAAAAGCAAAAAATTTCAGAATTGCACCTTGCAATGCGGAGAAATTACTGTTTGTGCATTTACAATATTCATTAATTTTTGCCATTGAAAAACATCATGTTATTCATATACCAGAAATGATTGAAGCTACTGACTGAATGAAAGGAGCTGGCATCTCACTCTCTTTGAATCTTCTTTATCATGCTAAGAGGAGCAGGAAAAAGCAAAAAATTTCAGAATTGCACCTTGCAATGCGGAGAAATTACTGTTTGTGCATTTACAATATTCAATGATTTTTGCCATTGAAAAACGTCCAGAAATGATTGAAGCTACTGACTGAATGAAAGGAGCTGGCATCTCACTCTCTTTGAATCTTCTTTATCATGCTAAGAGGAGCAGGAAAAAGCAAAAAATTTCAGAATTGCACCTTGCAATGCGGAGAAATTACTGTTTGTGCATTTACAATATTCATTGATTTTTGCCATTGAAAAACGTCCAGAAATGATTGAAGCTACTGACTGAATGAAAGGAGCTGGCATCTCACTCTCTTTGAATCTTCTTTATCATGCTAAGAGGAGCAGGAAAAAGCAAAAAATTTCAGAATTGCACCTTGCAATGCGGAGAAATTACTGTTTGTGCATTTACAATATTCATTGATTTTTGCCATTGAAAAATGTCCAGAAATGATTGAAGCTACTGACTGAATGAAAGGAGCTGGCATCTCACTCTCTTTGAATCTTGTTTATCTTGCTAAGAGGAGCAGGAAAAAGCAAAAAATTTCAGAATTGCACCTTGCAATGCGGAGAAATTACTGTTTGTACATTTACAATATTCATTGATTTTTGCCATTGAAAAACGTCCAGAAATGATTGAAGCTACTGACTGAATGAAAGGAGCTGGCATCTCACTCTCTTTGAATCTTCTTTATCATGCTAAGAGGAGCAGGAAAAAGCAAAAAATTTCAGAATTGCACCTTGCAATGCGGAGAAATTACTGTTTGTGCATTTACAATATTCATTGATTTTTGCCATTGAAAAACATCATGTTATTCATATACCAGAAATGTTTGAAGCTACTGACTGAATGAAAGGAGCTGGCATCTCACTCTCTTTGAATCTTCTTTATCATGCTAAGAGGAGCAGGAAAAAGCAAAAAATTTCAGAATTGCACCTTGCAATGCGGAGAAATTACTGTTTGTGCATTTACAATATTCATTGATTTTTGCCATTGAAAAACATCATGTTATTCATATACCAGAAATGTTTGAAGCTACTGACTGAATGAAAGGAGCTGGCATCTCACTCTCTTTGAATCTTCTTTATCATGCTAAGATTAGTAGAAAAAAGCAAAAAATTTCAGAATTGCACCTTGCAATGCGGAGAAATTACTGTTTGTGCATTTACAATATTCATTGATTTTTGCCATTGAAAAACGTCCAGAAATGATTGAAGCTACTGACTGAATGAAAGGAGCTGGCATCTCACTCTGTTTGAATCTTGTTTATCATGCTAAGAGGAGCAGGAAAAAGCAAAAAATTTCAGAATTGCACCTTGCAATGCGGAGAAATTACTGTTTGTGCATTTACAATATTCATTGATTTTTGCCATTGAAAAACGTCCAGAAATGATTGAAGCTACTGACTGAATGAAAGGAGCTGGCATCTCACTCTCTTTGAATCTTCTTTATCATGCTAAGAGGAGCAGGAAAAAGCAAAAAATTTCAGAATTGCACCTTTCAATGCGGAGAAATTACTGTTTGTGCATTTACAATATTCATTGATTTTTGCCATTGAAAAATATCATGTTATTCATATACCAGAAATGTTTGGAGCTACTGACTGAATGAAAGGAGCTGGCATCTCACTCTCTTTGAATCTTGTTTATCTTGCTAAGAGGAGCAGGAAAAAGCAAAAAATTTCAGAATTGCACCTTGCAATGCGGAGAAATTACTGTTTGTGCATTTACAATATTCATTGATTTTTGCCATTGAAAAACGTCCAGAAATGATTGAAGCTACTTACTGAATGAAAGGAGCTGGCATCTCACTCTCTTTGAATCTTCTTTATCATGCTAAGAGGAGCAGGAAAAAGCAAAAAATTTCAGAATTGCACCTTGCAATGCGGAGAAATTACTGTTTGTGCATTTACAATATTCATTGATTTTTGCCATTGAAAAACATCATGTTATTCATATACCAGAAATGTTTGAAGCTACTGACTGAATGAAAGGAGCTGGCATCTCACTCTCTTTGAATCTTCTTTATCATGCTAAGAGGAGCAGGAAAAAGCAAAAAATTTCAGAATTGCACCTTGCAATGCGGAGAAATTACTGTTTGTGCATTTACAATATTCATTGATTTTTGCCATTGAAAAACATCATGTTATTCATATACCAGAAATGTTTGAAGCTACTGACTGAATGAAAGGAGCTGGCATCTCACTCTCTTTGAATCTTCTTTATCATGCTAAGAGGAGCAGGAAAAAGCAAAAAATTTCAGAATTGCACCTTGCAATGCGGAGAAATTACTGTTTGTGCATTTACAATATTCATTGATTTTTGCCATTGAAAAACGTCCAGAAATGATTGAAGCTACTGACTGAATGAAAGGAGCTGGCATCTCACTCTCTTTGAATCTTCTTTATCATGCTAAGAGGAGAAGGAAAAAGCAAAAAATTTCAGAATTGCACCTTGCAATGCGGAGAAATTACTGTTTGTGCATTTACAATATTCATTGATTTTTGCCATTGAAAAACGTCCAGAAATGATTGAAGCTACTGACTGAATGAAAGGAGCTGGCATCTCACTCTCTTTGAATCTTGTTTACCTTGCTAAGAGGAGCAGGAAAAAGCAAAAAATTTCAGAATTGCACCTTGCAATGCGGAGAAATTACTGTTTGTGCATTTACAATATTCATTGATTTTTGCCATTGAAAAACGTCCAGAAATGATTGAAGCTACTGACTGAATGAAAGGAACTGGCATCTCACTCTCTTTGAATCTTCTTTATCATGCTAAGAGGAGCAGGAAAAAGCAAAAAATTTCAGAATTGCACCTTGCAATGCGGAGAAATTACTGTTTGTGCATTTACAATATTCATTGATTTTTGCCATTGAAAAACATCATGTTATTCATATACCAG
Source organism: Phyllobates terribilis (assembly GCF_046119375.1). Taxonomy (NCBI): domain Eukaryota; kingdom Metazoa; phylum Chordata; class Amphibia; order Anura; family Dendrobatidae; genus Phyllobates; species Phyllobates terribilis. Next base: position 343,070 of record NW_027363274.1, read on the forward strand.
AAATGTTTGAAGCTACTGACTGAATGAAAGGAGCTGGCATCTCACTCTCTTTGAATCTTCTTTATCATGCTAAGAGGAGCAGGAAAAAGCAAAAAATTTCAGAATTGCACCTTGCAATGCGGAGAAATTACTGTTTGTGCATTTACAATATTCATTGATTTTTGCCATTGAAAAACGTCCAGAAATGATTGAAGCTACTGACTGAATGAAAGGAGCTGGCATCTCATTCTCTTTGAATCTTGTTTATCATGCTAAGAGGAGCAGGAAAAAGCAAAAAATTTCAGAATTGCACCTTGCAATGCGGAGAAATTACTGTTTGTGCATTTACAATATTCATTGATTTTTGCCATTGAAAAACGTCCAGAAATGATTGAAGCTACTGACTGAATGAAAGGAGCTGGCATCTCACTCTCTTTGAATCTTCTTTATCATGCTTAGAGGAGCAGGAAAAAGCAAAAAATTTCAGAATTGCACCTTGCAATGCGGAGAAATTACTGTTTGTGCATTTACAATATTCATTGATTTTTGCCATTGAAAAACATCATGTTATTCATATACCAGAAATGTTTGAAGCTACTGACTGAATGAAAGGAGCTGGCATCTCACTCTCTTTGAATCTTCTTTATCATGCTAAGAGGAGCAGGAAAAAGCAAAAAATTTCAGAATTGCACCTTGCAATGCGGAGAAATTACTGTTTGTGCATTTACAATATTCATTGATTTTTGCCATTGAAAAACGTCCAGAAATGATTGAAGCTACTGACTGAATGAAAGGAGCTGGCATCTCACTCTCTTTGAATCTTGTTTATCATGCTAAGAGGAGCAGGAAAAAGCAAAAAATTTCAGAATTGCACCTTGCAATGCGGAGAAATTACTGTTTGTGCATTTACAATATTCATTGATTTTTGCCATTGAAAAACGTCCAGAAATGATTGAAGCTACTGACTGAATGAAAGGAGCTGGCATCTCACTCTCTTTGAATCTTCTTTATCATGCTTAGAGGAGCAGGAAAAAGCAAAAAATTTCAGAATTGCACCTTGCAATGCGGAGAAATTACTGTTTGTGCATTTACAATATTCATTAATTTTTGCCATTGAAAAACATCATGTTATTCATATACCAGAAATGATTGAAGCTACTGACTGAATGAAAGGAGCTGGCATCTCACTCTCTTTGAATCTTCTTTATCATGCTAAGAGGAGCAGGAAAAAGCAAAAAATTTCAGAATTGCACCTTGCAATGCGGAGAAATTACTGTTTGTGCATTTACAATATTCATTGATTTTTGCCATTGAAAAACGTCCAGAAATGATTGAAGCTACTGACTGAATGAAAGGAGCTGGCATCTCACTCTCTTTGAATCTTCTTTATCATGCTTAGAGGAGCAGGAAAAAGCAAAAAATTTCAGAATTGCACCTTGCAATGCGGAGAAATTACTGTTTGTGCATTTACAATATTCATTGATTTTTGCCATTGAAAAACATCATGTTATTCATATACCAGAAATGTTTGAAGCTACTGACTGAATGAAAGGAGCTGGCATCTCACTCTCTTTGAATCTTCTTTATCATGCTAAGAGGAGCAGGAAAAAGCAAAAAATTTCAGAATTGCACCTTGCAATGCGGAGAAATTACTGTTTGTGCATTTACAATATTCATTGATTTTTGCCATTGAAAAACGTCCAGAAATGATTGAAGCTACTGACTGAATGAAAGGAGCTGGCATCTCACTCTCTTTGAATCTTGTTTATCATGCTAAGAGGAGCAGGAAAAAGCAAAAAATTTCAGAATTGCACCTTGCAATGCGGAGAAATTACTGTTTGTGCATTTACAATATTCATTGATTTTTGCCATTGAAAAACGTCCAGAAATGATTGAAGCTACTGACTGAATGAAAGGAGCTGGCATCTCACTCTCTTTGAATCTTCTTTATCATGCTTAGAGGAGCAGGAAAAAGCAAAAAATTTCAGAATTGCACCTTGCAATGCGGAGAAATTACTGTTTGTGCATTTACAATATTCATTAATTTTTGCCATTGAAAAACATCATGTTATTCATATACCAGAAATGATTGAAGCTACTGACTGAATGAAAGGAGCTGGCATCTCACTCTCTTTGAATCTTCTTTATCATGCTAAGAGGAGCAGGAAAAAGCAAAAAATTTCAGAATTGCACCTTGCAATGCGGAGAAATTACTGTTTGTGCATTTACAATATTCAATGATTTTTGCCATTGAAAAACGTCCAGAAATGATTGAAGCTACTGACTGAATGAAAGGAGCTGGCATCTCACTCTCTTTGAATCTTCTTTATCATGCTAAGAGGAGCAGGAAAAAGCAAAAAATTTCAGAATTGCACCTTGCAATGCGGAGAAATTACTGTTTGTGCATTTACAATATTCATTGATTTTTGCCATTGAAAAACGTCCAGAAATGATTGAAGCTACTGACTGAATGAAAGGAGCTGGCATCTCACTCTCTTTGAATCTTCTTTATCATGCTAAGAGGAGCAGGAAAAAGCAAAAAATTTCAGAATTGCACCTTGCAATGCGGAGAAATTACTGTTTGTGCATTTACAATATTCATTGATTTTTGCCATTGAAAAACGTCCAGAAATGATTGAAGCTACTGACTGAATGAAAGGAGCTGGCATCTCACTCTCTTTGAATCTTGTTTATCTTGCTAAGAGGAGCAGGAAAAAGCAAAAAATTTCAGAATTGCACCTTGCAATGCGGAGAAATTACTGTTTGTACATTTACAATATTCATTGATTTTTGCCATTGAAAAACGTCCAGAAATGATTGAAGCTACTGACTGAATGAAAGGAGCTGGCATCTCACTCTCTTTGAATCTTCTTTATCATGCTAAGAGGAGCAGGAAAAAGCAAAAAATTTCAGAATTGCACCTTGCAATGCGGAGAAATTACTGTTTGTGCATTTACAATATTCATTGATTTTTGCCATTGAAAAACATCATGTTATTCATATACCAGAAATGTTTGAAGCTACTGACTGAATGAAAGGAGCTGGCATCTCACTCTCTTTGAATCTTCTTTATCATGCTAAGAGGAGCAGGAAAAAGCAAAAAATTTCAGAATTGCACCTTGCAATGCGGAGAAATTACTGTTTGTGCATTTACAATATTCATTGATTTTTGCCATTGAAAAACATCATGTTATTCATATACCAGAAATGTTTGAAGCTACTGACTGAATGAAAGGAGCTGGCATCTCACTCTCTTTGAATCTTCTTTATCATGCTAAGATTAGTAGAAAAAAGCAAAAAATTTCAGAATTGCACCTTGCAATGCGGAGAAATTACTGTTTGTGCATTTACAATATTCATTGATTTTTGCCATTGAAAAACGTCCAGAAATGATTGAAGCTACTGACTGAATGAAAGGAGCTGGCATCTCACTCTGTTTGAATCTTGTTTATCATGCTAAGAGGAGCAGGAAAAAGCAAAAAATTTCAGAATTGCACCTTGCAATGCGGAGAAATTACTGTTTGTGCATTTACAATATTCATTGATTTTTGCCATTGAAAAACGTCCAGAAATGATTGAAGCTACTGACTGAATGAAAGGAGCTGGCATCTCACTCTCTTTGAATCTTCTTTATCATGCTAAGAGGAGCAGGAAAAAGCAAAAAATTTCAGAATTGCACCTTTCAATGCGGAGAAATTACTGTTTGTGCATTTACAATATTCATTGATTTTTGCCATTGAAAAATATCATGTTATTCATATACCAGAAATGTTTGAAGCTACTGACTGAATGAAAGGAGCTGGCATCTCACTCTCTTTGAATCTTCTTTATCATGCTAAGAGGAGCAGGAAAAAGCAAAAAATTTCAGAATTGCACCTTTCAATGCGGAGAAATTACTGTTTGTGCATTTACAATATTCATTGATTTTTGCCATTGAAAAATATCATGTTATTCATATACCAGAAATGTTTGGAGCTACTGACTGAATGAAAGGAGCTGGCATCTCACTCTCTTTGAATCTTGTTTATCTTGCTAAGAGGAGCAGGAAAAAGCAAAAAATTTCAGAATTGCACCTTGCAATGCGGAGAAATTACTGTTTGTGCATTTACAATATTCATTGATTTTTGCCATTGAAAAACGTCCAGAAATGATTGAAGCTACTTACTGAATGAAAGGAGCTGGCATCTCACTCTCTTTGAATCTTCTTTATCATGCTAAGAGGAGCAGGAAAAAGCAAAAAATTTCAGAATTGCACCTTGCAATGCGGAGAAATTACTGTTTGTGCATTTACAATATTCATTGATTTTTGCCATTGAAAAACATCATGTTATTCATATACCAGAAATGTTTGAAGCTACTGACTGAATGAAAGGAGCTGGCATCTCACTCTCTTTGAATCTTCTTTATCATGCTAAGAGGAGCAGGAAAAAGCAAAAAATTTCAGAATTGCACCTTGCAATGCGGAGAAATTACTGTTTGTGCATTTACAATATTCATTGATTTTTGCCATTGAAAAACGTCCAGAAATGATTGAAGCTACTGACTGAATGAAAGGAGCTGGCATCTCACTCTCTTTGAATCTTCTTTATCATGCTAAGAGGAGAAGGAAAAAGCAAAAAATTTCAGAATTGCACCTTGCAATGCGGAGAAATTACTGTTTGTGCATTTACAATATTCATTGATTTTTGCCATTGAAAAACGTCCAGAAATGATTGAAGCTACTGACTGAATGAAAGGAGCTGGCATCTCACTCTCTTTGAATCTTGTTTATCTTGCTAAGAGGAGCAGGAAAAAGCAAAAAATTTCAGAATTGCACCTTGCAATGCGGAGAAATTACTGTTTGTGCATTTACAATATTCATTGATTTTTGCCATTGAAAAACGTCCAGAAATGATTGAAGCTACTGACTGAATGAAAGGAACTGGCATCTCACTCTCTTTGAATCTTCTTTATCATGCTAAGAGGAGCAGGAAAAAGCAAAAAATTTCAGAATTGCACCTTGCAATGCGGAGAAATTACTGTTTGTGCATTTACAATATTCATTGATTTTTGCCATTGAAAAACATCATGTTATTCATATACCAGAAATGTTTGAAGCTACTGACTGAATGAAAGGAGCTGGCATCTCACTCTCTTTGAATCTTCTTTATCATGCTAAGAGGAGCAGGAAAAAGCAAAAAATTTCAGAATTGCACCTTGCAATGCGGAGAAATTACTGTTTGTGCATTTACAATATTCATTGATTTTTGCCATTGAAAAACGTCCAGAAATGATTGAAGCTACTGACTGAATGAAAGGAGCTGGCATCTCATTCTCTTTGAATCTTGTTTATCATGCTAAGAGGAGCAGGAAAAAGCAAAAAATTTCAGAATTGCACCTTGCAATGCGGAGAAATTACTGTTTGTGCATTTACAATATTCATTGATTTTTGCCATTGAAAAACGTCCAGAAATGATTGAAGCTACTGACTGAATGAAAGGAGCTGGCATCTCACTCTCTTTGAATCTTCTTTATCATGCTTAGAGGAGCAGGAAAAAGCAAAAAATTTCAGAATTGCACCTTGCAATGCGGAGAAATTACTGTTTGTGCATTTACAATATTCATTGATTTTTGCCATTGAAAAACATCATGTTATTCATATACCAGAAATGTTTGAAGCTACTGACTGAATGAAAGGAGCTGGCATCTCACTCTCTTTGAATCTTCTTTATCATGCTAAGAGGAGCAGGAAAAAGCAAAAAATTTCAGAATTGCACCTTGCAATGCGGAGAAATTACTGTTTGTGCATTTACAATATTCATTGATTTTTGCCATTGAAAAACGTCCAGAAATGATTGAAGCTACTGACTGAATGAAAGGAGCTGGCATCTCACTCTCTTTGAATCTTGTTTATCATGCTAAGAGGAGCAGGAAAAAGCAAAAAATTTCAGAATTGCACCTTGCAATGCGGAGAAATTACTGTTTGTGCATTTACAATATTCATTGATTTTTGCCATTGAAAAACGTCCAGAAATGATTGAAGCTACTGACTGAATGAAAGGAGCTGGCATCTCACTCTCTTTGAATCTTCTTTATCATGCTTAGAGGAGCAGGAAAAAGCAAAAAATTTCAGAATTGCACCTTGCAATGCGGAGAAATTACTGTTTGTGCATTTACAATATTCATTAATTTTTGCCATTGAAAAACATCATGTTATTCATATACCAGAAATGATTGAAGCTACTGACTGAATGAAAGGAGCTGGCATCTCACTCTCTTTGAATCTTCTTTATCATGCTAAGAGGAGCAGGAAAAAGCAAAAAATTTCAGAATTGCACCTTGCAATGCGGAGAAATTACTGTTTGTGCATTTACAATATTCAATGATTTTTGCCATTGAAAAACGTCCAGAAATGATTGAAGCTACTGACTGAATGAAAGGAGCTGGCATCTCACTCTCTTTGAATCTTCTTTATCATGCTAAGAGGAGCAGGAAAAAGCAAAAAATTTCAGAATTGCACCTTGCAATGCGGAGAAATTACTGTTTGTGCATTTACAATATTCATTGATTTTTGCCATTGAAAAACGTCCAGAAATGATTGAAGCTACTGACTGAATGAAAGGAGCTGGCATCTCACTCTCTTTGAATCTTCTTTATCATGCTAAGAGGAGCAGGAAAAAGCAAAAAATTTCAGAATTGCACCTTGCAATGCGGAGAAATTACTGTTTGTGCATTTACAATATTCATTGATTTTTGCCATTGAAAAACGTCCAGAAATGATTGAAGCTACTGACTGAATGAAAGGAGCTGGCATCTCACTCTCTTTGAATCTTGTTTATCTTGCTAAGAGGAGCAGGAAAAAGCAAAAAATTTCAGAATTGCACCTTGCAATGCGGAGAAATTACTGTTTGTACATTTACAATATTCATTGATTTTTGCCATTGAAAAACGTCCAGAAATGATTGAAGCTACTGACTGAATGAAAGGAGCTGGCATCTCACTCTCTTTGAATCTTCTTTATCATGCTAAGAGGAGCAGGAAAAAGCAAAAAATTTCAGAATTGCACCTTGCAATGCGGAGAAATTACTGTTTGTGCATTTACAATATTCATTGATTTTTGCCATTGAAAAACATCATGTTATTCATATACCAGAAATGTTTGAAGCTACTGACTGAATGAAAGGAGCTGGCATCTCACTCTCTTTGAATCTTCTTTATCATGCTAAGAGGAGCAGGAAAAAGCAAAAAATTTCAGAATTGCACCTTGCAATGCGGAGAAATTACTGTTTGTGCATTTACAATATTCATTGATTTTTGCCATTGAAAAACATCATGTTATTCATATACCAGAAATGTTTGAAGCTACTGACTGAATGAAAGGAGCTGGCATCTCACTCTCTTTGAATCTTCTTTATCATGCTAAGATTAGTAGAAAAAAGCAAAAAATTTCAGAATTGCACCTTGCAATGCGGAGAAATTACTGTTTGTGCATTTACAATATTCATTGATTTTTGCCATTGAAAAACGTCCAGAAATGATTGAAGCTACTGACTGAATGAAAGGAGCTGGCATCTCACTCTGTTTGAATCTTGTTTATCATGCTAAGAGGAGCAGGAAAAAGCAAAAAATTTCAGAATTGCACCTTGCAATGCGGAGAAATTACTGTTTGTGCATTTACAATATTCATTGATTTTTGCCATTGAAAAACGTCCAGAAATGATTGAAGCTACTGACTGAATGAAAGGAGCTGGCATCTCACTCTCTTTGAATCTTCTTTATCATGCTAAGAGGAGCAGGAAAAAGCAAAAAATTTCAGAATTGCACCTTTCAATGCGGAGAAATTACTGTTTGTGCATTTACAATATTCATTGATTTTTGCCATTGAAAAATATCATGTTATTCATATACCAGAAATGTTTGAAGCTACTGACTGAATGAAAGGAGCTGGCATCTCACTCTCTTTGAATCTTCTTTATCATGCTAAGAGGAGCAGGAAAAAGCAAAAAATTTCAGAATTGCACCTTTCAATGCGGAGAAATTACTGTTTGTGCATTTACAATATTCATTGATTTTTGCCATTGAAAAATATCATGTTATTCATATACCAGAAATGTTTGGAGCTACTGACTGAATGAAAGGAGCTGGCATCTCACTCTCTTTGAATCTTGTTTATCTTGCTAAGAGGAGCAGGAAAAAGCAAAAAATTTCAGAATTGCACCTTGCAATGCGGAGAAATTACTGTTTGTGCATTTACAATATTCATTGATTTTTGCCATTGAAAAACGTCCAGAAATGATTGAAGCTACTTACTGAATGAAAGGAGCTGGCATCTCACTCTCTTTGAATCTTCTTTATCATGCTAAGAGGAGCAGGAAAAAGCAAAAAATTTCAGAATTGCACCTTGCAATGCGGAGAAATTACTGTTTGTGCATTTACAATATTCATTGATTTTTGCCATTGAAAAACATCATGTTATTCATATACCAGAAATGTTTGAAGCTACTGACTGAATGAAAGGAGCTGGCATCTCACTCTCTTTGAATCTTCTTTATCATGCTAAGAGGAGCAGGAAAAAGCAAAAAATTTCAGAATTGCACCTTGCAATGCGGAGAAATTACTGTTTGTGCATTTACAATATTCATTGATTTTTGCCATTGAAAAACATCATGTTATTCATATACCAGAAATGTTTGAAGCTACTGACTGAATGAAAGGAGCTGGCATCTCACTCTCTTTGAATCTTCTTTATCATGCTAAGAGTAGCAGAAAAAAGCAAAAAATTTCAGAATTGCACCTTGCAATGCGGAGAAATTACTGTTTGTGCATTTACAATATTCATTGATTTTTGCCATTGAAAAACGTCCAGAAATGATTGAAGCTACTGACTGAATGAAAGGAGCTGGCATCTCACTCTGTTTGAATCTTGTTTATCATGCTAAGAGGAGCAGGAAAAAGCAAAAAATTTCAGAATTGCACCTTGCAATGCGGAGAAATTACTGTTTGTGCATTTACAATATTCATTGATTTTTGCCATTGAAAAACGTCCAGAAATGATTGAAGCTACTGACTGAATGAAAGGAGCTGGCATCTCACTCTCTTTGAATCTTCTTTATCATGCTAAGAGGAGCAGGAAAAAGCAAAAAATTTCAGAATTGCACCTTTCAATGCGGAGAAATTACTGTGCATTTACAATATTCATTGATTTTTGCCATTGAAAAATATCATGTTATTCATATACCAGAAATGTTTGAAGCTACTGACTGAATGAAAGGAGCTGGCATCTCACTCTCTTTGAATCTTCTTTATCATGCTAAGAGGAGCAGGAAAAAGCAAAAAATTTCAGAATTGCACCTTGCAATGCGGAGAAATTACTGTTTGTGCAGTTACAATATTCATTGATTTTTGCCATTGAAAAACGTCCAGAAATGATTGAAGCTACTGACTGAATGAAAGGAGCTGGCATCTCACTCTCTTTGAATCTTGTTTATCATGCTAAGAGGAGCAGGAAAAAGCAAAAAATTTCAGAATTGCACCTTGCAATGCGGAGAAATTACTGTTTGTGCATTTACAATATTCATTGATTTTTGCCATTGAAAAACGTCCAGAAATGATTGAAGCTACTTACTGAATGAAAGGAGCTGGCATCTCACTCTCTTTGAATCTTCTTTATCATGCTAAGAGGAGCAGGAAAAAGCAAAAAATTTCAGAATTGCACCTTGCAATGCGGAGAAATTACTGTTTGTGCATTTACAATATTCATTGATTTTTGCCATTGAAAAACATCATGTTATTCATATACCAGAAATGTTTGAAGCTACTGACTGAATGAAAGGAGCTGGCATCTCACTCTCTTTGAATCTTCTTTATCATGCTAAGAGGAGCAGGAAAAAGCAAAAAATTTCAGAATTGCACCTTGCAATGCGGAGAAATTACTGTTTGTGCATTTACAATATTCATTGATTTTTGCCATTGAAAAACATCATGTTATTCATATACCAGAAATGTTTGAAGCTACTGACTGAATGAAAGGAGCTGGCATCTCACTCTCTTTGAATCTTCTTTATCATGCTAAGAGGAGCAGGAAAAAGCAAAAAATTTCAGAATTGCACCTTGCAATGCGGAGAAATTACTGTTTGTGCATTTACAATATTCATTGATTTTTGCCATTGAAAAACGTCCAGAAATGATTGAAGCTACTGACTGAATGAAAGGAGCTGGCATCTCACTCTCTTTGAATCTTCTTTATCATGCTAAGAGGAGAAGGAAAAAGCAAAAAATTTCAGAATTGCACCTTGCAATGCGGAGAAATTACTGTTTGTGCATTTACAATATTCATTGATTTTTGCCATTGAAAAACGTCCAGAAATGATTGAAGCTACTGACTGAATGAAAGGAGCTGGCATCTCACTCTCTTTGAATCTTGTTTATCTTGCTAAGAGGAGCAGGAAAAAGCAAAAAATTTCAGAATTGAACCTTGCAATGCGGAGAAATTACTCTTTGTGCATTTACAATATTCATTGATTTTTGCCATTGAAAAACGTCCAGAAATGATTGAAGCTACTGACTGAATGAAAGGAACTGGCATCTCACTCTCTTTGAATCTTCTTTATCATGCTAAGAGGAGCAGGAAAAAGCAAAAAATTTCAGAATTGCACCTTGCAATGTGGAGAAATTACTGTTTGTGCATTTACAATATTCATTGATTTTTGCCATTGAAAAACATCATGTTATTCATATACCAGAAATGTTTGAAGCTACTGACTGAATGAAAGGAGCTGGCATCTCACTCTCTTTGAATCTTCTTTATCATGCTAAGAGGAGCAGGAAAAAGCAAAAAATTTCAGAATTGCACCTTGCAATGCGGAGAAATTACTGTTTGTGCATTTACAATATTCATTGATTTTTGCCATTGAAAAACGTCCAGAAATGATTGAAGCTACTGACTGAATGAAAGGAGCTGGCATCTCATTCTCTTTGAATCTTGTTTATCATGCTAAGAGGAGCAGGAAAAAGCAAAAAATTTCAGAATTGCACCTTGCAATGCGGAGAAATTACTGTTTGTGCATTTACAATATTCATTGATTTTTGCCATTGAAAAACGTCCAGAAATGATTGAAGCTACTGACTGAATGAAAGGAGCTGGCATCTCACTCTCTTTGAATCTTCTTTATCATGCTTAGAGGAGCAGGAAAAAGCAAAAAATTTCAGAATTGCACCTTGCAATGCGGAGAAATTACTGTTTGTGCATTTACAATATTCATTGATTTTTGCCATTGAAAAACATCATGTTATTCATATACCAGAAATGTTTGAAGCTACTGACTGAATGAAAGGAGCTGGCATCTCACTCTCTTTGAATCTTCTTTATCATGCTAAGAGGAGCAGGAAAAAGCAAAAAATTTCAGAATTGCACCTTGCAATGCGGAGAAATTACTGTTTGTGCATTTACAATATTCATTGATTTTTGCCATTGAAAAACGTCCAGAAATGATTGAAGCTACTGACTGAATGAAAGGAGCTGGCATCTCACTCTCTTTGAATCTTGTTTATCATGCTAAGAGGAGCAGGAAAAAGCAAAAAATTTCAGAATTGCACCTTGCAATGCGGAGAAATTACTGTTTGTGCATTTACAATATTCATTGATTTTTGCCATTGAAAAACGTCCAGAAATGATTGAAGCTACTGACTGAATGAAAGGAGCTGGCATCTCACTCTCTTTGAATCTTCTTTATCATGCTTAGAGGAGCAGGAAAAAGCAAAAAATTTCAGAATTGCACCTTGCAATGCGGAGAAATTACTGTTTGTGCATTTACAATATTCATTGATTTTTGCCATTGAAAAACATCATGTTATTCATATACCAGAAATGATTGAAGCTACTGACTGAATGAAAGGAGCTGGCATCTCACTCTCTTTGAATCTTCTTTATCATGCTAAGAGGAGCAGGAAAAAGCAAAAAATTTCAGAATTGCACCTTGCAATGCGGAGAAATTACTGTTTGTGCATTTACAATATTCAATGATTTTTGCCATTGAAAAACGTCCAGAAATGATTGAAGCTACTGACTGAATGAAAGGAGCTGGCATCTCACTCTCTTTGAATCTTCTTTATCATGCTAAGAGGAGCAGGAAAAAGCAAAAAATTTCAGAATTGCACCTTGCAATGCGGAGAAATTACTGTTTGTGCATTTACAATATTCATTGATTTTTGCCATTGAAAAACATCATGTTATTCATATACCAGAAATGTTTGAAGCTACTGACTGAATGAAAGGAGCTGGCATCTCACTCTCTTTGAATCTTCTTTATCATGCTAAGAGGAGCAGGAAAAAGCAAAAAATTTCAGAATTGCACCTTGCAATGCGGAGAAATTACTGTTTGTGCATTTACAATATTCATTGATTTTTGCCATTGAAAAACGTCCAGAAATGATTGAAGCTACTGACTGAATGAAAGGAGCTGGCATCTCATTCTCTTTGAATCTTGTTTATCATGCTAAGAGGAGCAGGAAAAAGCAAAAAATTTCAGAATTGCACCTTGCAATGCGGAGAAATTACTGTTTGTGCATTTACAATATTCATTGATTTTTGCCATTGAAAAACATCATGTTATTCATATACCAGAAATGTTTGAAGCTACTGACTGAATGAAAGGAGCTGGCATCTCACTCTCTTTGAATCTTCTTTATCATGCTAAGAGGAGCAGGAAAAAGCAAAAAATTTCAGAATTGCACCTTGCAATGCGGAGAAATTACTGTTTGTGCATTTACAATATTCATTGATTTTTGCCATTGAAAAACGTCCAGAAATGATTGAAGCTACTGACTGAATGAAAGGAGCTGGCATCTCATTCTCTTTGAATCTTGTTTATCATGCTAAGAGGAGCAGGAAAAAGCAAAAAATTTCAGAATTGCACCTTGCAATGCGGAGAAATTACTGTTTGTGCATTTACAATATTCATTGATTTTTGCCATTGAAAAACGTCCAGAAATGATTGAAGCTACTGACTGAATGAAAGGAGCTGGCATCTCACTCTCTTTGAATCTTCTTTATCATGCTTAGAGGAGTAGGAAAAAGCAAAAAATTTCAGAATTGCACCTTGCAATGCGGAGAAATTACTGTTTGTGCATTTACAATATTCATTGATTTTTGCCATTGAAAAACATCATGTTATTCATATACCAGAAATGTTTGAAGCTACTGACTGAATGAAAGGAGCTGGCATCTCACTCTCTTTGAATCTTCTTTATCATGCTAAGAGGAGCAGGAAAAAGCAAAAAATTTCAGAATTGCACCTTGCAATGCGGAGAAATTACTGTTTGTGCATTTACAATATTCATTGATTTTTGCCATTGAAAAACGTCCAGAAATGATTGAAGCTACTGACTGAATGAAAGGAGCTGGCATCTCACTCTCTTTGAATCTTGTTTATCATGCTAAGAGGAGCAGGAAAAAGCAAAAAATTTCAGAATTGCACCTTGCAATGCGGAGAAATTACTGTTTGTGCATTTACAATATTCATTGATTTTTGCCATTGAAAAACGTCCAGAAATGATTGAAGCTACTGACTGAATGAAAGGAGCTGGCATCTCACTCTCTTTGAATCTTCTTTATCATGCTTAGAGGAGCAGGAAAAAGCAAAAAATTTCAGAATTGCACCTTGCAATGCGGAGAAATTACTGTTTGTGCATTTACAATATTCATTGATTTTTGCCATTGAAAAACATCATGTTATTCATATACCAGAAATGATTGAAGCTACTGACTGAATGAAAGGAGCTGGCATCTCACTCTCTTTGAATCTTCTTTATCATGCTAAGAGGAGCAGGAAAAAGCAAAAAATTTCAGAATTGCACCTTGCAATGCGGAGAAATTACTGTTTGTGCATTTACAATATTCATTGATTTTTGCCATTGAAAAACGTCCAGAAATGATTGAAGCTACTGACTGAATGAAAGGAGCTGGCATCTCACTCTCTTTGAATCTTGTTTATCTTGCTAAGAGGAGCAGGAAAAAGCAAAAAATTTCAGAATTGCACCTTGCAATGCGGAGAAATTACTGTTTGTGCATTTACAATATTCATTGATTTTTGCCATTGAAAAACATCCAGAAATGATTGAAGCTACTGACTGAATGAAAGGAACTGGCATCTCACTCTCTTTGAATCTTCTTTATCATGCTAAGAGGAGCAGGAAAAAGCAAAAAATTTCAGAATTGCACCTTGCAATGCGGAGAAATTACTGTTTGTGCATTTACAATATTCATTGATTTTTGCCATTGAAAAACATCATGTTATTCATATACCAGAAATGTTTGAAGCTACTGACTGAATGAAAGGAGCTGGCATCTCACTCTCTTTGAATCTTCTTTATCATGCTAAGAGGAGCAGGAAAAAGCAAAAAATTTCAGAATTGCACCTTGCAATGCGGAGAAATTACTGTTTGTGCATTTACAATATTCATTGATTTTTGCCATTGAAAAACGTCCAGAAATGATTGAAGCTACTGACTGAATGAAAGGAGCTGGCATCTCATTCTCTTTGAATCTTGTTTATCATGCTAAGAGGAGCAGGAAAAAGCAAAAAATTTCAGAATTGCACCTTGCAATGCGGAGAAATTACTGTTTGTGCATTTACAATATTCATTGATTTTTGCCATTGAAAAACGTCCAGAAATGATTGAAGCTACTGACTGAATGAAAGGAGCTGGCATCTCACTCTCTTTGAATCTTGTTTATCATGCTAAGAGGAGCAGGAAAAAGCAAAAAATTTCAGAATTGCACCTTGCAATGCGGAGAAATTACTGTTTGTGCATTTACAATATTCATTGATTTTTGCCATTGAAAAACGTCCAGAAATGATTGAAGCTACTGACTGAATGAAAGGAGCTGGCATCTCACTCTCTTTGAATCTTCTTTATCATGCTTAGAGGAGCAGGAAAAAGCAAAAAATTTCAGAATTGCACCTTGCAATGCGGAGAAATTACTGTTTGTGCATTTACAATATTCATTGATTTTTGCCATTGAAAAACATCATGTTATTCATATACCAGAAATGATTGAAGCTACTGACTGAATGAAAGGAGCTGGCATCTCACTCTCTTTGAATCTTCTTTATCATGCTAAGAGGAGCAGGAAAAAGCAAAAAATTTCAGAATTGCACCTTGCAATGCGGAGAAATTACTGTTTGTGCATTTACAATATTCAATGATTTTTGCCATTGAAAAACGTCCAGAAATGATTGAAGCTACTGACTGAATGAAAGGAGCTGGCATCTCACTCTCTTTGAATCTTCTTTATCATGCTAAGAGGAGCAGGAAAAAGCAAAAAATTTCAGAATTGCACCTTGCAATGCGGAGAAATTACTGTTTGTGCATTTACAATATTCATTGATTTTTGCCATTGAAAAACATCATGTTATTCATATACCAGAAATGTTTGAAGCTACTGACTGAATGAAAGGAGCTGGCATCTCACTCTCTTTGAATCTTCTTTATCATGCTAAGAGGAGCAGGAAAAAGCAAAAAATTTCAGAATTGCACCTTGCAATGCGGAGAAATTACTGTTTGTGCATTTACAATATTCATTGATTTTTGCCATTGAAAAACGTCCAGAAATGATTGAAGCTACTGACTGAATGAAAGGAGCTGGCATCTCATTCTCTTTGAATCTTGTTTATCATGCTAAGAGGAGCAGGAAAAAGCAAAAAATTTCAGAATTGCACCTTGCAATGCGGAGAAATTACTGTTTGTGCATTTACAATATTCATTGATTTTTGCCATTGAAAAACATCATGTTATTCATATACCAGAAATGTTTGAAGCTACTGACTGAATGAAAGGAGCTGGCATCTCACTCTCTTTGAATCTTCTTTATCATGCTAAGAGGAGCAGGAAAAAGCAAAAAATTTCAGAATTGCACCTTGCAATGCGGAGAAATTACTGTTTGTGCATTTACAATATTCATTGATTTTTGCCATTGAAAAACGTCCAGAAATGATTGAAGCTACTGACTGAATGAAAGGAGCTGGCATCTCATTCTCTTTGAATCTTGTTTATCATGCTAAGAGGAGCAGGAAAAAGCAAAAAATTTCAGAATTGCACCTTGCAATGCGGAGAAATTACTGTTTGTGCATTTACAATATTCATTGATTTTTGCCATTGAAAAACGTCCAGAAATGATTGAAGCTACTGACTGAATGAAAGGAGCTGGCATCTCACTCTCTTTGAATCTTCTTTATCATGCTTAGAGGAGCAGGAAAAAGCAAAAAATTTCAGAATTGCACCTTGCAATGCGGAGAAATTACTGTTTGTGCATTTACAATATTCATTGATTTTTGCCATTGAAAAACATCATGTTATTCATATACCAGAAATGTTTGAAGCTACTGACTGAATGAAAGGAGCTGGCATCTCACTCTCTTTGAATCTTCTTTATCATGCTAAGAGGAGCAGGAAAAAGCAAAAAATTTCAGAATTGCACCTTGCAATGCGGAGAAATTACTGTTTGTGCATTTACAATATTCATTGATTTTTGCCATTGAAAAACGTCCAGAAATGATTGAAGCTACTGACTGAATGAAAGGAGCTGGCATCTCACTCTCTTTGAATCTTGCTTATCATGCTAAGAGGAGCAGGAAAAAGCAAAAAATTTCAGAATTGCACCTTGCAATGCGGAGAAATTACTGTTTGTGCATTTACAATATTCATTGATTTTTGCCATTGAAAAACGTCCAGAAATGATTGAAGCTACTGACTGAATGAAAGGAGCTGGCATCTCACTCTCTTTGAATCTTCTTTATCATGCTTAGTGGAGCAGGAAAAAGCAAAAAATTTCAGAATTGCACCTTGCAATGCGGAGAAATTACTGTTTGTGCATTTACAATATTCATTGATTTTTGCCATTGAAAAACATCATGTTATTCATATACCAGAAATGATTGAAGCTACTGACTGAATGAAAGGAGCTGGCATCTCACTCTCTTTGAATCTTCTTTATCATGCTAAGAGGAGCAGGAAAAAGCAAAAAATTTCAGAATTGCACCTTGCAATGCGGAGAAATTACTGTTTGTGCATTTGCAATATTCAATGATTTTTGCCATTGAAAAACGTCCAGAAATGATTGAAGCTACTGACTGAATGAAAGGAGCTGGCATCTCACTCTCTTTGAATCTTCTTTATCATGCTAAGAGGAGCAGGAAAAAGCAAAAAATTTCAGAATTGCACCTTGCAATGCGGAGAAATTACTGTTTGTGCATTTACAATATTCATTGATTTTTGCCATTGAAAAACATCATGTTATTCATATACCAGAAATGTTTGAAGCTACTGACTGAATGAAAGGAGCTGGCATCTCACTCTCTTTGAATCTTCTTTATCATGCTAAGAGGAGCAGGAAAAAGCAAAAAATTTCAGAATTGCACCTTGCAATGCGGAGAAATTACTGTTTGTGCATTTACAATATTCATTGATTTTTGCCATTGAAAAACATCATGTTATTCATATACCAGAAATGTTTGAAGCTACTGACTGAATGAAAGGAGCTGGCATCTCACTCTCTTTGAATCTTCTTTATCATGCTAAGAGGAGCAGAAAAAAAGCAAAAAATTTCAGAATTGCACCTTGCAATGCGGAGAAATTACTGTTTGTGCATTTACAATATTCATTGATTTTTGCCATTGAAAAACATCCAGAAATGATTGAAGCTACTGACTGAATGAAAGGAGCTGGCATCTCACTCTCTTTGAATCTTGTTTATCATGCTAAGAGGAGCAGGAAAAAGCAAAAAAATTCAGAATTGCACCTTGCAATGCGGAGAAATTACTGTTTGTGCATTTACAATATTCATTGATTTTTGCCATTGAAAAACGTCCAGAAATGATTGAAGCTACTGACTGAATGAAAGGAGCTGGCATCTCACTCTCTTTGAATCTTCTTTATCATGCTAAGAGGAGCAGGAAAAAGCAAAAAATTTCAAAATTGCACCTTGCAATGCGGAGAAATTACTGTTTGTGCATTTACAATATTCATTGATTTTTGCCATTGAAAAACATCATGTTATTCATATACCAGAAATGTTTGAAGCTACTGACTGAATGAAAGGAGCTGGCATCTCACTCTCTTTGAATCTTCTTTATCATGCTAAGAGGAGCAGGAAAAAGCAAAAAAATTCAGAATTGCACCTTGCAATGCGGAGAAATTACTGTTTGTGCATTTACAATATTCATTGATTTTTGCCATTGAAAAACGTCCAGAAATGATTGAAGCTACTGACTGAATGAAAGGAGCTGGCATCTCACTCTCTTTGAATCTTCTTTATCATGCTAAGAGGAGCAGGAAAAAGCAAAAAATTTCAGAATTGCACCTTGCAATGCGGAGAAATTACTGTTTGTGCATTTACAATATTCATTGATTTTTGCCATTGAAAAACATCATGTTATTCATATACCAGAAATGTTTGAAGCTACTGACTGAATGAAAGGAGCTGGCATCTCACTCTCTTTGAATCTTCTTTATCATGCTAAGAGGAGCAGGAAAAAGCAAAAAATTTCAGAATTGCACCTTGCAATGCGGAGAAATTACTGTTTGTGCATTTACAATATTCATTGATTTTTGCCATTGAAAAACGTCCAGAAATGATTGAAGCTACTGACTGAATGAAAGGAGCTGGCATCTCATTCTCTTTGAATCTTGTTTATCATGCTAAGAGGAGCAGGAAAAAGCAAAAAATTTCAGAATTGCACCTTGCAATGCGGAGAAATTACTGTTTGTGCATTTACAATATTCATTGATTTTTGCCATTGAAAAACGTCCAGAAATGATTGAAGCTACTGACTGAATGAAAGGAGCTGGCATCTCACTCTCTTTGAATCTTCTTTATCATGCTTAGAGGAGCAGGAAAAAGCAAAAAATTTCAGAATTGCACCTTGCAATGCGGAGAAATTACTGTTTGTGCATTTACAATATTCATTGATTTTTGCCATTGAAAAACATCATGTTATTCATATACCAGAATTGTTTGAAGCTACTGACTGAATGAAAGGAGCTGGCATCTCACTCTCTTTGAATCTTTTTTATCATGCTAAGAGGAGCAGAAAAAAGCAAAAAATTTCAGAATTGCACCTTGCAATGCGGAGAAATTACTGTTTGTGCATTTACAATATTCATTGATTTTTGCCATTGAAAAACGTCCAGAAATGATTGAAGCTACTGACTGAATGAAAGGAGCTGGCATCTCATTCTCTTTGAATCTTGTTTATCATGCTAAGAGGAGCAGGAAAAAGCAAAAAATTTCAGAATTGCACCTTGCAATGCGGAGAAATTACTGTTTGTGCATTTACAATATTCATTGATTTTTGCCATTGAAAAACGTCCAGAAATGATTGAAGCTACTGACTGAATGAAAGGAGCTGGCATCTCACTCTCTTTGAATCTTCTTTATCATGCTTAGAGGAGCAGGAAAAAGCAAAAAATTTCAGAATTGCACCTTGCAATGCGGAGAAATTACTGTTTGTGCATTTACAATATTCATTGATTTTTGCCATTGAAAAACATCATGTTATTCATATACCAGAAATGATTGAAGCTACTGACTGAATGAAAGGAGCTGGCATCTCACTCTCTTTGAATCTTCTTTATCATGCTAAGAGGAGCAGGAAAAAGCAAAAAATTTCAGAATTGCACCTTGCAATGCGGAGAAATTACTGTTTGTGCATTTACAATATTCAATGATTTTTGCCATTGAAAAACGTCCAGAAATGATTGAAGCTACTGACTGAATGAAAGGAGCTGGCATCTCACTCTCTTTGAATCTTCTTTATCATGCTAAGAGGAGCAGGAAAAAGCAAAAAATTTCAGAATTGCACCTTGCAATGCGGAGAAATTACTGTTTGTGCATTTACAATATTCATT
Organism: Phyllobates terribilis; assembly: GCF_046119375.1. Classification (NCBI taxonomy): domain Eukaryota; kingdom Metazoa; phylum Chordata; class Amphibia; order Anura; family Dendrobatidae; genus Phyllobates; species Phyllobates terribilis. The sequence continues at coordinate 362,933 of NW_027363274.1, forward strand.
GATTTTTGCCATTGAAAAACATCATGTTATTCATATACCAGAAATGTTTGAAGCTACTGACTGAATGAAAGGAGCTGGCATCTCACTCTCTTTGAATCTTCTTTATCATGCTAAGAGGAGCAGGAAAAAGCAAAAAATTTCAGAATTGCACCTTGCAATGCGGAGAAATTACTGTTTGTGCATTTACAATATTCATTGATTTTTGCCATTGAAAAACATCATGTTATTCATATACCAGAAATGTTTGAAGCTACTGACTGAATGAAAGGAGCTGGCATCTCACTCTCTTTGAATCTTCTTTATCATGCTAAGAGGAGCAGAAAAAAGCAAAAAATTTCAGAATTGCACCTTGCAATGCGGAGAAATTACTGTTTGTGCATTTACAATATTCATTGAGTTTTGCCATTGAAAAACATCCAGAAATGATTGAAGTTACTGACTGAATGAAAGGAGCTGGCATCTCACTCTCTTTGAATCTTGTTTATCATGCTAAGAGGAGCAGGAAAAAGCAAAAAAATTCAGAATTGCACCTTGCAATGCGGAGAAATTACTGTTTGTGCATTTACAATATTCATTGATTTTTGCCATTGAAAAACGTCCAGAAATGATTGAAGCTACTGACTGAATGAAAGGAGCTGGCATCTCACTCTCTTTGAATCTTCTTTATCATGCTAAGAGGAGCAGGAAAAAGCAAAAAATTTCAAAATTGCACCTTGCAATGCGGAGAAATTACTGTTTGTGCATTTACAATATTCATTGATTTTTGCCATTGAAAAACATCATGTTATTCATATACCAGAAATGTTTGAAGCTACTGACTGAATGAAAGGAGCTGGCATCTCACTCTCTTTGAATCTTCTTTATCATGCTAAGAGGAGCAGGAAAAAGCAAAAAAATTCAGAATTGCACCTTGCAATGCGGAGAAATTACTGTTTGTTCATTTACAATATTCATTGATTTTTGCCATTGAAAAACGTCCAGAAATGATTGAAGCTACTGACTGAATGAAAGGAGCTGGCATCTCACTCTCTTTGAATCTTCTTTATCATGCTAAGAGGAGCAGGAAAAAGCAAAAAATTTCAGAATTGCACCTTGCAATGCGGAGAAATTACTGTTTGTGCATTTACAATATTCATTGATTTTTGCCATTGAAAAACATCATGTTATTCATATACCAGAAATGTTTGAAGCTACTGACTGAATGAAAGGAGCTGGCATCTCACTCTCTTTGAATCTTCTTTATCATGCTAAGAGGAGCAGGAAAAAGCAAAAAATTTCAGAATTGCACCTTGCAATGCGGAGAAATTACTGTTTGTGCATTTACAATATTCATTGATTTTTGCCATTGAAAAACGTCCAGAAATGATTGAAGCTACTGACTGAATGAAAGGAGCTGGCATCTCATTCTCTTTGAATCTTGTTTATCATGCTAAGAGGAGCAGGAAAAAGCAAAAAATTTCAGAATTGCACCTTGCAATGCGGAGAAATTACTGTTTGTGCATTTACAATATTCATTGATTTTTGCCATTGAAAAACGTCCAGAAATGATTGAAGCTACTGACTGAATGAAAGGAGCTGGCATCTCACTCTCTTTGAATCTTCTTTATCATGCTTAGAGGAGCAGGAAAAAGCAAAAAATTTCAGAATTGCACCTTGCAATGCGGAGAAATTACTGTTTGTGCATTTACAATATTCATTGATTTTTGCCATTGAAAAACATCATGTTATTCATATACCAGAAATGTTTGAAGCTACTGACTGAATGAAAGGAGCTGGCATCTCACTCTCTTTGAATCTTTTTTATCATGCTAAGAGGAGCAGAAAAAAACAAAAAATTTCAGAATTGCACCTTGCAATGCGGAGAAATTACTGTTTGTGCATTTACAATATTCATTGATTTTTGCCATTGAAAAACATCCAGAAATGATTGAAGCTACTGACTGAATGAAAGGAGCTGGCATCTCACTCTCTTTCAATCTTGTTTATCATGCTAAGAGGAGCAGGAAAAAGCAAAAAATTTCAGAATTGCACCTTGCAATGCGGAGAAATTACTGTTTGTGCATTTACAATATTCATTGATTTTTGCCATTGAAAAACGTCCAGAAATGATTGAAGCTACTGACTGAATGAAAGGAGCTGGCATCTCACTCTCTTTGAATCTTCTTTATCATGCTAAGAGGAGCAGGAAAAAGCAAAAAATTTCAAAATTGCACCTTGCAATGCGGAGAAATTACTGTTTGTGCATTTACAATATTCATTGATTTTTGCCATTGAAAAACATCATGTTATTCATATACCAGAAATGTTTGAAGCTACTGACTGAATGAAAGGAGCTGGCATCTCACTCTCTTTGAATCTTCTTTATCATGCTAAGAGGAGCAGGAAAAAGCAAAAAATTTCAGAATTGCACCTTGCAATGCGGAGAAATTACTGTTTGTGCATTTACAATATTCATTGATTTTTGCCATTGAAAAACGTCCAGAAATGATTGAAGCTACTGACTGAATGAAAGGAGCTGGCATCTCACTCTCTTTGAATCTTCTTTATCATGCTAAGAGGAGCAGGAAAAAGCAAAAAATTTCAGAATTGCACCTTGCAATGCGGAGAAATTACTGTTTGTGCATTTACAATATTCATTGATTTTTGCCATTGAAAAACGTCCAGAAATGATTGAAGCTACTGACTGAATGAAAGGAGCTGGCATCTCACTCTCTTTGAATCTTGTTTATCTTGCTAAGAGGAGCAGGAAAAAGCAAAAAATTTCAGAATTGCACCTTGCAATGCGGAGAAATTACTGTTTGTGCATTTACAATATTCATTGATTTTTGCCATTGAAAAATGTCCAGAAATGATTGAAGCTACTGACTGAATGAAAGGAGCTGGCATCTCACTCTCTTTGAATCTTCTTTATCATGCTAAGAGGAGCAGGAAAAAGCAAAAAATTTCAGAATTGCACCTTGCAATGCGGAGAAATTACTGTTTGTGCATTTACAATATTCATTGATTTTTGCCATTGAAAAACATCATGTTATTCATATACCAGAAATGTTTGAAGCTACTGACTGAGTGAAAGGAGCTGGCATCTCACTCTCTTTGAATCTTCTTTATCATGCTAAGAGGAGCAGGAAAAAGCAAAAAATTTCAGAATTGCACCTTGCAATGCGGAGAAATTACTGTTTGTGCATTTACAATATTCATTGATTTTTGCCATTGAAAAACGTCCAGAAATGATTGAAGCTACTGACTGAATGAAAGGAGCTGGCATCTCACTCTCTTTGAATCTTGTTTATCATGCTAAGAGGAGCAGGAAAAAGCAAAAAATTTCAGAATTGCACCTTGCAATGCGGAGAAATTACTGTTTGTGCATTTACAATATTCATTGATTTTTGCCATTGAAAAACATCATGTTATTCATATACCAGAAATGTTTGAAGCTACTGACTGAATGAAAGGAGCTGGCATCTCACTCTCTTTGAATCTTCTTTATCATGCTAAGAGGAGCAGGAAAAAGCAAAAAATTTCAGAATTGCACCTTGCAATGCGGAGAAATTACTGTTTGTGCATTTACAATATTCATTGATTTTTGCCATTGAAAAACGTCCAGAAATGATTGAAGCTACTGACTGAATGAAAGGAGCTGGCATCTCACTCTCTTTGAATCTTGTTTATCTTGCTAAGAGGAGCAGGAAAAAGCAAAAAATTTCAGAATTGCACCTTGCAATGCGGAGAAATTACTGTTTGTGCATTTACAATATTCATTGATTTTTGCCATTGAAAAACGTCCAGAAATGATTGAAGCTACTGACTGAATGAAAGGAGCTGGCATCTCACTCTCTTTGAATCTTGTTTATCTTGCTAAGAGGAGCAGGAAAAAGCAAAAAATTTCAGAATTGCACCTTGCAATGCGGAGAAATTACTGTTTGTGCATTTACAATATTCATTGATTTTTGCCATTGAAAAATGTCCAGAAATGATTGAAGCTACTGACTGAATGAAAGGAGCTGGCATCTCACTCTCTTTGAATCTTCTTCATCATGCTAAGAGGAGCAGAAAAAAGCAAAAAATTTCAGAATTGCACCTTGCAATGCGGAGAAATTACTGTTTGTGCATTTACAATATTCATTGATTTTTGCCATTGAAAAACGTCCAGAAATGATTGAAGCTACTGACTGAATGAAAGGAGCTGGCATCTCACTCTTTGAATCTTCTTTATCATGCTAAGAGGAGCAGGAAAAAGCAAAAAATTTCAAAATTGCACCTTGCAATGCGGAGAAATTACTGTTTGTGCATTTACAATATTCATTGATTTTTGCCATTGAAAAACATCATGTTATTCATATACCAGAAATGTTTGAAGCTACTGACTGAATGAAAGGAGCTGGCATCTCACTCTCTTTGAATCTTCTTTATCATGCTAAGAGGAGCAGGAAAAAGCAAAAAATTTCAGAATTGCACCTTGCAATGCGGAGAAATTACTGTTTGTGCATTTACAATATTCATTGATTTTTGCCATTGAAAAATGTCCAGAAATGATTGAAGCTACTGACTGAATGAAAGGAGCTGGCATCTCACTCTCTTTGAATCTTGTTTATCTTGCTAAGAGGAGCAGGAAAAAGCAAAAAATTTCAGAATTGCACCTTGCAATGCGGAGAAATTACTGTTTGCGCATTTACAATATTCATTGATTTTTGCCATTGAAAAACGTCCAGAAATGATTGAAGCTACTGACTGAATGAAAGGAGCTGGCATCTCACTCTCTTTGAATCTTCTTTATCATGCTAAGAGGAGCAGGAAAAAGCAAAAAATTTCAGAATTGCACCTTGCAATGCGGAGAAATTACTGTTTGTGCATTTACAATATTCATTGATTTTTGCCATTGAAAAACATCATGTTATTCATATACCAGAAATGTTTGAAGCTACTGACTGAATGAAAGGAGCTGGCATCTCACTCTCTTTGAATCTTCTTTATCATGCTAAGAGGAGCAGGAAAAAGCAAAAAATTTCAGAATTGCACCTTGCAATGCGGAGAAATTACTGTTTGTGCATTTACAATATTCATTGATTTTTGCCATTGAAAAACGTCCAGAAATGATTGAAGCTACTGACTGAATGAAAGGAGCTGGCATCTCACTCTCTTTGAATCTTCTTTATCATGCTAAGAGGAGCAGGAAAAAGCAAAAAAATTCAGAATTGCACCTTGCAATGCGGAGAAATTACTGTTTGTGCATTTACAATATTCATTGATTTTTGCCATTGAAAAACGTCCAGAAATGATTGAAGCTACTGACTGAATGAAAGGAGCTGGCATCTCACTCTCTTTGAATCTTCTTTATCATGCTAAGAGGAGCTGGAAAAAGCAAAAAATTTCAGAATTGCACCTTGCAATGCGGAGAAATTACTGTTTGTGCATTTACAATATTCATTGATTTTTGCCATTGAAAAACATCATGTTATTCATATACCAGAAATGTTTGAAGCTACTGACTGAATGAAAGGAGCTGGCATCTCACTCTCTTGGAATCTTCTTTATCATGCTATGAGGAGCAGGAAAAAGCAAAAAATTTCAGAATTGCACCTTGCAATGCAGAGAAATTACTGTTTGTGCATTTACAATATTCATTGATTTTTGCATTGAAAAACGTCCAGAAATGATTGAAGCTACTGACTGAATGAAAGGAGCTGGCATCTCATTCTCTTTGAATCTTGTTTATCATGCTAAGAGGAGCAGGAAAAAGCAAAAAATTTCAGAATTGCACCTTGCAATGCGGAGAAATTACTGTTTGTGCATTTACAATATTCATTGATTTTTGCCATTGAAAAACGTCCAGAAATGATTGAAGCTACTGACTGAATGAAAGGAGCTGGCATCTCACTCTCTTTGAATCTTCTTTATCATGCTTAGAGGAGCAGGAAAAAGCAAAAAATTTCAGAATTGCACCTTGCAATGCGGAGAAATTACTGTTTGTGCATTTACAATATTCATTGATTTTTGCCATTGAAAAACATCATGTTATTCATATACCAGAAATGTTTGAAGCTACTGACTGAATGAAAGGAGCTGGCATCTCACTCTCTTTGAATCTTCTTTATCATGCTAAGAGGAGCAGGAAAAAGCAAAAAATTTCAGAATTGCACCTTGCAATGCGGAGAAATTACTGTTTGTGCATTTACAATATTCATTGATTTTTGCCATTGAAAAACGTCCAGAAATGATTGAAGCTACTGACTGAATGAAAGGAGCTGGCATCTCACTCTCTTTGAATCTTGTTTATCATGCTAAGAGGAGCAGGAAAAAGCAAAAAATTTCAGAATTGCACCTTGCAATGCGGAGAAATTACTGTTTGTGCATTTACAATATTCATTGATTTTTGCCATTGAAAAACATCATGTTATTCATATACCAGAAATGTTTGAAGCTACTGACTGAATGAAAGGAGCTGGCATCTCACTCTCTTTGAATCTTCTTTATCATGCTAAGAGGAGCAGGAAAAAGCAAAAAATTTCAGAATTGCACCTTGCAATGCGGAGAAATTACTGTTTGTGCATTTACAATATTCATTGATTTTTGCATTGAAAAACGTCCAGAAATGATTGAAGCTACTGACTGAATGAAAGGAGATGGCATCTCATTCTCTTTGAATCTTGTTTATCATGCTAAGAGGAGCAGGAAAAAGCAAAAAATTTCAGAATTGCACCTTGCAATGCGGAGAAATTACTGTTTGTGCATTTACAATATTCATTGATTTTTGCCATTGAAAAACGTCCAGAAATGATTGAAGCTACTGACTGAATGAAAGGAGCTGGCATCTCACTCTCTTTGAATCTTCTTTATCATGCTTAGAGGAGCAGGAAAAAGCAAAAAATTTCAGAATTGCACCTTGCAATGCGGAGAAATTACTGTTTGTGCATTTACAATATTCATTGATTTTTGCCATTGAAAAACGTCCAGAAATGATTGAAGCTACTGACTGAATGAAAGGAGCTGGCATCTCACTCTCTTTGAATCTTGTTTATCATGCTAAGAGGAGCAGGAAAAAGCAAAAAATTTCAGAATTGCACCTTGCAATGCGGAGAAATTACTGTTTGTGCATTTACAATATTCATTGATTTTTGCCATTGAAAAACGTCCAGAAATGGTTGAAGCTACTGACTGAATGAAAGGAGCTGGCATCTCACTCTCTTTGAATCTTCTTTATCATGCTTAGAGGAGCAGGAAAAAGCAAAAAATTTCAGAATTGCACCTTGCAATGCGGAGAAATTACTGTTTGTGCATTTACAATATTCATTGATTTTTGCCATTGAAAAACATCATGTTATTCATATACCAGAAATGATTGAAGCTACTGACTGAATGAAAGGAGCTGGCATCTCACTCTCTTTGAATCTTCTTTATCATGCTAAGAGGAGCAGGAAAAAGCAAAAAATTTCAGAATTGCACCTTGCAATGCGGAGAAATTACTGTTTGTGCATTTACAATATTCAATGATTTTTGCCATTGAAAAACGTCCAGAAATGATTGAAGCTACTGACTGAATGAAAGGAGCTGGCATCTCACTCTCTTTGAATCTTCTTTATCATGCTAAGAGGAGCAGGAAAAAGCAAAAAATTTCAGAATTGCACCTTGCAATGCGGAGAAATTACTGTTTGTGCATTTACAATATTCATTGATTTTTGCCATTGAAAAACATCATGTTATTCATATACCAGAAATGTTTGAATCTACTGACTGAATGAAAGGAGCTGGCATCTCACTCTCTTTGAATCTTCTTTATCATGCTAAGAGGAGCAGGAAAAAGCAAAATATTTCAGAATTGCACCTTGCAATGCGGAGAAATTACTGTTTGTGCATTTACAATATTCATTGATTTTTGCCATTGAAAAACATCATGTTATTCATATACCAGAAATGTTTGAAGCTACTGACTGAATGAAAGGAGCTGGCATCTCACTCTCTTTGAATCTTCTTTATCATGCTAAGAGGAGCAGGAAAAAGCAAAAAATTTCAGAATTGCACCCTGCAATGCGGAGAAATTACTGTTTGTGCATTTACAATATTCATTGATTTTTGCCATTGAAAAACGTCCAGAAATGATTGAAGCTACTGACTGAATGAAAGGAGCTGGCATCTCACTCTCTTTGAATCTTGTTTATCATGCTAAGAGGAGCAGGAAAAAGCAAAAAATTTCAGAATTGCACCTTGCAATGCGGAGAAATTACTGTTTGTGCATTTACAATATTCATTGATTTTTGCCATTGAAAAACATCATGTTATTCATATACCAGAAATGTTTGAAGCTACTGACTGAATGAAAGGAGCTGGCATCTCACTCTCTTTGAATCTTCTTTATCATGCTAAGAGGAGCAGGAAAAAGCAAAAAATTTCAGAATTGCACCTTGCAATGCGGAGAAATTACTGTTTGTGCATTTACAATATTCATTGATTTTTGCATTGAAAAACGTCCAGAAATGATTGAAGCTACTGACTGAATGAAAGGAGCTGGCATCTCATTCTCTTTGAATCTTGTTTATCATGCTAAGAGGAGCAGGAAAAAGCAAAAAATTTCAGAATTGCACCTTGCAATGCGGAGAAATTACTGTTTGTGCATTTACAATATTCATTGATTTTTGCCATTGAAAAACGTCCAGAAATGATTGAAGCTACTGACTGAATGAAAGGAGCTGGCATCTCACTCTCTTTGAATCTTCTTTATCATGCTTAGAGGAGCAGGAAAAAGCAAAAAATTTCAGAATTGCACCTTGCAATGCGGAGAAATTACTGTTTGTGCATTTACAATATTCATTGATTTTTGCCATTGAAAAACGTCCAGAAATGATTGAAGCTACTGACTGAATGAAAGGAGCTGGCATCTCACTCTCTTTGAATCTTGTTTATCATGCTAAGAGGAGCAGGAAAAAGCAAAAAATTTCAGAATTGCACCTTGCAATGCGGAGAAATTACTGTTTGTGCATTTACAATATTCATTGATTTTTGCCATTGAAAAACGTCCAGAAATGATTGAAGCTACTGACTGAATGAAAGGAGCTGGCATCTCACTCTCTTTGAATCTTCTTTATCATGCTTAGAGGAGCAGGAAAAAGCAAAATATTTCAGAATTGCACCTTGCAATGCGGAGAAATTACTGTTTGTGCATTTACAATATTCATTGATTTTTGCCATTGAAAAACATCATGTTATTCATATACCAGAAATGATTGAAGCTACTGACTGAATGAAAGGAGCTGGCATCTCACTCTCTTTGAATCTTCTTTATCATGCTAAGAGGAGCAGGAAAAAGCAAAAAATTTCAGAATTGCACCTTGCAATGCGGAGAAATTACTGTTTGTGCATTTACAATATTCAATGATTTTTGCCATTGAAAAACGTCCAGAAATGATTGAAGCTACTGACTGAATGAAAGGAGCTGGCATCTCACTCTCTTTGAATCTTCTTTATCATGCTAAGAGGAGCAGGAAAAAGCAAAAAATTTCAGAATTGCACCTTGCAATGCGGAGAAATTACTGTTTGTGCATTTACAATATTCATTGATTTTTGCCATTGAAAAACATCATGTTATTCATATACCAGAAATGTTTGAAGCTACTGACTGAATGAAAGGAGCTGGCATCTCACTCTCTTTGAATCTTCTTTATCATGCTAAGAGGAGCAGAAAAAAGCAAAAAATTTCAGAATTGCACCTTGCAATGCGGAGAAATTACTGTTTGTACATTTACAATATTCAATGATTTTTGCCATTGAAAAACGTCCAGAAATGATTGAAGCTACTGACTGAATGAAAGGAGCTGGCATCTCACTCTCTTTGAATCTTCTTTATCATGCTAAGAGGAGCAGGAAAAAGCAAAAAATTTCAGAATTGCACCTTGCAATGCGGAGAAATTACTGTTTGTGCATTTACAATATTCATTGATTTTTGCCATTGAAAAACATCATGTTATTCATATACCAGAAATGTTTGAAGCTACTGACTGAATGAAAGGAGCTGGCATCTCACTCTCTTTGAATCTTCTTTATCATGCTAAGAGGAGCAGGAAAAAGCAAAAAATTTCAGAATTGCACCTTGCAATGCGGAGAAATTACTGTTTGTGCATTTACAATATTCATTGATTTTTGCCATTGAAAAACATCATGTTATTCATATACCAGAAATGTTTGAAGCTACTGACTGAATGAAAGGAGCTGGCATCTCACTCTCTTTGAATCTTCTTTATCATGCTAAGAGGAGCAGGAAAAAGCAAAAAATTTCAGAATTGCACCTTGCAATGCGGAGAAATTACTGTTTGTGCATTTACAATATTCATTGATTTTTGCCATTGAAAAACGTCCAGAAATGATTGAAGCTACTGACTGAATGAAAGGAGCTGGCATCTCACTCTCTTTGAATCTTCTTTATCATGCTAAGAGGAGCAGGAAAAAGCAAAAAAATTCAGAATTGCACCTTGCAATGCGGAGAAATTACTGTTTGTGCATTTACAATATTCATTGATTTTTGCCATTGAAAAACGTCCAGAAATGATTGAAGCTACTGACTGAATGAAAGGAGCTGGCATCTCACTCTCTTTGAATCTTCTTTATCATGCTAAGAGGAGCAGGAAAAAGCAAAAAATTTCAGAATTGCACCTTGCAATGCGGAGAAATTACTGTTTGTGCATTTACAATATTCATTGATTTTTGCCATTGAAAAACATCATGTTATTCATATACCAGAAATGTTTGAAGCTACTGACTGAATGAAAGGAGCTGGCATCTCACTCTCTTTGAATCTTCTTTATCATGCTAAGAGGAGCAGGAAAAAGCAAAAAATTTCAGAATTGCACCTTGCAATGCGGAGAAATTACTGTTTGTGCATTTACAATATTCATTGATTTTTGCATTGAAAAACGTCCAGAAATGATTGAAGCTACTGACTGAATGAAAGGAGCTGGCATCTCATTCTCTTTGAATCTTGTTTATCATGCTAAGAGGAGCAGGAAAAAGCAAAAAATTTCAGAATTGCACCTTGCAATGCGGAGAAATTACTGTTTGTGCATTTACAATATTCATTGATTTTTGCCATTGAAAAACGTCCAGAAATGATTGAAGCTACTGACTGAATGAAAGGAGCTGGCATCTCACTCTCTTTGAATCTTCTTTATCATGCTTAGAGGAGCAGGAAAAAGCAAAAAATTTCAGAATTGCACCTTGCAATGCGGAGAAATTACTGTTTGTGCATTTACAATATTCATTGATTTTTGCCATTGAAAAACATCATGTTATTCATATACCAGAAATGTTTGAAGCTACTGACTGAATGAAAGGAGCTGGCATCTCACTCTCTTTGAATCTTCTTTATCATGCTAAGAGGAGCAGGAAAAAGCAAAAAATTTCAGAATTGCATCTTGCAATGCGGAGAAATTACTGTTTGTGCATTTACAATATTCATTGATTTTTGCCATTGAAAAACGTCCAGAAATGATTGAAGCTACTGACTGAATGAAAGGAGCTGGCATCTCACTCTCTTTGAATCTTGTTTATCATGCTAAGAGGAGCAGGAAAAAGCAAAAAATTTCAGAATTGCACCTTGCAATGCGGAGAAATTACTGTTTGTGCATTTACAATATTCATTGATTTTTGCCATTGAAAAACGTCCAGAAATGATTGAAGCTACTGATTGAATGAAAGGAGCTGGCATCTCACTCTCTTTGAATCTTCTTTATCATGCTTAGAGGAGCAGGAAAAAGCAAAAAATTTCAGAATTGCACCTTGCAATGCGGAGAAATTACTGTTTGTGCATTTACAATATTCATTGATTTTTGCCATTGAAAAACATCATGTTATTCATATACCAGAAATGATTGAAGCTACTGACTGAATGAAAGGAGCTGGCATCTCACTCTCTTTGAATCTTCTTTATCATGCTAAGAGGAGCAGGAAAAAGCAAAAAATTTCAGAATTGCACCTTGCAATGCGGAGAAATTACTGTTTGTGCATTTACAATATTCAATGATTTTTGCCATTGAAAAACGTCCAGAAATGATTGAAGCTACTGACTGAATGAAAGGAGCTGGCATCTCACTCTCTTTGAATCTTCTTTATCATGCTAAGAGGAGCAGGAAAAAGCAAAAAATTTCAGAATTGCACCTTGCAATGCGGAGAAATTACTGTTTGTGCATTTACAATATTCATTGATTTTTGCCATTGAAAAACGTCCAGAAATGATTGAAGCTACTGACTGAATGAAAGGAGCTGGCATCTCACTCTCTTTGAATCTTCTTTATCATGCTTAGAGGAGCAGGAAAAAGCAAAAAATTTCAGAATTGCACCTTGCAATGCGGAGAAATTACTGTTTGTGCATTTACAATATTCATTGATTTTTGCCATTGAAAAACATCATGTTATTCATATACCAGAAATGTTTGAAGCTACTGACTGAATGAAAGGAGCTGGCATCTCACTCTCTTTGAATCTTCTTTATCATGCTAAGAGGAGCAGGAAAAAGCAAAAAATTTCAGAATTGCACCTTGCAATGCGGAGAAATTACTGTTTGTGCATTTACAATATTCATTGATTTTTGCCATTGAAAAACGTCCAGAAATGATTGAAGCTACTGACTGAATGAAAGGAGCTGGCATCTCACTCTCTTTGAATCTTGTTTATCATGCTAAGAGGAGCAGGAAAAAGCAAAAAATTTCAGAATTGCACCTTGCAATGCGGAGAAATTACTGTTTGTGCATTTACAATATTCATTGATTTTTGCCATTGAAAAACGTCCAGAAATGATTGAAGCTACTGACTGAATGAAAGGAGCTGGCATCTCACTCTCTTTGAATCTTCTTTATCATGCTTAGTGGAGCAGGAAAAAGCAAAAAATTTCAGAATTGCACCTTGCAATGCGGAGAAATTACTGTTTGTGCATTTACAATATTCATTGATTTTTGCCATTGAAAAACATCATGTTATTCATATACCAGAAATGATTGAAGCTACTGACTGAATGAAAGGAGCTGGCATCTCACTCTCTTTGAATCTTCTTTATCATGCTAAGAGGAGCAGGAAAAAGCAAAAAATTTCAGAATTGCACCTTGCAATGCGGAGAAATTACTGTTTGTGCATTTACAATATTCAATGATTTTTGCCATTGAAAAACGTCCAGAAATGATTGAAGCTACTGACTGAATGAAAGGAGCTGGCATCTCACTCTCTTTGAATCTTCTTTATCATGCTAAGAGGAGCAGGAAAAAGCAAAAAATTTCAGAATTGCACCTTGCAATGCGGAGAAATTAATGTTTGTGCATTTACAATATTCATTGATTTTTGCCATTGAAAAACATCATGTTATTCATATACCAGAAATGTTTGAAGCTACTGACTGAATGAAAGGAGCTGGCATCTCACTCTCTTTGAATCTTCTTTATCATGCTAAGAGGAGCAGGAAAAAGCAAAAAATTTCAGAATTGCACCTTGCAATGCGGAGAAATTACTGTTTGTGCATTTACAATATTCATTGATTTTTGCCATTGAAAAACATCATGTTATTCATATACCAGAAATGTTTGAAGCTACTGACTGAATGAAAGGAGCTGGCATCTCACTCTCTTTGAATCTTCTTTATCATGCTAAGAGGAGCAGAAAAAAGCAAAAAATTTCAGAATTGCACCTTGCAATGCGGAGAAATTAGTTTGTGCATTTACAATATTCATTGATTTTTGCCATTGAAAAACATCCAGAAATGATTGAAGCTACTGACTGAATGAAAGGAGTTGGCATCTCACTCTCTTTGAATCTTGTTTATCATGCTAAGAGGAGCAGGAAAAAGCAAAAAAATTCAGAATTGCACCTTGCAATGCGGAGAAATTACTGTTTGTGCATTTACAATATTCATTGATTTTTGCCATTGAAAAACGTCCAGAAATGATTGAAGCTACTGACTGAATGAAAGGAGCTGGCATCTCACTCTCTTTGAATCTTCTTTATCATGCTAAGAGGAGCAGGAAAAAGCAAAAAATTTCAAAATTGCACCTTGCAATGCGGAGAAATTACTGTTTGTGCATTTACAATATTCATTGATTTTTGCCATTGAAAAACGTCCAGAAATGATTGAAGCTACTGACTGAATGAAAGGAGCTGGCATCTCACTCTCTTTGAATCTTCTTTATCATGCTAAGAGGAGCAGGAAAAATCAAAAAATTTCAGAATTGCACCTTGCAATGCGGAGAAATTACTGTTTGTGCATTTACAATATTCATTGATTTTTGCCATTGAAAAACGTCCAGAAATGATTGAAGCTACTGACTGAATGAAAGGAGCTGGCATCTCACTCTCTTTGAATCTTCTTTATCATGCTTAGAGGAGCAGGAAAAAGCAAAAAATTTCAGAATTGCACCTTGCAATGCGGAGAAATTACTGTTTGTGCATTTACAATATTCATTGATTTTTGCCATTGAAAAACATCATGTTATTCATATACCAGAAATGTTTGAAGCTACTGACTGAATGAAAGGAGCTGGCATCTCACTCTCTTTGAATCTTCTTTATCATGCTAAGAGGAGCAGGAAAAAGCAAAAAATTTCAGAATTGCACCTTGCAATGCGGAGAAATTACTGTTTGTGCATTTACAATATTCATTGATTTTTGCCATTGAAAAACGTCCAGAAATGATTGAAGCTACTGACTGAATGAAAGGAGCTGGCATCTCACTCTCTTTGAATCTTGTTTATCATGCTAAGAGGAGCAGGAAAAAGCAAAAAATTTCAGAATTGCACCTTGCAATGCGGAGAAATTACTGTTTGTGCATTTACAATATTCATTGATTTTTGCCATTGAAAAACGTCCAGAAATGATTGAAGCTACTGACTGAATGAAAGGAGCTGGCATCTCACTCTCTTTGAATCTTCTTTATCATGCTTAGTGGAGCAGGAAAAAGCAAAAAATTTCAGAATTGCACCTTGCAATGCGGAGAAATTACTGTTTGTGCATTTACAATATTCATTGATTTTTGCCATTGAAAAACATCATGTTATTCATATACCAGAAATGATTGAAGCTACTGACTGAATGAAAGGAGCTGGCATCTCACTCTCTTTGAATCTTCTTTATCATGCTAAGAGGAGCAGGAAAAAGCAAAAAATTTCAGAATTGCACCTTGCAATGCGGAGAAATTACTGTTTGTGCATTTACAATATTCAATGATTTTTGCCATTGAAAAACGTCCAGAAATGATTGAAGCTACTGACTGAATGAAAGGAGCTGGCATCTCACTCTCTTTGAATCTTCTTTATCATGCTAAGAGGAGCAGGAAAAAGCAAAAAATTTCAGAATTGCACCTTGCAATGCGGAGAAATTAATGTTTGTGCATTTACAATATTCATTGATTTTTGCCATTGAAAAACATCATGTTATTCATATACCAGAAATGTTTGAAGCTACTGACTGAATGAAAGGAGCTGGCATCTCACTCTCTTTGAATCTTCTTTATCATGCTAAGAGGAGCAGGAAAAAGCAAAAAATTTCAGAATTGCACCTTGCAATGCGGAGAAATTACTGTTTGTGCATTTACAATATTCATTGATTTTTGCCATTGAAAAACATCATGTTATTCATATACCAGAAATGTTTGAAGCTACTGACTGAATGAAAGGAGCTGGCATCTCACTCTCTTTGAATCTTCTTTATCATGCTAAGAGGAGCAGAAAAAAGCAAAAAATTTCAGAATTGCACCTTGCAATGCGGAGAAATTAGTTTGTGCATTTACAATATTCATTGATTTTTGCCATTGAAAAACATCCAGAAATGATTGAAGCTACTGACTGAATGAAAGGAGTTGGCATCTCACTCTCTTTGAATCTTGTTTATCATGCTAAGAGGAGCAGGAAAAAGCAAAAAAATTCAGAATTGCACCTTGCAATGCGGAGAAATTACTGTTTGTGCATTTACAATATTCATTGATTTTTGCCATTGAAAAACGTCCAGAAATGATTGAAGCTACTGACTGAATGAAAGGAGCTGGCATCTCACTCTCTTTGAATCTTCTTTATCATGCTAAGAGGAGCAGGAAAAAGCAAAAAATTTCAAAATTGCACCTTGCAATGCGGAGAAATTACTGTTTGTGCATTTACAATATTCATTGATTTTTGCCATTGAAAAACGTCCAGAAATGATTGAAGCTACTGACTGAATGAAAGGAGCTGGCATCTCACTCTCTTTGAATCTTCTTTATCATGCTTAGAGGAGCAGGATAAAGCAAAAAATTTCAGAATTGCACCTTGCAATGCAGAGAAATTACTGTTTGTGCATTTACAATATTCATTGATTTTTGCCATTGAAAAATATCATGTTATTCATATACCAGAAATGTTTGAAGCTACTGACTGAATGAAAGGAGCTGGCATCTCACTCTCTTTGAATCTTCTTTATCATGCTAAGAGGAGCAGAAAAAAGCAAAAAATTTCAGAATTGCACCTTGCAATGCGGAGAAATTACTGTTTGTGCATTTACAATATTCATTGATTTTTGCCATTGAAAATCATCCAGAAATGATTGAAGCTACTGACTGAATGAAAGGAGCTGGCATCTCACTCTCTTTCAATCTTGTTTATCATGCTAAGAGGAGCAGGAAAAAGCAAAAAATTTCAGAATTGCACCTTGCAATGCGGAGAAATTACTGTTTGTGCATTTACAATATTCATTGATTTTTGCCATTGAAAAACGTCCAGAAATGATTGAAGCTACTGACTGAATGAAAGGAGCTGGCATCTCATTCTCTTTGAATCTTCTTTATCATGCTAAGAGGAGCAGGAAAAAGCAAAAAATTTCAAAATTGCACCTTGCAATGCGGAGAAATTACTGTTTGTGCATTTACAATATTCATTGATTTTTGCCATTGAAAAACATCATGTTATTCATATACCAGAAATGTTTGAAGCTACTGACTGAATGAAAGGAGCTGGCATCTCACTCTCTTTGAATCTTCTTTATCATGCTAAGAGGAGCAGGAAAAAGCAAAAAATTTCAGAATTGCACCTTGCAATGCGGAGAAATTACTGTTTGTGCATTTACAATATTCATTGATTTTTGCCATTGAAAAACGTCCAGAAATGATTGAAGCTACTGACTGAATGAAAGGAGCTGGCATCTCACTCTCTTTGAATCTTCTTTATCATGCTAAGAGGAGCAGGAAAAAGCAAAAAATTTCAGAATTGCACCTTGCAATGCGGAGAAATTACTGTTTGTGCATTTACAATATTCATTGATTTTTGCCATTGAAAAACGTCCAGAAATGATTGAAGCTACTGACTGAATGAAAGGAGCTGGCATCTCACTCTCTTTGAATCTTCTTTATCTTGCTAAGAGGAGCAGGAAAAAGCAAAAAATTTCAGAATTGCACCTTGCAATGCGGAGAAATTACTGTTTGTGCATTTACAATATTCATTGATTTTTGCCATTGAAAAACGTCCAGAAATGATTGAAGCTACTGACTGAATGAAAGGAGCTGGCATCTCACTCTCTTTGAATCTTCTTTATCATGCTAAGAGGAGCAGGAAAAAGCAAAAAATTTCAGAATTGCACCTTGCAATGCGGAGAAATTACTGTTTGTGCATTTACAATATTCATTGATTTTTGCCATTGAAAAACATCATGTTATTCATATACCAGAAATGTTTGAAGCTACTGACTGAGTGAAAGGAGCTGGCATCTCACTCTCTTTGAATCTTCTTTATCATGCTAAGAGGAGCAGGAAAAAGCAAAAAATTTCAGAATTGCACCTTGCAATGCGGAGAAATTACTGTTTGTGCATTTACAATATTCATTGATTTTTGCCATTGAAAAACGTCCAGAAATGATTGAAGCTACTGACTGAATGAAAGGAGCTGGCATCTCACTCTCTTTGAATCTTCTTTATCATGCTAAGAGGAGCAGGAAAAAGCAAAAAATTTCAGAATTGCACCTTGCAATGCGGAGAAATTACTGTTTGTGCATTTACAATATTCATTGATTTTTGCCATTGAAAAACGTCCAGAAATGATTGAAGCTACTGACTGAATGAAAGGAGCTGGCATCTCACTCCCTTTGAATCTTCTTTATCATGCTAAGAGGAGCAGGAAAAAGCAAAAAATTTCAGAATTGCACCTTGCAATGCGGAGAAATTACTGTTTGTGCATTTACAATATTCAATGATTTTTGCCATTGAAAAACGTCCAGAAATGATTGAAGCTACTGACTGAATGAAAGGAGCTGGCATCTCACTCTCTTTGAATCTTCTTTATCATGCTAAGAGGAGCAGGAAAAAGCAAAAAATTTCAGAATTGCACCTTGCAATGCGGAGAAATTAATGTTTGTGCATTTACAATATTCATTGATTTTTGCCATTGAAAAACATCATGTTATTCATATACCAGAAATGTTTGAAGCTACTGACTGAATGAAAGGAGCTGGCATCTCACTCTCTTTGAATCTTCTTTATCATGCTAAGAGGAGCAGGAAAAAGCAAAAAATTTCAGAATTGCACCTTGCAATGCGGAGAAATTACTGTTTGTGCATTTACAATATTCATTGATTTTTGCCATTGAAAAACATCATGTTATTCATATACCAGAAATGTTTGAAGCTACTGACTGAATGAAAGGAGCTGGCATCTCACTCTCTTTGAATCTTCTTTATCATGCTAAGAGGAGCAGAAAAAAGCAAAAAATTTCAGAATTGCACCTTGCAATGCGGAGAAATTAGTTTGTGCATTTACAATATTCATTGATTTTTGCCATTGAAAAACATCCAGAAATGATTGAAGCTACTGACTGAATGAAAGGAGTTGGCATCTCACTCTCTTTGAATCTTGTTTATCATGCTAAGAGGAGCAGGAAAAAGCAAAAAAATTCAGAATTGCACCTTGCAATGCGGAGAAATTACTGTTTGTGCATTTACAATATTCATTGATTTTTGCCATTGAAAAACGTCCAGAAATGATTGAAGCTACTGACTGAATGAAAGGAGCTGGCATCTCACTCTCTTTGAATCTTCTTTGTCATGCTAAGAGGAGCAGGAAAAAGCAAAAAATTTCAAAATTGCACCTTGCAATGCGGAGAAATTACTGTTTGTGCATTTACAATATTCATTGATTTTTGCCATTGAAAAACGTCCAGAAATGATTGAAGCTACTGACTGAATGAAAGGAGCTGGCATCTCACTCTCTTTGAATCTTCTTTATCATGCTTAGAGGAGCAGGAAAAAGCAAAAAATTTCAGAATTGCACCTTGCAATGCGGAGAAATTACTGTTTGTGCATTTACAATATTCATTGATTTTTGCCATTGAAAAATATCATGTTATTCATATACCAGAAATGTTTGAAGCTACTGACTGAATGAAAGGAGCTGGCATCTCACTCTCTTTGAATCTTCTTTATCATGCTAAGAGGAGCAGAAAAAAGCAAAAAATTTCAGAATTGCACCTTGCAATGCGGAGAAATTACTGTTTGTGCATTTACAATATTCATTGATTTTTGCCATTGAAAATCATCCAGAAATGATTGAAGCTACTGACTGAATGAAAGGAGCTGGCATCTCACTCTCTTTCAATCTTGTTTATCATGCTAAGAGGAGCAGGAAAAAGCAAAAAATTTCAGAATTGCACCTTGCAATGCGGAGAAATTACTGTTTGTGCATTTACAATATTCATTGATTTTTGCCATTGAAAAACGTCCAGAAATGATTGAAGCTACTGACTGAATGAAAGGAGCTGGCATCTCACTCTCTTTGAATCTTCTTTATCATGCTAAGAGGAGCAGGAAAAAGCAAAAAATTTCAAAATTGCACCTTGCAATGCGGAGAAATTACTGTTTGTGCATTTACAATATTCATTGATTTTTGCCATTGAAAAACATCATGTTATTCATATACCAGAAATGTTTGAAGCTACTGACTGAATGAAAGGAGCTGGCATCTCACTCTCTTTGAATCTTCTTTATCATGCTAAGAGGAGCAGGAAAAAGCAAAAAATTTCAGAATTGCACCTTGCAATGCGGAGAAATTACTGTTTGTGCATTTACAATATTCATTGATTTTTGCCATTGAAAAACGTCCAGAAATGATTGAAGCTACTGACTGAATGAAAGGAGCTGGCATCTCACTCTCTTTGAATCTTCTTTATCATGCTAAGAGGAGCAGGAAAAAGCAAAAAATTTCAGAATTGCACCTTGCAATGCGGAGAAATTACTGTTTGTGCATTTACAATATTCATTGATTTTTGCCATTGAAAAACGTCCAGAAATGATTGAAGCTACTGACTGAATGAAAGGAGCTGGCATCTCACTCTCTTTGAATCTTGTTTATCTTGCTAAGAGGAGCAGGAAAAAGCAAAAAATTTCAGAATTGCACCTTGCAATGCGGAGAAATTACTGTTTGTGCATTTACAATATTCATTGATTTTTGCCATTGAAAAACGTCCAGAAATGATTGAAGCTACTGACTGAATGAAAGGAGCTGGCATCTCACTCTCTTTGAATCTTCTTTATCATGCTAAGAGGAGCAGGAAAAAGCAAAAAATTTCAGAATTGCACCTTGCAATGCGGAGAAATTACTGTTTGTGCATTTACAATATTCATTGATTTTTGCCATTGAAAAACATCATGTTATTCATATACCAGAAATGTTTGAAGCTACTGACTGAGTGAAAGGAGCTGGCATCTCACTCTCTTTGAATCTTCTTTATCATGCTAAAAGGAGCAGAAAAAAGCAAAAAATTTCAGAATTGCACCTTGCAATGCGGAGAAATTACTGTTTGTGCATTTACAATATTCATTGATTTTTGCCATTGAAAAACGTCCAGAAATGATTGAAGCTACTGACTGAATGAAAGGAGCTGGCATCTCACTCTCTTTGAATCTTCTTTATCATGCTAAGAGGAGCAGGAAAAAGCAAAAAATTTCAAAATTGCACCTTGCAATGCGGAGAAATTACTGTTTGTGCATTTACAATATTCATTGATTTTTGCCATTGAAAAACATCATGTTATTCATATACCAGAAATGTTTGAAGCTACTGACTGAATGAAAGGAGCTGGCATCTCACTCTCTTTGAATCTTCTTTATCATGCTAAGAGGAGCAGGAAAAAGCAAAAAATTTCAGAATTGCACCTTGCAATGCGGAGAAATTACTGTTTGTGCATTTACAATATTCATTGATTTTTGCCATTGAAAAACGTCCAGAAATGATTGAAGCTACTGACTGAATGAAAGGAGCTGGCATCTCACTCTCTTTGAATCTTCTTTATCATGCTAAGAGGAGCAGGAAAAAGCAAAAAATTTCAGAATTGCACCTTGCAATGCGGAGAAATTACTGTTTGTGCATTTACAATATTCATTGATTTTTGCCATTGAAAAACGTCCAGAAATGATTGAAGCTACTGACTGAATGAAAGGAGCTGGCATCTCACTCTCTTTGAATCTTCTTTATCATGCTAAGAGGAGCAGGAAAAAGCAAAAAATTTCAGAATTGCACCTTGCAATGCGGAGAAATTACTGTTTGTGCATTTACAATATTCAATGATTTTTGCCATTGAAAAACGTCCAGAAATGATTGAAGCTACTGACTGAATGAAAGGAGCTGGCATCTCACTCACTTTGAATCTTCTTTATCATGCTAAGAGGAGCAGGAAAAAGCAAAAAATTTCAGAATTGCACCTTGCAATGCGGAGAAATTAATGTTTGTGCATTTACAATATTCATTGATTTTTGCCATTGAAAAACATCATGTTATTCATATACCAGAAATGTTTGAAGCTACTGACTGAATGAAAGGAGCTGGCATCTCACTCTCTTTGAATCTTCTTTATCATGCTAAGAGGAGCAGGAAAAAGCAAAAAATTTCAGAATTGCACCTTGCAATGCGGAGAAATTACTGTTTGTGCATTTACAATATTCATTGATTTTTGCCATTGAAAAACATCATGTTATTCATATACCAGAAATGTTTGAAGCTACTGACTGAATGAAAGGAGCTGGCATCTCACTCTCTTTGAATCTTCTTTATCATGCTAAGAGGAGCAGAAAAAAGCAAAAAATTTCAGAATTGCACCTTGCAATGCGGAGAAATTAGTTTGTGCATTTACAATATTCATTGATTTTTGCCATTGAAAAACATCCAGAAATGATTGAAGCTACTGACTGAATGAAAGGAGTTGGCATCTCACTCTCTTTGAATCTTGTTTATCATGCTAAGAGGAGCAGGAAAAAGCAAAAAAATTCAGAATTGCACCTTGCAATGCGGAGAAATTACTGTTTGTGCATTTACAATATTCATTGATTTTTGCCATTGAAAAACGTCCAGAAATGATTGAAGCTACTGACTGAATGAAAGGAGCTGGCATCTCACTCTCTTTGAATCTTCTTTATCATGCTAAGAGGAGCAGGAAAAAGCAAAAAATTTCAAAATTGCACCTTGCAATGCGGAGAAATTACTGTTTGTGCATTTACAATATTCATTGATTTTTGCCATTGAAAAACGTCCAGAAATGATTGAAGCTACTGACTGAATGAAAGGAGCTGGCATCTCACTCTCTTTGAATCTTCTTTATCATGCTTAGAGGAGCAGGAAAAAGCAAAAAATTTCAGAATTGCACCTTGCAATGCGGAGAAATTACTGTTTGTGCATTTACAATATTCATTGATTTTTGCCATTGAAAAATATCATGTTATTCATATACCAGAAATGTTTGAAGCTACTGACTGAATGAAAGGAGCTGGCATCTCACTCTCTTTGAATCTTCTTTATCATGCTAAGAGGAGCAGAAAAAAGCAAAAAATTTCAGAATTGCACCTTGCAATGCGGAGAAATTACTGTTTGTGCATTTACAATATTCATTGATTTTTGCCATTGAAAATCATCCAGAAATGATTGAAGCTACTGACTGAATGAAAGGAGCTGGCATCTCACTCTCTTTCAATCTTGTTTATCATGCTAAGAGGAGCAGGAAAAAGCAAAAAATTTCAGAATTGCACCTTGCAATGCGGAGAAATTACTGTTTGTGCATTTACAATATTCATTGATTTTTGCCATTGAAAAACGTCCAGAAATGATTGAAGCTAATGACTGAATGAAAGGAGCTGGCATCTCACTCTCTTTGAATCTTCTTTATCATGCTAAGAGGAGCAGGAAAAAGCAAAAAATTTCAAAATTGCACCTTGCAATGCGGAGAAATTACTGTTTGTGCATTTACAATATTCATTGATTTTTGCCATTGAAAAACATCATGTTATTCATATACCAGAAATGTTTGAAGCTACTGACTGAATGAAAGGAGCTGGCATCTCACTCTCTTTGAATCTTCTTTATCATGCTAAGAGGAGCAGGAAAAAGCAAAAAATTTCAGAATTGCACCTTGCAATGCGGAGAAATTACTGTTTGTGCATTTACAATATTCATTGATTTTTGCCATTGAAAAACGTCCAGAAATGATTGAAGCTACTGACTGAATGAAAGGAGCTGGCATCTCACTCTCTTTGAATCTTCTTTATCATGCTAAGAGGAGCAGGAAAAAGCAAAAAATTTCAGAATTGCACCTTGCAATGCGGAGAAATTACTGTTTGTGCATTTACAATATTCATTGATTTTTGCCATTGAAAAACGTCCAGAAATGATTGAAGCTACTGACTGAATGAAAGGAGCTGGCATCTCACTCTCTTTGAATCTTGTTTATCTTGCTAAGAGGAGCAGGAAAAAGCAAAAAATTTCAGAATTGCACCTTGCAATGCGGAGAAATTACTGTTTGTGCATTTGCAATATTCATTGATTTTTGCCATTGAAAAACGTCCAGAAATGATTGAAGCTACTGACTGAATGAAAGGAGCTGGCATCTCACTCTCTTTGAATCTTCTTTATCATGCTAAGAGGAGCAGGAAAAAGCAAAAAATTTCAGAATTGCACCTTGCAATGCGGAGAAATTACTGTTTGTGCATTTACAATATTCATTGATTTTTGCCATTGAAAAACATCATGTTATTCATATACCAGAAATGTTTGAAGCTACTGACTGAGTGAAAGGAGCTGGCATCTCACTCTCTTTGAATCTTCTTTATCATGCTAAGAGGAGCAGAAAAAAGCAAAAAATTTCAGAATTGCACCTTGCAATGCGGAGAAATTACTGTTTGTGCATTTACAATATTCATTGATTTTTGCCATTGAAAAACGTCCAGAAATGATTGAAGCTACTGACTGAATGAAAGGAGCTGGCATCTCACTCTCTTTGAATCTTCTTTATCATGCTAAGAGGAGCAGGAAAAAGCAAAAAATTTCAAAATTGCACCTTGCAATGCGGAGAAATTACTGTTTGTGCATTTACAATATTCATTGATTTTTGCCATTGAAAAACATCATGTTATTCATATACCAGAAATGTTTGAAGCTACTGACTGAATGAAAGGAGCTGGCATCTCACTCTCTTTGAATCTTCTTTATCATGCTAAGAGGAGCAGGAAAAAGCAAAAAATTTCAGAATTGCACCTTGCAATGCGGAGAAATTACTGTTTGTGCATTTACAATATTCATTGATTTTTGCCATTGAAAAACGTCCAGAAATGATTGAAGCTACTGACTGAATGAAAGGAGCTGGCATCTCACTCTCTTTGAATCTTCTTTATCATGCTAAGAGGAGCAGGAAAAAGCAAAAAATTTCAGAATTGCACCTTGCAATGCGGAGAAATTACTGTTTGTGCATTTACAATATTCATTGATTTTTGCCATTGAAAAACGTCCAGAAATGATTGAAGCTACTGACTGAATGAAAGGAGCTGGCATCTCACTCTCTTTGAATCTTCTTTATCATGCTAAGAGGAGCAGGAAAAAGCAAAAAATTTCAGAATTGCACCTTGCAATGCGGAGAAATTACTGTTTGTGCATTTACAATATTCATTGATTTTTGCCATTGAAAAACATGTTATTCATATACCAGAAATGTTTGAAGCTACTGACTGAATGAAAGGAGCTGGCATCTCACTCTCTTTGAATCTTCTTTATCATGCTAAGAGGAGCAGAAAAAAGCAAAAAATTTCAGAATTGCACCTTGCAATGCGGAGAAATTACTGTTTGTGCATTTACAATATTCATTGATTTTTGCCATTGAAAAACGTCCAGAAATGATTGAAGCTACTGACTGAATGAAAGGAGCTGGCATCTCACTCTGTTTGAATCTTGTTTATCATGCTAAGAGGAGCAGGAAAAAGCAAAAAATTTCAGAATTGCACCTTGCAATGCGGAGAAATTACTGTTTGTGCATTTACAATATTCATTGATTTTTGCCATTGAAAAACGTCCAGAAATGATTGAAGCTACTGACTGAATGAAAGGAGCTGGCATCTCACTCTCTTTGAATCTTCTTTATCATGCTAAGAGGAGCAGGAAAAAGCAAAAAATTTCAGAATTGCACCTTTCAATGCGGAGAAATTACTGTTTGTGCATTTACAATATTCATTGATTTTTGCCATTGAAAAATATCATGTTATTCATATACCAGAAATGTTTGAAGCTACTGACTGAATGAAAGGAGCTGGCATCTCACTCTCTTTGAATCTTCTTTATCATGCTAAGAGGAGCAGGAAAAAGCAAAAAATTTCAGAATTGCACCTTGCAATGCGGAGAAATTACTGTTTGTGCATTTACAATATTCATTGATTTTTGCCATTGAAAAACGTCCAGAAATGATTGAAGCTACTGACTGAATGAAAGGAGCTGGCATCTCACTCTCTTTGAATCTTCTTTATCATGCTAAGAGGAGCAGGAAAAAGCAAAAAATTTCAGAATTGCACCTTGCAATGCGGAGAAATTACTGTTTGTGCATTTACAATATTCATTGATTTTTGCCATTGAAAAACGTCCAGAAATGATTGAAGCTACTGACTGAATGAAAGGAGCTGGCATCTCACTCTCTTTGAATCTTCTTTATCATGCTAAGAGGAGCAGGAAAAAGCAAAAAATTTCAGAATTGCACCTTGCAGTGCGGAGAAATTACTGTTTGTGCATTTACAATATTCATTGATTTTTGCCATTGAAAAACGTCCAGAAATGATTGAAGCTACTGACTGAATGAAAGGAGCTGGCATCTCACTCTCTTTGAATCTTGTTTATCTTGCTAAGAGGAGCAGGAAAAAGCAAAAAATTTCAGAATTGCACCTTGCAATGCGGAGAAA
This sequence comes from Phyllobates terribilis, assembly GCF_046119375.1. NCBI lineage: Eukaryota > Metazoa > Chordata > Amphibia > Anura > Dendrobatidae > Phyllobates > Phyllobates terribilis. Next base: position 389,102 of record NW_027363274.1, read on the forward strand.
TTACTGTTTGTGCATTTACAATATTCATTGATTTTTGCCATTGAAAAACGTCCAGAAATGATTGAAGCTACTGACTGAATGAAAGGAGCTGGCATCTCACTCTCTTTGAATCTTCTTTATCATGCTAAGAGGAGCAGGAAAAAGCAAAAAATTTCAGAATTGCACCTTGCAATGCGGAGAAATTACTGTTTGTGCATTTACAATATTCATTGATTTTTGCCATTGAAAAACATCATGTTATTCATATACCAGAAATGTTTGAAGCTACTGACTGAAAGAAAGGAGCTGGCATCTCACTCTCTTTGAATCTTCTTTATCATGCTAAGAGGAGCAGAAAAAAGCAAAAAATTTCAGAATTGCACCTTGCAATGCGGAGAAATTACTGTTTGTGCATTTACAATATTCATTGATTTTTGCCATTGAAAAACGTCCAGAAATGATTGAAGCTACTGACGGAATGAAAGGAGCTGGCATCTCACTCTCTTTGAATCTTCTTTATCATGCTAAGAGGAGCAGGAAAAGGCAAAAAAATTCAAAATTGCACGTTGCAATGCGGAGAAATTACTGTTTGTGCATTTACAATATTCATTGATTTTTGCCATTGAAAAACATCATGTTATTCATATACCAGAAATGTTTGAAGCTACTGACTGAATGAAAGGAGCTGGCATCTCACTCTCTTTGAATCTTCTTTATCATGCTAAGAGGAGCAGGAAAAAGCAAAAAATTTCAGAATTGCACCTTGCAATGCGGAGAAATTACTGTTTGTGCATTTACAATATTCATTGATTTTTGCCATTGAAAAACGTCCAGAAATGATTGAAGCTACTGACTGAATGAAAGGAGCTGGCATCTCACTCTCTTTGAATCTTCTTTATCATGCTAAGAGGAGCAGGAAAAAGCAAAAAATTTCAGAATTGCATCTTGCAATGCGGAGAAATTACTGTTTGTGCATTTACAATATTCATTGATTTTTGCCATTGAAAAACGTCCAGAAATGATTGAAGCTACTGACTGAATGAAAGGAGCTGGCATCTCACTCTCTTTGAATCTTCTTTATCATGCTAAGAGGAGCAGGAAAAAGCAAAAAATTTCAGAATTGCACCTTGCAATGCGGAGAAATTACTGTTTGTGCATTTACAATATTCATTGATTTTTGCCAATGAAAAACGTCCAGAAATGATTGAAGCTACTGACTGAATGAAAGGAGCTGGCATCTCACTCTCTTTGAATCTTGTTTATCTTGCTAAGAGGAGCAGGAAAAAGCAAAAAATTTCAGAATTGCACCTTGCAATGCGGAGAAATTACTGTTTGTGCATTTACAATATTCATTGATTTTTGCCATTGAAAAACGTCCAGAAATGATTGAAGCTACTGACTGAATGAAAGGAGCTGGCATCTCACTCTCTTTGAATCTTCTTTATCATGCTAAGAGGAGCAGGAAAAAGCAAAAAATTTCAGAATTGCATCTTGCAATGCGGAGAAATTACTGTTTGTGCATTTACAATATTCATTGATTTTTGCCATTGAAAAACATCATGTTATTCATATACCAGAAATGTTTGAAGCTACTGACTGAATGAAAGGAGCTGGCATCTCACTCTCTTTGAATCTTCTTTATCATGCTAAGAGGAGCAGAAAAAAGCAAAAAATTTCAGAATTGCACCTTGCAATGCGGAGAAATTACTGTTTGTGCATTTACAATATTCATTGATTTTTGCCATTGAAAAACATCATGTTATTCATATACCAGAAATGTTTGAAGCTACTGACTGAATGAAAGGAGCTGGCATCTCACTCTCTTTGAATCTTCTTTATCATGCTAAGAGGAGCAGAAAAAAGCAAAAAATTTCAGAATTGCACCTTGCAATGCGGAGAAATTACTGTTTGTGCATTTACAATATTCATTGATTTTTGCCATTGAAAAACGTCCAGAAATGATTGAAGCTACTGACTGAATGAAAGGAGCTGGCATCTCACTCTCTTTGAATCTTCTTTATCATGCTAAGAGGAGCAGGAAAAGGCAAAAAATTTCAAAATTGCACCTTGCAATGCGGAGAAGTTACTGTTTGTGCATTTACAATATTCATTGATTTTTGCCATTGAAAAACATCATGTTATTCATATACCAGAAATGTTTGAAGCTACTGACTGAATGAAAGGAGCTGGCATCTCACTCTCTTTGAATCTTCTTTATCATGCTAAGAGGAGCAGGAAAAAGCAAAAAATTTCAGAATTGCACCTTGCAATGCGGAGAAATTACTGTTTGTGCATTTACAATATTCATTGATTTTTGCCATTGAAAAACGTCCAGAAATGATTGAAGCTACTGACTGAATGAAAGGAGCTGGCATCTCACTCTCTTTGAATCTTCTTTATCATGCTAAGAGGAGCAGGAAAAAGCAAAAAATTTCAGAATTGCATCTTGCAATGCGGAGAAATTACTGTTTGTGCATTTACAATATTCATTGATTTTTGCCATTGAAAAACGTCCAGAAATGATTGAAGCTACTGACTGAATGAAAGGAGCTGGCATCTCACTCTCTTTGAATCTTCTTTATCATGCTAAGAGGAGCAGGAAAAAGCAAAAAATTTCAGAATTGCACCTTGCAATGCGGAGAAATTACTGTTTGTGCATTTACAATATTCATTGATTTTTGCCAATGAAAAACGTCCAGAAATGATTGAAGCTACTGACTGAATGAAAGGAGCTGGCATCTCACTCTCTTTGAATCTTGTTTATCTTGCTAAGTGGAGCAGGAAAAAGCAAAAAATTTCAGAATTGCACCTTGCAATGCGGAGAAATTACTGTTTGTGCATTTACAATATTCATTGATTTTTGCCATTGAAAAACGTCCAGAAATGATTGAAGCTACTGACTGAATGAAAGGAGCTGGCATCTCACTCTCTTTGAATCTTCTTTATCATGCTAAGAGGAGCAGGAAAAAGCAAAAAATTTCAGAATTGCACATTGCAATGCGGAGAAATTACTGTTTGTGCATTTACAATATTCATTGATTTTTGCCATTGAAAAACATCATGTTATTCATATACCAGAAATGTTTGAAGCTACTGACTGAATGAAAGGAGCTGGCATCTCACTCTCTTTGAATCTTCTTTATCATGCTAAGAGGAGCAGAAAAAAGCAAAAAATTTCAGAATTGCACCTTGCAATGCGGAGAAATTACTGTTTGTGCATTTACAATATTCATTGATTTTTGCCATTGAAAAACGTCCAGAAATGATTGAAGCTACTGACTGAATGAAAGGAGCTGGCATCTCACTCTGTTTGAATCTTGTTTATCATGCTAAGAGGAGCAGGAAAAAGCAAAAAATTTCAGAATTGCACCTTGCAATGCAGAGAAATTACTGTTTGTGCATTTACAATATTCATTGATTTTTGCCATTGAAAAACGTCCAGAAATGATTGAAGCTACTGACTGAATGAAAGGAGCTGGCATCTCACTCTCTTTGAATCTTCTTTATCATGCTAAGAGGAGCAGGAAAAAGCAAAAAATTTCAGAATTGCACCTTTCAATGCGGAGAAATTACTGTTTGTGCATTTACAATATTCATTGATTTTTGCCATTGAAAAATATCATGTTATTCATATACCAGAAATGTTTGAAGCTACTGACTGAATGAAAGGAGCTGGCATCTCACTCTCTTTGAATCTTCTTTATCATGCTAAGAGGAGCAGGAAAAAGCAAAAAATTTCAGAATTGCACCTTGCAATGCGGAGAAATTAGTTTGTGCATTTACAATATTCATTGATTTTTGCCATTGAAAAACATCCAGAAATGATTGAAGCTACTGACTGAATGAAAGGAGCTGGCATCTCACTCTCTTTGAATCTTGTTTATCATGCTAAGAGGAGCAGGAAAAAGCAAAAAATTTCAGAATTGCACCTTGCAATGCGGAGAAATTACTGTTTGTGCATTTACAATATTCATTGATTTTTGCCATTGAAAAACGTCCAGAAATGATTGAAGCTACTTACTGAATGAAAGGAGCTGGCATCTCACTCTCTTTGAATCTTCTTTATCATGCTAAGAGGAGCAGGAAAAAGCAAAAAATTTCAGAATTGCACCTTGCAATGCGGAGAAATTACTGTTTGTGCATTTACAATATTCATTGATTTTTGCCATTGAAAAACATCATGTTATTCATATACCAGAAATGTTTGAAGCTACTGACTGAATGAAAGGAGCTGGCATCTCACTCTCTTTGAATCTTCTTTATCATGCTAAGAGGAGCAGGAAAAAGCAAAAAATTTCAGAATTGCGCCTTGCAATGCGGAGAAATTACTGTTTGTGCATTTACAATATTCATTGATTTTTGCCATTGAAAAACGTCCAGAAATGATTGAAGCTACTGACTGAATGAAAGGAGCTGGCATCTCACTCTCTTTGAATCTTCTTTATCATGCTAAGAGGAGCAGGAAAAAGCAAAAAATTTCAGAATTGCACCTTGCAATGCGGAGAAATTACTGTTTGTGCATTTACAATATTCAGTGATTTTTGCCATTGAAAAACATCATGTTATTCATATACCAGAAATGTTTGAAGCTACTGACTGAATGAAAGGAGCTGGCATCTCACTCTCTTTGAATCTTCTTTATCATGCTAAGAGGAGCAGGAAAAACAAAAAATTTCAGAATTGCACCTTGCAATGCGGAGAAATTACTGTTTGTGCATTTACAATATTCATTGATTTTTGCCATTGAAAAACGTACAGAAATGATTGAAGCTACTGACTGAATGAAAGGAGCTGGCATCTCACTCTCTTTGAATCTTGTTTATCATGCTAAGAGGAGCAGGAAAAAGCAAAAAATTTCAGAATTGCACCTTGCAATGCGGAGAAATTACTGTTTGTGCATTTACAATATTCATTGATTTTTGCCATTGAAAAACGTCCAGAAATGATTGAAGCTACTGACTGAATGAAAGGAGCTGGCATCTCACTCTTCTTGAATCTTCTTTATCATGCTCAGAGGAGCAGGAAAAAGCAAAAAATTTCAGAATTGCACCTTGCAATGCGGAGAAATTACTGTTTGTGCATTTACAATATTCATTGATTTTTGCCATTGAAAAACATCATGTTATTCATATACCAGAAATGTTTGAAGCTACTGACTGAATGAAAGGAGCTGGCATCTCACTCTCTTTGAATCTTCTTTATCATGCTAAGAGGCGCAGGAAAAAGCAAAAAATTTCAGAATTGCACCTTGCAATGCGGAGAAATTACTGTTTGTGCATTTACAATATTCATTGATTTTTGCCATTGAAAAACGTCCAGAAATGATTGAAGCTACTGACTGAATGAAAGGAGCTGGCATCTCACTCTCTTTGAATCTTCTTTATCATGCTAAGAGGAGCAGGAAAAAGCAAAAAATTTCAGAATTGCACCTTGCAATGCGGAGAAATTACTGTTTGTGCATTTACAATATTCATTGATTTTTGCCATTGAAAAACATCATGTTATTCATATACCAGAAATGTTTGAAGCTACTGACTGAATGAAAGGAGCTGGCATCTCACTCTCTTTGAATCTTCTTTATCATGCTAAGAGGAGCAGAAAAAAGCAAAAAATTTCAGAATTGCACCTTGCAATGCGGAGAAATTACTGTTTGTGCATTTACAATATTCATTGATTTTTGCCATTGAAAAACGTCCAGAAATGATTGAAGCTACTGACTGAATGAAAGCAGCTGGCATCTCACTCTCTTTGAATCTTCTTTATCATGCTAAGAGGAGCAGGAAAAGGCAAAAAATTTCAAAATTGCACCTTGCAATGCGGAGAAATTACTGTTTGTGCATTTACAATATTCATTGATTTTTGCCATTGAAAAACATCATGTTATTCATATACCAGAAATGTTTGAAGCTACTGACTGAATGAAAGGAGCTGGCATCTCACTCTCTTTGAATCTTCTTTATCATGCTAAGAGGAGCAGGAAAAAGCAAAAAATTTCAGAATTGCACCTTGCAATGCGGAGAAATTACTGTTTGTGCATTTACAATATTCATTGATTTTTGCCATTGAAAAACGTCCAGAAATGATTGAAGCTACTGACTGAATGAAAGGAGCTGGCATCTCACTCTCTTTGAATCTTCTTTATCATGCTAAGAGGAGCAGGAAAAAGCAAAAAATTTCAGAATTGCACCTTGCAATGCGGAGAAATTACTGTTTGTGCATTTACAATATTCATTGATTTTTGCCATTGAAAAACGTCCAGAAATGATTGAAGCTACTGACTGAATGAAAGGAGCTGGCATCTCACTCTCTTTGAATCTTCTTTATCATGCTAAGAGGAGCAGGAAAAAGCAAAAAATTTCAGAATTGCACCTTGCAATGCGGAGAAATTACTGTTTGTGCATTTACAATATTCATTGATTTTTGCCATTGAAAAACGTCCAGAAATGATTGAAGCTACTGACTGAATGAAAGGAGCTGGCATCTCACTCTCTTTGAATCTTGTTTATCTTGCTAAGAGGAGCAGGAAAAAGCAAAAAATTTCAGAATTGCACCTTGCAATGCGGAGAAATTACTGTTTGTGCATTTACAATATTCATTGATTTTTGCCATTGAAAAACGTCCAGAAATGATTGAAGCTACTGACTGAATGAAAGGAGCTGGCATCTCACTCTCTTTGAATCTTCTTCATCATGCTAAGAGGAGCAGGAAAAAGCAAAAAATTTCAGAATTGCACCTTGCAATGCGGAGAAATTACTGTTTGTGCATTTACAATATTCATTGATTTTTGCCATTGAAAAACATCATGTTATTCATATACCAGAAATGTTTGAAGCTACTGACTGAATGAAAGGAGCTGGCATCTCACTCTCTTTGAATCTTCTTTATCATGCTAAGAGGAGCAGAAAAAAGCAAAAAATTTCAGAATTGCACCTTGCAATGCGGAGAAATTACTGTTTGTGCATTTACAATATTCATTGATTTTTGCCATTGAAAAACGTCCAGAAATGATTGAAGCTACTGACTGAATGAAAGGAGCTGGCATCTCACTCTGAATCTTGTTTATCATGCTAAGAGGAGCAGGAAAAAGCAAAAAATTTCAGAATTGCACCTTGCAATGCGGAGAAATTACTGTTTGTGCATTTACAATATTCATTGATTTTTGCCATTGAAAAACGTCCAGAAATGATTGAAGCTACTGACTGAATGAAAGGAGCTGGCATCTCACTCTTCTTGAATCTTCTTTATCATGCTCAGAGGAGCAGGAAAAAGCAAAAAATTTCAGAATTGCACCTTGCAATGCGGAGAAATTACTGTTTGTGCATTTACAATATTCATTGATTTTTGCCATTGAAAAACATCATGTTATTCATATACCAGAAATGTTTGAAGCTACTGACTGAATGAAAGGAGCTGGCATCTCACTCTCTTTGAATCTTCTTTATCATGCTAAGAGGAGCAGGAAAAAGCAAAAAATTTCAGAATTGCACCTTGCAATGCGGAGAAATTACTGTTTGTGCATTTACAATATTCATTGATTTTTGCCATTGAAAAACGTCCAGAAATGATTGAAGCTACTGACTGAATGAAAGGAGCTGGCATCTCACTCTCTTTGAATCTTCTTTATCATGCTAAGAGGAGCAGGAAAAAGCAAAAAATTTCAGAATTGCACCTTGCAATGCGGAGAAATTACTGTTTGTGCATTTACAATATTCATTGATTTTTGCCATTGAAAAACATCATGTTATTCATATACCAGAAATGTTTGAAGCTACTGACTGAATGAAAGGAGCTGGCATCTCACTCTCTTTGAATCTTCTTTATCATGCTAAGAGGAGCAGAAAAAAGCAAAAAATTTCAGAATTGCACCTTGCAATGCGGAGAAATTACTGTTTGTGCATTTACAATATTCATTGATTTTTGCCATTGAAAAACGTCCAGAAATGATTGAAGCTACTGACTGAATGAAAGCAGCTGGCATCTCACTCTCTTTGAATCTTCTTTATCATGCTAAGAGGAGCAGGAAAAGGCAAAAAATTTCAAAATTGCACCTTGCAATGCGGAGAAATTACTGTTTGTGCATTTACAATATTCATTGATTTTTGCCATTGAAAAACATCATGTTATTCATATACCAGAAATGTTTGAAGCTACTGACTGAATGAAAGGAGCTGGCATCTCACTCTCTTTGAATCTTCTTTATCATGCTAAGAGGAGCAGGAAAAAGCAAAAAATTTCAGAATTGCACCTTGCAATGCGGAGAAATTACTGTTTGTGCATTTACAATATTCATTGATTTTTGCCATTGAAAAACGTCCAGAAATGATTGAAGCTACTGACTGAATGAAAGGAGCTGGCATCTCACTCTCTTTGAATCTTCTTTATCATGCTAAGAGGAGCAGGAAAAAGCAAAAAATTTCAGAATTGCACCTTGCAATGCGGAGAAATTACTGTTTGTGCATTTACAATATTCATTGATTTTTGCCATTGAAAAACGTCCAGAAATGATTGAAGCTACTGACTGAATGAAAGGAGCTGGCATCTCACTCTCTTTGAATCTTCTTTATCATGCTAAGAGGAGCAGGAAAAAGCAAAAAATTTCAGAATTGCACCTTGCAATGCGGAGAAATTACTGTTTGTGCATTTACAATATTCATTGATTTTTGCCATTGAAAAACGTCCAGAAATGATTGAAGCTACTGACTGAATGAAAGGAGCTGGCATCTCACTCTCTTTGAATCTTGTTTATCTTGCTAAGAGGAGCAGGAAAAAGCAAAAAATTTCAGAATTGCACCTTGCAATGCGGAGAAATTACTGTTTGTGCATTTACAATATTCATTGATTTTTGCCATTGAAAAACGTCCAGAAATGATTGAAGCTACTGACTGAATGAAAGGAGCTGGCATCTCACTCTCTTTGAATCTTCTTCATCATGCTAAGAGGAGCAGGAAAAAGCAAAAAATTTCAGAATTGCACCTTGCAATGCGGAGAAATTACTGTTTGTGCATTTACAATATTCATTGATTTTTGCCATTGAAAAACATCATGTTATTCATATACCAGAAATGTTTGAAGCTACTGACTGAATGAAAGGAGCTGGCATCTCACTCTCTTTGAATCTTCTTTATCATGCTAAGAGGAGCAGAAAAAAGCAAAAAATTTCAGAATTGCACCTTGCAATGCGGAGAAATTACTGTTTGTGCATTTACAATATTCATTGATTTTTGCCATTGAAAAACGTCCAGAAATGATTGAAGCTACTGACTGAATGAAAGGAGCTGGCATCTCACTCTGAATCTTGTTTATCATGCTAAGAGGAGCAGGAAAAAGCAAAAAATTTCAGAATTGCACCTTGCAATGCGGAGAAATTACTGTTTGTGCATTTACAATATTCATTGATTTTTGCCATTGAAAAACGTCCAGAAATGATTGAAGCTACTGACTGAATGAAAGGAGCTGGCATCTCACTCTCTTTGAATCTTCTTTATCATGCTAAGAGGAGCAGGAAAAAGCAAAAAATTTCAGAATTGCACCTTTCAATGCGGAGAAATTACTGTTTGTGCATTTACAATATTCATTGATTTTTGCCATTGAAAAATATCATGTTATTCATATACCAGAAATGTTTGAAGCTACTGACTGAATGAAAGGAGCTGGCATCTCACTCTCTTTGAATCTTCTTTATCATGTTAAGAGGAGCAGGAAAAAGCAAAAAATTTCAGAATTGCACCTTGCAATGCGGAGAAATTACTGTTTGTGCATTTACAATATTCATTGATTTTTGCCATTGAAAAACGTCCAGAAATGATTGAAGCTACTGACTGAATGAAAGGAGCTGGCATCTCACTCTCTTTGAATCTTGTTTATCATGCTAAGAGGAGCAGGAAAAAGCAAAAAATTTCAGAATTGCACCTTGCAATGCGGAGAAATTACTGTTTGTGCATTTACAATATTCATTGATTTTTGCCATTGAAAAACGTCCAGAAATGATTGAAGCTACTTACTGAATGAAAGGAGCTGGCATCTCACTCTCTTTGAATCTTCTTTACCATGCTAAGAGGAGCAGGAAAAAGCAAAAAATTTCAGAATTGCACCTTGCAATGCGGAGAAATTACTGTTTGTGCATTTACAATATTCATTGATTTTTGCCATTGAAAAACATCATGTTATTCATATACCAGAAATGTTTGAAGCTACTGACTGAATGAAAGGAGCTGGCATCTCACTCTCTTTGAATCTTCTTTATCATGCTAAGAGGAGCAGGAAAAAGCAAAAAATTTCAGAATTGCACCTTGCAATGCGGAGAAATTACTGTTTGTGCATTTACAATATTCATTGATTTTTGCCATTGAAAAACGTCCAGAAATGATTGAAGCTACTGACTGAATGAAAGGAGCTGGCATCTCACTCTCTTTGAATCTTCTTTATCATGCTAAGAGGAGCAGGAAAAAGCAAAAAATTTCAGAATTGCACCTTGCAATGCGGAGAAATTACTGTTTGTGCATTTACAATATTCATTGATTTTTGCCATTGAAAAACGTCCAGAAATGATTGAAGCTACTGACTGAATGAAAGGAGCTGGCATCTCACTCTCTTTGAATCTTCTTTATCATGCTAAGAGGAGCAGGAAAAAGCAAAAAATTTCAGAATTGCACCTTGCAATGCGGAGAAATTACTGTTTGTGCATTTACAATATTCATTGATTTTTGCCATTGAAAAACGTCCAGAAATGATTGAAGCTACTGACTGAATGAAAGGAGCTGGCATCTCACTCTCTTTGAATCTTGTTTATCTTGCTAAGAGGAGCAGGAAAAAGCAAGAAATTTCAGAATTGCACCTTGCAATGCGGAGAAATTACTGTTTGTGCATTTACAATATTCATTGATTTTTGCCATTGAAAAACGTCCAGAAATGATTGAAGCTACTGACTGAATGAAAGGAGCTGGCATCTCACTCTCTTTGAATCTTGTTTATCTTGCTAAGAGGAGCAGGAAAAAGCAAAAAATTTCAGAATTGCACCTTGCAATGCGGAGAAATTACTGTTTGTGCATTTACAATATTCATTGATTTTTGCCATTGAAAAACGTCCAGAAATGATTGAAGCTACTGACTGAATGAAAGGAGCTGGCATCTCACTCTCTTAGAATCTTCTTCATCATGCTAAGAGGAGCAGGAAAAAGCAAAAAATTTCAGAATTGCACCTTGCAATGCGGAGAAATTACTGTTTGTGCATTTACAATATTCATTGATTTTTGCCATTGAAAAACATCATGTTATTCATATACCAGAAATGTTTGAAGCTACTGACTGAATGAAAGGAGCTGGCATCTCACTCTCTTTGAATCTTCTTTATCATGCTAAGAGGAGCAGAAAAAAGCAAAAAATTTCAGAATTGCACCTTGCAATGCGGAGAAATTACTGTTTGTGCATTTACAATATTCATTGATTTTTGCCATTGAAAAACGTCCAGAAATGATTGAAGCTACTGACTGAATGAAAGGAGCTGGCATCTCACTCTGAATCTTGTTTATCATGCTAAGAGGAGCAGGAAAAAGCAAAAAATTTCAGAATTGCACCTTGCAATGCGGAGAAATTACTGTTTGTGCATTTACAATATTCATTGATTTTTGCCATTGAAAAACGTCCAGAAATGATTGAAGCTACTGGCTGAATGAAAGGAGCTGGCATCTCACTCTCTTTGAATCTTCTTTATCATGCTAAGAGGAGCAGGAAAAAGCAAAAAATTTCAGAATTGCACCTTTCAATGCGGAGAAATTACTGTTTGTGCATTTACAATATTCATTGATTTTTGCCATTGAAAAATATCATGTTATTCATATACCAGAAATGTTTGAAGCTACTGACTGAATGAAAGGAGCTGGCATCTCACTCTCTTTGAATCTTCTTTATCATGTTAAGAGGAGCAGGAAAAAGCAAAAAATTTCAGAATTGCACCTTGCAATGCGGAGAAATTACTGTTTGTGCATTTACAATATTCATTGATTTTTGCCATTGAAAAACGTCCAGAAATGATTGAAGCTACTGACTGAATGAAAGGAGCTGGCATCTCACTCTCTTTGAATCTTGTTTATCATGCTAAGAGGAGCAGGAAAAAGCAAAAAATTTCAGAATTGCACCTTGCAATGCGGAGAAATTACTGTTTGTGCATTTACAATATTCATTGATTTTTGCCATTGAAAAACGTCCAGAAATGATTGAAGCTACTTACTGAATGAAAGGAGCTGGCATCTCACTCTCTTTGAATCTTCTTTACCATGCTAAGAGGAGCAGGAAAAAGCAAAAAATTTCAGAATTGCACCTTGCAATGCGGAGAAATTACTGTTTGTGCATTTACAATATTCATTGATTTTTGCCATTGAAAAACATCATGTTATTCATATACCAGAAATGTTTGAAGCTACTGACTGAATGAAAGGAGCTGGCATCTCACTCTCTTTGAATCTTCTTTATCATGCTAAGAGGAGCAGAAAAAAGCAAAAAATTTCAGAATTGCACCTTGCAATGCGGAGAAATTACTGTTTGTGCATTTACAATATTCATTGATTTTTGCCATTGAAAAACGTCCAGAAATGATTGAAGCTACTGACTGAATGAAAGGAGCTGGCATCTCACTCTCTTTGAATCTTCTTTATCATGCTAAGAGGAGCAGGAAAAAGCAAAAAATTTCAGAATTGCACCTTGCAATGCGGAGAAATTACTGTTTGTGCATTTACAATATTCATTGATTTTTGCCATTGAAAAACGTCCAGAAATGATTGAAGCTACTGACTGAATGAAAGGAGCTGGCATCTCACTCTCTTTAAATCTTCTTTATCATGCTAAGAGGAGCAGGAAAAAGCAAAAAATTTCAGAATTGCACCTTGCAATGCGGAGAAATTACTGTTTGTGCATTTACAATATTCATTGATTTTTGCCATTGAAAAACGTCCAGAAATTATTGAAGCTACTGACTGAATGAAAGGAGCTGGCATCTCACTCTCTTTGAATCTTGTTTATCTTGCTAAGAGGAGCAGGAAAAAGCAAGAAATTTCAGAATTGCACCTTGCAATGCGGAGAAATTACTGTTTGTGCATTTACAATATTCATTGATTTTTGCCATTGAAAAACGTCCAGAAATGATTGAAGCTACTGACTGAATGAAAGGAGCTGGCATCTCACTCTCTTTGAATCTTCTTTATCATGCTAAGAGGAGCAGGAAAAAGCAAAAAATTTCAGAATTGCACCTTGCAATGCGGAGAAATTACTGTTTGTGCATTTACAATATTCATTGATTTTTGCCATTGAAAAACGTCCAGAAATGATTGAAGCTACTGACTGAATGAAAGGAGCTGGCATCTCACTCTCTTTGAATCTTCTTTATCATGCTAAGAGGAGCAGGAAAAAGCAAAAAATTTCAAAATTGCACCTTGCAATGCGGAGAAATTACTGTTTGTGCATTTACAATATTCATTGATTTTTGCCATTGAAAAACATCATGTTATTCATATACCAGAAATGTTTGAAGCTACTGACTGAATGAAAGGAGCTGGCATCTCACTCTCTTTGAATCTTCTTTATCATGCTAAGAGGAGCAGGAAAAAGCAAAAAATTTCAGAATTGCACCTTGCAATGCGGAGAAATTACTGTTTGTGCATTTACAATATTCATTGATTTTTGCCATTGAAAAACGTCCAGAAATGATTGAAGCTACTGACTGAATGAAAGGAGCTGGCATCTCACTCTCTTTGAATCTTCTTTATCATGCTAAGAGGAGCAGGAAAAAGCAAAAAATTTCAGAATTGCACCTTGCAATGCGGAGAAATTACTGTTTGTGCATTTACAATATTCATTGATTTTTGCCATTGAAAAACGTCCAGAAATGATTGAAGCTACTGACTGAATGAAAGGAGCTGGCATCTCACTCTCTTTGAATCTTGTTTATCTTGCTAAGAGGAGCAGGAAAAAGCAAAAAATTTCAGAATTGCACCTTGCAATGCGGAGAAATTACTGTTTGTGCATTTACAATATTCATTGATTTTTGCCATTGAAAAACGTCCAGAAATGATTGAAGCTACTGACTGAATGAAAGGAGCTGGCATCTCACTCTCTTTGAATCTTCTTTATCATGCTAAGAGGAGCAGGAAAAAGCAAAAAATTTCAGAATTGCACCTTGCAATGCGGAGAAATTACTGTTTGTGCATTTACAATATTCATTGATTTTTGCCATTGAAAAACATCATGTTATTCATATACCAGAAATGTTTGAAGCTACTGACTGAGTGAAAGGAGCTGGCATCTCACTCTCTTTGAATCTTCTTTATCATGCTAAGAGGAGCAGAAAAAAGCAAAAAATTTCAGAATTGCACCTTGCAATGCGGAGAAATTACTGTTTGTGCATTTACAATATTCATTGATTTTTGCCATTGAAAAACGTCCAGAAATGATTGAAGCTACTGACTGAATGAAAGGAGCTGGCATCTCACTCTCTTTGAATCTTCTTTATCATGCTAAGAGGAGCAGGAAAAAGCAAAAAATTTCAAAATTGCACCTTGCAATGCGGAGAAATTACTGTTTGTGCATTTACAATATTCATTGATTTTTGCCATTGAAAAACATCATGTTATTCATATACCAGAAATGTTTGAAGCTACTGACTGAATGAAAGGAGCTGGCATCTCACTCTCTTTGAATCTTCTTTATCATGCTAAGAGGAGCAGGAAAAAGCAAAAAATTTCAGAATTGCACCTTGCAATGCGGAGAAATTACTGTTTGTGCATTTACAATATTCATTGATTTTTGCCATTGAAAAACGTCCAGAAATGATTGAAGCTACTGACTGAATGAAAGGAGCTGGCATCTCACTCTCTTTGAATCTTCTTTATCATGCTAAGAGGAGCAGGAAAAAGCAAAAAATTTCAGAATTGCACCTTGCAATGCGGAGAAATTACTGTTTGTGCATTTACAATATTCATTGATTTTTGCCATTGAAAAACGTCCAGAAATGATTGAAGCTACTGACTGAATGAAAGGAGCTGGCATCTCACTCTCTTTGAATCTTCTTTATCATGCTAAGAGGAGCAGGAAAAAGCAAAAAATTTCAGAATTGCACCTTGCAATGCGGAGAAATTACTGTTTGTGCATTTACAATATTCATTGATTTTTGCCATTGAAAAACATCATGTTATTCATATACCAGAAATGTTTGAAGCTACTGACTGAATGAAAGGAGCTGGCATCTCACTCTCTTTGAATCTTCTTTATCATGCTAAGAGGAGCAGGAAAAAGCAAAAAATTTCAGAATTGCACCTTGCAATGCGGAGAAATTACTGTTTGTGCATTTACAATATTCATTGATTTTTGCCATTGAAAAACGTACAGAAATGATTGAAGCTACTGACTGAATGAAAGGAGCTGGCATCTCACTCTCTTTGAATCTTGTTTATCATGCTAAGAGGAGCAGGAAAAAGCAAAAAATTTCAGAATTGCACCTTGCAATGCGGAGAAATTACTGTTTGTGCATTTACAATATTCATTGATTTTTGCCATTGAAAAACGTCCAGAAATGATTGAAGCTACTGACTGAATGAAAGGAGCTGGCATCTCACTCTTCTTGAATCTTCTTTATCATGCTCAGAGGAGCAGGAAAAAGCAAAAAATTTCAGAATTGCACCTTGCAATGCGGAGAAATTACTGTTTGTGCATTTACAATATTCATTGATTTTTGCCATTGAAAAACATCATGTTATTCATATACCAGAAATGTTTGAAGCTACTGACTGAATGAAAGGAGCTGGCATCTCACTCTCTTTGAATCTTCTTTATCATGCTAAGAGGAGCAGGAAAAAGCAAAAAATTTCAGAATTGCACCTTGCAATGCGGAGAAATTACTGTTTGTGCATTTACAATATTCATTGATTTTTGCCATTGAAAAACGTCCAGAAATGATTGAAGCTACTGACTGAATGAAAGGAGCTGGCATCTCACTCTCTTTGAATCTTCTTTATCATGCTAAGAGGAGCAGGAAAAAGCAAAAAATTTCAGAATTGCACCTTGCAATGCGGAGAAATTACTGTTTGTGCATTTACAATATTCATTGATTTTTGCCATTGAAAAACATCATGTTATTCATATACCAGAAATGTTTGAAGCTACTGACTGAATGAAAGGAGCTGGCATCTCACTCTCTTTGAATCTTCTTTATCATGCTAAGAGGAGCAGAAAAAAGCAAAAAATTTCAGAATTGCACCTTGCAATGCGGAGAAATTACTGTTTGTGCATTTACAATATTCATTGATTTTTGCCATTGAAAAACATCCAGAAATGATTGAAGCTACTGACTGAATGAAAGCAGCTGGCATCTCACTCTCTTTGAATCTTCTTTATCATGCTAAGAGGAGCAGGAAAAGGCAAAAAATTTCAAAATTGCACCTTGCAATGCGGAGAAATTACTGTTTGTGCATTTACAATATTCATTGATTTTTGCCATTGAAAAACATCATGTTATTCATATACCAGAAATGTTTGAAGCTACTGACTGAATGAAAGGAGCTGGCATCTCACTCTCTTTGAATCTTCTTTATCATGCTAAGAGGAGCAGGAAAAAGCAAAAAATTTCAGAATTGCACCTTGCAATGCGGAGAAATTACTGTTTGTGCATTTACAATATTCATTGATTTTTGCCATTGAAAAACGTCCAGAAATGATTGAAGCTACTGACTGAATGAAAGGAGCTGGCATCTCACTCTCTTTGAATCTTCTTTATCATGCTAAGAGGAGCAGGAAAAAGCAAAAAATTTCAGAATTGCACCTTGCAATGCGGAGAAATTACTGTTTGTGCATTTACAATATTCATTGATTTTTGCCATTGAAAAACGTCCAGAAATGATTGAAGCTACTGACTGAATGAAAGGAGCTGGCATCTCACTCTCTTTGAATCTTCTTTATCATGCTAAGAGGAGCAGGAAAAAGCAAAAAATTTCAGAATTGCACCTTGCAATGCGGAGAAATTACTGTTTGTGCATTTACAATATTCATTGATTTTTGCCATTGAAAAACGTCCAGAAATGATTGAAGCTACTGACTGAATGAAAGGAGCTGGCATCTCACTCTCTTTGAATCTTGTTTATCTTGCTAAGAGGAGCAGGAAAAAGCAAAAAATTTCAGAATTGCACCTTGCAATGCGGAGAAATTACTGTTTGTGCATTTACAATATTCATTGATTTTTGCCATTGAAAAACGTCCAGAAATGATTGAAGCTACTGACTGAATGAAAGGAGCTGGCATCTCACTCTCTTTGAATCTTCTTCATCATGCTAAGAGGAGCAGGAAAAAGCAAAAAATTTCAGAATTGCACCTTGCAATGCGGAGAAATTACTGTTTGTGCATTTACAATATTCATTGATTTTTGCCATTGAAAAACATCATGTTATTCATATACCAGAAATGTTTGAAGCTACTGACTGAATGAAAGGAGCTGGCATCTCACTCTCTTTGAATCTTCTTTATCATGCTAAGAGGAGCAGAAAAAAGCAAAAAATTTCAGAATTGCACCTTGCAATGCGGAGAAATTACTGTTTGTGCATTTACAATATTCATTGATTTTTGCCATTGAAAAACGTCCAGAAATGATTGAAGCTACTGACTGAATGAAAGGAGCTGGCATCTCACTCTGAATCTTGTTTATCATGCTAAGAGGAGCAGGAAAAAGCAAAAAATTTCAGAATTGCACCTTGCAATGCGGAGAAATTACTGTTTGTGCATTTACAATATTCATTGATTTTTGCCATTGAAAAACGTCCAGAAATGATTGAAGCTACTGACTGAATGAAAGGAGCTGGCATCTCACTCTCTTTGAATCTTCTTTATCATGCTAAGAGGAGCAGGAAAAAGCAAAAAATTTCAGAATTGCACCTTTCAATGCGGAGAAATTACTGTTTGTGCATTTACAATATTCATTGATTTTTGCCATTGAAAAATATCATGTTATTCATATACCAGAAATGTTTGAAGCTACTGACTGAATGAAAGGAGCTGGCATCTCACTCTCTTTGAATCTTCTTTATCATGTTAAGAGGAGCAGGAAAAAGCAAAAAATTTCAGAATTGCACCTTGCAATGCGGAGAAATTACTGTTTGTGCATTTACAATATTCATTGATTTTTGCCATTGAAAAACGTACAGAAATGATTGAAGCTACTGACTGAATGAAAGGAGCTGGCATCTCACTCTCTTTGAATCTTGTTTATCATGCTAAGAGGAGCAGGAAAAAGCAAAAAATTTCAGAATTGCACCTTGCAATGCGGAGAAATTACTGTTTGTGCATTTACAATATTCATTGATTTTTGCCATTGAAAAACGTCCAGAAATGATTGAAGCTACTTACTGAATGAAAGGAGCTGGCATCTCACTCTCTTTGAATCTTCTTTATCATGCTAAGAGGAGCAGGAAAAAGCAAAAAATTTCAGAATTGCACCTTGCAATGCGGAGAAATTACTGTTTGTGCATTTACAATATTCATTGATTTTTGCCATTGAAAAACATCATGTTATTCATATACCAGAAATGTTTGAAGCTACTGACTGAATGAAAGGAGCTGGCATCTCACTCTCTTTGAATCTTCTTTATCATGCTAAGAGGAGCAGGAAAAAGCAAAAAATTTCAGAATTGCACCTTGCAATGCGGAGAAATTACTGTTTGTGCATTTACAATATTCATTGATTTTTGCCATTGAAAAACGTCCAGAAATGATTGAAGCTACTGACTGAATGAAAGGAGCTGGCATCTCACTCTCTTTGAATCTTCTTTATCATGCTAAGAGGAGCAGGAAAAAGCAAAAAATTTCAGAATTGCACCTTGCAATGCGGAGAAATTACTGTTTGTGCATTTACAATATTCATTGATTTTTGCCATTGAAAAACATCATGTTATTCATATACCAGAAATGTTTGAAGCTACTGACTGAATGAAAGGAGCTGGCATCTCACTCTCTTTGAATCTTCTTTATCATGCTAAGAGGAGCAGAAAAAAGCAAAAAATTTCAGAATTGCACCTTGCAATGCGGAGAAATTACTGTTTGTGCATTTACAATATTCATTGATTTTTGCCATTGAAAAACATCCAGAAATGATTGAAGCTACTGACTGAATGAAAGCAGCTGGCATCTCACTCTCTTTGAATCTTCTTTATCATGCTAAGAGGAGCAGGAAAAGGCAAAAAATTTCAAAATTGCACCTTGCAATGCGGAGAAATTACTGTTTGTGCATTTACAATATTCATTGATTTTTGCCATTGAAAAACATCATGTTATTCATATACCAGAAATGTTTGAAGCTACTGACTGAATGAAAGGAGCTGGCATCTCACTCTCTTTGAATCTTCTTTATCATGCTAAGAGGAGCAGGAAAAAGCAAAAAATTTCAGAATTGCACCTTGCAATGCGGAGAAATTACTGTTTGTGCATTTACAATATTCATTGATTTTTGCCATTGAAAAACGTCCAGAAATGATTGAAGCTACTGACTGAATGAAAGGAGCTGGCATCTCACTCTCTTTGAATCTTCTTTATCATGCTAAGAGGAGCAGGAAAAAGCAAAAAATTTCAGAATTGCACCTTGCAATGCGGAGAAATTACTGTTTGTGCATTTACAATATTCATTGATTTTTGCCATTGAAAAACGTCCAGAAATGATTGAAGCTACTGACTGAATGAAAGGAGCTGGCATCTCACTCTCTTTGAATCTTCTTTATCATGCTAAGAGGAGCAGGAAAAAGCAAAAAATTTCAGAATTGCACCTTGCAATGCGGAGAAATTACTGTTTGTGCATTTACAATATTCATTGATTTTTGCCATTGAAAAACGTCCAGAAATGATTGAAGCTACTGACTGAATGAAAGGAGCTGGCATCTCACTCTCTTTGAATCTTGTTTATCTTGCTAAGAGGAGCAGGAAAAAGCAAAAAATTTCAGAATTGCACCTTGCAATGCGGAGAAATTACTGTTTGTGCATTTACAATATTCATTGATTTTTGCCATTGAAAAACGTCCAGAAATGATTGAAGCTACTGACTGAATGAAAGGAGCTGGCATCTCACTCTCTTTGAATCTTCTTCATCATGCTAAGAGGAGCAGGAAAAAGCAAAAAATTTCAGAATTGCACCTTGCAATGCGGAGAAATTACTGTTTGTGCATTTACAATATTCATTGATTTTTGCCATTGAAAAACATCATGTTATTCATATACCAGAAATGTTTGAAGCTACTGACTGAATGAAAGGAGCTGGCATCTCACTCTCTTTGAATCTTCTTTATCATGCTAAGAGGAGCAGAAAAAAGCAAAAAATTTCAGAATTGCACCTTGCAATGCGGAGAAATTACTGTTTGTGCATTTACAATATTCATTGATTTTTGCCATTGAAAAACGTCCAGAAATGATTGAAGCTACTGACTGAATGAAAGGAGCTGGCATCTCACTCTGAATCTTGTTTATCATGCTAAGAGGAGCAGGAAAAAGCAAAAAATTTCAGAATTGCACCTTGCAATGCGGAGAAATTACTGTTTGTGCATTTACAATATTCATTGATTTTTGCCATTGAAAAACGTCCAGAAATGATTGAAGCTACTGACTGAATGAAAGGAGCTGGCATCTCACTCTCTTTGAATCTTCTTTATCATGCTAAGAGGAGCAGGAAAAAGCAAAAAATTTCAGAATTGCACCTTTCAATGCGGAGAAATTACTGTTTGTGCATTTACAATATTCATTGATTTTTGCCATTGAAAAATATCATGTTATTCATATACCAGAAATGTTTGAAGCTACTGACTGAATGAAAGGAGCTGGCATCTCACTCTCTTTGAATCTTCTTTATCATGTTAAGAGGAGCAGGAAAAAGCAAAAAATTTCAGAATTGCACCTTGCAATGCGGAGAAATTACTGTTTGTGCATTTACAATATTCATTGATTTTTGCCATTGAAAAACGTCCAGAAATGATTGAAGCTACTGACTGAATGAAAGGAGCTGGCATCTCACTCTCTTTGAATCTTGTTTATCATGCTAAGAGGAGCAGGAAAAAGCAAAAAATTTCAGAATTGCACCTTGCAATGCGGAGAAATTACTGTTTGTGCATTTACAATATTCATTGATTTTTGCCATTGAAAAACGTCCAGAAATGATTGAAGCTACTTACTGAATGAAAGGAGCTGGCATCTCACTCTCTTTGAATCTTCTTTATCATGCTAAGAGGAGCAGGAAAAAGCAAAAAATTTCAGAATTGCACCTTGCAATGCGGAGAAATTACTGTTTGTGCATTTACAATATTCATTGATTTTTGCCATTGAAAAACATCATGTTATTCATATACCAGAAATGTTTGAAGCTACTGACTGAATGAAAGGAGCTGGCATCTCACTCTCTTTGAATCTTCTTTATCATGCTAAGAGGAGCAGGAAAAAGCAAAAAATTTCAGAATTGCACCTTGCAATGCGGAGAAATTACTGTTTGTGCATTTACAATATTCATTGATTTTTGCCATTGAAAAACGTCCAGAAATGATTGAAGCTACTGACTGAATGAAAGGAGCTGGCATCTCACTCTCTTTGAATCTTCTTTATCATGCTAAGAGGAGCAGGAAAAAGCAAAAAATTTCAGAATTGCACCTTGCAATGCGGAGAAATTACTGTTTGTGCATTTACAATATTCATTGATTTTTGC
This sequence comes from Phyllobates terribilis, assembly GCF_046119375.1. Lineage (NCBI taxonomy): Eukaryota > Metazoa > Chordata > Amphibia > Anura > Dendrobatidae > Phyllobates > Phyllobates terribilis. Next base: position 410,784 of record NW_027363274.1, read on the forward strand.
CATTGAAAAACGTCCAGAAATGATTGAAGCTACTGACTGAATGAAAGGAGCTGGCATCTCACTCTCTTTGAATCTTCTTTATCATGCTAAGAGGAGCAGGAAAAAGCAAAAAATTTCAGAATTGCACCTTGCAATGCGGAGAAATTACTGTTTGTGCATTTACAATATTCATTGATTTTTGCCATTGAAAAACGTCCAGAAATTATTGAAGCTACTGACTGAATGAAAGGAGCTGGCATCTCACTCTCTTTGAATCTTGTTTATCTTGCTAAGAGGAGCAGGAAAAAGCAAGAAATTTCAGAATTGCACCTTGCAATGCGGAGAAATTACTGTTTGTGCATTTACAATATTCATTGATTTTTGCCATTGAAAAACGTCCAGAAATGATTGAAGCTACTGACTGAATGAAAGGAGCTGGCATCTCACTCTCTTTGAATCTTCTTTATCATGCTAAGAGGAGCAGGAAAAAGCAAAAAATTTCAGAATTGCACCTTGCAATGCGGAGAAATTACTGTTTGTGCATTTACAATATTCATTGATTTTTGCCATTGAAAAACGTCCAGAAATGATTGAAGCTACTGACTGAATGAAAGGAGCTGGCATCTCACTCTCTTTGAATCTTCTTTATCATGCTAAGAGGAGCAGGAAAAAGCAAAAAATTTCAAAATTGCACCTTGCAATGCGGAGAAATTACTGTTTGTGCATTTACAATATTCATTGATTTTTGCCATTGAAAAACATCATGTTATTCATATACCAGAAATGTTTGAAGCTACTGACTGAATGAAAGGAGCTGGCATCTCACTCTCTTTGAATCTTCTTTATCATGCTAAGAGGAGCAGGAAAAAGCAAAAAATTTCAGAATTGCACCTTGCAATGCGGAGAAATTACTGTTTGTGCATTTACAATATTCATTGATTTTTGCCATTGAAAAACGTCCAGAAATGATTGAAGCTACTGACTGAATGAAAGGAGCTGGCATCTCACTCTCTTTGAATCTTCTTTATCATGCTAAGAGGAGCAGGAAAAAGCAAAAAATTTCAGAATTGCACCTTGCAATGCGGAGAAATTACTGTTTGTGCATTTACAATATTCATTGATTTTTGCCATTGAAAAACGTCCAGAAATGATTGAAGCTACTGACTGAATGAAAGGAGCTGGCATCTCACTCTCTTTGAATCTTGTTTATCTTGCTAAGAGGAGCAGGAAAAAGCAAAAAATTTCAGAATTGCACCTTGCAATGCGGAGAAATTACTGTTTGTGCATTTACAATATTCATTGATTTTTGCCATTGAAAAACGTCCAAAAATGATTGAAGCTACTGACTGAATGAAAGGAGCTGGCATCTCACTCTCTTTGAATCTTCTTTATCATGCTAAGAGGAGCAGGAAAAAGCAAAAAATTTCAGAATTGCACCTTGCAATGCGGAGAAATTACTGTTTGTGCATTTACAATATTCATTGATTTTTGCCATTGAAAAACATCATGTTATTCATATACCAGAAATGTTTGAAGCTACTGACTGAGTGAAAGGAGCTGGCATCTCACTCTCTTTGAATCTTCTTTATCATGCTAAGAGGAGCAGAAAAAAGCAAAAAATTTCAGAATTGCACCTTGCAATGCGGAGAAATTACTGTTTGTGCATTTACAATATTCATTGATTTTTGCCATTGAAAAACGTCCAGAAATGATTGAAGCTACTGACTGAATGAAAGGAGCTGGCATCTCACTCTCTTTGAATCTTCTTTATCATGCTAAGAGGAGCAGGAAAAAGCAAAAAATTTCAAAATTGCACCTTGCAATGCGGAGAAATTACTGTTTGTGCATTTACAAAATTCATTGATTTTTGCCATTGAAAAACATCATGTTATTCATATACCAGAAATGTTTGAAGCTACTGACTGAATGAAAGGAGCTGGCATCTCACTCTCTTTGAATCTTCTTTATCATGCTAAGAGGAGCAGGAAAAAGCAAAAAATTTCAGAATTGCACCTTGCAATGCGGAGAAATTACTGTTTGTGCATTTACAATATTCATTGATTTTTGCCATTGAAAAACGTCCAGAAATGATTGAAGCTACTGACTGAATGAAAGGAGCTGGCATCTCACTCTCTTTTAATCTTCTTTATCATGCTAAGAGGAGCAGGAAAAAGCAAAAAATTTCAGAATTGCACCTTGCAATGCGGAGAAATTACTGTTTGTGCATTTACAATATTCATTGATTTTTGCCATTGAAAAACGTCCAGAAATGATTGAAGCTACTGACTGAATGAAAGGAGCTGGCATCTCACTCTCTTTGAATCTTCTTTATCATGCTAAGAGGAGCAGGAAAAAGCAAAAAATTTCAGAATTGCACCTTGCAATGCGGAGAAATTACTGTTTGTGCATTTACAATATTCATTGATTTTTGCCATTGAAAAACATCATGTTATTCATATACCAGAAATGTTTGAAGCTACTGACTGAATGAAAGGAGCTGGCATCTCACTCTCTTTGAATCTTCTTTATCATGCTAAGAGGAGCAGAAAAAAGCAAAAAATTTCAGAATTGCACCTTGCAATGCGGAGAAATTACTGTTTGTGCATTTACAATATTCATTGATTTTTGCCATTGAAAAACGTCCAGAAATGATTGAAGCTACTGACTGAATGAAAGGAGCTGGCATCTCACTCTGTTTGAATCTTGTTTATCATGCTAAGAGGAGCAGGAAAAAGCAAAAAATTTCAGAATTGCACCTTGCAATGCGGAGAAATTACTGTTTGTGCATTTACAATATTCATTGATTTTTGCCATTGAAAAACGTCCAGAAATGATTGAAGCTACTGACTGAAAGGAGCTGGCATCTCACTCTCTTTGAATCTTCTTTATCATGCTAAGAGGAGCAGGAAAAAGCAAAAAATTTCAGAATTGCACCTTTCAATGCGGAGAAATTACTGTTTGTGCATTTACAATATTCATTGATTTTTGCCATTGAAAAATATCATGTTATTCATATACCAGAAATGTTTGAAGCTACTGACTGAATGAAAGGAGCTGGCATCTCACTCTCTTTGAATCTTCTTTATCATGCTAAGAGGAGCAGGAAAAAGCAAAAAATTTCAGAATTGCACCTTGCAATGCGGAGAAATTACTGTTTGTGCATTTACAATATTCATTGATTTTTGCCATTGAAAAACGTCCAGAAATGATTGAAGCTACTGACTGAATGAAAGGAGCTGGCATCTCACTCTCTTTGAATCTTCTTTATCATGCTAAGAGGAGCAGGAAAAAGCAAAAAATTTCAGAATTGCACCTTGCAATGCGGAGAAATTACTGTTTGTGCATTTACAATATTCATTGATTTTTGCCATTGAAAAACGTCCAGAAATGATTGAAGCTACTGACTGAATGAAAGGAGCTGGCATCTCACTCTCTTTGAATCTTCTTTATCATGCTAATAGGAGCAGGAAAAAGCAAAAAATTTCAGAATTGCACCTTGCAATGCGGAGAAATTACTGTTTGTGCATTTACAATATTCATTGATTTTTGCCATTGAAAAACGTCCAGAAATGATTGAAGCTACTGACTGAATGAAAGGAGCTGGCATCTCACTCTCTTTGAATCTTGTTTATCTTGCTAAGAGGAGCAGGAAAAAGCAAAAAATTTCAGAATTGCACCTTGCAATGCGGAGAAATTACTGTTTGTGCATTTACAATATTCATTGATTTTTGCCATTGAAAAACGTCCAGAAATGATTGAAGCTACTGACTGAATGAAAGGAGCTGGCATCTCACTCTCTTTGAATCTTCTTTATCATGCTAAGAGGAGCAGGAAAAAGCAAAAAATTTCAGAATTGCACCTTGCAATGCGGAGAAATTACTGTTTGTGCATTTACAATATTCATTGATTTTTGCCATTGAAAAACATCATGTTATTCATATACCAGAAATGTTTGAAGCTACTGACTGAATGAAAGGAGCTGGCATCTCACTCTCTTTGAATCTTCTTTATCATGCTAAGAGGAGCAGAAAAAAGCAAAAAATTTCAGAATTGCACCTTGCAATGCGGAGAAATTACTGTTTGTGCATTTACAATATTCATTGATTTTTGCCATTGAAAAACGTCCAGAAATGATTGAAGCTACTGACTGAATGAAAGGAGCTGGCATCTCACTCTCTTTGAATCTTCTTTATCATGCTAAGAGGAGCAGGAAAAGGCAAAAAATTTCAAAATTGCACCTTGCAATGCGGAGAAATTACTGTTTGTGCATTTACAATATTCATTGATTTTTGCCATTGAAAAACATCATGTTATTCATATACCAGAAATGTTTGAAGCTACTGACTGAATGAAAGGAGCTGGCATCTCACTCTCTTTGAATCTTCTTTATCATGCTAAGAGGAGCAGGAAAAAGCAAAAAATTTCAGAATTGCACCTTGCAATGCGGAGAAATTACTGTTTGTGCATTTACAATATTCATTGATTTTTGCCATTGAAAAACGTCCAGAAATGTTTGAAGCTACTGACTGAATGAAAGGAGCTGGCATCTCACTCTCTTTGAATCTTCTTTATCATGCTAAGAGGAGCAGGAAAAAGCAAAAAATTTCAGAATTGCACCTTGCAATGCGGAGAAATTACTGTTTGTGCATTTACAATATTCATTGATTTTTGCCATTGAAAAACGTCCAGAAATGATTGAAGCTACTGACTGAATGAAAGGAGCTGGCATCTCACTCTCTTTGAATCTTCTTTATCATGCTAAGAGGAGCAGGAAAAAGCAAAAAATTTCAGAATTGCACCTTGCAATGCGGAGAAATTACTGTTTGTGCATTTACAATATTCATTGATTTTTGCCATTGAAAAACGTCCAGAAATGATTGAAGCTACTGACTGAATGAAAGGAGCTGGCATCTCACTCTCTTTGAATCTTGTTTATCTTGCTAAGAGGAGCAGGAAAAAGCAAAAAATTTCAGAATTGCACCTTGCAATGCGGAGAAATTACTGTTTGTGCATTTACAATATTCATTGATTTTTGCCATTGAAAAACGTCCAGAAATGATTGAAGCTACTGACTGAATGAAAGGAGCTGGCATCTCACTCTCTTTGAATCTTCTTTATCATGCTAAGAGGAGCAGGAAAAAGCAAAAAATTTCAGAATTGCACCTTGCAATGCGGAGAAATTACTGTTTGTGCATTTACAATATTCATTGATTTTTGCCATTGAAAAACATCATGTTATTCATATACCAGAAATGTTTGAAGCTACTGACTGAGTGAAAGGAGCTGGCATCTCACTCTCTTTGAATCTTCTTTATCATGCTAAGAGGAGCAGAAAAAAGCAAAAAATTTCAGAATTGCACCTTGCAATGCGGAGAAATTACTGTTTGTGCATTTACAATATTCATTGATTTTTGCCATTGAAAAACGTCCAGAAATGATTGAAGCTACTGACTGAATGAAAGGAGCTGGCATCTCACTCTCTTTGAATCTTCTTTATCATGCTAAGAGGAGCAGGAAAAAGCAAAAAATTTCAAAATTGCACCTTGCAATGCGGAGAAATTACTGTTTGTGCATTTACAATATTCATTGATTTTTGCCATTGAAAAACATCATGTTATTCATATACCAGAAATGTTTGAAGCTACTGACTGAATGAAAGGAGCTGGCATCTCACTCTCTTTGAATCTTCTTTATCATGCTAAGAGGAGCAGGAAAAAGCAAAAAATTTCAGAATTGCACCTTGCAATGCGGAGAAATTACTGTTTGTGCATTTACAATATTCATTGATTTTTGCCATTGAAAAACGTCCAGAAATGATTGAAGCTACTGACTGAATGAAAGGAGCTGGCATCTCACTCTCTTTGAATCTTCTTTATCATGCTAAGAGGAGCAGGAAAAAGCAAAAAATTTCAGAATTGCACCTTGCAATGCGGAGAAATTACTGTTTGTGCATTTACAATATTCATTGATTTTTGCCATTGAAAAACGTCCAGAAATGATTGAAGCTACTGACTGAATGAAAGGAGCTGGCATCTCACTCTCTTTGAATCTTCTTTATCATGCTAAGAGGAGCAGGAAAAAGCAAAAAATTTCAGAATTGCACCTTGCAATGCGGAGAAATTACTGTTTGTGCATTTACAATATTCATTGATTTTTGCCATTGAAAAACATCATGTTATTCATATACCAGAAATGTTTGAAGCTACTGACTGAATGAAAGGAGCTGGCATCTCACTCTCTTTGAATCTTCTTTATCATGCTAAGAGGAGCAGAAAAAAGCAAAAAATTTCAGAATTGCACCTTGCAATGCGGAGAAATTACTGTTTGTGCATTTACAATATTCATTGATTTTTGCCATTGAAAAACGTCCAGAAATGATTGAAGCTACTGACTGAATGAAAGGAGCTGGCATCTCACTCTGTTTGAATCTTGTTTATCATGCTAAGAGGAGCAGGAAAAAGCAAAAAATTTCAGAATTGCACCTTGCAATGCGGAGAAATTACTGTTTGTGCATTTACAATATTCATTGATTTTTGCCATTGAAAAACGTCCAGAAATGATTGAAGCTACTGACTGAAAGGAGCTGGCATCTCACTCTCTTTGAATCTTCTTTATCATGCTAAGAGGAGCAGGAAAAAGCAAAAAATTTCAGAATTGCACCTTTCAATGCGGAGAAATTACTGTTTGTGCATTTACAATATTCATTGATTTTTGCCATTGAAAAATATCATGTTATTCATATACCAGAAATGTTTGAAGCTACTGACTGAATGAAAGGAGCTGGCATCTCACTCTCTTTGAATCTTCTTTATCATGCTAAGAGGAGCAGGAAAAAGCAAAAAATTTCAGAATTGCACCTTGCAATGCGGAGAAATTACTGTTTGTGCATTTACAATATTCATTGATTTTTGCCATTGAAAAACGTCCAGAAATGATTGAAGCTACTGACTGAATGAAAGGAGCTGGCATCTCACTCTCTTTGAATCTTCTTTATCATGCTAAGAGGAGCAGGAAAAGGCAAAAAATTTCAGAATTGCACCTTGCAATGCGGAGAAATTACTGTTTGTGCATTTACAATATTCATTGATTTTTGCCATTGAAAAACGTCCAGAAATGATTGAAGCTACTGACTGAATGAAAGGAGCTGGCATCTCACTCTCTTTGAATCTTCTTTATCATGCTAATAGGAGCAGGAAAAAGCAAAAAATTTCAGAATTGCACCTTGCAATGCGGAGAAATTACTGTTTGTGCATTTACAATATTCATTGATTTTTGCCATTGAAAAACGTCCAGAAATGATTGAAGCTACTGACTGAATGAAAGGAGCTGGCATCTCACTCTCTTTGAATCTTGTTTATCTTGCTAAGAGGAGCAGGAAAAAGCAAAAAATTTCAGAATTGCACCTTGCAATGCGGAGAAATTACTGTTTGTGCATTTACAATATTCATTGATTTTTGCCATTGAAAAACGTCCAGAAATGATTGAAGCTACTGACTGAATGAAAGGAGCTGGCATCTCACTCTCTTTGAATCTTCTTTATAATGCTAAGAGGAGCAGGAAAAAGCAAAAAATTTCAGAATTGCACCTTGCAATGCGGAGAAATTACTGTTTGTGCATTTACAATATTCATTGATTTTTGCCATTGAAAAACATCATGTTATTCATATACCAGAAATGTTTGAAGCTACTGACTGAATGAAAGGAGCTGGCATCTCACTCTCTTTGAATCTTCTTTATCATGCTAAGAGGAGCAGAAAAAAGCAAAAAATTTCAGAATTGCACCTTGCAATGCGGAGAAATTACTGTTTGTGCATTTACAATATTCATTGATTTTTGCCATTGAAAAACGTCCAGAAATGATTGAAGCTACTGACTGAATGAAAGGAGCTGGCATCTCACTCTCTTTGAATCTTCTTTATCATGCTAAGAGGAGCAGGAAAAGGCAAAAAATTTCAAAATTGCACCTTGCAATGCGGAGAAATTACTGTTTGTGCATTTACAATATTCATTGATTTTTGCCATTGAAAAACATCATGTTATTCATATACCAGAAATGTTTGAAGCTACTGACTGAATGAAAGGAGCTGGCATCTCACTCTCTTTGAATCTTCTTTATCATGCTAAGAGGAGCAGGAAAAAGCAAAAAATTTCAGAATTGCACCTTGCAATGCGGAGAAATTACTGTTTGTGCATTTACAATATTCATTGATTTTTGCCATTGAAAAACGTCCAGAAATGATTGAAGCTACTGACTGAATGAAAGGAGCTGGCATCTCACTCTCTTTGAATCTTCTTTATCATGCTAAGAGGAGCAGGAAAAAGCAAAAAATTTCAGAATTGCATCTTGCAATGCGGAGAAATTACTGTTTGTGCATTTACAATATTCATTGATTTTTGCCATTGAAAAACGTCCAGAAATGATTGAAGCTACTGACTGAATGAAAGGAGCTGGCATCTCACTCTCTTTGAATCTTCTTTATCATGCTAAGAGGAGCAGGAAAAAGCAAAAAATTTCAGAATTGCACCTTGCAATGCGGAGAAATTACTGTTTGTGCATTTACAATATTCATTGATTTTTGCCATTGAAAAACGTCCAGAAATGATTGAAGCTAGTGACTGAATGAAAGGAGCTGGCATCTCACTCTCTTTGAATCTTGTTTATCTTGCTAAGAGGAGCAGGAAAAAGCAAAAAATTTCAGAATTGCACCTTGCAATGCGGAGAAATTACTGTTTGTGCATTTACAATATTCATTGATTTTTGCCATTGAAAAACGTCCAGAAATGATTGAAGCTACTGACTGAATGAAAGGAGCTGGCATCTCACTCTCTTTGAATCTTGTTTATCATGCTAAGAGGAGCAGGAAAAAGCAAAAAATTTCAGAATTGCACCTTGCAATGCGGAGAAATTACTGTTTGTGCATTTACAATATTCATTGATTTTTGCCATTGAAAAACATCATGTTATTCATATACCAGAAATGTTTGAAGCTACTGACTGAATGAAAGGAGCTGGCATCTCACTCTCCTTGAATCTTCTTTATCATGCTAAGAGGAGCAGAAAAAAGCAAAAAATTTCAGAATTGCACCTTGCAATGCGGAGAAATTACTGTTTGTGCATTTACAATATTCATTGATTTTTGCCATTGAAAAACGTCCAGAAATGATTGAAGCTACTGACTGAATGAAAGGAGCTGGCATCTCACTCTGTTTGAATCTTGTTTATCATGCTAAGAGGAGCAGGAAAAAGCAAAAAATTTCAGAATTGCATCTTGCAATGCGGAGAAATTACTGTTTGTGCATTTACAATATTCATTGATTTTTGCCATTGAAAAATATCATGTTATTCATATACCAGAAATGTTTGAAGCTACTGACTGAATGAAAGGAGCTGGCATCTCACTCTCTTTGAATCTTCTTTATCATGCTAAGAGGAGCAGGAAAAAGCAAAAAATTTCAGAATTGCACCTTGCAATGCGGAGAAATTACTGTTTGTGCATTTACAATATTCATTGATTTTTGCCATTGAAAAACGTCCAGAAATGATTGAAGCTACTGACTGAATGAAAGGAGCTGGCATCTCACTCTCTTTGAATCTTGTTTATCATGCTAAGAGGAGCAGGAAAAAGCAAAAAATTTCAGAATTGCACCTTGCAATGCGGAGAAATTACTGTTTGTGCATTTACAATATTCATTGATTTTTGCCATTGAAAAACGTCCAGAAATGATTGAAGCTACTTACTGAATGAAAGGAGCTGGCATCTCACTCTCTTTGAATCTTCTTTATCATGCTAAGAGGAGCAGGAAAAAGCAAAAAATTTCAGAATTGCACCTTGCAATGCGGAGAAATTACTGTTTGTGCATTTACAATATTCATTGATTTTTGCCATTGAAAAACATCATGTTATTCATATACCAGAAATGTTTGAAGCTACTGACTGAATGAAAGGAGCTGGCATCTCACTCTCTTTGAATCTTCTTTATCATGCTAAGAGGAGCAGGAAAAAGCAAAAAATTTCAGAATTGCACCTTGCAATGCGGAGAAATTACTGTTTGTGCATTTACAATATTCATTGATTTTTGCCATTGAAAAACGTCCAGAAATGATTGAAGCTACTGACTGAATGAAAGGAGCTGGCATCTCACTCTCTTTGAATCTTCTTTATCATGCTAAGAGGAGCAGGAAAAAGCAAAAAATTTCAGAATTGCACCTTGCAATGCGGAGAAATTACTGTTTGTGCATTTACAATATTCAGTGATTTTTGCCATTGAAAAACATCATGTTATTCATATACCAGAAATGTTTGAAGCTACTGACTGAATGAAAGGAGCTGGCATCTCACTCTCTTTGAATCTTCTTTATCATGCTAAGAGGAGCAGGAAAAAGCAAAAAATTTCAGAATTGCACCTTGCAATGCGGAGAAATTACTGTTTGTGCATTTACAATATTCATTGATTTTTGCCATTGAAAAACGTCCAGAAATGATTGAAGCTACTGACTGAATGAAAGGAGCTGGCATCTCACTCTCTTTGAATCTTGTTTATCATGCTAAGAGGAGCAGGAAAAAGCAAAAAATTTCAGAATTGCACCTTGCAATGCGGAGAAATTACTGTTTGTGCATTTACAATATTCATTGATTTTTGCCATTGAAAAACGTCCAGAAATGATTGAAGCTACTGACTGAATGAAAGGAGCTGGCATCTCACTCTCCTTGAATCTTCTTTATCATGCTCAGAGGAGCAGGAAAAAGCAAAAAATTTCAGAATTGCACCTTGCAATGCGGAGAAATTACTGTTTGTGCATTTACAATATTCATTGATTTTTGCCATTGAAAAACATCATGTTATTCATATACCAGAAATGTTTGAAGCTACTGACTGAATGAAACGAGCTGGCATCTCACTCTCTTTGAATCTTCTTTATCATGCTAAGAGGAGCAGGAAAAAGCAAAAAATTTCAGAATTGCACCTTGCAATGCGGAGAAATTACTGTTTGTGCATTTACAATATTCATTGATTTTTGCCATTGAAAAACGTCCAGAAATGATTGAAGCTACTGACTGAATGAAAGAAGCTGGCATCTCACTCTCTTTGAATCTTCTTTATCATGCTAAGAGGAGCAGGAAAAAGCAAAAAATTTCAGAATTGCACCTTGCAATGCGGAGAAATTACTGTTTGTGCATTTACAATATTCATTGATTTTTGCCTTTGAAAAACATCATGTTATTCATATACCAGAAATGTTTGAAGCTACTGACTGAATGAAAGGAGCTGGCATCTCACTCTCTTTGAATCTTCTTTATCATGCTAAGAGGAGCAGAAAAAAGCAAAAAATTTAAGAATTGCACCTTGCAATGCGGAGAAATTACTGTTTGTGCATTTACAATATTCATTGATTTTTGCCTTTGAAAAACGTCCAGAAATGATTGAAGCTACTGACTGAATGAAAGGAGCTGGCATCTCACTCTCTTTGAATCTTCTTTATCATGCTAAGAGGAGCAGGAAAAGGCAAAAAATTTCAAAATTGCACCTTGCAATGCGGAGAAATTACTGTTTGTGCATTTACAATATTCATTGATTTTTGCCATTGAAAAACATCATGTTATTCATATACCAGAAATGTTTGAAGCTACTGACTGAATGAAAGGAGCTGGCATCTCACTCTCTTTGAATCTTCTTTATCATGCTAAGAGGAGCAGGAAAAAGCAAAAAATTTCAGAATTGCACCTTGCAATGCGGAGAAATTACTGTTTGTGCATTTACAATATTCATTGATTTTTGCCATTGAAAAACGTCCAGAAATGATTGAAGCTACTGACTGAATGAAAGGAGCTGGCATCTCACTCTCTTTGAATCTTCTTTATCATGCTAAGAGGAGCAGGAAAAAGCAAAAAATTTCAGAATTGCACCTTGCAATGCGGAGAAATTACTGTTTGTGCATTTACAATATTCATTGATTTTTGCCATTGAAAAACGTCCAGAAATGATTGAAGCTACTGACTGAATGAAAGGAGCTGGCATCTCACTCTCTTTGAATCTTCTTTATCATGCTAAGAGGAGCAGGAAAAAGCAAAAAATTTCAGAATTGCACCTTGCAATGCGGAGAAATTACTGTTTGTGCATTTACAATATTCATTGATTTTTGCCATTGAAAAACGTCCAGAAATGATTGAAGCTACTGACTGAATGAAAGGAGCTGGCATCTCACTCTCTTTGAATCTTGTTTATCTTGCTAAGAGGAGCAGGAAAAAGCAAAAAATTTCAGAATTGCACCTTGCAATGCGGAGAAATTACTGTTTGTGCATTTACAATATTCATTGATTTTTGCCATTGAAAAACGTCCAGAAATGATTGAAGCTACTGACTGAATGAAAGGAGCTGGCATCTCACTCTCTTTGAATCTTCTTTATCATGCTAAGAGGAGCAGGAAAAAGCAAAAAATTTCAGAATTGCACCTTGCAATGCGGAGAAATTACTGTTTGTGCATTTACAATATTCATTGATTTTTGCCATTGAAAAACATCATGTTATTCATATACCAGAAATGTTTGAAGCTACTGACTGAATGAAAGGAGCTGGCATCTCACTCTCTTTGAATCTTCTTTATCATGCTAAGAGGAGCAGAAAAAAGCAAAAAATTTCAGAATTGCACCTTGCAATGCGGAGAAATTACTGTTTGTGCATTTACAATATTCATTGATTTTTGCCATTGAAAAACGTCCAGAAATGATTGAAGCTACTGACTGAATGAAAGGAGCTGGCATCTCACTCTGTTTGAATCTTGTTTATCATGCTAAGAGGAGCAGGAAAAAGCAAAAAATTTCAGAATTGCACCTTGCAATGCGGAGAAATTACTGTTTGTGCATTTACAATATTCATTGATTTTTGCCATTGAAAAACGTCCAGAAATGATTGAAGCTACTGACTGAATGAAAGGAGCTGGCATCTCACTCTCTTTGAATCTTCTTTATCATGCTAAGAGGAGCAGGAAAAAGCAAAAAATTTCAGAATTGCACCTTTCAATGCGGAGAAATTACTGTTTGTGCATTTACAATATTCATTGATTTTTGCCATTGAAAAATATCATGTTATTCATATACCAGAAATGTTTGAAGCTACTGACTGAATGAAAGGAGCTGGCATCTCACTCTCTTTGAATCTTCTTTATCATGCTAAGAGGAGCAGGAAAAAGCAAAAAATTTCAGAATTGCACCTTGCAATGCGGAGAAATTACTGTTTGTGCATTTACAATATTCATTGATTTTTGCCATTGAAAAACGTCCAGAAATGATTGAAGCTACTGACTGAATGAAAGGAGCTGGCATCTCACTCTCTTTGAATCTTGTTTATCATGCTAAGAGGAGCAGGAAAAAGCAAAAAATTTCAGAATTGCACCTTGCAATGCGGAGAAATTACTGTTTGTGCATTTACAATATTCATTGATTTTTGCCATTGAAAAACGTCCAGAAATGATTGAAGCTACTTACTGAATGAAAGGAACTGGCATCTCACTCTCTTTGAATCTTCTTTATCATGCTAAGAGGAGCAGGAAAAAGCAAAAAATTTCAGAATTGCACCTTGCAATGCGGAGAAATTACTGTTTGTGCATTTACAATATTCATTGATTTTTGCCATTGAAAAACATCATGTTATTCATATACCAGAAATGTTTGAAGCTACTGACTGAATGAAAGGAGCTGGCATCTCACTCTCTTTGAATCTTCTTTATCATGCTAAGAGGAGCAGGAAAAAGCAAAAAATTTCAGAATTGCACCTTGCAATGCGGAGAAATTACTGTTTGTGCATTTACAATATTCATTGATTTTTGCCATTGAAAAACGTCCAGAAATGATTGAAGCTACTGACTGAATGAAAGGAGCTGGCATCTCACTCTCTTTGAATCTTCTTTATCATGCTAAGAGGAGCAGGAAAAAGCAAAAAATTTCAGAATTGCACCTTGCAATGCGGAGAAATTACTGTTTGTGCATTTACAATATTCATTGATTTTTGCCATTGAAAAACGTCCAGAAATGATTGAAGCTACTGACTGAATGAAAGGAGCTGGCATCTCACTCTCTTTGAATCTTCTTTATCATGCTAAGAGGAGCAGGAAAAAGCAAAAAATTTCAGAATTGCACCTTGCAATGCGGAGAAATTACTGTTTGTGCATTTACAATATTCATTGATTTTTGCCATTGAAAAACGTCCAGAAATGATTGAAGCTACTGACTGAATGAAAGGAGCTGGCATCTCACTCTCTTTGAATCTTGTTTATCTTGCTAAGAGGAGCAGGAAAAAGCAAAAAATTTCAGAATTGCACCTTGCAATGCGGAGAAATTACTGTTTGTGCATTTACAATATTCATTGATTTTTGCCATTGAAAAACGTCCAGAAATGATTGAAGCTACTGACTGAATGAAAGGAGCTGGCATCTCACTCTCTTTGAATCTTCTTTATCATGCTAAGAGGAGCAGGAAAAAGCAAAAAATTTCAGAATTGCACCTTGCAATGCGGAGAAATTACTGTTTGTGCATTTACAATATTCATTGATTTTTGCCATTGAAAAACATCATGTTATTCATATACCAGAAATGTTTGAAGCTACTGACTGAATGAAAGGAGCTGGCATCTCACTCTCTTTGAATCTTCTTTATCATGCTAAGAGGAGCAGAAAAAAGCAAAAAATTTCAGAATTGCACCTTGCAATGCGGAGAAATTACTGTTTGTGCATTTACAATATTCATTGATTTTTGCCATTGAAAAACGTCCAGAAATGATTGAAGCTACTGACTGAATGAAAGGAGCTGGCATCTCACTCTGTTTGAATCTTGTTTATCATGCTAAGAGGAGCAGGAAAAAGCAAAAAATTTCAGAATTGCACCTTGCAATGCGGAGAAATTACTGTTTGTGCATTTACAATATTCATTGATTTTTGCCATTGAAAAACGTCCAGAAATGATTGAAGCTACTGACTGAATGAAAGGAGCTGGCATCTCACTCTCTTTGAATCTTCTTTATCATGCTAAGAGGAGCAGGAAAAAGCAAAAAATTTCAGAATTGCACCTTTCAATGCGGAGAAATTACTGTTTGTGCATTTACAATATTCATTGATTTTTGCCATTGAAAAATATCATGTTATTCATATACCAGAAATGTTTGAAGCTACTGACTGAATGAAAGGAGCTGGCATCTCACTCTCTTTGAATCTTCTTTATCATGCTAAGAGGAGCAGGAAAAAGCAAAAAATTTCAGAATTGCACCTTGCAATGCGGAGAAATTACTGTTTGTGCATTTACAATATTCATTGATTTTTGCCATTGAAAAACGTCCAGAAATGATTGAAGCTACTGACTGAATGAAAGGAGCTGGCATCTCACTCTCTTTGAATCTTGTTTATCATGCTAAGAGGAGCAGGAAAAAGCAAAAAATTTCAGAATTGCACCTTGCAATGCGGAGAAATTACTGTTTGTGCATTTACAATATTCATTGATTTTTGCCATTGAAAAACGTCCAGAAATGATTGAAGCTACTTACTGAATGAAAGGAGCTGGCATCTCACTCTCTTTGAATCTTCTTTATCATGCTAAGAGGAGCAGGAAAAAGCAAAAAATTTCAGAATTGCACCTTGCAATGCGGAGAAATTACTGTTTGTGCATTTACAATATTCATTGATTTTTGCCATTGAAAAACATCATGTTATTCATATACCAGAAATGTTTGAAGCTACTGACTGAATGAAAGGAGCTGGCATCTCACTCTCTTTGAATCTTCTTTATCATGCTAAGAGGAGCAGGAAAAAGCAAAAAATTTCAGAATTGCACCTTGCAATGCGGAGAAATTACTGTTTGTGCATTTACAATATTCATTGATTTTTGCCATTGAAAAACGTCCAGAAATGATTGAAGCTACTGACTGAATGAAAGGAGCTGGCATCTCACTCTCTTTGAATCTTCTTTATCATGCTAAGAGGAGCAGGAAAAAGCAAAAAATTTCAGAATTGCACCTTGCAATGCGGAGAAATTACTGTTTGTGCATTTACAATATTCAGTGATTTTTGCCATTGAAAAACATCATGTTATTCATATACCAGAAATGTTTGAAGCTACTGACTGAATGAAAGGAGCTGGCATCTCACTCTCTTTGAATCTTCTTTATCATGCTAAGAGGAGCAGGAAAAAGCAAAAAATTTCAGAATTGCACCTTGCAATGCGGAGAAATTACTGTTTGTGCATTTACAATATTCATTGATTTTTGCCATTGAAAAACGTCCAGAAATGATTGAAGCTACTGACTGAATGAAAGGAGCTGGCATCTCACTCTCTTTGAATCTTGTTTATCATGCTAAGAGGAGCAGGAAAAAGCAAAAAATTTCAGAATTGCACCTTGCAATGCGGAGAAATTACTGTTTGTGCATTTACAATATTCATTGATTTTTGCCATTGAAAAACGTCCAGAAATGATTGAAGCTACTGACTGAATGAAAGGAGCTGGCATCTCACTCTCCTTGAATCTTCTTTATCATGCTCAGAGGAGCAGGAAAAAGCAAAAAATTTCAGAATTGCACCTTGCAATGCGGAGAAATTACTGTTTGTGCATTTACAATATTCATTGATTTTTGCCATTGAAAAACATCATGTTATTCATATACCAGAAATGTTTGAAGCTACTGACTGAATGAAAGGAGCTGGCATCTCACTCTCTTTGAATCTTCTTTATCATGCTAAGAGGAGCAGGAAAAAGCAAAAAATTTCAGAATTGCACCTTGCAATGCGGAGAAATTACTGTTTGTGCATTTACAATATTCATTGATTTTTGCCATTGAAAAACGTCCAGAAATGATTGAAGCTACTGACTGAATGAAAGGAGCTGGCATCTCACTCTCTTTGAATCTTCTTTATCATGCTAAGAGGAGCAGGAAAAAGCAAAAAATTTCAGAATTGCACCTTGCAATGCGGAGAAATTACTGTTTGTGCATTTACAATATTCATTGATTTTTGCCATTGAAAATCGTCCAGAAATGATTGAAGCTACTGACTGAATGAAAGGAGCTGGCATCTCACTCTCTTTGAATCTTGTTTATCTTGCTAAGAGGAGCAGGAAAAAGCAAAAAATTTCAGAATTGCACCTTGCAATGCGGAGAAATTACTGTTTGTACATTTACAATATTCATTGATTTTTGCCATTGAAAAACGTCCAGAAATGATTGAAGCTACTGACTGAATGAAAGGAGCTGGCATCTCACTCTCTTTGAATCTTCTTTATCATGCTAAGAGGAGCAGGAAAAAGCAAAAAATTTCAGAATTGCACCTTGCAATGCGGAGAAATTACTGTTTGTGCATTTACAATATTCATTGATTTTTGCCATTGAAAAACATCATGTTATTCATATACCAGAAATGTTTGAAGCTACTGACTGAATGAAAGGAGCTGGCATCTCACTCTCTTTGAATCTTCTTTATCATGCTAAGAGGAGCAGGAAAAAGCAAAAAATTTCAGAATTGCACCTTGCAATGCGGAGAAATTACTGTTTGTGCATTTACAATATTCATTGATTTTTGCCATTGAAAAACGTCCAGAAATGATTGAAGCTACTGACTGAATGAAAGGAGCTGGCATCTCACTCTCTTTGAATCTTCTTTATCATGCTAAGAGGAGCAGGAAAAAGCAAAAAATTTCAGAATTGCACCTTGCAATGCGGAGAAATTACTGTTTGTGCATTTACAATATTCATTGATTTTTGCCATTGAAAAACGTCCAGAAATGATTGAAGCTACTTACTGAATGAAAGGAGCTGGCATCTCACTCTCTTTGAATCTTCTTTATCATGCTAAGAGGAGCAGGAAAAAGCAAAAAATTTCAGAATTGCACCTTGCAATGCGGAGAAATTACTGTTTGTGCATTTACAATATTCATTGATTTTTGCCATTGAAAAACATCCAGAAATGATTGAAGCTACTGACTGAATGAAAGGAGCTGGCATCTCACTCTCTTTGAATCTTGTTTATCTTGCTAAGAGGAGCAGGAAAAAGCAAAAAATTTCAGAATTGCACCTTGCAATGCGGAGAAATTACTGTTTGTGCATTTACAATATTCATTGATTTTTGCCATTGAAAAACGTCCAGAAATGATTGAAGCTACTGACTGAATGAAAGGAGCTGGCATCTCACTCTCTTGGAATCTTCTTTATCATGCTAAGAGGAGCAGGAAAAAGCAAAAAATTTCAGAATTGCACCTTGCAATGCGGAGAAATTACTGTTTGTGCATTTACAATATTCATTGATTTTTGGCATTGAAAAACATCATGTTATTCATATACCAGAAATGTTTGAAGCTACTGACTGAATGAAAGGAGCTGGCATCTCACTCTCTTGGAATCTTCTTTATCATGCTAAGAGGAGCAGAAAAAAGCAAAAAATTTCAGAATTGCACCTTGCAATGCGGAGAAATTACTGTTTGTGCATTTACAATATTCATTGATTTTTGCCATTGAAAAACGTCCAGAAATGATTGAAGCTACTGACTGAATGAAAGGAGCTGGCATCTCACTCTGTTTGAATCTTGTTTATCATGCTAAGAGGAGCAGGAAAAAGCAAAAAATTTCAGAATTGCACCTTGCAATGCGGAGAAATTACTGTTTGTGCATTTACAATATTCATTGATTTTTGCCATTGAAAAACGTCCAGAAATGATTGAAGCTACTGACTGAATGAAAGGAGCTGGCATCTCACTCTCTTTGAATCTTCTTTATCATGCTAAGAGGAGCAGGAAAAAGCAAAAAATTTCAGAATTGCACCTTTCAATGCGGAGAAATTACTGTTTGTGCATTTACAATATTCATTGATTTTTGCCATTGAAAAATATCATGTTATTCATATACCAGAAATGTTTGAAGCTACTGACTGAATGAAAGGAGCTGGCATCTCACTCTCTTTGAATCTTCTTTATCATGCTAAGAGGAGCAGGAAAAAGCAAAAAATTTCAGAATTGCACCTTGCAATGCGGAGAAATTACTGTTTGTGCATTTACAATATTCATTGATTTTTGCCATTGAAAAACGTCCAGAAATGATTGAAGCTACTGACTGAATGAAAGGAGCTGGCATCTCACTCTCTTTGAATCTTGTTTATCATGCTAAGAGGAGCAGGAAAAAGCAAAAAATTTCAGAATTGCACCTTGCAATGCGGAGAAATTACTGTTTGTGCATTTACAATATTCATTGATTTTTGCCATTGAAAAACGTCCAGAAATGATTGAAGCTACTTACTGAATGAAAGGAGCTGGCATCTCACTCTCTTTGAATCTTCTTTATCATGCTAAGAGGAGCAGGAAAAAGCAAAAAATTTCAGAATTGCACCTTGCAATGCAGAGAAATTACTGTTTGTGCATTTACAATATTCATTGATTTTTGCCATTGAAAAACATCATGTTATTCATATACCAGAAATGTTTGAAGCTACTGACTGAATGAAAGGAGCTGGCATCTCACTCTCTTTGAATCTTCTTTATCATGCTAAGAGGAGCAGAAAAAAGCAAAAAATTTAAGAATTGCACCTTGCAATGCGGAGAAATTACTGTTTGTGCATTTACAATATTCATTGATTTTTGCCTTTGAAAAACGTCCAGAAATGATTGAAGCTACTGACTGAATGAAAGGAGCTGGCATCTCAATCTCTTTGAATCTTCTTTATCATGCTAAGAGGAGCAGGAAAAGGCAAAAAATTTCAAAATTGCACCTTGCAATGCGGAGAAATTACTGTTTGTGCATTTACAATATTCATTGATTTTTGCCATTGAAAAACATCATGTTATTCATATACCAGAAATGTTTGAAGCTACTGACTGAATGAAAGGAGCTGGCATCTCACTCTCTTTGAATCTTCTTTATCATGCTAAGAGGAGCAGGAAAAAGCAAAAAATTTCAGAATTGCACCTTGCAATGCGGAGAAATTACTGTTTGTGCATTTACAATATTCATTGATTTTTGCCATTGAAAAACGTCCAGAAATGATTGAAGCTACTGACTGAATGAAAGGAGCTGGCATCTCACTCTCTTTGAATCTTCTTTATCATGCTAAGAGGAGCAGGAAAAAGCAAAAAATTTCAGAATTGCACCTTGCAATGCGGAGAAATTACTGTTTGTGCATTTACAATATTCATTGATTTTTGCCATTGAAAAACATCCAGAAATGATTGAAGCTACTGACTGAATGAAAGGAGCTGGCATCTCACTCTCTTTGAATCTTCTTTATCATGCTAAGAGGAGCAGGAAAAAGCAAAAAATTTCAGAATTGCACCTTGCAATGCGGAGAAATTACTGTTTGTGCATTTACAATATTCATTGATTTTTGCCATTGAAAAACGTCCAGAAATGATTGAAGCTACTGACTGAATGAAAGGAGCTGGCATCTCACTCTCTTTGAATCTTGTTTATCTTGCTAAGAGGAGCAGGAAAAAGCAAAAAATTTCAGAATTGCACCTTGCAATGCGGAGAAATTACTGTTTGTGCATTTACAATATTCATTGATTTTTGCCATTGAAAAACGTCCAGAAATGATTGAAGCTACTGACTGAATGAAAGGAGCTGGCATCTCACTCTCTTTGAATCTTCTTTATCATGCTAAGAGGAGCAGGAAAAAGCAAAAAATTTCAGAATTGCACCTTGCAATGCGGAGAAATTACTGTTTGTGCATTTACAATATTCATTGATTTTTGCCATTGAAAAACATCATGTTATTCATATACCAGAAATGTTTGAAGCTACTGACTGAATGAAAGGAGCTGGCATCTCACTCTCTTTGAATCTTCTTTATCATGCTAAGAGGAGCAGAAAAAAGCAAAAAATTTCAGAATTGCACCTTGCAATGCGGAGAAATTACTGTTTGTGCATTTACAATATTCATTGATTTTTGCCATTGAAAAACGTCCAGAAATGATTGAAGCTACTGACTGAATGAAAGGAGCTGGCATCTCACTCTGTTTGAATCTTGTTTATCATGCTAAGAGGAGCAGGAAAAAGCAAAAAATTTCAGAATTGCACCTTGCAATGCGGAGAAATTACTGTTTGTGCATTTACAATATTCATTGATTTTTGCCATTGAAAAACGTCCAGAAATGATTGAAGCTACTGACTGAATGAAAGGAGCTGGCATCTCACTCTCTTTGAATCTTCTTTATCATGCTAAGAGGAGCAGGAAAAAGCAAAAAATTTCAGAATTGCACCTTTCAATGCGGAGAAATTACTGTTTGTGCATTTACAATATTCATTGATTTTTGCCATTGAAAAATATCATGTTATTCATATACCAGAAATGTTTGAAGCTACTGACTGAATGAAAGGAGCTGGCATCTCACTCTCTTTGAATCTTCTTTATCATGCTAAGAGGAGCAGGAAAAAGCAAAAAATTTCAGAATTGCACCTTGCAATGCGGAGAAATTACTGTTTGTGCATTTACAATATTCATTGATTTTTGCCATTGAAAAACGTCCAGAAATGATTGAAGCTACTGACTGAATGAAAGGAGCTGGCATCTCACTCTCTTTGAATCTTGTTTATCATGCTAAGAGGAGCAGGAAAAAGCAAAAAATTTCAGAATTGCACCTTGCAATGCGGAGAAATTACTGTTTGTGCATTTACAATATTCATTGATTTTTGCCATTGAAAAACGTCCAGAAATGATTGAAGCTACTTACTGAATGAAAGGAACTGGCATCTCACTCTCTTTGAATCTTCTTTATCATGCTAAGAGGAGCAGGAAAAAGCAAAAAATTTCAGAATTGCACCTTGCAATGCGGAGAAATTACTGTTTGTGCATTTACAATATTCATTGATTTTTGCCATTGAAAAACATCATGTTATTCATATACCAGAAATGTTTGAAGCTACTGACTGAATGAAAGGAGCTGGCATCTCACTCTCTTTGAATCTTCTTTATCATGCTAAGAGGAGCAGGAAAAAGCAAAAAATTTCAGAATTGCACCTTGCAATGCGGAGAAATTACTGTTTGTGCATTTACAATATTCATTGATTTTTGCCATTGAAAAACGTCCAGAAATGATTGAAGCTACTGACTGAATGAAAGGAGCTGGCATCTCACTCTCTTTGAATCTTCTTTATCATGCTAAGAGGAGCAGGAAAAAGCAAAAAATTTCAGAATTGCACCTTGCAATGCGGAGAAATTACTGTTTGTGCATTTACAATATTCATTGATTTTTGCCATTGAAAAACGTCCAGAAATGATTGAAGCTACTGACTGAATGAAAGGAGCTGGCATCTCACTCTCTTTGAATCTTCTTTATCATGCTAAGAGGAGCAGGAAAAAGCAAAAAATTTCAGAATTGCACCTTGCAATGCGGAGAAATTACTGTTTGTGCATTTAAAATATTCATTGATTTTTGCCATTGAAAAACGTCCAGAAATGATTGAAGCTACTGACTGAATGAAAGGAGCTGGCATCTCACTCTCTTTGAATCTTGTTTATCTTGCTAAGAGGAGCAGGAAAAAGCAAAAAATTTCAGAATTGCACCTTGCAATGCGGAGAAATTACTGTTTGTGCATTTACAATATTCATTGATTTTTGCCATTGAAAAACGTCCAGAAATGATTGAAGCTACTGACTGAATGAAAGGAGCTGGCATCTCACTCTCTTTGAATCTTCTTTATCATGCTAAGAGGAGCAGGAAAAAGCAAAAAATTTCAGAATTGCACCTTGCAATGCGGAGAAATTACTGTTTGTGCATTTACAATATTCATTGATTTTTGCCATTGAAAAACATCATGTTATTCATATACCAGAAATGTTTGAAGCTACTGACTGAATGAAAGGAGCTGGCATCTCACTCTCTTTGAATCTTCTTTATCATGCTAAGAGGAGCAGAAAAAAGCAAAAAATTTCAGAATTGCACCTTGCAATGCGGAGAAATTACTGTTTGTGCATTTACAATATTCATTGATTTTTGCCATTGAAAAACGTCCAGAAATGATTGAAGCTACTGACTGAATGAAAGGAGCTGGCATCTCACTCTGTTTGAATCTTGTTTATCATGCTAAGAGGAGCAGGAAAAAGCAAAAAATTTCAGAATTGCACCTTGCAATGCGGAGAAATTACTGTTTGTGCATTTACAATATTCATTGATTTTTGCCATTGAAAAACGTCCAGAAATGATTGAAGCTACTGACTGAATGAAAGGAGCTGGCATCTCACTCTCTTTGAATCTTCTTTATCATGCTAAGAGGAGCAGGAAAAAGCAAAAAATTTCAGAATTGCACCTTTCAATGCGGAGAAATTACTGTTTGTGCATTTACAATATTCATTGATTTTTGCCATTGAAAAATATCATGTTATTCATATACCAGAAATGTTTGAAGCTACTGACTGAATGAAAGGAGCTGGCATCTCACTCTCTTTGAATCTTCTTTATCATGCTAAGAGGAGCAGGAAAAAGCAAAAAATTTCAGAATTGCACCTTGCAATGCGGAGAAATTACTGTTTGTGCATTTACAATATTCATTGATTTTTGCCATTGAAAAACGTCCAGAAATGATTGAAGCTACTGACTGAATGAAAGGAGCTGGCATCTCACTCTCTTTGAATCTTGTTTATCATGCTAAGAGGAGCAGGAAAAAGCAAAAAATTTCAGAATTGCACCTTGCAATGCGGAGAAATTACTGTTTGTGCATTTACAATATTCATTGATTTTTGCCATTGAAAAACGTCCAGAAATGATTGAAGCTACTTACTGAATGAAAGGAGCTGGCATCTCACTCTCTTTGAATCTTCTTTATCATGCTAAGAGGAGCAGGAAAAAGCAAAAAATTTCAGAATTGCACCTTGCAATGCGGAGAAATTACTGTTTGTGCATTTACAATATTCATTGATTTTTGCCATTGAAAAACATCATGTTATTCATATACCAGAAATGTTTGAAGCTACTGACTGAATGAAAGGAGCTGGCATCTCACTCTCTTTGAATCTTCTTTATCATGCTAAGAGGAGCAGGAAAAAGCAAAAAATTTCAGAATTGCACCTTGCAATGCGGAGAAATTACTGTTTGTGCATTTACAATATTCATTGATTTTTGCCATTGAAAAACGTCCAGAAATGATTGAAGCTACTGACTGAATGAAAGGAGCTGGCATCTCACTCTCTTTGAATCTTCTTTATCATGCTAAGAGGAGCAGGAAAAAGCAAAAAATTTCAGAATTGCACCTTGCAATGCGGAGAAATTACTGTTTGTGCATTTACAATATTCAGTGATTTTTGCCATTGAAAAACATCATGTTATTCATATACCAGAAATGTTTGAAGCTACTGACTGAATGAAAGGAGCTGGCATCTCACTCTCTTTGAATCTTCTTTATCATGCTAAGAGGAGCAGGAAAAAGCAAAAAATTTCAGAATTGCACCTTGCAATGCGGAGAAATTACTGTTTGTGCATTTACAATATTCATTGATTTTTGCCATTGAAAAACGTCCAGAAATGATTGAAGCTACTGACTGAATGAAAGGAGCTGGCATCTCACTCTCTTTGAATCTTGTTTATCATGCTAAGAGGAGCAGGAAAAAGCAAAAAATTTCAGAATTGCACCTTGCAATGCGGAGAAATTACTGTTTGTGCATTTACAATATTCATTGATTTTTGCCATTGAAAAACGTCCAGAAATGATTGAAGCTACTGACTGAATGAAAGGAGCTGGCATCTCACTCTCCTTGAATCTTCTTTATCATGCTCAGAGGAGCAGGAAAAAGCAAAAAATTTCAGAATTGCACCTTGCAATGCGGAGAAATTACTGTTTGTGCATTTACAATATTCATTGATTTTTGCCATTGAAAAACATCATGTTATTCATATACCAGAAATGTTTGAAGCTACTGACTGAATGAAAGGAGCTGGCATCTCACTCTCTTTGAATCTTCTTTATCATGCTAAGAGGAGCAGGAAAAAGCAAAAAATTTCAGAATTGCACCTTGCAATGTGGAGAAATTACTGTTTGTGCATTTACAATATTCATTGATTTTTGCCATTGAAAAACGTCCAGAAATGATTGAAGCTACTGACTGAATGAAAGGAGCTGGCATCTCACTCTCTTTGAATCTTCTTTATCATGCTAAGAGGAGCAGGAAAAAGCAAAAAATTTCAGAATTGCACCTTGCAATGCGGAGAAATTACTGTTTGTGCATTTACAATATTCATTGATTTTTGCCATTGAAAATCGTCCAGAAATGATTGAAGCTACTGACTGAATGAAAGGAGCTGGCATCTCACTCTCTTTGAATCTTGTTTATCTTGCTAAGAGGAGCAGGAAAAAGCAAAAAATTTCAGAATTGCACCTTGCAATGCGGAGAAATTACTGTTTGTACATTTACAATATTCATTGATTTTTGCCATTGAAAAACGTCCAGAAATGATTGAAGCTACTGACTGAATGAAAGGAGCTGGCATCTCACTCTCTTTGAATCTTCTTTATCATGCTAAGAGGAGCAGGAAAAAGCAAAAAATTTCAGAATTGCACCTTGCAATGCGGAGAAATTACTGTTTGTGCATTTACAATATTCATTGATTTTTGCCATTGAAAAACATCATGTTATTCATATACCAGAAATGTTTGCAGCTACTGACTGAATGAAAGGAGCTGGCATCTCACTCTCTTTGAATCTTCTTTATCATGCTAAGAGGAGCAGGAAAAAGCAAAAAATTTCAGAATTGCACCTTGCAATGCGGAGAAATTACTGTTTGTGCATTTACAATATTCATTGATTTTTGCCATTGAAAAACATCATGTTATTCATATACCAGAAATGTTTGAAGCTACTGACTGAATGAAAGGAGCTGGCATCTCACTCTCTTTGAATCTTCTTTATCATGCTAAGAGGAGCAGGAAAAAGCAAAAAATTTCAGAATTGCACCTTGCAATGCGGAGAAATTACTGTTTGTGCATTTACAATATTCATTGATTTTTGCCATTGAAAAACGTCCAGAAATGATTGAAGCTACTGACTGAATGAAAGGAGCTGGCATCTCACTCTCTTTGAATCTTCTTTATCATGCTAAGAGGAGCAGGAAAAAGCAAAAAATTTCAGAATTGCACCTTGCAATGCGGAGAAATTACTGTTTGTGCATTTACAATATTCATTGATTTTTGCCATTGAAAAACGTCCAGAAATGATTGAAGCTACTTACTGAATGAAAGGAGCTGGCATCTCACTCTCTTTGAATCTTCTTTATCATGCTAAGAGGAGCAGGAAAAAGCAAAAAATTTCAGAATTGCACCTTGCAATGCGGAGAAATTACTGTTTGTGCATTTACAATATTCATTGATTTTTGCCATTGAAAAACGTCCAGAAATGATTGAAGCTACTGACTGAATGAAAGGAGCTGGCATCTCACTCTCTTTGAATCTTGTTTATCTTGCTAAGAGGAGCAGGAAAAAGCAAAAAATTTCAGAATTGCACCTTGCAATGCGGAGAAATTACTGTTTGTGCATTTACAATATTCATTGATTTTTGCCATTGAAAAACGTCCAGAAATGATTGAAGCTACTGACTGAATGAAAGGAGCTGGCATCTCACTCTCTTGGAATCTTCTTTATCATGCTAAGAGGAGCAGGAAAAAGCAAAAAATTTCAGAATTGCACCTTGCAATGCGGAGAAATTACTGTTTGTGCATTTACAATATTCATTGATTTTTGGCATTGAAAAACATCATGTTATTCATATACCAGAAATGTTTGAAGCTACTGACTGAATGAAAGGAGCTGGCATCTCACTCTCTTGGAATCTTCTTTATCATGCTAAGAGGAGCAGAAAAAAGCAAAAAATTTCAGAATTGCACCTTGCAATGCGGAGAAATTACTGTTTGTGCATTTACAATATTCATTGATTTTTGCCATTGAAAAACGTCCAGAAATGATTGAAGCTACTGACTGAATGAAAGGAGCTGGCATCTCACTCTGTTTGAATCTTGTTTATCATGCTAAGAGGAGCAGGAAAAAGCAAAAAATTTCAGAATTGCACCTTGCAATGCGGAGAAATTACTGTTTGTGCATTTACAATATTCATTGATTTTTGCCATTGAAAAACGTCCAGAAATGATTGAAGCTACTGACTGAATGAAAGGAGCTGGCATCTCACTCTCTTTGAATCTTCTTTATCATGCTAAGAGGAGCAGGAAAAAGCAAAAAATTTCAGAATTGCACCTTTCAATGCGGAGAAATTACTGTTTGTGCATTTACAATATTCATTGATTTTTGCCATTGAAAAATATCATGTTATTCATATACCAGAAATGTTTGAAGCTACTGACTGAATGAAAGGAGCTGGCATCTCACTCTCTTTGAATCTTCTTTATCATGCTAAGAGGAGCAGGAAAAAGCAAAAAATTTCAGAATTGCACCTTGCAATGCGGAGAAATTACTGTTTGTGCATTTACAATATTCATTGATTTTTGCCATTGAAAAACGTCCAGAAATGATTGAAGCTACTGACTGAATGAAAGGAGCTGGCATCTCACTCTCTTTGAATCTTGTTTATCATGCTAAGAGGAGCAGGAAAAAGCAAAAAATTTCAGAATTGCACCTTGCAATGCGGAGAAATTACTGTTTGTGCATTTACAATATTCATTGATTTTTGCCATTGAAAAACGTCAAGAAATGATTGAAGCTACTTACTGAATGAAAGGAGCTGGCATCTCACTCTCTTTGAATCTTCTTTATCATGCTAAGAGGAGCAGGAAAAAGCAAAAAATTTCAGAATTGCACCTTGCAATGCGGAGAAATTACTGTTTGTGCATTTGCAATATTCATTGATTTTTGCCATTGAAAAACATCATGTTATTCATATACCAGAAATGTTTGAAGCTACTGACTGAATGAAAGGAGCTGGCATCTCACTCTCTTTGAATCTTCTTTATCATGCTAAGAGGAGCAGGAAAAAGCAAAAAATTTCAGAATTGCACCTTGCAATGCGGAGAAATTACTGTTTGTGCATTTACAATATTCATTGATTTTTGCCATTGAAAATCGTCCAGAAATGATTGAAGCTACTGACTGAATGAAAGGAGCTGGCATCTCACTCTCTTTGAATCTTGTTTATCTTGCTAAGAGGAGCAGGAAAAAGCAAAAAATTTCAGAATTGCACCTTGCAATGCGGAGAAATTACTGTTTGTACATTTACAATATTCATTGATTTTTGCCATTGAAAAACGTCCAGAAATGATTGAAGCTACTGACTGAATGAAAGGAGCTGGCATCTCACTCTCTTTGAATCTTCTTTATCATGCTAAGAGGAGCAGGAAAAAGCAAAAAATTTCAGAATTGCACCTTGCAATGCGGAGAAATTACTGTTTGTGCATTTACAATATTCATTGATTTTTGCCATTGAAAAACATCATGTTATTCATATACCAGAAATGTTTGAAGCTACTGACTGAATGAAAGGAGCTGGCATCTCACTCTCTTTGAATCTTCTTTATCATGCTAAGAGGAGCAGGAAAAAGCAAAAAATTTCAGAATTGCACCTTGCAATGCGGAGAAATTACTGTTTGTGCATTTACAATATTCATTGATTTTTGCCATTGAAAAACATCATGTTATTCATATACCAGAAATGTTTGAAGCTACTGACTGAATGAAAGGAGCTGGCATCTCACTCTCTTTGAATCTTCTTTATCATGCTAAGAGGAGCAGGAAAAAGCAAAAAATTTCAGAATTGCACCTTGCAATGCGGAGAAATTACTGTTTGTGCATTTACAATATTCATTGATTTTTGCCATTGAAAAACGTCCAGAAATGATTGAAGCTACTGACTGAATGAAAGGAGCTGGCATCTCACTCTCTTTGAATCTTCTTTATCATGCTAAGAGGAGCAGGAAAAAGCAAAAAATTTCAGAATTGCACCTTGCAATGCGGAGAAATTACTGTTTGTGCATTTACAATATTCATTGATTTTTGCCATTGAAAAACGTCCAGAAATGATTGAAGCTACTGACTGAATGAAAGGAGCTGGCATCTCACTCTCTTTGAATCTTCTTTATCATGCTAAGAGGAGCAGGAAAAAGCAAAAAATTTCAGAATTGCACCTTGCAATGCGGAGAAATTACTGTTTGTGCATTTACAATATTCATTGATTTTTGCCATTGAAAAACATCCAGAAATGATTGAAGCTACTGACTGAATGAAAGGAGCTGGCATCTCACTCTCTTTGAATCTTGTTTATCTTGCTAAGAGGAGCAGGAAAAAGCAAAAAATTTCAGAATTGCACCTTGCAATGCGGAGAAATTACTGTTTGTGCATTTACAATATTCATTGATTTTTGCCATTGAAAAACGTCCAGAAATGATTGAAGCTACTGACTGAATGAAAGGAGCTGGCATCTCACTCTCTTTGAATCTTCTTTATCATGCTAAGAGGAGCAGGAAAAAGCAAAAAATTTCAGAATTGCACCTTGCAATGCGGAGAAATTACTGTTTGTGCATTTACAATATTCATTGATTTTTGCCATTGAAAAACATCATGTTATTCATATACCAGAAATGTTTGAAGCTACTGACTGAATGAAAGGAGCTGGCATCTCACTCTCTTGGAATCTTCTTTATCATGCTAAGAGGAGCAGGAAAAAGCAAAAAATTTCAGAATTGCACCTTGCAATGCGGAGAAATTACTGTTTGTGCATTTACAATATTCATTGATTTTTGCCATTGAAAAACATCATGTTATTCATATACCAGAAATGTTTGAAGCTACTGACTGAATGAAAGGAGCTGGCATCTCACTCTCTTTGAATCTTCTTTATCATGCTAAGAGGAGCAGGAAAAAGCAAAAAATTTCAGAATTGCACCTTGCAATGCGGAGAAATTACTGTTTGTGCATTTACAATATTCATTGATTTTTGCCATTGAAAAACGTCCAGAAATGATTGAAGCTACTGACTGAATGAAAGGAGCTGGCATCTCACTCTCTTTGAATCTTCTTTATCATGCTAAGAGGAGCAGGAAAAAGCAAAAAATTTCAGAATTGCACCTTGCAATGCGGAGAAATTACTGTTTGTGCATTTACAATATTCATTGATTTTTGCCATTGAAAAACGTCCAGAAATGATTGAAGCTACTGACTGAATGAAAGGAGCTGGCATCTCACTCTCTTTGAATCTTCTTTATCATGCTAAGAGGAGCAGGAAAAAGCAAAAAATTTCAGAATTGCACCTTGCAATGCGGAGAAATTACTGTTTGTGCATTTACAATATTCATTGATTTTTGCCATTGAAAAACGTCCAGAAATGATTGAAGCTACTGACTGAATGAAAGGAGCTGGCATCTCACTCTCTTTGAATCTTGTTTATCTTGCTAAGAGGAGCAGGAAAAAGCAAAAAATTTCAGAATTGCACCTTGCAATGCGGAGAAATTACTGTTTGTGCATTTACAATATTCATTGATTTTTGCCATTGAAAAACGTCCAGAAATGATTGAAGCTACTGACTGAATGAAAGGAGCTGGCATCTCACTCTCTTTGAATCTTCTTTATCATGCTAAGAGGAGCAGGAAAAAGCAAAAAATTTCAGAATTGCACCTTGCAATGCGGAGAAATTACTGTTTGTGCATTTACAATATTCATTGATTTTTGCCATTGAAAAACATCATGTTATTCACATACCAGAAATGTTTGAAGCTACTGACTGAATGAAAGGAGCTGGCATCTCACTCTCTTGGAATCTTCTTTATCATGCTAAGAGGAGCAGAAAAAAGCAAAAAATTTCAGAATTGCACCTTGCAATGCGGAGAAATTACTGTTTGTGCATTTACAATATTCATTGATTTTTGCCATTGAAAAACGTCCAGAAATGATTGAAGCTACTGACTGAATGAAAGGAGCTGGCATCTCACTCTGTTTGAATCTTGTTTATCATGCTAAGAGGAGCAGGAAAAAGCAAAAAATTTCAGAATTGCACCTTGCAATGCGGAGAAATTACTGTTTGTGCATTTACAATATTCATTGATTTTTGCCATTGAAAAACGTCCAGAAATGATTGAAGCTACTGACTGAATGAAAGGAGCTGGCATCTCACTCTCTTTGAATCTTCTTTATCATGCTAAGAGGAGCAGGAAAAAGCAAAAAATTTCAGAATTGCACCTTTCAATGCGGAGAAATTACTGTTTGTGCATTTACAATATTCATTGATTTTTGCCATTGAAAAATATCATGTTATTCATATACCAGAAATGTTTGAAGCTACTGACTGAATGAAAGGAGCTGGCATCTCACTCTCTTTGAATCTTCTTTATCATGCTAAGAGGAGCAGGAAAAAGCAAAAAATTTCAGAATTGCACCTTGCAATGCGGAGAAATTACTGTTTGTGCATTTACAATATTCATTGATTTTTGCCATTGAAAAACGTCCAGAAATGATTGAAGCTACTGACTGAATGAAAGGAGCTGGCATCTCACTCTCTGTGAATCTTGTTTATCATGCTAAGAGGAGCAGGAAAAAGCAAAAAATTTCAGAATTGCACCTTGCAATGCGGAGAAATTACTGTTTGTGCATTTACAATATTCATTGATTTTTGCCATTGAAAAACGTCCAGAAATGATTGAAGCTACTTACTGAATGAAAGGAGCTGGCATCTCACTCTCTTTGAATCTTCTTTATCATGCTAAGAGGAGCAGGAAAAAGCAAAAAATTTCAGAATTGCACCTTGCAATGCGGAGAAATTACTGTTTGTGCATTTACAATATTCATTGATTTTTGCCATTGAAAAACATCATGTTATTCATATACCAGAAATGTTTGAAGCTACTGACTGAATGAAAGGAGCTGGCATCTCACTCTCTTTGAATCTTCTTTATCATGCTAAGAGGAGCAGGAAAAAGCAAAAAATTTCAGAATTGCACCTTGCAATGCGGAGAAATTACTGTTTGTGCATTTACAATATTCATTGATTTTTGCCATTGAAAAACGTCCAGAAATGATTGAAGCTACTGACTGAATGAAAGGAGCTGGCATCTCACTCTCTTTGAATCTTCTTTATCATGCTAAGAGGAGCAGGAAAAAGCAAAAAATTTCAGAATTGCACCTTGCAATGCGGAGAAATTACTGTTTGTGCATTTACAATATTCAGTGATTTTTGCCATTGAAAAACATCATGTTATTCATATACCAGAAATGTTTGAAGCTACTGACTGAATGAAAGGAGCTGGCATCTCACTCTCTTTGAATCTTCTTTATCATGCTAAGAGGAGCAGGAAAAAGCAAAAAATTTCAGAATTGCACCTTGCAATGCGGAGAAATTACTGTTTGTGCATTTACAATATTCATTGATTTTTGCCATTGAAAAACGTCCAGAAATGATTGAAGCTACTGACTGAATGAAAGGAGCTGGCATCTCACTCTCTTTGAATCTTGTTTATCATGCTAAGAGGAGCAGGAAAAAGCAAAAAATTTCAGAATTGCACCTTGCAATGCGGAGAAATTACTGTTTGTGCATTTACAATATTCATTGATTTTTGCCATTGAAAAACGTCCAGAAATGATTGAAGCTACTGACTGAATGAAAGGAGCTGGCATCTCACTCTCCTTGAATCTTCTTTAACATGCTCAGAGGAGCAGGAAAAAGCAAAAAATTTCAGAATTGCACCTTGCAATGCGGAGAAATTACTGTTTGTGCATTTACAATATTCATTGATTTTTGCCATTGAAAAACATCATGTTATTCATATACCAGAAATGTTTGAAGCTACTGACTGAATGAAAGGAGCTGGCATCTCACTCTCTTTGAATCTTCTTTATCATGCTAAGAGGAGCAGGAAAAAGCAAAAAATTTCAGAATTGCACCTTGCAATGCGGAGAAATTACTGTTTGTGCATTTACAATATTCATTGATTTTTGCCATTGAAAAACGTCCAGAAATGATTGAAGCTACTGACTGAATGAAAGGAGCTGGCATCTCACTCTCTTTGAATCTTCTTTATCATGCTAAGAGGAGCAGGAAAAAGCAAAAAATTTCAGAATTGCACCTTGCAATGCGGAGAAATTACTGTTTGTGCATTTACATTATTCATTGATTTTTGCCATTGAAAATCGTCCAGAAATGATTGAAGCTACTGACTGAATGAAAGGAGCTGGCATTTCACTCTCTTTGAATCTTCTTTATCATGCTAAGAGGAGCAGGAAAAAGCAAAAAATTTCAGAATTGCACCTTGCAATGCGGAGAAATTACTGTTTGTGCATTTACAATATTCATTGATTTTTGCCATTGAAAAACGTCCAGAAATGATTGAAGCTACTGACTGAATGAAAGGAGCTGGCATCTCACTCTCTTTGAATCTTCTTTATCATGCTAAGAGGAGCAGGAAAAAGCAAAAAATTTCAGAATTGCACCTTGCAATGCGGAGAAATTACTGTTTGTGCATTTACAATATTCATTGATTTTTGCCATTGAAAAACATCCAGAAATGATTGAAGCTACTGACTGAATGAAAGGAGCTGGCATCTCACTCTCTTTGAATCTTGTTTATCTTGCTAAGAGGAGCAGGAAAAAGCAAAAAATTTCAGAATTGCACCTTGCAATGCGGAGAAATTACTGTTTGTGCATTTACAATATTCATTGATTTTTGCCATTGAAAAACGTCCAGAAATGATTGAAGCTACTGACTGAATGAAAGGAGCTGGCATCTCACTCTCTTTGAATCTTCTTTATCATGCTAAGAGGAGCAGGAAAAAGCAAAAAATTTCAGAATTGCACCTTGCAATGCGGAGAAATTACTGTTTGTGCATTTACAATATTCATTGATTTTTGCCATTGAAAAACATCATGTTATTCATATACCAGAAATGTTTGAAGCTACTGACTGAATGAAAGGAGCTGGCATCTCACTCTCTTGGAATCTTCTTTATCATGCTAAGAGGAGCAGGAAAAAGCAAAAAATTTCAGAATTGCACCTTGCAATGCGGAGAAATTACTGTTTGTGCATTTACAATATTCATTGATTTTTGCCATTGAAAAACATCATGTTATTCATATACCAGAAATGTTTGAAGCTACTGACTGAATGAAAGGAGCTGGCATCTCACTCTCTTTGAATCTTCTTTATCATGCTAAGAGGAGCAGGAAAAAGCAAAAAATTTCAGAATTGCACCTTGCAATGCGGAGAAATTACTGTTTGTGCATTTACAATATTCATTGATTTTTGCCATTGAAAAACGTCCAGAAATGATTGAAGCTACTGACTGAATGAAAGGAGCTGGCATCTCACTCTCTTTGAATCTTCTTTATCATGCTAAGAGGAGCAGGAAAAAGCAAAAAATTTCAGAATTGCACCTTGCAATGCGGAGAAATTACTGTTTGTGCATTTACAATATTCATTGATTTTTGCCATTGAAAAACGTCCAGAAATGATTGAAGCTACTGACTGAATGAAAGGAGCTGGCATCTCACTCTCTTTGAATCTTCTTTATCATGCTAAGAGGAGCAGGAAAAAGCAAAAAATTTCAGAATTGCACCTTGCAATGCGGAGAAATTACTGTTTGTGCATTTACAATATTCATTGATTTTTGCCATTGAAAAACGTCCAGAAATGATTGAAGCTACTGACTGAATGAAAGGAGCTGGCATCTCACTCTCTTTGAATCTTGTTTATCTTGCTAAGAGGAGCAGGAAAAAGCAAAAAATTTCAGAATTGCACCTTGCAATGCGGAGAAATTACTGTTTGTGCATTTACAATATTCATTGATTTTTGCCATTGAAAAACGTCCAGAAATGATTGAAGCTACTGACTGAATGAAAGGAGCTGGCATCTCACTCTCTTTGAATCTTCTTTATCATGCTAAGAGGAGCAGGAAAAAGCAAAAAATTTCAGAATTGC
This sequence comes from Phyllobates terribilis, assembly GCF_046119375.1. Lineage (NCBI taxonomy): Eukaryota > Metazoa > Chordata > Amphibia > Anura > Dendrobatidae > Phyllobates > Phyllobates terribilis. Next base: position 445,608 of record NW_027363274.1, read on the forward strand.
ACCTTGCAATGCGGAGAAATTACTGTTTGTGCATTTACAATATTCATTGATTTTTGCCATTGAAAAACATCATGTTATTCACATACCAGAAATGTTTGAAGCTACTGACTGAATGAAAGGAGCTGGCATCTCACTCTCTTGGAATCTTCTTTATCATGCTAAGAGGAGCAGAAAAAAGCAAAAAATTTCAGAATTGCACCTTGCAATGCGGAGAAATTACTGTTTGTGCATTTACAATATTCATTGATTTTTGCCATTGAAAAACGTCCAGAAATGATTGAAGCTACTGACTGAATGAAAGGAGCTGGCATCTCACTCTGTTTGAATCTTGTTTATCATGCTAAGAGGAGCAGGAAAAAGCAAAAAATTTCAGAATTGCACCTTGCAATGCGGAGAAATTACTGTTTGTGCATTTACAATATTCATTGATTTTTGCCATTGAAAAACGTCCAGAAATGATTGAAGCTACTGACTGAATGAAAGGAGCTGGCATCTCACTCTCTTTGAATCTTCTTTATCATGCTAAGAGGAGCAGGAAAAAGCAAAAAATTTCAGAATTGCACCTTTCAATGCGGAGAAATTACTGTTTGTGCATTTACAATATTCATTGATTTTTGCCATTGAAAAATATCATGTTATTCATATACCAGAAATGTTTGAAGCTACTGACTGAATGAAAGGAGCTGGCATCTCACTCTCTTTGAATCTTCTTTATCATGCTAAGAGGAGCAGGAAAAAGCAAAAAATTTCAGAATTGCACCTTGCAATGCGGAGAAATTACTGTTTGTGCATTTACAATATTCATTGATTTTTGCCATTGAAAAACGTCCAGAAATGATTGAAGCTACTGACTGAATGAAAGGAGCTGGCATCTCACTCTCTTTGAATCTTGTTTATCATGCTAAGAGGAGCAGGAAAAAGCAAAAAATTTCAGAATTGCACCTTGCAATGCGGAGAAATTACTGTTTGTGCATTTACAATATTCATTGATTTTTGCCATTGAAAAACGTCCAGAAATGATTGAAGCTACTTACTGAATGAAAGGAGCTGGCATCTCACTCTCTTTGAATCTTCTTTATCATGCTAAGAGGAGCAGGAAAAAGCAAAAAATTTCAGAATTGCACCTTGCAATGCGGAGAAATTACTGTTTGTGCATTTACAATATTCATTGATTTTTGCCATTGAAAAACATCATGTTATTCATATACCAGAAATGTTTGAAGCTACTGACTGAATGAAAGGAGCTGGCATCTCACTCTCTTTGAATCTTCTTTATCATGCTAAGAGGAGCAGGAAAAAGCAAAAAATTTCAGAATTGCACCTTGCAATGCGGAGAAATTACTGTTTGTGCATTTACAATATTCATTGATTTTTGCCATTGAAAAACGTCCAGAAATGATTGAAGCTACTGACTGAATGAAAGGAGCTGGCATCTCACTCTCTTTGAATCTTCTTTATCATGCTAAGAGGAGCAGGAAAAAGCAAAAAATTTCAGAATTGCACCTTGCAATGCGGAGAAATTACTGTTTGTGCATTTACAATATTCAGTGATTTTTGCCATTGAAAAACATCATGTTATTCATATACCAGAAATGTTTGAAGCTACTGACTGAATGAAAGGAGCTGGCATCTCACTCTCTTTGAATCTTCTTTATCATGCTAAGAGGAGCAGGAAAAAGCAAAAAATTTCAGAATTGCACCTTGCAATGCGGAGAAATTACTGTTTGTGCATTTACAATATTCATTGATTTTTGCCATTGAAAAACGTCCAGAAATGATTGAAGCTACTGACTGAATGAAAGGAGCTGGCATCTCACTCTCTTTGAATCTTGTTTATCATGCTAAGAGGAGCAGGAAAAAGCAAAAAATTTCAGAATTGCACCTTGCAATGCGGAGAAATTACTGTTTGTGCATTTACAATATTCATTGATTTTTGCCATTGAAAAACGTCCAGAAATGATTGAAGCTACTGACTGAATGAAAGGAGCTGGCATCTCACTCTCCTTGAATCTTCTTTATCATGCTCAGAGGAGCAGGAAAAAGCAAAAAATTTCAGAATTGCACCTTGCAATGCGGAGAAATTACTGTTTGTGCATTTACAATATTCATTGATTTTTGCCATTGAAAAACATCATGTTATTCATATACCAGAAATGTTTGAAGCTACTGACTGAATGAAAGGAGCTGGCATCTCACTCTCTTTGAATCTTCTTTATCATGCTAAGAGGAGCAGGAAAAAGCAAAAAATTTCAGAATTGCACCTTGCAATGCGGAGAAATTACTGTTTGTGCATTTACAATATTCATTGATTTTTGCCATTGAAAAACGTCCAGAAATGATTGAAGCTACTGACTGAATGAAAGGAGCTGGCATCTCACTCTCTTTGAATCTTCTTTATCATGCTAAGAGGAGCAGGAAAAAGCAAAAAATTTCAGAATTGCACCTTGCAATGCGGAGAAATTACTGTTTGTGCATTTACATTATTCATTGATTTTTGCCATTGAAAATCGTCCAGAAATGATTGAAGCTACTGACTGAATGAAAGGAGCTGGCATCTCACTCTCTTTGAATCTTGTTTATCTTGCTAAGAGGAGCAGGAAAAAGCAAAAAATTTCAGAATTGCAACTTGCAATGCGGAGAAATTACTGTTTGTACATTTACAATATTCATTGATTTTTGCCATTGAAAAACGTCCAGAAATGATTGAAGCTACTGACTGAATGAAAGGAGCTGGCATCTCACTCTCTTTGAATCTTCTTTATCATGCTAAGAGGAGCAGGAAAAAGCAAAAAATTTCAGAATTGCACCTTGCAATGCGGAGAAATTACTGTTTGTGCATTTACAATATTCATTGATTTTTGCCATTGAAAAACATCATGTTATTCATATACCAGAAATGTTTGAAGCTACTGACTGAATGAAAGGAGCTGGCATCTCACTCTCTTTGAATCTTCTTTATCATGCTAAGAGGAGCAGGAAAAAGCAAAAAATTTCAGAATTGCACCTTGCAATGCGGAGAAATTACTGTTTGTGCATTTACAATATTCATTGATTTTTGCCATTGAAAAACGTCCAGAAATGATTGAAGCTACTGACTGAATGAAAGGAGCTGGCATCTCACTCTCTTTGAATCTTCTTTATCATGCTAAGAGGAGCAGGAAAAAGCAAAAAATTTCAGAATTGCACCTTGCAATGCGGAGAAATTACTGTTTGTGCATTTACAATATTCATTGATTTTTGCCATTGAAAAACATCCAGAAATGATTGAAGCTACTGACTGAATGAAAGGAGCTGGCATCTCACTCTCTTTGAATCTTGTTTATCTTGCTAAGAGGAGCAGGAAAAAGCAAAAAATTTCTGAATTGCACCTTGCAATGCGGAGAAATTACTGTTTGTGCATTTACAATATTCATTGATTTTTGCCATTGAAAAACGTCCAGAAATGATTGAAGCTACTGACTGAATGAAAGGAGCTGGCATCTCACTCTCTTTGAATCTTCTTTATCATGCTAAGAGGAGCAGGAAAAAGCAAAAAATTTCAGAATTGCACCTTGCAATGCGGAGAAATTACTGTTTGTGCATTTACAATATTCATTGATTTTTGCCATTGAAAAACATCATGTTATTCATATACCAGAAATGTTTGAAGCTACTGACTGAATGAAAGGAGCTGGCATCTCACTCTCTTGGAATCTTCTTTATCATGCTAAGAGGAGCAGGAAAAAGCAAAAAATTTCAGAATTGCACCTTGCAATGCGGAGAAATTACTGTTTGTGCATTTACAATATTCATTGATTTTTGCCATTGAAAAACGTCCAGAAATGATTGAAGCTACTGACTGAATGAAAGGAGCTGGCATCTCACTCTCTTTGAATCTTCTTTATCATGCTAAGAGGAGCAGGAAAAAGCAAAAAATTTCAGAATTGCACCTTGCAATGCGGAGAAATTACTGTTTGTGCATTTACAATATTCATTGATTTTTGCCATTGAAAAACGTCCAGAAATGATTGAAGCTACTGACTGAATGAAAGGAGCTGGCATCTCACTCTCTTTGAATCTTCTTTATCATGCTAAGAGGAGCAGGAAAAAGCAAAAAATTTCAGAATTGCACCTTGCAATGCGGAGAAATTACTGTTTGTGCATTTACAATATTCATTGATTTTTGCCATTGAAAAACGTCCAGAAATGATTGAAGCTACTGACTGAATGAAAGGAGCTGGCATCTCACTCTCTTTGAATCTTGTTTATCTTGCTAAGAGGAGCAGGAAAAAGCAAAAAATTTCAGAATTGCACCTTGCAATGCGGAGAAATTACTGTTTGTGCATTTACAATATTCATTGATTTTTGCCATTGAAAAACGTCCAGAAATGATTGAAGCTACTGACTGAATGAAAGGAGCTGGCATCTCACTCTCTTTGAATCTTCTTTATCATGCTAAGAGGAGCAGGAAAAAGCAAAAAATTTCAGAATTGCACCTTGCAATGCGGAGAAATTACTGTTTGTGCATTTACAATATTCATTGATTTTTGCCATTGAAAAACATCATGTTATTCATATACCAGAAATGTTTGAAGCTACTGACTGAATGAAAGGAGCTGGCATCTCACTCTCTTGGAATCTTCTTTATCATGCTAAGAGGAGCAGAAAAAAGCAAAAAATTTCAGAATTGCACCTTGCAATGCGGAGAAATTACTGTTTGTGCATTTACAATATTCATTGATTTTTGCCATTGAAAAACGTCCAGAAATGATTGAAGCTACTGACTGAATGAAAGGAGCTGGCATCTCACTCTGTTTGAATCTTGTTTATCATGCTAAGAGGAGCAGGAAAAAGCAAAAAATTTCAGAATTGCACCTTGCAATGCGGAGAAATTACTGTTTGTGCATTTACAATATTCATTGATTTTTGCCATTGAAAAACGTCCAGAAATGATTGAAGCTACTGACTGAATGAAAGGAGCTGGCATCTCACTCTCTTTGAATCTTCTTTATCATGCTAAGAGGAGCAGGAAAAAGCAAAAAATTTCAGAATTGCACCTTTCAATGCGGAGAAATTACTGTTTCTGCATTTACAATATTCATTGATTTTTGCCATTGAAAAATATCATGTTATTCATATACCAGAAATGTTTGAAGCTACTGACTGAATGAAAGGAGCTGGCATCTCACTCTCTTTGAATCTTCTTTATCATGCTAAGAGGAGCAGGAAAAAGCAAAAAATTTCAGAATTGCACCTTGCAATGCGGAGAAATTACTGTTTGTGCATTTACAATATTCATTGATTTTTGCCATTGAAAAACGTCCAGAAATGATTGAAGCTACTGACTGAATGAAAGGAGCTGGCATCTCACTCTCTTTGAATCTTGTTTATCATGCTAAGAGGAGCAGGAAAAAGCAAAAAATTTCAGAATTGCACCTTGCAATGCGGAGAAATTACTGTTTGTGCATTTACAATATTCATTGATTTTTGCCATTGAAAAACGTCCAGAAATGATTGAAGCTACTTACTGAATGAAAGGAGCTGGCATCTCACTCTCTTTGAATCTTCTTTATCATGCTAAGAGGAGCAGGAAAAAGCAAAAAATTTCAGAATTGCACCTTGCAATGCGGAGAAATTACTGTTTGTGCATTTACAATATTCATTGATTTTTGCCATTGAAAAACATCATGTTATTCATATACCAGAAATGTTTGAAGCTACTGACTGAATGAAAGGAGCTGGCATCTCACTCTCTTTGAATCTTCTTTATCATGCTAAGAGGAGCAGGAAAAAGCAAAAAATTTCAGAATTGCACCTTGCAATGCGGAGAAATTACTGTTTGTGCATTTACAATATTCATTGATTTTTGCCATTGAAAAACGTCCAGAAATGATTGAAGCTACTGACTGAATGAAAGGAGCTGGCATCTCACTCTCTTTGAATCTTCTTTATCATGCTAAGAGGAGCAGGAAAAAGCAAAAAATTTCAGAATTGCACCTTGCAATGCGGAGAAATTACTGTTTGTGCATTTACAATATTCAGTGATTTTTGCCATTGAAAAACATCATGTTATTCATATACCAGAAATGTTTGAAGCTACTGACTGAATGAAAGGAGCTGGCATCTCACTCTCTTTGAATCTTCTTTATCATGCTAAGAGGAGCAGGAAAAAGCAAAAAATTTCAGAATTGCACCTTGCAATGCGGAGAAATTACTGTTTGTGCATTTACAATATTCATTGATTTTTGCCATTGAAAAACGTCCAGAAATGATTGAAGCTACTGACTGAATGAAAGGAGCTGGCATCTCACTCTCCTTGAATCTTCTTTATCATGCTCAGAGGAGCAGGAAAAAGCAAAAAATTTCAGAATTGCACCTTGCAATGCGGAGAAATTACTGTTTGTGCATTTACAATATTCATTGATTTTTGCCATTGAAAAACATCATGTTATTCATATACCAGAAATGTTTGAAGCTACTGACTGAATGAAAGGAGCTGGCATCTCACTCTCTTTGAATCTTCTTTATCATGCTAAGAGGAGCAGGAAAAAGCAAAAAATTTCAGAATTGCACCTTGCAATGCGGAGAAATTACTGTTTGTGCATTTACAATATTCATTGATTTTTGCCATTGAAAAACGTCCAGAAATGATTGAAGCTACTGACTGAATGAAAGGAGCTGGCATCTCACTCTCTTTGAATCTTCTTTATCATGCTAAGAGGAGCAGGAAAAAGCAAAAAATTTCAGAATTGCACCTTGCAATGCGGAGAAATTACTGTTTGTGCATTTACATTATTCATTGATTTTTGCCATTGAAAATCGTCCAGAAATGATTGAAGCTACTGACTGAATGAAAGGAGCTGGCATCTCACTCTCTTTGAATCTTGTTTATCTTGCTAAGAGGAGCAGGAAAAAGCAAAAAATTTCAGAATTGCACCTTGCAATGCGGAGAAATTACTGTTTGTACATTTACAATATTCATTGATTTTTGCCATTGAAAAACGTCCAGAAATGATTGAAGCTACTGACTGAATGAAAGGAGCTGGCATCTCACTCTCTTTGAATCTTCTTTATCATGCTAAGAGGAGCAGGAAAAAGCAAAAAATTTCAGAATTGCACCTTGCAATGCGGAGAAATTACTGTTTGTGCATTTACAATATTCATTGATTTTTGCCATTGAAAAACATCATGTTATTCATATACCAGAAATGTTTGAAGCTACTGACTGAATGAAAGGAGCTGGCATCTCACTCTCTTTGAATCTTCTTTATCATGCTAAGAGGAGCAGGAAAAAGCAAAAAATTTCAGAATTGCACCTTGCAATGCGGAGAAATTACTGTTTGTGCATTTACAATATTCATTGATTTTTGCCATTGAAAAACGTCCAGAAATGATTGAAGCTACTGACTGAATGAAAGGAGCTGGCATCTCACTCTCTTTGAATCTTGTTTATCATGCTAAGAGGAGCAGGAAAAAGCAAAAAATTTCAGAATTGCACCTTGCAATGCGGAGAAATTACTGTTTGTGCATTTACAATATTCATTGATTTTTGCCATTGAAAAACGTCCAGAAATGATTGAAGCTACTTACTGAATGAAAGGAGCTGGCATCTCACTCTCTTTGAATCTTCTTTATCATGCTAAGAGGAGCAGGAAAAAGCAAAAAATTTCAGAATTGCACCTTGCAATGCGGAGAAATTACTGTTTGTGCATTTACAATATTCATTGATTTTTGCCATTGAAAAACATCATGTTATTCATATACCAGAAATGTTTGAAGCTACTGACTGAATGAAAGGAGCTGGCATCTCACTCTCTTTGAATCTTCTTTATCATGCTAAGAGGAGCAGGAAAAAGCAAAAAATTTCAGAATTGCACCTTGCAATGCGGAGAAATTACTGTTTGTGCATTTACAATATTCATTGATTTTTGCCATTGAAAAACGTCCAGAAATGATTGAAGCTACTGACTGAATGAAAGGAGCTGGCATCTCACTCTCTTTGAATCTTCTTTATCATGCTAAGAGGAGCAGGAAAAAGCAAAAAATTTCAGAATTGCACCTTGCAATGCGGAGAAATTACTGTTTGTGCATTTACAATATTCAGTGATTTTTGCCATTGAAAAACATCATGTTATTCATATACCAGAAATGTTTGAAGCTACTGACTGAATGAAAGGAGATGGCATCTCACTCTCTTTGAATCTTCTTTATCATGCTAAGAGGAGCAGGAAAAAGCAAAAAATTTCAGAATTGCACCTTGCAATGCGGAGAAATTACTGTTTGTGCATTTACAATATTCATTGATTTTTGCCATTGAAAAACGTCCAGAAATGATTGAAGCTACTGACTGAATGAAAGGAGCTGGCATCTCACTCTCTTTGAATCTTGTTTATCATGCTAAGAGGAGCAGGAAAAAGCAAAAAATTTCAGAATTGCACCTTGCAATGCGGAGAAATTACTGTTTGTGCATTTACAATATTCATTGATTTTTGCCATTGAAAAACGTCCAGAAATGATTGAAGCTACTGACTGAATGAAAGGAGCTGGCATCTCACTCTCCTTGAATCTTCTTTATCATGCTCAGAGGAGCAGGAAAAAGCAAAAAATTTCAGAATTGCACCTTGCAATGCGGAGAAATTACTGTTTGTGCATTTACAATATTCATTGATTTTTGCCATTGAAAAACATCATGTTATTCATATACCAGAAATGTTTGAAGCTACTGACTGAATGAAAGGAGCTGGCATCTCACTCTCTTTGAATCTTCTTTATCATGCTAAGAGGAGCAGGAAAAAGCAAAAAATTTCAGAATTGCACCTTGCAATGCGGAGAAATTACTGTTTGTGCATTTACAATATTCATTGATTTTTGCCATTGAAAAACGTCCAGAAATGATTGAAGCTACTGACTGAATGAAAGGAGCTGGCATCTCACTCTCTTTGAATCTTCTTTATCATGCTAAGAGGAGCAGGAAAAAGCAAAAAATTTCAGAATTGCACCTTGCAATGCGGAGAAATTACTGTTTGTGCATTTACATTATTCATTGATTTTTGCCATTGAAAATCGTCCAGAAATGATTGAAGCTACTGACTGAATGAAAGGAGCTGGCATCTCACTCTCTTTGAATCTTGTTTATCTTGCTAAGAGGAGCAGGAAAAAGCAAAAAATTTCAGAATTGCACCTTGCAATGCGGAGAAATTACTGTTTGTACATTTACAATATTCATTGATTTTTGCCATTGAAAAACGTCCAGAAATGATTGAAGCTACTGACTGAATGAAAGGAGCTGGCATCTCACTATCTTTGAATCTTCTTTATCATGCTAAGAGGAGCAGGAAAAAGCAAAAAATTTCAGAATTGCACCTTGCAATGCGGAGAAATTACTGTTTGTGCATTTACAATATTCATTGATTTTTGCCATTGAAAAACATCATGTTATTCATATACCAGAAATGTTTGAAGCTACTGACTGAATGAAAGGAGCTGGCATCTCACTCTCTTTGAATCTTCTTTATCATGCTAAGAGGAGCAGGAAAAAGCAAAAAATTTCAGAATTGCACCTTGCAATGCGGAGAAATTACTGTTTGTGCATTTACAATATTCATTGATTTTTGCCATTGAAAAACATCATGTTATTCATATACCAGAAATGTTTGAAGCTACTGACTGAATGAAAGGAGCTGGCATCTCACTCTCTTTGAATCTTCTTTATCATGCTAAGATTAGTAGAAAAAAGCAAAAAATTTCAGAATTGCACCTTGCAATGCGGAGAAATTACTGTTTGTGCATTTACAATATTCATTGATTTTTGCCATTGAAAAACGTCCAGAAATGATTGAAGCTACTGACTGAATGAAAGGAGCTGGCATCTCACTCTGTTTGAATCTTGTTTATCATGCTAAGAGGAGCAGGAAAAAGCAAAAAATTTCAGAATTGCACCTTGCAATGCGGAGAAATTACTGTTTTTGCATTTACAATATTCATTGATTTTTGCCATTGAAAAACGTCCAGAAATGATTGAAGCTACTGACTGAATGAAAGGAGCTGGCATCTCACTCTCTTTGAATCTTCTTTATCATGCTAAGAGGAGCAGGAAAAAGCAAAAAATTTCAGAATTGCACCTTTCAATGCGGAGAAATTACTGTTTGTGCATTTACAATATTCATTGATTTTTGCCATTGAAAAATATCATGTTATTCATATACCAGAAATGTTTGGAGCTACTGACTGAATGAAAGGAGCTGGCATCTCACTCTCTTTGAATCTTATCATGCTAAGAGGAGCAGGAAAAAGCAAAAAATTTCAGAATTGCACCTTGCAATGCTGAGAAATTACTGTTTGTGCATTTACAATATTCATTGATTTTTGCCATTGAAAAACGTCCAGAAATGATTGAAGCTACTGACTGAATGAAAGGAGCTGGCATCTCACTCTCTTTGAATCTTCTTTATCATGCTAAGAGGAGCAGGAAAAAGCAAAAAATTTCAGAATTGCACCTTGCAATGCGGAGAAATTACTGTTTGTGCATTTACAATATTCATTGATTTTTGCCATTGAAAAACGTCCAGAAATGATTGAAGCTACTGACTGAATGAAAGGAGCTGGCATCTCACTCTCTTTGAATCTTGTTTATCTTGCTAAGAGGAGCAGGAAAAAGCAAAAAATTTCAGAATTGCACCTTGCAATGCGGAGAAATTACTGTTTGTACATTTACAATATTCATTGATTTTTGCCATTGAAAAACGTCCAGAAATGATTGAAGCTACTGACTGAATGAAAGGAGCTGGCATCTCACTCTCTTTGAATCTTCTTTATCATGCTAAGAGGAGCAGGAAAAAGCAAAAAATTTCAGAATTGCACCTTGCAATGCGGAGAAATTACTGTTTGTACATTTACAATATTCATTGATTTTTGCCATTGAAAAACGTCCAGAAATGATTGAAGCTACTGACTGAATGAAAGGAGCTGGCATCTCACTATCTTTGAATCTTCTTTATCATGCTAAGAGGAGCAGGAAAAAGCAAAAAATTTCAGAATTGCACCTTGCAATGCGGAGAAATTACTGTTTGTGCATTTACAATATTCATTGATTTTTGCCATTGAAAAACATCATGTTATTCATATACCAGAAATGTTTGAAGCTACTGACTGAATGAAAGGAGCTGGCATCTCACTCTCTTTGAATCTTCTTTATCATGCTAAGAGGAGCAGGAAAAAGCAAAAAATTTCAGAATTGCACCTTGCAATGCGGAGAAATTACTGTTTGTGCATTTACAATATTCATTGATTTTTGCCATTGAAAAACGTCCAGAAATGATTGAAGCTACTGACTGAATGAAAGGAGCTGGCATCTCACTCTCCTTGAATCTTCTTTATCATGCTCAGAGGAGCAGGAAAAAGCAAAAAATTTCAGAATTGCACCTTGCAATGCGGAGAAATTACTGTTTGTGCATTTACAATATTCATTGATTTTTGCCATTGAAAAACATCATGTTATTCATATACCAGAAATGTTTGAAGCTACTGACTGAATGAAAGGAGCTGGCATCTCACTCTCTTTGAATCTTCTTTATCATGCTAAGAGGAGCAGGAAAAAGCAAAAAATTTCAGAATTGCACCTTGCAATGCGGAGAAATTACTGTTTGTGCATTTACAATATTCATTGATTTTTGCCATTGAAAAACGTCCAGAAATGATTGAAGCTACTGACTGAATGAAAGGAGCTGGCATCTCACTCTCTTTGAATCTTCTTTATCATGCTAAGAGGAGCAGGAAAAAGCAAAAAATTTCAGAATTGCACCTTGCAATGCGGAGAAATTACTGTTTGTGCATTTACATTATTCATTGATTTTTGCCATTGAAAATCGTCCAGAAATGATTGAAGCTACTGACTGAATGAAAGGAGCTGGCATCTCACTCTCTTTGAATCTTGTTTATCTTGCTAAGAGGAGCAGGAAAAAGCAAAAAATTTCAGAATTGCACCTTGCAATGCGGAGAAATTACTGTTTGTACATTTACAATATTCATTGATTTTTGCCATTGAAAAACGTCCAGAAATGATTGAAGCTACTGACTGAATGAAAGGAGCTGGCATCTCACTATCTTTGAATCTTCTTTATCATGCTAAGAGGAGCAGGAAAAAGCAAAAAATTTCAGAATTGCACCTTGCAATGCGGAGAAATTACTGTTTGTGCATTTACAATATTCATTGATTTTTGCCATTGAAAAACATCATGTTATTCATATACCAGAAATGTTTGAAGCTACTGACTGAATGAAAGGAGCTGGCATCTCACTCTCTTTGAATCTTCTTTATCATGCTAAGAGGAGCAGGAAAAAGCAAAAAATTTCAGAATTGCACCTTGCAATGCGGAGAAATTACTGTGTGCATTTACAATATTCATTGATTTTTGCCATTGAAAAACATCATGTTATTCATATACCAGAAATGTTTGAAGCTACTGACTGAATGAAAGGAGCTGGCATCTCACTCTCTTTGAATCTTCTTTATCATGCTAAGATTAGTAGAAAAAAGCAAAAAATTTCAGAATTGCACCTTGCAATGCGGAGAAATTACTGTTTGTGCATTTACAATATTCATTGATTTTTGCCATTGAAAAACGTCCAGAAATGATTGAAGCTACTGACTGAATGAAAGGAGCTGGCATCTCACTCTGTTTGAATCTTGTTTATCATGCTAAGAGGAGCAGGAAAAAGCAAAAAATTTCAGAATTGCACCTTGCAATGCGGAGAAATTACTGTTTTTGCATTTACAATATTCATTGATTTTTGCCATTGAAAAACGTCCAGAAATGATTGAAGCTACTGACTGAATGAAAGGAGCTGGCATCTCACTCTCTTTGAATCTTCTTTATCATGCTAAGAGGAGCAGGAAAAAGCAAAAAATTTCAGAATTGCACCTTTCAATGCGGAGAAATTACTGTTTGTGCATTTACAATATTCATTGATTTTTGCCATTGAAAAATATCATGTTATTCATATACCAGAAATGTTTGGAGCTACTGACTGAATGAAAGGAGCTGGCATCTCACTCTCTTTGAATCTTATCATGCTAAGAGGAGCAGGAAAAAGCAAAAAATTTCAGAATTGCACCTTGCAATGCTGAGAAATTACTGTTTGTGCATTTACAATATTCATTGATTTTTGCCATTGAAAAACGTCCAGAAATGATTGAAGCTACTGACTGAATGAAAGGAGCTGGCATCTCACTCTCTTTGAATCTTCTTTATCATGCTAAGAGGAGCAGGAAAAAGCAAAAAATTTCAGAATTGCACCTTGCAATGCGGAGAAATTACTGTTTGTGCATTTACAATATTCATTGATTTTTGCCATTGAAAAACGTCCAGAAATGATTGAAGCTACTGACTGAATGAAAGGAGCTGGCATCTCACTCTCTTTGAATCTTGTTTATCTTGCTAAGAGGAGCAGGAAAAAGCAAAAAATTTCAGAATTGCACCTTGCAATGCGGAGAAATTACTGTTTGTACATTTACAATATTCATTGATTTTTGCCATTGAAAAACGTCCAGAAATGATTGAAGCTACTGACTGAATGAAAGGAGCTGGCATCTCACTCTCTTTGAATCTTCTTTATCATGCTAAGAGGAGCAGGAAAAAGCAAAAAATTTCAGAATTGCACCTTGCAATGCGGAGAAATTACTGTTTGTACATTTACAATATTCATTGATTTTTGCCATTGAAAAACGTCCAGAAATGATTGAAGCTACTGACTGAATGAAAGGAGCTGGCATCTCACTATCTTTGAATCTTCTTTATCATGCTAAGAGGAGCAGGAAAAAGCAAAAAATTTCAGAATTGCACCTTGCAATGCGGAGAAATTACTGTTTGTGCATTTACAATATTCATTGATTTTTGCCATTGAAAAACATCATGTTATTCATATACCAGAAATGTTTGAAGCTACTGACTGAATGAAAGGAGCTGGCATCTCACTCTCTTTGAATCTTCTTTATCATGCTAAGAGGAGCAGGAAAAAGCAAAAAATTTCAGAATTGCACCTTGCAATGCGGAGAAATTACTGTTTGTGCATTTACAATATTCATTGATTTTTGCCATTGAAAAACATCATGTTATTCATATACCAGAAATGTTTGAAGCTACTGACTGAATGAAAGGAGCTGGCATCTCACTCTCTTTGAATCTTCTTTATCATGCTAAGATTAGTAGAAAAAAGCAAAAAATTTCAGAATTGCACCTTGCAATGCGGAGAAATTACTGTTTGTGCATTTACAATATTCATTGATTTTTGCCATTGAAAAACGTCCAGAAATGATTGAAGCTACTGACTGAATGAAAGGAGCTGGCATCTCACTCTGTTTGAATCTTGTTTATCATGCTAAGAGGAGCAGGAAAAAGCAAAAAATTTCAGAATTGCACCTTGCAATGCGGAGAAATTACTGTTTTTGCATTTACAATATTCATTGATTTTTGCCATTGAAAAACGTCCAGAAATGATTGAAGCTACTGACTGAATGAAAGGAGCTGGCATCTCACTCTCTTTGAATCTTCTTTATCATGCTAAGAGGAGCAGGAATAAGCAAAAAATTTCAGAATTGCACCTTTCAATGCGGAGAAATTACTGTTTGTGCATTTACAATATTCATTGATTTTTGCCATTGAAAAATATCATGTTATTCATATACCAGAAATGTTTGGAGCTACTGACTGAATGAAAGGAGCTGGCATCTCACTCTCTTTGAATCTTATCATGCTAAGAGGAGCAGGAAAAAGCAAAAAATTTCAGAATTGCACCTTGCAATGCTGAGAAATTACTGTTTGTGCATTTACAATATTCATTGATTTTTGCCATTGAAAAACGTCCAGAAATGATTGAAGCTACTGACTGAATGAAAGGAGCTGGCATCTCACTCTCTTTGAATCTTCTTTATCATGCTAAGAGGAGCAGGAAAAAGCAAAAAATTTCAGAATTGCACCTTGCAATGCGGAGAAATTACTGTTTGTGCATTTACAATATTCATTGATTTTTGCCATTGAAAAACGTCCAGAAATGATTGAAGCTACTGACTGAATGAAAGGAGCTGGCATCTCACTCTCTTTGAATCTTGTTTATCTTGCTAAGAGGAGCAGGAAAAAGCAAAAAATTTCAGAATTGCACCTTGCAATGCGGAGAAATTACTGTTTGTACATTTACAATATTCATTGATTTTTGCCATTGAAAAACGTCCAGAAATGATTGAAGCTACTGACTGAATGAAAGGAGCTGGCATCTCACTCTCTTTGAATCTTCTTTATCATGCTAAGAGGAGCAGGAAAAAGCAAAAAATTTCAGAATTGCACCTTGCAATGCGGAGAAATTACTGTTTGTGCATTTACAATATTCATTGATTTTTGCCATTGAAAAACATCATGTTATTCATATACCAGAAATGTTTGAAGCTACTGACTGAATGAAAGGAGCGGGCATCTCACTCTCTTTGAATCTTCTTTATCATGCTAAGAGGAGCAGGAAAAAGCAAAAAATTTCAGAATTGGACCTTGCAATGCGGAGAAATTACTGTTTGTGCATTTACAATATTCATTGATTTTTGCCATTGAAAAACATCATGTTATTCATATACCAGAAATGTTTGAAGCTACTGACTGAATGAAAGGAGCTGGCATCTCACTCTCTTTGAATCTTTATCATGCTAAGATTAGTAGTAAAAAGCAAAAAATTTCAGAATTGCACCTTGCAATGCGGAGAAATTACTGTTTGTGCATTTACAATATTCATTGATTTTTGCCATTGAAAAACGTCCAGAAATGATTGAAGCTACTGACTGAATGAAAGGAGCTGGCATCTCACTCTGTTTGAATCTTGTTTATCATGCTAAGAGGAGCAGGAAAAAGCAAAAAATTTCAGAATTGCACCTTGCAATGCGGAGAAATTACTGTTTGTGCATTTACAATATTCATTGATTTTTGCCATTGAAAAACGTCCAGAAATGATTGAAGCTACTGACTGAATGAAAGGAGCTGGCATCTCACTCTCTTTGAATCTTCTTTATCATGCTAAGAGGAGCAGGAAAAAGCAAAAAATTTCAGAATTGCACCTTTCAATGCGGAGAAATTACTGTTTGTGCATTTACAATATTCATTGATTTTTGCCATTGAAAAATATCATGTTATTCATATACCAGAAATGTTTGGAGCTACTGACTGAATGAAAGGAGCTGGCATCTCACTCTCTTTGAATCTTGTTTATCTTGCTAAGAGGAGCAGGAAAAAGCAAAAAATTTCAGAATTGCACCTTGCAATGCGGAGAAATTACTGTTTGTGCATTTACAATATTCATTGATTTTTGCCATTGAAAAACGTCCAGAAATGATTGAAGCTACTTACTGAATGAAAGGAGCTGGCATCTCACTCTCTTTGAATCTTCTTTATCATGCTAAGAGGAGCAGGAAAAAGCAAAAAATTTCAGAATTGCACCTTGCAATGCTGAGAAATTACTGTTTGTGCATTTACAATATTCATTGATTTTTGCCATTGAAAAACATCATGTTATTCATATACCAGAAATGTTTGAAGCTACTGACTGAATGAAAGGAGCTGGCATCTCACTCTCTTTGAATCTTCTTTATCATGCTAAGAGTAGCAGAAAAAAGCAAAAAATTTCAGAATTGCACCTTGCAATGCGGAGAAATTACTGTTTGTGCATTTACAATATTCATTGATTTTTGCCATTGAAAAACATCATGTTATTCATATACCAGAAATGTTTGAAGCTACTGACTGAATGAAAGGAGCTGGCATCTCACTCTCTTTGAATCTTTATCATGCTAAGATTAGTAGTAAAAAGCAAAAAATTTCAGAATTGCACCTTGCAATGCGGAGAAATTACTGTTTGTGCATTTACAATATTCATTGATTTTTGCCATTGAAAAACGTCCAGAAATGATTGAAGCTACTGACTGAATGAAAGGAGCTGGCATCTCACTCTGTTTGAATCTTGTTTATCATGCTAAGAGGAGCAGGAAAAAGCAAAAAATTTCAGAATTGCACCTTGCAATGCGGAGAAATTACTGTTTGTGCATTTACAATATTCATTGATTTTTGCCATTGAAAAACGTCCAGAAATGATTGAAGCTACTGACTGAATGAAAGGAGCTGGCATCTCACTCTCTTTGAATCTTCTTTATCATGCTAAGAGGAGCAGGAAAAAGCAAAAAATTTCAGAATTGCACCTTTCAATGCGGAGAAATTACTGTTTGTGCATTTACAATATTCATTGATTTTTGCCATTGAAAAATATCATGTTATTCATATACCAGAAATGTTTGGAGCTACTGACTGAATGAAAGGAGCTAGCATCTCACTCTCTTTGAATCTTGTTTATCTTGCTAAGAGGAGCAGGAAAAAGCAAAAAATTTCAGAATTGCACCTTGCAATGCGGAGAAATTACTGTTTGTGCATTTACAATATTCATTGATTTTTGCCATTGAAAAACGTCCAGAAATGATTGAAGCTACTTACTGAATGAAAGGAGCTGGCATCTCACTCTCTTTGAATCTTCTTTATCATGCTAAGAGGAGCAGGAAAAAGCAAAAAATTTCAGAATTGCACCTTGCAATGCTGAGAAATTACTGTTTGTGCATTTACAATATTCATTGATTTTTGCCATTGAAAAACATCATGTTATTCATATACCAGAAATGTTTGAAGCTACTGACTGAATGAAAGGAGCTGGCATCTCACTCTCTTTGAATCTTCTTTATCATGCTAAGAGTAGCAGAAAAAAGCAAAAAATTTCAGAATTGCACCTTGCAATGCGGAGAAATTACTGTTTGTGCATTTACAATATTCATTGATTATTGCCATTGAAAAACGTCCAGAAATGATTGAAGCTACTGACTGAATGAAAGTAGCTGGCATCTCACTCTGTTTGAATCTTGTTTATCATGCTAAGAGGAGCAGGAAAAAGCAAAAAATTTCAGAATTGCACCTTGCAATGCGGAGAAATTACTGTTTGTGCATTTACAATATTCATTGATTTTTGCCATTGAAAAACGTCCAGAAATGATTGAAGCTACTGACTGAATGAAAGGAGCTGGCATCTCACTCTCTTTGAATCTTCTTTATCATGCTAAGAGGAGCAGGAAAAAGCAAAAAATTTCAGAATTGCACCTTTCAATGCGGAGAAATTACTGTTTGTGCATTTACAATATTCATTGATTTTTGCCATTGAAAAATATCATGTTATTCATATACCAGAAATGTTTGGAGCTACTGACTGAATGAAAGGAGCTAGCATCTCACTCTCTTTGAATCTTGTTTATCTTGCTAAGAGGAGCAGGAAAAAGCAAAAAATTTCAGAATTGCACCTTGCAATGCGGAGAAATTACTGTTTGTGCATTTACAATATTCATTGATTTTTGCCATTGAAAAACGTCCAGAAATGATTGAAGCTACTTACTGAATGAAAGGAGCTGGCATCTCACTCTCTTTGAATCTTCTTTATCATGCTAAGAGGAGCAGGAAAAAGCAAAAAATTTCAGAATTGCACCTTGCAATGCTGAGAAATTACTGTTTGTGCATTTACAATATTCATTGATTTTTGCCATTGAAAAACATCATGTTATTCATATACCAGAAATGTTTGAAGCTACTGACTGAATGAAAGGAGCTGGCATCTCACTCTCTTTGAATCTTCTTTATCATGCTAAGAGTAGCAGAAAAAAGCAAAAAATTTCAGAATTGCACCTTGCAATGCGGAGAAATTACTGTTTGTGCATTTACAATATTCATTGATTATTGCCATTGAAAAACGTCCAGAAATGATTGAAGCTACTGACTGAATGAAAGTAGCTGGCATCTCACTCTGTTTGAATCTTGTTTATCATGCTAAGAGGAGCAGGAAAAAGCAAAAAATTTCAGAATTGCACCTTGCAATGCGGAGAAATTACTGTTTGTGCATTTACAATATTCATTGATTTTTGCCATTGAAAAACGTCCAGAAATGATTGAAGCTACTGACTGAATGAAAGGAGCTGGCATCTCACTCTCTTTGAATCTTCTTTATCATGCTAAGAGGAGCAGGAAAAAGCAAAAAATTTCAGAATTGCACCTTTCAATGCGGAGAAATTACTGTTTGTGCATTTACAATATTCATTGATTTTTGCCATTGAAAAATATCATGTTATTCATATACCAGAAATGTTTGAAGCTACTGACTGAATGAAAGGAGCTGGCATCTCACTCTCTTTGAATCTTCTTTATCATGCTAAGAGGAGCAGGAAAAAGCAAAAAATTTCAGAATTGCACCTTGCAATGCGGAGAAATTACTGTTTGTGCATTTACAATATTCATTGATTTTTGCCATTGAAAAACGTCCAGAAATGATTGAAGCTACTGACTGAATGAAAGGAGCTGGCATCTCACTCTCTTTGAATCTTGTTTATCATGCTAAGAGGAGCAGGAAAAAGCAAAAAATTTCAGAATTGCACCTTGCAATGCGGAGAAATTACTGTTTGTGCATTTACAATATTCATTGATTTTTGCCATTGAAAAACGTCCAGAAATGATTGAAGCTACTTACTGAATGAAAGGAGCTGGCATCTCACTCTCTTTGAATCTTCTTTATCATGCTAAGAGGAGCAGGAAAAAGCAAAAAATTTCAGAATTGCACCTTGCAATGCGGAGAAATTACTGTTTGTGCATTTACAATATTCATTGATTTTTGCCATTGAAAAACATCATGTTATTCATATACCAGAAATGTTTGAAGCTACTGACTGAATGAAAGGAGCTGGCATCTCACTCTCTTTGAATCTTCTTTATCATGCTAAGAGGAGCAGGAAAAAGCAAAAAATTTCAGAATTGCACCTTGCAATGCGGAGAAATTACTGTTTGTGCATTTACAATATTCATTGATTTTTGCCATTGAAAAACGTCCAGAAATGATTGAAGCTACTGACTGAATGAAAGGAGCTGGCATCTCACTCTCTTTGAATCTTCTTTATCATGCTAAGAGGAGCAGGAAAAAGCAAAAAATTTCAGAATTGCACCTTGCAATGCGGAGAAATTACTGTTTGTGCATTTACAATATTCATTGATTTTTGCCATTGAAAAACATCATGTTATTCATATACCAGAAATGTTTGAAGCTACTGACTGAATGAAAGGAGCTGGCATCTCACTCTCTTTGAATCTTCTTTATCATGCTAAGAGGAGCAGGAAAAAGCAAAAAATTTCAGAATTGCACCTTGCAATGCGGAGAAATTACTGTTTGTGCATTTACAATATTCATTGATTTTTGCCATTGAAAAACGTCCAGAAATGATTGAAGCTACTGACTGAATGAAAGGAGCTGGCATCTCACTCTCTTTGAATCTTCTTTATCATGCTAAGAGGAGAAGGAAAAAGCAAAAAATTTCAGAATTGCACCTTGCAATGCGGAGAAATTACTGTTTGTGCATTTACAATATTCATTGATTTTTGGGATTGAAAAACGTCCAGAAATGATTGAAGCTACTGACTGAATGAAAGGAGCTGGCATCTCACTCTCTTTGAATCTTGTTTATCTTGCTAAGAGGAGCAGGAAAAAGCAAAAAATTTCAGAATTGCACCTTGCAATGCGGAGAAATTACTGTTTGTACATTTACAATATTCATTGATTTTTGCCATTGAAAAACGTCCAGAAATGATTGAAGCTACTGACTGAATGAAAGGAGCTGGCATCTCACTCTCTTTGAATCTTCTTTATCATGCTAAGAGGAGCAGGAAAAAGCAAAAAATTTCAGAATTGCACCTTGCAATGCGGAGAAATTACTGTTTGTGCATTTACAATATTCATTGATTTTTGCCATTGAAAAACATCATGTTATTCATATACCAGAAATGTTTGAAGCTACTGACTGAATGAAAGGAGCTGGCATCTCACTCTCTTTGAATCTTCTTTATCATGCTAAGAGGAGCAGGAAAAAGCAAAAAATTTCAGAATTGCACCTTGCAATGCGGAGAAATTACTGTTTGTGCATTTACAATATTCATTGATTTTTGCCATTGAAAAACATCATGTTATTCATATACCAGAAATGTTTGAAGCTACTGACTGAATGAAAGGAGCTGGCATCTCACTCTCTTTGAATCTTCTTTTTCATGCTAAGAGTAGTAGAAAAAAGCAAAAAATTTCAGAATTGCACCTTGCAATGCGGAGAAATTACTGTTTGTGCATTTACAATATTCATTGATTTTTGCCATTGAAAAACGTCCAGAAATGATTGAAGCTACTGACTGAATGAAAGGAGCTGGCATCTCACTCTGTTTGAATCTTGTTTATCATGCTAAGAGGAGCAGGAAAAAGCAAAAAATTTCAGAATTGCACCTTGCAATGCGGAGAAATTACTGTTTGTGCATTTACAATATTCATTGATTTTTGCCATTGAAAAACGTCCAGAAATGATTGAAGCTACTGACTGAATGAAAGGAGCTGGCATCTCACTCTCTTTGAATCTTCTTTATCATGCTAAGAGGAGCAGGAAAAAGCAAAAAATTTCAGAATTGCACCTTTCAATGCGGAGAAATTACTGTTTGTGCATTTACAATATTCATTGATTTTTGCCATTGAAAAACGTCCAGAAATGATTGAAGCTACTGACTGAATGAAAGGATCTGGCATCTCACTCTCTTTGAATCTTCTTTATCATGCTAAGAGGAGCAGGAAAAAGCAAAAAATTTCAGAATTGCACCTTGCAATGCGGAGAAATTACTGTTTGTGCATTTACAATATTCATTGATTTTTGCCATTGAAAAACGTCCAGAAATGATTGAAGCTACTGACTGAATGAAAGGAGCTGGCATCTCACTCTCTTTGAATCTTGTTTATCTTGCTAAGAGGAGCAGGAAAAAGCAAAAAATTTCAGAATTGCACCTTGCAATGCGGAGAAATTACTGTTTGTACATTTACAATATTCATTGATTTTTGCCATTGAAAAACGTCCAGAAATGATTGAAGCTACTGACTGAATGAAAGGAGCTGGCATCTCACTCTCTTTGAATCTTCTTTATCATGCTAAGAGGAGCAGGAAAAAGCAAAAAATTTCAGAATTGCACCTTGCAATGCGGAGAAATTACTGTTTGTGCATTTACAATATTCATTGATTTTTGCCATTGAAAAACATCATGTTATTCATATACCAGAAATGTTTGAAGCTACTGACTGAATGAAAGGAGCTGGCATCTCACTCTCTTTGAATCTTCTTTAACATGCTAAGAGGAGCAGGAAAAAGCAAAAAATTTCAGAATTGGACCTTGCAATGCGGAGAAATTACTGTTTGTGCATTTACAATATTCATTGATTTTTGCCATTGAAAAACATCATGTTATTCATATACCAGAAATGTTTGAAGCTACTGACTGAATGAAAGGAGCTGGCATCTCACTCTCTTTGAATCTTTATCATGCTAAGATTAGTAGTAAAAAGCAAAAAATTTCAGAATTGCACCTTGCAATGCGGAGAAATTACTGTTTGTGCACTTACAATATTCATTGATTTTTGCCATTGAAAAACGTCCAGAAATGATTGAAGCTACTGACTGAATGAAAGGAGCTGGCATCTCACTCTCTTTGAATCTTCTTTATCATGCTAAGAGGAGCAGGAAAAAGCAAAAAATTTCAGAATTGCACCTTGCAATGCGGAGAAATTACTGTTTGTGCATTTACAATATTCATTGATTTTTGCCATTGAAAAACGTCCAGAAATGATTGAAGCTACTTACTGAATGAAAGGAGCTGGCATCTCACTCTCTTTGAATCTTCTTTATCATGCTAAGAGGAGCAGGAAAAAGCAAAAAATTTCAGAATTGCACCTTGCAATGCGGAGAAATTACTGTTTGTGCATTTACAATATTCATTGATTTTTGCCATTGAAAAACATCATGTTATTCATATACCAGAAATGTTTGAAGCTACTGACTGAATGAAAGGAGCTGGCATCTCACTCTCTTTGAATCTTCTTTATCATGCTAAGAGGAGCAGGAAAAAGCAAAAAATTTCAGAATTGCACCTTGCAATGCGGAGAAATTACTGTTTGTGCATTTACAATATTCATTGATTTTTGCCATTGAAAAACGTCCAGAAATGATTGAAGCTACTGACTGAATGAAAGGAGCTGGCATCTCACTCTGTTTGAATCTTGTTTATCATGCTAAGAGGAGCAGGAAAAAGCAAAAAATTTCAGAATTGCACCTTGCAATGCGGAGAAATTACTGTTTGTGCATTTACAATATTCATTGATTTTTGCCATTGAAAAACGTCCAGAAATGATTGAAGCTACTGACTGAATGAAAGGAGCTGGCATCTCACTCTCTTTGAATCTTCTTTATCATGCTAAGAGGAGCAGGAAAAAGCAAAAAATTTCAGAATTGCACCTTTCAATGCGGAGAAATTACTGTTTGTGCATTTACAATATTCATTGATTTTTGCCATTGAAAAATATCATGTTATTCATATACCAGAAATGTTTGGAGCTACTGACTGAATGAAAGGAGCTGGCATCTCACTCTCTTTGAATCTTATCATGCTAAGAGGAGCAGGAAAAAGCAAAAAATTTCAGAATTGCACCTTGCAATGCGGAGAAATTACTGTTTGTGCATTTACAATATTCATTGATTTTTGCCATTGAAAAATGTCCAGAAGTGATTGAAGCTACTGACTGAATGAAAGGAGCTGGCATCTCACTCTCTTTGAATCTTCTTTATCATGCTAAGAGGAGCAGGAAAAATCAAAAAATTTCAGAATTGCACCTTGCAATGCGGAGAAATTACTGTTTGTGCATTTACAATATTCATTGATTTTTGCCATTGAAAAACGTCCAGAAATGATTGAAGCTACTGACTGAATGAAAGGAGCTGGCATCTCACTCTCTTTGAATCTTGTTTATCTTGCTAAGAGGAGCAGGAAAAAGCAAAAAATTTCAGAATTGCACCTTGCAATGCGGAGAAATTACTGTTTGTACATTTACAATATTCATTGATTTTTGCCATTGAAAAACGTCCAGAAATGATTGAAGCTACTGACTGAATGAAAGGAGCTGGCATCTCACTCTCTTTGAATCTTCTTTATCATGCTAAGAGGAGCAGGAAAAAGCAAAAAATTTCAGAATTGCACCTTGCAATGCGGAGAAATTACTGTTTGTGCATTTACAATATTCATTGATTTTTGCCATTGAAAAACATCATGTTATTCATATACCAGAAATGTTTGAAGCTACTGACTGAATGAAAGGAGCTGGCATCTCACTCTCTTTGAATCTTCTTTAACATGCTAAGAGGAGCAGGAGAAAGCAAAAAATTTCAGAATTGGACCTTGCAATGCGGAGAAATTACTGTTTGTGCATTTACAATATTCATTGATTTTTGCCATTGAAAAACATCATGTTATTCATATACCAGAAATGTTTGAAGCTACTGACTGAATGAAAGGAGCTGGCATCTCACTCTCTTTGAATCTTTATCATGCTAAGATTAGTAGTAAAAAGCAAAAAATTTCAGAATTGCACCTTGCAATGCGGAGAAATTACTGTTTGTGCATTTACAATATTCATTGATTTTTGCCATTGAAAAACGTCCAGAAATGATTGAAGCTACTGACTGAATGAAAGGAGCTGGCATCTCACTCTCTTTGAATCTTGTTTATCATGCTAAGAGGAGCAGGAAAAAGCAAAAAATTTCAGAATTGCACCTTGCAATGCGGAGAAATTACTGTTTGTGCATTTACAATATTCATTGATTTTTGCCATTGAAAAACGTCCAGAAATGATTGAAGCTACTTACTGAATGAAAGGAGCTGGCATCTCACTCTCTTTGAATCTTCTTTATCATGCTAAGAGGAGCAGGAAAAAGCAAAAAATTTCAGAATTGCACCTTGCAATGCGGAGAAATTACTGTTTGTGCATTTACAATATTCATTGATTTTTGCCATTGAAAAACATCATGTTATTCATATACCAGAAATGTTTGAAGCTACTGACTGAATGAAAGGAGCTGGCATCTCACTCTCTTTGAATCTTCTTTATCATGCTAAGAGGAGCAGGAAAAAGCAAAAAATTTCAGAATTGCACCTTGCAATGCGGAGAAATTACTGTTTGTGCATTTACAATATTCATTGATTTTTGCCATTGAAAAACGTCCAGAAATGATTGAAGCTACTGACTGAATGAAAGGAGCTGGCATCTCACTCTCTTTGAATCTTCTTTATCATGCTAAGAGGAGCAGGAAAAAGCAAAAAATTTCAGAATTGCACCTTGCAATGCGGAGAAATTACTGTTTGTGCATTTACAATATTCAGTGATTTTTGCCATTGAAAAACATCATGTTATTCATATACCAGAAATGTTTGAAGCTACTGACTGAATGAAAGGAGCTGGCATCTCACTCTCTTTGAATCTTCTTTATCATGCTAAGAGGAGCAGGAAAAAGCAAAAAATTTCAGAATTGCACCTTGCAATGCGGAGAAATTACTGTTTGTGCATTTACAATATTCATTGATTTTTGCCATTGAAAAACGTCCAGAAATGATTGAAGCTACTGACTGAATGAAAGGAGCTGGCATCTCACTCTCTTTGAATCTTGTTTATCATGCTAAGAGGAGCAGGAAAAAGCAAAAAATTTCAGAATTGCACCTTGCAATGCGGAGAAATTACTGTTTGTGCATTTACAATATTCATTGATTTTTGCCATTGAAAAACGTCCAGAAATGATTGAAGCTACTGACTGAATGAAAGGAGCTGGCATCTCACTCTCCTTGAATCTTCTTTATCATGCTCAGAGGAGCAGGAAAAAGCAAAAAATTTCAGAATTGCACCTTGCAATGCGGAGAAATTACTGTTTGTGCATTTACAATATTCATTGATTTTTGCCATTGAAAAACATCATGTTATTCATATACCAGAAATGTTTGAAGCTACTGACTGAATGAAAGGAGCTGGCATCTCACTCTCTTTGAATCTTCTTTATCATGCTAAGAGGAGCAGGAAAAAGCAAAAAATTTCAGAATTGCACCTTGCAATGCGGAGAAATTACTGTTTGTGCATTTACAATATTCATTGATTTTTGCCATTGAAAAACGTCCAGAAATGATTGAAGCTACTGACTGAATGAAAGGAGCTGGCATCTCACTCTCTTTGAATCTTCTTTATCATGCTAAGAGGAGCAGGAAAAAGCAAAAAATTTCAGAATTGCACCTTGCAATGCGGAGAAATTACTGTTTGTGCATTTACAATATTCATTGATTTTTGCCATTGAAAATCGTCCAGAAATGATTGAAGCTACTGACTGAATGAAAGGAGCTGGCATCTCACTCTCTTTGAATCTTGTTTATCTTGCTAAGAGGAGCAGGAAAAAGCAAAAAATTTCAGAATTGCACCTTGCAATGCGGAGAAATTACTGTTTGTACATTTACAATATTCATTGATTTTTGCCATTGAAAAACGTCCAGAAATGATTGAAGCTACTGACTGAATGAAAGGAGCTGGCATCTCACTCTCTTTGAATCTTCTTTATCATGCTAAGAGGAGCAGGAAAAAGCAAAAAATTTCAGAATTGCACCTTGCAATGCGGAGAAATTACTGTTTGTGCATTTACAATATTCATTGATTTTTGCCATTGAAAAACATCATGTTATTCATATACCAGAAATGTTTGAAGCTACTGACTGAATGAAAGGAGCTGGCATCTCACTCTCTTTGAATCTTCTTTATCATGCTAAGAGGAGCAGGAAAAAGCAAAAAATTTCAGAATTGCACCTTGCAATGCGGAGAAATTACTGTTTGTGCATTTACAATATTCATTGATTTTTGCCATTGAAAAACATCATGTTATTCATATACCAGAAATGTTTGAAGCTACTGACTGAATGAAAGGAGCTGGCATCTCACTCTCTTTGAATCTTCTTTATCATGCTAAGATTAGTAGAAAAAAGCAAAAAATTTCAGAATTGCACCTTGCAATGCGGAGAAATTACTGTTTGTGCATTTACAATATTCATTGATTTTTGCCATTGAAAAACGTCCAGAAATGATTGAAGCTACTGACTGAATGAAAGGAGCTGGCATCTCACTCTGTTTGAATCTTGTTTATCATGCTAAGAGGAGCAGGAAAAAGCAAAAAATTTCAGAATTGCACCTTGCAATGCGGAGAAATTACTGTTTGTGCATTTACAATATTCATTGATTTTTGCCATTGAAAAACGTCCAGAAATGATTGAAGCTACTGACTGAATGAAAGGAGCTGGCATCTCACTCTCTTTGAATCTTCTTTATCATGCTAAGAGGAGCAGGAAAAAGCAAAAAATTTCAGAATTGCACCTTTCAATGCGGAGAAATTACTGTTTGTGCATTTACAATATTCATTGATTTTTGCCATTGAAAAATATCATGTTATTCATATACCAGAAATGTTTGGAGCTACTGACTGAATGAAAGGAGCTGGCATCTCACTCTCTTTGAATCTTATCATGCTAAGAGGAGCAGGAAAAAGCAAAAAATTTCAGAATTGCACCTTGCAATGCTGAGAAATTACTGTTTGTGCATTTACAATATTCATTGATTTTTGCCATTGAAAAACGTCCAGAAATGATTGAAGCTACTGACTGAATGAAAGGAGCTGGCATCTCACTCTCTTTGAATCTTCTTTATCATGCTAAGAGGAGCAGGAAAAAGCAAAAAATTTCAGAATTGCACCTTGCAATGCGGAGAAATTACTGTTTGTGCATTTACAATATTCATTGATTTTTGCCATTGAAAAACGTCCAGAAATGATTGAAGCTACTGACTGAATGAAAGGAGCTGGCATCTCACTCTCTTTGAATCTTGTTTATCTTGCTAAGAGGAGCAGGAAAAAGCAAAAAATTTCAGAATTGCACCTTGCAATGTGGAGAAATTACTGTTTGTACATTTACAATATTCATTGATTTTTGCCATTGAAAAACGTCCAGAAATGATTGAAGCTACTGACTGAATGAAAGGAGCTGGCATCTCACTCTCTTTGAATCTTCTTTATCATGCTAAGAGGAGCAGGAAAAAGCAAAAAATTTCAGAATTGCACCTTGCAATGCGGAGAAATTACTGTTTGTGCATTTACAATATTCATTGATTTTTGCCATTGAAAAACATCATGTTATTCATATACCAGAAATGTTTGAAGCTACTGACTGAATGAAAGGAGCTGGCATCTCACTCTCTTTGAATCTTCTTTATCATGCTAAGAGGAGCAGGAAAAAGCAAAAAATTTCAGAATTGGACCTTGCAATGCGGAGAAATTACTGTTTGTGCATTTACAATATTCATTGATTTTTGCCATTGAAAAACATCATGTTATTCATATACCAGAAATGTTTGAAGCTACTGACTGAATGAAAGGAGCTGGCATCTCACTCTCTTTGAATCTTTATCATGCTAAGATTAGTAGTAAAAAGCAAAAAATTTCAGAATTGCACCTTGCAATGCGGAGAAATTACTGTTTGTGCATTTACAATATTCATTGATTTTTGCCATTGAAAAACGTCCAGAAATGATTGAAGCTACTGACTGAATGAAAGGAGCTGGCATCTCACTCTGTTTGAATCTTGTTTATCATGCTAAGAGGAGCAGGAAAAAGCAAAAAATTTCAGAATTGCACCTTGCAATGCGGAGAAATTACTGTTTGTGCATTTACAATATTCATTGATTTTTGCCATTGAAAAACGTCCAGAAATGATTGAAGCTACTGACTGAATGAAAGGAGCTGGCATCTCACTCTCTTTGAATCTTCTTTATCATGCTAAGAGGAGCAGGAAAAAGCAAAAAATTTCAGAATTGCACCTTTCAATGCGGAGAAATTACTGTTTGTGCATTTACAATATTCATTGATTTTTGCCATTGAAAAATATCATGTTATTCATATACCAGAAATGTTTGGAGCTACTGACTGAATGAAAGGAGCTGGCATCTCACTCTCTTTGAATCTTGTTTATCTTGCTAAGAGGAGCAGGAAAAAGCAAAAAATTTCAGAATTGCACCTTGCAATGCGGAGAAATTACTGTTTGTGCATTTACAATATTCATTGATTTTTGCCATTGAAAAACGTCCAGAAATGATTGAAGCTACTTACTGAATGAAAGGAGCTGGCATCTCACTCTCTTTGAATCTTCTTTATCATGCTAAGAGGAGCAGGAAAAAGCAAAAAATTTCAGAATTGCACCTTGCAATGCTGAGAAATTACTGTTTGTGCATTTACAATATTCATTGATTTTTGCCATTGAAAAACATCATGTTATTCATATACCAGAAATGTTTGAAGCTACTGACTGAATGAAAGGAGCTGGCATCTCACTCTCTTTGAATCTTCTTTATCATGCTAAGAGGAGCAGGAAAAAGCAAAAAATTTCAGAATTGCACCTTGCAATGCGGAGAAATTACTGTTTGTTCATTTACAATATTCATTGATTTTTGCCATTGAAAAACATCATGTTATTCATATACCAGAAATGTTTGAAGCTACTGACTGAATGAAAGGAGCTGGCATCTCACTCTCTTTGAATCTTCTTTATCATGCTAAGAGTAGCAGAAAAAAGCAAAAAATTTCAGAATTGCACCTTGCAATGCGGAGAAATTACTGTTTGTGCATTTACAATATTCATTGATTATTGCCATTGAAAAACGTCCAGAAATGATTGAAGCTACTGACTGAATGAAAGTAGCTGGCATCTCACTCTGTTTGAATCTTGTTTATCATGCTAAGAGGAGCAGGAAAAAGCAAAAAATTTCAGAATTGCACCTTGCAATGCGGAGAAATTACTGTTTGTGCATTTACAATATTCATTGATTTTTGCCATTGAAAAACGTCCAGAAATGATTGAAGCTACTGACTGAATGAAAGGAGCTGGCATCTCACTCTCTTTGAATCTTCTTTATCATGCTAAGAGGAGCAGGAAAAAGCAAAAAAATTCAGAATTGCACCTTTCAATGCGGAGAAATTACTGTTTGTGCATTTACAATATTCATTGATTTTTGCCATTGAAAAATATCATGTTATTCATATACCAGAAATGTTTGAAGCTACTGACTGAATGAAAGGAGCTGGCATCTCACTCTCTTTGAATCTTCTTTATCATGCTAAGAGGAGCAGGAAAAAGCAAAAAATTTCAGAATTGCACCTTGCAATGCGGAGAAATTACTGTTTGTGCATTTACAATATTCATTGATTTTTGCCATTGAAAAACGTCCAGAAATGATTGAAGCTACTGACTGAATGAAAGGAGCTGGCATCTCACTCTCTTTGAATCTTGTTTATCATGCTAAGAGGAGCAGGAAAAAGCAAAAAATTTCAGAATTGCACCTTGCAATGCGGAGAAATTACTGTTTGTGCATTTACAATATTCATTGATTTTTGCCATTGAAAAACGTCCAGAAATGATTGAAGCTACTTACTGAATGAAAGGAGCTGGCATCTCACTCTCTTTGAATCTTCTTTATCATGCTAAGAGGAGCAGGAAAAAGCAAAAAATTTCAGAATTGCACCTTGCAATGCGGAGAAATTACTGTTTGTGCATTTACAATATTCATTGATTTTTGCCATTGAAAAACATCATGTTATTCATATACCAGAAATGTTTGAAGCTACTGACTGAATGAAAGGAGCTGGCATCTCACTCTCTTTGAATCTTCTTTATCATGCTAAGAGGAGCAGGAAAAAGCAAAAAATTTCAGAATTGCACCTTGCAATGCGGAGAAATTACTGTTTGTGCATTTACAATATTCATTGATTTTTGCCATTGAAAAACGTCCAGAAATGATTGAAGCTACTGACTGAATGAAAGGAGCTGGCATCTCACTCTCTTTGAATCTTCTTTATCATGCTAAGAGGAGCAGGAAAAAGCAAAAAATTTCAGAATTGCACCTTGCAATGCGGAGAAATTACTGTTTGTGCATTTACAATATTCATTGATTTTTGCCATTGAAAAACATCATGTTATTCATATACCAGAAATGTTTGAAGCTACTGACTGAATGAAAGGAGCTGGCATCTCACTCTCTTTGAATCTTCTTTATCATGCTAAGAGGAGCAGGAAAAAGCAAAAAATTTCAGAATTGCACCTTGCAATGCGGAGAAATTACTGTTTGTGCATTTACAATATTCATTGATTTTTGCCATTGAAAAACGTCCAGAAATGATTGAAGCTACTGACTGAATGAAAGGAGCTGGCATCTCACTCTCTTTGAATCTTCTTTATCATGCTAAGAGGAGAAGGAAAAAGCAAAAAATTTCAGAATTGCACCTTGCAATGCGGAGAAATTACTGTTTGTGCATTTACAATATTCATTGATTTTTGCCATTGAAAAACGTCCAGAAATGATTGAAGCTACTGACTGAATGAAAGGAGCTGGCATCTCACTCTCTTTGAATCTTGTTTATCTTGCTAAGAGGAGCAGGAAAAAGCAAAAAATTTCAGAATTGCACCTTGCAATGCGGAGAAATTACTGTTTGTACATTTACAATATTCATTGATTTTTGCCATTGAAAAACGTCCAGAAATGATTGAAGCTACTGACTGAATGAAAGGAGCTGGCATCTCACTCTCTTTGAATCTTCTTTATCATGCTAAGAGGAGCAGGAAAAAGCAAAAAATTTCAGAATTGCACCTTGCAATGCGGAGAAATTACTGTTTGTGCATTTACAATATTCATTGATTTTTGCCATTGAAAAACATCATGTTATTCATATACCAGAAATGTTTGAAGCTACTGACTGAATGAAAGGAGCTGGCATCTCACTCTCTTTGAATCTTCTTTATCATGCTAAGAGGAGCAGGAAAAAGCAAAAAATTTCAGAATTGCACCTTGCAATGCGGAGAAATTACTGTTTGTGCATTTACAATATTCATTGATTTTTGCCATTGAAAAACATCATGTTATTCATATACCAGAAATGTTTGAAGCTACTGACTGAATGAAAGGAGCTGGCATCTCACTCTCTTTGAATCTTCTTTATCATGCTAAGATTAGTAGAAAAAAGCAAAAAATTTCAGAATTGCACCTTGCAATGCGGAGAAATTACTGTTTGTGCATTTACAATATTCATTGATTTTTGCCATTGAAAAACGTCCAGAAATGATTGAAGCTACTGACTGAATGAAAGGAGCTGGCATCTCACTCTGTTTGAATCTTGTTTATCATGCTAAGAGGAGCAGGAAAAAGCAAAAAATTTCAGAATTGCACCTTGCAATGCGGAGAAATTACTGTTTGTGCATTTACAATATTCATTGATTTTTGCCATTGAAAAACGTCCAGAAATGATTGAAGCTACTGACTGAATGAAGGGAGCTGGCATCTCACTCTCTTTGAATCTTGTTTATCATGCTAAGAGGAGCAGGAAAAAGCAAAAAATTTCAGAATTGCACCTTGCAATGCGGAGAAATTACTGTTTGTGCATTTACAATATTCATTGATTTTTGCCATTGAAAAACGTCCAGAAATGATTGAAGCTACTGACTGAATGAAAGGAGCTGGCATCTCACTCTCTTTGAATCTTCTTTATCATGCTGAGGAGCAGGAAAAAGCAAAAAATTTCAGAATTGCACCTTTCAATGCGGAGAAATTACTGTTTGTGCATTTACAATATTCATTGATTTTTGCCATTGAAAAATATCATGTTATTCATATACCAGAAATGTTTGGAGCTACTGACTGAATGAAAGGAGCTGGCATCTCACTCTCTTTGAATCTTATCATGCTAAGAGGAGCAGGAAAAAGCAAAAAATTTCAGAATTGCACCTTGCAATGCGGAGAAATTACTGTTTGTGCATTTACAATATTCATTGATTTTTGCCATTGAAAAACGTCCAGAAATGATTGAAGCTACTGACTGAATGAAAGGAGCTGGCATCTCACTCTCTTTGAATCTTCTTTATCATGCTAAGAGGAACAGGAAAAAGCAAAAAATTTCAGAATTGCACCTTGCAATGCGGAGAAATTACTGTTTGTGCATTTACAATATTCATTGATTTTTGCCATTGAAAAACGTCCAGAAATGATTGAAGCTACTGACTGAATGAAAGGAGCTGGCATCTCACTCTCTTTGAATCTTGTTTATCTTGCTAAGAGGAGCAGGAAAAAGCAAAAAATTTCAGAATTGCACCTTGCAATGCGGAGAAATTACTGTTTGTACATTTACAATATTCATTGATTTTTGCCATTGAAAAACGTCCAGAAATGATTGAAGCTACTGACTGAATGAAAGGAGCTGGCATCTCACTCTCTTTGAATCTTCTTTATCATGCTAAGAGGAGCAGGAAAAAGCAAAAAATTTCAGAATTGCACCTTGCAATGCGGAGAAATTACTGTTTGTGCATTTACAATATTCATTGATTTTTGCCATTGAAAAACATCATGTTATTCATATACCAGAAATGTTTGAAGCTACTGACTGAATGAAAGGAGCTGGCATCTCACTCTCTTTGAATCTTCTTTATCATGCTAAGAGGAGCAGGAAAAAGCAAAAAATTTCAGAATTGGACCTTGCAATGCGGAGAAATTACTGTTTGTGCATTTACAATATTCATTGATTTTTGCCATTGAAAAACATCATGTTATTCATATACCAGAAATGTTTGAAGCTACTGACTGAATGAAAGGAGCTGGCATCTCACTCTCTTTGAATCTTTATCATGCTAAGATTAGTAGTAAAAAGCAAAAAATTTCAGAATTGCACCTTGCAATGCGGAGAAATTACT
Source organism: Phyllobates terribilis (assembly GCF_046119375.1). Taxonomy (NCBI): domain Eukaryota; kingdom Metazoa; phylum Chordata; class Amphibia; order Anura; family Dendrobatidae; genus Phyllobates; species Phyllobates terribilis. Next base: position 479,336 of record NW_027363274.1, read on the forward strand.
GTTTGTGCATTTACAATATTCATTGATTTTTGCCATTGAAAAACGTCCAGAAATGATTGAAGCTACTGACTGAATGAAAGGAGCTGGCATCTCACTCTGTTTGAATCTTGTTTATCATGCTAAGAGGAGCAGGAAAAAGCAAAAAATTTCAGAATTGCACCTTGCAATGCGGAGAAATTACTGTTTGTGCATTTACAATATTCATTGATTTTTGCCATTGAAAAACGTCCAGAAATGATTGAAGCTACTGACTGAATGAAAGGAGCTGGCATCTCACTCTCTTTGAATCTTCTTTATCATGCTAAGAGGAGCAGGAAAAAGCAAAAAATTTCAGAATTGCACCTTTCAATGCGGAGAAATTACTGTTTGTGCATTTACAATATTCATTGATTTTTGCCATTGAAAAATATCATGTTATTCATATACCAGAAATGTTTGGAGCTACTGACTGAATGAAAGGAGCTGGCATCTCACTCTCTTTGAATCTTGTTTATCTTGCTAAGAGGAGCAGGAAAAAGCAAAAAATTTCAGAATTGCACCTTGCAATGCGGAGAAATTACTGTTTGTGCATTTACAATATTCATTGATTTTTGCCATTGAAAAACGTCCAGAAATGATTGAAGCTACTTACTGAATGAAAGGAGCTGGCATCTCACTCTCTTTGAATCTTCTTTATCATGCTAAGAGGAGCAGGAAAAAGCAAAAAATTTCAGAATTGCACCTTGCAATGCGGAGAAATTACTGTTTGTGCATTTACAATATTCATTGATTTTTGCCATTGAAAAACATCATGTTATTCATATACCAGAAATGTTTGAAGCTACTGACTGAATGAAAGGAGCTGGCATCTCACTCTCTTTGAATCTTCTTTATCATGCTAAGAGGAGCAGGAAAAAGCAAAAAATTTCAGAATTGCACCTTGCAATGCGGAGAAATTACTGTTTGTTCATTTACAATATTCATTGATTTTTGCCATTGAAAAACATCATGTTATTCATATACCAGAAATGTTTGAAGCTACTGACTGAATGAAAGGAGCTGGCATCTCACTCTCTTTGAATCTTCTTTATCATGCTAAGAGTAGCAGAAAAAAGCAAAAAATTTCAGAATTGCACCTTGCAATGCGGAGAAATTACTGTTTGTGCATTTACAATATTCATTGATTATTGCCATTGAAAAACGTCCAGAAATGATTGAAGCTACTGACTGAATGAAAGTAGCTGGCATCTCACTCTGTTTGAATCTTGTTTATCATGCTAAGAGGAGCAGGAAAAAGCAAAAAATTTCAGAATTGCACCTTGCAATGCGGAGAAATTACTGTTTGTGCATTTACAATATTCATTGATTTTTGCCATTGAAAAACGTCCAGAAATGATTGAAGCTACTGACTGAATGAAAGGAGCTGGCATCTCACTCTCTTTGAATCTTCTTTATCATGCTAAGAGGAGCAGGAAAAAGCAAAAAATTTCAGAATTGCACCTTTCAATGCGGAGAAATTACTGTTTGTGCATTTACAATATTCATTGATTTTTGCCATTGAAAAATATCATGTTATTCATATACCAGAAATGTTTGAAGCTACTGACTGAATGAAAGGAGCTGGCATCTCACTCTCTTTGAATCTTCTTTATCATGCTAAGAGGAGCAGGAAAAAGCAAAAAATTTCAGAATTGCACCTTGCAATGCGGAGAAATTACTGTTTGTGCATTTACAATATTCATTGATTTTTGCCATTGAAAAACGTCCAGAAATGATTGAAGCTACTGACTGAATGAAAGGAGCTGGCATCTCACTCTCTTTGAATCTTGTTTATCATGCTAAGAGGAGCAGGAAAAAGCAAAAAATTTCAGAATTGCACCTTGCAATGCGGAGAAATTACTGTTTGTGCATTTACAATATTCATTGATTTTTGCCATTGAAAAACGTCCAGAAATGATTGAAGCTACTGACTGAATGAAAGGAGCTGGCATCTCACTCTCTTTGAATCTTCTTTATCATGCTAAGAGGAGCAGGAAAAAGCAAAAAATTTCAGAATTGCACCTTGCAATGCGGAGAAATTACTGTTTGTGCATTTACAATATTCATTGATTTTTGCCATTGAAAAACATCATGTTATTCATATACCAGAAATGTTTGAAGCTACTGACTGAATGAAAGGAGCTGGCATCTCACTCTCTTTGAATCTTCTTTATCATGCTAAGAGGAGCAGGAAAAAGCAAAAAATTTCAGAATTGCACCTTGCAATGCGGAGAAATTACTGTTTGTGCATTTACAATATTCATTGATTTTTGCCATTGAAAAACGTCCAGAAATGATTGAAGCTACTGACTGAATGAAAGGAGCTGGCATCTCACTCTCTTTGAATCTTCTTTATCATGCTAAGAGGAGAAGGAAAAAGCAAAAAATTTCAGAATTGCACCTTGCAATGCGGAGAAATTACTGTTTGTGCATTTACAATATTCATTGATTTTTGCCATTGAAAAACGTCCAGAAATGATTGAAGCTACTGACTGAATGAAAGGAGCTGGCATCTCACTCTCTTTGAATCTTGTTTATCTTGCTAAGAGGAGCAGGAAAAAGCAAAAAATTTCAGAATTGCACCTTGCAATGCGGAGAAATTACTGTTTGTACATTTACAATATTCATTGATTTTTGCCATTGAAAAACGTCCAGAAATGATTGAAGCTACTGACTGAATGAAAGGAGCTGGCATCTCACTCTCTTTGAATCTTCTTTATCATGCTAAGAGGAGCAGGAAAAAGCAAAAAATTTCAGAATTGCACCTTGCAATGCGGAGAAATTACTGTTTGTGCATTTACAATATTCATTGATTTTTGCCATTGAAAAACATCATGTTATTCATATACCAGAAATGTTTGAAGCTACTGACTGAATGAAAGGAGCTGGCATCTCACTCTCTTTGAATCTTCTTTATCATGCTAAGAGGAGCAGGAAAAAGCAAAAAATTTCAGAATTGCACCTTGCAATGCGGAGAAATTACTGTTTGTGCATTTACAATATTCATTGATTTTTGCCATTGAAAAACATCATGTTATTCATATACCAGAAATGTTTGAAGCTACTGACTGAATGAAAGGAGCTGGCATCTCACTCTCTTTGAATCTTCTTTATCATGCTAAGATTAGTAGAAAAAAGCAAAAAATTTCAGAATTGCACCTTGCAATGCGGAGAAATTACTGTTTGTGCATTTACAATATTCATTGATTTTTGCCATTGAAAAACGTCCAGAAATGATTGAAGCTACTGACTGAATGAAAGGAGCTGGCATCTCACTCTGTTTGAATCTTGTTTATCATGCTAAGAGGAGCAGGAAAAAGCAAAAAATTTCAGAATTGCACCTTGCAATGCGGAGAAATTACTGTTTGTGCATTTACAATATTCATTGATTTTTGCCATTGAAAAACGTCCAGAAATGATTGAAGCTACTGACTGAATGAAAGGAGCTGGCATCTCACTCTCTTTGAATCTTCTTTATCATGCTAAGAGGAGCAGGAAAAAGCAAAAAATTTCAGAATTGCACCTTTCAATGCGGAGAAATTACTGTTTGTGCATTTACAATATTCATTGATTTTTGCCATTGAAAAATATCATGTTATTCATATACCAGAAATGTTTGGAGCTACTGACTGAATGAAAGGAGATGGCATCTCACTCTCTTTGAATCTTCTTTATCATGCTAAGAGGAGCAGGAAAAAGCAAAAAATTTCAGAATTGCACCTTGCAATGCGGAGAAATTACTGTTTGTGCATTTACAATATTCATTGATTTTTGCCATTGAAAAACGTCCAGAAATGATTGAAGCTACTGACTGAATGAAAGGAGCTGGCATCTCACTCTCTTTGAATCTTCTTTATCATGCTAAGAGGAGCAGGAAAAAGCAAAAAATTTCAGAATTGCACCTTGCAATGCGGAGAAATTACTGTTTGTGCATTTACAATATTCATTGATTTTTGCCATTGAAAAACGTCCAGAAATGATTGAAGCTACTGACTGAATGAAAGGAGCTGGCATCTCACTCTCTTTGAATCTTGTTTATCTTGCTAAGAGGAGCAGGAAAAAGCAAAAAATTTCAGAATTGCACCTTGCAATGCGGAGAAATTACTGTTTGTGCATTTACAATATTCATTGATTTTTGCCATTGAAAAACGTCCAGAAATGATTGAAGCTACTGACTGAATGAAAGGAGCTGGCATCTCACTCTCTTTGAATCTTCTTTATCATGCTAAGAGGAGCAGGAAAAAGCAAAAAATTTCAGAATTGCACCTTTCAATGCGGAGAAATTACTGTTTGTGCATTTACAATATTCATTGATTTTTGCCATTGAAAAATATCATGTTATTCATATACCAGAAATGTTTGGAGCTACTGACTGAATGAAAGGAGCTGGCATCTCACTCTCTTTGAATCTTGTTTATCTTGCTAAGAGGAGCAGGAAAAAGCAAAAAATTTCAGAATTGCACCTTGCAATGCGGAGAAATTACTGTTTGTGCATTTACAATATTCATTGATTTTTGCCATTGAAAAACGTCCAGAAATGATTGAAGCTACTTACTGAATGAAAGGAGCTGGCATCTCACTCTCTTTGAATCTTCTTTATCATGCTAAGAGGAGCAGGAAAAAGCAAAAAATTTCAGAATTGCACCTTGCAATGCGGAGAAATTACTGTTTGTGCATTTACAATATTCATTGATTTTTGCCATTGAAAAACATCATGTTATTCATATACCAGAAATGTTTGAAGCTACTGACTGAATGAAAGGAGCTGGCATCTCACTCTCTTTGAATCTTCTTTATCATGCTAAGAGGAGCAGGAAAAAGCAAAAAATTTCAGAATTGCACCTTGCAATGCGGAGAAATTAGTTTGTTCATTTACAATATTCATTGATTTTTGCCATTGAAAAACATCATGTTATTCATATACCAGAAATGTTTGAAGCTACTGACTGAATGAAAGGAGCTGGCATCTCACTCTCTTTGAATCTTCTTTATCATGCTAAGAGTAGCAGAAAAAAGCAAAAAATTTCAGAATTGCACCTTGCAATGCGGAGAAATTACTGTTTGTGCATTTACAATATTCATTGATTATTGCCATTGAAAAACGTCCAGAAATGATTGAAGCTACTGACTGAATGAAAGTAGCTGGCATCTCACTCTGTTTGAATCTTGTTTATCATGCTAAGAGGAGCAGGAAAAAGCAAAAAATTTCAGAATTGCACCTTGCAATGCGGAGAAATTACTGTTTGTGCATTTACAATATTCATTGATTTTTGCCATTGAAAAACGTCCAGAAATGATTGAAGCTACTGACTGAATGAAAGGAGCTGGCATCTCACTCTCTTTGAATCTTCTTTATCATGCTAAGAGGAGCAGGAAAAAGCAAAAAATTTCAGAATTGCACCTTTCAATGCGGAGAAATTACTGTTTGTGCATTTACAATATTCATTGATTTTTGCCATTGAAAAATATCATGTCATTCATATACCAGAAATGTTTGAAGCTACTGACTGAATGAAAGGAGCTGGCATCTCACTCTCTTTGAATCTTCTTTATCATGCTAAGAGGAGCAGGAAAAAGCAAAAAATTTCAGAATTGCACCTTGCAATGCGGAGAAATTACTGTTTGTGCATTTACAATATTCATTGATTTTTGCCATTGAAAAACGTCCAGAAATGATTGAAGCTACTGACTGAATGAAAGGAGCTGGCATCTCACTCTCTTTGAATCTTGTTTATCATGCTAAGAGGAGCAGGAAAAAGCAAAAAATTTCAGAATTGCACCTTGCAATGCGGAGAAATTACTGTTTGTGCATTTACAATATTCATTGATTTTTGCCATTGAAAAACGTCCAGAAATGATTGAAGCTACTTACTGAATGAAAGGAGCTGGCATCTCACTCTCTTTGAATCTTCTTTATCATGCTAAGAGGAGCAGGAAAAAGCAAAAAATTTCAGAATTGCACCTTGCAATGCGGAGAAATTACTGTTTGTGCATTTACAATATTCATTGATTTTTGCCATTGAAAAACATCATGTTATTCATATACCAGAAATGTTTGAAGCTACTGACTGAATGAAAGGAGCTGGCATCTCACTCTCTTTGAATCTTCTTTATCATGCTAAGAGGAGCAGGAAAAAGCAAAAAATTTCAGAATTGCACCTTGCAATGCGGAGAAATTACTGTTTGTGCATTTACAATATTCATTGATTTTTGCCATTGAAAAACGTCCAGAAATGATTGAAGCTACTGACTGAATGAAAGGAGCTGGCATCTCACTCTCTTTGAATCTTCTTTATCATGCTAAGAGGAGCAGGAAAAAGCAAAAAATTTCAGAATTGCACCTTGCAATGCGGAGAAATTACTGTTTGTGCATTTACAATATTCATTGATTTTTGCCATTGAAAAACATCATGTTATTCATATACCAGAAATGTTTGAAGCTACTGACTGAATGAAAGGAGCTGGCATCTCACTCTCTTTGAATCTTCTTTATCATGCTAAGAGGAGCAGGAAAAAGCAAAAAATTTCAGAATTGCACCTTGCAATGCGGAGAAATTACTGTTTGTGCATTTACAATATTCATTGATTTTTGCCATTGAAAAACGTCCAGAAATGATTGAAGCTACTGACTGAATGAAAGGAGCTGGCATCTCACTCTCTTTGAATCTTCTTTATCATGCTAAGAGGAGAAGGAAAAAGCAAAAAATTTCAGAATTGCACCTTGCAATGCGGAGAAATTACGGTTTGTGCATTTACAATATTCATTGATTTTTGCCATTGAAAAACGTCCAGAAATGATTGAAGCTACTGACTGAATGAAAGGAGCTGGCATCTCACTCTCTTTGAATCTTGTTTATCTTGCTAAGAGGAGCAGGAAAAAGCAAAAAATTTCAGAATTTCACCTTGCAATGCGGAGAAATTAATGTTTGTACATTTACAATATTCATTGATTTTTGCCATTGAAAAACGTCCAGAAATGATTGAAGCTACTGACTGAATGAAAGGAGCTGGCATCTCACTCTCTTTGAATCTTCTTTATCATGCTAAGAGGAGCAGGAAAAAGCAAAAAATTTCAGAATTGCACCTTGCAATGCGGAGAAATTACTGTTTGTGCATTTACAATATTCATTGATTTTTGCCATTGAAAAACATCATGTTATTCATATACCAGAAATGTTTGAAGCTACTGACTGAATGAAAGGAGCTGGCATCTCACTCTCTTTGAATCTTCTTTATCATGCTAAGAGGAGCAGGAAAAAGCAAAAAATTTCAGAATTGCACCTTGCAATGCGGAGAAATTACTGTTTGTGCATTTACAATATTCATTGATTTTTGCCATTGAAAAACATCATGTTATTCATATACCAGAAATGTTTGAAGCTACTGACTGAATGAAAGGAGCTGGCATCTCACTCTCTTTGAATCTTCTTTATCATGCTAAGATTAGTAGAAAAAAGCAAAAAATTTCAGAATTGCACCTTGCAATGCGGAGAAATTACTGTTTGTGCATTTACAATATTCATTGATTTTTGCCATTGAAAAACGTCCAGAAATGATTGAAGCTACTGACTGAATGAAAGGAGCTGGCATCTCACTCTGTTTGAATCTTGTTTATCATGCTAAGAGGAGCAGGAAAAAGCAAAAAATTTCAGAATTGCACCTTGCAATGCAGAGAAATTACTGTTTGTGCATTTACAATATTCATTGATTTTTGCCATTGAAAAACGTCCAGAAATGATTGAAGCTACTGACTGAATGAAAGGAGCTGGCATCTCACTCTCTTTGAATCTTCTTTATCATGCTAAGAGGAGCAGGAAAAAGCAAAAAATTTCAGAATTGCACCTTGCAATGCGGAGAAATTACTGTTTGTGCATTTACAATATTCATTGATTTTTGCCATTGAAAAACGTCCAGAAATGATTGAAGCTACTGACTGAATGAAAGGAGCTGGCATCTCACTCTCTTTGAATCTTGTTTATCTTGCTAAGAGGAGCAGGAAAAAGCAAAAAATTTCAGAATTGCACCTTGCAATGCGGAGAAATTACTGTTTGTGCATTTACAATATTCATTGATTTTTGCCATTGAAAAACGTCCAGAAATGATTGAAGCTACTGACTGAATGAAAGGAGCTGGCATCTCACTCTCTTTGAATCTTCTTTATCATGCTAAGAGGAGCAGGAAAAAGCAAAAAATTTCAGAATTGCACCTTTCAATGCGGAGAAATTACTGTTTGTGCATTTACAATATTCATTGATTTTTGCCATTGAAAAATATCATGTTATTCATATACCAGAAATGTTTGGAGCTACTGACTGAATGAAAGGAGCTGGCATCTCACTCTCTTTGAATCTTGTTTATCTTGCTAAGAGGAGCAGGAAAAAGCAAAAAATTTCAGAATTGCACCTTGCAATGCGGAGAAATTACTGTTTGTGCATTTACAATATTCATTGATTTTTGCCATTGAAAAACGTCCAGAAATGATTGAAGCTACTTACTGAATGAAAGGAGCTGGCATCTCACTCTCTTTGAATCTTCTTTATCATGCTAAGAGGAGCAGGAAAAAGCAAAAAATTTCAGAATTGCACCTTGCAATGCGGAGAAATTACTGTTTGTGCATTTACAATATTCATTGATTTTTGCCATTGAAAAACATCATGTTATTCATATACCAGAAATGTTTGAAGCTACTGACTGAATGAAAGGAGCTGGCATCTCACTCTCTTTGAATCTTCTTTATCATGCTAAGAGGAGCAGGAAAAAGCAAAAAATTTCAGAATTGCACCTTGCAATGCGGAGAAATTAGTTTGTTCATTTACAATATTCATTGATTTTTGCCATTGAAAAACATCATGTTATTCATATACCAGAAATGTTTGAAGCTACTGACTGAATGAAAGGAGCTGGCATCTCACTCTCTTTGAATCTTCTTTATCATGCTAAGAGTAGCAGAAAAAAGCAAAAAATTTCAGAATTGCACCTTGCAATGCGGAGAAATTACTGTTTGTGCATTTACAATATTCATTGATTATTGCCATTGAAAAACGTCCAGAAATGATTGAAGCTACTGACTGAATGAAAGTAGCTGGCATCTCACTCTGTTTGAATCTTCTTTATCATGCTAAGAGGAGCAGGAAAAAGCAAAAAATTTCAGAATTGCACCTTGCAATGCGGAGAAATTACTGTTTGTGCATTTACAATATTCATTGATTTTTGCCATTGAAAAACGTCCAGAAATGATTGAAGCTACTGACTGAATGAAAGGAGCTGGCATCTCACTCTCTTTGAATCTTCTTTATCATGATAAGAGGAGCAGGAAAAAGCAAAAAATTTCAGAATTGCACCTTTCAATGCGGAGAAATTACTGTTTGTGCATTTACAATATTCATTGATTTTTGCCATTGAAAAATATCATGTTATTCATATACCAGAAATGTTTGAAGCTACTGACTGAATGAAAGGAGCTGGCATCTCACTCTCTTTGAATCTTCTTTATCATGCTAAGAGGAGCAGGAAAAAGCAAAAAATTTCAGAATTGCACCTTGCAATGCGGAGAAATTACTGTTTGTGCATTTACAATATTCATTGATTTTTGCCATTGAAAAACGTCCAGAAATGATTGAAGCTACTGACTGAATGAAAGGAGCTGGCTTCTCACTCTCTTTGAATCTTGTTTATCATGCTAAGAGGAGCAGGAAAAAGCAAAAAATTTCAGAATTGCACCTTGCAATGCGGAGAAATTACTGTTTGTGCATTTACAATATTCATTGATTTTTGCCATTGAAAAACGTCCAGAAATGATTGAAGCTACTTACTGAATGAAAGGAGCTGGCATCTCACTCTCTTTGAATCTTCTTTATCATGCTAAGAGGAGCAGGAAAAAGCAAAAAATTTCAGAATTGCACCTTGCAATGCGGAGAAATTACTGTTTGTGCATTTACAATATTCATTGATTTTTGCCATTGAAAAACATCATGTTATTCATATACCAGAAATGTTTGAAGCTACTGACTGAATGAAAGGAGCTGGCATCTCACTCTCTTTGAATCTTCTTTATCATGCTAAGAGGAGCAGGAAAAAGCAAAAAATTTCAGAATTGCACCTTGCAATGCGGAGAAATTACTGTTTGTGCATTTACAATATTCATTGATTTTTGCCATTGAAAAACGTCCAGAAATGATTGAAGCTACTGACTGAATGAAAGGAGCTGGCATCTCACTCTCTTTGAATCTTCTTTATCATGCTAAGAGGAGCAGGAAAAAGCAAAAAATTTCAGAATTGCACCTTGCAATGCGGAGAAATTACTGTTTGTGCATTTACAATATTCATTGATTTTTGCCATTGAAAAACATCATGTTATTCATATACCAGAAATGTTTGAAGCTACTGACTGAATGAAAGGAGCTGGCATCTCACTCTCTTTGAATCTTCTTTATCATGCTAAGAGGAGCAGGAAAAAGCAAAAAATTTCAGAATTGCACCTTGCAATGCGGAGAAATTACTGTTTGTGCATTTACAATATTCATTGATTTTTGCCATTGAAAAACGTCCAGAAATGATTGAAGCTACTGACTGAATGAAAGGAGCTGGCATCTCACTCTCTTTGAATCTTCTTTATCATGCTAAGAGGAGAAGGAAAAAGCAAAAAATTTCAGAATTGCACCTTGCAATGCGGAGAAATTACGGTTTGTGCATTTACAATATTCATTGATTTTTGCCATTGAAAAACGTCCAGAAATGATTGAAGCTACTGACTGAATGAAAGGAGCTGGCATCTCACTCTCTTTGAATCTTGTTTATCTTGCTAAGAGGAGCAGGAAAAAGCAAAAAATTTCAGAATTGCACCTTGCAATGCGGAGAAATTAATGTTTGTACATTTACAATATTCATTGATTTTTGCCATTGAAAAACGTCCAGAAATGATTGAAGCTACTTACTGAATGAAAGGAGCTGGCATCTCACTCTCTTTGAATCTTCTTTATCATGCTAAGAGGAGCAGGAAAAAGCAAAAAATTTCAGAATTGCACCTTGCAATGCGGAGAAATTACTGTTTGTGCATTTACAATATTCATTGATTTTTGCCATTGAAAAACATCATGTTATTCATATACCAGAAATGTTTGAAGCTACTGACTGAATGAAAGGAGCTGGCATCTCACTCTCTTGGAATCTTCTTTATCATGCTAAGAGGAGCAGGAAAAAGCAAAAAATTTCAGAATTGCACCTTTCAATGCGGAGAAATTACTGTTTGTGCATTTACAATATTCATTGATTTTTGCCATTGAAAAATATCATGTTATTCATATACCAGAAATGTTTGAAGCTACTGACTGAATGAAAGGAGCTGGCATCTCACTCTCTTTGAATCTTCTTTATCATGCTAAGAGGAGCAGGAAAAAGCAAAAAATTTCAGAATTGCACCTTGCAATGCGGAGAAATTACTGTTTGTGCATTTACAATATTCATTGATTTTTGCCATTGAAAAACGTCCAGAAATGATTGAAGCTACTGACTGAATGAAAGGAGCTGGCATCTCACTCTCTTTGAATCTTGTTTATCATGCTAAGAGGAGCAGGAAAAAGCAAAAAATTTCAGAATTGCACCTTGCAATGCGGAGAAATTACTGTTTGTGCATTTACAATATTCATTGATTTTTGCCATTGAAAAACGTCCAGAAATGATTGAAGCTACTTACTGAATGAAAGGAGCTGGCATCTCACTCTCTTTGAATCTTCTTTATCATGCTAAGAGGAGCAGGAAAAAGCAAAAAATTTCAGAATTGCACCTTGCAATGCGGAGAAATTACTGTTTGTGCATTTACAATATTCATTGATTTTTGCCATTGAAAAACATCATGTTATTCATATACCAGAAATGTTTGAAGCTACTGACTGAATGAAAGGAGCTGGCATCTCACTCTCTTTGAATCTTCTTTATCATGCTAAGAGGAGCAGGAAAAAGCAAAAAATTTCAGAATTGCACCTTGCAATGCGGAGAAATTACTGTTTGTGCATTTACAATATTCATTGATTTTTGCCATTGAAAAACGTCCAGAAATGATTGAAGCTACTGACTGAATGAAAGGAGCTGGCATCTCACTCTCTTTGAATCTTCTTTATCATGCTAAGAGGAGCAGGAAAAAGCAAAAAATTTCAGAATTGCACCTTGCAATGCGGAGAAATTACTGTTTGTGCATTTACAATATTCATTGATTTTTGCCATTGAAAAACATCATGTTATTCATATACCAGAAATGTTTGAAGCTACTGACTGAATGAAAGGAGCTGGCATCTCACTCTCTTTGAATCTTCTTTATCATGCTAAGAGGAGCAGGAAAAAGCAAAAAATTTCAGAATTGCACCTTGCAATGCGGAGAAATTACTGTTTGTGCATTTACAATATTCATTGATTTTTGCCATTGAAAAACGTCCAGAAATGATTGAAGCTACTGACTGAATGAAAGGAGCTGGCATCTCACTCTCTTTGAATCTTCTTTATCATGCTAAGAGGAGAAGGAAAAAGCAAAAAATTTCAGAATTGCACCTTGCAATGCGGAGAAATTACGGTTTGTGCATTTACAATATTCATTGATTTTTGCCATTGAAAAACGTCCAGAAATGATTGAAGCTACTGACTGAATGAAAGGAGCTGGCATCTCACTCTCTTTGAATCTTGTTTATCTTGCTAAGAGGAGCAGGAAAAAGCAAAAAATTTCAGAATTGCACCTTGCAATGCGGAGAAATTAATGTTTGTACATTTACAATATTCATTGATTTTTGCCATTGAAAAACGTCCAGAAATGATTGAAGCTACTGACTGAATGAAAGGAGCTGGCATCTCACTCTCTTTGAATCTTCTTTATCATGCTAAGAGGAGCAGGAAAAAGCAAAAAATTTCAGAATTGCACCTTGCAATGCGGAGAAATTACTGTTTGTGCATTTACAATATTCATTGATTTTTGCCATTGAAAAACATCATGTTATTCATATACCAGAAATGTTTGAAGCTACTGACTGAATGAAAGGAGCTGGCATCTCACTCTCTTTGAATCTTCTTTATCATGCTAAGAGGAGCAGGAAAAAGCAAAAAATTTCAGAATTGCACCTTGCAATGCGGAGAAATTACTGTTTGTGCATTTACAATATTCATTGATTTTTGCCATTGAAAAACATCATGTTATTCATATACCAGAAATGTTTGAAGCTACTGACTGAATGAAAGGAGCTGGCATCTCACTCTCTTTGAATCTTCTTTATCATGCTAAGATTAGTAGAAAAAAGCAAAAAATTTCAGAATTGCACCTTGCAATGCGGAGAAATTACTGTTTGTGCATTTACAATATTCATTGATTTTTGCCATTGAAAAACGTCCAGAAATGATTGAAGCTACTGACTGAATGAAAGGAGCTGGCATCTCACTCTGTTTGAATCTTGTTTATCATGCTAAGAGGAGCAGGAAAAAGCAAAAAATTTCAGAATTGCACCTTGCAATGCAGAGAAATTACTGTTTGTGCATTTACAATATTCATTGATTTTTGCCATTGAAAAACGTCCAGAAATGATTGAAGCTACTGACTGAATGAAAGGAGCTGGCATCTCACTCTCTTTGAATCTTCTTTATCATGCTAAGAGGAGCAGGAAAAAGCAAAAAATTTCAGAATTGCACCTTTCAATGCGGAGAAATTACTGTTTGTGCATTTACAATATTCATTGATTTTTGCCATTGAAAAATATCATGTTATTCATATACCAGAAATGTTTGGAGCTACTGACTGAATGAAAGGAGCTGGCATCTCACTCTCTTTGAATCTTCTTTATCATGCTAAGAGGAGCAGGAAAAAGCAAAAAATTTCAGAATTGCACCTTGCAATGCGGAGAAATTACTGTTTGTGCATTTACAATATGCATTGATTTTTGCCATTGAAAAACGTCCAGAAATGATTGAAGCTACTGACTGAATGAAAGGAGCTGGCATCTCACTCTCTTTGAATCTTCTTTATCATGCTAAGAGGAGCAGGAAAAAGCAAAAAATTTCAGAATTGCACCTTGCAATGCGGAGAAATTACTGTTTGTGCATTTACAATATTCATTGATTTTTGCCATTGAAAAACGTCCAGAAATGATTGAAGCTACTGACTGAATGAAAGGAGCTGGCATCTCACTCTCTTTGAATCTTCTTTATCATGCTAAGAGGAGCAGGAAAAAGCAAAAAATTTCAGAATTGCACCTTTCAATGCGGAGAAATTACTGTTTGTGCATTTACAATATTCATTGATTTTTGCCATTGAAAAATATCATGTTATTCATATACCAGAAATGTTTGGAGCTACTGACTGAATGAAAGGAGCTGGCATCTCACTCTCTTTGAATCTTGTTTATCTTGCTAAGAGGAGCAGGAAAAAGCAAAAAATTTCAGAATTGCACCTTGCAATGCGGAGAAATTACTGTTTGTGCATTTACAATATTCATTGATTTTTGCCATTGAAAAACGTCCAGAAATGATTGAAGCTACTGACTGAATGAAAGGAGCTGGCATCTCACTCTCTTTGAATCTTCTTTATCATGCTAAGAGGAGAAGGAAAAAGCAAAAAATTTCAGAATTGCACCTTGCAATGCGGAGAAATTACGGTTTGTGCATTTACAATATTCATTGATTTTTGCCATTGAAAAACGTCCAGAAATGATTGAAGCTACTGACTGAATGAAAGGAGCTGGCATCTCACTCTCTTTGAATCTTGTTTATCTTGCTAAGAGGAGCAGGAAAAAGCAAAAAATTTCAGAATTGCACCTTGCAATGCGGAGAAATTAATGTTTGTACATTTACAATATTCATTGATTTTTGCCATTGAAAAACGTCCAGAAATGATTGAAGCTACTGACTGAATGAAAGGAGCTGGCATCTCACTCTCTTTGAATCTTCTTTATCATGCTAAGAGGAGCAGGAAAAAGCAAAAAATTTCAGAATTGCACCTTGCAATGCGGAGAAATTACTGTTTGTGCATTTACAATATTCATTGATTTTTGCCATTGAAAAACATCATGTTATTCATATACCAGAAATGTTTGAAGCTACTGACTGAATGAAAGGAGCTGGCATCTCACTCTCTTTGAATCTTCTTTATCATGCTAAGAGGAGCAGGAAAAAGCAAAAAATTTCAGAATTGCACCTTGCAATGCGGAGAAATTACTGTTTGTGCATTTACAATATTCATTGATTTTTGCCATTGAAAAACATCATGTTATTCATATACCAGAAATGTTTGAAGCTACTGACTGAATGAAAGGAGCTGGCATCTCACTCTCTTTGAATCTTCTTTATCATGCTAAGATTAGTAGAAAAAAGCAAAAAATTTCAGAATTGCACCTTGCAATGCGGAGAAATTACTGTTTGTGCATTTACAATATTCATTGATTTTTGCCATTGAAAAACGTCCAGAAATGATTGAAGCTACTGACTGAATGAAAGGAGCTGGCATCTCACTCTGTTTGAATCTTGTTTATCATGCTAAGAGGAGCAGGAAAAAGCAAAAAATTTCAGAATTGCACCTTGCAATGCAGAGAAATTACTGTTTGTGCATTTACAATATTCATTGATTTTTGCCATTGAAAAACGTCCAGAAATGATTGAAGCTACTGACTGAATGAAAGGAGCTGGCATCTCACTCTCTTTGAATCTTCTTTATCATGCTAAGAGGAGCAGGAAAAAGCAAAAAATTTCAGAATTGCACCTTTCAATGCGGAGAAATTACTGTTTGTGCATTTACAATATTCATTGATTTTTGCCATTGAAAAATATCATGTTATTCATATACCAGAAATGTTTGGAGCTACTGACTGAATGAAAGGAGCTGGCATCTCACTCTCTTTGAATCTTCTTTATCATGCTAAGAGGAGCAGGAAAAAGCAAAAAATTTCAGAATTGCACCTTGCAATGCGGAGAAATTACTGTTTGTGCATTTACAATATGCATTGATTTTTGCCATTGAAAAACGTCCAGAAATGATTGAAGCTACTGACTGAATGAAAGGAGCTGGCATCTCACTCTCTTTGAATCTTCTTTATCATGCTAAGAGGAGCAGGAAAAAGCAAAAAATTTCAGAATTGCACCTTGCAATGCGGAGAAATTACTGTTTGTGCATTTACAATATTCATTGATTTTTGCCATTGAAAAACGTCCAGAAATGATTGAAGCTACTGACTGAATGAAAGGAGCTGGCATCTCACTCTCTTTGAATCTTCTTTATCATGCTAAGAGGAGCAGGAAAAAGCAAAAAATTTCAGAATTGCACCTTTCAATGCGGAGAAATTACTGTTTGTGCATTTACAATATTCATTGATTTTTGCCATTGAAAAATATCATGTTATTCATATACCAGAAATGTTTGGAGCTACTGACTGAATGAAAGGAGCTGGCATCTCACTCTCTTTGAATCTTGTTTATCTTGCTAAGAGGAGCAGGAAAAAGCAAAAAATTTCAGAATTGCACCTTGCAATGCGGAGAAATTACTGTTTGTGCATTTACAATATTCATTGATTTTTGCCATTGAAAAACGTCCAGAAATGATTGAAGCTACTTACTGAATGAAAGGAGCTGGCATCTCACTCTCTTTGAATCTTCTTTATCATGCTAAGAGGAGCAGGAAAAAGCAAAAAATTTCAGAATTGCACCTTGCAATGCGGAGAAATTACTGTTTGTGCATTTACAATATTCATTGATTTTTGCCATTGAAAAACATCATGTTATTCATATACCAGAAATGTTTGAAGCTACTGACTGAATGAAAGGAGCTGGCATCTCACTCTCTTTGAATCTTCTTTATCATGCTAAGAGGAGCAGGAAAAAGCAAAAAATTTCAGAATTGCACCTTGCAATGCGGAGAAATTAGTTTGTTCATTTACAATATTCATTGATTTTTGCCATTGAAAAACATCATGTTATTCATATACCAGAAATGTTTGAAGCTACTGACTGAATGAAAGGAGCTGGCATCTCACTCTCTTTGAATCTTCTTTATCATGCTAAGAGTAGCAGAAAAAAGCAAAAAATTTCAGAATTGCACCTTGCAATGCGGAGAAATTACTGTTTGTGCATTTACAATATTCATTGATTATTGCCATTGAAAAACGTCCAGAAATGATTGAAGCTACTGACTGAATGAAAGTAGCTGGCATCTCACTCTGTTTGAATCTTGTTTATCATGCTAAGAGGAGCAGGAAAAAGCAAAAAATTTCAGAATTGCACCTTGCAATGCGGAGAAATTACTGTTTGTGCATTTACAATATTCATTGATTTTTGCCATTGAAAAACGTCCAGAAATGATTGAAGCTACTGACTGAATGAAAGGAGCTGGCATCTCACTCTCTTTGAATCTTCTTTATCATGCTAAGAGGAGCAGGAAAAAGCAAAAAATTTCAGAATTGCACCTTTCAATGCGGAGAAATTACTGTTTGTGCATTTACAATATTCATTGATTTTTGCCATTGAAAAATATCATGTTATTCATATACCAGAAATGTTTGAAGCTACTGACTGAATGAAAGGAGCTGGCATCTCACTCTCTTTGAATCTTCTTTATCATGCTAAGAGGAGCAGGAAAAAGCAAAAAATTTCAGAATTGCACCTTGCAATGCGGAGAAATTACTGTTTGTGCATTTACAATATTCATTGATTTTTGCCATTGAAAAACGTCCAGAAATGATTGAAGCTACTGACTGAATGAAAGGAGCTGGCATCTCACTCTCTTTGAATCTTGTTTATCATGCTAAGAGGAGCAGGAAAAAGCAAAAAATTTCAGAATTGCACCTTGCAATGCGGAGAAATTACTGTTTGTGCATTTACAATATTCATTGATTTTTGCCATTGAAAAACGTCCAGAAATGATTGAAGCTACTTACTGAATGAAAGGAGCTGGCATCTCACTCTCTTTGAATCTTCTTTATCATGCTAAGAGGAGCAGGAAAAAGCAAAAAATTTCAGAATTGCACCTTGCAATGCGGAGAAATTACTGTTTGTGCATTTACAATATTCATTGATTTTTGCCATTGAAAAACGTCCAGAAATGATTGAAGCTACTGACTGAATGAAAGGAGCTGGCATCTCACTCTCTTTGAATCTTCTTTATCATGCTAAGAGGAGCAGGAAAAAGCAAAAAATTTCAGAATTGCACCTTGCAATGCGGAGAAATTACTGTTTGTGCATTTACAATATTCATTGATTTTTGCCTTTGAAAAACATCATGTTATTCATATACCAGAAATGTTTGAAGCTACTGACTGAATGAAAGGAGCTGGCATCTCACTCTCTTTGAATCTTCTTTATCATGCTAAAAGGAGCAGGAAAAAGCAAAAAATTTCAGAATTGCACCTTGCAATGCGGAGAAATTACTGTTTGTGCATTTACAATATTCATTGATTTTTGCCATTGAAAAACGTCCAGAAATGATTGAAGCTACTGACTGAATGAAAGGAGCTGGCATCTCACTCTCTTTGAATCTTCTTTATCATGCTAAGAGGAGAAGGAAAAAGCAAAAAATTTCAGAATTGCACCTTGCAATGCGGAGAAATTACTGTTTGTGCATTTACAATATTCATTGATTTTTGCCATTGAAAAACGTCCAGAAATGATTGAAGCTACTGACTGAATGAAAGGAGCTGGCATCTCACTCTCTTTGAATCTTGTTTATCTTGCTAAGAGGAGCAGGAAAAAGCAAAAAATTTCAGAATTGCACCTTGCAATGCGGAGAAATTACTGTTTGTACATTTACAATATTCATTGATTTTTGCCACTGAAAAACGTCCAGAAATGATTGAAGCTACTGACTGAATGAAAGGAGCTGGCATCTCACTCTCTTTGAATCTTCTTTATCATGCTAAGAGGAGCAGGAAAAAGCAAAAAATTTCAGAATTGCACCTTGCAATGCGGAGAAATTACTGTTTGTGCATTTACAATATTCATTGATTTTTGCCATTGAAAAACATCATGTTATTCATATACCAGAAATGTTTGAAGCTACTGACTGAATGAAAGGAGCTGGCATCTCACTCTCTTTGAATCTTCTTTATCATGCTAAGATGAGCAGGAAAAAGCAAAAAATTTCAGAATTGCACCTTGCAATGCGGAGAAATTACTGTTTGTGCATTTACAATATTCATTGATTTTTGCCATTGAAAAACATCATGTTATTCATATACCAGAAATGTTTGAAGCTACTGACTGAATGAAAGGAGCTGGCATCTCACTCTCTTTGAATCTTCTTTATCATGCTAAGATTAGTAGAAAAAAGCAAAAAATTTCAGAATTTCACCTTGCAATGCGGAGAAATTACTGTTTGTGCATTTACAATATTCATTGATTTTTGCCATTGAAAAACGTCCAGAAATGATTGAAGCTACTGACTGAATGAAAGGAGCTGGCATCTCACTCTGTTTGAATCTTGTTTATCATGCTAAGAGGAGCAGGAAAAAGCAAAAAATTTCAGAATTGCACCTTGCAATGCGGAGAAATTACTGTTTGTGCATTTACAATATTCATTGATTTTTGCCATTGAAAAATGTCCAGAAATGATTGAAGCTACTGACTGAATGAAAGGAGCTGGCATCTCACTCTCTTTGAATCTTCTTTATCATGCTAAGAGGAGCAGGAAAAAGCAAAAATTTCAGAATTGCACCTTTCAATGCGGAGAAATTACTGTTTGTGCATTTACAATATTCATTGATTTTTGCCATTGAAAAATATCATGTTATTCATATACCAGAAATGTTTGGAGCTACTGACTGAATGAAAGGAGCTGGCATCTCACTCTCTTTGAATCTTCTTTATCATGCTAAGAGGAGCAGGAAAAAGCAAAAAATTTCAGAATTGCACCTTTCAATGCGGAGAAATTACTGTTTGTGCATTTACAATATTCATTGATTTTTGCCATTGAAAAATATCATGTTATTCATATACCAGAAATGTTTGGAGCTACTGACTGAATGAAAGGAGCTGGCATCTCACTCTCTTTGAATCTTCTTTATCATGCTAAGAGGAGCAGGAAAAAGCAAAAAATTTCAGAATTGCACCTTGCAATGCGGAGAAATTACTGTTTGTGCATTTACAATATTCATTGATTTTTGCCATTGAAAAACGTCCAGAAATGATTGAAGCTACTGACTGAATGAAAGGAGCTGGCATCTCACTCTCTTTGAATCTTCTTTATCATGCTAAGAGGAGCAGGAAAAAGCAAAAAATTTCAGAATTGCACCTTGCAATGCGGAGAAATTACTGTTTGTGCATTTACAATATTCATTGATTTTTGCCATTGAAAAACGTCCAGAAATGATTGAAGCTACTGACTGAATGAAAGGAGCTGGCATCTCACTCTCTTTGAATCTTGTTTATCTTGCTAAGAGGAGCAGGAAAAAGCAAAAAATTTCAGAATTGCACCTTGCAATGCGGAGAAATTACTGTTTGTACATTTACAATATTCATTGATTTTTGCCATTGAAAAACGTCCAGAAATGATTGAAGCTACTGACTGAATGAAAGGAGCTGGCATCTCACTCTCTTTGAATCTTCTTTATCATGCTAAGAGGAGCAGGAAAAAGCAAAAAATTTCAGAATTGCACCTTGCAATGCGGAGAAATTACTGTTTGTGCATTTACAATATTCATTGATTTTTGCCATTGAAAAACATCATGTTATTCATATACCAGAAATGTTTGAAGCTACTGACTGAATGAAAGGAGCTGGCATCTCACTCTCTTTGAATCTTCTTTATCATGCTAAGAGGAGCAGGAAAAAGCAAAAAATTTCAGAATTGCACCTTGCAATGCGGAGAAATTACTGTTTGTGCATTTACAATATTCATTGATTTTTGCCATTGAAAAACATCATGTTATTCATATACCAGAAATGTTTGAAGCTACTGACTGAATGAAAGGAGCTGGCATCTCACTCTCTTTGAATCTTCTTTATCATGCTAAGATTAGTAGAAAAAAGCAAAAAATTTCAGAATTGCACCTTGCAATGCGGAGAAATTACTGTTTGTGCATTTACAATATTCATTGATTTTTGCCATTGAAAAACGTCCAGAAATGATTGAAGCTACTGACTGAATGAAAGGAGCTGGCATCTCACTCTGTTTGAATCTTGTTTATCATGCTAAGAGGAGCAGGAAAAAGCAAAAAATTTCAGAATTGCACCTTGCAATGCGGAGAAATTACTGTTTGTGCATTTACAATATTCATTGATTTTTGCCATTGAAAAACGTCCAGAAATGATTGAAGCTACTGACTGAATGAAAGGAGCTGGCATCTCACTCTCTTTGAATCTTCTTTATCATGCTAAGAGGAGCAGGAAAAAGCAAAAAATTTCAGAATTGCACCTTTCAATGCGGAGAAATTACTGTTTGTGCATTTACAATATTCATTGATTTTTGCCATTGAAAAATATCATGTTATTCATATACCAGAAATGTTTGGAGCTACTGACTGAATGAAAGGAGCTGGCATCTCACTCTCTTTGAATCTTGTTTATCTTGCTAAGAGGAGCAGGAAAAAGCAAAAAATTTCAGAATTGCACCTTGCAATGCGGAGAAATTACTGTTTGTGCATTTACAATATTCATTGATTTTTGCAATTGAAAAACGTCCAGAAATGATTGAAGCTACTTACTGAATGAAAGGAGCTGGCATCTCACTCTCTTTGAATCTTCTTTATCATGCTAAGAGGAGCAGGAAAAAGCAAAAAATTTCAGAATTGCACCTTGCAATGCGGAGAAATTACTGTTTGTGCATTTACAATATTCATTGATTTTTGCCATTGAAAAACATCATGTTATTCATATACCAGAAATGTTTGAAGCTACTGACTGAATGAAAGGAGCTGGCATCTCACTCTCTTTAAATCTTCTTTATCATGCTAAGAGGAGCAGGAAAAAGCAAAAAATTTCAGAATTGCACCTTGCAATGCGGAGAAATTACTGTTTGTGCATTTACAATATTCATTGATTTTTGCCATTGAAAAACATCACGTTATTCATATACCAGAAATGTTTGAAGCTACTGTCTGAATGAAAGGAGCTGGCATCTCACTCTCTTTGAATCTTCTTTATCATGCTAAGAGTAGCAGAAAAAAGCAAAAAATTTCAGAATTGCACCTTGCAATGCGGAGAAATTACTGTTTGTGCATTTACAATATTCATTGATTTTTGCCATTGAAAAACGTCCAGAAATGATTGAAGCTACTGACTGAATGAAAGGAGCTGGCATCTCACTCTGTTTGAATCTTGTTTATCATGCTAAGAGGAGCAGGAAAAAGCAAAAAATTTCAGAATTGCACCTTGCAATGCGGAGAAATTACTGTTTGTGCATTTACAATATTCATTGATTTTTGCCATTGAAAAACGTCCAGAAATGATTGAAGCTACTGACTGAATGAAAGGAGCTGGCATCTCACTCTCTTTGAATCTTCTTTATCATGCTAAGAGGAGCAGGAAAAAGCAAAAAATTTCAGAATTGCACCTTTCAATGCGGAGAAATTACTGTTTGTGCATTTACAATATTCATTGATTTTTGCCATTGAAAAATATGTTATTCATATACCAGAAATGTTTGAAGCTACTGACTGAATAAAAGGAGCTGGCATCTCACTCTCTTTGAATCTTCTTTATCATGCTAAGAGGAGCAGGAAAAAGCAAAAAATTTCAGAATTGCACCTTGCAATGCGGAGAAATTACTGTTTGTGCATTTACAATATTCATTGATTTTTGCCATTGAAAAACGTCCAGAAATGATTGAAGCTACTGACTGAATGAAAGGAGCTGGCATCTCACTCTCTTTGAATCTTGTTTATCATGCTAAGAGGAGCAGGAAAAAGCAAAAAATTTCAGAATTGCACCTTGCAATGCGGAGAAATTACTGTTTGTGCATTTACAATATTCATTGATTTTTGCCATTGAAAAACGTCCAGAAATGATTGAAGCTACTTACTGAATGAAAGGAGCTGGCATCTCACTCTCCTTGAATCTTCTTTATCATGCTAAGAGGAGCAGGAAAAAGCAAAAAATTTCAGAATTGCACCTTGCAATGCGGAGAAATTACTGTTTGTGCATTTACAATATTCATTGATTTTTGCCATTGAAAAACATCATGTTATTCATATACCAGAAATGTTTGAAGCTACTGACTGAATGAAAGGAGCTGGCATCTCACTCTCTTTGAATCTTCTTTATCATGCTAAGAGGAGCAGGAAAAAGCAAAAAATTTCAGAATTGCACCTTGCAATGTGGGGAAATTACTGTTTGTGCATTTACAATATTCATTGATTTTTGCCATTGAAAAACGTCCAGAAATGATTGAAGCTACTGACTGAATGAAAGGAGCTGGCATCTCACTCTCTTTGAATCTTCTTTATCATGCTAAGAGGAGCAGGAAAAAGCAAAAAATTTCAGAATTGCACCTTTCAATGCGGAGAAATTACTGTTTGTGCATTTACAATATTCATTGATTTTTGCCATTGAAAAATATGTTATTCATATACCAGAAATGTTTGAAGTTACTGACTGAATGAAAGGAGCTGGCATCTCACTCTCTTTGAATCTTCTTTATCATGCTAAGAGGAGCAGGAAAAAGCAAAAAATTTCAGAATTGCACCTTGCAATGCGGAGAAATTACTGTTTGTGCATTTACAATATTCATTGATTTTTGCCATTGAAAAACGTCCAGAAATGATTGAAGCTACTGACTGAATGAAAGGAGCTGGCATCTCACTCTCTTTGAATCTTGTTTATCATGCTAAGAGGAGCAGGAAAAAGCAAAAAATTTCAGAATTGCACCTTGCAATGCGGAGAAATTACTGTTTGTGCATTTACAATATTCATTGATTTTTGCCATTGAAAAACGTCCAGAAATGATTGAAGCTACTTACTGAATGAAAGGAGCTGGCATCTCACTCTCTTTGAATCTTCTTTATCATGCTAAGAGGAGCAGGAAAAAGCAAAAATTTCAGAATTGCACCTTGCAATGCGGAGAAATTACTGTTTGTGCATTTACAATATTCATTGATTTTTGCCATTGAAAAACATCATGTTATTCATATACCAGAAATGTTTGAAGCTACTGACTGAATGAAAGGAGCTGGCATCTCACTCTCTTTGAATCTTCTTTATCATGCTAAGATTAGTAGAAAAAAGCAAAAAATTTCAGAATTGCACCTTGCAATGCGGAGAAATTACTGTTTGTGCATTTACAATATTCATTGATTTTTGCCATTGAAAAACGTCCAGAAATGATTGAAGCTACTGACTGAATGAAAGGAGCTGGCATCTCACTCTGTTTGAATCTTGTTTATCATGCTAAGAGGAGCAGGAAAAAGCAAAAAATTTCAGAATTGCACCTTGCAATGCGGAGAAATTACTGTTTGTGCATTTACAATATTCATTGATTTTTGCCATTGAAAAACGTCCAGAAATGATTGAAGCTACTGACTGAATGAAAGGAGCTGGCATCTCACTCTCTTTGAATCTTCTTTATCATGCTAAGAGGAGCAGGAAAAAGCAAAAAATTTCAGAATTGCACCTTTCAATGCGGAGAAATTACTGTTTGTGCATTTACAATATTCATTGATTTTTGCCATTGAAAAATATCATGTTATTCATATACCAGAAATGTTTGGAGCTACTGACTGAATGAAAGGAGCTGGCATCTCACTCTCTTTGAATCTTGTTTATCTTGCTAAGAGGAGCAGGAAAAAGCAAAAAATTTCAGAATTGCACCTTGCAATGCGGAGAAATTACTGTTTGTGCATTTACAATATTCATTGATTTTTGCCATTGAAAAACGTCCAGAAATGATTGAAGCTACTTACTGAATGAAAGGAGCTGGCATCTCACTCTCTTTGAATCTTCTTTATCATGCTAAGAGGAGCAGGAAAAAGCAAAAAATTTCAGAATTGCACCTTGCAATGCTGAGAAAATACTGTTTGTGCATTTACAATATTCATTGATTATTGCCATTGAAAAACATCCAGAAATGATTGAAGCTACTGACTGAATGAAAGTAGCTGGCATCTCACTCTGTTTGAATCTTGTTTATCATGCTAAGAGGAGCAGGAAAAAGCAAAAAATTTCAGAATTGCACCTTGCAATGCGGAGAAATTACTGTTTGTGCATTTACAATATTCATTGATTTTTGCCATTGAAAAACGTCCAGAAATGATTGAAGCTACTGACTGAATGAAAGGAGCTGGCATCTCACTCTCTTTGAATCTTCTTTATCATGCTAAGAGGAGCAGGAAAAAGCAAAAAATTTCAGAATTGCACCTTTCAATGCGGAGAAATTACTGTTTGTGCATTTACAATATTCATTGATTTTTGCCATTGAAAAATATCATGTTATTCATATACCAGAAATGTTTGAAGCTACTGACTGAATGAAAGGAGCTGGCATATCACTCTCTTTGAATCTTCTTTATCATGCTAAGAGGAGCAGGAAAAAGCAAAAAATTTCAGAATTGCACCTTGCAATGCGGAGAAATTACTGTTTGTGCATTTACAATATTCATTGATTTTTGCCATTGAAAAACGTCCAGAAATGATTGAAGCTACTGACTGAATGAAAGGAGCTGGCATCTCACTCTCTTTGAATCTTGTTTATCATGCTAAGAGGAGCAGGAAAAAGCAAAAAATTTCAGAATTGCACCTTGCAATGCGGAGAAATTACTGTTTGTGCATTTACAATATTCATTGATTTTTGCCATTGAAAAACGTCCAGAAATGATTGAAGCTACTTACTGAATGAAAGGAGCTGGCATCTCACTCTCTTTGAATCTTCTTTATCATGCTAAGAGGAGCAGGAAAAAGCAAAAAATTTCAGAATTGCACCTTGCAATGCGGAGAAATTACTGTTTGTGCATTTACAATATTCATTGATTTTTGCCATTGAAAAACATCATGTTATTCATATACCAGAAATGTTTGAAGCTACTGACTGAATGAAAGGAGCTGGCATCTCACTCTCTTTGAATCTTCTTTATCATGCTAAGAGGAGCAGGAAAAAGCAAAAAATTTCAGAATTGCACCTTGCAATGCGGAGAAATTACTGTTTGTGCATTTACAATATTCATTGATTTTTGCCATTGAAAAACGTCCAGAAATGATTGAAGCTACTGACTGAATGAAAGGAGCTGGCATCTCACTCTCTTTGAATCTTCTTTATCATGCTAAGAGGAGCAGGAAAAAGCAAAAAATTTCAGAATTGCACCTTGCAATGCGGAGAAATTACTGTTTGTGCATTTACAATATTCATTGATTTTTGCCATTGAAAAACATCATGTTATTCATATACCAGAAATGTTTGAAGCTACTGACTGAATGAAAGGAGCTGGCATCTCACTCTCTTTGAATCTTCTTTATCATGCTAAGAGGAGCAGGAAAAAGCAAAAAATTTCAGAATTGCACCTTGCAATGCGGAGAAATTACTGTTTGTGCATTTACAATATTCATTGATTTTTGCCATTGAAAAACGTCCAGAAATGATTGAAGCTACTGACTGAATGAAAGGAGCTGGCATCTCACTCTCTTTGAATCTTCTTTATCATGCTAAGAGGAGAAGGAAAAAGCAAAAAATTTCAGAATTGCACCTTGCAATGCGGAGAAATTACTGTTTGTGCATTTACAATATTCATTGATTTTTGCCATTGAAAAACGTCCAGAAATGATTGAAGCTACTGACTGAATGAAAGGAGCTGGCATCTCACTCTCTTTGAATCTTGTTTATCTTGCTAAGAGGAGCAGGAAAAAGCAAAAAATTTCAGAATTGCACCTTGCAATGCGGAGAAATTACTGTTTGTACATTTACAATATTCATTGATTTTTGCCATTGAAAAACGTCCAGAAATGATTGAAGCTACTGACTGAATGAAAGGAGCTGGCATCTCACTCTCTTTGAATCTTCTTTATCATGCTAAGAGGAGCAGGAAAAAGCAAAAAATTTCAGAATTGCACCTTGCAATGCGGAGAAATTACTGTTTGTGCATTTACAATATTCATTGATTTTTGCCATTGAAAAACATCATGTTATTCATATACCAGAAATGTTTGAAGCTACTGACTGAATGAAAGGAGCTGGCATCTCACTCTCTTTGAATCTTCTTTATCATGCTAAGAGGAGCAGGAAAAAGCAAAAAATTTCAGAATTGCACCTTGCAATGCGGAGAAATTACTGTTTGTGCATTTACAATATTCATTGATTTTTGCCATTGAAAAACATCATGTTATTCATATACCAGAAATGTTTGAAGCTACTGACTGAATGAAAGGAGCTGGCATCTCACTCTCTTTGAATCTTCTTTATCATGCTAAGATTAGTAGAAAAAAGCAAAAAATTTCAGAATTGCACCTTGCAATGCGGAGAAATTACTATTTGTGCATTTACAATATTCATTGATTTTTGCCATTGAAAAACGTCCAGAAATGATTGAAGCTACTTACTGAATGAAAGGAGCTGGCATCTCACTCTCTTTGAATCTTCTTTATCATGCTAAGAGGAGCAGGAAAAAGCAAAAAATTTCAGAATTGCACCTTGCAATGCTGAGAAAATACTGTTTGTGCATTTACAATATTCATTGATTATTGCCATTGAAAAACATCCAGAAATGATTGAAGCTACTGACTGAATGAAAGTAGCTGGCATCTCACTCTGTTTGAATCTTGTTTATCATGCTAAGAGGAGCAGGAAAAAGCAAAAAATTTCAGAATTGCACCTTGCAATGCGGAGAAATTACTGTTTGTGCATTTACAATATTCATTGATTTTTGCCATTGAAAAACGTCCAGAAATGATTGAAGCTACTGACTGAATGAAAGGAGCTGGCATCTCACTCTCTTTGAATCTTCTTTATCATGCTAAGAGGAGCAGGAAAAAGCAAAAAATTTCAGAATTGCACCTTTCAATGCGGAGAAATTACTGTTTGTGCATTTACAATATTCATTGATTTTTGCCATTGAAAAATATCATGTTATTCATATACCAGAAATGTTTGAAGCTACTGACTGAATGAAAGGAGCTGGCATATCACTCTCTTTGAATCTTCTTTATCATGCTAAGAGGAGCAGGAAAAAGCAAAAAATTTCAGAATTGCACCTTGCAATGCGGAGAAATTACTGTTTGTGCATTTACAA
The DNA here is from genome assembly GCF_046119375.1 of Phyllobates terribilis. Lineage (NCBI taxonomy): Eukaryota > Metazoa > Chordata > Amphibia > Anura > Dendrobatidae > Phyllobates > Phyllobates terribilis. Next base: position 507,508 of record NW_027363274.1, read on the forward strand.
TATTCATTGATTTTTGCCATTGAAAAACGTCCAGAAATGATTGAAGCTACTGACTGAATGAAAGGAGCTGGCATCTCACTCTCTTTGAATCTTGTTTATCATGCTAAGAGGAGCAGGAAAAAGCAAAAAATTTCAGAATTGCACCTTGCAATGCGGAGAAATTACTGTTTGTGCATTTACAATATTCATTGATTTTTGCCATTGAAAAACGTCCAGAAATGATTGAAGCTACTTACTGAATGAAAGGAGCTGGCATCTCACTCTCTTTGAATCTTCTTTATCATGCTAAGAGGAGCAGGAAAAAGCAAAAAATTTCAGAATTGCACCTTGCAATGCGGAGAAATTACTGTTTGTGCATTTACAATATTCATTGATTTTTGCCATTGAAAAACATCATGTTATTCATATACCAGAAATGTTTGAAGCTACTGACTGAATGAAAGGAGCTGGCATCTCACTCTCTTTGAATCTTCTTTATCATGCTAAGAGGAGCAGGAAAAAGCAAAAAATTTCAGAATTGCACCTTGCAATGCGGAGAAATTACTGTTTGTGCATTTACAATATTCATTGATTTTTGCCATTGAAAAACGTCCAGAAATGATTGAAGCTACTGACTGAATGAAAGGAGCTGGCATCTCACTCTCTTTGAATCTTCTTTATCATGCTAAGAGGAGCAGGAAAAAGCAAAAAATTTCAGAATTGCACCTTGCAATGCGGAGAAATTACTGTTTGTGCATTTACAATATTCATTGATTTTTGCCATTGAAAAACATCATGTTATTCATATACCAGAAATGTTTGAAGCTACTGACTGAATGAAAGGAGCTGGCATCTCACTCTCTTTGAATCTTCTTTATCATGCTAAGAGGAGCAGGAAAAAGCAAAAAATTTCAGAATTGCACCTTGCAATGCGGAGAAATTACTGTTTGTGCATTTACAATATTCATTGATTTTTGCCATTGAAAAACGTCCAGAAATGATTGAAGCTACTGACTGAATGAAAGGAGCTGGCATCTCACTCTCTTTGAATCTTCTTTATCATGCTAAGAGGAGAAGGAAAAAGCAAAAAATTTCAGAATTGCACCTTGCAATGCGGAGAAATTACTGTTTGTGCATTTACAATATTCATTGATTTTTGCCATTGAAAAACGTCCAGAAATGATTGAAGCTACTGACTGAATGAAAGGAGCTGGCATCTCACTCTCTTTGAATCTTGTTTATCTTGCTAAGAGGAGCAGGAAAAAGCAAAAAATTTCAGAATTGCACCTTGCAATGCGGAGAAATTACTGTTTGTACATTTACAATATTCATTGATTTTTGCCATTGAAAAACGTCCAGAAATGATTGAAGCTACTGACTGAATGAAAGGAGCTGGCATCTCACTCTCTTTGAATCTTCTTTATCATGCTAAGAGGAGCAGGAAAAAGCAAAAAATTTCAGAATTGCACCTTGCAATGCGGAGAAATTACTGTTTGTGCATTTACAATATTCATTGATTTTTGCCATTGAAAAACATCATGTTATTCATATACCAGAAATGTTTGAAGCTACTGACTGAATGAAAGGAGCTGGCATCTCACTCTCTTTGAATCTTCTTTATCATGCTAAGAGGAGCAGGAAAAAGCAAAAAATTTCAGAATTGCACCTTGCAATGCGGAGAAATTACTGTTTGTGCATTTACAATATTCATTGATTTTTGCCATTGAAAAACATCATGTTATTCATATACCAGAAATGTTTGAAGCTACTGACTGAATGAAAGGAGCTGGCATCTCACTCTCTTTGAATCTTCTTTATCATGCTAAGATTAGTAGAAAAAAGCAAAAAATTTCAGAATTGCACCTTGCAATGCGGAGAAATTACTATTTGTGCATTTACAATATTCATTGATTTTTGCCATTGAAAAACGTCCAGAAATGATTGAAGCTACTGACTGAATGAAAGGAGCTGGCATCTCACTCTGTTTGAATCTTGTTTATCATGCTAAGAGGAGCAGGAAAAAGCAAAAAATTTCAGAATTGCACCTTGCAATGCGGAGAAATTACTGTTTGTGCATTTACAATATTCATTGATTTTTGCCATTGAAAAACGTCCAGAAATGATTGAAGCTACTGACTGAATGAAAGGAGCTGGCATCTCACTCTCTTTGAATCTTCTTTATCATGCTAAGAGGAGCAGGAAAAAGCAAAAAATTTCAGAATTGCACCTTTCAATGCGGAGAAATTACTGTTTGTGCATTTACAATATTCATTGATTTTTGCCATTGAAAAATATCATGTTATTCATATACCAGAAATGTTTGGAGCTACTGACTGAATGAAAGGAGCTGGCATCTCACTCTCTTTGAATCTTATCATGCTAAGAGGAGCAGGAAAAAGCAAAAAATTTCAGAATTGCACCTTGCAATGCGGAGAAATTACTGTTTGTGCATTTACAATATTCATTGATTTTTGCCATTGAAAAACGTCCAGAAATGATTGAAGCTACTGACTGAATGAAAGGAGCTGGCATCTCACTCTCTTTGAATCTTCTTTATCATGCTAAGAGGAGCAGGAAAAAGCAAAAAATTTCAGAATTGCACCTTGCAATGCGGAGAAATTACTGTTTGTGCATTTACAATATTCATTGATTTTTGCCATTGAAAAACGTCCAGAAATGATTGAAGCTACTGACTGAATGAAAGGAGCTGGCATCTCACTCTCTTTGAATCTTGTTTATCTTGCTAAGAGGAGCAGGAAAAAGCAAAAAATTTCAGAATTGCACCTTGCAATGCGGAGAAATTACTGTTTGTATATTTACAATATTCATTGATTTTTGCCATTGAAAAACGTCCAGAAATGATTGAAGCTACTGACTGAATGAAAGGAGCTGGCATCTCACTCTCTTTGAATCTTCTTTATCATGCTAAGAGGAGCAGGAAAAAGCAAAAAATTTCAGAATTGCACCTTGCAATGCGGAGAAATTACTGTTTGTGCATTTACAATATTCATTGATTTTTGCCATTGAAAAACATCATGTTATTCATATACCAGAAATGTTTGAAGCTACTGACTGAATGAAAGGAGCTGGCATCTCACTCTCTTTGAATCTTCTTTATCATGCTAAGAGGAGCAGGAAAAAGCAAAAAATTTCAGAATTGCACCTTGCAATGCGGAGAAATTAGTTTGTTCATTTACAATATTCATTGATTTTTGCCATTGAAAAACATCATGTTATTCATATACCAGAAATGTTTGAAGCTACTGACTGAATGAAAGGAGCTGGCATCTCACTCTCTTTGAATCTTCTTTATCATGCTAAGAGTAGCAGAAAAAAGCAAAAAATTTCAGAATTGCACCTTGCAATGCGGAGAAATTACTGTTTGTGCATTTACAATATTCATTGATTATTGCCATTGAAAAACGTCCAGAAATGATTGAAGCTACTGACTGAATGAAAGTAGCTGGCATCTCACTCTGTTTGAATCTTGTTTATCATGCTAAGAGGAGCAGGAAAAAGCAAAAAATTTCAGAATTGCACCTTGCAATGCGGAGAAATTAATGTTTGTGCATTTACAATATTTATTGATTTTTGCCATTGAAAAACGTCCAGAAATGATTGAAGCTACTGACTGAATGAAAGGAGCTGGCATCTCACTCTCTTTGAATCTTCTTTATCATGCTAAGAGGAGCAGGAAAAAGCAAAAAATTTCAGAATTGCACCTTTCAATGCGGAGAAATTACTGTTTGTGCATTTACAATATTCATTGATTTTTGCCATTGAAAAATATCATGTTATTCATATACCAGAAATGTTTGAAGCTACTGACTGAATGAAAGGAGCTGGCATCTCACTCTCTTTGAATCTTCTTTATCATGCTAAGAGGAGCAGGAAAAAGCAAAAAATTTCAGAATTGCACCTTGCAATGCGGAGAAATTACTGTTTGTGCATTTACAATATTCATTGATTTTTGCCATTGAAAAACGTCCAGAAATGATTGAAGCTACTGACTGAATGAAAGGAGCTGGCATCTCACTCTCTTTGAATCTTGTTTATCATGCTAAGAGGAGCAGGAAAAAGCAAAAAATTTCAGAATTGCACCTTGCAATGCGGAGAAATTACTGTTTGTGCATTTACAATATTCATTGATTTTTGCCATTGAAAAACGTCCAGAAATGATTGAAGCTACTTACTGAATGAAAGGAGCTGGCATCTCACTCTCTTTGAATCTTCTTTATCATGCTAAGAGGAGCAGGAAAAAGCAAAAAATTTCAGTATTGCACCTTGCAATGCGGAGAAATTACTGTTTGTGCATTTACAATATTCATTGATTTTTGCCATTGAAAAACATCATGTTATTCATATACCAGAAATGTTTGAAGCTACTGACTGAATGAAAGGAGCTGGCATCTCACTCTCTTTGAATCTTCTTTATCATGCTAAGAGGAGCAGGAAAAAGCAAAAAATTTCAGAATTGCACCTTGCAATGCGGAGAAATTACTGTTTGTGCATTTACAATATTCATTGATTTTTGCCATTGAAAAACGTCCAGAAATGATTGAAGCTACTGACTGAATGAAAGGAGCTGGCATCTCACTCTCTTTGAATCTTCTTTATCATGCTAAGAGGAGCAGGAAAAAGCAAAAAATTTCAGAATTGCACCTTGCAATGCGGAGAAATTACTGTTTGTGCATTTACAATATTCATTGATTTTTGCCATTGAAAAACATCATGTTATTCATATACCAGAAATGTTTGAAGCTACTGACTGAATGAAAGGAGCTGGCATCTCACTCTCTTTGAATCTTCTTTATCATGCTAAGAGGAGCAGGAAAAAGCAAAAAATTTCAGAATTGCACCTTGCAATGCGGAGAAATTACTGTTTGTGCATTTACAATATTCATTGATTTTTGCCATTGAAAAACGTCCAGAAATGATTGAAGCTACTGACTGAATGAAAGGAGCTGGCATCTCACTCTCTTTGAATCTTCTTTATCATGCTAAGAGGAGAAGGAAAAAGCAAAAAATTTCAGAATTGCACCTTGCAATGCGGAGAAATTACGGTTTGTGCATTTACAATATTCATTGATTTTTGCCATTGAAAAACGTCCAGAAATGATTGAAGCTACTGACTGAATGAAAGGAGATGGCATCTCACTCTCTTTGAATCTTGTTTATCTTGCTAAGAGGAGCAGGAAAAAGCAAAAAATTTCAGAATTGCACCTTGCAATGCGGAGAAATTAATGTTTGTACATTTACAATATTCATTGATTTTTGCCATTGAAAAACGTCCAGAAATGATTGAAGCTACTGACTGAATGAAAGGAGCTGGCATCTCACTCTCTTTGAATCTTCTTTATCATGCTAAGAGGAGCAGGAAAAAGCAAAAAATTTCAGAATTGCACCTTGCAATGCGGAGAAATTACTGTTTGTGCATTTACAATATTCATTGATTTTTGCCATTGAAAAACATCATGTTATTCATATACCAGAAATGTTTGAAGCTACTGACTGAATGAAAGGAGCTGGCATCTCACTCTCTTTGAATCTTCTTTATCATGCTAAGAGGAGCAGGAAAAAGCAAAAAATTTCAGAATTGCACCTTGCAATGCGGAGAAATTACTGTTTGTGCATTTACAATATTCATTGATTTTTGCCATTGAAAAACATCATGTTATTCATATACCAGAAATGTTTGAAGCTACTGACTGAATGAAAGGAGCTGGCATCTCACTCTCTTTGAATCTTCTTTATCATGCTAAGATTAGTAGAAAAAAGCAAAAAATTTCAGAATTGCACCTTGCAATGCGGAGAAATTACTGTTTGTGCATTTACAATATTCATTGATTTTTGCCATTGAAAAACGTCCAGAAATGATTGAAGCTACTGACTGAATGAAAGGAGCTGGCATCTCACTCTGTTTGAATCTTGTTTATCATGCTAAGAGGAGCAGGAAAAAGCAAAAAATTTCAGAATTGCACCTTGCAATGCGGAGAAATTACTGTTTGTGCATTTACAATATTCATTGATTTTTGCCATTGAAAAACGTCCAGAAATGATTGAAGCTACTGACTGAATGAAAGGAGCTGGCATCTCACTCTCTTTGAATCTTCTTTATCATGCTAAGAGGAGCAGGAAAAAGCAAAAAAATTCAGAATTGCACCTTTCAATGCGCAGAAATTACTGTTTGTGCATTTACAATATTCATTGATTTTTGCCATTGAAAAATATCATGTTATTCATATACCAGAAATGTTTGGAGCTACTGACTGAATGAAAGGAGCTGGCATCTCACTCTCTTTGAATCTTCTTTATCATGCTAAGAGGAGCAGGAAAAAGCAAAAAATTTCAGAATTGCACCTTGCAATGCGGAGAAATTACTGTTTGTGCATTTACAATATTCATTGATTTTTGCCATTGAAAAACGTCCAGAAATGATTGAAGCTACTGACTGAATGAAAGGAGCTGGCATCTCACTCTCTTTGAATCTTCTTTATCATGCTAAGAGGAGCAGGAAAAAGCAAAAAATTTCAGAATTGCACCTTGCAATGCGGAGAAATTACTGTTTGTGCATTTACAATATTCATTGATTTTTGCCATTGAAAAACGTCCAGAAATGATTGAAGCTACTGACTGAATGAAAGGAGCTGGCATCTCACTCTCTTTGAATCTTCTTTATCATGCTAAGAGGAGCAGGAAAAAGCAAAAAATTTCAGAATTGCACCTTTCAATGCGGAGAAATTACTGTTTGTGCATTTACAATATTCATTGATTTTTGCCATTGAAAAATATCATGTTATTCATATACCAGAAATGTTTGGAGCTACTGACTGAATGAAAGGAGCTGGCATCTCACTCTCTTTGAATCTTGTTTATCTTGCTAAGAGGAGCAGGAAAAAGCAAAAAATTTCAGAATTGCACCTTGCAATGCGGAGAAATTACTGTTTGTGCATTTACAATATTCATTGATTTTTGCCATTGAAAAACGTCCAGAAATGATTGAAGCTACTTACTGAATGAAAGGAGCTGGCATCTCACTCTCTTTGAATCTTCTTTATCATGCTAAGAGGAGCAGGAAAAAGCAAAAAATTTCAGAATTGCACCTTGCAATGCGGAGAAATTACTGTTTGTGCATTTACAATATTCATTGATTTTTGCCATTGAAAAACATCATGTTATTCATATACCAGAAATGTTTGAAGCTACTGACTGAATGAAAGGAGCTGGCATCTCACTCTCTTTGAATCTTCTTTATCATGCTAAGAGGAGCAGGAAAAAGCAAAAAATTTCAGAATTGCACCTTGCAATGCGGAGAAATTACTGTTTGTGCATTTACAATATTCATTGATTTTTGCCATTGAAAAACGTCCAGAAATGATTGAAGCTACTGACTGAATGAAAGGAGCTGGCATCTCACTCTCTTTGAATCTTCTTTATCATGCTAAGAGGAGAAGGAAAAAGCAAAAAATTTCAGAATTGCACCTTGCAATGCGGAGAAATTACGGTTTGTGCATTTACAATATTCATTGATTTTTGCCATTGAAAAACGTCCAGAAATGATTGAAGCTACTGACTGAATGAAAGGAGATGGCATCTCACTCTCTTTGAATCTTGTTTATCTTGCTAAGAGGAGCAGGAAAAAGCAAAAAATTTCAGAATTGCACCTTGCAATGCGGAGAAATTAATGTTTGTACATTTACAATATTCATTGATTTTTGCCATTGAAAAACGTCCAGAAATGATTGAAGCTACTGACTGAATGAAAGGAGCTGGCATCTCACTCTCTTTGAATCTTCTTTATCATGCTAAGAGGAGCAGGAAAAAGCAAAAAATTTCAGAATTGCACCTTGCAATGCGGAGAAATTACTGTTTGTGCATTTACAATATTCATTGATTTTTGCCATTGAAAAACATCATGTTATTCATATACCAGAAATGTTTGAAGCTACTGACTGAATGAAAGGAGCTGGCATCTCACTCTCTTTGAATCTTCTTTATCATGCTAAGAGGAGCAGGAAAAAGCAAAAAATTTCAGAATTGCACCTTGCAATGCGGAGAAATTACTGTTTGTGCATTTACAATATTCATTGATTTTTGCCATTGAAAAACATCATGTTATTCATATACCAGAAATGTTTGAAGCTACTGACTGAATGAAAGGAGCTGGCATCTCACTCTCTTTGAATCTTCTTTATCATGCTAAGATTAGTAGAAAAAAGCAAAAAATTTCAGAATTGCACCTTGCAATGCGGAGAAATTACTGTTTGTGCATTTACAATATTCATTGATTTTTGCCATTGAAAAACGTCCAGAAATGATTGAAGCTACTGACTGAATGAAAGGAGCTGGCATCTCACTCTGTTTGAATCTTGTTTATCATGCTAAGAGGAGCAGGAAAAAGCAAAAAATTTCAGAATTGCACCTTGCAATGCGGAGAAATTACTGTTTGTGCATTTACAATATTCATTGATTTTTGCCATTGAAAAACGTCCAGAAATGATTGAAGCTACTGACTGAATGAAAGGAGCTGGCATCTCACTCTCTTTGAATCTTCTTTATCATGCTAAGAGGAGCAGGAAAAAGCAAAAAATTTCAGAATTGCACCTTTCAATGCGGAGAAATTACTGTTTGTGCATTTACAATATTCATTGATTTTTGCCATTGAAAAATATCATGTTATTCATATACCAGAAATGTTTGGAGCTACTGACTGAATGAAAGGAGCTGGCATCTCACTCTCTTTGAATCTTATCATGCTAAGAGGAGCAGGAAAAAGCAAAAAATTTCAGAATTGCACCTTGCAATGCGGAGAAATTACTGTTTGTGCATTTACAATATTCATTGATTTTTGCCATTGAAAAACGTCCAGAAATGATTGAAGCTACTGACTGAATGAAAGGAGCTGGCATCTCACTCTCTTTGAATCTTCTTTATCATGCTAAGAGGAGCAGGAAAAAGCAAAAAATTTCAGAATTGCACCTTGCAATGCGGAGAAATTACTGTTTGTGCATTTACAATATTCATTGATTTTTGCCATTGAAAAACGTCCAGAAATGATTGAAGCTACTGACTGAATGAAAGGAGCTGGCATCTCACTCTCTTTGAATCTTGTTTATCTTGCTAAGAGGAGCAGGAAAAAGCAAAAAATTTCAGAATTGCACCTTGCAATGCGGAGAAATTACTGTTTGTATATTTACAATATTCATTGATTTTTGCCATTGAAAAACGTCCAGAAATGATTGAAGCTACTGACTGAATGAAAGGAGCTGGCATCTCACTCTCTTTGAATCTTCTTTATCATGCTAAGAGGAGCAGGAAAAAGCAAAAAATTTCAGAATTGCACCTTGCAATGCGGAGAAATTACTGTTTGTGCATTTACAATATTCATTGATTTTTGCCATTGAAAAACATCATGTTATTCATATACCAGAAATGTTTGAAGCTACTGACTGAATGAAAGGAGCTGGCATCTCACTCTCTTTGAATCTTCTTTATCATGCTAAGAGGAGCAGGAAAAAGCAAAAAATTTCAGAATTGCACCTTGCAATGCGGAGAAATTAGTTTGTTCATTTACAATATTCATTGATTTTTGCCATTGAAAAACATCATGTTATTCATATACCAGAAATGTTTGAAGCTACTGACTGAATGAAAGGAGCTGGCATCTCACTCTCTTTGAATCTTCTTTATCATGCTAAGAGTAGCAGAAAAAAGCAAAAAATTTCAGAATTGCACCTTGCAATGCGGAGAAATTACTGTTTGTGCATTTACAATATTCATTGATTATTGCCATTGAAAAACGTCCAGAAATGATTGAAGCTACTGACTGAATGAAAGTAGCTGGCATCTCACTCTGTTTGAATCTTGTTTATCATGCTAAGAGGAGCAGGAAAAAGCAAAAAATTTCAGAATTGCACCTTGCAATGCGGAGAAATTACTGTTTGTGCATTTACAATATTCATTGATTTTTGCCATTGAAAAACGTCCAGAAATGATTGAAGCTACTGACTGAATGAAAGGAGCTGGCATCTCACTCTCTTTGAATCTTCTTTATCATGCTAAGAGGAGCAGGAAAAAGCAAAAAATTTCAGAATTGCACCTTTCAATGCGGAGAAATTACTGTTTGTGCATTTACAATATTCATTGATTTTTGCCATTGAAAAATATCATGTTATTCATATACCAGAAATGTTTGAAGCTACTGACTGAATGAAAGGAGCTGGCATCTCACTCTCTTTGAATCTTCTTTATCATGCTAAGAGGAGCAGGAAAAAGCAAAAAATTTCAGAATTGCACCTTGCAATGCGGAGAAATTACTGTTTGTGCATTTACAATATTCATTGATTTTTGCCATTGAAAAATGTCCAGAAATGATTGAAGCTACTGACTGAATGAAAGGAGCTGGCATCTCACTCTCTTTGAATCTTGTTTATCATGCTAAGAGGAGCAGGAAAAAGCAAAAAATTTCAGAATTGCACCTTGCAATGCGGAGAAATTACTGTTTGTGCATTTACAATATTCATTGATTTTTGCCATTGAAAAACGTCCAGAAATGATTGAAGCTACTTACTGAATGAAAGGAGCTGGCATCTCACTCTCTTTGAATCTTCTTTATCATGCTAAGAGGAGCAGGAAAAAGCAAAAAATTTCAGTATTGCACCTTGCAATGCGGAGAAATTACTGTTTGTGCATTTACAATATTCATTGATTTTTGCCATTGAAAAACATCATGTTATTCATATACCAGAAATGTTTGAAGCTACTGACTGAATGAAAGGAGCTCGCATCTCACTCTCTTTGAATCTTCTTTATCATGCTAAGAGGAGCAGGAAAAAGCAAAAAATTTCAGAATTGCACCTTGCAATGCGGAGAAATTACTGTTTGTGCATTTACAATATTCATTGATTTTTGCCATTGAAAAACGTCCAGAAATGATTGAAGCTACTGACTGAATGAAAGGAGCTGGCATCTCACTCTCTTTGAATCTTCTTTATCATGCTAAGAGGAGCAGGAAAAAGCAAAAAATTTCAGAATTGCACCTTGCAATGCGGAGAAATTACTGTTTGTGCATTTACAATATTCATTGATTTTTGCCATTGAAAAACATCATGTTATTCATATACCAGAAATGTTTGAAGCTACTGACTGAATGAAAGGAGCTGGCATCTCACTCTCTTTGAATCTTCTTTATCATGCTAAGAGGAGCAGGAAAAAGCAAAAAATTTCAGAATTGCACCTTGCAATGCGGAGAAATTACTGTTTGTGCATTTACAATATTCATTGATTTTTGCCATTGAAAAACGTCCAGAAATGATTGAAGCTACTGACTGAATGAAAGGAGCTGGCATCTCACTCTCTTTGAATCTTCTTTATCATGCTAAGAGGAGAAGGAAAAAGCAAAAAATTTCAGAATTGCACCTTGCAATGCGGAGAAATTACGGTTTGTGCATTTACAATATTCATTGATTTTTGCCATTGAAAAACGTCCAGAAATGATTGAAGCTACTGACTGAATGAAAGGAGATGGCATCTCACTCTCTTTGAATCTTGTTTATCTTGCTAAGAGGAGCAGGAAAAAGCAAAAAATTTCAGAATTGCACCTTGCAATGCGGAGAAATTAATGTTTGTACATTTACAATATTCATTGATTTTTGCCATTGAAAAACGTCCAGAAATGATTGAAGCTACTGACTGAATGAAAGGAGCTGGCATCTCACTCTCTTTGAATCTTCTTTATCATGCTAAGAGGAGCAGGAAAAAGCAAAAAATTTCAGAATTGCACCTTGCAATGCGGAGAAATTACTGTTTGTGCATTTACAATATTCATTGATTTTTGCCATTGAAAAACATCATGTTATTCATATACCAGAAATGTTTGAAGCTACTGACTGAATGAAAGGAGCTGGCATCTCACTCTCTTTGAATCTTCTTTATCATGCTAAGAGGAGCAGGAAAAAGCAAAAAATTTCAGAATTGCACCTTGCAATGCGGAGAAATTACTGTTTGTGCATTTACAATATTCATTGATTTTTGCCATTGAAAAACATCATGTTATTCATATACCAGAAATGTTTGAAGCTACTGACTGAATGAAAGGAGCTGGCATCTCACTCTCTTTGAATCTTCTTTATCATGCTAAGATTAGTAGAAAAAAGCAAAAAATTTCAGAATTGCACCTTGCAATGCGGAGAAATTACTGTTTGTGCATTTACAATATTCATTGATTTTTGCCATTGAAAAACGTCCAGAAATGATTGAAGCTACTGACTGAATGAAAGGAGCTGGCATCTCACTCTGTTTGAATCTTGTTTATCATGCTAAGAGGAGCAGGAAAAAGCAAAAAATTTCAGAATTGCACCTTGCAATGCGGAGAAATTACTGTTTGTGCATTTACAATATTCATTGATTTTTGCCATTGAAAAACGTCCAGAAATGATTGAAGCTACTGACTGAATGAAAGGAGCTGGCATCTCACTCTCTTTGAATCTTCTTTATCATGCTAAGAGGAGCAGGAAAAAGCAAAAAATTTCAGAATTGCACCTTTCAATGCGCAGAAATTACTGTTTGTGCATTTACAATATTCATTGATTTTTGCCATTGAAAAATATCATGTTATTCATATACCAGAAATGTTTGGAGCTACTGACTGAATGAAAGGAGCTGGCATCTCACTCTCTTTGAATCTTCTTTATCATGCTAAGAGGAGCAGGAAAAAGCAAAAAATTTCAGAATTGCACCTTGCAATGCGGAGAAATTACTGTTTGTGCATTTACAATATTCATTGATTTTTGCCATTGAAAAACGTCCAGAAATGATTGAAGCTACTGACTGAATGAAAGGAGCTGGCATCTCACTCTCTTTGAATCTTCTTTATCATGCTAAGAGGAGCAGGAAAAAGCAAAAAATTTCAGAATTGCACCTTGCAATGCGGAGAAATTACTGTTTGTGCATTTACAATATTCATTGATTTTTGCCATTGAAAAACGTCCAGAAATGATTGAAGCTACTGACTGAATGAAAGGAGCTGGCATCTCACTCTCTTTGAATCTTCTTTATCATGCTAAGAGGAGCAGGAAAAAGCAAAAAATTTCAGAATTGCACCTTTCAATGCGGAGAAATTACTGTTTGTGCATTTACAATATTCATTGATTTTTGCCATTGAAAAATATCATGTTATTCATATACCAGAAATGTTTGGAGCTACTGACTGAATGAAAGGAGCTGGCATCTCACTCTCTTTGAATCTTGTTTATCTTGCTAAGAGGAGCAGGAAAAAGCAAAAAATTTCAGAATTGCACCTTGCAATGCGGAGAAATTACTGTTTGTGCATTTACAATATTCATTGATTTTTGCCATTGAAAAACGTCCAGAAATGATTGAAGCTACTTACTGAATGAAAGGAGCTGGCATCTCACTCTCTTTGAATCTTCTTTATCATGCTAAGAGGAGCAGGAAAAAGCAAAAAATTTCAGAATTGCACCTTGCAATGCGGAGAAATTACTGTTTGTGCATTTACAATATTCATTGATTTTTGCCATTGAAAAACATCATGTTATTCATATACCAGAAATGTTTGAAGCTACTGACTGAATGAAAGGAGCTGGCATCTCACTCTCTTTGAATCTTCTTTATCATGCTAAGAGGAGCAGGAAAAAGCAAAAAATTTCAGAATTGCACCTTGCAATGCGGAGAAATTACTGTTTGTGCATTTACAATATTCATTGATTTTTGCCATTGAAAAACGTCCAGAAATGATTGAAGCTACTGACTGAATGAAAGGAGCTGGCATCTCACTCTCTTTGAATCTTCTTTATCATGCTAAGAGGAGAAGGAAAAAGCAAAAAATTTCAGAATTGCACCTTGCAATGCGGAGAAATTACGGTTTGTGCATTTACAATATTCATTGATTTTTGCCATTGAAAAACGTCCAGAAATGATTGAAGCTACTGACTGAATGAAAGGAGATGGCATCTCACTCTCTTTGAATCTTGTTTATCTTGCTAAGAGGAGCAGGAAAAAGCAAAAAATTTCAGAATTGCACCTTGCAATGCGGAGAAATTAATGTTTGTACATTTACAATATTCATTGATTTTTGCCATTGAAAAACGTCCAGAAATGATTGAAGCTACTGACTGAATGAAAGGAGCTGGCATCTCACTCTCTTTGAATCTTCTTTATCATGCTAAGAGGAGCAGGAAAAAGCAAAAAATTTCAGAATTGCACCTTGCAATGCGGAGAAATTACTGTTTGTGCATTTACAATATTCATTGATTTTTGCCATTGAAAAACATCATGTTATTCATATACCAGAAATGTTTGAAGCTACTGACTGAATGAAAGGAGCTGGCATCTCACTCTCTTTGAATCTTCTTTATCATGCTAAGAGGAGCAGGAAAAAGCAAAAAATTTCAGAATTGCACCTTGCAATGCGGAGAAATTACTGTTTGTGCATTTACAATATTCATTGATTTTTGCCATTGAAAAACGTCCAGAAATGATTGAAGCTACTGACTGAATGAAAGGAGCTGGCATCTCACTCTCTTTGAATCTTCTTTATCATGCTAAGAGGAGAAGGAAAAAGCAAAAAATTTCAGAATTGCACCTTGCAATGCGGAGAAATTACGGTTTGTGCATTTACAATATTCATTGATTTTTGCCATTGAAAAACGTCCAGAAATGATTGAAGCTACTGACTGAATGAAAGGAGATGGCATCTCACTCTCTTTGAATCTTGTTTATCTTGCTAAGAGGAGCAGGAAAAAGCAAAAAATTTCAGAATTGCACCTTGCAATGCGGAGAAATTAATGTTTGTACATTTACAATATTCATTGATTTTTGCCATTGAAAAACGTCCAGAAATGATTGAAGCTACTGACTGAATGAAAGGAGCTGGCATCTCACTCTCTTTGAATCTTCTTTATCATGCTAAGAGGAGCAGGAAAAAGCAAAAAATTTCAGAATTGCACCTTGCAATGCGGAGAAATTACTGTTTGTGCATTTACAATATTCATTGATTTTTGCCATTGAAAAACATCATGTTATTCATATACCAGAAATGTTTGAAGCTACTGACTGAATGAAAGGAGCTGGCATCTCACTCTCTTTGAATCTTCTTTATCATGCTAAGAGGAGCAGGAAAAAGCAAAAAATTTCAGAATTGCACCTTGCAATGCGGAGAAATTACTGTTTGTGCATTTACAATATTCATTGATTTTTGCCATTGAAAAACATCATGTTATTCATATACCAGAAATGTTTGAAGCTACTGACTGAATGAAAGGAGCTGGCATCTCACTCTCTTTGAATCTTCTTTATCATGCTAAGATTAGTAGAAAAAAGCAAAAAATTTCAGAATTGCACCTTGCAATGCGGAGAAATTACTGTTTGTGCATTTACAATATTCATTGATTTTTGCCATTGAAAAACGTCCAGAAATGATTGAAGCTACTGACTGAATGAAAGGAGCTGGCATCTCACTCTGTTTGAATCTTGTTTATCATGCTAAGAGGAGCAGGAAAAAGCAAAAAATTTCAGAATTGCACCTTGCAATGCGGAGAAATTACTGTTTGTGCATTTACAATATTCATTGATTTTTGCCATTGAAAAACGTCCAGAAATGATTGAAGCTACTGACTGAATGAAAGGAGCTGGCATCTCACTCTCTTTGAATCTTCTTTATCATGCTAAGAGGAGCAGGAAAAAGCAAAAAATTTCAGAATTGCACCTTGCAATGCGGAGAAATTACTGTTTGTGCATTTACAATATTCATTGATTTTTGCCATTGAAAAACGTCCAGAAATGATTGAAGCTACTGACTGAATGAAAGGAGCTGGCATCTCACTCTCTTTGAATCTTCTTTATCATGCTAAGAGGAGCAGGAAAAAGCAAAAAATTTCAGAATTGCACCTTGCAATGCGGAGAAATTACTGTTTGTGCATTTACAATATTCATTGATTTTTGCCATTGAAAAACGTCCAGAAATGATTGAAGCTACTGACTGAATGAAAGGAGCTGGCATCTCACTCTCTTTGAATCTTCTTTATCATGCTAAGAGGAGCAGGAAAAAGCAAAAAATTTCAGAATTGCACCTTTCAATGTGGAGAAATTACTGTTTGTGCATTTACAATATTCATTGATTTTTGCCATTGAAAAATATCATGTTATTCATATACCAGAAATGTTTGGAGCTACTGACTGAATGAAAGGAGCTGGCATCTCACTCTCTTTGAATCTTGTTTATCTTGCTAAGAGGAGCAGGAAAAAGCAAAAAATTTCAGAATTGCACCTTGCAATGCGGAGAAATTACTGTTTGTGCATTTACAATATTCATTGATTTTTGCCATTGAAAAACGTCCAGAAATGATTGAAGCTACTTACTGAATGAAAGGAGCTGGCATCTCACTCTCTTTGAATCTTCTTTATCATGCTAAGAGGAGCAGGAAAAAGCAAAAAATTTCAGAATTGCACCTTGCAATGCGGAGAAATTACTGTTTGTGCATTTACAATATTCATTGATTTTTGCCATTGAAAAACATCATGTTATTCATATACCAGAAATGTTTGAAGCTACTGACTGAATGAAAGGAGCTGGCATCTCACTCTCTTTGAATCTTCTTTATCATGCTAAGAGGAGCAGGAAAAAGCAAAAAATTTCAGAATTGCACCTTGCAATGCGGAGAAATTACTGTTTGTGCATTTACAATATTCATTGATTTTTGCCATTGAAAAACGTCCAGAAATGATTGAAGCTACTGACTGAATGAAAGGAGCTGGCATCTCACTCTCTTTGAATCTTCTTTATCATGCTAAGAGGAGAAGGAAAAAGCAAAAAATTTCAGAATTGCACCTTGCAATGCGGAGAAATTACGGTTTGTGCATTTACAATATTCATTGATTTTTGCCATTGAAAAACGTCCAGAAATGATTGAAGCTACTGACTGAATGAAAGGAGATGGCATCTCACTCTCTTTGAATCTTGTTTATCTTGCTAAGAGGAGCAGGAAAAAGCAAAAAATTTCAGAATTGCACCTTGCAATGCGGAGAAATTAATGTTTGTACATTTACAATATTCATTGATTTTTGCCATTGAAAAACGTCCAGAAATGATTGAAGCTACTGACTGAATGAAAGGAGCTGGCATCTCACTCTCTTTGAATCTTCTTTATCATGCTAAGAGGAGCAGGAAAAAGCAAAAAATTTCAGAATTGCACCTTGCAATGCGGAGAAATTACTGTTTGTGCATTTACAATATTCATTGATTTTTGCCATTGAAAAACATCATGTTATTCATATACCAGAAATGTTTGAAGCTACTGACTGAATGAAAGGAGCTGGCATCTCACTCTCTTTGAATCTTCTTTATCATGCTAAGAGGAGCAGGAAAAAGCAAAAAATTTCAGAATTGCACCTTGCAATGCGGAGAAATTACTGTTTGTGCATTTACAATATTCATTGATTTTTGCCATTGAAAAACATCATGTTATTCATATACCAGAAATGTTTGAAGCTACTGACTGAATGAAAGGAGCTGGCATCTCACTCTCTTTGAATCTTCTTTATCATGCTAAGATTAGTAGAAAAAAGCAAAAAATTTCAGAATTGCACCTTGCAATGCGGAGAAATTACTGTTTGTGCATTTACAATATTCATTGATTTTTGCCATTGAAATACGTCCAGAAATGATTGAAGCTACTGACTGAATGAAAGGAGCTGGCATCTCACTCTGTTTGAATCTTGTTTATCATGCTAAGAGGAGCAGGAAAAAGCAAAAAATTTCAGAATTGCACCTTGCAATGCGGAGAAATTACTGTTTGTGCATTTACAATATTCATTGATTTTTGCCATTGAAAAACGTCTAGAAATGATTGAAGCTACTGACTGAATGAAAGGAGCTGGCATCTCACTCTCTTTGAATCTTCTTTATCATGCTAAGAGGAGCAGGAAAAAGCAAAAAATTTCAGAATTGCACCTTTCAATGCGCAGAAATTACTGTTTGTGCATTTACAATATTCATTGATTTTTGCCATTGAAAAATATCATGTTATTCATATACCAGAAATGTTTGGAGCTACTGACTGAATGAAAGGAGCTGGCATCTCACTCTCTTTGAATCTTCTTTATCATGCTAAGAGGAGCAGGAAAAAGCAAAAAATTTCAGAATTGCACCTTGCAATGCGGAGAAATTACTGTTTGTGCATTTACAATATTCATTGATTTTTGCCATTGAAAAACGTCCAGAAATGATTGAAGCTACTGACTGAATGAAAGGAGCTGGCATCTCACTCTCTTTGAATCTTCTTTATCATGCTAAGAGGAGCAGGAAAAAGCAAAAAATTTCAGAATTGCACCTTGCAATGCGGAGAAATTACTGTTTGTGCATTTACAATATTCATTGATTTTTGCCATTGAAAAACGTCCAGAAATGATTGAAGCTACTGACTGAATGAAAGGAGCTGGCATCTCACTCTCTTTGAATCTTCTTTATCATGCTAAGAGGAGCAGGAAAAAGCAAAAAATTTCAGAATTGCACCTTTCAATGCGGAGAAATTACTGTTTGTGCATTTACAATATTCATTGATTTTTGCCATTGAAAAATATCATGTTATTCATATACCAGAAATGTTTGGAGCTACTGACTGAATGAAAGGAGCTGGCATCTCACTCTCTTTGAATCTTGTTTATCTTGCTAAGAGGAGCAGGAAAAAGCAAAAAATTTCAGAATTGCACCTTGCAATGCGGAGAAATTACTGTTTGTGCATTTACAATATTCATTGATTTTTGCCATTGAAAAACGTCCAGAAATGATTGAAGCTACTTACTGAATGAAAGGAGCTGGCATCTCACTCTCTTTGAATCTTCTTTATCATGCTAAGAGGAGCAGGAAAAAGCAAAAAATTTCAGAATTGCACCTTGCAATGCGGAGAAATTACTGTTTGTGCATTTACAATATTCATTGATTTTTGCCATTGAAAAACATCATGTTATTCATATACCAGAAATGTTTGAAGCTACTGACTGAATGAAAGGAGCTGGCATCTCACTCTCTTTGAATCTTCTTTATCATGCTAAGAGGAGCAGGAAAAAGCAAAAAATTTCAGAATTGCACCTTGCAATGCGGAGAAATTACTGTTTGTGCATTTACAATATTCATTGATTATTGCCATTGAAAAACGTCCAGAAATGATTGAAGCTACTGACTGAATGAAAGTAGCTGGCATCTCACTCTGTTTGAATCTTGTTTATCATGCTAAGAGGAGCAGGAAAAAGCAAAAAATTTCAGAATTGCACCTTGCAATGCGGAGAAATTACTGTTTGTGCATTTACAATATTCATTGATTTTTGCCATTGAAAAACGTCCAGAAATGATTGAAGCTACTGACTGAATGAAAGGAGCTGGCATCTCACTCTCTTTGAATCTTCTTTATCATGCTAAGAGGAGCAGGAAAAAGCAAAAAATTTCAGAATTGCACCTTTCAATGCGGAGAAATTACTGTTTGTGCATTTACAATATTCATTGATT
Organism: Phyllobates terribilis; assembly: GCF_046119375.1. Classification (NCBI taxonomy): domain Eukaryota; kingdom Metazoa; phylum Chordata; class Amphibia; order Anura; family Dendrobatidae; genus Phyllobates; species Phyllobates terribilis. The sequence continues at coordinate 527,006 of NW_027363274.1, forward strand.
TTTGCCATTGAAAAATATCATGTTATTCATATACCAGAAATGTTTGAAGCTACTGACTGAATGAAAGGAGCTGGCATCTCACTCTCTTTGAATCTTCTTTATCATGCTAAGAGGAGCAGGAAAAAGCAAAAAATTTCAGAATTGCACCTTGCAATGCGGAGAAATTACTGTTTGTGCATTTACAATATTCATTGATTTTTGCCATTGAAAAACGTCCAGAAATGATTGAAGCTACTGACTGAATGAAAGGAGCTGGCATCTCACTCTCTTTGAATCTTGTTTATCATGCTAAGAGGAGCAGGAAAAAGCAAAAAATTTCAGAATTGCACCTTGCAATGCGGAGAAATTACTGTTTGTGCATTTACAATATTCATTGATTTTTGCCATTGAAAAACGTCCAGAAATGATTGAAGCTACTTACTGAATGAAAGGAGCTGGCATCTCACTCTCTTTGAATCTTCTTTATCATGCTAAGAGGAGCAGGAAAAAGCAAAAAATTTCAGTATTGCACCTTGCAATGCGGAGAAATTACTGTTTGTGCATTTACAATATTCATTGATTTTTGCCATTGAAAAACATCATGTTATTCATATACCAGAAATGTTTGAAGCTACTGACTGAATGAAAGGAGCTCGCATCTCACTCTCTTTGAATCTTCTTTATCATGCTAAGAGGAGCAGGAAAAAGCAAAAAATTTCAGAATTGCACCTTGCAATGCGGAGAAATTACTGTTTGTGCATTTACAATATTCATTGATTTTTGCCATTGAAAAACGTCCAGAAATGATTGAAGCTACTGACTGAATGAAAGGAGCTGGCATCTCACTCTCTTTGAATCTTCTTTATCATGCTAAGAGGAGCAGGAAAAAGCAAAAAATTTCAGAATTGCACCTTGCAATGCGGAGAAATTACTGTTTGTGCATTTACAATATTCATTGATTTTTGCCATTGAAAAACGTCCAGAAATGATTGAAGCTACTGACTGAATGAAAGGAGCTGGCATCTCACTCTCTTTGAATCTTCTTTATCATGCTAAGAGGAGAAGGAAAAAGCAAAAAATTTCAGAATTGCACCTTGCAATGCGGAGAAATTACGGTTTGTGCATTTACAATATTCATTGATTTTTGCCATTGAAAAACGTCCAGAAATGATTGAAGCTACTGACTGAATGAAAGGAGATGGCATCTCACTCTCTTTGAATCTTGTTTATCTTGCTAAGAGGAGCAGGAAAAAGCAAAAAATTTCAGAATTGCACCTTGCAATGCGGAGAAATTAATGTTTGTACATTTACAATATTCATTGATTTTTGCCATTGAAAAACGTCCAGAAATGATTGAAGCTACTGACTGAATGAAAGGAGCTGGCATCTCACTCTCTTTGAATCTTCTTTATCATGCTAAGAGGAGCAGGAAAAAGCAAAAAATTTCAGAATTGCACCTTGCAATGCGGAGAAATTACTGTTTGTGCATTTACAATATTCATTGATTTTTGCCATTGAAAAACATCATGTTATTCATATACCAGAAATGTTTGAAGCTACTGACTGAATGAAAGGAGCTGGCATCTCACTCTCTTTGAATCTTCTTTATCATGCTAAGAGGAGCAGGAAAAAGCAAAAAATTTCAGAATTGCACCTTGCAATGCGGAGAAATTACTGTTTGTGCATTTACAATATTCATTGATTTTTGCCATTGAAAAACATCATGTTATTCATATACCAGAAATGTTTGAAGCTACTGACTGAATGAAAGGAGCTGGCATCTCACTCTCTTTGAATCTTCTTTATCATGCTAAGATTAGTAGAAAAAAGCAAAAAATTTCAGAATTGCACCTTGCAATGCGGAGAAATTACTGTTTGTGCATTTACAATATTCATTGATTTTTGCCATTGAAAAACGTCCAGAAATGATTGAAGCTACTGACTGAATGAAAGGAGCTGGCATCTCACTCTGTTTGAATCTTGTTTATCATGCTAAGAGGAGCAGGAAAAAGCAAAAAATTTCAGAATTGCACCTTGCAATGCGGAGAAATTACTGTTTGTGCATTTACAATATTCATTGATTTTTGCCATTGAAAAACGTCCAGAAATGATTGAAGCTACTGACTGAATGAAAGGAGCTGGCATCTCACTCTCTTTGAATCTTCTTTATCATGCTAAGAGGAGCAGGAAAAAGCAAAAAATTTCAGAATTGCACCTTTCAATGCGCAGAAATTACTGTTTGTGCATTTACAATATTCATTGATTTTTGCCATTGAAAAATATCATGTTATTCATATACCAGAAATGTTTGGAGCTACTGACTGAATGAAAGGAGCTGGCATCTCACTCTCTTTGAATCTTCTTTATCATGCTAAGAGGAGCAGGAAAAAGCAAAAAATTTCAGAATTGCACCTTGCAATGCGGAGAAATTACTGTTTGTGCATTTACAATATTCATTGATTTTTGCCATTGAAAAACGTCCAGAAATGATTGAAGCTACTGACTGAATGAAAGGAGCTGGCATCTCACTCTCTTTGAATCTTCTTTATCATGCTAAGAGGAGCAGGAAAAAGCAAAAAATTTCAGAATTGCACCTTGCAATGCGGAGAAATTACTGTTTGTGCATTTACAATATTCATTGATTTTTGCCATTGAAAAACGTCCAGAAATGATTGAAGCTACTGACTGAATGAAAGGAGCTGGCATCTCACTCTCTTTGAATCTTCTTTATCATGCTAAGAGGAGCAGGAAAAAGCAAAAAATTTCAGAATTGCACCTTTCAATGCGGAGAAATTACTGTTTGTGCATTTACAATATTCATTGATTTTTGCCATTGAAAAATATCATGTTATTCATATACCAGAAATGTTTGGAGCTACTGACTGAATGAAAGGAGCTGGCATCTCACTCTCTTTGAATCTTGTTTATCTTGCTAAGAGGAGCAGGAAAAAGCAAAAAATTTCAGAATTGCACCTTGCAATGCGGAGAAATTACTGTTTGTGCATTTACAATATTCATTGATTTTTGCCATTGAAAAACGTCCAGAAATGATTGAAGCTACTTACTGAATGAAAGGAGCTGGCATCTCACTCTCTTTGAATCTTCTTTATCATGCTAAGAGGAGCAGGAAAAAGCAAAAAATTTCAGAATTGCACCTTGCAATGCGGAGAAATTACTGTTTGTGCATTTACAATATTCATTGATTTTTGCCATTGAAAAACATCATGTTATTCATATACCAGAAATGTTTGAAGCTACTGACTGAATGAAAGGAGCTGGCATCTCACTCTCTTTGAATCTTCTTTATCATGCTAAGAGGAGCAGGAAAAAGCAAAAAATTTCAGAATTGCACCTTGCAATGCGGAGAAATTACTGTTTGTGCATTTACAATATTCATTGATTTTTGCCATTGAAAAACGTCCAGAAATGATTGAAGCTACTGACTGAATGAAAGGAGCTGGCATCTCACTCTCTTTGAATCTTCTTTATCATGCTAAGAGGAGAAGGAAAAAGCAAAAAATTTCAGAATTGCACCTTGCAATGCGGAGAAATTACGGTTTGTGCATTTACAATATTCATTGATTTTTGCCATTGAAAAACGTCCAGAAATGATTGAAGCTACTGACTGAATGAAAGGAGATGGCATCTCACTCTCTTTGAATCTTGTTTATCTTGCTAAGAGGAGCAGGAAAAAGCAAAAAATTTCAGAATTGCACCTTGCAATGCGGAGAAATTAATGTTTGTACATTTACAATATTCATTGATTTTTGCCATTGAAAAACGTCCAGAAATGATTGAAGCTACTGACTGAATGAAAGGAGCTGGCATCTCACTCTCTTTGAATCTTCTTTATCATGCTAAGAGGAGCAGGAAAAAGCAAAAAATTTCAGAATTGCACCTTGCAATGCGGAGAAATTACTGTTTGTGCATTTACAATATTCATTGATTTTTGCCATTGAAAAACATCATGTTATTCATATACCAGAAATGTTTGAAGCTACTGACTGAATGAAAGGAGCTGGCATCTCACTCTCTTTGAATCTTCTTTATCATGCTAAGAGGAGCAGGAAAAAGCAAAAAATTTCAGAATTGCACCTTGCAATGCGGAGAAATTACTGTTTGTGCATTTACAATATTCATTGATTTTTGCCATTGAAAAACATCATGTTATTCATATACCAGAAATGTTTGAAGCTACTGACTGAATGAAAGGAGCTGGCATCTCACTCTCTTTGAATCTTCTTTATCATGCTAAGATTAGTAGAAAAAAGCAAAAAATTTCAGAATTGCACCTTGCAATGCGGAGAAATTACTGTTTGTGCATTTACAATATTCATTGATTTTTGCCATTGAAATACGTCCAGAAATGATTGAAGCTACTGACTGAATGAAAGGAGCTGGCATCTCACTCTGTTTGAATCTTGTTTATCATGCTAAGAGGAGCAGGAAAAAGCAAAAAATTTCAGAATTGCACCTTGCAATGCGGAGAAATTACTGTTTGTGCATTTACAATATTCATTGATTTTTGCCATTGAAAAACGTCTAGAAATGATTGAAGCTACTGACTGAATGAAAGGAGCTGGCATCTCACTCTCTTTGAATCTTCTTTATCATGCTAAGAGGAGCAGGAAAAAGCAAAAAATTTCAGAATTGCACCTTTCAATGCGCAGAAATTACTGTTTGTGCATTTACAATATTCATTGATTTTTGCCATTGAAAAATATCATGTTATTCATATACCAGAAATGTTTGGAGCTACTGACTGAATGAAAGGAGCTGGCATCTCACTCTCTTTGAATCTTCTTTATCATGCTAAGAGGAGCAGGAAAAAGCAAAAAATTTCAGAATTGCACCTTGCAATGCGGAGAAATTACTGTTTGTGCATTTACAATATTCATTGATTTTTGCCATTGAAAAACGTCCAGAAATGATTGAAGCTACTGACTGAATGAAAGGAGCTGGCATCTCACTCTCTTTGAATCTTCTTTATCATGCTAAGAGGAGCAGGAAAAAGCAAAAAATTTCAGAATTGCACCTTGCAATGCGGAGAAATTACTGTTTGTGCATTTACAATATTCATTGATTTTTGCCATTGAAAAACGTCCAGAAATGATTGAAGCTACTGACTGAATGAAAGGAGCTGGCATCTCACTCTCTTTGAATCTTCTTTATCATGCTAAGAGGAGCAGGAAAAAGCAAAAAATTTCAGAATTGCACCTTTCAATGCGGAGAAATTACTGTTTGTGCATTTACAATATTCATTGATTTTTGCCATTGAAAAATATCATGTTATTCATATACCAGAAATGTTTGGAGCTACTGACTGAATGAAAGGAGCTGGCATCTCACTCTCTTTGAATCTTGTTTATCTTGCTAAGAGGAGCAGGAAAAAGCAAAAAATTTCAGAATTGCACCTTGCAATGCGGAGAAATTACTGTTTGTGCATTTACAATATTCATTGATTTTTGCCATTGAAAAACGTCCAGAAATGATTGAAGCTACTTACTGAATGAAAGGAGCTGGCATCTCACTCTCTTTGAATCTTCTTTATCATGCTAAGAGGAGCAGGAAAAAGCAAAAAATTTCAGAATTGCACCTTGCAATGCGGAGAAATTACTGTTTGTGCATTTACAATATTCATTGATTTTTGCCATTGAAAAACATCATGTTATTCATATACCAGAAATGTTTGAAGCTACTGACTGAATGAAAGGAGCTGGCATCTCACTCTCTTTGAATCTTCTTTATCATGCTAAGAGGAGCAGGAAAAAGCAAAAAATTTCAGAATTGCACCTTGCAATGCGGAGAAATTAGTTTGTTCATTTACAATATTCATTGATTTTTGCCATTGAAAAACATCATGTTATTCATATACCAGAAATGTTTGAAGCTACTGACTGAATGAAAGGAGCTGGCATCTCACTCTCTTTGAATCTTGTTTATCATGCTAAGAGTAGCAGAAAAAAGCAAAAAATTTCAGAATTGCACCTTGCAATGCGGAGAAATTACTGTTTGTGCATTTACAATATTCATTGATTATTGCCATTGAAAAACGTCCAGAAATGATTGAAGCTACTGACTGAATGAAAGTAGCTGGCATCTCACTCTGTTTGAATCTTGTTTATCATGCTAAGAGGAGCAGGAAAAAGCAAAAAATTTCAGAATTGCACCTTGCAATGCGGAGAAATTACTGTTTGTGCATTTACAATATTCATTGATTTTTGCCATTGAAAAACGTCCAGAAATGATTGAAGCTACTGACTGAATGAAAGGAGCTGGCATCTCACTCTCTTTGAATCTTCTTTATCATGCTAGGAGGAGCAGGAAAAAGCAAAAAATTTCAGAATTGCACCTTTCAATGCGGAGAAATTACTGTTTGTGCATTTACAATATTCATTGATTTTTGCCATTGAAAAATATCATGTTATTCATATACCAGAAATGTTTGAAGCTACTGACTGAATGAAAGGAGCTGGCATCTCACTCTCTTTGAATCTTCTTTATCATGCTAAGAGGAGCAGGAAAAAGCAAAAAATTTCAGAATTGCACCTTGCAATGCGGAGAAATTACTGTTTGTGCATTTACAATATTCATTGATTTTTGCCATTGAAAAACGTCCAGAAATGATTGAAGCTACTGACTGAATGAAAGGAGCTGGCATCTCACTCTCTTTGAATCTTGTTTATCATGCTAAGAGGAGCAGGAAAAAGCAAAAAATTTCAGAATTGCACCTTGCAATGCGGAGAAATTACTGTTTGTGCATTTACAATATTCATTGATTTTTGCCATTGAAAAACGTCCAGAAATGATTGAAGCTACTTACTGAATGAAAGGAGCTGGCATCTCACTCTCTTTGAATCTTCTTTATCATGCTAAGAGGAGCAGGAAAAAGCAAAAAATTTCAGAATTGCACCTTGCAATGCGGAGAAATTACTGTTTGTGCATTTACAATATTCATTGATTTTTGCCATTGAAAAACATCATGTTATTCATATACCAGAAATGTTTGAAGCTACTGACTGAATGAAAGGAGCTGGCATCTCACTCTCTTTGAATCTTCTTTATCATGCTAAGAGGAGCAGGAAAAAGCAAAAAATTTCAGAATTGCACCTTGCAATGCGGAGAAATTACTGTTTGTGCATTTACAATATTCATTGATTTTTGCCATTGAAAAACGTCCAGAAATGATTGAAGCTACTGACTGAATGAAAGGAGCTGGCATCTCACTCTCTTTGAATCTTCTTTATCATACTAAGAGGAGCAGGAAAAAGCAAAAAATTTCAGAATTGCACCTTTCAATGCGGAGAAATTACTGTTTGTGCATTTACAATATTCATTGATTTTTGCCATTGAAAAATATCATGTTATTCATATACCAGAAATGTTTGAAGCTACTGACTGAATGAAAGGAGCTGGCATCTCACTCTCTTTGAATCTTCTTTATCATGCTAAGAGGAGCAGGAAAAAGCAAAAAATTTCAGAATTGCACCTTGCAATGCGGAGAAATTACTGTTTGTGCATTTACAATATTCATTGATTTTTGCCATTGAAAAACGTCCAGAAATGATTGAAGCTACTGACTGAATGAAAGGAGCTGGCATCTCACTCTCTTTGAATCTTGTTTATCATGCTAAGAGGAGCAGGAAAAAGCAAAAAATTTCAGAATTGCACCTTGCAATGCGGAGAAATTACTGTTTGTGCATTTACAATATTCATTGATTTTTGCCATTGAAAAACGTCCAGAAATGATTGAAGCTACTTACTGAATGAAAGGAGCTGGCATCTCACTCTCTTTGAATCTTCTTTATCATGCTAAGAGGAGCAGGAAAAAGCAAAAAATTTCAGAATTGCACCTTGCAATGCGGAGAAATTACTGTTTGTGCATTTACAATATTCATTGATTTTTGCCATTGAAAAACATCATGTTATTCATATACCAGAAATGTTTGAAGCTACTGACTGAATGAAAGGAGCTGGCATCTCACTCTCTTTGAATCTTCTTTATCATGCTAAGAGGAGCAGGAAAAAGCAAAAAATTTCAGAATTGCACCTTGCAATGCGGAGAAATTACTGTTTGTGCATTTACAATATTCATTGATTTTTGCCATTGAAAAACGTCCAGAAATGATTGAAGCTACTGACTGAATGAAAGGAGCTGGCATCTCACTCTCTTTGAATCTTCTTTATCATGCTAAGAGGAGCAGGAAAAAGCAAAAAATTTCAGAATTGCACCTTGCAATGCGGAGAAATTACTGTTTGTGCATTTACAATATTCATTGATTTTTGCCATTGAAAAACATCATGTTATTCATATACCAGAAATGTTTGAAGCTACTGACTGAATGAAAGGAGCTGGCATCTCACTCTCTTTGAATCTTCTTTATCATGCTAAGAGGAGCAGGAAAAAGCAAAAAATTTCAGAATTGCACCTTGCAATGCGGAGAAATTACTGTTTGTGCATTTACAATATTCATTGATTTTTGCCATTGAAAAACGTCCAGAAATGATTGAAGCTACTGACTGAATGAAAGGAGCTGGCATCTCACTCTCTTTGAATCTTCTTTATCATGCTAAGAGGAGAAGGAAAAAGCAAAAAATTTCAGAATTGCACCTTGCAATGCGGAGAAATTACTGTTTGTGCATTTACAATATTCATTGATTTTTGCCATTGAAAAACGTCCAGAAATGATTGAAGCTACTGACTGAATGAAAGGAGCTGGCATCTCACTCTCTTTGAATCTTGTTTATCTTGCTAAGAGGAGCAGGAAAAAGCAAAAAATTTCAGAATTGCACCTTGCAATGCGGAGAAATTACTGTTTGTACATTTACAATATTCATTGATTTTTGCCATTGAAAAACGTCCAGAAATGATTGAAGCTACTGACTGAATGAAAGGAGCTGGCATCTCACTCTCTTTGAATCTTCTTTATCATGCTAAGAGGAGCAGGAAAAAGCAAAAAATTTCAGAATTGCACCTTGCAATGCGGAGAAATTACTGTTTGTGCATTTACAATATTCATTGATTTTTGCCATTGAAAAACATCATGTTATTCATATACCAGAAATGTTTGAAGCTACTGACTGAATGAAAGGAGCTGGCATCTCACTCTCTTTGAATCTTCTTTATCATGCTAAGAGGAGCAGGAAAAAGCAAAAAATTTCAGAATTGCACCTTGCAATGCGGAGAAATTACTGTTTGTGCATTTACAATATTCATTGATTTTTGCCATTGAAAAACATCATGTTATTCATATACCAGAAATGTTTGAAGCTACTGACTGAATGAAAGGAGCTGGCATCTCACTCTCTTTGAATCTTCTTTATCATGCTAAGATTAGTAGAAAAAAGCAAAAAATTTCAGAATTGCACCTTGCAATGCGGAGAAATTACTGTTTGTGCATTTACAATATTCATTGATTTTTGCCATTGAAAAACGTCCAGAAATGATTGAAGCTACTGACTGAATGAAAGGAGCTGGCATCTCACTCTGTTTGAATCTTGTTTATCATGCTAAGAGGAGCAGGAAAAAGCAAAAAATTTCAGAATTGCACCTTGCAATGCGGAGAAATTACTGTTTGTGCATTTAGAATATTCATTGATTTTTGCCATTGAAAAACGTCCAGAAATGATTGAAGCTACTGACTGAATGAAAGGAGCTGGCATCTCACTCTCTTTGAATCTTCTTTATCATGCTAAGAGGAGCAGGAAAAAGCAAAAAATTTCAGAATTGCACCTTTCAATGCGGAGAAATTACTGTTTGTGCATTTACAATATTCATTGATTTTTGCCATTGAAAAATATCATGTTATTCATATACCAGAAATGTTTGGAGCTACTGACTGAATGAAAGGAGCTGGCATCTCACTCTCTTTGAATCTTCTTTATCATGCTAAGAGGAGCAGGAAAAAGCAAAAAATTTCAGAATTGCACCTTGCAATGCGGAGAAATTACTGTTTGTGCATTTACAATATTCATTGATTTTTGCCATTGAAAAACGTCCAGAAATGATTGAAGCTACTGACTGAATGAAAGGAGCTGGCATCTCACTCTCTTTGAATCTTCTTTATCATGCTAAGAGGAGCAGGAAAAAGCAAAAAATTTCAGAATTGCACCTTGCAATGCGGAGAAATTACTGTTTGTGCATTTACAATATTCATTGATTTTTGCCATTGAAAAACGTCCAGAAATGATTGAAGCTACTGACTGAATGAAAGGAGCTGGCATCTCACTCTCTTTGAATCTTGTTTATCTTGCTAAGAGGAGCAGGAAAAAGCAAAAAATTTCAGAATTGCACCTTGCAATGCGGAGAAATTACTGTTTGTACATTTACAATATTCATTGATTTTTGCCATTGAAAAACGTCCAGAAATGATTGAAGCTACTGACTGAATGAAAGGAGCTGGCATCTCAATCTCTTTGAATCTTCTTTATCATGCTAAGAGGAGCAGGAAAAAGCAAAAAATTTCAGAATTGCACCTTGCAATGCGGAGAAATTACTGTTTGTGCATTTACAATATTCATTGATTTTTGCCATTGAAAAACATCATGTTATTCATATACCAGAAATGTTTGAAGCTACTGACTGAATGAAAGGAGCTGGCATCTCACTCTCTTTGAATCTTCTTTATCATGCTAAGAGGAGCAGGAAAAAGCAAAAAATTTCAGAATTGCACCTTGCAATGCGGAGAAATTACTGTTTGTGCATTTACAATATTCATTGATTTTTGCCATTGAAAAACATCATGTTATTCATATACCAGAAATGTTTGAAGCTACTGACTGAATGAAAGGAGCTGGCATCTCACTCTCTTTGAATCTTCTTTATCATGCTAAGATTAGTAGAAAAAAGCAAAAAATTTCAGAATTGCACCTTGCAATGCGGAGAAATTACTGTTTGTGCATTTACAATATTCATTGATTTTTGCCATTGAAAAACGTCCAGAAATGATTGAAGCTACTGACTGAATGAAAGGAGCTGGCATCTCACTCTGTTTGAATCTTGTTTATCATGCTAAGAGGAGCAGGAAAAAGCAAAAAATTTCAGAATTGCACCTTGCAATGCGGAGAAATTACTGTTTGTGCATTTACAATATTCATTGATTTTTGCCATTGAAAAACGTCCAGAAATGATTGAAGCTACTGACTGAATGAAAGGAGCTGGCATCTCACTCTCTTTGAATCTTCTTTATCATGCTAAGAGGAGCAGGAAAAAGCAAAAAATTTCAGAATTGCACCTTTCAATGCGGAGAAATTACTGTTTGTGCATTTACAATATTCATTGATTTTTGCCATTGAAAAATATCATGTTATTCATATACCAGAAATGTTTGGAGCTACTGACTGAATGAAAGGAGCTGGCATCTCACTCTCTTTGAATCTTGTTTATCTTGCTAAGAGGAGCAGGAAAAAGCAAAAAATTTCAGAATTGCACCTTGCAATGCGGAGAAATTACTGTTTGTGCATTTACAATATTCATTGATTTTTGCCATTGAAAAACGTCCAGAAATGATTGAAGCTACTTACTGAATGAAAGGAGCTGGCATCTCACTCTCTTTGAATCTTCTTTATCATGCTAAGAGGAGCAGGAAAAAGCAAAAAATTTCAGAATTGCACCTTGCAATGCGGAGAAATTACTGTTTGTGCATTTACAATATTCATTGATTTTTGCCATTGAAAAACATCATGTTATTCATATACCAGAAATGTTTGAAGCTACTGACTGAATGAAAGGAGCTGGCATCTCACTCTCTTTGAATCTTCTTTATCATGCTAAGAGGAGCAGGAAAAAGCAAAAAATTTCAGAATTGCACCTTGCAATGCGGAGAAATTACTGTTTGTGCATTTACAATATTCATTGATTTTTGCCATTGAAAAACATCATGTTATTCATATACCAGAAATGTTTGAAGCTACTGACTGAATGAAAGGAGCTGGCATCTCACTCTCTTTGAATCTTCTTTATCATGCTAAGAGTAGCAGAAAAAAGCAAAAAATTTCAGAATTGCACCTTGCAATGCGGAGAAATTACTGTTTGTGCATTTACAATATTCATTGATTTTTGCCATTGAAAAACGTCCAGAAATGATTGAAGCTACTGACTGAATGAAAGGAGCTGGCATCTCACTCTGTTTGAATCTTGTTTATCATGCTAAGAGGAGCAGGAAAAAGCAAAAAATTTCAGAATTGCACCTTGCAATGCGGAGAAATTACTGTTTGTGCATTTACAATATTCATTGATTTTTGCCATTGAAAAACGTCCAGAAATGATTGAAGCTACTGACTGAATGAAAGGAGCTGGCATCTCACTCTCTTTGAATCTTCTTTATCATGCTAAGAGGAGCAGGAAAAAGCAAAAAATTTCAGAATTGCACCTTTCAATGCGGAGAAATTACTGTTTGTGCATTTACAATATTCATTGATTTTTGCCATTGAAAAATATGTTATTCATATACCAGAAATGTTTGAAGCTACTGACTGAATAAAAGGAGCTGGCATCTCACTCTCTTTGAATCTTCTTTATCATGCTAAGAGGAGCAGGAAAAAGCAAAAAATTTCAGAATTGCACCTTGCAATGCGGAGAAATTACTGTTTGTGCATTTACAATATTCATTGATTTTTGCCATTGAAAAACGTCCAGAAATGATTGAAGCTACTGACTGAATGAAAGGAGCTGGCATCTCACTCTCTTTGAATCTTGTTTATCATGCTAAGAGGAGCAGGAAAAAGCAAAAAATTTCAGAATTGCACCTTGCAATGCGGAGAAATTACTGTTTGTGCATTTACAATATTCATTGATTTTTGCCATTGAAAAACGTCCAGAAATGATTGAAGCTACTGACTGAATGAAAGGAGCTGGCATCTCACTCTCTTTGAATCTTCTTTATCATGCTAAGAGGAGCAGGAAAAAGCAAAAAATTTCAGAATTGCACCTTGCAATGCGGAGAAATTACTGTTTGTGCATTTACAATATTCATTGATTTTTGCCATTGAAAAACATCATGTTATTCATATACCAGAAATGTTTGAAGCTACTGACTGAATGAAAGGAGCTGGCATCTCACTCTCTTTGAATCTTCTTTATCATGCTAAGAGGAGCAGGAAAAAGCAAAAAATTTCAGAATTGCACCTTGCAATGCGGAGAAATTACTGTTTGTGCATTTACAATATTCATTGATTTTTGCCATTGAAAAACGTCCAGAAATGATTGAAGCTACTGACTGAATGAAAGGAGCTGGCATCTCACTCTCTTTGAATCTTCTTTATCATGCTAAGAGGAGAAGGAAAAAGCAAAAAATTTCAGAATTGCACCTTGCAATGCGGAGAAATTACTGTTTGTGCATTTACAATATTCATTGATTTTTGCCATTGAAAAACGTCCAGAAATGATTGAAGCTACTGACTGAATGAAAGGAGCTGGCATCTCACTCTCTTTGAATCTTGTTTATCTTGCTAAGAGGAGCAGGAAAAAGCAAAAAATTTCAGAATTGCACCTTGCAATGCGGAGAAATTACTGTTTGTACATTTACAATATTCATTGATTTTTGCCATTGAAAAACGTCCAGAAATGATTGAAGCTACTGACTGAATGAAAGGAGCTGGCATCTCACTCTCTTTGAATCTTCTTTATCATGCTAAGAGGAGCAGGAAAAAGCAAAAAATTTCAGAATTGCACCTTGCAATGCGGAGAAATTACTGTTTGTGCATTTACAATATTCATTGATTTTTGCCATTGAAAAACATCATGTTATTCATATACCAGAAATGTTTGAAGCTACTGACTGAATGAAAGGAGCTGGCATCTCACTCTCTTTGAATCTTCTTTATCATGCTAAGAGGAGCAGGAAAAAGCAAAAAATTTCAGAATTGCACCTTGCAATGCGGAGAAATTACTGTTTGTGCATTTACAATATTCATTGATTTTTGCCATTGAAAAACATCATGTTATTCATATACCAGAAATGTTTGAAGCTACTGACTGAATGAAAGGAGCTGGCATCTCACTCTCTTTGAATCTTCTTTATCATGCTAAGATTAGTAGAAAAAAGCAAAAAATTTCAGAATTGCACCTTGCAATGCGGAGAAATTACTGTTTGTGCATTTACAATATTCATTGATTTTTGCCATTGAAAAACGTCCAGAAATGATTGAAGCTACTGACTGAATGAAAGGAGCTGGCATCTCACTCTGTTTGAATCTTGTTTATCATGCTAAGAGGAGCAGGAAAAAGCAAAAAATTTCAGAATTGCACCTTGCAATGCGGAGAAATTACTGTTTGTGCATTTACAATATTCATTGATTTTTGCCATTGAAAAACGTCCAGAAATGATTGAAGCTACTGACTGAATGAAAGGAGCTGGCATCTCACTCTCTTTGAATCTTCTTTATCATGCTAAGAGGAGCAGGAAAAAGCAAAAAATTTCAGAATTGCACCTTTCAATGCGGAGAAATTACTGTTTGTGCATTTACAATATTCATTGATTTTTGCCATTGAAAAATATCATGTTATTCATATACCAGAAATGTTTGGAGCTACTGACTGAATGAAAGGAGCTGGCATCTCACTCTCTTTGAATCTTCTTTATCATGCTAAGAGGAGCAGGAAAAAGCAAAAAATTTCAGAATTGCACCTTGCAATGCGGAGAAATTACTGTTTGTGCATTTACAATATTCATTGATTTTTGCCATTGAAAAACGTCCAGAAATGATTGAAGCTACTGACTGAATGAAAGGAGCTGGCATCTCACTCTCTTTGAATCTTCTTTATCATGCTAAGAGGAGCAGGAAAAAGCAAAAAATTTCAGAATTGCACCTTGCAATGCGGAGAAATTACTGTTTGTGCATTTACAATATTCATTGATTTTTGCCATTGAAAAACATCATGTTATTCATATACCAGAAATGTTTGAAGCTACTGACTGAATGAAAGGAGCTGGCATCTCACTCTCTTTGAATCTTCTTTATCATGCTAAGAGGAGCAGGAAAAAGCAAAAAATTTCAGAATTGCACCTTGCAATGCGGAGAAATTACTGTTTGTGCATTTACAATATTCATTGATTTTTGCCATTGAAAAACATCATGTTATTCATATACCAGAAATGTTTGAAGCTACTGACTGAATGAAAGGAGCTGGCATCTCACTCTCTTTGAATCTTCTTTATCATGCTAAGATTAGTAGAAAAAAGCAAAAAATTTCAGAATTGCACCTTGCAATGCGGAGAAATTACTGTTTGTGCATTTACAATATTCATTGATTTTTGCCATTGAAAAACGTCCAGAAATGATTGAAGCTACTGACTGAATGAAAGGAGCTGGCATCTCACTCTGTTTGAATCTTGTTTATCATGCTAAGAGGAGCAGGAAAAAGCAAAAAATTTCAGAATTGCACCTTGCAATGCGGAGAAATTACTGTTTGTGCATTTACAATATTCATTGATTTTTGCCATTGAAAAACGTCCAGAAATGATTGAAGCTACTGACTGAATGAAAGGAGCTGGCATCTCACTCTCTTTGAATCTTCTTTATCATGCTAAGAGGAGCAGGAAAAAGCAAAAAATTTCAGAATTGCACCTTTCAATGCGGAGAAATTACTGTTTGTGCATTTACAATATTCATTGATTTTTGCCATTGAAAAATATCATGTTATTCATATACCAGAAATGTTTGGAGCTACTGACTGAATGAAAGGAGCTGGCATCTCACTCTCTTTGAATCTTGTTTATCTTGCTAAGAGGAGCAGGAAAAAGCAAAAAATTTCAGAATTGCACCTTGCAATGCGGAGAAATTACTGTTTGTGCATTTACAATATTCATTGATTTTTGCCATTGAAAAACGTCCAGAAATGATTGAAGCTACTTACTGAATGAAAGGAGCTGGCATCTCACTCTCTTTGAATCTTCTTTATCATGCTAAGAGGAGCAGGAAAAAGCAAAAAATTTCAGAATTGCACCTTGCAATGCGGAGAAATTACTGTTTGTGCATTTACAATATTCATTGATTTTTGCCATTGAAAAACATCATGTTATTCATATACCAGAAATGTTTGAAGCTACTGACTGAATGAAAGGAGCTGGCATCTCACTCTCTTTGAATCTTCTTTATCATGCTAAGAGGAGCAGGAAAAAGCAAAAAATTTCAGAATTGCACCTTGCAATGCGGAGAAATTACTGTTTGTGCATTTACAATATTCATTGATTTTTGCCATTGAAAAACATCATGTTATTCATATACCAGAAATGTTTGAAGCTACTGACTGAATGAAAGGAGCTGGCATCTCACTCTCTTTGAATCTTCTTTATCATGCTAAGAGTAGCAGAAAAAAGCAAAAAATTTCAGAATTGCACCTTGCAATGCGGAGAAATTACTGTTTGTGCATTTACAATATTCATTGATTTTTGCCATTGAAAAACGTCCAGAAATGATTGAAGCTACTGACTGAATGAAAGGAGCTGGCATCTCACTCTGTTTGAATCTTGTTTATCATGCTAAGAGGAGCAGGAAAAAGCAAAAAAATTCAGAATTGCACCTTGCAATGCGGAGAAATTACTGTTTGTGCATTTACAATATTCATTGATTTTTGCCATTGAAAAACGTCCAGAAATGATTGAAGCTACTGACTGAATGAAAGGAGCTGGCATCTCACTCTCTTTGAATCTTCTTTATCATGCTAAGAGGAGCAGGAAAAAGCAAAAAATTTCAGAATTGCACCTTTCAATGCGGAGAAATTACTGTTTGTGCATTTACAATATTCATTGATTTTTGCCATTGAAAAATATGTTATTCATATACCAGAAATGTTTGAAGCTACTGACTGAATAAAAGGAGCTGGCATCTCACTCTCTTTGTATCTTCTTTATCATGCTAAGAGGAGCAGGAAAAAGCAAAAAATTTCAGAATTGCACCTTGCAATGCGGAGAAATTACTGTTTGTGCATTTACAATATTCATTGATTTTTGCCATTGAAAAACGTCCAGAAATGATTGAAGCTACTGACTGAATGAAAGGAGCTGGCATCTCACTCTCTTTGAATCTTGTTTATCATGCTAAGAGGAGCAGGAAAAAGCAAAAAATTTCAGAATTGCACCTTGCAATGCGGAGAAATTACTGTTTGTGCATTTACAATATTCATTGATTTTTGCCATTGAAAAACGTCCAGAAATGATTGAAGCTAC
Source organism: Phyllobates terribilis (assembly GCF_046119375.1). Lineage (NCBI taxonomy): Eukaryota > Metazoa > Chordata > Amphibia > Anura > Dendrobatidae > Phyllobates > Phyllobates terribilis. Next base: position 544,153 of record NW_027363274.1, read on the forward strand.
TAACTGAATGAAAGGAGCTGGCATCTCACTCTCTTTGAATCTTCTTTATCATGCTAAGAGGAGCAGGAAAAAGCAAAAAATTTCAGAATTGCACCTTGCAATGCGGAGAAATTACTGTTTGTGCATTTACAATATTCATTGATTTTTGCCATTGAAAAACATCATGTTATTCATATACCAGAAATGTTTGAAGCTACTGACTGAATGAAAGGAGCTGGCATCTCACTCTCTTTGAATCTTCTTTATCATGCTAAGAGGAGCAGGAAAAAGCAAAAAATTTCAGAATTGCACCTTGCAATGTGGAGAAATTACTGTTTGTGCATTTACAATATTCATTGATTTTTGCCATTGAAAAACGTCCAGAAATGATTGAAGCTACTGACTGAATGAAAGGAGCTGGCATGTCACTCTCTTTGAATCTTCTTTATCATGCTAAGAGGAGCAGGAAAAAGCAAAAAATTTCAGAATTGCACCTTTCAATGCGGAGAAATTACTGTTTGTGCATTTACAATATTCATTGATTTTTGCCATTGAAAAATATGTTATTCATATACCAGAAATGTTTGAAGCTACTGACTGAATGAAAGGAGCTGGCATCTCACTCTCTTTGAATCTTCTTTATCATGCTAAGAGGAGCAGGAAAAAGCAAAAAATTTCAGAATTGCACCTTGCAATGCGGAGAAATTACTGTTTGTGCATTTACAATATTCATTGATTTTTGCCATTGAAAAACGTCCAGAAATGATTGAAGCTACTGACTGAATGAAAGGAGCTGGCATCTCACTCTCTTTGAATCTTGTTTATCATGCTAAGAGGAGCAGGAAAAAGCAAAAAATTTCAGAATTGCACCTTGCAATGCGGAGAAATTACTGTTTGTGCATTTACAATATTCATTGATTTTTGCCATTGAAAAACGTCCAGAAATGATTGAAGCTACTTACTGAATGAAAGGAGCTGGCATCTCACTCTCTTTGAATCTTCTTTATCATGCTAAGAGGAGCAGGAAAAAGCAAAAATTTCAGAATTGCACCTTGCAATGCGGAGAAATTACTGTTTGTGCATTTACAATATTCATTGATTTTTGCCATTGAAAAACATCATGTTATTCATATACCAGAAATGTTTGAAGCTACTGACTGAATGAAAGGAGCTGGCATCTCACTCTCTTTGAATCTTCTTTATCATGCTAAGATTAGTAGAAAAAAGCAAAAAATTTCAGAATTGCACCTTGCAATGCGGAGAAATTACTGTTTGTGCATTTACAATATTCATTGATTTTTGCCATTGAAAAACGTCCAGAAATGATTGAAGCTACTGACTGAATGAAAGGAGCTGGCATCTCACTCTGTTTTAATCTTGTTTATCATGCTAAGAGGAGCAGGAAAAAGCAAAAAATTTCAGAATTGCACCTTGCAATGCGGAGAAATTACTGTTTGTGCATTTACAATATTCATTGATTTTTGCCATTGAAAAACGTCCAGAAATAATTGAAGCTACTGACTGAATGAAAGGAGCTGGCATCTCACTCTCTTTGAATCTTCTTTATCATGCTAAGAGGAGCAGGAAAAAGCAAAAAATTTCAGAATTGCACCTTTCAATGCGGAGAAATTACTGTTTGTGCATTTACAATATTCATTGATTTTTGCCATTGAAAAATATCATGTTATTCATATACCAGAAATGTTTGGAGCTACTGACTGAATGAAAGGAGCTGGCATCTCACTCTCTTTGAATCTTGTTTATCTTGCTAAGAGGAGCAGGAAAAAGCAAAAAATTTCAGAATTGCACCTTGCAATGCGGAGAAATTACTGTTTGTGCATTTACAATATTCATTGATTTTTGCCATTGAAAAACGTCCAGAAATGATTGAAGCTACTTACTGAATGAAAGGAGCTGGCATCTCACTCTCTTTGAATCTTCTTTATCATGCTAAGAGGAGCAGGAAAAAGCAAAAAATTTCAGAATTGCACCTTGCAATGCGGAGAAATTACTGTTTGTGCATTTACAATATTCATTGATTTTTGCCATTGAAAAACATCATGTTATTCATATACCAGAAATGTTTGAAGCTACTGACTGAATGAAAGGAGCTGGCATCTCACTCTCTTTGAATCTTCTTTATCATGCTAAGAGGAGCAGGAAAAAGCAAAAAATTTCAGAATTGCACCTTGCAATGCGGAGAAATTACTGTTTGTGCATTTACAATATTCATTGATTTTTGCCATTGAAAAACGTCCAGAAATGATTGAAGCTACTGACTGAATGAAAGGAGCTGGCATCTCACTCTCTTTGAATCTTCTTTATCATGCTAAGAGGAGCAGGAAAAAGCAAAAAATTTCAGAATTGCACCTTGCAATGCGGAGAAATTACTGTTTGTGCATTTACAATATTCATTGATTTTTGCCATTGAAAAACATCATGTTATTCATATACCAGAAATGTTTGAAGCTACTGACTGAATGAAAGGAGCTGGCATCTCACTCTCTTTGAATCTTCTTTATCATGCTAAGAGGAGCAGGAAAAAGCAAAAAATTTCAGAATTGCACCTTGCAATGTGGAGAAATTACTGTTTGTGCATTTACAATATTCATTGATTTTTGCCATTGAAAAACGTCCAGAAATGATTGAAGCTACTGACTGAATGAAAGGAGCTGGCATCTCACTCTCTTTGAATCTTCTTTATCATGCTAAGAGGAGCAGGAAAAAGCAAAAAATTTCAGAATTGCACCTTTCAATGCGGAGAAATTACTGTTTGTGCATTTGCAATATTCCTTGATTTTTGCCATTGAAAAATATGTTATTCATATACCAGAAATGTTTGAAGCTACTGACTGAATGAAAGGAGCTGGCATCTCACTCTCTTTGAATCTTCTTTATCATGCTAAGAGGAGCAGGAAAAAGCAAAAAATTTCAGAATTGCACCTTGCAATGCGGAGAAATTACTGTTTGTGCATTTACAATATTCATTGATTTTTGCCATTGAAAAACGTCCAGAAATGATTGAAGCTACTTACTGAATGAAAGGAGCTGGCATCTCACTCTCTTTGAATCTTCTTTATCATGCTAAGAGGAGCAGGAAAAAGCAAAAAATTTCAGAATTGCACCTTGCAATGCGGAGAAATTACTGTTTGTGCATTTACAATATTCATTGATTTTTGCCATTGAAAAACGTCCAGAAATGATTGAAGCTACTGACTGAATGAAAGGAGCTGGCATCTCACTCTCTTTGAATCTCCTTTATCATGCTAAGAGGAGCAGGAAAAAGCAAAAAATTTCAGAATTGCACCTTGCAATGCGGAGAAATTACTGTTTGTGCATTTACAATATTCATTGATTTTTGCCATTGAAAAACATCATGTTATTCATATACCAGAAATGTTTGAAGCTACTGACTGAATGAAAGGAGCTGGCATCTCACTCTCTTTGAATCTTCTTTATCATGCTAAGAGGAGCAGGAAAAAGCAAAAAATTTCAGAATTGCACCTTGCAATGTGGAGAAATTACTGTTTGTGCATTTACAATATTCATTGATTTTTGCCATTGAAAAACGTCCAGAAATGATTGAAGCTACTGACTGAATGAAAGGAGCTGGCATCTCACTCTCTTTGAATCTTCTTTATCATGCTAAGAGGAGAAGGAAAAAGCAAAAAATTTCAGAATTGCACGTTGCAATGCGGAGAAATTACTGTTTGTGCATTTACAATATTCATTGATTTTTGCCATTGAAAAACGTCCAGAAATGATTGAAGCTACTGACTGAATGAAAGGAACTGGCATCTCACTCTCTTTGAATCTTGTTTATCTTGCTAAGAGGAGCAGGAAAAAGCAAAAAATTTCAGAATTGCACCTTGCAATGCGGAGAAATTACTGTTTGTGCATTTACAATATTCATTGATTTTTGCCATTGAAAAACGTCCAGAAATGATTGAAGCTACTGACTGAATGAAAGGAGCTGGCATCTCACTCTCTTTGAATCTTCTTTATCATGCTAAGAGGAGCAGGAAAAAGCAAAAAATTTCAGAATTGCACCTTGCAATGCGGAGAAATTACTGTTTGTGCATTTACAATATTCATTGATTTTTGCCATTGAAAAACATCATGTTATTCATATACCAGAAATGTTTGAAGCTACTGACTGAATGAAAGGAGCTGGCATCTCTCTCTTTGAATCTTCTTTATCATGCTAAGAGGAGCAGGAAAAAGCAAAAAATTTCAGAATTGCACCTTGCAATGCGGAGAAATTACTGTTTGTGCATTTACAATATTCATTGATTTTTGCCATTGAAAAACATCATGTTATTCATATACCAGAAATGTTTGAAGCTACTGACTGAATGAAAGGAGCTGGCATCTCACTCTCTTTGAATCTTCTTTATCATGCTAAGAGTAGCAGAAAAAAGCAAAAAATTTCAGAATTGCACCTTGCAATGCGGAGAAATTACTGTTTGTGCATTTACAATATTCATTGATTTTTGCCATTGAAAAACGTCCAGAAATGATTGAAGCTACTGACTGAATGAAAGGAGCTGGCATCTCACTCTGTTTGAATCTTGTTTATCATGCTAAGAGGAGCAGGAAAAAGGAAAAAATTTCAGAATTGCACCTTGCAATGCGGAGAAATTACTGTTTGTGCATTTACAATATTCATTGATTTTTGCCATTGAAAAACGTCCAGAAATGATTGAAGCTACTGACTGAATGAAAGGAGCTGGCATCTCACTCTCTTTGAATCTTCTTTATCATGCTAAGAGGAGCAGGAAAAAGCAAAAAATTTCAGAATTGCACCTTTCAATGCGGAGAAATTACTGTTTGTGCATTTACAATATTCATTGATTTTTGCCATTGAAAAATATCATGTTATTCATATACCAGAAATGTTTGAAGCTACTGACTGAATGAAAGGAGCTGGCATCTCACTCTCTTTGAATCTTGTTTATCTTGCTAAGAGGAGCAGGAAAAAGCAAAAAATTTCAGAATTGCACCTTGCAATGCGGAGAAATTACTGTTTGTGCATTTACAATATTCATTGATTTTTGCCATTGAAAAACGTCCAGAAATGATTGAAGCTACTGACTGAATGAAAGGAGCTGGCATCTCACTCTCTTTGAATCTTCTTTATCATGCTAAGAGGAGCAGGAAAAAGCAAAAAATTTCAGAATTGCACCTTGCAATGCGGAGAAATTACTGTTTGTGCATTTACAATATTCATTGATTTTTGCCATTGAAAAACATCATGTTATTCATATACCAGAAATGTTTGAAGCTACTGACTGAATGAAAGGAGCTGGCATCTCACTCTCTTTGAATCTTCTTTATCATGCTAAGAGGAGCAGGAAAAAGCAAAAAATTTCAGAATTGCACCTTGCAATGCGGAGAAATTACTGTTTGTGCATTTACAATATTCATTGAATTTTGCCATTGAAAAACATCATGTTATTCATATACCAGAAATGTTTGAAGCTACTGACTGAATGAAAGGAGCTGGCATCTCACTCTCTTTGAATCTTCTTTATCATGCTAAGAGTAGCAGAAAAAAGCAAAAAATTTCAGAATTGCACCTTGCAATGCGGAGAAATTACTGTTTGTGCATTTACAATATTCATTGATTTTTGCCATTGAAAAACGTCCAGAAATGATTGAAGCTACTGACTGAATGAAAGGAGCTGGCATCTCACTCTGTTTGAATCTTGTTTATCATGCTAAGAGGAGCAGGAAAAAGCAAAAAATTTCAGAATTGCACCTTGCAATGCGGAGAAATTACTGTTTGTGCATTTACAATATTCATTGATTTTTGCCATTGAAAAACGTCCAGAAATGATTGAAGCTACTGACTGAATGAAAGGAGCTGGCATCTCACTCTCTTTGAATCTTCTTTATCATGCTAAGAGGAGCAGGAAAAAGCAAAAAATTTCAGAATTGCACCTTTCAATGCGGAGAAATTACTGTTTGTGCATTTACAATATTCATTGATTTTTGCCATTGAAAAATATCATGTTATTCATATACCAGAAATGTTTGAAGCTACTGACCGAATGAAAGGAGCTGGCATCTCACTCTCTTTGAATCTTCTTTATCATGCTAAGAGGAGCAGGAAAAAGCAAAAAATTTCAGAATTGCACCTTGCAATGCGGAGAAATTACTGTTTGTGCATTTACAATATTCATTGATTTTTGCCATTGAAAAACGTCCAGAAATGATTGAAGCTACTGACTGAATGAAAGGAGCTGGCATCTCACTCTCTTTGAATCTTGTTTATCATGCTAAGAGGAGCAGGAAAAAGCAAAAAATTTCAGAATTGCACCTTGCAATGCGGAGAAATTACTGTTTGTGCATTTACAATATTCATTGATTTTTGCCATTGAAAAACGTCCAGAAATGATTGAAGCTACTTACTGAATGAAAGGAGCTGGCATCTCACTCTCTTTGAATCTTCTTTATCATGCTAAGAGGAGCAAGAAAAAGCAAAAAATTTCAGAATTGCACCTTGCAATGCGGAGAAATTACTGTTTGTGCATTTACAATATTCATTGATTTTTGCCATTGAAAAACGTCCAGAAATGATTGAAGCTACTTACTGAATGAAAGGAGCTGGCATCTCACTCTCTTTGAATCTTCTTTATCATGCTAAGAGGAGCAGGAAAAAGCAAAAAATTTCAGAATTGCACCTTGCAATGCGGAGAAATTACTGTTTGTGCATTTACAATATTCATTGATTTTTGCCATTGAAAAACGTCCAGAAATGATTGAAGCTACTGACTGAATGAAAGGAGCTGGCATCTCACTCTCTTTGAATCTTCTTTATCATGCTAAGAGGAGCAGGAAAAAGCAAAAAATTTCAGAATTGCACCTTGCAATGCGGAGAAATTACTGTTTGTGCATTTACAATATTCATTGATTTTTGCCATTGAAAAACGTCCAGAAATGATTGAAGCTACTGACTGAATGAAAGGAGCTGGCATCTCACTCTCTTTGAATCTTCTTTATCATGCTAAGAGGAGCAGGAAAAAGCAAAAAATTTCAGAATTGCACCTTGCAATGCGGAGAAATTACTGTTTGTGCATTTACAATATTCATTGATTTTTGCCATTGAAAAACATCATGTTATTCATATACCAGAAATGTTTGAAGCTACTGACTGAATGAAAGGAGCTGGCATCTCACTCTCTTTGAATCTTCTTTATCATGCTAAGAGGAGCAGGAAAAAGCAAAAAATTTCAGAATTGCACCTTGCAATGTGGAGAAATTACTGTTTGTGCATTTACAATATTCATTGATTTTTGCCATTGAAAAACGTCCAGAAATGATTGAAGCTACTGACTGAATGAAAGGAGCTGGCATCTCACTCTCTTTGAATCTTCTTTATCATGCTAAGAGGAGAAGGAAAAAGCAAAAAATTTCAGAATTGCACGTTGCAATGCGGAGAAATTACTGTTTGTGCATTTACAATATTCATTGATTTTTGCCATTGAAAAACGTCCAGAAATGATTGAAGCTACTGACTGAATGAAAGGAGCTGGCATCTCACTCTCTTTGAATCTTGTTTATCTTGCTAAGAGGAGCAGGAAAAAGCAAAAAATTTCAGAATTGCACCTTGCAATGCGGAGAAATTACTGTTTGTGCATTTACAATATTCATTGATTTTTGCCATTGAAAAACGTCCAGAAATGATTGAAGCTACTGACTGAATGAAAGGAGCTGGCATCTCACTCTCTTTGAATCTTCTTTATCATGCTAAGAGGAGCAGGAAAAAGCAAAAAATTTCAGAATTGCACCTTGCAATGCGGAGAAATTACTGTTTGTGCATTTACAATATTCATTGAATTTTGCCATTGAAAAACATCATGTTATTCATATACCAGAAATGTTTGAAGCTACTGACTGAATGAAAGGAGCTGGCATCTCACTCTCTTTGAATCTTCTTTATCATGCTAAGAGTAGCAGAAAAAAGCAAAAAATTTCAGAATTGCACCTTGCAATGCGGAGAAATTACTGTTTGTGCATTTACAATATTCATTGATTTTTGCCATTGAAAAACGTCCAGAAATGATTGAAGCTACTGACTGAATGAAAGGAGCTGGCATCTCACTCTGTTTGAATCTTGTTTATCATGCTAAGAGGAGCAGGAAAAAGCAAAAAATTTCAGAATTGCACCTTGCAATGCGGAGAAATTACTGTTTGTGCATTTACAATATTCATTGATTTTTGCCATTGAAAAACGTCCAGAAATGATTGAAGCTACTGACTGAATGAAAGGAGCTGGCATCTCACTCTCTTTGAATCTTCTTTATCATGCTAAGAGGAGCAGGAAAAAGCAAAAAATTTCAGAATTGCACCTTTCAATGCGGAGAAATTACTGTTTGTGCATTTACAATATTCATTGATTTTTGCCATTGAAAAATATCATGTTATTCATATACCAGAAATGTTTGAAGCTACTGACCGAATGAAAGGAGCTGGCATCTCACTCTCTTTGAATCTTCTTTATCATGCTAAGAGGAGCAGGAAAAAGCAAAAAATTTCAGAATTGCACCTTGCAATGCGGAGAAATTACTGTTTGTGCATTTACAATATTCATTGATTTTTGCCATTGAAAAACGTCCAGAAATGATTGAAGCTACTGACTGAATGAAAGGAGCTGGCATCTCACTCTCTTTGAATCTTGTTTATCATGCTAAGAGGAGCAGGAAAAAGCAAAAAATTTCAGAATTGCACCTTGCAATGCGGAGAAATTACTGTTTGTGCATTTACAATATTCATTGATTTTTGCCATTGAAAAACGTCCAGAAATGATTGAAGCTACTTACTGAATGAAAGGAGCTGGCATCTCACTCTCTTTGAATCTTCTTTATCATGCTAAGAGGAGCAAGAAAAAGCAAAAAATTTCAGAATTGCACCTTGCAATGCGGAGAAATTACTGTTTGTGCATTTACAATATTCATTGATTTTTGCCATTGAAAAACGTCCAGAAATGATTGAAGCTACTTACTGAATGAAAGGAGCTGGCATCTCACTCTCTTTGAATCTTCTTTATCATGCTAAGAGGAGCAGGAAAAAGCAAAAAATTTCAGAATTGCACCTTGCAATGCGGAGAAATTACTGTTTGTGCATTTACAATATTCATTGATTTTTGCCATTGAAAAACGTCCAGAAATGATTGAAGCTACTGACTGAATGAAAGGAGCTGGCATCTCACTCTCTTTGAATCTTCTTTATCATGCTAAGAGGAGCAGGAAAAAGCAAAAAATTTCAGAATTGCACCTTGCAATGCGGAGAAATTACTGTTTGTGCATTTACAATATTCATTGATTTTTGCCATTGAAAAACGTCCAGAAATGATTGAAGCTACTGACTGAATGAAAGGAGCTGGCATCTCACTCTCTTTGAATCTTCTTTATCATGCTAAGAGGAGCAGGAAAAAGCAAAAAATTTCAGAATTGCACCTTGCAATGCGGAGAAATTACTGTTTGTGCATTTACAATATTCATTGATTTTTGCCATTGAAAAACATCATGTTATTCATATACCAGAAATGTTTGAAGCTACTGACTGAATGAAAGGAGCTGGCATCTCACTCTCTTTGAATCTTCTTTATCATGCTAAGAGGAGCAGGAAAAAGCAAAAAATTTCAGAATTGCACCTTGCAATGTGGAGAAATTACTGTTTGTGCATTTACAATATTCATTGATTTTTGCCATTGAAAAACGTCCAGAAATGATTGAAGCTACTGACTGAATGAAAGGAGCTGGCATCTCACTCTCTTTGAATCTTCTTTATCATGCTAAGAGGAGAAGGAAAAAGCAAAAAATTTCAGAATTGCACGTTGCAATGCGGAGAAATTACTGTTTGTGCATTTACAATATTCATTGATTTTTGCCATTGAAAAACGTCCAGAAATGATTGAAGCTACTGACTGAATGAAAGGAGCTGGCATCTCACTCTCTTTGAATCTTGTTTATCTTGCTAAGAGGAGCAGGAAAAAGCAAAAAATTTCAGAATTGCACCTTGCAATGCGGAGAAATTACTGTTTGTGCATTTACAATATTCATTGATTTTTGCCATTGAAAAACGTCCAGAAATGATTGAAGCTACTGACTGAATGAAAGGAGCTGGCATCTCACTCTCTTTGAATCTTCTTTATCATGCTAAGAGGAGCAGGAAAAAGCAAAAAATTTCAGAATTGCACCTTGCAATGCGGAGAAATTACTGTTTGTGCATTTACAATATTCATTGATTTTTGCCATTGAAAAACATCATGTTATTCATATACCAGAAATGTTTGAAGCTACTGACTGAATGAAAGGAGCTGGCATCTCTCTCTTTGAATCTTCTTTATCATGCTAAGAGGAGCAGGAAAAAGCAAAAAATTTCAGAATTGCACCTTGCAATGCGGAGAAATTACTGTTTGTGCATTTACAATATTCATTGATTTTTGCCATTGAAAAACATCATGTTATTCATATACCAGAAATGTTTGAAGCTACTGACTGAATGAAAGGAGCTGGCATCTCACTCTCTTTGAATCTTCTTTATCATGCTAAGAGTAGCAGAAAAAAGCAAAAAATTTCAGAATTGCACCTTGCAATGCGGAGAAATTACTGTTTGTGCATTTACAATATTCATTGATTTTTGCCATTGAAAAACGTCCAGAAATGATTGAAGCTACTGACTGAATGAAAGGAGCTGGCATCTCACTCTGTTTGAATCTTGTTTATCATGCTAAGAGGAGCAGGAAAAAGGAAAAAATTTCAGAATTGCACCTTGCAATGCGGAGAAATTACTGTTTGTGCATTTACAATATTCATTGATTTTTGCCATTGAAAAACGTCCAGAAATGATTGAAGCTACTGACTGAATGAAAGGAGCTGGCATCTCACTCTCTTTGAATCTTCTTTATCATGCTAAGAGGAGCAGGAAAAAGCAAAAAATTTCAGAATTGCACCTTTCAATGCGGAGAAATTACTGTTTGTGCATTTACAATATTCATTGATTTTTGCCATTGAAAAATATCATGTTATTCATATACCAGAAATGTTTGAAGCTACTGACTGAATGAAAGGAGCTGGCATCTCACTCTCTTTGAATCTTGTTTATCTTGCTAAGAGGAGCAGGAAAAAGCCAAAAATTTCAGAATTGCACCTTGCAATGCGGAGAAATTACTGTTTGTGCATTTACAATATTCATTGATTTTTGCCATTGAAAAACGTCCAGAAATGATTGAAGCTACTGACTGAATGAAAGGAGCTGGCATCTCACTCTCTTTGAATCTTCTTTATCATGCTAAGAGGAGCAGGAAAAAGCAAAAAATTTCAGAATTGCACCTTGCAATGCGGAGAAATTACTGTTTGTGCATTTACAATATTCATTGATTTTTGCCATTGAAAAACATCATGTTATTCATATACCAGAAATGTTTGAAGCTACTGACTGAATGAAAGGAGCTGGCATCTCACTCTCTTTGAATCTTCTTTATCATGCTAAGAGGAGCAGGAAAAAGCAAAAAATTTCAGAATTGCACCTTGCAATGCGGAGAAATTACTGTTTGTGCATTTACAATATTCATTGATTTTTGCCATTGAAAAACATCATGTTATTCATATACCAGAAATGTTTGAAGCTACTGACTGAATGAAAGGAGCTGGCATCTCACTCTCTTTGAATCTTCTTTATCATGCTAAGAGTAGCAGAAAAAAGCAAAAAATTTCAGAATTGCACCTTGCAATGCGGAGAAATTACTGTTTGTGCATTTACAATATTCATTGATTTTTGCCATTGAAAAACGTCCAGAAATGATTGAAGCTACTGACTGAATGAAAGGAGCTGGCATCTCACTCTGTTTGAATCTTGTTTATCATGCTAAGAGGAGCAGGAAAAAGCAAAAAATTTCAGAATTGCACCTTGCAATGCGGAGAAATTACTGTTTGTGCATTTACAATATTCATTGATTTTTGCCATTGAAAAACGTCCAGAAATGATTGAAGCTACTGACTGAATGAAAGGAGCTGGCATCTCACTCTCTTTGAATCTTCTTTATCATGCTAAGAGGAGCAGGAAAAAGCAAAAAATTTCAGAATTGCACCTTTCAATGCGGAGAAATTACTGTTTGTGCATTTATAATATTCATTGATTTTTGCCATTGAAAAATATCATGTTATTCATATACCAGAAATGTTTGAAGCTACTGACCGAATGAAAGGAGCTGGCATCTCACTCTCTTTGAATCTTCTTTATCATGCTAAGAGGAGCAGGAAAAAGCAAAAAATTTCAGAATTGCACCTTGCAATGCGGAGAAATTACTGTTTGTGCATTTACAATATTCATTGATTTTTGCCATTGAAAAACGTCCAGAAATGATTGAAGCTACTGACTGAATGAAAGGAGCTGGCATCTCACTCTCTTTGAATCTTGTTTATCATGCTAAGAGGAGCAGGAAAAAGCAAAAAATTTCAGAATTGCACCTTGCAATGCGGAGAAATTACTGTTTGTGCATTTACAATATTCATTGATTTTTGCCATTGAAAAACGTCCAGAAATGATTGAAGCTACTTACTGAATGAAAGGAGCTGGCATCTCACTCTCTTTGAATCTTCTTTATCATGCTAAGAGGAGCAGGAAAAAGCAAAAAATTTCAGAATTGCACCTTGCAATGCGGAGAAATTACTGTTTGTGCATTTACAATATTCATTGATTTTTGCCATTGAAAAACATCATGTTATTCATATACCAGAAATGTTTGAAGCTACTGACTGAATGAAAGGAGCTGGCATCTCACTCTCTTTGAATCTTCTTTATCATGCTAAGAGGAGCAGGAAAAAGCAAAAAATTTCAGAATTGCACCTTGCAATGCGGAGAAATTACTGTTTGTGCATTTACAATATTCATTGATTTTTGCCATTGAAAAACGTCCAGAAATGATTGAAGCTACTGACTGAATGAAAGGAGCTGGCATCTCACTCTCTTTGAATCTTTATCATGCTAAGAGGAGCAGGAAAAAGCAAAAAATTTCAGAATTGCACCTTGCAATGCGGAGAAATTACTGTTTGTGCATTTACAATATTCAGTGATTTTTGCCATTGAAAAACATCATGTTATTCATATACCAGAAATGTTTGAAGCTACTGACTGAATAAAAGGAGCTGGCATCTCACTCTCTTTGAATCTTCTTTATCATGCTAAGAGGAGCAGGAAAAAGCAAAAAATTTCAGAATTGCACCTTGCAATGCGGAGAAATTACTGTTTGTGCATTTACAATATTCATTGATTTTTGCCATTGAAAAACGTCCAGAAATGATTGAAGCTACTGACTGAATGAAAGGAGCTGGCATCTCACTCTCTTTGAATCTTGTTTATCATGCTAAGAGGAGCAGGAAAAAGCAAAAAATTTCAGAATTGCACCTTGCAATGCGGAGAAATTACTGTTTGTGCATTTACAATATTCATTGATTTTTGCCATTGAAAAACGTCCAGAAATGATTGAAGCTACTGACTGAATGAAAGGAGCTGGCATCTCACTCTCCTTGAATCTTCTTTATCATGCTTAGAGGAGCAGGAAAAAGCAAAAAATTTCAGAATTGCACCTTGCAATGCGGAGAAATTACTGTTTGTGCATTTACAATATTCATTGATTTTTGCCATTGAAAAACATCATGTTATTCATATACCAGAAATGATTGAAGCTACTGACTGAATGAAAGAAGCTGGCATCTCACTCTCTTTGAATTTTCTTTATCATGCTAAGAGGAGCAGGAAAAAGCAAAAAATTTCAGAATTGCACCTTGCAATGCGGAGAAATTACTGTTTGTGCATTTACAATATTCAATGATTTTTGCCATTGAAAAACGTCCAGAAATGATTGAAGCTACTGACTGAATGAAAGGAGCTGGCATCTCACTCTCTTTGAATCTTCTTTATCATGCTAAGAGGAGCAGGAAAAAGCAAAAAATTTCAGAATTGCACCTTGCAATGCGGAGAAATTACTGTTTGTGCATTTACAATATTCATTGATTTTTGCCATTGAAAAACATGTTATTCATATACCAGAAATGTTTGAAGCTACTGACTGAATGAAAGGAGCTGGCATCTCACTCTCTTTGAATCTTCTTTATCATGCTAAGAGGAGCAGGAAAAAGCAAAAAATTTCAGAATTGCACCTTGCAATGCGGAGAAATTACTGTTTGTGCATTTACAATATTCATTGATTTTTGCCATTGAAAAACGTCCAGAAATGATTGAAGCTACTGACTGAATGAAAGGAGCTGGCATCTCACTCTCTTTGAATCTTCTTTATCATGCTAAGAGGAGCAGGAAAAAGCAAAAAATTTCAGAATTGCACCTTGCAATGCGGAGAAATTACTGTTTGTGCATTTACAATATTCATTGATTTTTGCCATTGAAAAACGTCCAGAAATGATTGAAGCTAGACTGAATGAAAGGAGCTGGCATCTCACTCTCTTTGAATCTTCTTTATCATGCTAAGAGGAGCAGGAAAAAGCAAAAAATTTCAGAATTGCACCTTGCAATGCGGAGAAATTACTGTTTGTGCATTTACAATATTCATTGATTTTTGCCATTGAAAAACATCATGTTATTCATATACCAGAAATGTTTGAAGCTACTGACTGAATGAAAGGAGCTGGCATCTCACTCTCTTTGAATCTTCTTTATCATGCTAAGAGTAGCAGAAAAAAGCAAAAAATTTCAGAATTGCACCTTGCAATGCGGAGAAATTACTGTTTGTGCATTTACAATATTCATTGATTTTTGCCATTGAAAAACGTCCAGAAATGATTGAAGCTACTGACTGAATGAAAGGAGCTGGCATCTCACTCTGTTTGAATCTTGTTTATCATGCTAAGAGGAGCAGGAAAAAGGATAAAATTTCAGAATTGCACCTTGCAATGCGGAGAAATTACTGTTTGTGCATTTACAATATTCATTGATTTTTGCCATTGAAAAACGTCCAGAAATGATTGAAGCTACTGACTGAATGAAAGGAGCTGGCATCTCACTCTCTTTGAATCTTCTTTATCATGCTAAGAGGAGCAGGAAAAAGCAAAAAATTTCAGAATTGCACCTTTCAATGCGGAGAAATTACTGTTTGTGCATTTACAATATTCATTGATTTTTGCCATTGAAAAATATCATGTTATTCATATACCAGAAATGTTTGAAGCTACTGACTGAATGAAAGGAGCTGGCATCTCACTCTCTTTGAATCTTGTTTATCTTGCTAAGAGGAGCAGGAAAAAGCAAAAAATTTCAGAATTGCACCTTGCAATGCGGAGAAATTACTGTTTGTGCATTTACAATATTCATTGATTTTTGCCATTGAAAAACGTCCAGAAATGATTGAAGCTACTGACTGAATGAAAGGAGCTGGCATCTCACTCTCTTTGAATCTTCTTTATCATGCTAAGAGGAGCAGGAAAAAGCAAAAAATTTCAGAATTGCACCTTGCAATGCGGAGAAATTACTGTTTGTGCATTTACAATATTCATTGATTTTTGCCATTGAAAAACATCATGTTATTCATATACCAGAAATGTTTGAAGCTACTGACTGAATGAAAGGAGCTGGCATCTCACTCTCTTTGAATCTTCTTTATCATGCTAAGAGGAGCAGGAAAAAGCAAAAAATTTCAGAATTGCACCTTGCAATGCGGAGAAATTACTGTTTGTGCATTTACAATATTCATTGATTTTTGCCATTGAAAAACATCATGTTATTCATATACCAGAAATGTTTGAAGCTACTGACTGAATGAAAGGAGCTGGCATCTCACTCTCTTTGAATCTTCTTTATCATGCTAAGAGTAGCAGAAAAAAGCAAAAAATTTCAGAATTGCACCTTGCAATGCGGAGAAATTACTGTTTGTGCATTTACAATATTCATTGATTTTTGCCATTGAAAAACGTCCAGAAATGATTGAAGCTACTGACTGAATGAAAGGAGCTGGCATCTCACTCTGTTTGAATCTTGTTTATCATGCTAAGAGGAGCAGGAAAAAGCAAAAAATTTCAGAATTGCATCTTGCAATGCGGAGAAATTACTGTTTGTGCATTTACAATATTCATTGATTTTTGCCATTGAAAAACGTCCAGAAATGATTGAAGCTACTGACTGAATGAAAGGAGCTGGCATCTCACTCTCTTTGAATCTTCTTTATCATGCTAAGAGGAGCAGGAAAAAGCAAAAAATTTCAGAATTGCACCTTTCAATGCGGAGAAATTACTGTTTGTGCATTTACAATATTCATTGATTTTTGCCATTGAAAAATATCATGTTATTCATATACCAGAAATGTTTGAAGCTACTGACCGAATGAAAGGAGCTGGCATCTCACTCTCTTTGAATCTTCTTTATCATGCTAAGAGGAGCAGGAAAAAGCAAAAAATTTCAGAATTGCACCTTGCAATGCGGAGAAATTACTGTTTGTGCATTTACAATATTCATTGATTTTTGCCATTGAAAAACGTCCAGAAATGATTGAAGCTACTGACTGAATGAAAGGAGCTGGCATCTCACTCTCTTTGAATCTTGTTTATCATGCTAAGAGGAGCAGGAAAAAGCAAAAAATTTCAGAATTGCACCTTGCAATGCGGAGAAATTACTGTTTGTGCATTTACAATATTCATTGATTTTTGCCATTGAAAAACGTCCAGAAATGATTGAAGCTACTTACTGAATGAAAGGAGCTGGCACTCACTCTCTTTGAATCTTCTTTATCATGCTAAGAGGAGCAGGAAAAAGCAAAAAATTTCAGAATTGCACCTTGCAATGCGGAGAAATTACTGTTTGTGCATTTACAATATTCATTGATTTTTGCCATTGAAAAACATCATGTTATTCATATACCAGAAATGTTTGAAGCTACTGACTGAATGAAAGGAGCTGGCATCTCACTCTCTTTGAATCTTCTTTATCATGCTAAGAGGAGCAGGAAAAAGCAAAAAATTTCAGAATTGCACCTTGCAATGCGGAGAAATTACTGTTTGTGCATTTACAATATTCATTGATTTTTGCCATTGAAAAACGTCCAGAAATGATTGAAGCTACTGACTGAATGAAAGGAGCTGGCATCTCACTCTCTTTGAATCTTTATCATGCTAAGAGGAGCAGGAAAAAGCAAAAAATTTCAGAATTGCACCTTGCAATGCGGAGAAATTACTGTTTGTGCATTTACAATATTCAGTGATTTTTGCCATTGAAAAACATCATGTTATTCATATACCAGAAATGTTTGAAGCTACTGACTGAATAAAAGGAGCTGGCATCTCACTCTCTTTGAATCTTCTTTATCATGCTAAGAGGAGCAGGAAAAAGCAAAAAATTTCAGAATTGCACCTTGCAATGCGGAGAAATTACTGTTTGTGCATTTACAATATTCATTGATTTTTGCCATTGAAAAACGTCCAGAAATGATTGAAGCTACTGACTGAATGAAAGGAGCTGGCATCTCACTCTCTTTGAATCTTGTTTATCATGCTAAGAGGAGCAGGAAAAAGCAAAAAATTTCAGAATTGCACCTTGCAATGCGGAGAAATTACTGTTTGTGCATTTACAATATTCATTGATTTTTGCCATTGAAAAACGTCCAGAAATGATTGAAGCTACTGACTGAATGAAAGGAGCTGGCATCTCACTCTCCTTGAATCTTCTTTATCATGCTTAGAGGAGCAGGAAAAAGCAAAAAATTTCAGAATTGCACCTTGCAATGCGGAGAAATTACTGTTTGTGCATTTACAATATTCATTGATTTTTGCCATTGAAAAACATCATGTTATTCATATACCAGAAATGATTGAAGCTACTGACTGAATGAAAGAAGCTGGCATCTCACTCTCTTTGAATCTTCTTTATCATGCTAAGAGGAGCAGGAAAAAGCAAAAAATTTCAGAATTGCACCTTGCAATGCGGAGAAATTACTGTTTGTGCATTTACAATATTCAATGATTTTTGCCATTGAAAAACGTCCAGAAATGATTGAAGCTACTGACTGAATGAAAGGAGCTGGCATCTCACTCTCTTTGAATCTTCTTTATCATGCTAAGAGGAGCAGGAAAAAGCAAAAAATTTCAGAATTGCACCTTGCAATGCGGAGAAATTACTGTTTGTGCATTTACAATATTCATTGATTTTTGCCATTGAAAAACATGTTATTCATATACCAGAAATGTTTGAAGCTACTGACTGAATGAAAGGAGCTGGCATCTCACCCTCTTTGAATCTTCTTTATCATGCTAAGAGGAGCAGGAAAAAGCAAAAAATTTCAGAATTGCACCTTGCAATGCGGAGAAATTACTGTTTGTGCATTTACAATATTCATTGATTTTTGCCATTGAAAAACGTCCAGAAATGATTGAAGCTACTGACTGAATGAAAGGAGCTGGCATCTCACTCTCTTTGTATCTTCTTTATCATGCTAAGAGGAGCAGGAAAAAGCAAAAAATTTCAGAATTGCACCTTGCAATGCGGAGAAACTACTGTTTGTGCATTTACAATATTCATTGATTTTTGCCATTGAAAAACGTCCAGAAATGATTGAAGCTAGACTGAATGAAAGGAGCTGGCATCTCACTCTCTTTGAATCTTCTTTATCATGCTAAGAGGAGCAGGAAAAAGCAAAAAATTTCAGAATTGCACCTTGCAATGCGGAGAAATTACTGTTTGTGCATTTACAATATTCATTGATTTTTGCCATTGAAAAACGTCCAGAAATGATTGAAGCTACTGACTGAATGAAAGGAGCTGGCATCTCACTCTCTTTGAATCTTGTTTATCTTGCTAAGAGGAGCAGGAAAAAGCAAAAAATTTCAGAATTGCACCTTGCAATGCGGAGAAATTACTGTTTGTGCATTTACAATATTCATTGATTTTTGCCATTGAAAAACGTCCAGAAATGATTGAAGCTACTGACTGAATGAAAGGAGCTGGCATCTCACTCTCTTTGAATCTTCTTTATCATGCTAAGAGGAGCAGGAAAAAGCAAAAAATTTCAGAATTGCACCTTGCAATGCGGAGAAATTACTGTTTGTGCATTTACAATATTCATTGATTTTTGCCATTGAAAAACATCATGTTATTCATATACCAGAAATGTTTGAAGCTACTGACTGAATGAAAGGAGCTGGCATCTCACTCTCTTTGAATCTTCTTTATCATGCTAAGAGGAGCAGGAAAAAGCAAAAAATTTCAGAATTGCACCTTGCAATGCGGAGAAATTACTGTTTGTGCATTTACAATATTCATTGATTTTTGCCATTGAAAAACATCATGTTATTCATATACCAGAAATGTTTGAAGCTACTGACTGAATGAAAGGAGCTGGCATCTCACTCTCTTTGAATCTTCTTTATCATGCTAAGAGTAGCAGAAAAAAGCAAAAAATTTCAGAATTGCACCTTGCAATGCGGAGAAATTACTGTTTGTGCATTTACAATATTCATTGATTTTTGCCATTGAAAAACGTCCAGAAATGATTGAAGCTACTGACTGAATGAAAGGAGCTGGCATCTCACTCTGTTTGAATCTTGTTTATCATGCTAAGAGGAGCAGGAAAAAGCAAAAAATTTCAGAATTGCACCTTGCAATGCGGAGAAATTACTGTTTGTGCATTTACAATATTCATTGATTTTTGCCATTGAAAAACGTCCAGAAATGATTGAAGCTACTGACTGAATGAAAGGAGCTGGCATCTCACTCTCTTTGAATCTTCTTTATCATGCTAAGAGGAGCAGGAAAAAGCAAAAAATTTCAGAATTGCACCTTTCAATGCGGAGAAATTACTGTTTGTGCATTTACAATATTCATTGATTTTTGCCATTGAAAAATATCATGTTATTCATATACCAGAAATGTTTGAAGCTACTGACCGAATGAAAGGAGCTGGCATCTCACTCTCTTTGAATCTTCTTTATCATGCTAAGAGGAGCAGGAAAAAGCAAAAAATTTCAGAATTGCACCTTGCAATGCGGAGAAATTACTGTTTGTGCATTTACAATATTCATTGATTTTTGCCATTGAAAAACGTCCAGAAATGATTGAAGCTACTGACTGAATGAAAGGAGCTGGCATCTCACTCTCTTTGAATCTTGTTTATCATGCTAAGAGGAGCAGGAAAAAGCAAAAAATTTCAGAATTGCACCTTGCAATGCGGAGAAATTACTGTTTGTGCATTTACAATATTCATTGATTTTTGCCATTGAAAAACGTCCAGAAATGATTGAAGCTACTTACTGAATGAAAGGAGCTGGCATCTCACTCTCTTTGAATCTTCTTTATCATGCTAAGAGGAGCAGGAAAAAGCAAAAAATTTCAGAATTGCACCTTGCAATGCGGAGAAATTACTGTTTGTGCATTTACAATATTCATTGATTTTTGCCATTGAAAAACATCATGTTATTCATATACCAGAAATGTTTGAAGCTACTGACTGAATGAAAGGAGCTGGCATCTCACTCTCTTTGAATCTTCTTTATCATGCTAAGAGGAGCAGGAAAAAGCAAAAAATTTCAGAATTGCACCTTGCAATGCGGAGAAATTACTGTTTGTGCATTTACAATATTCATTGATTTTTGCCATTGAAAAACGTCCAGAAATGATTGAAGCTACTGACTGAATGAAAGGAGCTGGCATCTCACTCTCTTTGAATCTTTATCATGCTAAGAGGAGCAGGAAAAAGCAAAAAATTTCAGAATTGCACCTTGCAATGCGGAGAAATTACTGTTTGTGCATTTACAATATTCAGTGATTTTTGCCATTGAAAAACATCATGTTATTCATATACCAGAAATGTTTGAAGCTACTGACTGAATAAAAGGAGCTGGCATCTCACTCTCTTTGAATCTTCTTTATCATGCTAAGAGGAGCAGGAAAAAGCAAAAAATTTCAGAATTGCACCTTGCAATGCGGAGAAATTACTGTTTGTGCATTTACAATATTCATTGATTTTTGCCATTGAAAAACGTCCAGAAATGATTGAAGCTACTGACTGAATGAAAGGAGCTGGCATCTCACTCTCTTTGATTCTTGTTTATCATGCTAAGAGGAGCAGGAAAAAGCAAAAAATTTCAGAATTGCACCTTGCAATGCGGAGAAATTACTGTTTGTGCATTTACAATATTCATTGATTTTTGCCATTGAAAAACGTCCAGAAATGATTGAAGCTACTGACTGAATGAAAGGAGCTGGCATCTCACTCTCCTTGAATCTTCTTTATCATGCTTAGAGGAGCAGGAAAAAGCAAAAAATTTCAGAATTGCACCTTGCAATGCGGAGAAATTACTGTTTGTGCATTTACAATATTCATTGATTTTTGCCATTGAAAAACATCATGTTATTCATATACCAGAAATGATTGAAGCTACTGACTGAATGAAAGAAGCTGGCATCTCACTCTCTTTGAATCTTCTTTATCATGCTAAGAGGAGCAGGAAAAAGCAAAAAATTTCAGAATTGCACCTTGCAATGCGGAGAAATTACTGTTTGTGCATTTACAATATTCAATGATTTTTGCCATTGAAAAACGTCCAGAAATGATTGAAGCTACTGACTGAATGAAAGGAGCTGGCATCTCACTCTCTTTGAATCTTCTTTATCATGCTAAGAGGAGCAGGAAAAAGCAAAAAATTTCAGAATTGCACCTTGCAATGCGGAGAAATTACTGTTTGTGCATTTACAATATTCATTGATTTTTGCCATTGAAAAACATGTTATTCATATACCAGAAATGTTTGAAGCTACTGACTGAATGAAAGGAGCTGGCATCTCACTCTCTTTGAATCTTCTTTATCATGCTAAGAGGAGCAGGAAAAAGCAAAAAATTTCAGAATTGCACCTTGCAATGCGGAGAAATTACTGTTTGTGCATTTACAATATTCATTGATTTTTGCCATTGAAAAACGTCCAGAAATGATTGAAGCTACTGACTGAATGAAAGGAGCTGGCATCTCACTCTCTTTGAATCTTCTTTATCATGCTAAGAGGAGCAGGAAAAAGCAAAAAATTTCAGAATTGCACCTTGCAATGCGGAGAAATTACTGTTTGTGCATTTACAATATTCATTGATTTTTGCCATTGAAAAACGTCCAGAAATGATTGAAGCTAGACTGAATGAAAGGAGCTGGCATCTCACTCTCTTTGAATCTTCTTTATCATGCTAAGAGGAGCAGGAAAAAGCAAAAAATTTCAGAATTGCACCTTGCAATGCGGAGAAATTACTGTTTGTGCATTTACAATATTCATTGATTTTTGCCATTGAAAAACGTCCAGAAATGATTGAAGCTACTGACTGAATGAAAGGAGCTGGCATCTCACTCTCTTTGAATCTTGTTTATCTTGCTAAGAGGAGCAGGAAAAAGCAAAAAATTTCAGAATTGCACCTTGCAATGCGGAGAAATTACTGTTTGTGCATTTACAATATTCATTGATTTTTGCCATTGAAAAACATGTTATTCATATACCAGAAATGTTTGAAGCTACTGACTGAATGAAAGGAGCTGGCATCTCACCCTCTTTGAATCTTCTTTATCATGCTAAGAGGAGCAGGAAAAAGCAAAAAATTTCAGAATTGCACCTTGCAATGCGGAGAAATTACTGTTTGTGCATTTACAATATTCATTGATTTTTGCCATTGAAAAACGTCCAGAAATGATTGAAGCTACTGACTGAATGAAAGGAGCTGGCATCTCACTCTCTTTGTATCTTCTTTATCATGCTAAGAGGAGCAGGAAAAAGCAAAAAATTTCAGAATTGCACCTTGCAATGCGGAGAAACTACTGTTTGTGCATTTACAATATTCATTGATTTTTGCCATTGAAAAACGTCCAGAAATGATTGAAGCTAGACTGAATGAAAGGAGCTGGCATCTCACTCTCTTTGAATCTTCTTTATCATGCTAAGAGGAGCAGGAAAAAGCAAAAAATTTCAGAATTGCACCTTGCAATGCGGAGAAATTACTGTTTGTGCATTTACAATATTCATTGATTTTTGCCATTGAAAAACGTCCAGAAATGATTGAAGCTACTGACTGAATGAAAGGAGCTGGCATCTCACTCTCTTTGAATCTTGTTTATCTTGCTAAGAGGAGCAGGAAAAAGCAAAAAATTTCAGAATTGCACCTTGCAATGCGGAGAAATTACTGTTTGTGCATTTACAATATTCATTGATTTTTGCCATTGAAAAACGTCCAGAAATGATTGAAGCTACTGACTGAATGAAAGGAGCTGGCATCTCACTCTCTTTGAATCTTCTTTATCATGCTAAGAGGAGCAGGAAAAAGCAAAAAATTTCAGAATTGCACCTTGCAATGCGGAGAAATTACTGTTTGTGCATTTACAATATTCATTGATTTTTGCCATTGAAAAACATCATGTTATTCATATACCAGAAATGTTTGAAGCTACTGACTGAATGAAAGGAGCTGGCATCTCACTCTCTTTGAATCTTCTTTATCATGCTAAGAGGAGCAGGAAAAAGCAAAAAATTTCAGAATTGCACCTTGCAATGCGGAGAAATTACTGTTTGTGCATTTACAATATTCATTGATTTTTGCCATTGAAAAACATCATGTTATTCATATACCAGAAATGTTTGAAGCTACTGACTGAATGAAAGGAGCTGGCATCTCACTCTCTTTGAATCTTCTTTATCATGCTAAGAGTAGCAGAAAAAAGCAAAAAATTTCAGAATTGCACCTTGCAATGCGGAGAAATTACTGTTTGTGCATTTACAATATTCATTGATTTTTGCCATTGAAAAACGTCCAGAAATGATTGAAGCTACTGACTGAATGAAAGGAGCTGGCATCTCACTCTGTTTGAATCTTGTTTATCATGCTAAGAGGAGCAGGAAAAAGCAAAAAATTTCAGAATTGCACCTTGCAATGCGGAGAAATTACTGTTTGTGCATTTACAATATTCATTGATTTTTGCCATTGAAAAACGTCCAGAAATGATTGAAGCTACTGACTGAATGAAAGGAGCTGGCATCTCACTCTCTTTGAATCTTCTTTATCATGCTAAGAGGAGCAGGAAAAAGCAAAAAATTTCAGAATTGCACCTTTCAATGCGGAGAAATTACTGTTTGTGCATTTACAATATTCATTGATTTTTGCCATTGAAAAATATCATGTTATTCATATACCAGAAATGTTTGAAGCTACTGACCGAATGAAAGGAGCTGGCATCTCACTCTCTTTGAATCTTCTTTATCATGCTAAGAGGAGCAGGAAAAAGCAAAAAATTTCAGAATTGCACCTTGCAATGCGGAGAAATTACTGTTTGTGCATTTACAATATTCATTGATTTTTGCCATTGAAAAACGTCCAGAAATGATTGAAGCTACTGACTGAATGAAAGGAGCTGGCATCTCACTCTCTTTGAATCTTGTTTATCATGCTAAGAGGAGCAGGAAAAAGCAAAAAATTTCAGAATTGCACCTTGCAATGCGGAGAAATTACTGTTTGTGCATTTACAATATTCATTGATTTTTGCCATTGAAAAACGTCCAGAAATGATTGAAGCTACTTACTGAATGAAAGGAGCTGGCATCTCACTCTCTTTGAATCTTCTTTATCATGCTAAGAGGAGCAGGAAAAAGCAAAAAATTTCAGAATTGCACCTTGCAATGCGGAGAAATTACTGTTTGTGCATTTACAATATTCATTGATTTTTGCCATTGAAAAACATCATGTTATTCATATACCAGAAATGTTTGAAGCTACTGACTGAATGAAAGGAGCTGGCATCTCACTCTCTTTGAATCTTCTTTATCATGCTAAGAGGAGCAGGAAAAAGCAAAAAATTTCAGAATTGCACCTTGCAATGCGGAGAAATTACTGTTTGTGCATTTACAATATTCATTGATTTTTGCCATTGAAAAACGTCCAGAAATGATTGAAGCTACTGACTGAATGAAAGGAGCTGGCATCTCACTCTCTTTGAATCTTTATCATGCTAAGAGGAGCAGGAAAAAGCAAAAAATTTCAGAATTGCACCTTGCAATGCGGAGAAATTACTGTTTGTGCATTTACAATATTCAGTGATTTTTGCCATTGAAAAACATCATGTTATTCATATACCAGAAATGTTTGAAGCTACTGACTGAATAAAAGGAGCTGGCATCTCACTCTCTTTGAATCTTCTTTATCATGCTAAGAGGAGCAGGAAAAAGCAAAAAATTTCAGAATTGCACCTTGCAATGCGGAGAAATTACTGTTTGTGCATTTACAATATTCATTGATTTTTGCCATTGAAAAACGTCCAGAAATGATTGAAGCTACTGACTGAATGAAAGGAGCTGGCATCTCACTCTCTTTGATTCTTGTTTATCATGCTAAGAGGAGCAGGAAAAAGCAAAAAATTTCAGAATTGCACCTTGCAATGCGGAGAAATTACTGTTTGTGCATTTACAATATTCATTGATTTTTGCCATTGAAAAACGTCCAGAAATGATTGAAGCTACTGACTGAATGAAAGGAGCTGGCATCTCACTCTCCTTGAATCTTCTTTATCATGCTTAGAGGAGCAGGAAAAAGCAAAAAATTTCAGAATTGCACCTTGCAATGCGGAGAAATTACTGTTTGTGCATTTACAATATTCATTGATTTTTGCCATTGAAAAACATCATGTTATTCATATACCAGAAATGATTGAAGCTACTGACTGAATGAAAGAAGCTGGCATCTCACTCTCTTTGAATCTTCTTTATCATGCTAAGAGGAGCAGGAAAAAGCAAAAAATTTCAGAATTGCACCTTGCAATGCGGAGAAATTACTGTTTGTGCATTTACAATATTCAATGATTTTTGCCATTGAAAAACGTCCAGAAATGATTGAAGCTACTGACTGAATGAAAGGAGCTGGCATCTCACTCTCTTTGAATCTTCTTTATCATGCTAAGAGGAGCAGGAAAAAGCAAAAAATTTCAGAATTGCACCTTGCAATGCGGAGAAATTACTGTTTGTGCATTTACAATATTCATTGATTTTTGCCATTGAAAAACATGTTATTCATATACCAGAAATGTTTGAAGCTACTGACTGAATGAAAGGAGCTGGCATCTCACTCTCTTTGAATCTTCTTTATCATGCTAAGAGGAGCAGGAAAAAGCAAAAAATTTCAGAATTGCACCTTGCAATGCGGAGAAATTACTGTTTGTGCATTTACAATATTCATTGATTTTTGCCATTGAAAAACGTCCAGAAATGATTGAAGCTACTGACTGAATGAAAGGAGCTGGCATCTCACTCTCTTTGAATCTTCTTTATCATGCTAAGAGGAGCAGGAAAAAGCAAAAAATTTCAGAATTGCACCTTGCAATGCGGAGAAATTACTGTTTGTGCATTTACAATATTCATTGATTTTTGCCATTGAAAAACGTCCAGAAATGATTGAAGCTAGACTGAATGAAAGGAGCTGGCATCTCACTCTCTTTGAATCTTCTTTATCATGCTAAGAGGAGCAGGAAAAAGCAAAAAATTTCAGAATTGCACCTTGCAATGCGGAGAAATTACTGTTTGTGCATTTACAATATTCATTGATTTTTGCCATTGAAAAACGTCCAGAAATGATTGAAGCTACTGACTGAATGAAAGGAGCTGGCATCTCACTCTCTTTGAATCTTGTTTATCTTGCTAAGAGGAGCAGGAAAAAGCAAAAAATTTCAGAATTGCACCTTGCAATGCGGAGAAATTACTGTTTGTGCATTTACAATATTCATTGATTTTTGCCATTGAAAAACATCATGTTATTCATATACCAGAAATGTTTGAAGCTACTGACTGAATGAAAGGAGCTGGCATCTCACTCTCTTTGAATCTTCTTTATCATGCTAAGAGGAGCAGAAAAAAGCAAAAAATTTCAGAATTGCACCTTGCAATGCGGAGAAATTACTGTTTGTGCATTTACAATATTCATTGATTTTTGCCATTGAAAAACGTCCAGAAATGATTGAAGCTACTGACTGAATGAAACGAGCTGGCATCTCACTCTCTTTGAATCTTGTTTATCATGCTAAGAGGAGCAGGAAAAAGCAAAAAATTTCAGAATTGCACCTTGCAATGCGGAGAAATTACTGTTTGTGCATTTACAATATTCATTGATTTTTGCCATTGAAAAACGTCCAGAAATGATTGAAGCTACTGACTGAATGAAAGGAGCTGGCATCTCACTCTCTTTGAATCTTCTTTATCATGCTTAGAGGAGCAGGAAAAAGCAAAAAATTTCAGAATTGCACCTTGCAATGCGGAGAAATTACTGTTTGTGCATTTACAATGTTCATTGATTTTTGCCATTGAAAAACATCATGTTATTCATATACCAGAAATGATTGAAGCTACTGACTGAATGAAAGGAGCTGGCATCTCACTCTCTTTGAATCTTCTTTATCATGCTAAGAGGAGCAGGAAAAAGCAAAAAATTTCAGAATTGCACCTTGCAATGCGGAGAAATTACTGTTTGTGCATTTACAATATTCAATGATTTTTGCCATTGAAAAACGTCCAGAAATGATTGAAGCTACTGACTGAATGAAAGGAGCTGGCATCTCACTCTCTTTGAATCTTCTTTATCATGCTAAGAGGAGCAGGAAAAAGCAAAAAATTTCAGAATTGCACCTTGCAATGCGGAGAAATTACTGTTTGTGCATTTACAATATTCATTGATTTTTGCCATTGAAAAACATGTTATTCATATACCAGAAATGTTTGAAGCTACTGACTGAATGAAAGGAGCTGGCATCTCACTCTCTTTGAATCTTCTTTATCATGCTAAGAGGAGCAGGAAAAAGCAAAAAATTTCAGAATTGCACCTTGCAATGCGGAGAAATTACTGTTTGTGCATTTACAATATTCATTGATTTTTGCCATTGAAAAACGTCCAGAAATGATTGAAGCTACTGACTGAATGAAAGGAGCTGGCATCTCACTCTCTTTGAATCTTCTTTATCATGCTAAGAGGAGCAGGAAAAAGCAAAAAATTTCAGAATTGCACCTTGCAATGCGGAGAAATTACTGTTTGTGCATTTACAATATTCATTGATTTTTGCCATTGAAAAACATCCAGAAATGATTGAAGCTAGACTGAATGAAAGGAGCTGGCATCTCACTCTCTTTGAATCTTCTTTATCATGCTAAGAGGAGCAGGAAAAAGCAAAAAATTTCAGAATTGCACCTTGCAATGCGGAGAAATTACTGTTTGTGCATTTACAATATTCATTGATTTTTGCCATTGAAAAACGTCCAGAAATGATTGAAGCTACTGACTGAATGAAAGGAGCTGGCATCTCACTCTCTTTGAATCTTGTTTATCTTGCTAAGAGGAGCAGGAAAAAGCAAAAAATTTCAGAATTGCACCTTGCAATGCGGAGAAATTACTGTTTGTGCATTTACAATATTCATTGATTTTTGCCATTGAAAAACGTCCAGAAATGATTGAAGCTACTGACTGAATGAAAGGAGCTGGCATCTCACTCTCTTTGAATCTTCTTTATCATGCTAAGAGGAGCAGGAAAAAGCAAAAAATTTCAGAATTGCACCTTGCAATGCGGAGAAATTACTGTTTGTGCATTTACAATATTCATTGATTTTTGCCATTGAAAAACATCATGTTATTCATATACCAGAAATGTTTGAAGCTACTGACTGAATGAAAGGAGCTGGCATCTCACTCTCTTTGAATCTTCTTTATCATGCTAAGAGGAGCAGAAAAAAGCAAAAAATTTCAGAATTGCACCTTGCAATGCGGAGAAATTACTGTTTGTGCATTTACAATATTCATTGATTTTTGCCATTGAAAAACGTCCAGAAATGATTGAAGCTACTGACTGAATGAAACGAGCTGGCATCTCACTCTCTTTGAATCTTGTTTATCATGCTAAGAGGAGCAGGAAAAAGCAAAAAATTTCAGAATTGCACCTTGCAATGCGGAGAAATTACTGTTTGTGCATTTACAATATTCATTGATTTTTGCCATTGAAAAACGTCCAGAAATGATTGAAGCTACTGACTGAATGAAAGGAGCTGGCATCTCACTCTCTTTGAATCTTCTTTATCATGCTTAGAGGAGCAGGAAAAAGCAAAAAATTTCAGAATTGCACCTTGCAATGCGGAGAAATTACTGTTTGTGCATTTACAATGTTCATTGATTTTTGCCATTGAAAAACATCATGTTATTCATATACCAGAAATGATTGAAGCTACTGACTGAATGAAAGGAGCTGGCATCTCACTCTCTTTGAATCTTCTTTATCATGCTAAGAGGAGCAGGAAAAAGCAAAAAATTTCAGAATTGCACCTTGCAATGCGGAGAAATTACTGTTTGTGCATTTACAATATTCAATGATTTTTGCCATTGAAAAACGTCCAGAAATGATTGAAGCTACTGACTGAATGAAAGGAGCTGGCATCTCACTCTCTTTGAATCTTCTTTATCATGCTAAGAGGAGCAGGAAAAAGCAAAAAATTTCAGAATTGCACCTTGCAATGCGGAGAAATTACTGTTTGTGCATTTACAATATTCATTGATTTTTGCCATTGAAAAACATCATGTTATTCATATACCAGAAATGTTTGAAGCTACTGACTGAATGAAAGGAGCTGGCATCTCACTCTCTTTGAATCTTCTTTATCATGCTAAGAGGAGCAGAAAAAAGCAAAAAATTTCAGAATTGCACCTTGCAATGCGGAGAAATTACTGTTTGTGCATTTACAATATTCATTGATTTTTGCCATTGAAAAACGTCCAGAAATGATTGAAGCTACTGACTGAATGAAACGAGCTGGCATCTCACTCTCTTTGAATCTTGTTTATCATGCTAAGAGGAGCAGGAAAAAGCAAAAAATTTCAGAATTGCACCTTGCAATGCGGAGAAATTACTGTTTGTGCATTTACAATATTCATTGATTTTTGCCATTGAAAAACGTCCAGAAATGATTGAAGCTACTGACTGAATGAAAGGAGCTGGCATCTCACTCTCTTTGAATCTTCTTTATCATGCTAAGAGGAGCAGGAAAAAGCAAAAAATTTCAGAATTGCACCTTGCAATGCGGAGAAATTACTGTTTGTGCATTTACAATATTCAATGATTTTTGCCATTGAAAAACGTCCAGAAATGATTGAAGCTACTGACTGAATGAAAGGAGCTGGCATCTCACTCTGTTTGAATCTTGTTTATCATGCTAAGAGGAGCAGGAAAAAGCAAAAAATTTCAGAATTGCACCTTGCAATGCGGAGAAATTACTGTTTGTGCATTTACAATATTCATTGATTTTTGCCATTGAAAAACATCATGTTATTCATATACCAGAAATGTTTGAAGCTACTGACTGAATGAAAGGAGCTGGCATCTCACTCTCTTTGAATCTTCTTTATCATGCTAAGAGGAGCAGGAAAAAGCAAAAAATTTCAGAATTGCACCTTGCAATGCGGAGAAATTAGTTTGTGCATTTACAATATTCATTGATTTTTGCCATTGAAAAACATCATGTTATTCATATACCAGAAATGTTTGAAGCTACTGACTGAATGAAAGGAGCTGGCATCTCACTCTCTTTGAATCTTCTTTATCATGCTAAGAGGAGCAGGAAAAAGCAAAAAATTTCAGAATTGCACCTTGCAATGCGGAGAAATTACTGTTTGTGCATTTACAATATTCATTGATTTTTGCCATTGAAAAACATCATGTTATTCATATACCAGAAATGTTTGAAGCTACTGACTGAATGAAAGGAGCTGGCATCTCACTCTCTTTGAATCTTCTTTATCATGCTAAGAGGAGCAGGAAAAAGCAAAAAATTTCAGAATTGCACCTTTCAATGCGGAGAAATTACTGTTTGTGCATTTACAATATTCATTGATTTTTGCCATTGAAAAATATCATGTTATTCATCTACCAGAAATGTTTGAAGCTACTGACTGAATGAAAGGAGCTGGCATCTCACTCTCTTTGAATCTTCTTTATCATGCTAAGAGGAGCAGGAAAAAGCAAAAAATTTCAGAATTGCACCTTGCAATGCGGAGAAATTACTGTTTGTGCATTTACAATATTCATTGATTTTTGCCATTGAAAAACGTCCAGAAATGATTGAAGCTACTGACTGAATGAAAGGAGCTGGCATCTCACTCTCTTTGAATCTTGTTTATCATGCTAAGAGGAGCAGGAAAAAGCAAAAAATTTCAGAATTGCACCTTGCAATGCGGAGAAATTACTGTTTGTGCATTTACAATATTCATTGATTTTTGCCATTAAAAAACATCCAGAAATGATTGAAGCTACTTACTGAATGAAAGGAGCTGGCATCTCACTCTCTTTGAATCTTCTTTATCATGCTAAGAGGAGCAGGAAAAAGCAAAAAATTTCAGAATTGCACCTTGCAATGCGGAGAAATTACTGTTTGTGCATTTACAATATTCATTGATTTTTGCCATTGAAAAACATCATGTTATTCATATACCAGAAATGTTTGAAGCTACTGACTGAATGAAAGGAGCTGGCATCTCACTCTCTTTGAATCTTCTTTATCATGCTAAGAGGAGCAGGAAAAAGCAAAAAATTTCAGAATTGCACCTTGCAATGCGGAGAAATTACTGTTTGTGCATTTACAATATTCATTGATTTTTGCCATTGAAAAAAGTCCAGAAATGATTGAAGCTACTGACTGAATGAAAGGAGCTGGCATCTCACTCTCTTTGAATCTTCTTTATCATGCTAAGAGGAGCAGGAAAAAGCAAAAAATTTCAGAATTGCACCTTGCAATGCGGAGAAATTACTGTTTGTGCATTTACAATATTCAGTGATTTTTGCCATTGAAAAACATCATGTTATTCATATACCAGAAATGTTTGAAGCTACTGACTGAATGAAAAGAGCTGGCATCTCACTCTCTTTGAATCTTCTTTATCATGCTAAGAGGAGCAGGAAAAAGCAAAAAATTTCAGAATTGCACCTTGCAATGCGGAGAAATTACTGTTTGTGCATTTACAATATTCATTGATTTTTGCCATTGAAAAACGTCCAGAAATGATTGAAGCTACTGACTGAATGAAAGGAGCTGGCATCTCACTCTCTTTGAATCTTGTTTATCATGCTAAGAGGAGCAGGAAAAAGCAAAAAATTTCAGAATTGCACCTTGCAATGCGGAGAAATTACTGTTTGTGCATTTACAATATTCATTGATTTTTGCCATTGAAAAACGTCCAGAAATGATTGAAGCTACTGACTGAATGAAAGGAGCTGGCATCTCACTCTCTTTGAATCTTCTTTATCATGCTAAGAGGAGCAGGAAAAAGCAAAAAATTTCAGAATTGCACCTTGCAATGCGGAGAAATTACTGTTTGTGCATTTACAATATTCAATGATTTTTGCCATTGAAAAACGTCCAGAAATGATTGAAGCTACTGACTGAATGAAAGGAGCTGGCATCTCACTCTGTTTGAATCTTGTTTATCATGCTAAGTGGAGCAGGAAAAAGCAAAAAATTTCAGAATTGCACCTTGCAATGCGGAGAAATTACTGTTTGTGCATTTACAATATTCATTGATTTTTGCCATTGAAAAACATCATGTTATTCATATACCAGAAATGTTTGAAGCTACTGACTGAATGAAAGGAGCTGGCATCTCACTCTCTTTGAATCTTCTTTATCATGCTAAGAGGAGCAGGAAAAAGCAAAAAATTTCAGAATTGCACCTTGCAATGCGGAGAAATTAGTTTGTGCATTTACAATATTCATTGATTTTTGCCATTGAAAAACATGATGTTATTCATATACCAGAAATGTTTGAAGCTACTGACTGAATGAAAGGAGCTGGCATCTCACTCTCTTTGAATCTTCTTTATCATGCTAAGAGGAGCAGGAAAAAGCAAAAAATTTCAGAATTGCACCTTGCAATGCGGAGAAATTACTGTTTGTGCATTTACAATATTCATTGATTTTTGCCATTGAAAAACATCATGTTATTCATATACCAGAAATGTTTGAAGCTACTGACTGAATGAAAGGAGCTGGCATCTCACTCTCTTTGAATCTTCTTTATCATGCTAAGAGGAGCAGGAAAAAGCAAAAAATTTCAGAATTGCACCTTTCAATGCGGAGAAATTACTGTTTGTGCATTTACAATATTCATTGATTTTTGCCATTGAAAAATATCATGTTATTCATCTACCAGAAATGTTTGAAGCTACTGACTGAATGAAAGGAGCTGGCATCTCACTCTCTTTGAATCTTCTTTATCATGCTAAGAGGAGCAGGAAAAAGCAAAAAATTTCAGAATTGCACCTTGCAATGCGGAGAAATTACTGTTTGTGCATTTACAATATTCATTGATTTTTGCCATTGAAAAACGTCCAGAAATGATTGAAGCTACTGACTGAATGAAAGGAGCTGGCATCTCACTCTCTTTGAATCTTGTTTATCATGCTAAGAGGAGCAGGAAAAAGCAAAAAATTTCAGAATTGCACCTTGCAATGCGGAGAAATTACTGTTTGTGCATTTACAATATTCATTGATTTTTGCCATTGAAAAACGTCCAGAAATGATTGAAGCTACTTACTGAATGAAAGGAGCTGGCATCTCACTCTCTTTGAATCTTCTTTATCATGCTAAGAGGAGCAGGAAAAAGCAAAAAATTTCAGAATTGCACCTTGCAATGCGGAGAAATTACTGTTTGTGCATTTACAATATTCATTGATTTTTGCCATTGAAAAACATCATGTTATTCATATACCAGAAATGTTTGAAGC
The DNA here is from genome assembly GCF_046119375.1 of Phyllobates terribilis. Classification (NCBI taxonomy): domain Eukaryota; kingdom Metazoa; phylum Chordata; class Amphibia; order Anura; family Dendrobatidae; genus Phyllobates; species Phyllobates terribilis. Next base: position 577,887 of record NW_027363274.1, read on the forward strand.
TACTGACTGAATGAAAGGAGCTGGCATCTCACTCTCTTTGAATCTTCTTTATCATGCTAAGAGGAGCAGGAAAAAGCAAAAAATTTCAGAATTGCACCTTGCAATGCGGAGAAATTACTGTTTGTGCATTTACAATATTCAGTGATTTTTGCCATTGAAAAACATCATGTTATTCATATACCAGAAATGTTTGAAGCTACTGACTGAATGAAAGGAGCTGGCATCTCACTCTCTTTGAATCTTCTTTATCATGCTAAGAGGAGCAGGAAAAATCAAAAAATTTCAGAATTGCACCTTGCAATGCGGAGAAATTACTGTTTGTGCATTTACAATATTCATTGATTTTTGCCATTGAAAAACGTCCAGAAATGATTGAAGCTACTGACTGAATGAAAGGAGCTGGCATCTCACTCTCTTTGAATCTTGTTTATCATGCTAAGAGGAGCAGGAAAAAGCAAAAAATTTCAGAATTGCACCTTGCAATGCGGAGAAATTACTGTTTGTGCATTTACAATATTCATTGATTTTTGCCATTGAAAAACGTCCAGAAATGATTGAAGCTACTGACTGAATGAAAGGAGCTGGCATCTCACTCTCCTTGAATCTTCTTTATCATGCTTAGAGGAGCAGGAAAAAGCAAAAAATTTCAGAATTGCACCTTGCAATGCGGAGAAATTACTGTTTGTGCATTTACAATATTCATTGATTTTTGCCATTGAAAAACATCATGTTATTCATATACCAGAAATGATTGAAGCTACTGACTGAATGAAAGGAGCTGGCATCTCACTCTCTTTGAATCTTCTTTATCATGCTAAGAGGAGCAGGAAAAAGCAAAAAATTTCAGAATTGCACCTTGCAATGCGGAGAAATTACTGTTTGTGCATTTACAATATTCAATGATTTTTGCCATTGAAAAACATCCAGAAATGATTGAAGCTACTGACTGAATGAAAGGAGCTGGCATCTCACTCTCTTTGAATCTTCTTTATCATGCTAAGAGGAGCAGGAAAAAGCAAAAAATTTCAGAATTGCACCTTGCAATGCGGAGAAATTACTGTTTGTGCATTTACAATATTCATTGATTTTTGCCATTGAAAAACATGTTATTCATATACCAGAAATGTTTGAAGCTACTGACTGAATGAAAGGAGCTGGCATCTCACTCTCTTTGAATCTTCTTTATCATGCTAAGAGGAGCAGGAAAAAGCAAAAAATTTCAGAATTGCACCTTGCAATGCGGAGAAATTACTGTTTGTGCATTTACAATATTCATTGATTTTTGCCATTGAAAAACGTCCAGAAATGATTGAAGCTACTGACTGAATGAAAGGAGCTGGCATCTCATTCTCTTTGAATCTTGTTTATCATGCTAAGAGGAGCAGGAAAAAGCAAAAAATTTCAGAATTGCACCTTGCAATGCGGAGAAATTACTGTTTGTGCATTTACAATATTCATTGATTTTTGCCATTGAAAAACGTCCAGAAATGATTGAAGCTACTGACTGAATGAAAGGAGCTGGCATCTCACTCTCTTTGAATCTTCTTTATCATGCTTAGAGGAGCAGGAAAAAGCAAAAAATTTCAGAATTGCACCTTGCAATGCGGAGAAATTACTGTTTGTGCATTTACAATATTCATTGATTTTTGCCATTGAAAAACATCATGTTATTCATAAACCAGAAATGTTTGAAGCTACTGACTGAATGAAAGGAGCTGGCATCTCACTCTCTTTGAATCTTCTTTATCATGCTAAGAGGAGCAGGAAAAAGCAAAAAATTTCAGAATTGCACCTTGCAATGCGGAGAAATTACTGTTTGTGCATTTACAATATTCATTGATTTTTGCCATTGAAAAACGTCCAGAAATGATTGAAGCTACTGACTGAATGAAAGGAGCTGGCATTTCACTCTCTTTGAATCTTCTTTATCATGCTAAGAGGAGCAGGAAAAAGCAAAAAATTTCAGAATTGCACCTTGCAATGCGGAGAAATTACTGTTTGTGCATTTACAATATTCATTGATTTTTGCCATTGAAAAACGTCCAGAAATGATTGAAGCTACTGACTGAATGAAAGGAGCTGGCATCTCACTCTCTTTGAATCTTCTTTATCATGCTAAGAGGAGCAGGAAAAAGCAAAAAATTTCAGAATTGCACCTTGCAATGCGGAGAAATTACTGTTTGTGCATTTACAATATTCATTGATTTTTGCCATTGAAAAACGTCCAGAAATGATTGAAGCTACTGACTGAATGAAAGGAGCTGGCATCTCACTCTCTTTGAATCTTGTTTATCTTGCTAAGAGGAGCAGGAAAAAGCAAAAAATTTCAGAATTGCACCTTGCAATGCGGAGAAATTACTGTTTGTGCATTTACAATATTCATTGATTTTTGCCATTGAAAAACGTCCAGAAATGATTGAAGCTACTGACTGAATGAAAGGAGCTGGCATCTCACTCTCTTTGAATCTTCTTTATCATGCTAAGAGGAGCAGGAAAAAGCAAAAAATTTCAGAATTGCACCTTGCAATGCGGAGAAATTACTGTTTGTGCATTTACAATATTCATTGATTTTTGCCATTGAAAAACATCATGTTATTCATATACCAGAAATGTTTGAAGCTACTGACTGAATGAAAGGAGCTGGCATCTCACTCTCTTTGAATCTTCTTTATCATGCTAAGAGGAGCAGAAAAAAGCAAAAAATTTCAGAATTGCACCTTGCAATGCGGAGAAATTACTGTTTGTGCATTTACAATATTCATTGATTTTTGCCATTGAAAAACGTCCAGAAATGATTGAAGCTACTGACTGAATGAAATGAGCTGGCATCTCACTCTCTTTGAATCTTGTTTATCATGCTAAGAGGAGCAGGAAAAAGCAAAAAATTTCAGAATTGCACCTTGCAATGCGGAGAAATTACTGTTTGTGCATTTACAATATTCATTGATTTTTGCCATTGAAAAACGTCCAGAAATGATTGAAGCTACTGACTGAATGAAAGGAGCTGGCATCTCACTCTCTTTGAATCTTCTTTATCATGCTTAGAGGAGCAGGAAAAAGCAAAAAATTTCAGAATTGCACCTTGCAATGCGGAGAAATTACTGTTTGTGCATTTACAATGTTCATTGATTTTTGCCATTGAAAAACATCATGTTATTCATATACCAGAAATGATTGAAGCTACTGACTGAATGAAAGGAGCTGGCATCTCACTCTCTTTGAATCTTCTTTATCATGCTAAGAGGAGCAGGAAAAAGCAAAAAATTTCAGAATTGCACCTTGCAATGCGGAGAAATTACTGTTTGTGCATTTACAATATTCATTGATTTTTGCCATTGAAAAACGTCCAGAAATGATTGAAGCTACTGACTGAATGAAAGGAGCTGGCATCTCACTCTCTTTGAATCTTCTTTATCATGCTAAGAGGAGCAGGAAAAAGCAAAAAATTTCAGAATTGCACCTTGCAATGCGGAGAAATTACTGTTTGTGCATTTACAATATTCATTGATTTTTGCCATTGAAAAACGTCCAGAAATGATTGAAGCTAGACTGAATGAAAGGAGCTGGCATCTCACTCTCTTTGAATCTTCTTTATCATGCTAAGAGGAGCAGGAAAAAGCAAAAAATTTCAGAATTGCACCTTGCAATGCGGAGAAATTACTGTTTGTGCATTTACAATATTCATTGATTTTTGCCATTGAAAAACGTCCAGAAATGATTGAAGCTACTGACTGAATGAAAGGAGCTGGCATCTCACTCTCTTTGAATCTTGTTTATCTTGCTAAGAGGAGCAGGAAAAAGCAAAAAATTTCAGAATTGCACCTTGCAATGCGGAGAAATTACTGTTTGTGCATTTACAATATTCATTGATTTTTGCCATTGAAAAACGTCCAGAAATGATTGAAGCTACTGACTGAATGAAAGGAGCTGGCATCTCACTCTCTTTGAATCTTCTTTATCATGCTAAGAGGAGCAGGAAAAAGCAATAAATTTCAGAATTGCACCTTGCAATGCGGAGAAATTACTGTTTGTGCATTTACAATATTCATTGATTTTTGCCACTGAAAAACATCATGTTATTCATATACCAGAAAAGTTTGAAGCTACTGACTGAATGAAAGGAGCTGGCATCTCACTCTCTTTGAATCTTCTTTATCATGCTAAGAGGAGCAGAAAAAAGCAAAAAATTTCAGAATTGCACCTTGCAATGCGGAGAAATTACTGTTTGTGCATTTACAATATTCATTGATTTTTGCCATTGAAAAACGTCCAGAAATGATTGAAGCTACTGACAATGAAACGAGCTGGCATCTCACTCTCTTTGAATCTTGTTTATCATGCTAAGAGGAGCAGGAAAAAGCAAAAAATTTCAGAATTGCACCTTGCAATGCGGAGAAATTACTGTTTGTGCATTTACAATATTCATTGATTTTTGCCATTGAAAAACGTCCAGAAATGATTGAAGCTACTGACTGAATGAAAGGAGCTGGCATCTCACTCTCTTTGAATCTTCTTTATCATGCTTAGAGGAGCAGGAAAAAGCAAAAAATTTCAGAATTGCACCTTGCAATGCGGAGAAATTACTGTTTGTGCATTTACAATGTTCATTGATTTTTGCCATTGAAAAACATCATGTTATTCATATACCAGAAATGATTGAAGCTACTGACTGAATGAAAGGAGCTGGCATCTCACTCTCTTTGAATCTTCTTTATCATGCTAAGAGGAGCAGGAAAAAGCAAAAAATTTCAGAATTGCACCTTGCAATGCGGAGAAATTACTGTTTGTGCATTTACAATATTCAATGATTTTTGCCATTGAAAAACGTCCAGAAATGATTGAAGCTACTGACTGAATGAAAGGAGCTGGCATCTCACTCTCTTTGAATCTTCTTTATCATGCTAAGAGGAGCAGGAAAAAGCAAAAAATTTCAGAATTGCACCTTGCAATGCGGAGAAATTACTGTTTGTGCATTTACAATATTCATTGATTTTTGCCATTGAAAAACATCATGTTATTCATATACCAGAAATGTTTGAAGCTACTGACTGAATGAAAGGAGCTGGCATCTCACTCTCTTTGAATCTTCTTTATCATGCTAAGAGGAGCAGAAAAAAGCAAAAAATTTCAGAATTGCACCTTGCAATGCGGAGAAATTACTGTTTGTGCATTTACAATATTCATTGATTTTTGCCATTGAAAAACGTCCAGAAATGATTGAAGCTACTGACTGAATGAAACAAGCTGGCATCTCACTCTCTTTGAATCTTGTTTATCATGCTAAGAGGAGCAGGAAAAAGCAAAAAATTTCAGAATTGCACCTTGCAATGCGGAGAAATTACTGTTTGTGCATTTACAATATTCATTGATTTTTGCCATTGAAAAACGTCCAGAAATGATTGAAGCTACTGACTGAATGAAAGGAGCTGGCATCTCACTCTCTTTGAATCTTCTTTATCATGCTTAGAGGAGCAGGAAAAAGCAAAAAATTTCAGAATTGCACCTTGCAATGCGGAGAAATTACTGTTTGTGCATTTACAATGTTCATTGATTTTTGCCATTGAAAAACATCATGTTATTCATATACCAGAAATGATTGAAGCTACTGACTGAATGAAAGGAGCTGGCATCTCACTCTCTTTGAATCTTCTTTATCATGCTAAGAGGAGCAGGAAAAAGCAAAAAATTTCAGAATTGCACCTTGCAATGCGGAGAAATTACTGTTTGTGCATTTACAATATTCATTGATTTTTGCCATTGAAAAACGTCCAGAAATGATTGAAGCTACTGACAATGAAACGAGCTGGCATCTCACTCTCTTTGAATCTTGTTTATCATGCTAAGAGGAGCAGGAAAAAGCAAAAAATTTCAGAATTGCACCTTGCAATGCGGAGAAATTACTGTTTGTGCATTTACAATATTCATTGATTTTTGCCATTGAAAAACGTCCAGAAATGATTGAAGCTACTGACTGAATGAAAGGAGCTGGCATCTCACTCTCTTTGAATCTTCTTTATCATGCTTAGAGGAGCAGGAAAAAGCAAAAAATTTCAGAATTGCACCTTGCAATGCGGAGAAATTACTGTTTGTGCATTTACAATGTTCATTGATTTTTGCCATTGAAAAACATCATGTTATTCATATACAAGAAATGATTGAAGCTACTGACTGAATGAAAGGAGCTGGCATCTCACTCTCTTTGAATCTTCTTTATCATGCTAAGAGGAGCAGGAAAAAGCAAAAAATTTCAGAATTGCACCTTGCAATGCGGAGAAATTACTGTTTGTGCATTTACAATATTCAATGATTTTTGCCATTGAAAAACGTCCAGAAATGATTGAAGCTACTGACTGAATGAAAGGAGCTGGCATCTCACTCTCTTTGAATCTTCTTTATCATGCTAAGAGGAGCAGGAAAAACCAAAAAATTTCAGAATTGCACCTTGCAATGCGGAGAAATTACTGTTTGTGCATTTACAATATTCATTGATTTTTGCCATTGAAAAACATCATGTTATTCATATACCAGAAATGTTTGAAGCTACTGACTGAATGAAAGGAGCTGGCATCTCACTCTCTTTGAATCTTCTTTATCATGCTAAGAGGAGCAGAAAAAAGCAAAAAATTTCAGAATTGCACCTTGCAATGCGGAGAAATTACTGTTTGTGCATTTACAATATTCATTGATTTTTGCCATTGAAAAACGTCCAGAAATGATTGAAGCTACTGACTGAATGAAACGAGCTGGCATCTCACTCTCTTTGAATCTTGTTTATCATGCTAAGAGGAGCAGGAAAAAGCAAAAAATTTCAGAATTGCACCTTGCAATGCGGAGAAATTACTGTTTGTGCATTTACAATATTCATTGATTTTTGCCATTGAAAAACGTCCAGAAATGATTGAAGCTACTGACTGAATGAAAGGAGCTGGCATCTCACTCTCTTTGAATCTTCTTTATCATGCTTAGAGGAGCAGGAAAAAGCAAAAAATTTCAGAATTGCACCTTGCAATGCGGAGAAATTACTGTTTGTGCATTTACAATGTTCATTGATTTTTGCCATTGAAAAACATCATGTTATTCATATACCAGAAATGATTGAAGCTACTGACTGAATGAAAGGAGCTGGCATCTCACTCTCTTTGAATCTTCTTTATCATGCTAAGAGGAGCAGGAAAAAGCAAAAAATTTCAGAATTGCACCTTGCAATGCGGAGAAATTACTGTTTGTGCATTTACAATATTCAATGATTTTTGCCATTGAAAAACGTCCAGAAATGATTGAAGCTACTGACTGAATGAAAGGAGCTGGCATCTCACTCTGTTTGAATCTTGTTTATCATGCTAAGAGGAGCAGGAAAAAGCAAAAAATTTCAGAATTGCACCTTGCAATGCGGAGAAATTACTGTTTGTGCATTTACAATATTCATTGATTTTTGCCATTGAAAAACATCATGTTATTCATATACCAGAAATGTTTGAAGCTACTGACTGAATGAAAGGAGCTGGCATCTCACTCTCTTTGAATCTTCTTTATCATGCTAAGAGGAGCAGGAAAAAGCAAAAAATTTCAGAATTGCACCTTGCAATGCGGAGAAATTAGTTTGTGCATTTACAATATTCATTGATTTTTGCCATTGAAAAACATCATGTTATTCATATACCAGAAATGTTTGAAGCTACTGACTGAATGAAAGGAGCTGGCATCTCACTCTCTTTGAATCTTCTTTATCATGCTAAGAGGAGCAGGAAAAAGCAAAAAATTTCAGAATTGCACCTTGCAATGCGGAGAAATTACTGTTTGTGCATTTACAATATTCATTGATTTTTGCCATTGAAAAACATCATGTTATTCATATACCAGAAATGTTTGAAGCTACTGACTGAATGAAAGGAGCTGGCATCTCACTCTCTTTGAATCTTCTTTATCATGCTAAGAGGAGCAGGAAAAAGCAAAAAATTTCAGAATTGCACCTTTCAATGCGGAGAAATTACTGTTTGTGCATTTACAATATTCATTGATTTTTGCCATTGAAAAATATCATGTTATTCATCTACCAGAAATGTTTGAAGCTACTGACTGAATGAAAGGAGCTGGCATCTCACTCTCTTTGAATCTTCTTTATCATGCTAAGAGGAGCAGGAAAAAGCAAAAAATTTCAGAATTGCACCTTGCAATGCGGAGAAATTACTGTTTGTGCATTTACAATATTCATTGATTTTTGCCATTGAAAAACGTCCAGAAATGATTGAAGCTACTGACTGAATGAAAGGAGCTGGCATCTCACTCTCCTTGAATCTTCTTTATCATGCTTAGAGGAGCAGGAAAAAGCAAAAAATTTCAGAATTGCACCTTGCAATGCGGAGAAATTACTGTTTGTGCATTTACAATATTCATTGATTTTTGCCATTGAAAAACATCATGTTATTCATATACCAGAAATGATTGAAGCTACTGACTGAATGAAAGGAGCTGGCATCTCACTCTCTTTGAATCTTCTTTATCATGCTAAGAGGAGCAGGAAAAAGCAAAAAATTTCAGAATTGCACCTTGCAATGCGGAGAAATTACTGTTTGTGCATTTACAATATTCAATGATTTTTGCCATTGAAAAACGTCCAGAAATGATTGAAGCTACTGACTGAATGAAAGGAGCTGGCATCTCACTCTCTTTGAATCTTCTTTATCATGCTAAGAGGAGCAGGAAAAAGCAAAAAATTTCAGAATTGCACCTTGCAATGCGGAGAAATTACTGTTTGTGCATTTACAATATTCATTGATTTTTGCCATTGAAAAACATGTTATTCATATACCAGAAATGTTTGAAGCTACTGACTGAATGAAAGGAGCTGGCATCTCACTCTCTTTGAATCTTCTTTATCATGCTAAGAGGAGCAGGAAAAAGCAAAAAATTTCAGAATTGCACCTTGCAATGCGGAGAAATTACTGTTTGTGCATTTACAATATTCATTGATTTTTGCCATTGAAAAACGTCCAGAAATGATTGAAGCTACTGACTGAATGAAAGGAGCTGGCATCTCACTCTCTTTGAATCTTCTTTATCATGCTAAGAGGAGCAGGAAAAAGCAAAAAATTTCAGAATTGCACCTTGCAATGCGGAGAAATTACTGTTTGTGCATTTACAATATTCATTGATTTTTGCCATTGAAAAACGTCCAGAAATGATTGAAGCTAGACTGAATGAAAGGAGCTGGCATCTCACTCTCCTTGAATCTTCTTTATCATGCTAAGAGGAGCAGGAAAAAGCAAAAAATTTCAGAATTGCACCTTGCAATGCGGAGAAATTACTGTTTGTGCATTTACAATATTCATTGATTTTTGCCATTGAAAAACGTCCAGAAATGATTGAAGCTACTGACTGAATGAAAGGAGCTGGCATCTCACTCTCTTTGAATCTTGGTTATCTTGCTAAGAGGAGCAGGAAAAAGCAAAAAATTTCAGAATTGCACCTTGCAATGCGGAGAAATTACTGTTTGTGCATTTACAATATTCATTGATTTTTGCCATTGAAAAACGTCCAGAAATGATTGAAGCTACTGACTGAATGAAAGGAGCTGGCATCTCACTCTCTTTGAATCTTCTTTATCATGCTAAGAGGAGCAGGAAAAAGCAAAAAATTTCAGAATTGCACCTTGCAATGCGGAGAAATTACTGTTTGTGCATTTACAATATTCATTGATTTTTGCCATTGAAAAACATCATGTTATTCATATACCAGAAATGTTTGAAGCTACTGACTGAATGAAAGGAGCTGGCATCTCACTCTCTTTGAATCTTCTTTATCATGCTAAGAGGAGCAGAAAAAAGCAAAAAATTTCAGAATTGCACCTTGCAATGCGGAGAAATTACTGTTTGTGCATTTACAATATTCATTGATTTTTGCCATTGAAAAACGTCCAGAAATGATTGAAGCTACTGACTGAATGAAACGAGCTGGCATCTCACTCTCTTTGAATCTTGTTTATCATGCTAAGAGGAGCAGGAAAAAGCAAAAAATTTCAGAATTGCACCTTGCAATGCGGAGAAATTACTGTTTGTGCATTTACAATATTCATTGATTTTTGCCATTGAAAAACGTCCAGAAATGATTGAAGCTACTGACTGAATGAAAGGAGCTGGCATCTCACTCTCTTTGAATCTTCTTTATCATGCTTAGAGGAGCAGGAAAAAGCAAAAAATTTCAGAATTGCACCTTGCAATGCGGAGAAATTACTGTTTGTGCATTTACAATGTTCATTGATTTTTGCCATTGAAAAACATCATGTTATTCATATACCAGAAATGATTGAAGCTACTGACTGAATGAAAGGAGCTGGCATCTCACTCTCTTTGAATCTTCTTTATCATGCTAAGAGGAGCAGGAAAAAGCAAAAAATTTCAGAATTGCACCTTGCAATGCGGAGAAATTACTGTTTGTGCATTTACAATATTCAATGATTTTTGCCATTGAAAAACGTCCAGAAATGATTGAAGCTACTGACTGAATGAAAGGAGCTGGCATCTCACTCTCTTTGAATCTTCTTTATCATGCTAAGAGGAGCAGGAAAAAGCAAAAAATTTCAGAATTGCACCTTGCAATGCGGAGAAATTACTGTTTGTGCATTTACAATATTCATTGATTTTTGCCATTGAAAAACATCATGTTATTCATATACCAGAAATGTTTGAAGCTACTGACTGAATGAAAGGAGCTGGCATCTCACTCTCTTTGAATCTTCTTTATCATGCTAAGAGGAGCAGAAAAAAGCAAAAAATTTCAGAATTGCACCTTGCAATGCGGAGAAATTACTGTTTGTGCATTTACAATATTCATTGATTTTTGCCATTGAAAAACGTCCAGAAATGATTGAAGCTACTGACTGAATGAAACGAGCTGGCATCTCACTCTCTTTGAATCTTGTTTATCATGCTAAGAGGAGCAGGAAAAAGCAAAAAATTTCAGAATTGCACCTTGCAATGCGGAGAAATTACTGTTTGTGCATTTACAATATTCATTGATTTTTGCCATTGAAAAACGTCCAGAAATGATTGAAGCTACTGACTGAATGAAAGGAGCTGGCATCTCACTCTCTTTGAATCTTCTTTATCATGCTTAGAGGAGCAGGAAAAAGCAAAAAATTTCAGAATTGCACCTTGCAATGCGGAGAAATTACTGTTTGTGCATTTACAATGTTCATTGATTTTTGCCATTGAAAAACATCATGTTATTCATATACCAGAAATGATTGAAGCTACTGACTGAATGAAAGGAGCTGGCATCTCACTCTCTTTGAATCTTCTTTATCATGCTAAGAGGAGCAGGAAAAAGCAAAAAATTTCAGAATTGCACCTTGCAATGCGGAGAAATTACTGTTTGTGCATTTACAATATTCAATGATTTTTGCCATTGAAAAACGTCCAGAAATGATTGAAGCTACTGACTGAATGAAAGGAGCTGGCATCTCACTCTGTTTGAATCTTGTTTATCATGCTAAGAGGAGCAGGAAAAAGCAAAAAATTTCAGAATTGCACCTTGCAATGCGGAGAAATTACTGTTTGTGCATTTACAATATTCATTGATTTTTGCCATTGAAAAACATCATGTTATTCATATACCAGAAATGTTTGAAGCTACTGACTGAATGAAAGGAGCTGGCATCTCACTCTCTTTGAATCTTCTTTATCATGCTAAGAGGAGCAGGAAAAAGCAAAAAATTTCAGAATTGCACCTTGCAATGCGGAGAAATTAGTTTGTGCATTTACAATATTCATTGATTTTTGCCATTGAAAAACATCATGTTATTCATATACCAGAAATGTTTGAAGCTACTGACTGAATGAAAGGAGCTGGCATCTCACTCTCTTTGAATCTTGTTTATCATGCTAAGAGGAGCAGGAAAAAGCAAAAAATTTCAGAATTGCACCTTGCAATGCGGAGAAATTACTGTTTGTGCATTTACAATATTCATTGATTTTTGCCATTGAAAAACATCATGTTATTCATATACCAGAAATGTTTGAAGCTACTGACTGAATGAAAGGAGCTGGCATCTCACTCTCTTTGAATCTTCTTTATCATGCTAAGAGGAGCAGGAAAAAGCAAAAAATTTCAGACTTGCACCTTTCAATGCGGAGAAATTACTGTTTGTGCATTTACAATATTCATTGATTTTTGCCATTGAAAAATATCATGTTATTCATCTACCAGAAATGTTTGAAGCTACTGACTGAATGAAAGGAGCTGGCATCTCACTCTCTTTGAATCTTCTTTATCATGCTAAGAGGAGCAGGAAAAATCAAAAAATTTCAGAATTGCACCTTGCAATGCGGAGAAATTACTGTTTGTGCATTTACAATATTCATTGATTTTTGCCATTGAAAAACGTCCAGAAATGATTGAAGCTACTGACTGAATGAAAGGAGCTGGCATCTCACTCTCTTTGAATCTTGTTTATCATGCTAAGAGGAGCAGGAAAAAGCAAAAAATTTCAGAATTGCACCTTGCAATGCGGAGAAATTACTGTTTGTGCATTTACAATATTCATTGATTTTTGCCATTGAAAAACGTCCAGAAATGATTGAAGCTACTTACTGAATGAAAGGAGCTGGCATCTCACTCTCTTTGAATCTTCTTTATCATGCTAAGAGGAGCAGGAAAAAGCAAAAAATTTCAGAATTGCACCTTGCAATGCGGAGAAATTACTGTTTGTGCATTTACAATATTCATTGATTTTTGCCATTGAAAAACATCATGTTATTCATATACCAGAAATGTTTGAAGCTACTGACTGAATGAAAGGAGCTGGCATCTCACTCTCTTTGAATCTTCTTTATCATGCTAAGAGGAGCAGGAAAAAGCAAAAAATTTCAGAATTGCACCTTGCAATGCGGAGAAATTACTGTTTGTGCATTTACAATATTCATTGATTTTTGCCATTGAAAAACGTCCAGAAATGATTGAAGCTACTGACTGAATGAAAGGAGCTGGCATCTCACTCTCCTTGAATCTTCTTTATCATGCTTAGAGGAGCAGGAAAAAGCAAAAAATTTCAGAATTGCACCTTGCAATGCGGAGAAATTACTGTTTGTGCATTTACAATATTCATTGATTTTTGCCATTGAAAAACATCATGTTATTCATATACCAGAAATGATTGAAGCTACTGACTGAATGAAACGAGCTGGCATCTCACTCTCTTTGAATCTTGTTTATCATGCTAAGAGGAGCAGGAAAAAGCAAAAAATTTCAGAATTGCACCTTGCAATGCGGAGAAATTACTGTTTGTGCATTTACAATATTCATTGATTTTTGCCATTGAAAAACGTCCAGAAATGATTGAAGCTACTGACTGAATGAAAGGAGCTGGCATCTCACTCTCTTTGAATCTTCTTTATCATGCTTAGAGGAGCAGGAAAAAGCAAAAAATTTCAGAATTGCACCTTGCAATGCGGAGAAATTACTGTTTGTGCATTTACAATGTTCATTGATTTTTGCCATTGAAAAACATCATGTTATTCATATACCAGAAATGATTGAAGCTACTGACTGAATGAAAGGAGCTGGCATCTCACTCTCTTTGAATCTTCTTTATCATGCTAAGAGGAGCAGGAAAAAGCAAAAAATTTCAGAATTGCACCTTGCAATGCGGAGAAATTACTGTTTGTGCATTTACAATATTCAATGATTTTTGCCATTGAAAAACGTCCAGAAATGATTGAAGCTACTGACTGGATGAAAGGAGCTGGCATCTCACTCTCTTTGAATCTTCTTTATCATGCTAAGAGGAGCAGGAAAAAGCAAAAAATTTCAGAATTGCACCTTGCAATGCGGAGAAATTACTGTTTGTGCATTTACAATATTCATTGATTTTTGCCATTGAAAAACATCATGTTATTCATATACCAGAAATGTTTGAAGCTACTGACTGAATGAAAGGAGCTGGCATCTCACTCTCTTTGAATCTTCTTTATCATGCTAAGAGGAGCAGAAAAAAGCAAAAAATTTCAGAATTGCACCTTGCAATGCGGAGAAATTACTGTTTGTGCATTTACAATATTCATTGATTTTTGCCATTGAAAAACGTCCAGAAATGATTGAAGCTACTGACTGAATGAAAGGAGCTGGCATCTCACTCTCTTTGAATCTTGTTTATCATGCTAAGAGGAGCAGGAAAAAGCAAAAAATTTCAGAATTGCACCTTGCAATGCGGAGAAATTACTGTTTGTGCATTTACAATATTCATTGATTTTTGCCATTGAAAAACGTCCAGAAATGATTGAAGCTACTGACTGAATGAAAGGAGCTGGCATCTCACTCTCTTTGAATCTTCTTTATCATGCTTAGAGGAGCAGGAAAAAGCAAAAAATTTCAGAATTGCACCTTGCAATGCGGAGAAATTACTGTTTGTGCATTTACAATGTTCATTGATTTTTGCCATTGAAAAACATCATGTTATTCATATACCAGAAATGATTGAAGCTACTGACTGAATGAAAGGAGCTGGCATCTCACTCTCTTTGAATCTTCTTTATCATGCTAAGAGGAGCAGTAAAAAGCAAAAAATTTCAGAATTGCACCTTGCAATGCGGAGAAATTACTGTTTGTGCATTTACAATATTCAATGATTTTTGCCATTGAAAAACGTCCAGAAATGATTGAAGCTACTGACTGAATGAAAGGAGCTGGCATCTCACTCTGTTTGAATCTTGTTTATCATGCTAAGAGGAGCAGGAAAAAGCAAAAAATTTCAGAATTGCACCTTGCAATGCGGAGAAATTACTGTTTGTGCATTTACAATATTCATTGATTTTTGCCATTGAAAAACATCATGTTATTCATATACCAGAAATGTTTGAAGCTACTGACTGAATGAAAGGAGCTGGCATCTCACTCTCTTTGAATCTTCTTTATCATGCTAAGAGGAGCAGGAAAAAGCAAAAAATTTCAGAATTGCACCTTGCAATGCGGAGAAATTAGTTTGTGCATTTACAATATTCATTGATTTTTGCCATTGAAAAACATCATGTTATTCATATACCAGAAATGTTTGAAGCTACTGACTGAATGAAAGGAGCTGGCATCTCACTCTCTTTGAATCTTCTTTATCATGCTAAGAGGAGCAGGAAAAAGCAAAAAATTTCAGAATTGCACCTTGCAATGCGGAGAAATTACTGTTTGTGCATTTACAATATTCATTGATTTTTGCCATTGAAAAACATCATGTTATTCATATACCAGAAATGTTTGAAGCTACTGACTGAATGAAAGGAGCTGGCATCTCACTCTCTTTGAATCTTCTTTATCATGCTAAGAGGAGCAGGAAAAAGCAAAAAATTTCAGAATTGCACCTTTCAATGCGGAGAAATTACTGTTTGTGCATTTACAATATTCATTGATTTTTGCCATTGAAAAATATCATGTTATTCATCTACCAGAAATGTTTGAAGCTACTGACTGAATGAAAGGAGCTGGCATCTCACTCTCTTTGAATCTTCTTTATCATGCTAAGAGGAGCAGGAAAAAGCAAAAAATTTCAGAATTGCACCTTGCAATGCGGAGAAATTACTGTTTGTGCATTTACAATATTCATTGATTTTTGCCATTGAAAAACGTCCAGAAATGATTGAAGCTACTGACTGAATGAAAGGAGCTGGCATCTCACTCTCTTTGAATCTTGTTTATCATGCTAAGAGGAGCAGGAAAAAGCAAAAAATTTCAGAATTGCACCTTGCAATGCGGAGAAATTACTGTTTGTGCATTTACAATATTCATTGATTTTTGCCATTGAAAAACGTCCAGAAATGATTGAAGCTACTTACTGAATGAAAGGAGCTGGCATCTCACTCTCTTTGAATCTTCTTTATCATGCTAAGAGGAGCAGGAAAAAGCAAAAAATTTCAGAATTGCACCTTGCAATGCGGAGAAATTACTGTTTGTGCATTTACAATATTCATTGATTTTTGCCATTGAAAAACATCATGTTATTCATATACCAGAAATGTTTGAAGCTACTGACTGAATGAAAGGAGCTGGCATCTCACTCTCTTTGAATCTTCTTTATCATGCTAAGAGGAGCAGGAAAAAGCAAAAAATTTCAGAATTGCACCTTGCAATGCGGAGAAATTACTGTTTGTGCATTTACAATATTCATTGATTTTTGCCATTGAAAAACGTCCAGAAATGATTGAAGCTACTGACTGAATGAAAGGAGCTGGCATCTCACTCTCTTTGAATCTTCTTTATCATGCTAAGAGGAGCAGGAAAAAGCAAAAATTTTCAGAATTGCACCTTGCAATGCGGAGAAATTACTGTTTGTGCATTTACAATATTCAGTGATTTTTGCCATTGAAAAACATCATGTTATTCATATACCAGAAATGTTTGAAGCTACTGACTGAATGAAAGGAGCTGGCATCTCACTCTCTTTGAATCTTCTTTATCATGCTAAGAGGAGCAGGAAAAAGCAAAAAATTTCAGAATTGCACCTTGCAATGCGGAGAAATTACTGTTTGTGCATTTACAATATTCATTGATTTTTGCCATTGAAAAACGTCCAGAAATGATTGAAGCTACTGACTGAATGAAAGGAGCTGGCATCTCACTCTCCTTGAATCTTCTTTATCATGCTTAGAGGAGCAGGAAAAAGCAAAAAATTTCAGAATTGCACCTTGCAATGCGGAGAAATTACTGTTTGTGCATTTACAATATTCATTGATTTTTGCCATTGAAAAACATCATGTTATTCATATACCAGAAATGATTGAAGCTACTGACTGAACGAAAGGAGCTGGCATCTCACTCTCTTTGAATCTTCTTTATCATGCTAAGAGGAGCAGGAAAAAGCAAAAAATTTCAGAATTGCACCTTGCAATGCGGAGAAATTACTGTTTGTGCATTTACAATATTCAATGATTTTTGCCATTGAAAAACGTCCAGAAATGATTGAAGCTACTGACTGAATGAAACGAGCTGGCATCTCACTCTCTTTGAATCTTGTTTATCATGCTAAGAGGAGCAGGAAAAAGCAAAAAATTTCAGAATTGCACCTTGCAATGCGGAGAAATTACTGTTTGTGCATTTACAATATTCAATGATTTTTGCCATTGAAAAACGTCCAGAAATGATTGAAGCTACTGACTGAATGAAAGGAGCTGGCATCTCACTCTGTTTGAATCTTGTTTATCATGCTAAGAGGAGCAGGAAAAAGCAAAAAATTTCAGAATTGCACCTTGCAATGCGGAGAAATTACTGTTTGTGCATTTACAATATTCATTGATTTTTGCCATTGAAAAACATCATGTTATTCATATACCAGACATGTTTGAAGCTACTGACTGAATGAAAGGAGCTGGCATCTCACTCTCTTTGAATCTTCTTTATCATGCTAAGAGGAGCAGGAAAAAGCAAAAAATTTCAGAATTGCACCTTGAAATGCGGAGAAATTAGTTTGTGCATTTACAATATTCATTGATTTTTGCCATTGAAAAACATCATGTTATTCATATACCAGAAATGTTTGAAGCTACTGACTGAATGAAAGGAGCTGGCATCTCACTCTCTTTGAATCTTCTTTATCATGCTAAGAGGAGCAGGAAAAAGCAAAAAATTTCAGAATTGCACCTTGCAATGCGGAGAAATTACTGTTTGTGCATTTACAATATTCATTGATTTTTGCCATTGAAAAACATCATGTTATTCATATACCAGAAATGTTTGAAGCTACTGACTGAATGAAAGGAGCTGGCATCTCACTCTCTTTGAATCTTCTTTATCATGCTAAGAGGAGCAGGAAAAAGCAAAAAATTTCAGAATTGCACCTTTCAATGCGGAGAAATTACTGTTTGTGCATTTACAATATTCATTGATTTTTGCCATTGAAAAATATCATGTTATTCATCTACCAGAAATGTTTGAAGCTACTGACTGAATGAAAGGAGCTGGCATCTCACTCTCTTTGAATCTTCTTTATCATGCTAAGAGGAGCAGGAAAAAGCAAAAAATTTCAGAATTGCACCTTGCAATGCGGAGAAATTACTGTTTGTGCATTTACAATATTCATTGATTTTTGCCATTGAAAAACGTCCAGAAATGATTGAAGCTACTGACTGAATGAAAGGAGCTGGCATCTCACTCTCTTTGAATCTTGTTTATCATGCTAAGAGGAGCAGGAAAAAGCAAAAAATTTCAGAATTGCACCTTGCAATGCGGAGAAATTACTGTTTGTGCATTTACAATATTCATTGATTTTTGCCATTGAAAAACGTCCAGAAATGATTGAAGCTACTTACTGAATGAAAGGAGCTGGCATCTCACTCTCTTTGAATCTTCTTTATCATGCTAAGAGGAGCAGGAAAAAGCAAAAAATTTCAGAATTGCACCTTGCAATGCGGAGAAATTACTGTTTGTGCATTTACAATATTCATTGATTTTTGCCATTGAAAAACATCATGTTATTCATATACCAGAAATGTTTGAAGCTACTGACTGAATGAAAGGAGCTGGCATCTCACTCTCTTTGAATCTTCTTTATCATGCTAAGAGGAGCAGGAAAAAGCAAAAAATTTCAGAATTGCACCTTGCAATGCGGAGAAATTACTGTTTGTGCATTTACAATATTCATTGATTTTTGCCATTGAAAAACGTCCAGAAATGATTGAAGCTACTGACTGAATGAAAGGAGCTGGCATCTCACTCTCTTTGAATCTTCTTTATCATGCTAAGAGGAGCAGGAAAAAGCAAAAATTTTCAGAATTGCACCTTGCAATGCTGAGAAATTACTGTTTGTGCATTTACAATATTCAGTGATTTTTGCCATTGAAAAACATCATGTTATTCATATACCAGAAATGTTTGAAGCTACTGACTGAATGAAAGGAGCTGGCATCTCACTCTCTTTGAATCTTCTTTATCATGCTAAGAGGAGCAGGAAAAAGCAAAAAATTTCAGAATTGCACCTTGCAATGCGGAGAAATTACTGTTTGTGCATTTACAATATTCATTGATTTTTGCCATTGAAAAACGTCCAGAAATGATTGAAGCTACTGACTGAATGAAAGGAGCTGGCATCTCACTCTCTTTGAATCTTGTTTATCATGCTAAGAGGAGCAGGAAAAAGCAAAAAATTTCAGAATTGCACCTTGCAATGCGGAGAAATTACTGTTTGTGCATTTACAATATTCATTGATTTTTGCCATTGAAAAACGTCCAGAAATGATTGAAGCTACTGACTGAATGAAAGAAGCTGGCATCTCACTCTCCTTGAATCTTCTTTATCATGCTTAGAGGAGCAGGAAAAAGCAAAAAATTTCATAATTGCAACTTGCAATGCGGAGAAATTACTGTTTGTGCATTTACAATATTCATTGATTTTTGCCATTGAAAAACATCATGTTATTCATATACCAGAAATGATTGAAGCTACTGACTGAATGAAAGGAGCTGGCATCTCACTCTCTTTGAATCTTCTTTATCATGCTAAGAGGAGCAGGAAAAAGCAAAAAATTTCAGAATTGCACCTTGCAATGCGGAGAAATTACTGTTTGTGCATTTACAATATTCAATGATTTTTGCCATTGAAAAACGTCCAGAAATGATTGAAGCTACTGACTGAATGAAACGAGCTGGCATCTCACTCTCTTTGAATCTTGTTTATCATGCTAAGAGGAGCAGGAAAAAGCAAAAAATTTCAGAATTGCACCTTGCAATGCGGAGAAATTACTGTTTGTGCATTTACAATATTCATTGATTTTTGCCATTGAAAAACGTCCAGAAATGATTGAAGCTACTGACTGAATGAAAGGAGCTGGCATCTCACTCTCTTTGAATCTTCTTTATCATGCTTAGAGGAGCAGGAAAAAGCAAAAAATTTCAGAATTGCACCTTGCAATGCGGAGAAATTACTGTTTGTGCATTTACAATATTCATTGATTTTTGCCATTGGAAAACGTCCAGAAATGATTGAAGCTACTGACTGAATGAAAGGAGCTGGCATCTCACTCTCTTTGAATCTTGTTTATCTTGCTAAGAGGAGCAGGAAAAAGCAAAAAATTTCAGAATTGCACCTTGCAATGCGGAGAAATTACTGTTTGTGCATTTACAATATTCATTGATTTTTGCCATTGAAAAACGTCCAGAAATGATTGAAGCTACTGACTGAATGAAAGGAGCTGGCATCTCACTCTCTTTGAATCTTCTTTATCATGCTAAGAGGAGCAGGAAAAAGCAAAAAATTTCAGAATTGCACCTTTCAATGCGGAGAAATTACTGTTTGTGCATTTACAATATTCATTGATTTTTGCCATTGAAAAATATCATGTTATTCATCTACCAGAAATGTTTGAAGCTACTGACTGAATGAAAGGAGCTGGCATCTCACTCTCTTTGAATCTTCTTTATCATGCTAAGAGGAGCAGGAAAAAGCAAAAAATTTCAGAATTGCACCTTGCAATGCGGAGAAATTACTGTTTGTGCATTTACAATATTCATTGATTTTTGCCATTGAAAAACGTCCAGAAATGATTGAAGCTACTGACTGAATGAAAGGAGCTGGCATCTCACTCTCTTTGAATCTTGTTTATCATGCTAAGAGGAGCAGGAAAAAGCAAAAAATTTCAGAATTGCACCTTGCAATGCGGAGAAATTACTGTTTGTGCATTTACAATATTCATTGATTTTTGCCATTGAAAAACATCCAGAAATGATTGAAGCTACTTACTGAATGAAAGGAGCTGGCATCTCACTCTCTTTGAATCTTCTTTATCATGCTAAGAGGAGCAGGAAAAAGCAAAAAATTTCAGAATTGCACCTTGCAATGCGGAGAAATTACTGTTTGTGCATTTACAATATTCATTGATTTTTGCCATTGAAAAACATCATGTTATTCATATACCAGAAATGTTTGAAGCTACTGACTGAATGAAAGGAGCTGGCATCTCACTCTCTTTGAATCTTCTTTATCATGCTAAGAGGAGCAGGAAAAAGCAAAAAATTTCAGAATTGCACCTTGCAATGCGGAGAAATTACTGTTTGTGCATTTACAATATTCATTGATTTTTGCCATTGAAAAACGTCCAGAAATGATTGAAGCTACTGACTGAATGAAAGGAGCTGGCATCTCACTCTCTTTGAATCTTCTTTATCATGCTAAGAGGAGCAGGAAAAAGCAAAAATTTTCAGAATTGCACCTTGCAATGCGGAGAAATTACTGTTTGTGCATTTACAATATTCATTGATTTTTGCCATTGAAAAACATCATGTTATTCATATACCAGAAATGTTTGAAGCTACTGACTGAATGAAAGGAGCTGGCATCTCACTCTCTTTGAATCTTCTTTATCATGCTAAGAGGAGCAGGAAAAAGCAAAAAATTTCAGAATTGCACCTTGCAATGCGGAGAAATTACTGTTTGTGCATTTACAATATTCATTGATTTTTGCCATTGAAAAACGTCCAGAAATGATTGAAGCTACTGACTGAATGAAAGGAGCTGGCATCTCACTCTCCTTGAATCTTCTTTATCATGCTTAGAGGAGCAGGAAAAAGCAAAAAATTTCAGAATTGCACCTTGCAATGCGGAGAAATTACTGTTTGTGCATTTACAATATTCATTGATTTTTGCCATTGAAAAACATCATGTTATTCATATACCAGAAATGATTGAAGCTACTGACTGAATGAAAGGAGCTGGCATCTCACTCTCTTTGAATCTTCTTTATCATGCTAAGAGGAGCAGGAAAAAGCAAAAAATTTCAGAATTGCACCTTGCAATGCGGAGAAATTACTGTTTGTGCATTTACAATATTCAATGATTTTTGCCATTGAAAAACGTCCAGAAATGATTGAAGCTACTGACTGAATGAAAGGAGCTGGCATCTCACTCTCTTTGAATCTTCTTTATCATGCTAAGAGGAGCAGGAAAAAGCAAAAAATTTCAGAATTGCACCTTGCAATGCGGAGAAATTACTGTTTGTGCATTTACAATATTCATTGATTTTTGCCATTGAAAAACATGTTATTCATATACCAGAAATGTTTGAAGCTACTGACTGAATGAAAGGAGCTGGCATCTCACTCTCTTTGAATCTTCTTTATCATGCTAAGAGGAGCAGGAAAAAGCAAAAAATTTCAGAATTGCACCTTGCAATGCGGAGAAATTACTGTTTGTGCATTTACAATATTCATTGATTTTTGCCATTGAAAAACGTCCAGAAATGATTGAAGCTACTGACTGAATGAAAGGAGCTGGCATCTCATTCTCTTTGAATCTTGTTTATCATGCTAAGAGGAGCAGGAAAAAGCAAAAAATTTCAGAATTGCACCTTGCAATGCGGAGAAATTACTGTTTGTGCATTTACAATATTCATTGATTTTTGCCATTGAAAAACGTCCAGAAATGATTGAAGCTACTGACTGAATGAAAGGAGCTGGCATCTCACTCTCTTTGAATCTTCTTTATCATGCTTAGAGGAGCAGGAAAAAGCAAAAAATTTCAGAATTGCACCTTGCAATGCGGAGAAATTACTGTTTGTGCATTTACAATATTCATTGATTTTTGCCATTGAAAAACATCATGTTATTCATATACCAGAAATGTTTGAAGCTACTGACTGAATGAAAGGAGCTGGCATCTCACTCTCTTTGAATCTTCTTTATCATGCTAAGAGGAGCAGGAAAAAGCAAAAAATTTCAGAATTGCACCTTGCAATGCGGAGAAATTACTGTTTGTGCATTTACAATATTCATTGATTTTTGCCATTGAAAAACGTCCAGAAATGATTGAAGCTACTGACTGAATGAAAGGAGCTGGCATTTCACTCTCTTTGAATCTTCTTTATCATGCTAAGAGGAGCAGGAAAAAGCAAAAAATTTCAGAATTGCACCTTGCAATGCGGAGAAATTACTGTTTGTGCATTTACAATATTCATTGATTTTTGCCATTGAAAAACGTCCAGAAATGATTGAAGCTACTGACTGAATGAAAGGAGCTGGCATCTCACTCTCCTTGAATCTTCTTTATCATGCTTAGAGGAGCAGGAAAAAGCAAAAAATTTCATAATTGCAACTTGCAATGCGGAGAAATTACTGTTTGTGCATTTACAATATTCATTGATTTTTGCCATTGAAAAACATCATGTTATTCATATACCAGAAATGATTGAAGCTACTGACTGAATGAAAGGAGCTGGCATCTCACTCTCTTTGAATCTTCTTTATCATGCTAAGAGGAGCAGGAAAAAGCAAAAAATTTCAGAATTGCACCTTGCAATGCGGAGAAATTACTGTTTGTGCATTTACAATATTCAATGATTTTTGCCATTGAAAAACGTCCAGAAATGATTGAAGCTACTGACTGAATGAAACGAGCTGGCATCTCACTCTCTTTGAATCTTGTTTATCATGCTAAGAGGAGCAGGAAAAAGCAAAAAATTTCAGAATTGCACCTTGCAATGCGGAGAAATTACTGTTTGTGCATTTACAATATTCATTGATTTTTGCCATTGAAAAACGTCCAGAAATGATTGAAGCTACTGACTGAATGAAAGGAGCTGGCATCTCACTCTCTTTGAATCTTCTTTATCATGCTTAGAGGAGCAGGAAAAAGCAAAAAATTTCAGAATTGCACCTTGCAATGCGGAGAAATTACTGTTTGTGCATTTACAATGTTCATTGATTTTTGCCATTGAAAAACATCATGTTATTCATATACCAGAAATGATTGAAGCTACTGACTGAATGAAAGGAGCTGGCATCTCACTCTCTTTGAATCTTCTTTATCATGCTAAGAGGAGCAGGAAAAAGCAAAAAATTTCAGAATTGCACCTTGCAATGCGGAGAAATTACTGTTTGTGCATTTACAATATTCATTGATTTTTGCCATTGAAAAACGTCCAGAAATGATTGAAGCTACTGACTGAATGAAAGGAGCTGGCATCTCACTCTCTTTGAATCTTCTTTATCATGCTAAGAGGAGCAGGAAAAAGCAAAAAATTTCAGAATTGCACCTTGCAATGCGGAGAAATTACTGTTTGTGCATTTACAATATTCATTGATTTTTGCCATTGAAAAACGTCCAGAAATGATTGAAGCTAGACTGAATGAAAGGAGCTGGCATCTCACTCTCTTTGAATCTTCTTTATCATGCTAAGAGGAGCAGGAAAAAGCAAAAAATTTCAGAATTGCACCTTGCAATGCGGAGAAATTACTGTTTGTGCATTTACAATATTCATTGATTTTTGCCATTGAAAAACGTCCAGAAATGATTGAAGCTACTGACTGAATGAAAGGAGCTGGCATCTCACTCTCTTTGAATCTTGTTTATCTTGCTAAGAGGAGCAGGAAAAAGCAAAAAATTTCAGAATTGCACCTTGCAATGCGGAGAAATTACTGTTTGTGCATTTACAATATTCATTGATTTTTGCCATTGAAAAACGTCCAGAAATGATTGAAGCTACTGACTGAATGAAAGGAGCTGGCATCTCACTCTCTTTGAATCTTCTTTATCATGCTAAGAGGAGCAGGAAAAAGCAAAAAATTTCAGAATTGCACCTTTCAATGCGGAGAAATTACTGTTTGTGCATTTACAATATTCATTGATTTTTGCCATTGAAAAATATCATGTTATTCATCTACCAGAAATGTTTGAAGCTACTGACTGAATGAAAGGAGCTGGCATCTCACTCTCTTTGAATCTTCTTTATCATGCTAAGAGGAGCAGGAAAAAGCAAAAAATTTCAGAATTGCACCTTGCAATGCGGAGAAATTACTGTTTGTGCATTTACAATATTCATTGATTTTTGCCATTGAAAAACGTCCAGAAATGATTGAAGCTACTGACTGAATGAAAGGAGCTGGCATCTCACTCTCTTTGAATCTTGTTTATCATGCTAAGAGGAGCAGGAAAAAGCAAAAAATTTCAGAATTGCACCTTGCAATGCGGAGAAATTACTGTTTGTGCATTTACAATATTCATTGATTTTTGCCATTGAAAAACATCCAGAAATGATTGAAGCTACTTACTGAATGAAAGGAGCTGGCATCTCACTCTCTTTGAATCTTCTTTATCATGCTAAGAGGAGCAGGAAAAAGCAAAAAATTTCAGAATTGCACCTTGCAATGCGGAGAAATTACTGTTTGTGCATTTACAATATTCATTGATTTTTGCCATTGAAAAACATCATGTTATTCATATACCAGAAATGTTTGAAGCTACTGACTGAATGAAAGGAGCTGGCATCTCACTCTCTTTGAATCTTCTTTATCATGCTAAGAGGAGCAGGAAAAAGCAAAAAATTTCAGAATTGCACCTTGCAATGCGGAGAAATTACTGTTTGTGCATTTACAATATTCATTGATTTTTGCCATTGAAAAACGTCCAGAAATGATTGAAGCTACTGACTGAATGAAAGGAGCTGGCATCTCACTCTCTTTGAATCTTCTTTATCATGCTAAGAGGAGCAGGAAAAAGCAAAAATTTTCAGAATTGCACCTTGCAATGCGGAGAAATTACTGTTTGTGCATTTACAATATTCAGTGATTTTTGCCATTGAAAAACATCATGTTATTCATATACCAGAAATGTTTGAAGCTACTGACTGAATGAAAGGAGCTGGCATCTCACTCTCTTTGAATCTTCTTTATCATGCTAAGAGGAGCAGGAAAAAGCAAAAAATTTCAGAATTGCACCTTGCAATGCGGAGAAATTACTGTTTGTGCATTTACAATATTCATTGATTTTTGCCATTGAAAAACGTCCAGAAATGATTGAAGCTACTGACTGAATGAAAGGAGCTGGCATCTCACTCTCCTTGAATCTTCTTTATCATGCTTAGAGGAGCAGGAAAAAGCAAAAAATTTCAGAATTGCACCTTGCAATGCGGAGAAATTACTGTTTGTGCATTTACAATATTCATTGATTTTTGCCATTGAAAAACATCATGTTATTCATATACCAGAAATGATTGAAGCTACTGACTGAATGAAAGGAGCTGGCATCTCACTCTCTTTGAATCTTCTTTATCATGCTAAGAGGAGCAGGAAAAAGCAAAAAATTTCAGAATTGCACCTTGCAATGCGGAGAAATTACTGTTTGTGCATTTACAATATTCAATGATTTTTGCCATTGAAAAACGTCCAGAAATGATTGAAGCTACTGACTGAATGAAAGGAGCTGGCATCTCACTCTCTTTGAATCTTCTTTATCATGCTAAGAGGAGCAGGAAAAAGCAAAAAATTTCAGAATTGCACCTTGCAATGCGGAGAAATTACTGTTTGTGCATTTACAATATTCATTGATTTTTGCCATTGAAAAACATGTTATTCATATACCAGAAATGTTTGAAGCTACTGACTGAATGAAAGGAGCTGGCATCTCACTCTCTTTGAATCTTCTTTATCATGCTAAGAGGAGCAGGAAAAAGCAAAAAATTTCAGAATTGCACCTTGCAATGCGGAGAAATTACTGTTTGTGCATTTACAATATTCATTGATTTTTGCCATTGAAAAACGTCCAGAAATGATTGAAGCTACTGACTGAATGAAAGGAGCTGGCATCTCATTCTCTTTGAATCTTGTTTATCATGCTAAGAGGAGCAGGAAAAAGCAAAAAATTTCAGAATTGCACCTTGCAATGCGGAGAAATTACTGTTTGTGCATTTACAATATTCATTGATTTTTGCCATTGAAAAACGTCCAGAAATGATTGAAGCTACTGACTGA
Organism: Phyllobates terribilis; assembly: GCF_046119375.1. Lineage (NCBI taxonomy): Eukaryota > Metazoa > Chordata > Amphibia > Anura > Dendrobatidae > Phyllobates > Phyllobates terribilis. The sequence goes on from NW_027363274.1 coordinate 604,596, forward strand.
ATGAAAGGAGCTGGCATCTCACTCTCTTTGAATCTTCTTTATCATGCTTAGAGGAGCAGGAAAAAGCAAAAAATTTCAGAATTGCACCTTGCAATGCGGAGAAATTACTGTTTGTGCATTTACAATATTCATTGATTTTTGCCATTGAAAAACATCATGTTATTCATATACCAGAAATGTTTGAAGCTACTGACTGAATGAAAGGAGCTGGCATCTCACTCTCTTTGAATCTTCTTTATCATGCTAAGAGGAGCAGGAAAAAGCAAAAAATTTCAGAATTGCACCTTGCAATGCGGAGAAATTACTGTTTGTGCATTTACAATATTCATTGATTTTTGCCATTGAAAAACGTCCAGAAATGATTGAAGCTACTGACTGAATGAAAGGAGCTGGCATTTCACTCTCTTTGAATCTTCTTTATCATGCTAAGAGGAGCAGGAAAAAGCAAAAAATTTCAGAATTGCACCTTGCAATGCGGAGAAATTACTGTTTGTGCATTTACAATATTCATTGATTTTTGCCATTGAAAAACGTCCAGAAATGATTGAAGCTACTGACTGAATGAAAGGAGCTGGCATCTCACTCTCTTTGAATCTTCTTTATCATGCTAAGAGGAGCAGGAAAAAGCAAAAAATTTCAGAATTGCACTTGCAATGCGGAGAAATTACTGTTTGTGCATTTACAATATTCATTGATTTTTGCCATTGAAAAACGTCCAGAAATGATTGAAGCTACTGACTGAATGAAAGGAGCTGGCATCTCACTCTCTTTGTATCTTGTTTATCTTGCTAAGAGGAGCAGGAAAAAGCAAAAAATTTCAGAATTGCACCTTGCAATGCGGAGAAATTACTGTTTGTGCATTTACAATATTCATTGATTTTTGCCATTGAAAAACGTCCAGAAATGATTGAAGCTACTGACTGAATGAAAGGAGCTGGCATCTCACTCTCTTTGAATCTTCTTTATCATGCTAAGAGGAGCAGGAAAAAGCAAAAAATTTCAGAATTGCACCTTGCAATGCGGAGAAATTACTGTTTGTGCATTTACAATATTCATTGATTTTTGCCATTGAAAAACATCATGTTATTCATATACCAGAAATGTTTGAAGCTACTGACTGAATGAAAGGAGCTGGCATCTCACTCTCTTTGAATCTTCTTTACCATGCTAAGAGGAGCAGAAAAAAGCAAAAAATTTCAGAATTGCACCTTGCAATGCGGAGAAATTACTGTTTGTGCATTTACAATATTCATTGATTTTTGCCATTGAAAAACGTCCAGAAATGATTGAAGCTACTGACTGAATGAAACGAGCTGGCATCTCACTCTCTTTGAATCTTGTTTATCATGCTAAGAGGAGCAGGAAAAAGCAAAAAATTTCAGAATTGCACCTTGCAATGCGGAGAAATTACTGTTTGTGCATTTACAATATTCATTGATTTTTGCCATTGAAAAACGTCCAGAAATGATTGAAGCTACTGACTGAATGAAAGGAGCTGGCATCTCACTCTCTTTGAATCTTCTTTATCATGCTTAGAGGAGCAGGAAAAAGCAAAAAATTTCAGAATTGCACCTTGCAATGCGGAGAAATTACTGTTTGTGCATTTACAATGTTCATTGATTTTTGCCATTGAAAAACATCATGTTATTCATATACCAGAAATGATTGAAGCTACTGACTGAATGAAAGGAGCTGGCATCTCACTCTCTTTGAATCTTCTTTATCATGCTAAGAGGAGCAGGAAAAAGCAAAAAATTTCAGAATTGCACCTTGCAATGCGGAGAAATTACTGTTTGTGCATTTACAATATTCATTGATTTTTGCCATTGAAAAACGTCCAGAAATGATTGAAGCTACTGACTGAATGAAAGGAGCTGGCATCTCACTCTCTTTGAATCTTCTTTATCATGCTAAGAGGAGCAGGAAAAAGCAAAAAATTTCAGAATTGCACCTTGCAATGCGGAGAAATTACTGTTTGTGCATTTACAATATTCATTGATTTTTGCCATTGAAAAACGTCCAGAAATGATTGAAGCTAGACTGAATGAAAGGAGCTGGCATCTCACTCTCTTTGAATCTTCTTTATCATGCTAAGAGGAGCAGGAAGAAGCAAAAAATTTCAGAATTGCACCTTGCAATGCGGAGAAATTACTGTTTGTGCATTTACAATATTCATTGATTTTTGCCATTGAAAAACGTCCAGAAATGATTGAAGCTACTGACTGAATGAAAGGAGCTGGCATCTCACTCTCTTTGAATCTTGTTTATCTTGCTAAGAGGAGCAGGAAAAAGCAAAAAATTTCAGAATTGCACCTTGCAATGCGGAGAAATTACTGTTTGTGCATTTACAATATTCATTGATTTTTGCCATTGAAAAACGTCCAGAAATGATTGAAGCTACTGACTGAATGAAAGGAGCTGGCATCTCACTCTCTTTGAATCTTCTTTATCATGCTAAGAGGAGCAGGAAAAAGCAAAAAATTTCAGAATTGCACCTTGCAATGCGGAGAAATTACTGTTTGTGCATTTACAATATTCATTGATTTTTGCCATTGAAAAACATCATGTTATTCATATACCAGAAATGTTTGAAGCTACTGACTGAATGAAAGGAGCTGGCATCTCACTCTCTTTGAATCTTCTTTATCATGCTAAGAGGAGCAGAAAAAAGCAAAAAATTTCAGAATTGCACCTTGCAATGCGGAGAAATTACTGTTTGTGCATTTACAATATTCATTGATTTTTGCCATTGAAAAACGTCCAGAAATGATTGAAGCTACTGACTGAATGAAACGAGCTGGCATCTCACTCTCTTTGAATCTTGTTTATCATGCTAAGAGGAGCAGGAAAAAGCAAAAAATTTCAGAATTGCACCTTGCAATGCGGAGAAATTACTGTTTGTGCATTTACAATATTCATTGATTTTTGCCATTGAAAAACGTCCAGAAATGATTGAAGCTACTGACTGAATGAAAGGAGCTGGCATCTCACTCTCTTTGAATCTTCTTTATCATGCTTAGAGGAGCAGGAAAAAGCAAAAAATTTCAGAATTGCACCTTGCAATGCGGAGAAATTACTGTTTGTGCATTTACAATGTTCATTGATTTTTGCCATTGAAAAACATCATGTTATTCATATACCAGAAATGATTGAAGCTACTGACTGAATGAAAGGAGCTGGCATCTCACTCTCTTTGAATCTTCTTTATCATGCTAAGAGGAGCAGGAAAAAGCAAAAAATTTCAGAATTGCACCTTGCAATGCGGAGAAATTACTGTTTGTGCATTTACAATATTCAATGATTTTTGCCATTGAAAAACGTCCAGAAATGATTGAAGCTACTGACTGAATGAAAGGAGCTGGCATCTCACTCTCTTTGAATCTTCTTTATCATGCTAAGAGGAGCAGGAAAAAGCAAAAAATTTCAGAATTGCACCTTGCAATGCGGAGAAATTACTGTTTGTGCATTTACAATATTCATTGATTTTTGCCATTGAAAAATATCATGTTATTCATATACCAGAAATGTTTGAAGCTACTGACTGAATGAAAGGAGCTGGCATCTCACTCTCTTTGAATCTTCTTTATCATGCTAAGAGGAGCAGGAAAAAGCAAAAAATTTCAGAATTGCACCTTGCAATGCGGAGAAATTACTGTTTGTGCATTGACAATATTCATTGATTTTTGCCATTGAAAAACATCATGTTATTCATATACCAGAAATGTTTGAAGCTACTGACTGAATGAAAGGAGCTGGCATCTCACTCTCTTTGAATCTTCTTTATCATGCTAAGAGGAGCAGGAAAAAGCAAAAAATTTCAGAATTGCACCTTGCAATGCGGAGAAATTACTGTTTGTGCATTTACAATATTCATTGATTTTTGCCATTGAAAAACGTCCAGAAATGATTGAAGCTACTGACTGAATGAAAGGAGCTGGCATCTCACTCTCTTTGAATCTTGTTTATCATGCTAAGAGGAGCAGGAAAAAGCAAAAAATTTCAGAATTGCACCTTGCAATGCGGAGAAATTACTGTTTGTGCATTTACAATATTCATTGATTTTTGCCATTGAAAAACGTCCAGAAATGATTGAAGCTACTTACTGAATGAAAGGAGCTGGCATCTCACTCTCTTTGAATCTTCTTTATCATGCTAAGAGGAGCAGGAAAAAGCAAAAAATTTCAGAATTGCACCTTGCAATGCGGAGAAATTACTGTTTGTGCATTTACAATATTCATTGATTTTTGCCATTGAAAAACATCATGTTATTCATATACCAGAAATGTTTGAAGCTACTGACTGAATGAAAGGAGCTGGCATCTCACTCTCTTTGAATCTTCTTTATCATGCTAAGAGGAGCAGGAAAAAGCAAAAAATTTCAGAATTGCACCTTGCAATGCGGAGAAATTACTGTTTGTGCATTTACAATATTCATTGATTTTTGCCATTGAAAAACGTCCAGAAATGATTGAAGCTACTGACTGAATGAAAGGAGCTGGCATCTCACTCTCTTTGAATCTTCTTTATCATGCTAAGAGGAGCAGGAAAAAGCAAAAATTTTCAGAATTGCACCTTGCAATGCGGAGAAATTACTGTTTGTGCATTTACAATATTCAGTGATTTTTGCCATTGAAAAACATCATGTTATTCATATACCAGAAATGTTTGAAGCTACTGACTGAATGAAAGGAGCTGGCATCTCACTCTCTTTGAATCTTCTTTATCATGCTAAGAGGAGCAGGAAAAAGCAAAAAATTTCAGAATTGCACCTTGCAATGCGGAGAAATTACTGTTTGTGCATTTACAATATTCATTGATTTTTGCCATTGAAAAACGTCCAGAAATGATTGAAGCTACTGACTGAATGAAAGGAGCTGGCATCTCACTCTCTTTGAATCTTGTTTATCATGCTAAGAGGAGCAGGAAAAAGCAAAAAATTTCAGAATTGCACCTTGCAATGCGGAGAAATTACTGTTTGTGCATTTACAATATTCATTGATTTTTGCCATTGAAAAACGTCCAGAAATGATTGAAGCTACTGACTGAATGAAAGGAGCTGGCATCTCACTCTCTTTGAATCTTCTTTATCATGCTAAGAGGAGCAGGAAAAAGCAAAAAATTTCAGAATTGCACCTTGCAATGCGGAGAAATTACTGTTTGTGCATTTACAATATTCATTGATTTTTGCCATTGAAAAACGTCCAGAAATGATTGAAGCTACTGACTGAATGACAGGAGCTGGCATCTCACTCTCTTTGAATCTTGTTTATCTTGCTAAGAGGAGCAGGAAAAAGCAAAAAATTTCAGAATTGCACCTTGCAATGCGGAGAAATTACTGTTTGTGCATTTACAATATTCATTGATTTTTGCCATTGAAAAACGTCCAGAAATGATTGAAGCTACTGACTGAATGAAAGGAGCTGGCATCTCACTCTCTTTGAATCTTCTTTATCATGCTTAGAGGAGCAGGAAAAAGCAAAAAATTTCAGAATTGCACCTTGCAATGCGGAGAAATTACTGTTTGTGCATTTACAATGTTCATTGATTTTTGCCATTGAAAAACATCATGTTATTCATATACCAGAAATGATTGAAGCTACTGACTGAATGAAAGGAGCTGGCATCTCACTCTCTTTGAATCTTCTTTATCATGCTAAGAGGAGCAGGAAAAAGCAAAAAATTTCAGAATTGCACCTTGCAATGCGGAGAAATTACTGTTTGTGCATTTACAATATTCAATGATTTTTGCCATTGAAAAACGTCCAGAAATGATTGAAGCTACTGACTGAATGAAAGGAGCTGGCATCTCACTCTCTTTGAATCTTCTTTATCATGCTAAGAGGAGCAGGAAAAAGCAAAAAATTTCAGAATTGCACCTTGCAATGCGGAGAAATTACTGTTTGTGCATTTACAATATTCATTGATTTTTGCCATTGAAAAACATCATGTTATTCATATACCAGAAATGTTTGAAGCTACTGACTGAATGAAAGGAGCTGGCATCTCACTCTCTTTGAATCTTCTTTATCATGCTAAGAGGAGCAGAAAAAAGCAAAAAATTTCAGAATTGCACCTTGCAATGCGGAGAAATTACTGTTTGTGCATTTACAATATTCATTGATTTTTGCCATTGAAAAACGTCCAGAAATGATTGAAGCTACTGACTGAATGAAACGAGCTGGCATCTCACTCTCTTTGAATCTTGTTTATCATGCTAAGAGGAGCAGGAAAAAGCAAAAAATTTCAGAATTGCACCTTGCAATGCGGAGAAATTACTGTTTGTGCATTTACAATATTCATTGATTTTTGCCATTGAAAAACGTCCAGAAATGATTGAAGCTACTGACTGAATGAAAGGAGCTGGCATCTCACTCTCTTTGAATCTTCTTTATCATGCTTAGAGGAGCAGGAAAAAGCAAAAAATTTCAGAATTGCACCTTGCAATGCGGAGAAATTACTGTTTGTGCATTTACAATGTTCATTGATTTTTGCCATTGAAAAACATCATGTTATTCATATACCAGAAATGATTGAAGCTACTGACTGAATGAAAGGAGCTGGCATCTCACTCTCTTTGAATCTTCGTTATCATGCTAAGAGGAGCAGGAAAAAGCAAAAATTTTCGAATTGCACCTTGCAATGCGGAGAAATTACTGTTTGTGCATTTACAATATTCAATGATTTTTGCCATTGAAAAACGTCCAGAAATGATTGAAGCTACTGACTGAATGAAAGGAGCTGGCATCTCACTCTGTTTGAATCTTGTTTATCATGCTAAGAGGAGCAGGAAAAAGCAAAAAATTTCAGAATTGCACCTTGCAATGCGGAGAAATTACTGTTTGTGCATTTACAATATTCATTGATTTTTGCCATTGAAAAACGTCCAGAAATGATTGAAGCTACTGACTGAATGAAAGGAGCTGGCATCTCACTCTCTTTGAATCTTCTTTATCATGCTTAGAGGAGCAGGAAAAAGCAAAAAATTTCAGAATTGCACCTTGCAATGCGGAGAAATTACTGTTTGTGCATTTACAATGTTCATTGATTTTTGCCATTGAAAAACATCATGTTATTCATATACCAGAAATGATTGAAGCTACTGACTGAATGAAAGGAGCTGGCATCTCACTCTCTTTGAATCTTCTTTATCATGCTAAGAGGAGCAGGAAAAAGCAAAAAATTTCAGAATTGCACCTTGCAATGCGGAGAAATTACTGTTTGTGCATTTACAATATTCATTGATTTTTGCCATTGAAAAACATCATGTTATTCATATACCAGAAATGTTTGAAGCTACTGACTGAATGAAAGGAGCTGGCATCTCACTCTCTTTGAATCTTCTTTATCATGCTAAGAGGAGCAGGAAAAAGCAAAAAATTTCAGAATTGCACCTTGCAATGCGGAGAAATTAGTTTGTGCATTTACAATATTCATTGATTTTTGCCATTGAAAAACATCATGTTATTCATATACCAGAAATGTTTGAAGCTACTGACTGAATGAAAGGAGCTGGCATCTCACTCTCTTTGAATCTTGTTTATCATGCTAAGAGGAGCAGGAAAAAGCAAAAAATTTCAGAATTGCACCTTGCAATGCGGAGAAATTACTGTTTGTGCATTTACAATATTCATTGATTTTTGCCATTGAAAAACGTCCAGAAATGATTGAAGCTACTGACTGAATGAAAGGAGCTGGCATCTCACTCTCCTTGAATCTTCTTTATCATGCTTAGAGGAGCAGGAAAAAGCAAAAAATTTCAGAAATGCACCTTGCAATGCGGAGAAATTACTGTTTGTGCATTTACAATATTCATTGATTTTTGCCATTGAAAAACATCATGTTATTCATATACCAGAAATGATTGAAGCTACTGACTGAATGAAAGGAGCTGGCATCTCACTCTCTTTGAATCTTCTTTATCATGCTAAGAGGAGCAGGAAAAAGCAAAAAATTTCAGAATTGCACCTTGCAATGCGGAGAAATTACTGTTTGTGCATTTACAATATTCAATGATTTTTGCCATTGAAAAACGTCCAGAAATGATTGAAGCTACTGACTGAATGAAAGGAGCTGGCATCTCACTCTCTTTGAATCTTCTTTATCATGCTAAGAGGAGCAGGAAAAAGCAAAAAATTTCAGAATTGCACCTTGCAATGCGGAGAAATTACTGTTTGTGCATTTACAATATTCATTGATTTTTGCCATTGAAAAACGTCCAGAAATGATTGAAGCTACTGACTGAATGAAAGGAGCTGGCATCTCACTCTCTTTGAATCTTCTTTATCATGCTTAGAGGAGCAGGAAAAAGCAAAAAATTTCAGAATTGCACCTTGCAATGCGGAGAAATTACTGTTTGTGCATTTACAATGTTCATTGATTTTTGCCATTGAAAAACATCATGTTATTCATATACCAGAAATGATTGAAGCTACTGACTGAATGAAAGGAGCTGGCATCTCACTCTCTTTGAATCTTCTTTATCATGCTAAGAGGAGCAGGAAAAAGCAAAAAATTTCAGAATTGCACCTTGCAATGCGGAGAAATTACTGTTTGTGCATTTACAATATTCATTGATTTTTGCCATTGAAAAACGTCCAGAAATGATTGAAGCTAGACTGATTGAAAGGAGCTGGCATCTCACTCTCTTTGAATCTTCTTTATCATGCTAAGAGGAGCAGGAAAAAGCAAAAAATTTCAGAATTGCACCTTGCAATGCGGAGAAATTACTGTTTGTGCATTTACAATATTCATTGATTTTTGCCATTGAAAAACGTCCAGAAATGATTGAAGCTACTGACTGAATGAAAGGAGCTGGCATCTCACTCTCTTTGAATCTTGTTTATCTTGCTAAGAGGAGCAGGAAAAAGCAAAAAATTTCAGAATTGCACCTTGCAATGCGGAGAAATTACTGTTTGTGCATTTACAATATTCATTGATTTTTGCCATTGAAAAACGTCCAGAAATGATTGAAGCTACTGACTGAATGAAAGGAGCTGGCATCTCACTCTCTTTGAATCTTCTTTATCATGCTAAGAGGAGCAGGAAAAAGCAAAAAATTTCAGAATTGCACCTTGCAATGCGGAGAAATTACTGTTTGTGCATTTACAATATTCATTGATTTTTGCCATTGAAAAACATCATGTTATTCATATACCAGAAATGTTTGAAGCTACTGACTGAATGAAAGGAGCTGGCATCTCACTCTCTTTGAATCTTCTTTATCATGCTAAGAGGAGCAGAAAAAAGCAAAAAATTTCAGAATTGCACCTTGCAATGCGGAGAAATTACTGTTTGTGCATTTACAATATTCATTGATTTTTGCCATTGAAAAACGTCCAGAAATGATTGAAGCTACTGACTGAATGAAACGAGCTGGCATCTCACTCTCTTTGAATCTTGTTTATCATGCTAAGAGGAGCAGGAAAAAGCAAAAAATTTCAGAATTGCACCTTGCAATGCGGAGAAATTACTGTTTGTGCATTTACAATATTCATTGATTTTTGCCATTGAAAAACGTCCAGAAATGATTGAAGCTACTGACTGAATGAAAGGAGCTGGCATCTCACTCTCTTTGAATCTTCTTTATCATGCTTAGAGGAGCAGGAAAAAGCAAAAAATTTCAGAATTGCACCTTGCAATGCGGAGAAATTACTGTTTGTGCATTTACAATGTTCATTGATTTTTGCCATTGAAAAACATCATGTTATTCATATACCAGAAATGATTGAAGCTACTGACTGAATGAAAGGAGCTGGCATCTCACTCTCTTTGAATCTTCTTTATCATGCTAAGAGGAGCAGGAAAAAGCAAAAAATTTCAGAATTGCACCTTGCAATGCGGAGAAATTACTGTTTGTGCATTTACAATATTCAATGATTTTTGCCATTGAAAAACGTCCAGAAATGATTGAAGCTACTGACTGAATGAAAGGAGCTGGCATCTCACTCTCTTTGAATCTTCTTTATCATGCTAAGAGGAGCAGGAAAAAGCAAAAAATTTCAGAATTGCACCTTGCAATGCGGAGAAATTACTGTTTGTGCATTTACAATATTCATTGATTTTTGCCATTGAAAAACATCATGTTATTCATATACCAGAAATGTTTGAAGCTACTGACTGAATGAAAGGAGCTGGCATCTCACTCTCTTTGAATCTTCTTTATCATGCTAAGAGGAGCAGAAAAAAGCAAAAAATTTCAGAATTGCACCTTGCAATGCGGAGAAATTACTGTTTGTGCATTTACAATATTCATTGATTTTTGCCATTGAAAAACGTCCAGAAATGATTGAAGCTACTGACTGAATGAAACGAGCTGGCATCTCACTCTCTTTGAATCTTGTTTATCATGCTAAGAGGAGCAGGAAAAAGCAAAAAATTTCAGAATTGCACCTTGCAATGCGGAGAAATTACTGTTTGTGCATTTACAATATTCATTGATTTTTGCCATTGAAAAACGTCCAGAAATGATTGAAGCTACTGACTGAATGAAAGGAGCTGGCATCTCACTCTCTTTGAATCTTCTTTATCATGCTTAGAGGAGCAGGAAAAAGCAAAAAATTTCAGAATTGCACCTTGCAATGCGGAGAAATTACTGTTTGTGCATTTACAATGTTCATTGATTTTTGCCATTGAAAAACATCATGTTATTCATATACCAGAAATGATTGAAGCTACTGACTGAATGAAAGGAGCTGGCATCTCACTCTCTTTGAATCTTCGTTATCATGCTAAGAGGAGCAGGAAAAAGCAAAAATTTTCGAATTGCACCTTGCAATGCGGAGAAATTACTGTTTGTGCATTTACAATATTCAATGATTTTTGCCATTGAAAAACGTCCAGAAATGATTGAAGCTACTGACTGAATGAAAGGAGCTGGCATCTCACTCTGTTTGAATCTTGTTTATCATGCTAAGAGGAGCAGGAAAAAGCAAAAAATTTCAGAATTGCACCTTGCAATGCGGAGAAATTACTGTTTGTGCATTTACAATATTCATTGATTTTTGCCATTGAAAAACGTCCAGAAATGATTGAAGCTACTGACTGAATGAAAGGAGCTGGCATCTCACTCTCTTTGAATCTTCTTTATCATGCTTAGAGGAGCAGGAAAAAGCAAAAAATTTCAGAATTGCACCTTGCAATGCGGAGAAATTACTGTTTGTGCATTTACAATGTTCATTGATTTTTGCCATTGAAAAACATCATGTTATTCATATACCAGAAATGATTGAAGCTACTGACTGAATGAAAGGAGCTGGCATCTCACTCTCTTTGAATCTTCTTTATCATGCTAAGAGGAGCAGGAAAAAGCAAAAAATTTCAGAATTGCACCTTGCAATGCGGAGAAATTACTGTTTGTGCATTTACAATATTCATTGATTTTTGCCATTGAAAAACATCATGTTATTCATATACCAGAAATGTTTGAAGCTACTGACTGAATGAAAGGAGCTGGCATCTCACTCTCTTTGAATCTTCTTTATCATGCTAAGAGGAGCAGGAAAAAGCAAAAAATTTCAGAATTGCACCTTGCAATGCGGAGAAATTAGTTTGTGCATTTACAATATTCATTGATTTTTGCCATTGAAAAACATCATGTTATTCATATACCAGAAATGTTTGAAGCTACTGACTGAATGAAAGGAGCTGGCATCTCACTCTCTTTGAATCTTCTTTATCATGCTAAGAGGAGCAGGAAAAAGCAAAAAATTTCAGAATTGCACCTTGCAATGCGGAGAAATTACTGTTTGTGCATTTACAATATTCATTGATTTTTGCCATTGAAAAACATCATGTTATTCATATACCAGAAATGTTTGAAGCTACTGACTGAATGAAAGGAGCTGGCATCTCACTCTCTTTGAATCTTCTTTATCATGCTAAGAGGAGCAGGAAAAAGCAAAAAATTTCAGAATTGCACCTTTCAATGCGGAGAAATTACTGTTTGTGCATTTACAATATTCATAGATTTTTGCCATTGAAAAATATCATGTTATTCATCTACCAGAAATGTTTGAAGCTACTGACTGAATGAAAGGAGCTGGCATCTCACTCTCTTTGAATCTTCTTTATCATGCTAAGAGGAGCAGGAAAAAGCAAAAAATTTCAGAATTGCACCTTGCAATGCGGAGAAATTACTGTTTGTGCATTTACAATATTCATTGATTTTTGCCATTGAAAAACGTCCAGAAATGATTGAAGCTACTGACTGAATGAAAGGAGCTGGCATCTCACTCTCTTTGAATCTTGTTTATCATGCTAAGAGGAGCAGGAAAAAGCAAAAAATTTCAGAATTGCACCTTGCAATGCGGAGAAATTACTGTTTGTGCATTTACAATATTCAATGATTTTTGCCATTGAAAAACGTCCAGAAATGATTGAAGCTACTGACTGAATGAAAGGAGCTGGCATCTCACTCTGTTTGAATCTTGTTTATCATGCTAAGAGGAGCAGGAAAAAGCAAAAAATTTCAGAATTGCACCTTGCAATGCGGAGAAATTACTGTTTGTGCATTTACAATATTCATTGATTTTTGCCATTGAAAAACGTCCAGAAATGATTGAAGCTACTGACTGAATGAAAGGAGCTGGCATCTCACTCTCTTTGAATCTTCTTTATCATGCTTAGAGGAGCAGGAAAAAGCAAAAAATTTCAGAATTGCACCTTGCAATGCGGAGAAATTACTGTTTGTGCATTTACAATGTTCATTGATTTTTGCCATTGAAAAACATCATGTTATTCATATACCAGAAATGATTGAAGCTACTGACTGAATGAAAGGAGCTGGCATCTCACTCTCTTTGAATCTTCGTTATCATGCTAAGAGGAGCAGGAAAAAGCAAAAATTTTCGAATTGCACCTTGCAATGCGGAGAAATTACTGTTTGTGCATTTACAATATTCAATGATTTTTGCCATTGAAAAACGTCCAGAAATGATTGAAGCTACTGACTGAATGAAAGGAGCTGGCATCTCACTCTGTTTGAATCTTGTTTATCATGCTAAGAGGAGCAGGAAAAAGCAAAAAATTTCAGAATTGCACCTTGCAATGCGGAGAAATTACTGTTTGTGCATTTACAATATTCATTGATTTTTGCCATTGAAAAACGTCCAGAAATGATTGAAGCTACTGACTGAATGAAAGGAGCTGGCATCTCACTCTCTTTGAATCTTCTTTATCATGCTTAGAGGAGCAGGAAAAAGCAAAAAATTTCAGAATTGCACCTTGCAATGCGGAGAAATTACTGTTTGTGCATTTACAATGTTCATTGATTTTTGCCATTGAAAAACATCATGTTATTCATATACCAGAAATGATTGAAGCTACTGACTGAATGAAAGGAGCTGGCATCTCACTCTCTTTGAATCTTCTTTATCATGCTAAGAGGAGCAGGAAAAAGCAAAAAATTTCAGAATTGCACCTTGCAATGCGGAGAAATTACTGTTTGTGCATTTACAATGTTCATTGATTTTTGCCATTGAAAAACATCATGTTATTCATATACCAGAAATGATTGAAGCTACTGACTGAATGAAAGGAGCTGGCATCTCACTCTCTTTGAATCTTCGTTATCATGCTAAGAGGAGCAGGAAAAAGCAAAAATTTTCGAATTGCACCTTGCAATGCGGAGAAATTACTGTTTGTGCATTTACAATATTCAATGATTTTTGCCATTGAAAAACGTCCAGAAATGATTGAAGCTACTGACTGAATGAAAGGAGCTGGCATCTCACTCTGTTTGAATCTTGTTTATCATGCTAAGAGGAGCAGGAAAAAGCAAAAAATTTCAGAATTGCACCTTGCAATGCGGAGAAATTACTGTTTGTGCATTTACAATATTCATTGATTTTTGCCATTGAAAAACGTCCAGAAATGATTGAAGCTACTGACTGAATGAAAGGAGCTGGCATCTCACTCTCTTTGAATCTTCTTTATCATGCTTAGAGGAGCAGGAAAAAGCAAAAAATTTCAGAATTGCACCTTGCAATGCGGAGAAATTACTGTTTGTGCATTTACAATGTTCATTGATTTTTGCCATTGAAAAACATCATGTTATTCATATACCAGAAATGATTGAAGCTACTGACTGAATGAAAGGAGCTGGCATCTCACTCTCTTTGAATCTTCTTTATCATGCTAAGAGGAGCAGGAAAAAGCAAAAAATTTCAGAATTGCACCTTGCAATGCGGAGAAATTACTGTTTGTGCATTTACAATATTCATTGATTTTTGCCATTGAAAAACATCATGTTATTCATATACCAGAAATGTTTGAAGCTACTGACTGAATGAAAGGAGCTGGCATCTCACTCTCTTTGAATCTTCTTTATCATGCTAAGAGGAGCAGGAAAAAGCAAAAAATTTCAGAATTGCACCTTGCAATGCGGAGAAATTAGTTTGTGCATTTACAATATTCATTGATTTTTGCCATTGAAAAACATCATGTTATTCATATACCAGAAATGTTTGAAGCTACTGACTGAATGAAAGGAGCTGGCATCTCACTCTCTTTGAATCTTCTTTATCATGCTAAGAGGAGCAGGAAAAAGCAAAAAATTTCAGAATTGCACCTTGCAATGCGGAGAAATTACTGTTTGTGCATTTACAATATTCATTGATTTTTGCCATTGAAAAACATCATGTTATTCATATACCAGAAATGTTTGAAGCTACTGACTGAATGAAAGGAGCTGGCATCTCACTCTCTTTGAATCTTCTTTATCATGCTAAGAGGAGCAGGAAAAAGCAAAAAATTTCAGAATTGCACCTTTCAATGCGGAGAAATTACTGTTTGTGCATTTACAATATTCATAGATTTTTGCCATTGAAAAATATCATGTTATTCATCTACCAGAAATGTTTGAAGCTACTGACTGAATGAAAGGAGCTGGCATCTCACTCTCTTTGAATCTTCTTTATCATGCTAAGAGGAGCAGGAAAAAGCAAAAAATTTCAGAATTGCACCTTGCAATGCGGAGAAATTACTGTTTGTGCATTTACAATATTCATTGATTTTTGCCATTGAAAAACGTCCAGAAATGATTGAAGCTACTGACTGAATGAAAGGAGCTGGCATCTCACTCTCTTTGAATCTTGTTTATCATGCTAAGAGGAGCAGGAAAAAGCAAAAAATTTCAGAATTGCACCTTGCAATGCGGAGAAATTACTGTTTGTGCATTTACAATATTCATTGATTTTTGCCATTGAAAAACGTCCAGAAATGATTGAAGCTACTTACTGAATGAAAGGAGCTGGCATCTCACTCTCTTTGAATCTTCTTTATCATGCTAAGAGGAGCAGGAAAAAGCAAAAAATTTCAGAATTGCACCTTGCAATGCGGAGAAATTACTGTTTGTGCATTTACAATATTCATTGATTTTTGCCATTGAAAAACATCATGTTATTCATATACCAGAAATGTTTGAAGCTACTGACTGAATGAAAGGAGCTGGCATCTCACTCTCTTTGAATCTTCTTTATCATGCTAAGAGGAGCAGGAAAAAGCAAAAAATTTCAGAATTGCACCTTGCAATGCGGAGAAATTACTGTTTGTGCATTTACAATATTCATTGATTTTTGCCATTGAAAAACGTCCAGAAATGATTGAAGCTACTGACTGAATGAAAGGAGCTGGCATCTCACTCTCTTTGAATCTTCTTTATCATGCTAAGAGGAGCAGGAAAAAGCAAAAATTTTCAGAATTGCACCTTGCAATGCGGAGAAATTACTGTTTGTGCATTTACAATATTCAGTGATTTTTGCCATTGAAAAACATCATGTTATTCATATACCAGAAATGTTTGAAGCTACTGACTGAATGAAAGGAGCTGGCATCTCACTCTCTTTGAATCTTCTTTATCATGCTAAGAGGAGCAGGAAAAAGCAAAAAATTTCAGAATTGCACCTTGCAATGCGGAGAAATTACTGTTTGTGCATTTACAATATTCATTGATTTTTGCCATTGAAAAACGTCCAGAAATGATTGAAGCTACTGACTGAATGAAAGGAGCTGGCATCTCACTCTCTTTGAATCTTGTTTATCATGCTAAGAGGAGCAGGAAAAAGCAAAAAATTTCAGAATTGCACCTTGCAATGCGGAGAAATTACTGTTTGTGCATTTACAATATTCATTGATTTTTGCCATTGAAAAACGTCCAGAAATGATTGAAGCTACTGACTGAATGAAAGGAGCTGGCATCTCACTCTCCTTGAATCTTCTTTATCATGCTTAGAGGAGCAGGAAAAAGCAAAAAATTTCAGAATTGCACCTTGCAATGCGGAGAAATTACTGTTTGTGCATTTACAATATTCATTGATTTTTGCCATTGAAAAACATCATGTTATTCATATACCAGAAATGATTGAAGCTACTGACTGAATGAAAGGAGCTGGCATCTCACTCTCTTTGAATCTTCTTTATCATGCTAAGAGGAGCAGGAAAAAGCAAAAAATTTCAGAATTGCACCTTGCAATGCGGAGAAATTACTGTTTGTGCATTTACAATATTCAATGATTTTTGCCATTGAAAAACGTCCAGAAATGATTGAAGCTACTGACTGAATGAAAGGAGCTGGCATCTCACTCTCTTTGAATCTTCTTTATCATGCTAAGAGGAGCAGGAAAAAGCAAAAAATTTCAGAATTGCACCTTGCAATGCGGAGAAATTACTGTTTGTGCATTTACAATATTCATTGATTTTTGCCATTGAAAAACATGTTATTCATATACCAGAAATGTTTGAAGCTACTGACTGAATGAAAGGAGCTGGCATCTCACTCTCTTTGAATCTTCTTTATCATGCTAAGAGGAGCAGGAAAAAGCAAAAAATTTCAGAATTGCACCTTGCAATGCGGAGAAATTACTGTTTGTGCATTTACAATATTCATTGATTTTTGCCATTGAAAAACGTCCAGAAATGATTGAAGCTACTGACTGAATGAAAGGAGCTGGCATCTCATTCTCTTTGAATCTTGTTTATCATGCTAAGAGGAGCAGGAAAAAGCAAAAAATTTCAGAATTGCACCTTGCAATGCGGAGAAATTACTGTTTGTGCATTTACAATATTCATTGATTTTTGCCATTGAAAAACGTCCAGAAATGATTAAAGCTACTGACTGAATGAAAGGAGCTGGCATCTCACTCTCTTTGAATCTTCTTTATCATGCTTAGAGGAGCAGGAAAAAGCAAAAAATTTCAGAATTGCACCTTGCAATGCGGAGAAATTACTGTTTGTGCATTTACAATATTCATTGATTTTTGCCATTGAAAAACATCATGTTATTCATATACCAGAAATGTTTGAAGCTACTGACTGAATGAAAGGAGCTGGCATCTCACTCTCTTTGAATCTTCTTTATCATGCTAAGAGGAGCAGGAAAAAGCAAAAAATTTCAGAATTGCACCTTGCAATGCGGAGAAATTACTGTTTGTGCATTTACAATATTCATTGATTTTTGCCATTGAAAAACGTCCAGAAATGATTGAAGCTACTGACTGAATGAAAGGAGCTGGCATTTCACTCTCTTTGAATCTTCTTTATCATGCTAAGAGGAGCAGGAAAAAGCAAAAAATTTCAGAATTGCACCTTGCAATGCGGAGAAATTACTGTTTGTGCATTTACAATATTCATTGATTTTTGCCATTGAAAAACGTCCAGAAATGATTGAAGCTACTGACTGAATGAAAGGAGCTGGCATCTCACTCTCTTTGAATCTTCTTTATCATGCTAAGAGGAGCAGGAAAAAGCAAAAAATTTCAGAATTGCACCTTGCAATGCGGAGAAATTACTGTTTGTGCATTTACAATATTCATTGATTTTTGCCATTGAAAAACGTCCAGAAATGATTGAAGCTACTGACTGAATGAAAGGAGCTGGCATCTCACTCTCTTTGAATCTTGTTTATCTTGCTAAGAGGAGCAGGAAAAAGCAAAAAATTTCAGAATTGCACCTTGCAATGCGGAGAAATTACTGTTTGTGCATTTACAATATTCATTGATTTTTGCCATTGAAAAACGTCCAGAAATGATTGAAGCTACTGACTGAATGAAAGGAGCTGGCATCTCACTCTCTTTGAATCTTCTTTATCATGCTAAGAGGAGCAGGAAAAAGCAAAAAATTTCAGAATTGCACCTTGCAATGCGGAGAAATTACTGTTTGTGCATTTACAATATTCATTGATTTTTGCCATTGAAAAACATCATGTTATTCATATACCAGAAATGTTTGAAGCTACTGACTGAATGAAAGGAGCTGGCATCTCACTCTCTTTGAATCTTCTTTATCATGCTAAGAGGAGCAGAAAAAAGCAAAACATTTCAGAATTGCACCTTGCAATGCGGAGAAATTACTGTTTGTGCATTTACAATATTCATTGATTTTTGCCATTGAAAAACGTCCAGAAATGATTGAAGCTACTGACTGAATGAAACGAGCTGGCATCTCACTCTCTTTGAATCTTGTTTATCATGCTAAGAGGAGCAGGAAAAAGCAAAAAATTTCAGAATTGCACCTTGCAATGCGGAGAAATTACTGTTTGTGCATTTACAATATTCATTGATTTTTGCCATTGAAAAACGTCCAGAAATGATTGAAGCTACTGACTGAATGAAAGGAGCTGGCATCTCACTCTCTTTGAATCTTCTTTATCATGCTTAGAGGAGCAGGAAAAAGCAAAAAATTTCAGAATTGCACCTTGCAATGCGGAGAAATTACTGTTTGTGCATTTACAATGTTCATTGATTTTTTGCCATTGAAAAACATCATGTTATTCATATACCAGAAATGATTGAAGCTACTGACTGAATGAAAGGAGCTGGCATCTCACTCTCTTTGAATCTTCTTTATCATGCTAAGAGGAGCAGGAAAAAGCAAAAAATTTCAGAATTGCACCTTGCAATGCGGAGAAATTACTGTTTGTGCATTTACAATATTCATTGATTTTTGCCATTGAAAAACGTCCAGAAATGATTGAAGCTACTGACTGAATGAAAGGAGCTGGCATCTCACTCTCTTTGAATCTTCTTTATCATGCTAAGAGGAGCAGGAAAAAGCAAAAAATTTCAGAATTGCACCTTGCAATGCGGAGAAATTACTGTTTGTGCATTTACAATATTCATTGATTTTTGCCATTGAAAAACATCATGTTATTCATATACCAGAAATGTTTGAAGCTACTGACTGAATGAAAGGAGCTGGCATCTCACTCTCTTTGAATCTTCTTTATCATGCTAAGAGGAGCAGAAAAAAGCAAAACATTTCAGAATTGCACCTTGCAATGCGGAGAAATTACTGTTTGTGCATTTACAATATTCATTGATTTTTGCCATTGAAAAACGTCCAGAAATGATTGAAGCTACTGACTGAATGAAACGAGCTGGCATCTCACTCTCTTTGAATCTTGTTTATCATGCTAAGAGGAGCAGGAAAAAGCAAAAAATTTCAGAATTGCACCTTGCAATGCGGAGAAATTACTGTTTGTGCATTTACAATATTCATTGATTTTTGCCATTGAAAAACGTCCAGAAATGATTGAAGCTACTGACTGAATGAAAGGAGCTGGCATCTCACTCTCTTTGAATCTTCTTTATCATGCTTAGAGGAGCAGGAAAAAGCAAAAAATTTCAGAATTGCACCTTGCAATGCGGAGAAATTACTGTTTGTGCATTTACAATGTTCATTGATTTTTTGCCATTGAAAAACATCATGTTATTCATATACCAGAAATGATTGAAGCTACTGACTGAATGAAAGGAGCTGGCATCTCACTCTCTTTGAATCTTCTTTATCATGCTAAGAGGAGCAGGAAAAAGCAAAAAATTTCAGAATTGCACCTTGCAATGCGGAGAAATTACTGTTTGTGCATTTACAATATTCATTGATTTTTGCCATTGAAAAACGTCCAGAAATGATTGAAGCTACTGACTGAATGAAAGGAGCTGGCATCTCACTCTCTTTGAATCTTCTTTATCATGCTAAGAGGAGCAGGAAAAAGCAAAAAATTTCAGAATTGCACCTTGCAATGCGGAGAAATTACTGTTTGTGCATTTACAATATTCATTGATTTTTGCCATTGAAAAACGTCCAGAAATGATTGAAGCTAGACTGAATGAAAGGAGCTGGCATCTCACTCTCTTTGAATCTTCTTTATCATGCTAAGAGGAGCAGGAAAAAGCAAAAAATTTCAGAATTGCACCTTGCAATGCGGAGAAATTACTGTTTGTGCATTTACAATATTCATTGATTTTTGCCATTGAAAAACGTCCAGAAATGATTGAAGCTACTGACTGAATGAAAGGAGCTGGCATCTCACTCTCTTTGAATCTTGTTTATCTTGCTAAGAGGAGCAGGAAAAAGCAAAAAATTTCAGAATTGCACCTTGCAATGCGGAGAAATTACTGTTTGTGCATTTACAATATTCATTGATTTTTGCCATTGAAAAACGTCCATAAATGATTGAAGCTACTGACTGAATGAAAGGAGCTGGCATCTCACTCTCTTTGAATCTTCTTTATCATGCTAAGAGGAGCAGGAAAAAGCAAAAAATTTCAGAATTGCACCTTGCAATGCGGAGAAATTACTGTTTGTGCATTTACAATATTCATTGATTTTTGCCATTGAAAAACATCATGTTATTCATATACCAGAAATGTTTGAAGCTACTGACTGAATGAAAGGAGCTGGCATCTCACTCTCTTTGAATCTTCTTTATCATGCTAAGAGGAGCAGAAAAAAGCAAAAAATTTCAGAATTGCACCTTGCAATGCGGAGAAATTACTGTTTGTGCATTTACAATATTCATTGATTTTTGCCATTGAAAAACGTCCAGAAATGATTGAAGCTACTGACTGAATGAAACGAGCTGGCATCTCACTCTCTTTGAATCTTGTTTATCATGCTAAGAGGAGCAGGAAAAAGCAAAAAATTTCAGAATTGCACCTTGCAATGCGGAGAAATTACTGTTTGTGCATTTACAATATTCATTGATTTTTGCCATTGAAAAACATCATGTTATTCATATACCAGAAATGTTTGAAGCTACTGACTGAATGAAAGGAGCTGGCATCTCACTCTCTTTGAATCTTCTTTATCATGCTAAGAGGAGCGGAAAAAAGCAAAAAATTTCAGAATTGCACCTTGCAATGCGGAGAAATTACTGTTTGTGCATTTACAATATTCATTGATTTTTGCCATTGAAAAACGTCCAGAAATGATTGAAGCTACTGACTGAATGAAACGAGCTGGCATCTCACTCTCTTTGAATCTTGTTTATCATGCTAAGAGGAGCAGGAAAAAGCAAAAAATTTCAGAATTGCACCTTGCAATGCGGAGAAATTACTGTTTGTGCATTTACAATATTCATTGATTTTTGCCATTGAAAAACGTCCAGAAATGATTGAAGCTACTGACTGAATGAAAGGAGCTGGCATCTCACTCTCTTTGAATCTTCTTTATCATGCTTAGAGGAGCAGGAAAAAGCAAAAAATTTCAGAATTGCACCTTGCAATGCGGAGAAATTACTGTTTGTGCATTTACAATGTTCATTGATTTTTGCCATTGAAAAACATCATGTTATTCATATACCAGAAATGATTGAAGCTACTGACTGAATGAAAGGAGCTGGCATCTCACTCTCTTTGAATCTTCTTTATCATGCTAAGAGGAGCAGGAAAAAGCAAAAATTTTCGAATTGCACCTTGCAATGCGGAGAAATTACTGTTTGTGCATTTACAATATTCAATGATTTTTGCCATTGAAAAACGTCCAGAAATGATTGAAGCTACTGACTGAATGAAAGGAGCTGGCATCTCACTCTGTTTGAATCTTGTTTATCATGCTAAGAGGAGCAGGAAAAAGCAAAAAATTTCAGAATTGCACCTTGCAATGCGGAGAAATTACTGTTTGTGCATTTACAATATTCATTGATTTTTGCCATTGAAAAACATCATGTTATTCATATACCAGAAATGTTTGAAGCTACTGACTGAATGAAAGGAGCTGGCATCTCACTCTCTTTGAATCTTCTTTATCATGCTAAGAGGAGCAGGAAAAAGCAAAAAATTTCAGAATTGCACCTTGCAATGCGGAGAAATTAGTTTGTGCATTTACAATATTCATTGATTTTTGCCATTGAAAAACATCATGTTATTCATATACCAGAAATGTTTGAAGCTACTGACTGAATGAAAGGAGCTGGCATCTCACTCTCTTTGAATCTTCTTTATCATGCAAAGAGGAGCAGGAAAAAGCAAAAAATTTCAGAATTGCACCTTGCAATGCGGAGAAATTACTGTTTGTGCATTTACAATATTCATTGATTTTTGCCATTGAAAAACATCATGTTATTCATATACCAGAAATGTTTGAAGCTACTGACTGAATGAAAGGAGCTGGCATCTCACTCTCTTTGAATCTTCTTTATCATGCTAAGAGGAGCAGGAAAAAGCAAAAAATTTCAGAATTGCACCTTTCAATGCGGAGAAATTACTGTTTGTGCATTTACAATATTCATTGATTTTTGCCATTGAAAAATATCATGTTATTCATCTACCAGAAATGTTTGAAGCTACTGACTGAATGAAAGGAGCTGGCATCTCACTCTCTTTGAATCTTCTTTATCATGCTAAGAGGAGCAGGAAAAAGCAAAAAATTTCAGAATTGCACCTTGCAATGCGGAGAAATTACTGTTTGTGCATTTACAATATTCATTGATTTTTGCCATTGAAAAACGTCCAGAAATGATTGAAGCTACTGACTGAATGAAAGGAGCTGGCATCTCACTCTCTTTGAATCTTGTTTATCATGCTAAGAGGAGCAGGAAAAAGCAAAAAATTTCAGAATTGCATCTTGCAATGCGGAGAAATTACTGTTTGTGCATTTACAATATTCATTGATTTTTGCCATTGAAAAACGTCCAGAAATGATTGAAGCTACTTACTGAATGAAAGGAGCTGGCATCTCACTCTCTTTGAATCTTCTTTATCATGCTAAGAGGAGCAGGAAAAAGCAAAAAATTTCAGAATTGCACCTTGCAATGCGGAGAAATTACTGTTTGTGCATTTACAATATTCATTGATTTTTGCCATTGAAAAACATCATGTTATTCATATACCAGAAATGTTTGAAGCTACTGACTGAATGAAAGGAGCTGGCACCTCACTCTCTTTGAATCTTCTTTATCATGCTAAGAGGAGCAGGAAAAAGCAAAAAATTTCAGAATTGCACCTTGCAATGCGGAGAAATTACTGTTTGTGCATTTACAATATTCATTGATTTTTGCCATTGAAAAACGTCCAGAAATGATTGAAGCTACTGACTGAATGAAAGGAGCTGGCATCTCACTCTCTTTGAATCTTCTTTATCATGCTAAGAGGAGCAGGAAAAAGCAAAAAATTTCAGAATTGCACCTTGCAATGCGGAGAAATTACTGTTTGTGCATTTACAATATTCAGTGATTTTTGCCATTGAAAAACATCATGTTATTCATATACCAGAAATGTTTGAAGCTACTGACTGAATGAAAGGAGCTGGCATCTCACTCTCTTTGAATCTTCTTTATCATGCTAAGAGGAGCAGGAAAAAGCAAAAAATTTCAGAATTGCACCTTGCAATGCGGAGAAATTACTGTTTGTGCATTTACAATATTCATTGATTTTTGCCATTGAAAAACGTCCAGAAATGATTGAAGCTACTGACTGAATGAAAGGAGCTGGCATCTCACTCTCTTTGAATCTTGTTTATCATGCTAAGAGGAGCAGGAAAAAGCAAAAAATTTCAGAATTGCACCTTGCAATGCGGAGAAATTACTGTTTGTGCATTTACAATATTCATTGATTTTTGCCATTGAAAAACGTCCAGAAATGATTGAAGCTACTGACTGAATGAAAGGAGCTGGCATCTCACTCTCCTTGAATCTTCTTTATCATGCTTAGAGGAGCAGGAAAAAGCAAAAAATTTCAGAATTGCACCTTGCAATGCGGAGAAATTACTGTTTGTGCATTTACAATATTCATTGATTTTTGCCATTGAAAAACATCATGTTATTCATATACCAGAAATGATTGAAGCTACTGACTGAATGAAAGGAGCTGGCATCTCACTCTCTTTGAATCTTCTTTATCATGCTAAGAGGAGCAGGAAAAAGCAAAAAATTTCAGAATTGCACCTTGCAATGCGGAGAAATTACTGTTTGTGCATTTACAATATTCAATGATTTTTGCCATTGAAAAACGTCCAGAAATGATTGAAGCTACTGACTGAATGAAAGGAGCTGGCATCTCACTCTCTTTGAATCTTCTTTATCATGCTAAGAGGAGCAGGAAAAAGCAAAAAATTTCAGAATTGCACCTTGCAATGCGGAGAAATTACTGTTTGTGCATTTACAATATTCATTGATTTTTGCCATTGAAAAACATGTTATTCATATACCAGAAATGTTTGAAGCTACTGACTGAATGAAAGGAGCTGGCATCTCACTCTCTTTGAATCTTCTTTATCATGCTAAGAGGAGCAGGAAAAAGCAAAAAATTTCAGAATTGCACCTTGCAATGCGGAGAAATTACTGTTTGTGCATTTACAATATTCATTGATTTTTGCCATTGAAAAACGTCCAGAAATGATTGAAGCTACTGACTGAATGAAAGGAGCTGGCATCTCATTCTCTTTGAATCTTGTTTATCATGCTAAGAGGAGCAGGAAAAAGCAAAAAATTTCAGAATTGCACCTTGCAATGCGGAGAAATTACTGTTTGTGCATTTACAATATTCATTGATTTTTGCCATTGAAAAACGTCCAGAAATGATTGAAGCTACTGACTGAATGAAAGGAGCTGGCATCTCACTCTCTTTGAATCTTCTTTATCATGCTTAGAGGAGCAGGAAAAAGCAAAAAATTTCAGAATTGCACCTTGCAATGCGGAGAAATTACTGTTTGTGCATTTACAATATTCATTGATTTTTGCCATTGAAAAACATCATGTTATTCATATACCAGAAATGTTTGAAGCTACTGACTGAATGAAAGGAGCTGGCATCTCACTCTCTTTGAATCTTCTTTATCATGCTAAGAGGAGCAGGAAAAAGCAAAAAATTTCAGAATTGCACCTTGCAATGCGGAGAAATTACTGTTTGTTCATTTACAATATTCATTGATTTTTGCCATTGAAAAACGTCCAGAAATGATTGAAGCTACTGACTGAATGAAAGGAGCTGGCATTTCACTCTCTTTGAATCTTCTTTATCATGCTAAGAGGAGCAGGAAAAAGCAAAAAATTTCAGAATTGCACCTTGCAATGCGGAGAAATTACTGTTTGTGCATTTACAATATTCATTGATTTTTGCCATTGAAAAACGTCCAGAAATGATTGAAGCTACTGACTGAATGAAAGGAGCTGGCATCTCACTCTCTTTGAATCTTCTTTATCATGCTAAGAGGAGCAGGAAAAAGCAAAAAATTTCAGAATTGCACCTTGCAATGCGGAGAAATTACTGTTTGTGCATTTACAATATTCATTGATTTTTGCCATTGAAAAACGTCCAGAAATGATTGAAGCTACTGACTGAATGAAAGGAGCTGGCATCTCACTCTCTTTGAATCTTGTTTATCTTGCTAAGAGGAGCAGGAAAAAGCAAAAAATTTCAGAATTGCACCTTGCAATGCGGAGAAATTACTGTTTGTGCATTTACAATATTCATTGATTTTTGCCATTGAAAAACATCCAGAAATGATTGAAGCTACTGACTGAATGAAAGGAGCTGGCATCTCACTCTCTTTGAATCTTCTTTATCATGCTAAGAGGAGCAGGAAAAAGCAAAAAATTTCAGAATTGCACCTTGCAATGCGGAGAAATTACTGTTTGTGCATTTACAATATTCATTGATTTTTGCCATTGAAAAACATCATGTTATTCATATACCAGAAATGTTTGAAGCTACTGACTGAATGAAAGGAGCTGGCATCTCACTCTCTTTGAATCTTCTTTATCATGCTAAGAGGAGCAGAAAAAAGCAAAAAATTTCAGAATTGCACCTTGCAATGCGGAGAAATTACTGTTTGTGCATTTACAATATTCATTGATTTTTGCCATTGAAAAACGTCCAGAAATGATTGAAGCTACTGACTGAATGAAACGAGCTGGCATCTCACTCTCTTTGAATCTTGTTTATCATGCTAAGAGGAGCAGGAAAAAGCAAAAAATTTCAGAATTGCACCTTGCAATGCGGAGAAATTACTGTTTGTGCATTTACAATATTCATTGATTTTTGCCATTGAAAAACGTCCAGAAATGATTGAAGCTACTGACTGAATGAAAGGAGCTGGCATCTCACTCTCTTTGAATCTTCTTTATCATGCTTAGAGGAGCAGGAAAAAGCAAAAAATTTCAGAATTGCACCTTGCAATGCGGAGAAATTACTGTTTGTGCATTTACAATGTTCATTGATTTTTGCCATTGAAAAACATCATGTTATTCATATACCAGAAATGATTGAAGCTACTGACTGAATGAAAGGAGCTGGCATCTCACTCTCTTTGAATCTTCTTTATCATGCTAAGAGGAGCAGGAAAAAGCAAAAAATTTCAGAATTGCACCTTGCAATGCGGAGAAATTACTGTTTGTGCATTTACAATATTCAATGATTTTTGCCATTGAAAAACGTCCAGAAATGATTGAAGCTACTGACTGAATGAAAGGAGCTGGCATCTCACTCTCTTTGAATCTTCTTTATCATGCTAAGAGGAGCAGGAAAAAGCAAAAAATTTCAGAATTGCACCTTGCAATGCGGAGAAATTACTGTTTGTGCATTTACAATATTCAGTGATTTTTGCCATTGAAAAACATCATGTTATTCATATACCAGAAATGTTTGAAGCTACTGACTGAATGAAAGGAGCTGGCATCTCACTCTCTTTGAATCTTCTTTATCATGCTAAGAGGAGCAGGAAAAAGCAAAAAATTTCAGAATTGCACCTTGCAATGCGGAGAAATTACTGTTTGTGCATTTACAATATTCATTGATTTTTGCCATTGAAAAACGTCCAGAAATGATTGAAGCTACTGACTGAATGAAAGGAGCTGGCATCTCACTCTCTTTGAATCTTGTTTATCATGCTAAGAGGAGCAGGAAAAAGCAAAAAATTTCAGAATTGCACCTTGCAATGCGGAGAAATTACTGTTTGTGCATTTACAATATTCATTGATTTTTGCCATTGAAAAACGTCCAGAAATGATTGAAGCTGCTGACTGAATGAAAGGAGCTGGCATCTCACTCTCCTTGAATCTTCTTTATCATGCTTAGAGGAGCAGGAAAAAGCAAAAAATTTCAGAATTGCACCTTGCAATGCGGAGAAATTACTGTTTGTGCATTTACAATATTCATTGATTTTTGCCATTGAAAAACATCATGTTATTCATATACCAGAAATGATTGAAGCTACTGACTGAATGAAAGGAGCTGGCATCTCACTCTCTTTGAATCTTCTTTAACATGCTAAGAGGAGCAGGAAAAAGCAAAAAATTTCAGAATTGCACCTTGCAATGCGGAGAAATTACTGTTTGTGCATTTACAATATTCAATGATTTTTGCCATTGAAAAACGTCCAGAAATGATTGAAGCTACTGACTGAATGAAAGGAGCTGGCATCTCACTCTGTTTGAATCTTGTTTATCATGCTAAGAGGAGCAGGAAAAAGCAAAAAATTTCAGAATTGCACCTTGCAATGCGGAGAAATTACTGTTTGTGCATTTACAATATTCATTGATTTTTGCCATTGAAAAACATCATGTTATTCATCTACCAGAAATGTTTGAAGCTACTGACTGAATGAAAGGAGCTGGCATCTCACTCTCTTTGAATCTTCTTTATCATGCTAAGAGGAGCAGGAAAAAGCAAAAAATTTCAGAATTGCACCTTGCAATGCGGAGAAATTACTGTTTGTGCATTTACAATATTCATTGATTTTTGCCATTGAAAAACGTCCAGAAATGATTGAAGCTACTGACTGAATGAAAGGAGCTGGCATCTCACTCTCTTTGAATCTTGTTTATCATGCTAAGAGGAGCAGGAAAAAGCAAAAAATTTCAGAATTGCACCTTGCAATGCGGAGAAATTACTGTTTGTGCATTTACAATATTCATTGATTTTTGCCATTGAAAAACGTCCAGAAATGATTGAAGCTACTTACTGAATGAAAGGATCTGGCATCTCACTCTCTTTGAATCTTCTTTATCATGCTAAGAGGAGCAGGAAAAAGCAAAAAATTTCAGAATTGCACCTTGCAATGCGGAGAAATTACTGTTTGTGCATTTACAATATTCATTGATTTTTGCCATTGAAAAACATCATGTTATTCATATACCAGAAATGTTTGAAGCTACTGACTGAATGAAAGGAGCTGGCATCTCACTCTCTTTGAATCTTCTTTATCATGCTAAGAGGAGCAGGAAAAAGCAAAAAATTTCAGAATTGCACCTTGCAATGCGGAGAAATTACTGTTTGTGCATTTACAATATTCATTGATTTTTGCCATTGAAAAACGTCCAGAAATGATTGAAGCTACTGACTGAATGAAAGGAGCTGGCATCTCACTCTCTTTGAATCTTCTTTATCATGCTAAGAGGAGCAGGAAAAAGCAAAAAATTTCAGAATTGCACCTTGCAATGCGGAGAAATTACTGTTTGTGCATTTACAATATTCAGTGATTTTTGCCATTGAAAAACATCATGTTATTCATATACCAGAAATGTTTGAAGCTACTGACTGAATGAAAGGAGCTGGCATCTCACTCTCTTTGAATCTTCTTTATCATGCTAAGAGGAGCAGGAAAAAGCAAAAAATTTCAGAATTGCACCTTGCAATGCGGAGAAATTACTGTTTGTGCATTTACAATATTCATTGATTTTTGCCATTGAAAAATGTCCAGAAATGATTGAAGCTACTGACTGAATGAAAGGAGCTGGCATCTCACTCTCTTTGAATCTTGTTTATCATGCTAAGAGGAGCAGGAAAAAGCAAAAAATTTCAGAATTGCACCTTGCAATGCGGAGAAATTACTGTTTGTGCATTTACAATATTCATTGATTTTTGCCATTGAAAAACGTCCAGAAATGATTGAAGCTACTGACTGAATGAAAGGAGCTGGCATCTCACTCTCCTTGAATCTTCTTTATCATGCTTAGAGGAGCAGGAAAAAGCAAAAAATTTCAGAATTGCACCTTGCAATGCGGAGAAATTACTGTTTGTGCATTTACAATATTCATTGATTTTTGCCATTGAAAAACATCATGTTATTCATATACCAGAAATGATTGAAGCTACTGACTGAATGAAAGGAGCTGGCATCTCACTCTCTTTGAATCTTCTTTATCATGCTAAGAGGAGCAGGAAAAAGCAAAAAATTTCAGAATTGCACCTTGCAATGCGGAGAAATTACTGTTTGTGCATTTACAATATTCAATGATTTTTGCCATTGAAAAACGTCCAGAAATGATTGAAGCTACTGACTGAATGAAAGGAGCTGGCATCTCACTCTCTTTGAATCTTCTTTATCATGCTAAGAGGAGCAGGAAAAAGCAAAAAATTTCAGAATTGCACCTTGCAATGCGGAGAAATTACTGTTTGTGCATTTACAATATTCATTGATTTTTGCCATTGAAAAACATGTTATTCATATACCAGAAATGTTTGAAGCTACTGACTGAATGAAAGGAGCTGGCATCTCACTCTCTTTGAATCTTCTTTATCATGCTAAGAGGAGCAGGAAAAAGCAAAAAATTTCAGAATTGCACCTTGCAATGCGGAGAAATTACTGTTTGTGCATTTACAATATTCATTGATTTTTGCCATTGAAAAACGTCCAGAAATGATTGAAGCTACTGACTGAATGAAAGGAGCTGGCATCTCATTCTCTTTGAATCTTGTTTATCATGCTAAGAGGAGCAGGAAAAAGCAAAAAATTTCAGAATTGCACCTTGCAATGCGGAGAAATTACTGTTTGTGCATTTACAATATTCATTGATTTTTGCCATTGAAAAACGTCCAGAAATGATTGAAGCTACTGACTGAATGAAAGGAGCTGGCATCTCACTCTCTTTGAATCTTCTTTATCATGCTTAGAGGAGCAGGAAAAAGCAAAAAATTTCAGAATTGCACCTTGCAATGCGGAGAAATTACTGTTTGTGCATTTACAATATTCATTGATTTTTGCCATTGAAAAACATCATGTTATTCATATACCAGAAATGTTTGAAGCTACTGACTGAATGAAAGGAGCTGGCATCTCACTCTCTTTGAATCTTCTTTATCATGCTAAGAGGAGCAGGAAAAAGCAAAAAATTTCAGAATTGCACCTTGCAATGCGGAGAAATTACTGTTTGTTCATTTACAATATTCATTGATTTTTGCCATTGAAAAACGTCCAGAAATGATTGAAGCTACTGACTGAATGAAAGGAGCTGGCATTTAACTCTCTTTGAATCTTCTTTATCATGCTAAGAGGAGCAGGAAAAAGCAAAAAATTTCAGAATTGCACCTTGCAATGCAGAGAAATTACTGTTTGTGCATTTACAATATTCATTGATTTTTGCCATTGAAAAACGTCCAGAAATGATTGAAGCTACTGACTGAATGAAAGGAGCTGGCATCTCACTCTCTTTGAATCTTCTTTATCATGCTAAGAGGAGCAGGAAAAAGCAAAAAATTTCAGAATTGCACCTTGCAATGCGGAGAAATTACTGTTTGTGCATTTACAATATTCATTGATTTTTGCCATTGAAAAACGTCCAGAAATGATTGAAGCTACTGACTGAATGAAAGGAGCTGGCATCTCACTCTCTTTGAATCTTGTTTATCTTGCTAAGAGGAGCAGGAAAAAGCAAAAAATTTCAGAATTGCACCTTGCAATGCGGAGAAATTACTGTTTGTGCATTTACAATATTCATTGATTTTTGCCATTGAAAAACGTCCAGAAATGATTGAAGCTACTGACTGAATGAAAGGAGCTGGCATCTCACTCTCTTTGAATCTTCTTTATCATGCTAAGAGGAGCAGGAAAAAGCAAAAAATTTCAGAATTGCACCTTGCAATGCGGAGAAATTACTGTTTGTGCATTTACAATATTCATTGATTTTTGCCATTGAAAAACATCATGTTATTCATATACCAGAAATGTTTGAAGCTACTGACTGAATGAAAGGAGCTGGCATCTCACTCTCTTTGAATCTTCTTTATCATGCTAAGAGGAGCAGAAAAAAGCAAAAAATTTCAGAATTGCACCTTGCAATGCGGAGAAATTACTGTTTGTGCATTTACAATATTCATTGATTTTTGCCATTGAAAAACGTCCAGAAATGATTGAAGCTACTGACTGAATGAAACGAGCTGGCATCTCACTCTCTTTGAATCTTGTTTATCATGCTAAGAGGAGCAGGAAAAAGCAAAAAATTTCAGAATTGCACCTTGCAATGCGGAGAAATTACTGTTTGTGCATTTACAATATTCATTGATTTTTGCCATTGAAAAACGTCCAGAAATGATTGAAGCTACTGACTGAATGAAAGGAGCTGGCATCTCACTCTCCTTGAATCTTCTTTATCATGCTTAGAGGAGCAGGAAAAAGCAAAAAATTTCAGAATTGCACCTTGCAATGCGGAGAAATTACTGTTTGTGCATTTACAATATTCATTGATTTTTGCCATTGAAAAACATCATGTTATTCATATACCAGAAATGATTGAAGCTACTGACTGAATGAAAGGAGCTGGCATCTCACTCTCTTTGAATCTTCTTTATCATGCTAAGAGGAGCAGGAAAAAGCAAAAAATTTCAGAATTGCACCTTGCAATGCGGAGAAATTACTGTTTGTGCATTTACAATATTCAATGATTTTTGCCATTGAAAAACGTCCAGAAATGATTGAAGCTACTGACTGAATGAAAGGAGCTGGCATCTCACTCTGTTTGAATCTTGTTTATCATGCTAAGAGGAGCAGGAAAAAGCAAAAAATTTCAGAATTGCACCTTGCAATGCGGAGAAATTACTGTTTGTGCATTTACAATATTCATTGATTTTTGCCATTGAAAAACATCATGTTATTCATATACCAGAAATGTTTGAAGCTACTGACTGAATGAAAGGAGCTGGCATCTCACTCTCTTTGAATCTTCTTTATCATGCTAAGAGGAGCAGGAAAAAGCAAAAAATTTCAGAATTGCACCTTGCAATGCGGAGAAATTACTGTTTGTGCATTTACAATATTCATTGATTTTTGCCATTGAAAAACATCATGTTATTCATATACCAGAAATGTTTGAAGCTACTGACTGAATGAAAGGAGCTGGCATCTCACTCTCTTTGAATCTTCTTTATCATGCTAAGAGGAGCAGGAAAAAGCAAAAAATTTCAGA
The DNA here is from genome assembly GCF_046119375.1 of Phyllobates terribilis. Classification (NCBI taxonomy): domain Eukaryota; kingdom Metazoa; phylum Chordata; class Amphibia; order Anura; family Dendrobatidae; genus Phyllobates; species Phyllobates terribilis. The sequence goes on from NW_027363274.1 coordinate 636,988, forward strand.
ATTGCACCTTGCAATGCGGAGAAATTACTGTTTGTGCATTTACAATATTCATTGATTTTTGCCATTGAAAAACATCATGTTATTCATATACCAGAAATGTTTGAAGCTACTGACTGAATGAAAGGAGCTGGCATCTCACTCTCTTTGAATCTTCTTTATCATGCTAAGAGGAGCAGGAAAAAGCAAAAAATTTCAGAATTGCACCTTGCAATGCGGAGAAATTACTGTTTGTGCATTTACAATATTCATTGATTTTTGCCATTGAAAAACATCATGTTATTCATATACCAGAAATGTTTGAAGCTACTGACTGAATGAAAGGAGCTGGCATCTCACTCTCTTTGAATCTTCTTTATCATGCTAAGAGGAGCAGGAAAAAGCAAAAAATTTCAGAATTGCACCTTGCAATGCGGAGAAATTACTGTTTGTGCATTTACAATATTCATTGATTTTTGCCATTGAAAAACATCATGTTATTCATATACCAGAAATGTTTGAAGCTACTGACTGAATGAAAGGAGCTGGCATCTCACTCTCTTTGAATCTTCTTTATCATGCTAAGATTAGCAGAAAAAAGCAAAAAATTTCAGAATTGCACCTTGCAATGCGGAGAAATTACTGTTTGTGCATTTACAATATTCATTGATTTTTGCCATTGAAAAACGTCCAGAAATGATTGAAGCTACTGACTGAATGAAAGGAGCTGGCATCTCACTCTGTTTGAATCTTGTTTATCATGCTAAGAGGAGCAGGAAAAAGCAAAAAATTTCAGAATTGCACCTTGCAATGCGGAGAAATTACTGTTTGTGCATTTACAATATTCATTGATTTTTGCCATTGAAAAACGTCCAGAAATGATTGAAGCTACTGACTGAATGAAAGGAGCTGGCATCTCACTCTCTTTGAATCTTCTTTATCATGCTAAGAGGAGCAGGAAAAAGCAAAAAATTTCAGAATTGCACCTTTCAATGCGGAGAAATTACTGTTTGTGCATTTACAATATTCATTGATTTTTGCCATTGAAAAATATCATGTTATTCATATACCAGAAATGTTTGAAGCTACTGACTGAATGAAAGGAGCTGGCATCTCACTCTCTTTGAATCTTCTTTATCATGCTAAGAGGAGCAGGAAAAAGCAAAAAATTTCAGAATTGCACCTTGCAATGCGGAGAAATTACTGTTTGTTCATTTACAATATTCATTGATTTTTGCCATTGAAAAACGTCCAGAAATGATTGAAGCTACTGACTGAATGAAAGGAGCTGGCATCTCACTCTCTTTGAATCTTGTTTATCATGCTAAGAGGAGCAGGAAAAAGCAAAAAATTTCAGAATTGCACCTTGCAATGCGGAGAAATTACTGTTTGTGCATTTACAATATTCATTGATTTTTGCCATTGAAAAACGTCCAGAAATGATTGAAGCTACTTACTGAATGAAAGGAGCTGGCATCTCACTCTCTTTGAATCTTCTTTATCATGCTAAGAGGAGCAGGAAAAAGCAAAAAATTTCAGAATTGCACCTTGCAATGCGGAGAAATTACTGTTTGTGCATTTACAATATTCATTGATTTTTGCCATTGAAAAACATCATGTTATTCATATACCTGAAATGTTTGAAGCTACTGACTGAATGAAAGGAGCTGGCATCTCACTCTCTTTGAATCTTCTTTATCATGCTAAGAGGAGCAGGAAAAAGCAAAAAATTTCAGAATTGCACCTTGCAATGCGGAGAAATTACTGTTTGTGCATTTACAATATTCATTGATTTTTGCCATTGAAAAACGTCCAGAAATGATTGAAGCTACTGACTGAATGAAAGGAGCTGGCATCTCACTCTCTTTGAATCTTCTTTATCATGCTAAGAGGAGCAGGAAAAAGCAAAAAATTTCAGAATTGCACCTTGCAATGCGGAGAAATTACTGTTTGTGCATTTACAATATTCATTGATTTTTGCCATTGAAAAACGTCCAGAAATGATTGAAGCTACTGACTGAATGAAAGGAGCTGGCATCTCACTCTCTTTGAATCTTGTTTATCTTGCTAAGAGGAGCAGGAAAAAGCAAAAAATTTCAGAATTGCACCTTGCAATGCGGAGAAATTACTGTTTGTGCATTTACAATATTCTTTGATTTTTGCCATTGAAAAACGTCCAGAAATGATTGAAGCTACTGACTGAATGAAAGGAGCTGGCATCTCACTCTCTTTGAATCTTCTTTATCATGCTAAGAGGAGCAAGAAAAAGCAAAAAATTTCAGAATTGCACCTTGCAATGCGGAGAAATTACTGTTTGTGCATTTACAATATTCATTGATTTTTGCCATTGAAAAACATCATGTTATTCATATACCAGAAATGTTTGAAGCTACTGACTGAATGAAAGGAGCTGGCATCTCACTCTCTTTGAATCTTCTTTATCATGCTAAGAGGAGCAGAAAAAAGCAAAAAATTTCAGAATTGCACCTTGCAATGCGGAGAAATTACTGTTTGTGCATTTACAATATTCATTGATTTTTGCCATTGAAAAACGTCCAGAAATGATTGAAGCTACTGACTGAATGAAACGAGCTGGCATCTCACTCTCTTTGAATCTTGTTTATCATGCTAAGAGGAGCAGGAAAAAGCAAAAAATTTCAGAATTGCACCTTGCAATGCGGAGAAATTACTGTTTGTGCATTTACAATATTCATTGATTTTTGCCATTGAAAAACGTCCAGAAATGATTGAAGCTACTGACTGAATGAAAGGAGCTGGCATCTCACTCTCTTTGAATCTTCTTTATCATGCTTAGAGGAGCAGGAAAAAGCAAAAAATTTCAGAATTGCACCTTGCAATGCGGAGAAATTACTGTTTGTGCATTTACAATGTTCATTGATTTTTGCCATTGAAAAACATCATGTTATTCATATACCAGAAATGATTGAAGCTACTGACTGAATGAAAGGAGCTGGCATCTCACTCTCTTTGAATCTTCTTTATCATGCTAAGAGGAGCAGGAAAAAGCAAAAAATTTCAGAATTGCACCTTGCAATGCGGAGAAATTACTGTTTGTGCATTTACAATATTCATTGATTTTTGCCATTGAAAAACATCATGTTATTTATATACCAGAAATGTTTGAAGCTACTGACTGAATGAAAGGAGCTGGCATCTCACTCTCTTTGAATCTTCTTTATCATGCTAAGAGGAGCAGAAAAAAGCAAAAAATTTCAGAATTGCACCTTGCAATGCGGAGAAATTACTGTTTGTGCATTTACAATATTCATTGATTTTTGCCATTGAAAAACGTCCAGAAATGATTGAAGCTACTGACTGAATGAAAGGAGCTGGCATCTCACTCACTTTGAATCTTCTTTATCATGCTAAGAGGAGCCGGAAAAAGCAAAAAATTTCAGAATTGCACCTTTCAATGCGGAGAAATTACTGTTTGTGCATTTACAATATTCATTGATTTTTGCCATTGAAAAATATCATGTTATTCATATACCAGAAATGTTTGAAGCTACTGACTGAATGAAAGGAGCTGGCATCTCACTCTCTTTGAATCTTCTTTATCATGCTAAGAGGAGCAGGAAAAAGCAAAAAATTTCAGAATTGCACCTTGCAATGCGGAGAAATTACTGTTTGTGCATTTACAATATTCATTGATTTTTGCCATTGAAAAACGTCCAGAAATGATTGAAGCTACTGACTGAATGAAAGGAGCTGGCATCTCACTCTCTTTGAATCTTGTTTATCATGCTAAGAGGAGCAGGAAAAAGCAAAAAATTTCAGAATTGCACCTTGCAATGCGGAGAAATTACTGTTTGTGCATTTACAATATTCATTGATTTTTGCCATTGAAAAACGTCCAGAAATGATTGAAGCTACTTACTGAATGAAAGGAGCTGGCATCTCACTCTCTTTGAATCTTCTTTATCATGCTAAGAGGAGCAGGAAAAAGCAAAAAATTTCAGAATTGCACCTTGCAATGCGGAGAAATTACTGTTTGTGCATTTACAATATTCAGTGATTTTTGCCATTGAAAAACATCATGTTATTCATATACCAGAAATGTTTGAAGCTACTGACTGAATGAAAGGAGCTGGCATCTCACTCTCTTTGAATCTTCTTTATCATGCTAAGAGGAGCAGGAAAAAGCAAAAAATTTCAGAATTGCACCTTGCAATGCGGAGAAATTACTGTTTGTGCATTTACAATATTCATTGATTTTTGCCATTGAAAAACGTCCAGAAATGATTGAAGCTACTGACTGAATGAAAGGAGCTGGCATCTCACTCTCTTTGAATCTTCTTTATCATGCTAAGAGGAGCAGGAAAAAGCAAAAAATTTCAGAATTGCACCTTGCAATGCGGAGAAATTACTGTTTGTGCATTTACAATATTCATTGATTTTTGCCATTGAAAAACATCCAGAAATGATTGAAGCTACTGACTGAATGAAAGGAGCTGGCATCTCATTCTCTTTGAATCTTGTTTATCATGCTAAGAGGAGCAGGAAAAAGCAAAAAATTTCAGAATTGCACCTTGCAATGCGGAGAAATTACTGTTTGTGCATTTACAATATTCATTGATTTTTGCCATTGAAAAATGTCCAGAAATGATTGAAGCTACTGACTGAATGAAAGGAGCTGGCATCTCACTCTCTTTGAATCTTCTTTATCATGCTTAGAGGAGCAGGAAAAAGCAAAAAATTTCAGAATTGCACCTTGCAATGCCGAGAAATTACTGTTTGTGCATTTACAATATTCATTGATTTTTGCCATTGAAAAACATCATGTTATTCATATACCAGAAATGTTTGAAGCTACTGACTGAATGAAAGGAGCTGGCATCTCACTCTCTTTGAATCTTCTTTATCATGCTAAGAGGAGCAGGAAAAAGCAAAAAATTTCAGAATTGCACCTTGCAATGCGGAGAAATTACTGTTTGTGCATTTACAATATTCATTGATTTTTGCCATTGAAAAACGTCCAGAAATGATTGAAGCTACTGACTGAATGAAAGGAGCTGGCATCTCACTCTCTTTGAATCTTGTTTATCATGCTAAGAGGAGCAGGAAAAAGCAAAAAATTTCAGAATTGCACCTTGCAATGCGGAGAAATTACTGTTTGTGCATTTACAATATTCATTGATTTTTGCCATTGAAAAACGTCCAGAAATGATTGAAGCTACTGACTGAATGAAAGGAGCTGGCATCTCACTCTCCTTGAATCTTCTTTATCATGCTTAGAGGAGCAGGAAAAAGCAAAAAATTTCAGAATTGCACCTTGCAATGCGGAGAAATTACTGTTTGTGCATTTACAATATTCATTGATTTTTGCCATTGAAAAACATCATGTTATTCATATACCAGAAATGATTGAAGCTACTGACTGAATGAAAGGAGCTGGCATCTCACTCTCTTTGAATCTTCTTTATCATGCTAAGAGGAGCAGGAAAAAGCAAAAAATTTCAGAATTGCACCTTGCAATGCGGAGAAATTACTGTTTGTGCATTTACAATATTCATTGATTTTTGCCATTGAAAAACATCATGTTATTCATATACCAGAAATGTTTGAAGCTACTGACTGAATGAAAGGAGCTGGCATCTCACTCTCTTTGAATCTTCTTTATCATGCTAAGAGGAGCAGAAAAAAGCAAAAAATTTCAGAATTGCACCTTGCAATGCGGAGAAATTACTGTTTGTGCATTTACAATATTTATTGATTTTTGCCATTGAAAAACGTCCAGAAATGATTGAAGCTACTGACTGAATGAAACGAGCTGGCATCTCACTCTCTTTGAATCTTGTTTATCATGCTAAGAGGAGCAGGAAAAAGCAAAAAATTTCAGAATTGCACCTTGCAATGCGGAGAAATTACTGTTTGTGCATTTACAATATTCATTGATTTTTGCCATTGAAAAACGTCCAGAAATGATTGAAGCTACTGACTGAATGAAAGGAGCTGGCATCTCACTCTCTTTGAATCTTCTTTATCATGCTTAGAGGAGCAGGAAAAAGCAAAAAATTTCAGAATTGCACCTTGCAATGCGGAGAAATTACTGTTTGTGCATTTACAATGTTCATTGATTTTTGCCATTGAAAAACATCATGTTATTCATATACCAGAAATGATTGAAGCTACTGACTGAATGAAAGGAGCTGGCATCTCACTCTCTTTGAATCTTCTTTATCATGCTAAGAGGAGCAGGAAAAAGCAAAAAATTTCAGAATTGCACCTTGCAATGCGGAGAAATTACTGTTTGTGCATTTACAATATTCAATGATTTTTGCCATTGAAAAACGTCCAGAAATGATTGAAGCTACTGACTGAATGAAAGGAGCTGGCATCTCACTCTCTTTGAATCTTCTTTATCATGCTAAGAGGAGCAGGAAAAAGCAAAAAATTTCAGAATTGCACCTTGCAATGCGGAGAAATTACTGTTTGTGCATTTACAATATTCATTGATTTTTGCCATTGAAAAACATCATGTTATTTATATACCAGAAATGTTTGAAGCTACTGACTGAATGAAAGGAGCTGGCATCTCACTCTCTTTGAATCTTCTTTATCATGCTAAGAGGAGCAGAAAAAAGCAAAAAATTTCAGAATTGCACCTTGCAATGCGGAGAAATTACTGTTTGTGCATTTACAATATTCATTGATTTTTGCCATTGAAAAACGTCCAGAAATGATTGAAGCTACTGACTGAATGAAAGGAGCTGGCATCTCACTCACTTTGAATCTTCTTAATCATGCTAAGAGGAGCAGGAAAAAGCAAAAAATTTCAGAATTGCACCTTTCAATGCGGAGAAATTACTGTTTGTGCATTTACAATATTCATTGATTTTTGCCATTGAAAAATATCATGTTATTCATATACCAGAAATGTTTGAAGCTACTGACTGAATGAAAGGAGCTGGCATCTCACTCTTTGAATCTTCTTTATCATGCTAAGAGGAGCAGGAAAAAGCAAAAAATTTCAGAATTGCACCTTGCAATGCGGAGAAATTACTGTTTGTGCATTTACAATATTCATTGATTTTTGCCATTGAAAAACGTCCAGAAATGATTGAAGCTACTGACTGAATGAAAGGAGCTGGCATCTCACTCTCTTTGAGTCTTGTTTATCATGCTAAGAGGAGCAGGAAAAAGCAAAAAATTTCAGAATTGCACCTTGCAATGCGGAGAAATTACTGTTTGTGCATTTACAATATTCATTGATTTTTGCCATTGAAAAACATCATGTTATTCATATACCAGAAATGTTTGAAGCTACTGACTGAATGAAAGGAGCTGGCATCTCACTCTCTTTGAATCTTCTTTATCATGCTAAGAGGAGCAGAAAAAAGCAAAAAATTTCAGAATTGCACCTTGCAATGCGGAGAAATTACTGTTTGTGCATTTACAATATTCATTGATTTTTGCCATTGAAAAACGTCCAGAAATGATTGAAGCTACTGACTGAATGAAAGGAGCTGGCATCTCACCCTCTTTGAATCTTGTTTATCATGCTAAGAGGAGCAGGAAAAAGCAAAAAATTTCAGAATTGCACCTTGCAATGCGGAGAAATTACTGTTTGTGCATTTACAATATTCAGTGATTTTTGCCATTGAAAAACATCATGTTATTCATATACCAGAAATGTTTGAAGCTACTGACTGAATGAAAGGAGCTGGCATCTCACTCTCTTTGAATCTTCTTTATCATGCTAAGAGGAGCAGGAAAAAGCAAAAAATTTCAGAATTGCACCTTGCAATGCGGAGAAATTACTGTTTGTGCATTTACAATATTCATTGATTTTTGCCATTGAAAAACGTCCAGAAATGATTGAAGCTACTGACTGAATGAAAGGAGCTGGCATCTCACTCTCTTTGAATCTTGTTTATCATGCTAAGAGGAGCAGGAAAAAGCAAAAAATTTCAGAATTGCACCTTGCAATGCGGAGAAATTACTGTTTGTGCATTTACAATATTCATTGATTTTTGCCATTGAAAAACGTCCAGAAATGATTGAAGCTACTGACTGAATGAAAGGAGCTGGCATCTCACTCTCCTTGAATCTTCTTTATCATGCTTAGAGGAGCAGGAAAAAGCAAAAAATTTCAGAATTGCACCTTGCAATGCGGAGAAATTACTGTTTGTGCATTTACAATATTCATTGATTTTTGCCATTGAAAAACATCATGTTATTCATATACCAGAAATGATTGAAGCTACTGACTGAATGAAAGGAGCTGGCATCTCACTCTCTTTGAATCTTCTTTATCATGCTAAGAGGAGCAGGAAAAAGCAAAAAATTTCAGAATTGCACCTTGCAATGCGGAGAAATTACTGTTTGTGCATTTACAATATTCAATGATTTTTGTCATTGAAAAACGTCCAGAAATGATTGAAGCTACTGACTGAATGAAAGGAGCTGGCATCTCACTCTCTTTGAATCTTCTTTATCATGCTAAGAGGAGCAGGAAAAAGCAAAAAATTTCAGAATTGCACCTTGCAATGCGGAGAAATTACTGTTTGTGCATTTACAATATTCATTGATTTTTGCCATTGAAAAACATGTTATTCATATACCAGAAATATTTGAAGCTACTGACTTAATGAAAGGAGCTGGCATCTCACTCTCTTTGAATCTTCTTTATCATGCTAAGAGGAGCAGGAAAAAGCAAAAAATTTCAGAATTGCACCTTGCAATGCGGAGAAATTACTGTTTGTGCATTTACAATATTCATTGATTTTTGCCATTGAAAAACATCCAGAAATGATTGAAGCTACTGACTGAATGAAAGGAGCTGGCATCTCATTCTCTTTGAATCTTGTTTATCATGCTAAGAGGAGCAGGAAAAAGCAAAAAATTTCAGAATTGCACCTTGCAATGCGGAGAAATTACTGTTTGTGCATTTACAATATTCATTGATTTTTGCCATTGAAAAACGTCCAGAAATGATTGAAGCTACTGACTGAATGAAAGGAGCTGGCATCTCACTCTCTTTGAATCTTCTTTATCATGCTTAGAGGAGCAGGAAAAAGCAAAAAATTTCAGATTTGCACCTTGCAATGCGGAGAAATTACTGTTTGTGCATTTACAATATTCATTGATTTTTGCCATTGAAAAACATCATGTTATTCATATACCAGAAATGTTTGAAGCTACTGACTGAATGAAAGGAGCTGGCATCTCACTCTCTTTGAATCTTCTTTATCATGCTAAGAGGAGCAGGAAAAAGCAAAAAATTTCAGAATTGCACCTTGCAATGCGTAGAAATTACTGTTTGTGCATTTACAATATTCATTGATTTTTGCCATTGAAAAACGTCCAGAAATGATTGAAGCTACTGACTGAATGAAAGGAGCTGGCATCTCACTCTCTTTGAATCTTGTTTATCATGCTAAGAGGAGCAGGAAAAAGCAAAAAATTTCAGAATTGCACCTTGCAATGCGGAGAAATTACTGTTTGTGCATTTACAATATTCATTGATTTTTGCCATTGAAAAACGTCCAGAAATGATTGAAGCTACTGACTGAATGAAAGGAGCTGGCATCTCACTCTCCTTGAATCTTCTTTATCATGCTTAGAGGAGCAGGAAAAAGCAAAAAATTTCAGAATTGCACCTTGCAATGCGGAGAAATTACTGTTTGTGCATTTACAATATTCATTGATTTTTGCCATTGAAAAACGTCCAGAAATGATTGAAGCTACTGACTGAATGAAAGGAGCTGGCATCTCACTCTCTTTGAATCTTGTTTATCATGCTAAGAGGAGCAGGAAAAAGCAAAAAATTTCAGAATTGCACCTTGCAATGCGGAGAAATTACTGTTTGTGCATTTACAATATTCATTGATTTTTGCCATTGAAAAACGTCCAGAAATGATTGAAGCTACTGACTGAATGAAAGGAGCTGGCATCTCACTCTCCTTGAATCTTCTTTATCATGCTTAGAGGAGCAGGAAAAAGCAAAAAATTTCAGAATTGCACCTTGCAATGCGGAGAAATTACTGTTTGTGCATTTACAATATTCATTGATTTTTGCCATTGAAAAACATCATGTTATTCATATACCAGAAATGATTGAAGCTACTGACTGAATGAAAGGAGCTGGCATCTCACTCTCTTTGAATCTTCTTTATCATGCTAAGAGGAGCAGGAAAAAGCAAAAAATTTCAGAATTGCACCTTGCAATGCGGAGAAATTACTGTTTGTGCATTTACAATATTCAATGATTTTTGTCATTGAAAAACGTCCAGAAATGATTGAAGCTACTGACTGAATGAAAGGAGCTGGCATCTCACTCTCTTTGAATCTTCTTTATCATGCTAAGAGGAGCAGGAAAAAGCAAAAAATTTCAGAATTGCACCTTGCAATGCGGAGAAATTACTGTTTGTGCATTTACAATATTCATTGATTTTTGCCATTGAAAAACATGTTATTCATATACCAGAAATATTTGAAGCTACTGACTTAATGAAAGGAGCTGGCATCTCACTCTCTTTGAATCTTCTTTATCATGCTAAGAGGAGCAGGAAAAAGCAAAAAATTTCAGAATTGCACCTTGCAATGCGGAGAAATTACTGTTTGTGCATTTACAATATTCATTGATTTTTGCCATTGAAAAACATCCAGAAATGATTGAAGCTACTGACTGAATGAAAGGAGCTGGCATCTCATTCTCTTTGAATCTTGTTTATCATGCTAAGAGGAGCAGGAAAAAGCAAAAAATTTCAGAATTGCACCTTGCAATGCGGAGAAATTACTGTTTGTGCATTTACAATATTCATTGATTTTTGCCATTGAAAAACGTCCAGAAATGATTGAAGCTACTGACTGAATGAAAGGAGCTGGCATCTCACTCTCTTTGAATCTTCTTTATCATGCTTAGAGGAGCAGGAAAAAGCAAAAAATCTCAGATTTGCACCTTGCAATGCGGAGAAATTACTGTTTGTGCATTTACAATATTCATTGATTTTTGCCATTGAAAAACATCATGTTATTCATATACCAGAAATGTTTGAAGCTACTGACTGAATGAAAGGAGCTGGCATCTCACTCTCTTTGAATCTTCTTTATCATGCTAAGAGGAGCAGGAAAAAGCAAAAAATTTCAGAATTGCACCTTGCAATGCGTAGAAATTACTGTTTGTGCATTTACAATATTCATTGATTTTTGCCATTGAAAAACGTCCAGAAATGATTGAAGCTACTGACTGAATGAAAGGAGCTGGCATCTCACTCTCTTTGAATCTTGTTTATCATGCTAAGAGGAGCAGGAAAAAGCAAAAAATTTCAGAATTGCACCTTGCAATGCGGAGAAATTACTGTTTGTGCATTTACAATATTCATTGATTTTTGCCATTGAAAAACGTCCAGAAATGATTGAAGCTACTGACTGAATGAAAGGAGCTGGCATCTCACTCTCCTTGAATCTTCTTTATCATGCTTAGAGGAGCAGGAAAAAGCAAAAAATTTCAGAATTGCACCTTGCAATGCGGAGAAATTACTGTTTGTGCATTTACAATATTCATTGATTTTTGCCATTGAAAAACATCATGTTATTCATATACCAGAAATGATTGAAGCTACTGACTGAATGAAAGGAGCTGGCATCTCACTCTCTTTGAATCTTCTTTATCATGCTAAGAGGAGCAGGAAAAAGCAAAAAATTTCAGAATTGCACCTTGCAATGCGGAGAAATTACTGTTTGTGCATTTACAATATTCAATGATTTTTGCCATTGAAAAACGTCCAGAAATGATTGAAGCTACTGACTGAATGAAAGGAGCTGGCATCTCACTCTCTTTGAATCTTCTTTATCATGCTAAGAGGAGCAGGAAAAAGCAAAAAATTTCAGAATTGCACCTTTCAATGCGGAGAAATTACTGTTTGTGCATTTACAATATTCATTGATTTTTGCCATTGAAAAACATGTTATTCATATACCAGAAATGTTTGAAGCTACTGACTGAATGAAAGGAGCTGGCATCTCACTCTCTTTGAATCTTCTTTATCATGCTAAGAGGAGCAGGAAAAAGCAAAAAATTTCAGAATTGCACCTTGCAATGCGGAGAAATTACTGTTTGTGCATTTACAATATTCATTGATTTTTGCCATTGAAAAACGTCCAGAAATGATTGAAGCTACTGACTGAATGAAAGGAGCTGGCATCTCATTCTCTTTGAATCTTGTTTACCATGCTAAGAGGAGCAGGAAAAAGCAAAAAATTTCAGAATTGCACCTTGCAATGCGGAGAAATTACTGTTTGTGCATTTACAATATTCATTGATTTTTGCCATTGAAAAACGTCCAGAAATGATTGAAGCTACTGACTGAATGAAAGGAGCTGGCATCTCACTCTCTTTGAATCTTCTTTATCATGCTTAGAGGAGCAGGAAAAAGCAAAAAATTTCAGAATTGCACCTTGCAATGCGGAGAAATTACTGTTTGTGCATTTACAATATTCATTGATTTTTGCCATTGAAAAACATCATGTTATTCATATACCAGAAATGTTTGAAGCTACTGACTGAATGAAAGGAGCTGGCATCTCACTCTCTTTGAATCTTCTTTATCATGCTAAGAGGAGCAGGAAAAAGCAAAAAATTTCAGAATTGCACCTTGCAATGCGGAGAAATTACTGTTTGTGCATTTACAATATTCATTGATTTTTGCCATTGAAAAACATCCAGAAATGATTGAAGCTACTGACTGAATGAAAGGAGCTGGCATTTCACTCTCTTTGAATCTTCTTTATCATGCTAAGAGGAGCAGGAAAAAGCAAAAAATTTCAGAATTGCACCTTGCAATGCGGAGAAATTACTGTTTGTGCATTTACAATATTCATTGATTTTTGCCATTGAAAAACGTCCAGAAATGATTGAAGCTACTGACTGAATGAAAGGAGCTGGCATCTCACTCTCTTTGAATCTTCTTTATCATGCTAAGAGGAGCAGGAAAAAGCAAAAAATTTCAGAATTGCACCTTGCAATGCGGAGAAATTACTGTTTGTGCATTTACAATATTCATTGATTTTTGCCATTGAAAAACGTCCAGAAATGATTGAAGCTACTGACTGAATGAAAGGAGCTGGCATCTCACTCTCTTTGAATCTTCTTTATCTTGCTAAGAGGAGCAGGAAAAAGCAAAAAATTTCAGAATTGCACCTTGCAATGCGGAGAAATTACTGTTTGTGCATTTACAATATTCATTGATTTTTGCCATTGAAAAACGTCCAGAAATGATTGAAGCTACTGACTGAATGAAAGGAGCTGGCATCTCACTCTCTTTGAATCTTCTTTATCATGCTAAGAGGAGCAGGAAAAAGCAAAAAATTTCAGAATTGCACCTTGCAATGCGGAGAAATTACTGTTTGTGCATTTACAATATTCATTGATTTTTGCCATTGAAAAACATCATGTTATTCATATACCAGAAATGTTTGAAGCTACTGACTGAATGAAAGGAGCTGGCATCTCACTCTCTTTGAATCTTCTTTATCATGCTAAGAGGAGCAGAAAAAAGCAAAAAATTTCAGAATTGCACCTTGCAATGCGGAGAAATTACTGTTTGTGCATTTACAATATTCATTGATTTTTGCCATTGAAAAACGTCCAGAAATGATTGAAGCTACTGACTGAATGAAACGAGCTGGCATCTCACTCTCTTTGAATCTTGTTTATCATGCTAAGAGGAGCAGGAAAAAGCAAAAAATTTCAGAATTGCAACTTGCAATGCGGAGAAATTACTGTTTGTGCATTTACAATATTCATTGATTTTTGCCATTGAAAAACGTCCAGAAATGATTGAAGCTACTGACTGAATGAAAGGAGCTGGCATCTCACTCTCTTTGAATCTTCTTTATCATGCTTAGAGGAGCAGGAAAAAGCAAAAAATTTCAGAATTGCACCTTGCAATGCGGAGAAATTACTGTTTGTGCATTTACAATGTTCATTGATTTTTGCCATTGAAAAACATCATGTTATTCATATACCAGAAATGATTGAAGCTACTGACTGAATGAAAGGAGCTGGCATCTCACTCTCTTTGAATCTTCTTTATCATGCTAAGAGGAGCAGGAAAAAGCAAAAAAATTTCAGAATTGCACCTTGCAATGCGGAGAAATTACTGTTTGTGCATTTACAATATTCAATGATTTTTGCCATTGAAAAACGTCCAGAAATGATTGAAGCTACTGACTGAATGAAAGGAGCTGGCATCTCACTCTCTTTGAATCTTCTTTATCATGCTAAGAGGAGCAGGAAAAAGCAAAAAAATTTCAGAATTGCACCTTTCAATGCGGAGAAATTACTGTTTGTGCATTTACAATATTCATTGATTTTTGCCATTGAAAAATATCATGTTATTCATATACCAGAAATGTTTGAAGCTACTGACTGAATGAAAGGAGCTGGCATCTCACTCTCTTTGAATCTTCTTTATCATGCTAAGAGGAGCAGGAAAAAGCAAAAAATTTCAGAATTGCACCTTGCAATGCGGAGAAATTACTGTTTGTGCATTTACAATATTCATTGATTTTTGCCATTGAAAAACGTCCAGAAATGATTGAAGCTACTGACTGAATGAAAGGAGCTGGCATCTCACTCTCTTTGAATCTTGTTTATCATGCTAAGAGGAGCAGGAAAAAGCAAAAAATTTCAGAATTGCACCTTGCAATGCGGAGAAATTACTGTTTGTGCATTTACAATATTCATTGATTTTTGCCATTGAAAAACGTCCAGAAATGATTGAAGCTACTTACTGAATGAAAGGAGCTGGCATCTCACTCTCTTTGAATCTTCTTTATCATGCTAAGAGGAGCAGGAAAAAGCAAAAAATTTCAGAATTGCACCTTGCAATGCGGAGAAATTACTGTTTGTGCATTTACAATATTCAGTGATTTTTGCCATTGAAAAACATCATGTTATTCATATACCAGAAATGTTTGAAGCTACTGACTGAATGAAAGGAGCTGGCATCTCACTCTCTTTGAATCTTCTTTATCATGCTAAGAGGAGCAGGAAAAAGCAAAAAATTTCAGAATTGTGCCTTGCAATGCGGAGAAATTACTGTTTGTGCATTTACAATATTCATTGATTTTTGCCATTGAAAAACGTCCAGAAATGATTGAAGCTACTGACTGAATGAAAGGAGCTGGCATCTCACTCTCTTTGAATCTTGTTTATCATGCTAAGAGGAGCAGGAAAAAGCAAAAAATTTCAGAATTGCACCTTGCAATGCGGAGAAATTACTGTTTGTGCATTTACAATATTCATTGATTTTTGCCATTGAAAAACGTCCAGAAATGATTGAAGCTACTGACTGAATGAAAGGAGCTGGCATCTCACTCTCCTTGAATCTTCTTTATCATGCTTAGAGGAGCAGGAAAAAGCAAAAAATTTCAGAATTGCACCTTGCAATGCGGAGAAATTACTGTTTGTGCATTTACAATATTCATTGATTTTTGCCATTGAAAAACATCATGTTATTCATATACCAGAAATGATTGAAGCTACTGACTGAATGAAAGGAGCTGGCATCTCACTCTCTTTGAATCTTCTTTATCATGCTAAGAGGAGCAGGAAAAAGCAAAAAATTTCAGAATTGCACCTTGCAATGCGGAGAAATTACTGTTTGTGCATTTACAATATTCAATGATTTTTGTCATTGAAAAACGTCCAGAAATGATTGAAGCTACTGACTGAATGAAAGGAGCTGGCATCTCACTCTCTTTGAATCTTCTTTATCATGCTAAGAGGAGCAGGAAAAAGGAAAAAATTTCAGAATTGCACCTTGCAATGCGAAGAAATTACTGTTTGTGCATTTACAATATTCATTGATTTTTGCCATTGAAAAACATGTTATTCATATACCAGAAATGTTTGAAGCTACTGACTGAATGAAAGGAGCTGGCATCTCACTCTCTTTGAATCTTCTTTATCATGCTAAGAGGAGCAGGAAAAAGCAAAAAATTTCAGAATTGCACCTTGCAATGCGGAGAAATTACTGTTTGTGCATTTACAATATTCATTGATTTTTGCCCTTGAAAAACATCCAGAAATGATTGAAGCTACTGACTGAATGAAAGGAGCTGGCATTTCACTCTCTTTGAATCTTCTTTATCATGCTAAGAGGAGCAGGAAAAAGCAAAAAATTTCAGAATTGCACCTTGCAATGCGGAGAAATTACTGTTTGTGCATTTACAATATTCATTGATTTTTGCCATTGAAAAACGTCCAGAAATGATTGAAGCTACTGACTGAATGAAAGGAGCTGGCATCTCACTCTCTTTGAATCTTCTTTATCATGCTAAGAGGAGCAGGAAAAAGCAAAAAATTTCAGAATTGCACCTTGCAATGCGGAGAAATTACTGTTTGTGCATTTACAATATTCATTGATTTTTGCCATTGAAAAACGTCCAGAAATGATTGAAGCTACTGACTGAATGAAAGGAGCTGGCATCTCACTCTCTTTGAATCTTGTTTATCTTGCTAAGAGGAGCAGGAAAAAGCAAAAAATTTCAGAATTGCACCTTGCAATGCGGAGAAATTACTGTTTGTGCATTTACAATATTCATTGATTTTTGCCATTGAAAAACGTCCAGAAATGATTGAAGCTACTGACTGAATGAAAGGAGCTGGCATCTCACTCTGTTTGAATCTTGTTTATCATGCTAAGAGGAGCAGGAAAAAGCAAAAAATTTCAGAATTGCACCTTGCAATGCGGAGAAATTACTGTTTGTGCATTTACAATATTCATTGATTTTTGCCATTGAAAAACGTCCAGAAATGATTGAAGCTACTGACTGAATGAAAGGAGCTGGCATCTCACTCTCTTTGAATCTTCTTTATCATGCTAAGAGGAGCAGGAAAAAGCAAAAAAATTTCAGAATTGCACCTTTCAATGCGGAGAAATTACTGTTTGTGCATTTACAATATTCATTGATTTTTGCCATTGAAAAATATCATGTTATTCATATACCAGAAATGTTTGAAGCTACTGACTGAATGAAAGGAGCTGGCATCTCACTCTCTTTGAATCTTCTTTATCATGCTAAGAGGAGCAGGAAAAAGCAAAAAATTTCAGAATTGCACCTTGCAATGCGGAGAAATTACTGTTTGTGCATTTACAATATTCATTGATTTTTGCCATTGAAAAACGTCCAGAAATGATTGAAGCTACTGACTGAATGAAAGGAGCTGGCATCTCACTCTCTTTGAATCTTGTTTATCATGCTAAGAGGAGCAGGAAAAAGCAAAAAATTTCAGAATTGCACCTTGCAATGCGGAGAAATTACTGTTTGTGCATTTACAATATTCATTGATTTTTGCCATTGAAAAACGTCCAGAAATGATTGAAGCTACTTACTGAATGAAAGGAGCTGGCATCTCACTCTCTTTGAATCTTCTTTATCATGCTAAGAGGAGCAGGAAAAAGAAAAAAATTTCAGAATTACACCTTGCAATGCGGAGAAATTACTGTTTGTGCATTTACAATATTCATCGATTTTTGCCATTGAAAAACATCATGTTATTCATATACCAGAAATGTTTGAAGCTACTGACTGAATGAAAGTAGCTGGCATCTCACTCTCTTTGAATCTTCTTTATCATGCTAAGAGGAGCAGGAAAAAGCAAAAAATTTCAGAATTGCACCTTGCAATGCGGAGAAATTACTGTTTGTGCATTTACAATATTCATTGATTTTTGCCATTGAAAAACGTCCAGAAATGATTGAAGCTACTGACTGAATGAAAGGAGCTGGCATCTCACTCTCTTTGAATCTTCTTTATCATGCTAAGAGGAGCAGGAAAAAGCAAAAAATTTCAGAATTGCACCTTGCAATGCGGAGAAATTACTGTTTGTGCATTTACAATATTCAGTGATTTTTGCCATTGAAAAACATCATGTTATTCATATACCAGAAATGTTTGAAGCTACTGACTGAATGAAAGGAGCTGGCATCTCACTCTCTTTGAATCTTCTTTATCATGCTAAGAGGAGCAGGAAAAAGCAAAAAATTTCAGAATTGCACCTTGCAATGCGGAGAAATTACTGTTTGTGCATTTACAATATTCATTGATTTTTGCCATTGAAAAACGTCCAGAAATGATTGAAGCTACTGACTGAATGAAAGGAGCTGGCATCTCACTCTCTTTGAATCTTGTTTATCATGCTAAGAGGAGCAGGAAAAAGCAAAAAATTTCAGAATTGCACCTTGCAATTCGGAGAAATTACTGTTTGTGCATTTACAATATTCATTGATTTTTGCCATTGAAAAACGTCCAGAAATGATTGAAGCTACTGACTGAATGAAAGGAGCTGGCATCTCACTCTCCTTGAATCTTCTTTATCATGCTTAGAGGAGCAGGAAAAAGCAAAAAATTTCAGAATTGCACCTTGCAATGCGGAGAAATTACTGTTTGTGCATTTACAATATTCATTGATTTTTGCCATTGAAAAACATCATGTTATTCATATACCAGAAATGATTGAAGCTACTGACTGAATGAAAGGAGCTGGCATCTCACTCTCTTTGAATCTTCTTTATCATGCTAAGAGGAGCAGGAAAAAGCAAAAAATTTCAGAATTGCACCTTGCAATGCGGAGAAATTACTGTTTGTGCATTTACAATATTCAATGATTTTTGCCATTGAAAAACGTCCAGAAATGATTGAAGCTACTGACTGAATGAAAGGAGCTGGCATCTCACTCTCTTTGAATCTTCTTTATCATGCTAAGAGGAGCAGGAAAAAGCAAAAAATTTCAGAATTGCACCTTGCAATGCGGAGAAATTACTGTTTGTGCATTTACAATATTCATTGATTTTTGCCATTGAAAAACATGTTATTCATATACCAGAAATGTTTGAAGCTACTGACTGAATGAAAGGAGCTGGCATCTCACTCTCTTTGAATCTTCTTCATCATGCTAAGAGGAGCAGGAAAAAGCAAAAAATTTCAGAATTGCACCTTGCAATGCGGAGAAATTACTGTTTGTGCATTTACAATATTCATTGATTTTTGCCATTGAAAAACGTCCAGAAATGATTGAAGCTACTGACTGAATGAAAGGAGCTGGCATCTCACTCTCTTTGAATCTTGTTTATCATGCTAAGAGGAGCAGGAAAAAGCAAAAAATTTCAGAATTGCACCTTGCAATGCGGAGAAATTACTGTTTGTGCATTTACAATATTCATTGATTTTTGCCATTGAAAAACGTCCAGAAATGATTGAAGCTACTTACTGAATGAAAGGAGCTGGCATCTCACTCTCTTTGAATCTTCTTTATCATGCTAAGAGGAGCAGGAAAAAGCAAAAAATTTCAGAATTACACCTTGCAATGCGGAGAAATTACTGTTTGTGCATTTACAATATTCATCGATTTTTGCCATTGAAAAACATCATGTTATTCATATACCAGAAATGTTTGAAGCTACTGACTGAATGAAAGGAGCTGGCATCTCACTCTCTTTGAATCTTCTTTATCATGCTAAGAGGAGCAGGAAAAAGCAAAAAATTTCAGAATTGCACCTTGCAATGCGGAGAAATTACTGTTTGTGCATTTACAATATTCATTGATTTTTGCCATTGAAAAACGTCCAGAAATGATTGAAGCTACTGACTGAATGAAAGGAGCTGGCATCTCACTCTCTTTGAATCTTCTTTATCATGCTAAGAGGAGCAGGAAAAAGCATAAAATTTCAGAATTGCACCTTGCAATGCGGAGAAATTACTGTTTGTGCATTTACAATATTCAGTGATTTTTGCCATTGAAAAACATCATGTTATTCATATACCAGAAATGTTTGAAGCTACTGACTGAATGAAAGGAGCTGGCATCTCACTCTCTTTGAATCTTCTTTATCATGCTAAGAGGAGCAGGAAAAAGCAAAAAATTTCAGAATTGCACCTTGCAATGCGGAGAAATTACTGTTTGTGCATTTACAATATTCATTGATTTTTGCCATTGAAAAACGTCCAGAAATGATTGAAGCTACTGACTGAATGAAAGGAGCTGGCATCTCACTCTCTTTGAATCTTGTTTATCATGCTAAGAGGAGCAGGAAAAAGCAAAAAATTTCAGAATTGCACCTTGCAATGCGGAGAAATAACTGTTTGTGCATTTACAATATTCATTGATTTTTGCCATTGAAAAACGTCCAGAAATGATTGAAGCTACTGACTGAATGAAAGGAGCTGGCATCTCACTCTCCTTGAATCTTCTTTATCATGCTTAGAGGAGCAGGAAAAAGCAAAAAATTTCAGAATTGCACCTTGCAATGCGGAGAAATTACTGTTTGTGCATTTACAATATTCATTGATTTTTGCCATTGAAAAACATCATGTTATTCATATACCAGAAATGATTGAAGCTACTGACTGAATGAAAGGAGCTGGCATCTCACTCTCTTTGAATCTTCTTTATCATGCTAAGAGGAGCAGGAAAAAGCAAAAAATTTCAGAATTGCACCTTGCAATGCGGAGAAATTACTGTTTGTGCATTTACAATATTCATTGATTTTTGCCATTGAAAAACATGTTATTCATATACCAGAAATGTTTGAAGCTACTGACTGAATGAAAGGAGCTGGCATCTCACTCTCTTTGAATCTTCTTTATCATGCTAAGAGGAGCAGGAAAAAGCAAAAAATTTCAGAATTGCACCTTGCAATGCGGAGAAATTACTGTTTGTGCATTTACAATATTCATTGATTTTTGCCATTGAAAAACATTCAGAAATGATTGAAGCTACTGACTGAATGAAAGGAGCTGGCATCTCATTCTCTTTGAATCTTGTTTATCATGCTAAGAGGAGCAGGAAAAAGCAAAAAATTTCAGAATTGCACCTTGCAATGCGGAGAAATTACTGTTTGTGCATTTACAATATTCATTGATTTTTGCCATTGAAAAACGTCCAGAAATGATTGAAGCTACTGACTGAATGAAAGGAGCTGGCATCTCACTCTCTTTGAATCTTCTTTATCATGCTTAGAGGAGCAGGAAAAAGCAAAAAAATTCAGAATTGCACCTTGCAATGCGGAGAAATTACTGTTTGTGCATTTACAATATTCATTGATTTTTGCCATTGAAAAACATCATGTTATTCACATACCAGAAATGTTTGAAGCTACTGACTGAATGAAAGGAGCTGGCATCTCACTCTCTTTGAATCTTCTTTATCATGCTAAGAGGAGCAGGAAAAAGCAAAAAATTTCAGAATTGCACCTTGCGATGCGGAGAAATTACTGTTTGTGCATTTACAATATTCATTGATTTTTGCCATTGAAAAACGTCCAGAAATGATTGAAGCTACTGACTGAATGAAAGGAGCTGGCATTTCACTCTCTTTGAATCTTCTTTATCATGCTAAGAGGAGCAGGAAAAAGCAAAAAATTTCAGAATTGCACCTTGCAATGCGGAGAAATTACTGTTTGTGCATTTACAATATTCATTGATTTTTGCCATTGAAAAACGTCCAGAAATGATTGAAGCTACTGACTGAATGAAAGGAGCTGGCATCTCACTCTCTTTGAATCTTCTTTATCATGCTAAGAGGAGCAGGAAAAAGCAAAAAATTTCAGAATTGCACCTTGCAATGCGGAGAAATTACTGTTTGTGCATTTACAATATTCATTGATTTTTGCCATTGAAAAACGTCCAGAAATGATTGAAGCTACTGACTGAATGAAAGGAGCTGGCATCTCACTCTCTTTGAATCTTGTTTATCTTGCTAAGAGGAGCAGGAAAAAGCAAAAAATTTCAGAATTGCACCTTGCAATGCGGAGAAATTACTGTTTGTGCATTTACAATATTCATTGATTTTTGCCATTGAAAAACGTCCAGAAATGATTGAAGCTACTGACTGAATGAAAGGAGCTGGCATCTCACTCTCTTTGAATCTTCTTTATCATGCTAAGAGGAGCAGGAAAAAGCAAAAAATTTCAGAATTGCACCTTGCAATGCGGAGAAATTACTGTTTGTGCATTTACAATATTCATTGATTTTTGCCATTGAAAAACATCATGTTATTCATATACCAGAAATGTTTGAAGCTACTGACTGAATGAAAGGAGCTGGCATCTCACTCTCTTTGAATCTTCTTTATCATGCTAAGAGGAGCAGAAAAAAGCAAAAAATTTCAGAATTGCACCTTGCAATGCGGAGAAATTACTGTTTGTGCATTTACAATATTCATTGATTTTTGCCATTGAAAAACGTCCAGAAATGATTGAAGCTACTGACTGAATGAAATGAGCTGGCATCTCACTCTCTTTGAATCTTGTTTATCATGCTAAGAGGAGCAGGAAAAAGCAAAAAATTTCAGAATTGCACCTTGCAATGCGGAGAAATTACTGTTTGTGCATTTACAATATTCATTGATTTTTGCCATTGAAAAACGTCCAGAAATGATTGAAGCTACTGACTGAATGAAAGGAGCTGGCATCTCACTCTCTTTGAATCTTCTTTATCATGCTTAGAGGAGCAGGAAAAAGCAAAAAATTTCAGAATTGCACCTTGCAATGCGGAGAAATTACTGTTTGTGCATTTACAATGTTCATTGATTTTTGCCATTGAAAAACATCATGTTATTCATATACCAGAAATGATTGAAGCTGCTGACTGAATGAAAGGAGCTGGCATCTCACTCTCTTTGAATCTTCTTTATCATGCTAAGAGGAGCAGGAAAAAGCAAAAAATTTCAGAATTCCACCTTGCAATGCGGAGAAATTACTGTTTGTGCATTTACAATATTCAATGATTTTTGCCATTGAAAAACGTCCAGAAATGATTGAAGCTACTGACTGAATGAAAGGAGCTGGCATCTCACTCTCTTTGAATCTTCTTTATCATGCTAAGAGGAGCAGGAAAAAGCAAAAAATTTCAGAATTGCACCTTGCAATGCGGAGAAATTACTGTTTGTGCATTTACAATATTCATTGATTTTTGCCATTGAAAAACATCATGTTATTCATATACCAGAAATGTTTGAAGCTACTGACTGAATGAAAGGAGCTGGCATCTCACTCTCTTTGAATCTTCTTTATCATGCTAAGAGGAGCAGAAAAAAGCAAAAAATTTCAGAATTGCACCTTGCAATGCGGAGAAATTACTGTTTGTGCATTTACAATATTCATTGATTTTTGCCATTGAAAAACGTCCAGAAATGATTGAAGCTACTGACTGAATGAAAGGAGCTGGCATCTCACTCACTTTGAATCTTCTTTATCATGCTAAGAGGAGCAGGAAAAAGCAAAAAATTTCAGAATTGCACCTTTCAATGCGGAGAAATTACTGTTTGTGCATTTACAATATTCATTGATTTTTGCCATTGAAAAATATCATGTTATTCATATACCAGAAATGTTTGAAGCTACTGACTGAATGAAAGGAGCTGGCATCTCACTCTCTTTGAATCTTCTTTATCATGCTAAGAGGAGCAGGAAAAAGCAAAAAATTTCAGAATTGCACCTTGCAATGCGGAGAAATTACTGTTTGTGCATTTACAATATTCATTGATTTTTGCCATTGAAAAACGTCCAGAAATGATTGAAGCTACTGACTGAATGAAAGGAGCTGGCATCTCACTCTCTTTGAATCTTGTTTATCATGCTAAGAGGAGCAGGAAAAAGCAAAAAATTTCAGAATTGCACCTTGCAATGCGGAGAAATTACTGTTTGTGCATTTACAATATTCATTGATTTTTGCCATTGAAAAACGTCCAGAAATGATTGAAGCTACTTACTGAATGAAAGGAGCTGGCATCTCACTCTCTTTGAATCTTCTTTATCATGCTAAGAGGAGCAGGAAAAAGCAAAAAATTTCAGAATTGCACCTTGCAATGCGGAGAAATTACTGTTTGTGCATTTACAATATTCAGTGATTTTTGCCATTGAAAAACATCATGTTATTCATATACCAGAAATGTTTGAAGCTACTGACTGAATGAAAGGAGCTGGCATCTCACTCTCTTTGAATCTTCTTTATCATGCTAAGAGGAGCAGGAAAAAGCAAAAAATTTCAGAATTGCACCTTGCAATGCGGAGAAAATACTGTTTGTGCATTTACAATATTCATTGATTTTTGCCATTGAAAAACGTCCAGAAATGATTGAAGCTACTGACTGAATGAAAGGAGCTGGCATCTCACTCTCTTTGAATCTTGTTTATCATGCTAAGAGGAGCAGGAAAAAGCAAAAAATTTCAGAATTGCACCTTGCAATGCGGAGAAATTACTGTTTGTGCATTTACAATATTCATTGATTTTTGCCATTGAAAAACGTCCAGAAATGATTGAAGCTACTGACTGAATGAAAGGAGCTGGCATCTCACTCTCTTTGAATCTTCTTTATCATGCTTAGAGGAGCAGGAAAAAGCAAAAAAATTCAGAATTGCACCTTGCAATGCGGAGAAATTACTGTTTGTGCATTTACAATGTTCATTGATTTTTGCCATTGAAAAACATCATGTTATTCATATACCAGAAATGATTGAAGCTACTGACTGAATGAAAGGAGCTGGCATCTCACTCTCTTTGAATCTTCTTTATCATGCTAAGAGGAGCAGGAAAAAGCAAAAAATTTCAGAATTCCACCTTGCAGTGCGGAGAAATTACTGTTTGTGCATTTACAATATTCAATGATTTTTGCCATTGAAAAACGTCCAGAAATGATTGAAGCTACTGACTGAATGAAAGGAGCTGGCATCTCACTCTCTTTGAATCTTCTTTATCATGCTAAGAGGAGCAGGAAAAAGCAAAAAATTTCAGAATTGCACCTTGCAATGCGGAGAAATTACTGTTTGTGCATTTACAATATTCATTGATTTTTGCCATTGAAAAACATCATGTTATTCATATACCAGAAATGTTTGAAGCTACTGACTGAATGAAAGGAGCTGGCATCTCACTCTCTTTGAATCTTCTTTATCATGCTAAGAGGAGCAGAAAAAAGCAAAAAATTTCAGAATTGCACCTTGCAATGCGGAGAAATTACTGTTTGTGCATTTACAATATTCATTGATTTTTGCCATTGAAAAACGTCCAGAAATGATTGAAGCTACTGACTGAATGAAAGGAGCTGGCATCTCACTCACTTTGAATCTTCTTTATCATGCTAAGAGGAGCAGGAAAAAGCAAAAAATTTCAGAATTGCACCTTTCAATGCGGAGAAATTACTGTTTGTGCATTTACAATATTCATTGATTTTTGCCATTGAAAAACATGTTATTCATATACCAGAAATGTTTGAAGCTACTGACTGAATGAAAGGAGCTGGCATCTCACTCTCTTTGAATCTTCTTTATCATGCTAAGAGGAGCAGGAAAAAGCAACAAATTTCAGAATTGCACCTTGCAATGCGGAGAAATTACTGTTTGTGCATTTACAATATTCATTGATTTTTGCCATTGAAAAACATCCAGAAATGATTGAAGCTACTGACTGAATGAAAGGAGCTGGCATCTCATTCTCTTTGAATCTTGTTTATCAGGCTAAGAGGAGCAGGAAAAAGCAAAAAATTTCAGAATTGCACCTTGCAATGCGGAGAAATTACTGTTTGTGCATTTACAATATTCATTGATTTTTGCCATTGAAAAACGTCCAGAAATGATTGAAGCTACTGACTGAATGAAAGGAGCTGGCATCTCACTCTCTTTGAATCTTCTTTATCATGCTTAGAGGAGCAGGAAAAAGCAAAAAATTTCAGAATTGCACCTTGCAATGCGGAGAAATTACTGTTTGTGCATTTACAATATTCATTGATTTTTGCCATTGAAAAACATCATGTTATTCATATACCAGAAATGTTTGAAGCTACTGACTGAATGAAAGGAGCTGGCATCTCACACTCTTTGAATCTTCTTTATCATGCTAAGAGGAGCAGGAAAAAGCAAAAAATTTCAGAATTGCACCTTGCAATGCGGAGAAATTACTGTTTGTGCATTTACAATATTCATTGATTTTTGCCATTGAAAAACGTCCAGAAATGATTGAAGCTACTGACTGAATGAAAGGAGCTGGCATCTCACTCTCTTTGAATCTTCTTTATCATGCTAAGAGGAGCAGGAAAAAGCAAAAAATTTCAGAATTGCACCTTGCAATGCGGAGAAATTACTGTTTGTGCATTTACAATATTCAGTGATTTTTGCCATTGAAAAACATCATGTTATTCATATACCAGAAATGTTTGAAGCTACTGACTGAATGAAAGGAGCTGGCATCTCACTCTCTTTGAATCTTCTTTATCATGCTAAGAGGAGCAGGAAAAAGCAAAAAATTTCAGAATTGCACCTTGCAATGCGGAGAAATTACTGTTTGTGCATTTACAATATTCATTGATTTTTGCCATTGAAAAACGTCCAGAAATGATTGAAGCTACTGACTGAATGAAAGGAGCTGGCATCTCACTCTCTTTGAATCTTGTTTATCATGCTAAGAGGAGCAGGAAAAAGCAAAAAATTTCAGAATTGCACCTTGCAATGCGGAGAAATTACTGTTTGTGCATTTACAATATTCATTGATTTTTGCCATTGAAAAACGTCCAGAAATGATTGAAGCTACTGACTGAATGAAAGGAGCTGGCATCTCACTCTCCTTGAATCTTCTTTATCATGCTTAGAGGAGCAGGAAAAAGCAAAAAATTTCAGAATTGCACCTTGCAATGCGGAGAAATTACTGTTTGTGCATTTACAATATTCATTGATTTTTGCCATTGAAAAACATCATGTTATTCATATACCAGAAATGATTGAAGCTACTGACTGAATGAAAGGAGCTGGCATCTCACTCTCTTTGAATCTTCTTTATCATGCTAAGAGGAGCAGGAAAAATCAAAAAATTTCAGAATTGTACCTTGCAATGCGGAGAAATTACTGTTTGTGCATTTACAATATTCATTGATTTTTGCCATTGAAAAACATGTTATTCATATACCAGAAATGTTTGAAGCTACTGACTGAATGAAAGGAGCTGGCATCTCACTCTCTTTGAATCTTCTTTATCATGCTAAGAGGAGCAGGAAAAAGCAAAAAATTTCAGAATTGCACCTTGCAATGCGGAGAAATTACTGTTTGTGCATTTACAATATTCATTGATTTTTGCCATTGAAAAACGTTCAGAAATGATTGAAGCTACTGACTGAATGAAAGGAGCTGGCATCTCATTCTCTTTGAATCTTGTTTATCATGCTAAGAGGAGCAGGAAAAAGCAAAAAATTTCAGAATTGCACCTTGCAATGCGGAGAAATTACTGTTTGTGCATTTACAATATTCATTGATTTTTGCCATTGAAAAACGTCCAGAAATGATTGAAGCTACTGACTGAATGAAAGGAGCTGGCATCTCACTCTCTTTGAATCTTCTTTATCATGCTTAGAGGAGCAGGAAAAAGCAAAAAATTTCAGAATTGCACCTTGCAATGCGGAGAAATTACTGTTTGTGCATTTACAATATTCATTGATTTTTGCCATTGAAAAACATCATGTTATTCATATACCAGAAATGTTTGAAGCTACTGACTGAATGAAAGGAGCTGGCATCTCACTCTCTTTGAATCTTCTTTATCATGCTAAGAGGAGCAGGAAAAAGCAAAAAATTTCAGAATTGCACCTTGCAATGCGGAGAATTTACTGTTTGTGCATTTACAATATTCATTGATTTTTGCCATTGAAAAACGTCCAGAAATGATTGAAGCTACTGACTGAATGAAAGGAGCTGGCATTTCACTCTCTTTGAATATTCTTTATCATGCTAAGAGGAGCAGGAAAAAGCAAAAAATTTCAGAATTGCACCTTGCAATGCGGAGAAATTACTGTTTGTGCATTTACAATATTCATTGATTTTTGCCATTGAAAAACGTCCAGAAATGATTGAAGCTACTGACTGAATGAAAGGAGCTGGCATCTCACTCTCTTTGAATCTTCTTTATCATGCTAAGAGGAGCAGGAAAAAGCAAAAAATTTCAGAATTGCACCTTGCAATGCGGAGAAATTACTGTTTGTGCATTTACAATATTCATTGATTTTTGCCATTGAAAAACATCATGTTATTCATATACCAGAAATGTTTGAAGCTACTGACTGAATGAAAGGAGCTGGCATCTCACTCTCTTTGAATCTTCTTTATCATGCTAAGAGGAGCAGAAAAAAGCAAAAAATTTCAGAATTGCACCTTGCAATGCGGAGAAATTACTGTTTGTGCATTTACAATATTCATTGATTTTTGCCATTGAAAAACGTCCAGAAATGATTGAAGCTACTGACTGAATGAAACGAGCTGGCATCTCACTCTCTTTGAATCTTGTTTATCATGCTAAGAGGAGCAGGAAAAAGCAAAAAATTTCAGAATTGCACCTTGCAATGCGGAGAAATTACTGTTTGTGCATTTACAATATTCATTGATTTTTGCCATTGAAAAACGTCCAGAAATGATTGAAGCTACTGACTGAATGAAAGGAGCTGGCATCTCACTCTCTTTGAATCTTCTTTATCATGCTTAGAGGAGCAGGAAAAAGCAAAAAATTTCAGAATTGCACCTTGCAATGCGGAGAAATTACTGTTTGTGCATTTACAATGTTCATTGATTTTTGCCATTGAAAAACATCATGTTATTCATATACCAGAAATGATTGAAGCTGCTGACTGAATGAAAGGAGCTGGCATCTCACTCTCTTTGAATCTTCTTTATCATGCTAAGAGGAGCAGGAAAAAGCAAAAAATTTCAGAATTCCACCTTGCAATGCGGAGAAATTACTGTTTGTGCATTTACAATATTCAATGATTTTTGCCATTGAAAAACGTCCAGAAATGATTGAAGCTACTGACTGAATGAAAGGAGCTGGCATCTCACTCTCTTTGAATCTTCTTTATCATGCTAAGAGGAGCAGGAAAAAGCAAAAAATTTCAGAATTGCACCTTGCAATGCGGAGAAATTACTGTTTGTGCATTTACAATATTCATTGATTTTTGCCATTGAAAAACATCATGTTATTCATATACCAGAAATGTTTGAAGCTACTGACTGAATGAAAGGAGCTGGCATCTCACTCTCTTTGAATCTTCTTTATCATGCTAAGAGGAGCAGAAAAAAGCAAAAAATTTCAGAATTGCACCTTGCAATGCGGAGAAATTACTGTTTGTGCATTTACAATATTCATTGATTTTTGCCATTGAAAAACGTCCAGAAATGATTGAAGCTACTGACTGAATGAAAGGAGCTGGCATCTCACTCACTTTGAATCTTCTTTATCATGCTAAGAGGAGCAGGAAAAAGCAAAAAATTTCAGAATTGCACCTTTCAATGCGGAGAAATTACTGTTTGTGCATTTACAATATTCATTGATTTTTGCCATTGAAAAATATCATGTTATTCATATACCAGAAATGTTTGAAGCTACTGACTGAATGAAAGGAGCTGGCATCTCACTCTCTTTGAATCTTCTTTATCATGCTAAGAGGAGCAGGAAAAAGCAAAAAATTTCAGAATTGCACCTTGCAATGCGGAGAAATTACTGTTTGTGCATTTACAATATTCATTGATTTTTGCCATTGAAAAACGTCCAGAAATGATTGAAGCTACTGACTGAATGAAAGGAGCTGGCATCTCACTCTCTTTGAATCTTGTTTATCATGCTAAGAGGAGCAGGAAAAAGCAAAAAATTTCAGAATTGCACCTTGCAATGCGGAGAATTTACTGTTTGTGCATTTACAATATTCATTGATTTTTGCCATTGAAAAACGTCCAGAAATGATTGAAGCTACTTACTGAATGAAAGGAGCTGGCATCTCACTCTCTTTGAATCTTCTTTATCATGCTAAGAGGAGCAGGAAAAAGCAAAAAATTTCAGAATTGCACCTTGCAATGCGGAGAAATTACTGTTTGTGCATTTACAATATTCAGTGATTTTTGCCATTGAAAAACATCATGTTATTCATATACCAGAAATGTTTGAAGCTACTGACTGAATGAAAGGAGCTGGCATCTCACTCTCTTTGAATCTTCTTTATCATGCTAAGAGGAGCAGGAAAAAGCAAAAAATTTCAGAATTGCACCTTGCAATGCGGAGAAATTACTGTTTGTGCATTTACAATATTCATTGATTTTTGCCATTGAAAAACGTCCAGAAATGATTGAAGCTACTGACTGAATGAAACTAGCTGGCATCTCACTCTCTTTGAATCTTGTTTATCATGCTAAGAGGAGCAGGAAAAAGCAAAAAATTTCAGAATTGCACCTTGCAATGCGGAGAAATTACTGTTTGTGCATTTACAATATTCATTGATTTTTGCCATTGAAAAACGTCCAGAAATGATTGAAGCTACTGACTGAATGAAAGGAGCTGGCATCTCACTCTCTTTGAATCTTCTTTATCATGCTAAGAGGAGCAGGAAAAAGCAAAAAATTTCAGAATTGCACCTTGCAATGCGGAGAAATTACTGTTTGTGCATTTACAATATTCAGTGATTTTTGCCATTGAAAAACATCATGTTATTCATATACCAGAAATGTTTGAAGCTACTGACTGAATGAAAGGAGCTGGCATCTCACTCTCTTTGAATCTTCTTTATCATGCTAAGAGGAGCAGGAAAAAGCAAAAAATTTCAGAATTGCACCTTGCAATGCGGAGAAATTACTGTTTGTGCATTTACAATATTCATTGATTTTTGCCATTGAAAAACGTCCAGAAATGATTGAAGCTACTGACTGAATGAAAGGAGCTGGCATCTCACTCTCTTTGAATCTTGTTTATCATGCTAAGAGGAGCAGGAAAAAGCAAAAAATTTCAGAATTGCACCTTGCAATGCGGAGAAATTACTGTTTGTGCATTTACAATATTCATTGATTTTTGCCATTGAAAAACGTCCAGAAATGATTGAAGCTACTGACTGAATGAAAGGAGCTGGCATCTCACTCTCTTTGAATCTTCTTTATCATGCTTAGAGGAGCAGGAAAAAGCAAAAAATTTCAGAATTGCACCTTGCAATGCGGAGAAATTACTGTTTGTGCATTTACAATGTTCATTGATTTTTGCCATTGAAAAACATCATGTTATTCATATACCAGAAATGATTGAAGCTACTGACTGAATGAAAGGAGCTGGCATCTCACTCTCTTTGAATCTTCTTTATCATGCTAAGAGGAGCAGGAAAAAGCAAAAAATTTCAGAATTCCACCTTGCAGTGCGGAGAAATTACTGTTTGTGCATTTACAATATTCAATGATTTTTGCCATTGAAAAACGTCCAGAAATGATTGAAGCTACTGACTGAATGAAAGGAGCTGGCATCTCACTCTCTTTGAATCTTCTTTATCATGCTAAGAGGAGCAGGAAAAAGCAAAAAATTTCAGAATTGCACCTTGCAATGCGGAGAAATTACTGTTTGTGCATTTACAATATTCATTGATTTTTGCCATTGAAAAACATCATGTTATTCATATACCAGAAATGTTTGAAGCTACTGACTGAATGAAAGGAGCTGGCATCTCACTCTCTTTGAATCTTCTTTATCATGCTAAGAGGAGCAGAAAAAAGCAAAAAATTTCAGAATTGCACCTTGCAATGCGGAGAAATTACTGTTTGTGCATTTACAATATTCATTGATTTTTGCCATTGAAAAACGTCCAGAAATGATTGAAGCTACTGACTGAATGAAAGGAGCTGGCATCTCACTCACTTTGAATCTTCTTTATCATGCTAAGAGGAGCAGGAAAAAGCAAAAAATTTCAGAATTGCACCTTTCAATGCGGAGAAATTACTGTTTGTGCATTTACAATATTCATTGATTTTTGCCATTGAAAAACATGTTATTCATATACCAGAAATGTTTGAAGCTACTGACTGAATGAAAGGAGCTGGCATCTCACTCTCTTTGAATCTTCTTTATCATGCTAAGAGGAGCAGGAAAAAGCAAAAAATTTCAGAATTGCACCTTGCAATGCGGAGAAATTACTGTTTGTGCATTTACAATATTCATTGATTTTTGCCATTGAAAAACATCCAGAAATGATTGAAGCTACTGACTGAATGAAAGGAGCTGGCATCTCATTCTCTTTGAATCTTGTTTATCAGGCTAAGAGGAGCAGGAAAAAGCAAAAAATTTCAGAATTGCACCTTGCAATGCGGAGAAATTACTGTTTGTGCATTTACAATATTCATTGATTTTTGCCATTGAAAAACGTCCAGAAATGATTGAAGCTACTGACTGAATGAAAGGAGCTGGCATCTCACTCTCTTTGAATCTTCTTTATCATGCTTAGAGGAGCAGGAAAAAGCAAAAAATTTCAGAATTGCACCTTGCAATGCGGAGAAATTACTGTTTGTGCATTTACAATATTCATTGATTTTTGCCATTGAAAAACATCATGTTATTCATATACCAGAAATGTTTGAAGCTACTGACTGAATGAAAGGAGCTGGCATCTCACACTCTTTGAATCTTCTTTATCATGCTAAGAGGAGCAGGAAAAAGCAAAAAATTTCAGAATTGCACCTTGCAATGCGGAGAAATTACTGTTTGTGCATTTACAATATTCATTGATTTTTGCCATTGAAAAACGTCCAGAAATGATTGAAGCTACTGACTGAATGAAAGGAGCTGGCATCTCACTCTCTTTGAATCTTGTTTATCATGCTAAGAGGAGCAGGAAAAAGCAAAAAATTTCAGAATTGCACCTTGCAATGCGGAGAAATTACTGTTTGTGCATTTACAATATTCATTGATTTTTGCCATTGAAAAACGTCCAGAAATGATTGAAGCTACTGACTGAATGAAAGGAGCTGGCATCTCACTCTCTTTGAATCTTCTTTATCATGCTTAGAGGAGCAGGAAAAAGCAAAAAATTTCAGAATTGCACCTTGCAATGCGGAGAAATTACTGTTTGTGCATTTACAATATTCATTGATTTTTGCCATTGAAAAACATCATGTTATTCATATACCAGAAATGTTTGAAGCTACTGACTGAATGAAAGGAGCTGGCATCTCACACTCTTTGAATCTTCTTTATCATGCTAAGAGGAGCAGGAAAAAGCAAAAAATTTCAGAATTGCACCTTGCAATGCGGAGAAATTACTGTTTGTGCATTTACAATATTCATTGATTTTTGCCATTGAAAAACGTCCAGAAATGATTGAAGCTACTGACTGAATGAAAGGAGCTGGCATCTCACTCTCTTTGAATCTTGTTTATCATGCTAAGAGGAGCAGGAAAAAGCAAAAAATTTCAGAATTGCACCTTGCAATGCGGAGAAATTACTGTTTGTGCATTTACAATATTCATTGATTTTTGCCATTGAAAAACGTCCAGAAATGATTGAAGCTACTGACTGAATGAAAGGAGCTGGCATCTCACTCTCCTTGAAACTTCTTTATCATGCTTAGAGGAGCAGGAAAAAGCAAAAAATTTCAGAATTGCACCTTGCAATGCGGAGAAATTACTGTTTGTGCATTTACAATATTCATTGATTTTTGCCATTGAAAAACATCATGTTATTCATATACCAGAAATGATTGAAGCTACTGACTGAATGAAAGGAGCTGGCATCTCACTCTCTTTGAATCTTCTTTATCATGCTAAGAGGAGCAGGAAAAAGCAAAAAATTTCAGAATTGCACCTTGCAATGCGGAGAAATTACTGTTTGTGCATTTACAATATTCATTGATTTTTGCCATTGAAAAACATCATGTTATTCATATACCAGAAATGTTTGAAGCTACTGACTGAATGAAAGGAGCTGGCATCTCACTCTCTTTGAATCTTCTTTATCATGCTAAGAGGAGCAGAAAAAAGCAAAAAATTTCAGAATTGCACCTTGCAATGCGGAGAAATTACTGTTTGTGCATTTACAATATTCATTGATTTTTGCCATTGAAAAACGTCCAGAAATGATTGAAGCTACTGACTGAATGAAAGGAGCTGGCATCTCACTCTCTTTGAATCTTGTTTATCATGCTAAGAGGAGCAGGAAAAAGCAAAAAATTTCAGAATTGCACCTTGCAATGCGGAGAAATTACTGTTTGTGCATTTACAATATTCATTGATTTTTGCCATTGAAAAACGTCCAGAAATGATTGAAGCTACTGACTGAATGAAAGGAGCTGGCATCTCACTCTCCTTGAAACTTCTTTATCATGCTTAGAGGAGCAGGAAAAAGCAAAAAATTTCAGAATTGCACCTTGCAATGCGGAGAAATTACTGTTTGTGCATTTACAATATTCATTGATTTTTGCCATTGAAAAACATCATGTTATTCATATACCAGAAATGATTGAAGCTACTGACTGAATGAAAGGAGCTGGCATCTCACTCTCTTTGAATCTTCTTTATCATGCTAAGAGGAGCAGGAAAAAGCAAAAAATTTCAGAATTGCACCTTGCAATGCGGAGAAATTACTGTTTGTGCATTTACAATATTCATTGATTTTTGCCATTGAAAAACATCATGTTATTCATATACCAGAAATGTTTGAAGCTACTGACTGAATGAAAGGAGCTGGCATCTCACTCTCTTTGAATCATCTTTATCATGCTAAGAGGAGCAGAAAAAAGCAAAAAATTTCAGAATTGCACCTTGCAATGCGGAGAAATTACTGTTTGTGCATTTACAATATTCATTGATTTTTGCCATTGAAAAACGTCCAGAAATGATTGAAGCTACTGACTGAATGAAACGAGCTGGCATCTCACTCTCTTTGAATCTTGTTTATCATGCTAAGAGGAGCAGGAAAAAGCAAAAAATTTCAGAATTGCACCTTGCAATGCGGAGAAATTACTGTTTGTGCATTTACAATATTCATTGATTTTTGCCATTGAAAAACGTCCAGAAATGATTGAAGCTACTGACTGAATGAAAGGAGCTGGCATCTCACTCTCTTTGAATCTTCTTTATCATGCTTAGAGGAGCAGGAAAAAGCAAAAAATTTCAGAATTGCACCTTGCAATGCGGAGAAATTACTGTTTGTGCATTTACAATGTTCATTGATTTTTGCCATTGAAAAACATCATGTTATTCATATACCAGAAATGATTGAAGCTACTGACTGAATGAAAGGAGCTGGCATCTCACTCTCTTTGAATCTTCTTTATCATGCTAAGAGGAGCAGGAAAAAGCAAAAAATTTCAGAATTGCACCTTGCAATGCGGAGAAATTACTGTTTGTGCATTTACAATATTCAATGATTTTTGCCATTGAAAAACGTCCAGAAATGATTGAATCTACTGACTGAATGAAAGGAGCTGGCATCTCACTCTCTTTGAATCTTCTTTATCATGCTAAGAGGAGCAGGAAAAAGCAAAAAATTTCAGAATTGCACCTTGCAATGCGGAGAAATTACTGTTTGTGCATTTACAATATTCATTGATTTTTGCCATTGAAAAACGTCCAGAAATGATTGAAGCTACTGACTGAATGAAAGGAGCTGGCATCTCACTCTCTTTGAATCTTCTTTATCATGCTTAGAGGAGCAGGAAAAAGCAAAAAATTTCAGAATTGCACCTTGCAATGCGGAGAAATTACTGTTTGTGCATTTACAATATTCATTGATTTTTGCCATTGAAAAACATCATGTTATTCATATACCAGAAATGTTTGAAGCTACTGACTGAATGAAAGGAGCTGGCATCTCACACTCTTTGAATCTTCTTTATCATGCTAAGAGGAGCAGGAAAAAGCAAAAAATTTCAGAATTGCACCTTGCAATGCGGAGAAATTACTGTTTGTGCATTTACAATATTCATTGATTTTTGCCATTGAAAAACGTCCAGAAATGATTGAAGCTACTGACTGAATGAAAGGAGCTGGCATCTCACTCTCTTTGAATCTTGTTTATCATGCTAAGAGGAGCAGGAAAAAGCAAAAAATTTCAGAATTGCACCTTGCAATGCGGAGAAATTACTGTTTGTGCATTTACAATATTCATTGATTTTTGCCATTGAAAAACGTCCAGAAATGATTGAAGCTACTGACTGAATGAAAGGAGCTGGCATCTCACTCTCCTTGAAACTTCTTTATCATGCTTAGAGGAGCAGGAAAAAGCAAAAAATTTCAGAATTGCACCTTGCAATGCGGAGAAATTACTGTTTGTGCATTTACAATATTCATTGATTTTTGCCATTGAAAAACATCATGTTATTCATATACCAGAAATGATTGAAGCTACTGACTGAATGAAAGGAGCTGGCATCTCACTCTCTTTGAATCTTCTTTATCATGCTAAGAGGAGCAGGAAAAAGCAAAAAATTTCAGAATTGCACCTTGCAATGCGGAGAAATTACTGTTTGTGCATTTACAATATTCATTGATTTTTGCCATTGAAAAACATCATGTTATTCATATACCAGAAATGTTTGAAGCTACTGACTGAATGAAAGGAGCTGGCATCTCACTCTCTTTGAATCTTCTTTATCATGCTAAGAGGAGCAGAAAAAAGCAAAAAATTTCAGAATTGCACCTTGCAATGCGGAGAAATTACTGTTTGTGCATTTACAATATTCATTGATTTTTGCCATTGAAAAACGTCCAGAAATGATTGAAGCTACTGACTGAATGAAAGGAGCTGGCATCTCACTCTCTTTGAATCTTGTTTATCATGCTAAGAGGAGCAGGAAAAAGCAAAAAATTTCAGAATTGCACCTTGCAATGCGGAGAAATTACTGTTTGTGCATTTACAATATTCATTGATTTTTGCCATTGAAAAACGTCCAGAAATGATTGAAGCTACTGACTGAATGAAAGGAGCTGGCATCTCACTCTCCTTGAAACTTCTTTATCATGCTTAGAGGAGCAGGAAAAAGCAAAAAATTTCAGAATTGCACCTTGCAATGCGGAGAAATTACTGTTTGTGCATTTACAATATTCATTGATTTTTGCCATTGAAAAACATCATGTTATTCATATACCAGAAATGATTGAAGCTACTGACTGAATGAAAGGAGCTGGCATCTCACTCTCTTTGAATCTTCTTTATCATGCTAAGAGGAGCAGGAAAAAGCAAAAAATTTCAGAATTGCACCTTGCAATGCGGAGAAATTACTGTTTGTGCATTTACAATATTCATTGATTTTTGCCATTGAAAAACATCATGTTATTCATATACCAGAAATGTTTGAAGCTACTGACTGAATGAAAGGAGCTGGCATCTCACTCTCTTTGAATCTTCTTTATCATGCTAAGAGGAGCAGAAAAAAGCAAAAAATTTCAGAATTGCACCTTGCAATGCGGAGAAATTACTGTTTGTGCATTTACAATATTCATTGATTTTTGCCATTGAAAAACGTCCAGAAATGATTGAAGCTACTGACTGAATGAAACGAGCTGGCATCTCACTCTCTTTGAATCTTGTTTATCATGCTAAGAGGAGCAGGAAAAAGCAAAAAATTTCAGAATTGCACCTTGCAATGCGGAGAAATTACTGTTTGTGCATTTACAATATTCATTGATTTTTGCCATTGAAAAACGTCCAGAAATGATTGAAGCTACTGACTGAATGAAAGGAGCTGGCATCTCACTCTCTTTGAATCTTCTTTATCATGCTTAGAGGAGCAGGAAAAAGCAAAAAATTTCAGAATTGCACCTTGCAATGCGGAGAAATTACTGTTTGTGCATTTACAATGTTCATTGATTTTTGCCATTGAAAAACATCATGTTATTCATATACCAGAAATGATTGACGCTACTGACTGAATGAAAGGAGCTGGCATCTCACTCTCTTTGAATCTTCTTTATCATGCTAAGAGGAGCAGGAAAAAGCAAAAAATTTCAGAATTGCACCTTGCAATGCGGAGAAATTACTGTTTGTGCATTTACAATATTCAATGATTTTTGCCATTGAAAAACGTCCAGAAATGATTGAAGCTACTGACTGAATGAAAGGAGCTGGCATCTCACTCTCTTTGAATCTTCTTTATCATGCTAAGAGGAGCAGGAAAAAGCAAAAAATTTCAGAATTGCACCTTGCAATGCGGAGAAATTACTGTTTGTGCATTTACAATATTCATTGATTTTTGCCATTGAAAAACATCATGTTATTCATATACCAGAAATGTTTGAAGCTACTGACTGAATGAAAGGAGCTGGCATCTCACTCTCTTTGAATCTTCTTTATCATGCTAAGAGGAGCAGAAAAAAGCAAAAAATTTCAGAATTGCACCTTGCAATGCGGAGAAATTACTGTTTGTGCATTTACAATATTCATTGATTTTTGCCATTGAAAAACGTCCAGAAATGATTGAAGCTACTGACTGAATGAAAGGAGCTGGCATCTCACTCACTTTGAATCTTCTTTATCATGCTAAGAGGAGCAGGAAAAAGCAAAAAATTTCAGAATTGCACCTTTCAATGCGGAGAAATTACTGTTTGTGCATTTACAATATTCATTGATTTTTGCCATTGAAAAATATCATGTTATTCATATACCAGAAATGTTTGAAGCTACTGACTGAATGAAAGGAGCTGGCATCTCACACTCTTTGAATCTTCTTTATCATGCTAAGAGGAGCAGGAAAAAGCAAAAAATTTCAGAATTGCACCTTGCAATGCGGAGAAATTACTGTTTGTGCATTTACAATATTCATTGATTTTTGCCATTGAAAAACGTCCAGAAATGATTGAAGCTACTGACTGAATGAAAGGAGCTGGCATCTCACTCTCTTTGAATCTTGTTTATCATGCTAAGAGGAGCAGGAAAAAGCAAAAAATTTCAGAATTGCACCTTGCAATGCGGAGAAATTACTGTTTGTGCATTTACAATATTCATTGATTTTTGCCATTGAAAAACGTCCAGAAATGATTGAAGCTACTTACTGAATGAAAGGAGCTGGCATCTCACTCTCTTTGAATCTTCTTTATCATGCTAAGAGGAGCAGGAAAAAGCAAAAAATTTCAGAATTGCACCTTGCAATGCGGAGAAATTACTGTTTGTGCATTTACAATATTCAGTGATTTTTGCCATTGAAAAACATCATGTTATTCATATACCAGAAATGTTTGAAGCTACTGACTGAATGAAAGGAGCTGGCATCTCACTCTCTTTGAATCTTCTTTATCATGCTAAGAGGAGCAGGAAAAAGCAAAAAATTTCAGAATTGCACCTTGCAATGCGGAGAAATTACTGTTTGTGCATTTACAATATTCATTGATTTTTGCCATTGAAAAACATCCAGAAATGATTGAAGCTACTGACTGAATGAAAGGAGCTGGCATCTCACTCTCTTTGAATCTTGTTTATCATGCTAAGAGGAGCAGGAAAAAGCAAAAAATTTCAGAATTGCACCTTGCAATGCGGAGAAATTACTGTTTGTGCATTTACAATATTCATTGATTTTTGCCATTGAAAAACGTCCAGAAATGATTGAAGCTACTGACTGAATGAAAGGAGCTGGCATCTCACTCTCCTTGAATCTTCTTTATCATGCTTAGAGGAGCAGGAAAAAGCAAAAAATTTCAGAATTGCACCTTGCAATGCGGAGAAATTACTGTTTGTGCATTTACAATATTCATTGATTTTTGCCATTGAAAAACATCATGTTATTCATATACCAGAAATGATTGAAGCTACTGACTGAATGAAAGGAGCTGGCATCTCACTCTCTTTGAATCTTCTTTATCATGCTAAGAGGAGCAGGAAAAAGCAAAAAATTTCAGAATTGCACCTTGCAATGCGGAGAAATTACTGTTTGTGCATTTACAATATTCAATGATTTTTGTCATTGAAAAACGTCCAGAAATGATTGAAGCTACTGACTGAATGAAAGGAGCTGGCATCTCACTCTCTTTGAATCTTCTTTATCATGCTAAGAGGAGCAGGAAAAAGCAAAAAATTTCAGAATTGCACCTTGCAATGCGGAGAAATTACTGTTTGTGCATTTACAATATTCATTGATTTTTGCCATTGAAAAACATGTTATTCATATACCAGAAATGTTTGAAGCTACTGACTGAATGAAAGGAGCTGGCATCTCACTCTCTTTGAATCTTCTTTATCATGCTAAGAGGAGCAGGAAAAAGCAAAAAATTTCAGAATTGCACCTTGCAATGCGGAGAAATTACTGTTTGTGCATTTACAATATTCATTGATTTTTGCCATTGAAAAGCATCCAGAAATGATTGAAGCTACTGACTGAATGAAAGGAGCTGGCATCTCATTCTCTTTGAATCTTTTTTATCATGCTAAGAGGAGCAGGAAAAAGCAAAAAATTTCAGAATTGCACCTTGCAATGCGGAGAAATTACTGTTTGTGCATTTACAATATTCATTGATTTTTGCCATTGAAAAACGTCCAGAAATGATTGAAGCTACTGACTGAATGAAAGGAGCTGGCATCTCACTCTCTTTGAATCTTCTTTATCATGCTTAGAGGAGCAGGAAAAAGCAAAAAATTTCAGAATTGCACCTTGCAATGCGGAGAAATTACTGTTTGTGCATTTACAATATTCATTGATTTTTGCCATTGAAAAACGTCCAGAAATGATTGAAGCTACTGACTGAATGAAAGGAGCTGGCATCTCACTCTCTTTGAATCTTCTTTATCATGCTAAGAGGAGCAGGAAAAAGCAAAAAATTTCAGAATTGCACCTTGCAATGCGGAGAAATTACTGTTTGTGCATTTACAATATTCATTGATTTTTGCCATTGAAAAACGTCCAGAAATGATTGAAGCTACTGACTGAATGAAAGGAGCTGGCATCTCACTCTCTTTGAATCTTGTTTATCTTGCTAAGAGGAGCAGGAAAAAGCAAAAAATTTCAGAATTGCACCTTGCAATGCGGAGAAATTACTGTTTGTGCATTTACAATATTCATTGATTTTTGCCATTGAAAAACGTCCAGAAATGATTGAAGCTACTGACTGAATGAAAGGAGCTGGCATCTCACTCTGTTTGAATCTTGTTTATCATGCTAAGAGGAGCAGGAAAAAGCAAAAAATTTCAGAATTGCACCTTGCAATGCGGAGAAATTACTGTTTGTGCATTTACAATATTCATTGATTTTTGCCATTGAAAAACGTCCAGAAATGATTGAAGCTACTGACTGAATGAAAGGAGCTGGCATCTCACTCTCTTTGAATCTTCTTTATCATGCTAAGAGGAGCAGGAAAAAGCAAAAAATTTCAGAATTGCACCTTTCAATGCGGAGAAATTACTGTTTGTGCATTTACAATATTCATTGATTTTTGCCATTGAAAAATATCATGTTATTCATATACCAGAAATGTTTGAAGCTACTGACTGAATGAAAGGAGCTGGCATCTCACTCTCTTTGAATCTTCTTTATCATGCTAAGAGGAGCAGGAAAAAGCAAAAAATTTCAGAATTGCACCTTGCAATGCGGAGAAATTACTGTTTGTGCATTTACAATATTCATTGATTTTTGCCATTGAAAAACGTCCAGAAATGATTGAAGCTACTGACTGAATGAAAGGAGCTGGCATCTCACTCTCTTTGAATCTTGTTTATCATGCTAAGAGGAGCAGGAAAAAGCAAAAAATTTCAGAATTGCACCTTGCAATGCGGAGAAATTACTGTTTGTGCATTTACAATATTCATTGATTTTTGCCATTGAAAAACGTCCAGAAATGATTGAAGCTACTTACTGAATGAAAGGAGCTGGCATCTCACTCTCTTTGAATCTTCTTTATCATGCTAAGAGGAGCAGGAAAAAGCAAAAAATTTCAGAATTGCACCTTGCAATGCGGAGAAATTACTGTTTGTGCATTTACAATATTCATCGATTTTTGCCATTGAAAAACATCATGTTATTCATATACCAGAAATGTTTGAAGCTACTGACTGAATGAAAGGAGCTGGCATCTCACTCTCTTTGAATCTTCTTTATCATGCTAAGAGGAGCAGGAAAAAGCAAAAAATTTCAGAATTGCACCTTGCAATGCGGAGAAATTACTGTTTGTGCATTTACAATATTCATTGATTTTTGCCATTGAAAAACGTCCAGAAATGATTGAAGCTACTGACTGAATGAAAGGAGCTGGCATCTCACTCTCTTTGAATCTTCTTTATCATGCTAAGAGGAGCAGGAAAAAGCAAAAAATTTCAGAATTGCACCTTGCAATGCGGAGAAATTACTGTTTGTGCATTTACAATATTCAGTGATTTTTGCCATTGAAAAACATCATGTTATTCATATACCAGAAATGTTTGAAGCTACTGACTGAATGAAAGGAGCTGGCATCTCACTCTCTTTGAATCTTCTTTATCATGCTAAGAGGAGCAGGAAAAAGCAAAAAATTTCAGAATTGCACCTTGCAATGCGGAGAAATTACTGTTTGTGCATTTACAATATTCATTGATTTTTGCCATTGAAAAACGTCCAGAAATGATTGAAGCTACTGACTGAATGAAAGGAGCTGGCATCTCACTCTCTTTGAATCTTGTTTATCATGCTAAGAGGAGCAGGAAAAAGCAAAAATTTTCAGAATTGCACCTTGCAATGCGGAGAAATTACTGTTTGTGCATTTACAATATTCATTGATTTTTGCCATTGAAAAACGTCCAGAAATGATTGAAGCTACTGACTGAATGAAAGGAGCTGGCATCTCACTCTCCTTGAATCTTCTTTATCATGCTTAGAGGAGCAGGAAAAAGCAAAAAATTTCAGAATTGCACCTTGCAATGCGGAGAAATTACTGTTTGTGCATTTACAATATTCATTGATTTTTGCCATTGAAAAACATCATGTTATTCATATACCAGAAATGATTGAAGCTACTGACTGAATGAAAGGAGCTGGCATCTCACTCTCTTTGAATCTTCTTTATCATGCTAAGAGGAGCAGGAAAAAGCAAAAAATTTCAGAATTGCACCTTGCAATGCGGAGAAATTACTGTTTGTGCATTTACAATATTCAATGATTTTTGCCATTGAAAAACGTCCAGAAATGATTGAAGCTACTGACTGAATGAAAGGAGCTGGCATCTCACTCTCTTTGAATCTTCTTTATCATGCTAAGAGGAGCAGGAAAAAGCAAAAAATTTCAGAATTGCACCTTGCAATGCGGAGAAATTACTGTTTGTGCATTTACAATATTCATTGATTTTTAACATTGAAAAACATGTTATTCATATACCAGAAATGTTTGAAGCTACTGACTGAATGAAAGGAGCTGGCATCTCACTCTCTTTGAATCTTCTTTATCATGCTAAGAGGAGCAGGAAAAAGCAAAAAATTTCAGAATTGCACCTTGCAATGCGGAGAAATTACTGTTTGTGCATTTACAATATTCATTGATTTTTGCCATTGAAAAACGTTCAGAAATGATTGAAGCTACTGACTGAATGAAATTAGCTGGCATCTCATTCTCTTTGAATCTTGTTTATCATGCTAAGAGGAGCAGGAAAAAGCAAAAAATTTCAGAATTGCACCTTGCAATGCGGAGAAATTACTGTTTGTGCATTTACAATATTCATTGATTTTTGCCATTGAAAAACGTCCAGAAATGATTGAAGCTACTGACTGAATGAAAGGAGCTGGCATCTCACTCTCTTTGAATCTTCTTTATCATGCTTAGAGGAGCAGGAAAAAGCAAAAAATTTCAGAATTGCACCTTGCAATGCGGAGAAATTACTGTTTGTGCATTTACAATATTCATTGATTTTTGCCATTGAAAAACATCATGTTATTCATATACCAGAAATGTTTGAAGCTACTGACTGAATGAAAGGAGCTGGCATCTCACTCTCTTTGAATCTTCTTTATCATGCTAAGAGGAGCAGGAAAAAGCAAAAAATTTCAGAATTGCACCTTGCAATGCGGAGAAATTACTGTTTGTGCATTTACAATATTCATTGATTTTTGCCATTGAAAAACGTCCAGAAATGATTGAAGCTACTGACTGAATGAAAGGAGCTGGCATTTCACTCTCTTTGAATCTTCTTTATCATGCTAAGAGGAGCAGGAAAAAGCAAAAAATTTCAGAATTGCACCTTGCAATGCGGAGAAATTACTGTTTGTGCATTTACAATATTCATTGATTTTTGCCATTGAAAAACGTCCAGAAATGATTGAAGCTACTGACTGAATGAAAGGAGCTGGCATCTCACTCTCTTTGAATCTTCTTTATCATGCTAAGAGGAGCAGGAAAAAGCAAAAAATTTCAGAATTGCACCTTGCAATGCGGAGAAATTACTGTTTGTGCATTTACAATATTCATTGATTTTTGCCATTGAAAAACGTCCAGAAATGATTGAAGCTACTGACTGAATGAAAGGAGCTGGCATCTCACTCTCTTTGAATCTTGTTTATCTTGCTAAGAGGAGCAGGAAAAAGCAAAAAATTTCAGAATTGCACCTTGCAATGCGGAGAAATTACTGTTTGTGCATTTACAATATTCATTGATTTTTGCCATTGAAAAACGTCCAGAAATGATTGAAGCTACTGACTGAATGAAAGGAGCTGGCATCTCACTCTCTTTGAATCTTCTTTATCATGCTAAGAGGAGCAGGAAAAAGCAAAAAATTTCAGAATTGCACCTTGCAATGCGGAGAAATTACTGTTTGTGCATTTACAATATTCATTGATTTTTGCCATTGAAAAACATCATGTTATTCATATACCAGAAATGTTTGAAGCTACTGACTGAATGAAAGGAGCTGGCATCTCACTCTCTTTGAATCTTCTTTATCATGCTAAGAGGAGCAGAAAAAAGCAAAAAATTTCAGAATTGCACCTTGCAATGCGGAAAAATTACTGTTTGTGCATTTACAATATTCATTGATTTTTGCCATTGAAAAACGTCCAGAAATGATTGAAGCTACTGACTGAATGAAACGAGCTGGCATCTCA
Organism: Phyllobates terribilis; assembly: GCF_046119375.1. Taxonomy (NCBI): domain Eukaryota; kingdom Metazoa; phylum Chordata; class Amphibia; order Anura; family Dendrobatidae; genus Phyllobates; species Phyllobates terribilis. Next base: position 681,745 of record NW_027363274.1, read on the forward strand.
CTCTCTTTGAATCTTGTTTATTATGCTAAGAGGAGCAGGAAAAAGCAAAAAATTTCAGAATTGCACCTTGCAATGCGGAGAAATTACTGTTTGTGCATTTACAATATTCATTGATTTTTGCCATTGAAAAACGTCCAGAAATGATTGAAGCTACTGACTGAATGAAAGGAGCTGGCATCTCACTCTCTTTGAATCTTCTTTATCATGCTTAGAGGAGCAGGAAAAAGCAAAAAATTTCAGAATTGCACCTTGCAATGCGGAGAAATTACTGTTTGTGCATTTACAATGTTCATTGATTTTTGCCATTGAAAAACATCATGTTATTCATATACCAGAAATGATTGAAGCTACTGACTGAATGAAAGGAGCTGGCATCTCACTCTCTTTGAATCTTCTTTATCATGCTAAGAGGAGCAGGAAAAAGCAAAAAATTTCAGAATTCCACCTTGCAATGCGGAGAAATTACTGTTTGTGCATTTACAATATTCAATGATTTTTGCCATTGAAAAACGTCCAGAAATGATTGAAGCTACTGACTGAATGAAAGGAGCTGGCATCTCACTCTCTTTGAATCTTCTTTATCATGCTAAGAGGAGCAGGAAAAAGCAAAAAATTTCAGAATTGCACCTTGCAATGCGGAGAAATTACTGTTTGTGCATTTACAATATTCATTGATTTTTGCCATTGAAAAACATCATGTTATTCATATACCAGAAATGTTTGAAGCTACTGACTGAATGAAAGGAGCTGGCATCTCACTTTGAATCTTCTTTATCATGCTAAGAGGAGCAGAAAAAAGCAAAAAATTTCAGAATTGCACCTTGCAATGCGGAGAAATTACTGTTTGTGCATTTACAATATTCATTGATTTTTGCCATTGAAAAACGTCCAGAAATGATTGAAGCTACTGACTGAATGAAAGGAGCTGGCATCTCACTCACTTTGAATCTTCTTTATCATGCTAAGAGGAGCAGGAGAAAGCAAAAAATTTCAGAATTGCACCTTTCAATGCGGAGAAATTACTGTTTGTGCATTTACAATATTCATTGATTTTTGCCATTGAAAAATATCATGTTATTCATATACCAGAAATGTTTGAAGCTACTGACTGAATGAAAGGAGCTGGCATCTCACTCTCTTTGAATCTTCTTTATCATGCTAAGAGGAGCAGGAAAAAGCAAAAAATTTCAGAATTGCACCTTGCAATGCGGAGAAATTACTGTTTGTGCATTTACAATATTCATTGATTTTTGCCATTGAAAAACGTCCAGAAATGATTGAAGCTACTGACTGAATGAAAGGAGCTGGCATCTCACTCTCTTTGAATCTTGTTTATCATGCTAAGAGGAGCAGGAAAAAGCAAAAAATTTCAGAATTGCACCTTGCAATGCGGAGAAATTACTGTTTGTGCATTTACAATATTCATTGATTTTTGCCATTGAAAAACGTCCAGAAATGATTGAAGCTACTCACTGAATGAAAGGAGCTGGCATCTCACTCTCTTTGAATCTTCTTTATCATGCTAAGAGGAGCAGGAAAAAGCAAAAAATTTCAGAATTGCACCTTGCAATGCGGAGAAATTACTGTTTGTGCATTTACAATATTCAGTGATTTTTGCCATTGAAAAACATCATGTTATTCATATACCAGAAATGTTTGAAGCTACTGACTGAATGAAAGGAGCTGGCATCTCACTCTCTTTGAATCTTCTTTATCATGCTAAGAGGAGCAGGAAAAAGCAAAAAATTTCAGAATTGCACCTTGCAATGCGGAGAAATTACTGTTTGTGCATTTACAATATTCATTGATTTTTGCCATTGAAAAACGTCCAGAAATGATTGAAGCTACTGACTGAATGAAAGGAGCTGGCATCTCACTCTCTTTGAATCTTGTTTATCATGCTAAGAGGAGCAGGAAAAAGCAAAAAATTTCAGAATTGCACCTTGCAATGCGGAGAAATTACTGTTTGTGCATTTACAATATTCATTGATTTTTGCCATTGAAAAACGTCCAGAAATGATTGAAGCTACTGACTGAATGAAAGGAGCTGGCATCTCACTCTCTTTGAATCTTCTTTATCATGCTTAGAGGAGCAGGAAAAAGCAAAAAATTTCAGAATTGCACCTTGCAATGCGGAGAAATTACTGTTTGTGCATTTACAATGTTCATTGATTTTTGCCATTGAAAAACATCATGTTATTCATATACCAGAAATGATTGAAGCTACTGACTGAATGAAAGGAGCTGGCATCTCACTCTCTTTGAATCTTCTTTATCATGCTAAGAGGAGCAGGAAAAAGCAAAAAATTTCAGAATTCCACCTTGCAATGCGGAGAAATTACTGTTTGTGCATTTACAATATTCAATGATTTTTGCCATTGAAAAACGTCCAGAAATGATTGAAGCTACTGACTGAATGAAAGGAGCTGGCATCTCACTCTCTTTGAATCTTCTTTATCATGCTAAGAGGAGCAGGAAAAAGCAAAAAATTTCAGAATTGCACCTTGCAATGCGGAGAAATTACTGTTTGTGCATTTACAATATTCATTGATTTTTGCCATTGAAAAACATCATGTTATTCATATACCAGAAATGTTTGAAGCTACTGACTGAATGAAAGGAGCTGGCATCTCACTCTCTTTGAATCTTATTTATCATGCTAAGAGGAGCAGAAAAAAGCAAAAAATTTCAGAATTGCACCTTGCAATGCGGAGAAATTACTGTTTGTGCATTTACAATATTCATTGATTTTTGCCATTGAAAAACGTCCAGAAATGATTGAAGCTACTGACTGAATGAAAGGAGCTGGCATCTCACTCACTTTGAATCTTCTTTATCATGCTAAGAGGAGCAGGAAAAAGCAAAAAATTTCAGAATTGCACCTTTCAATGCGGAGAAATTACTGTTTGTGCATTTACAATATTCATTGATTTTTGCCATTGAAAAATATCATGATATTCATATACCAGAAATGTTTGAAGCTACTGACTGAATGAAAGGAGCTGGCATCTCACTCTCTTTGAATCTTCTTTATCATGCTAAGAGGAGCAGGAAAAAGCAAAAAATTTCAGAATTGCACCTTGCAATGCGGAGAAATTACTGTTTGTGCATTTACAATATTCATTGATTTTTGCCATTGAAAAACGTCCAGAAATGATTGAAGCTACTGACTGAATGAAAGGAGCTGGCATCTCACTCTCTTTGAATCTTGTTTATCATGCTAAGAGGAGCAGGAAAAAGCAAAAAAATTCAGAATTGCACCTTGCAATGCGGAGAAATTACTGTTTGTGCATTTACAATATTCATTGATTTTTGCCATTGAAAAACGTCCAGAAATGATTGAAGCTACTTACTGAATGAAAGGAGCTGGCATCTCACTCTCTTTGAATCTTCTTTATCATGCTAAGAGGAGCAGGAAAAAGCAAAAAATTTCAGAATTGCACCTTGCAATGCGGAGAAATTACTGTTTGTGCATTTACAATATTCAGTGATTTTTGCCATTGAAAAACATCATGTTATTCATATACCAGAAATGTTTGAAGCTACTGACTGAATGAAAGGAGCTGGCATCTCACTCTCTTTGAATCTTCTTTATCATGCTAAGAGGAGCAGGAAAAAGCAAAAAATTTCAGAATTGCACCTTGCAATGCGGAGAAATTACTGTTTGTGCATTTACAATATTCATTGATTTTTGCCATTGAAAAACGTCCAGAAATGATTGAAGCTACTGACTGAATGAAAGGAGCTGGCATCTCACTCTCTTTGAATCTTGTTTATCATGCTAAGAGGAGCAGGAAAAAGCAAAAAATTTCAGAATTGCACCTTGCAATGCGGAGAAATTACTGTTTGTGCATTTACAATATTCATTGATTTTTGCCATTGAAAAACGTCCAGAAATGATTGAAGCTACTGACTGAATGAAAGGAGCTGGCATCTCACTCTCTTTGAATCTTCTTTATCATGCTAAGAGGAGCAGGAAAAAGCAAAAAATTTCAGAATTGCACCTTGCAATGCGGAGAAATTACTGTTTGTGCATTTACAATATTCATTGATTTTTGCCATTGAAAAACATGTTATTCATATACCAGAAATGTTTGAAGCTACTGACTGAATGAAAGGAGCTGGCATCTCACTCTCTTTGAATCTTCTTTATCATGCTAAGAGGAGCAGGAAAAAGCAAAAAATTTCAGAATTGCACCTTGCAATGCGGAGAAATTACTGTTTGTGCATTTACAATATTCATTGATTTTTGCCATTGAAAAACATCCAGAAATGATTGAAGCTACTGACTGAATGAAAGGAGCTGGCATCTCATTCTCTTTGAATCTTGTTTATCATGCTAAGAGGAGCAGGAAAAAGCAAAAAATTTCAGAATTGCACCTTGCAATGCGGAGAAATTACTGTTTGTGCATTTACAATATTCATTGATTTTTGCCATTGAAAAACGTCCAGAAATGATTGAAGCTACTGACTGAATGAAAGGAGCTGGCATCTCACTCTCTTTGAATCTTGTTTATCATGCTAAGAGGAGCAGGAAAAAGCAAAAAATTTCAGAATTGCACCTTGCAATGCGGAGAAATTACTGTTTGTGCATTTACAATATTCATTGATTTTTGCCATTGAAAAACGTCCAGAAATGATTGAAGCTACTGACTGAATGAAAGGAGCTGGCATCTCATTCTCTTTGAATCTTGTTTATCATGCTAAGAGGAGCAGGAAAAAGCAAAAAATTTCAGAATTGCACCTTGCAATGCGGAGAAATTACTGTTTGTGCATTTACAATATTCATTGATTTTTGCCATTGAAAAACATCCAGAAATGATTGAAGCTACTGACTGAATGAAAGGAGCTGGCATCTCACTCTCTTTGAATCTTGTTTATCATGCTAAGAGGAGCAGGAAAAAGCAAAAAATTTCAGAATTGCACCTTGCAATGCGGAGAAATTACTGTTTGTGCATTTACAATATTCATTGATTTTTGCCATTGAAAAACGTCCAGAAATGATTGAAGCTACTGACTGAATGAAAGGAGCTGGCATCTCACTCTCTTTGAATCTTCTTTATCATGCTAAGAGGAGCAGGAAAAAGCAAAAAATTTCAGAATTGCACCTTGCAATGCGGAGAAATTACTGTTTGTGCATTTACAATATTCATTGATTTTTGCCATTGAAAAACATGTTATTCATATACCAGAAATGTTTGAAGCTACTGACTGAATGAAAGGAGCTGGCATCTCACTCTCTTTGAATCTTCTTTATCATGCTAAGAGGAGCAGGAAAAAGCAAAAAATTTCAGAATTGCACCTTGCAATGCGGAGAAATTACTGTTTGTGCATTTACAATATTCATTGATTTTTGCCATTGAAAAACATCCAGAAATGATTGAAGCTACTGACTGAATGAAAGGAGCTGGCATCTCATTCTCTTTGAATCTTGTTTATCATGCTAAGAGGAGCAGGAAAAAGCAAAAAATTTCAGAATTGCACCTTGCAATGCGGAGAAATTACTGTTTGTGCATTTACAATATTCATTGATTTTTGCCATTGAAAAACGTCCAGAAATGATTGAAGCTACTGACTGAATGAAAGGAGCTGGCATCTCACTCTCTTTGAATCTTCTTTATCATGCTTAGAGGAGCAGGAAAAAGCAAAAAATTTCAGAATTGCACCTTGCAATGCGGAGAAATTACTGTTTGTGCATTTACAATATTCATTGATTTTTGCCATTGAAAAACATCATGTTATTCATATACCAGAAATGTTTGAAGCTACTGACTGAATGAAAGGAGCTGGCATCTCACTCTCTTTGAATCTTCTTTATCATGCTAAGAGGAGCAGGAAAAAGCAAAAAATTTCAGAATTGCACCTTGCAATGCGGAGAAATTACTGTTTGTGCATTTACAATATTCATTGATTTTTGCCATTGAAAAACGTCCAGAAATGATTGAAGCTACTGACTGAATGAAAGGAGCTGGCATTTCACTCTCTTTGAATCTTCTTTATCATGCTAAGAGGAGCAGGAAAAAGCAAAAAATTTCAGAATTGCACCTTGCAATGCGGAGAAATTACTGTTTGTGCATTTACAATATTCATTGATTTTTGCCATTGAAAAACGTCCAGAAATGATTGAAGCTACTGACTGAATGAAAGGAGCTGGCATCTCACTCTCTTTGAATCTTCTTTATCATGCTAAGAGGAGCAGGAAAAAGCAAAAAATTTCAGAATTGCACCTTGCAATGCGGAGAAATTACTGTTTGTGCATTTACAATATTCATTGATTTTTGCCATTGAAAAACGTCCAGAAATGATTGAAGCTACTGACTGAATGAAAGGAGCTGGCATCTCACTCTCTTTGAATCTTGTTTATCTTGCTAAGAGGAGCAGGAAAAAGCAAAAAATTTCAGAATTGCACCTTGCAATGCGGAGAAATTACTGTTTGTGCATTTACAATATTCATTGATTTTTGCCATTGAAAAACGTCCAGAAATGATTGAAGCTACTGACTGAATGAAAGGAGCTGGCATCTCACTCTCTTTGAATCTTCTTTATCATGCTAAGAGGAGCAGGAAAAAGCAAAAAATTTCAGAATTGCACCTTGCAATGCGGAGAAATTACTGTTTGTGCATTTACAATATTCATTGATTTTTGCCATTGAAAAACATGTTATTCATATACCAGAAATGTTTGAAGCTACTGACTGAATGAAAGGAGCTGGCATCTCACTCTCTTTGAATCTTCTTTATCATGCTAAGAGGAGCAGGAAAAAGCAAAAAATTTCAGAATTGCACCTTGCAATGCGGAGAAATTACTGTTTGTGCATTTACAATATTCATTGATTTTTGCCATTGAAAAACATGTTATTCATATACCAGAAATGTTTGAAGCTACTGACTGAATGAAAGGAGCTGGCATCTCACTCTCTTTGAATCTTCTTTATCATGCTAAGAGGAGCAGGAAAAAGCAAAAAATTTCAGAATTGCACCTTGCAATGCGGAGAAATTACTGTTTGTGCATTTACAATATTCATTGATTTTTGCCATTGAAAAACATGTTATTCATATACCAGAAATGTTTGAAGCTACTGACTGAATGAAAGGAGCTGGCATCTCACTCTCTTTGAATCATCTTTATCATGCTAAGAGGAGCAGGAAAAAGCAAAAAATTTCAGAATTGCACCTTGCAATGCGGAGAAATTACTGTTTGTGCATTTACAATATTCATTGATTTTTGCCATTGAAAAACATCCAGAAATGATTGAAGCTACTGACTGAATGAAAGGAGCTGGCATCTCATTCTCTTTGAATCTTGTTTATCATGCTAAGAGGAGCAGGAAAAAGCAAAAAATTTCAGAATTGCATCTTGCAATGAGGAGAAATTACTGTTTGTGCATTTACAATATTCATTGATTTTTGACATTGAAAAACGTCCAGAAATGATTGAAGCTACTGACTGAATGAAAGGAGCTGGCATCTCACTCTCTTTGAATCTTCTTTATCATGCTTAGAGGAGCAGGAAAAAGCAAAAAATTTCAGAATTGCACCTTGCAATGCGGAGAAATTACTGTTTGTGCATTTACAATATTCATTGATTTTTGCCATTGAAAAACATCATGTTATTCATATACCAGAAATGTTTGAAGCTACTGACTGAATGAAAGGAGCTGGCATCTCACTCTCTTTGAATCTTCTTTATCATGCTAAGAGGAGCAGGAAAAAGCAAAAAATTTCAGAATTGCACCTTGCAATGCGGAGAAATTACTGTTTGTGCATTTACAATATTCATTGATTTTTGCCATTGAAAAACGTCCAGAAATGATTGAAGCTACTGACTGAATGAAAGGAGCTGGCATTTCACTCTCTTTGAATCTTCTTTATCATGCTAAGAGGAGCAGGAAAAAGCAAAAAATTTCAGAATTGCACCTTGCAATGCGGAGAAATTACTGTTTGTGCATTTACAATATTCATTGATTTTTGCCATTGAAAAACATCATGTTATTCATATACCAGAAATGTTTGAAGCTACTGACTGAATGAAAGGAGCTGGCATCTCACTTTGAATCTTCTTTATCATGCTAAGAGGAGCAGAAAAAAGCAAAAAATTTCAGAATTGCACCTTGCAATGCGGAGAAATTACTGTTTGTGCATTTACAATATTCATTGATTTTTGCCATTGAAAAACGTCCAGAAATGATTGAAGCTACTGACTGAATGAAAGGAGCTGGCATCTCACTCACTTTGAATCTTCTTTATCATGCTAAGAGGAGCAGGAAAAAGCAAAAAATTTCAGAATTGCACCTTTCAATGCGGAGAAATTACTGTTTGTGCATTTACAATATTCATTGATTTTTGCCATTGAAAAATATCATGTTATTCATATACCAGAAATGTTTGAAGCTACTGACTGAATGAAAGGAGCTGGCATCTCACTCTCTTTGAATCTTCTTTATCATGCTAAGAGGAGCAGGAAAAAGCAAAAAATTTCAGAATTGCACCTTGCAATGCGGAGAAATTACTGTTTGTGCATTTACAATATTCATTGATTTTTGCCATTGAAAAACGTCCAGAAATGATTGAAGCTACTGACTGAATGAAAGGAGCTGGCATCTCACTCTCTTTGAATCTTCTTTATCATGCTAAGAGGAGCAGGAAAAAGCAAAAAATTTCAGAATTGCACCTTGCAATGCGGAGAAATTACTGTTTGTGCATTTACAATATTCATTGATTTTTGCCATTGAAAAACGTCCAGAAATGATTGAAGCTACTGACTGAATGAAAGGAGCTGGCATCTCACTCTCTTTGAATCTTGTTTATCTTGCTAAGAGGAGCAGGAAAAAGCAAAAAATTTCAGAATTGCACCTTGCAATGCGGAGAAATTACTGTTTGTGCATTTACAATATTCATTGATTTTTGCCATTGAAAAACGTCCAGAAATGATTGAAGCTACTGACTGAATGAAAGGAGCTGGCATCTCACTCTCTTTGAATCTTCTTTATCATGCTAAGAGGAGCAGGAAAAAGCAAAAAATTTCAGAATTGCACCTTGCAATGCGGAGAAATTACTGTTTGTGCATTTACAATATTCATTGATTTTTGCCATTGAAAAACATGTTATTCATATACCAGAAATGTTTGAAGCTACTGACTGAATGAAAGGAGCTGGCATCTCACTCTCTTTGAATCTTCTTTATCATGCTAAGAGGAGCAGGAAAAAGCAAAAAATTTCAGAATTGCACCTTGCAATGCGGAGAAATTACTGTTTGTGCATTTACAATATTCATTGATTTTTGCCATTGAAAAACATGTTATTCATATACCAGAAATGTTTGAAGCTACTGACTGAATGAAAGGAGCTGGCATCTCACTCTCTTTGAATCTTCTTTATCATGCTAAGAGGAGCAGGAAAAAGCAAAAAATTTCAGAATTGCACCTTGCAATGCGGAGAAATTACTGTTTGTGCATTTACAATATTCATTGATTTTTGCCATTGAAAAACATGTTATTCATATACCAGAAATGTTTGAAGCTACTGACTGAATGAAAGGAGCTGGCATCTCACTCTCTTTGAATCTTCTTTATCATGCTAAGAGGAGCAGGAAAAAGCAAAAAATTTCAGAATTGCACCTTGCAATGCGGAGAAATTACTGTTTGTGCATTTACAATATTCATTGATTTTTGCCATTGAAAAACATCCAGAAATGATTGAAGCTACTGACTGAATGAAAGGAGCTGGCATCTCATTCTCTTTGAATCTTGTTTATCATGCTAAGAGGAGCAGGAAAAAGCAAAAAATTTCAGAATTGCATCTTGCAATGCGGAGAAATTACTGTTTGTGCATTTACAATATTCATTGATTTTTGACATTGAAAAACGTCCAGAAATGATTGAAGCTACTGACTGAATGAAAGGAGCTGGCATCTCACTCTCTTTGAATCTTCTTTATCATGCTTAGAGGAGCAGGAAAAAGCAAAAAATTTCAGAATTGCACCTTGCAATGCGGAGAAATTACTGTTTGTGCATTTACAATATTCATTGATTTTTGCCATTGAAAAACATCATGTTATTCATATACCAGAAATGTTTGAAGCTACTGACTGAATGAAAGGAGCTGGCATCTCACTCTCTTTGAATCTTCTTTATCATGCTAAGAGGAGCAGGAAAAAGCAAAAAATTTCAGAATTGCACCTTGCAATGCGGAGAAATTACTGTTTGTGCATTTACAATATTCATTGATTTTTGCCATTGAAAAACGTCCAGAAATGATTGAAGCTACTGACTGAATGAAAGGAGCTGGCATTTCACTCTCTTTGAATCTTCTTTATCATGCTAAGAGGAGCAGGAAAAAGCAAAAAATTTCAGAATTGCACCTTGCAATGCGGAGAAATTACTGTTTGTGCATTTACAATATTCATTGATTTTTGCCATTGAAAAACATCATGTTATTCATATACCAGAAATGTTTGAAGCTACTGACTGAATGAAAGGAGCTGGCATCTCACTTTGAATCTTCTTTATCATGCTAAGAGGAGCAGAAAAAAGCAAAAAATTTCAGAATTGCACCTTGCAATGCGGAGAAATTACTGTTTGTGCATTTACAATATTCATTGATTTTTGCCATTGAAAAACGTCCAGAAATGATTGAAGCTACTGACTGAATGAAAGGAGCTGGCATCTCACTCACTTTGAATCTTCTTTATCATGCTAAGAGGAGCAGGAAAAAGCAAAAAATTTCAGAATTGCACCTTTCAATGCGGAGAAATTACTGTTTGTGCATTTACAATATTCATTGATTTTTGCCATTGAAAAATATCATGTTATTCATATACCAGAAATGTTTGAAGCTACTGACTGAATGAAAGGAGCTGGCATCTCACTCTCTTTGAATCTTCTTTATCATGCTAAGAGGAGCAGGAAAAAGCAAAAAATTTCAGAATTGCACCTTGCAATGCGGAGAAATTACTGTTTGTGCATTTACAATATTCATTGATTTTTGCCATTGAAAAACGTCCAGAAATGATTGAAGCTACTGACTGAATGAAAGGAGCTGGCATCTCACTCTCTTTGAATCTTGTTTATCATGCTAAGAGGAGCAGGAAAAAGCAAAAAATTTCAGAATTGCACCTTGCAATGCGGAGAAATTACTGTTTGTGCATTTACAATATTCATTGATTTTTGCCATTGAAAAACGTCCAGAAATGATTGAAGCTACTTACTGAATGAAAGGAGCTGGCATCTCACTCTCTTTGAATCTTCTTTATCATGCTAAGAGGAGCAGGAAAAAGCAAAAAATTTCAGAATTGCACCTTGCAATGCGGAGAAATTACTGTTTGTGCATTTACAATATTCAGTGATTTTTGCCATTGAAAAACATCATGTTATTCATATACCAGAAATGTTTGAAGCTACTGACTGAATGAAAGGAGCTGGCATCTCACTCTCTTTGAATCTTCTTTATCATGCTAAGAGGAGCAGGAAAAAGCAAAAAATTTCAGAATTGCACCTTGCAATGCGGAGAAATTACTGTTTGTGCATTTACAATATTCATTGATTTTTGCCATTGAAAAACGTCCAGAAATGATTGAAGCTACTGACTGAATGAAAGGAGCTGGCATCTCACTCTCTTTAAATCTTGTTTATCATGCTAAGGGGAGCAGGAAAAAGCAAAAAATTTCAGAATTGCACCTTGCAATGCGGAGAAATTACTGTTTGTGCATTTACAATATTCATTGATTTTTGCCATTGAAAAACGTCCAGAAATGATTGAAGCTACTGACTGAATGAAAGGAGCTGGCATCTCACTCTCTTTGAATCTTCTTTATCATGCTTAGAGGAGCAGGAAAAAGCAAAAAATTTCAGAATTGCACCTTGCAATGCGGAGAAATTACTGTTTGTGCATTTACAATGTTCATTGATTTTTGCCATTGAAAAACATCATGTTATTCATATACCAGAAATGATTGAAGCTACTGACTGAATGAAAGGAGCTGGCATCTCACTCTCTTTGAATCTTCTTTATCATGCTAAGAGGAGCAGGAAAAAGCAAAAAATTTCAGAATTCCACCTTGCAATGCGGAGAAATTACTGTTTGTGCATTTACAATATTCAATGATTTTTGCCATTGAAAAACGTCCAGAAATGATTGAAGCTACTGACTGAATGAAAGGAGCTGGCATCTCACTCTCTTTGAATCTTCTTTATCATGCTAAGAGGAGCAGGAAAAAGCAAAAAATTTCAGAATTGCACCTTGCAATGCGGAGAAATTACTGTTTGTGCATTTACAATATTCATTGATTTTTGCCATTGAAAAACATCATGTTATTCATATACCAGAAATGTTTGAAGCTACTGACTGAATGAAAGGAGCTGGCAACTCACTCTCTTTGAATCTTATTTATCATGCTAAGAGGAGCAGAAAAAAGCAAAAAATTTCAGAATTGCACCTTGCAATGCGGAGAAATTACTGTTTGTGCATTTACAATATTCATTGATTTTTGCCATTGAAAAACGTCCAGAAATGATTGAAGCTACTGACTGAATGAAAGGAGCTGGCATCTCACTCACTTTGAATCTTCTTTATCATGCTAAGAGGAGCAGGAAAAACAAAAAATTTCAGAATTGCACCTTTCAATGCGGAGAAATTACTGTTTGTGCATTTACAATATTCATTGATTTTTGCCATTGAAAAATATCATGTTATTCATATACCAGAAATGTTTGAAGCTACTGACTGAATGAAAGGAGCTGGCATCTCACTCTCTTTGAATCTTCTTTATCATGCTAAGAGGAGCAGGAAAAAGCAAAAAATTTCAGAATTGCACCTTGCAATGCGGAGAAATTACTGTTTGTGCATTTACAATATTCATTGATTTTTGCCATTGAAAAACGTCCAGAAATGATTGAAGCTACTGACTGAATGAAAGGAGCTGGCATCTCACTCTCTTTGAATCTTGTTTATCATGCTAAGAGGAGCAGGAAAAAGCAAAAAATTTCAGAATTGCACCTTGCAATGCGGAGAAATTACTGTTTGTGCATTTACAATATTCATTGATTTTTGCCATTGAAAAACGTCCAGAAATGATTGAAGCTACTGACTGAATGAAAGGAGCTGGCATCTCACTCTCTTTGAATCTTCTTTATCATGCTTAGAGGAGCAGGAAAAAGCAAAAAATTTCAGAATTGCACCTTGCAATGCGGAGAAATTACTGTTTGTGCATTTACAATGTTCATTGATTTTTGCCATTGAAAAACATCATGTTATTCATATACCAGAAATGATTGAAGCTACTGACTGAATGAAAGGAGCTGGCATCTCACTCTCTTTGAATCTTCTTTATCATGCTAAGAGGAGCAGGAAAAAGCAAAAAATTTCAGAATTCCACCTTGCAATGCGGAGAAATTACTGTTTGTGCATTTACAATATTCAATGATTTTTGCCATTGAAAAACGTCCAGAAATGATTGAAGCTACTGACTGAATGAAAGGAGCTGGCATCTCACTCTCTTTGAATCTTCTTTATCATGCTAAGAGGAGCAGGAAAAAGCAAAAAATTTCAGAATTGCACCTTGCAATGCGGAGAAATTACTGTTTGTGCATTTACAATATTCATTGATTTTTGCCATTGAAAAACATCATGTTATTCATATACCAGAAATGATTGAAGCTACTGACTGAATGAAAGGAGCTGGCATCTCACTCTCTTTGAATCTTATTTATCATGCTAAGAGGAGCAGAAAAAAGCAAAAAATTTCAGAATTGCACCTTGCAATGCGGAGAAATTACTGTTTGTGCATTTACAATATTCATTGATTTTTGCCATTGAAAAACGTCCAGAAATGATTGAAGCTACTGACTGAATGAAAGGAGCTGGCATCTCACTCACTTTGAATCTTCTTTATCATGCTAAGAGGAGCAGGAAAAAGCAAAAAATTTCAGAATTGCACCTTTCAATGCGGAGAAATTACTGTTTGTGCATTTACAATATTCATTGATTTTTGCCATTGAAAAATATCATGTTATTCATATACCAGAAATGTTTGAAGCTACTGACTGAATGAAAGGAGCTGGCATCTCACTCTCTTTGAATCTTCTTTATCATGCTAAGAGGAGCAGGAAAAAGCAAAAAATTTCAGAATTGCACCTTGCAATGCGGAGAAATTACTGTTTGTGCATTTACAATATTCATTGATTTTTGCCATTGAAAAACGTCCAGAAATGATTGAAGCTACTGACTGAATGAAAGGAGCTGGCATCTCACTCTCTTTGAATCTTGTTTATCATGCTAAGAGGAGCAGGAAAAACAAAAAATTTCAGAATTGCACCTTGCAATGCGGAGAAATTACTGTTTGTGCATTTACAATATTCATTGATTTTTGCCATTGAAAAACGTCCAGAAATGATTGAAGCTACTTACTGAATGAAAGGAGCTGGCATCTCACTCTCTTTGAATCTTCTTTATCATGCTAAGAGGAGCAGGAAAAAGCAAAAAATTTCAGAATTGCACCTTGCAATGCGGAGAAATTACTGTTTGTGCATTTACAATATTCAGTGATTTTTGCCATTGAAAAACATCATGTTATTCATATACCAGAAATGTTTGAAGCTACTGACTGAATGAAAGGAGCTGGCATCTCACTCTCTTTGAATCTTCTTTATCATGCTAAGAGGAGCAGGAAAAAGCAAAAAATTTCAGAATTGCACCTTGCAATGCGGAGAAATTACTGTTTGTGCATTTACAATATTCATTGATTTTTGCCATTGAAAAACGTCCAGAAATGATTGAAGCTACTGACTGAATGAAAGGAGCTGGCATCTCACTCTCTTTGAATCTTGTTTATCATGCTAAGAGGAGCAGGAAAAAGCAAAAAATTTCAGAATTGCACCTTGCAATGCGGAGAAATTACTGTTTGTGCATTTACAATATTCATTGATTTTTGCCATTGAAAAACGTCCAGAAATGATTGAAGCTACTGACTGAATGAAAGGAGCTGGCATCTCACTCTCTTTGAATCTTCTTTATCATGCTAAGAGGAGCAGGAAAAAGCAAAAAATTTCAGAATTGCACCTTGCAATGCGGAGAAATTACTGTTTGTGCATTTACAATATTCATTGATTTTTGCCATTGAAAAACGTCCAGAAATGATTGAAGCTACTGACTGAATGAAAGGAGCTGGCATCTCACTCAATTTGAATCTTCTTTATCATGCTAAGAGGAGCAGGAAAAAGCAAAAAATTTCAGAATTGCACCTTTCAATGCGGAGAAATTACTGTTTGTGCATTTACAATATTCATTGATTTTTGCCATTGAAAAATATCATGTTATTCATATACCAGAAATGTTTGAAGCTACTGACTGAATGAAAGGAGCTGGCATCTCACTCTCTTTGAATCTTCTTTATCATGCTAAGAGGAGCAGGAAAAAGCAAAAAATTTCAGAATTGCACCTTGCAATGCGGAGAAATTACTGTTTGTGCATTTACAATATTCATTGATTTTTGCCATTGAAAAACGTCCAGAAATGATTGAAGCTACTGACTGAATGAAAGGAGCTGGCATCTCACTCTCTTTGAATCTTGTTTATCATGCTAAGAGGAGCAGGAAAAACAAAAAATTTCAGAATTGCACCTTGCAATGCGGAGAAATTACTGTTTGTGCATTTACAATATTCATTGATTTTTGCCATTGAAAAACGTCCAGAAATGATTGAAGCTACTTACTGAATGAAAGGAGCTGGCATCTCACTCTCTTTGAATCTTCTTTATCATGCTAAGAGGAGCAGGAAAAAGCAAAAAATTTCAGAATTGCACCTTGCAATGCGGAGAAATTACTGTTTGTGCATTTACAATATTCAGTGATTTTTGCCATTGAAAAACATCATGTTATTCATATACCAGAAATGTTTGAAGCTACTGACTGAATGAAAGGAGCTGGCATCTCACTCTCTTTGAATCTTCTTTATCATGCTAAGAGGAGCAGGAAAAAGCAAAAAATTTCAGAATTGCACCTTGCAATGCGGAGAAATTACTGTTTGTGCATTTACAATATTCATTGATTTTTGCCATTGAAAAACGTCCAGAAATGATTGAAGCTACTGACTGAATGAAAGGAGCTGGCATCTCACTCTCTTTGAATCTTGTTTATCATGCTAAGAGGAGCAGGAAAAAGCAAAAAATTTCAGAATTGCACCTTGCAATGCGGAGAAATTACTGTTTGTGCATTTACAATATTCATTGATTTTTGCCATTGAAAAACGTCCAGAAATGATTGAAGCTACTGACTGAATGAAAGGAGCTGGCATCTCACTCTCTTTGAATCTTCTTTATCATGCTAAGAGGAGCAGGAAAAAGCAAAAAATTTCAGAATTGCACCTTGCAATGCGGAGAAATTACTGTTTGTGCATTTACAATATTCATTGATTTTTGCCATTGAAAAACATGTTATTCATATACCAGAAATGTTTGAAGCTACTGACTGAATGAAAGGAGCTGGCATCTCACTCTCTTTGAATCTTCTTTATCATGCTAAGAGGAGCAGGAAAAAGCAAAAAATTTCAGAATTGCACCTTGCAATGCGGAGAAATTACTGTTTGTGCATTTACAATATTCATTGATTTTTGCCATTGAAAAACATCCAGAAATGATTGAAGCTACTGACTGAATGAAAGGAGCTGGCATCTCATTCTCTTTGAATCTTGTTTATCATGCTAAGAGGAGCAGGAAAAAGCAAAAAATTTCAGAATTGCACCTTGCAATGCGGAGAAATTACTGTTTGTGCATTTACAATATTCATTGATTTTTGCCATTGAAAAACGTCCAGAAATGATTGAAGCTACTGACTGAATGAAAGGAGCTGGCATCTCACTCTCTTTGAATCTTGTTTATCATGCTAAGAGGAGCAGGAAAAAGCAAAAAATTTCAGAATTGCACCTTGCAATGCGGAGAAATTACTGTTTGTGCATTTACAATATTCATTGATTTTTGCCATTGAAAAACGTCCAGAAATGATTGAAGCTACTGACTGAATGAAAGGAGCTGGCATCTCATTCTCTTTGAATCTTGTTTATCATGCTAAGAGGAGCAGGAAAAAGCAAAAAATTTCAGAATTGCACCTTGCAATGCGGAGAAATTACTGTTTGTGCATTTACAATATTCATTGATTTTTGCCATTGAAAAACGTCCAGAAATGATTGAAGCTACTGACTGAATGAAAGGAGCTGGCATCTCACTCTCTTTGAATCTTGTTTATCATGCTAAGAGGAGCAGGAAAAAGCAAAAAATTTCAGAATTGCACCTTGCAATGCGGAGAAATTACTGTTTGTGCATTTACAATATTCATTGATTTTTGCCATTGAAAAACGTCCAGAAATGATTGAAGCTACTGACTGAATGAAAGGAGCTGGCATCTCACTCTCTTTGAATCTTCTTTATCATGCTAAGAGGAGCAGGAAAAAGCAAAAAATTTCAGAATTGCACCTTGCAATGCGGAGAAATTACTGTTTGTGCATTTACAATATTCATTGATTTTTGCCATTGAAAAACATCCAGAAATGATTGAAGCTACTGACTGAATGAAAGGAGCTGGCATCTCATTCTCTTTGAATCTTGTTTATCATGCTAAGAGGAGCAGGAAAAAGCAAAAAATTTCAGAATTGCACCTTGCAATGCGGAGAAATTACTGTTTGTGCATTTACAATATTCATTGATTTTTGCCATTGAAAAACGTCCAGAAATGATTGAAGCTACTGACTGAATGAAAGGAGCTGGCATCTCACTCTCTTTGAATCTTCTTTATCATGCTTAGAGGAGCAGGAAAAAGCATAAAATTTCAGAATTGCACCTTGCAATGCGGAGAAATTACTGTTTGTGCATTTACAATATTCATTGATTTTTGCCATTGAAAAACATCATGTTATTCATATACCAGAAATGTTTGAAGCTACTGACTGAATGAAAGGAGCTGGCATCTCACTCTCTTTGAATCTTCTTTATCATGCTAAGAGGAGCAGGAAAAAGCAAAAAATTTCAGAATTGCACCTTGCAATGCGGAGAAATTACTGTTTGTGCATTTACAATATTCATTGATTTTTGCCATTGAAAAACGTCCAGAAATGATTGAAGCTACTGACTGAATGAAAGGAGCTGGCATTTCACTCTCTTTGAATCTTCTTTATCATGCTAAGAGGAGCAGGAAAAAGCAAAAAATTTCAGAATTGCACCTTGCAATGCGGAGAAATTACTGTTTGTGCATTTACAATATTCATTGATTTTTGCCATTGAAAAACGTCCAGAAATGATTGAAGCTACTGACTGAATGAAAGGAGCTGGCATCTCACTCTCTTTGAATCTTCTTTATCATGCTAAGAGGAGCAGGAAAAAGCAAAAAATTTCAGAATTGCACCTTGCAATGCGGAGAAATTACTGTTTGTGCATTTACAATATTCATTGATTTTTGCCATTGAAAAACGTCCAGAAATGATTGAAGCTACTGACTGAATGAAAGGAGCTGGCATCTCACTCTCTTTGAATCTTGTTTATCTTGCTAAGAGGAGCAGGAAAAAGCAAAAAATTTCAGAATTGCACCTTGCAATGCGGAGAAATTACTGTTTGTGCATTTACAATATTCATTGATTTTTGCCATTGAAAAACGTCCAGAAATGATTGAAGCTACTGACTGAATGAAAGGAGCTGGCATCTCACTCTCTTTGAATCTTCTTTATCATGCTAAGAGGAGCAGGAAAAAGCAAAAAATTTCAGAATTGCACCTTGCAATGCGGAGAAATTACTGTTTGTGCATTTACAATATTCATTGATTTTTGCCATTGAAAAACATGTTATTCATATACCAGAAATGTTTGAAGCTACTGAATGAATGAAAGGAGCTGGCATCTCACTCTCTTTGAATCTTCTTTATCATGCTAAGAGGAGCAGGAAAAAGCAAAAAATTTCAGAATTGCACCTTGCAATGCGGAGAAATTACTGTTTGTGCATTTACAATATTCATTGATTTTTGCCATTGAAAAACATCCAGAAATGATTGAAGCTACTGACTGAATGAAAGGAGCTGGCATCTCATTCTCTTTGAATCTTCTTTATCATGCTAAGAGGAGCAGGAAAAAGCAAAAAATTTCAGAATTGCATCTTGCAATGCGGAGAAATTACTGTTTGTGCATTTACAATATTCATTGATTTTTGCCATTGAAAAACGTCCAGAAATGATTGAAGCTACTGACTGAATGAAAGGAGCTGGCATCTCACTCTCTTTGAATCTTCTTTATCATGCTTAGAGGAGCAGGAAAAAGCAAAAAATTTCAGAATTGCACCTTGCAATGCGGAGAAATTACTGTTTGTGCATTTACAATATTCATTGATTTTTGCCATTGAAAAACATCATGTTATTCATATACCAGAAATGTTTGAAGCTACTGACTGAATGAAAGGAGCTGGCATCTCACTCTCTTTGAATCTTCTTTATCATGCTAAGAGGAGCAGGAAAAAGCAAAAAATTTCAGAATTGCACCTTGCAATGCGGAGAAATTACTGTTTGTGCATTTACAATATTCATTGATTTTTGCCATTGAAAAACGTCCAGAAATGATTGAAGCTACTGACTGAATGAAAGGAGCTGGCATTTCACTCTCTTTGAATCTTCTTTATCATGCTAAGAGGAGCAGGAAAAAGCAAAAAATTTCAGAATTGCACCTTGCAATGCGGAGAAATTACTGTTTGTGCATTTACAATATTCATTGATTTTTGCCATTGAAAAACGTCCAGAAATGATTGAAGCTACTGACTGAATGAAAGGAGCTGGCATCTCACTCTCTTTGAATCTTCTTTATCATGCTAAGAGGAGCAGGAAAAAGCAAAAAATTTCAGAATTGCACCTTGCAATGCGGAGAAATTACTGTTTGTGCATTTACAATATTCATTGATTTTTGCCATTGAAAAACGTCCAGAAATGATTGAAGCTACTGACTGAATGAAAGGAGCTGGCATCTCACTCTCTTTGAATCTTGTTTATCTTGCTAAGAGGAGCAGGAAAAAGCAAAAAATTTCAGAATTGCCCCTTGCAATGCGGAGAAATTACTGTTTGTGCATTTACAATATTCATTGATTTTTGCCATTGAAAAACGTCCAGAAATGATTGAAGCTACTGACTGAATGAAAGGAGCTGGCATCTCACTCTCTTTGAATCTTCTTTATCATGCTAAGAGGAGCAGGAAAAAGCAAAAAATTTCAGAATTGCACCTTGCAATGCGGAGAAATTACTGTTTGTGCATTTACAATATTCATTGATTTTTGCCATTGAAAAACATCATGTTATTCATATACCAGAAATGTTTGAAGCTACTGACTGAATGAAAGGAGCTGGCATCTCACTCTCTTTGAATCTTCTTTATCATGCTAAGAGGAGCAGAAAAAAGCAAAAAATTTCAGAATTGCACCTTGCAATGCGGAGAAATTACTGTTTGTGCATTTACAATATTCATTGATTTTTGCCATTGAAAAACGTCCAGAAATGATTGAAGCTACTGACTGAATGAAAGGAGCTGGCATCTCACTCACTTTGAATCTTCTTTATCATGCTAAGAGGAGCAGGAAAAAGCAAAAAATTTCAGAATTGCACCTTTCAATGCGGAGAAATTACTGTTTGTGCATTTACAATATTCATTGATTTTTGCCATTGAAAAATATCATGTTATTCATATACCAGAAATGTTTGAAGCTACTGACTGAATGAAAGGAGCTGGCATCTCACTCTCTTTGAATCTTCTTTATCATGCTAAGAGGAGCAGGAAAAAGCAAAAAATTTCAGAATTGCACCTTGCAATGCGGAGAAATTACTGTTTGTGCATTTACAATATTCATTGATTTTTGCCATTGAAAAACGTCCAGAAATGATTGAAGCTACTGACTGAATGAAAGGAGCTGGCATCTCACTCTCTTTGAATCTTGTTTATCATGCTAAGAGGAGCAGGAAGAAGCAAAAAATTTCAGAATTGCACCTTGCAATGCGGAGAAATTACTGTTTGTGCATTTACAATATTCATTGATTTTTGCCATTGAAAAACGTCCAGAAATGATTGAAGCTACTTACTGAATGAAAGGAGCTGGCATCTCACTCTCTTTGAATCTTCTTTACCATGCTAAGAGGAGCAGGAAAAAGCAAAAAATTTCAGAATTGCACCTTGCAATGCGGAGAAATTACTGTTTGTGCATTTACAATATTCAGTGATTTTTGCCATTGAAAAACATCATGTTATTCATATACCAGAAATGTTTGAAGCTACTGACTGAATGAAAGGAGCTGGCATCTCACTCTCTTTGAATCTTCTTTATCATGCTAAGAGGAGCAGGAAAAAGCAAAAAATTTCAGAATTGCACCTTGCAATGCGGAGAAATTACTGTTTGTGCATTTACAATATTCATTGATTTTTGCCATTGAAAAACGTCCAGAAATGATTGAAGCTACTGACTGAATGAAAGGAGCTGGCATCTCACTCTCTTTGAATCTTGTTTATCATGCTAAGAGGAGCAGGAAAAAGCAAAAAATTTCAGAATTGCACCTTGCAATGCGGAGAAATTACTGTTTGTGCATTTACAATATTCATTGATTTTTGCCATTGAAAAAATTCCAGAAATGATTGAAGCTACTGACTGAATGAAAGGAGCTGGCATCTCACTCTCTTTGAATCTTCTTTATCATGCTAAGAGGAGCAGGAAAAAGCAAAAAATTTCAGAATTGCACCTTGCAATGCGGAGAAATTACTGTTTGTGCATTTACAATATTCATTGATTTTTGCCATTGAAAAACATGTTATTCATATACCAGAAATGTTTGAAGATACTGACTGAATGAAAGGAGCTGGCATCTCACTCTCTTTGAATCTTCTTTATCATGCTAAGAGGAGCAGGAAAAAGCAAAAAATTTCAGAATTGCACCTTGCAATGCGGAGAAATTACTGTTTGTGCATTTACAATATTCATTGATTTTTGCCATTGAAAAACATCCAGAAATGATTGAAGCTACTGACTGAATGAAAGGAGCTGGCATCTCATTCTCTTTGAATCTTGTTTATCATGCTAAGAGGAGCCGGAAAAAGCAAAAAATTTCAGAATTGCACCTTGCAATGCGGAGAAATTACTGTTTGTGCATTTACAATATTCATTGATTTTTGCCATTGAAAAACGTCCAGAAATGATTGAAGCTACTGACTGAATGAAAGGAGCTGGCATCTCACTCTCTTTGAATCTTCTTTATCATGCTTAGAGGAGCAGGAAAAAGCAAAAAATTTCAGAATTGCACCTTGCAATGCGGAGAAATTACTGTTTGTGCATTTACAATATTCATTGATTTTTGCCATTGAAAAACATCATGTTATTCATATACCAGAAATGTTTGAAGCTACTGACTGAATGAAAGGAGCTGGCATCTCACTCTCTTTGAATCTTCTTTATCATGCTAAGAGGAGCAGGAAAAAGCAAAAAATTTCAGAATTGCACCTTGCAATGCGGAGAAATTACTGTTTGTGCATTTACAATATTCATTGATTTTTGCCATTGAAAAACGTCCAGAAATGATTGAAGCTACTGACTGAATGAAAGGAGCTGGCATTTCACTCTCTTTGAATCTTCTTTATCATGCTAAGAGGAGCAGGAAAAAGCAAAAAATTTCAGAATTGCACCTTGCAATGCGGAGAAATTACTGTTTGTGCATTTACAATATTCATTGATTTTTGCCATTGAAAAACGTCCAGAAATGATTGAAGCTACTGACTGAATGAAAGGAGCTGGCATCTCACTCTCTTTGAATCTTCTTTATCATGCTAAGAGGAGCAGGAAAAAGCAAAAAATTTCAGAATTGCACCTTGCAATGCGGAGAAATTACTGTTTGTGCATTTACAATATTCATTGATTTTTGCCATTGAAAAACGTCCAGAAATGATTGAAGCTACTGACTGAATGAAAGGAGCTGGCATCTCACTCTCTTTGAATCTTGTTTATCTTGCTAAGAGGAGCAGGAAAAAGCAAAAAATTTCAGAATTGCACCTTGCAATGCGGAGAAATTACTGTTTGTGCATTTACAATATTCATTGATTTTTGCCATTGAAAAACGTCCAGAAATGATTGAAGCTACTGACTGAATGAAAGGAGCTGGCATCTCACTCTCTTTGAATCTTCTTTATCATGCTAAGAGGAGCAGGAAAAAGCAAAAAATTTCAGAATTGCACCTTGCAATGCGGAGAAATTACTGTTTGTGCATTTACAATATTCATTGATTTTTGCCATTGAAAAACATGTTATTCATATACCAGAAATGTTTGAAGCTACTGACTGAATGAAAGGAGCTGGCATCTCACTCTCTTTGAATCTTCTTTATCATGCTAAGAGGAGCAGGAAAAAGCAAAAAATTTCAGAATTGCACCTTGCAATGCGGAGAAATTACTGTTTGTGCATTTACAATATTCATTGATTTTTGCCATTGAAAAACATCCAGAAATGATTGAAGCTACTGACTGAATGAAAGGAGCTGGCATCTCATTCTCTTTGAATCTTGTTTATCATGCTAAGAGGAGCAGGAAAAAGCAAAAAATTTCAGAATTGCTTCTTGCAATGCGGAGAAATTACTGTTTGTGCATTTACAATATTCATTGATTTTTGCCATTGAAAAACGTCCAGAAATGATTGAAGCTACTGACTGAATGAAAGGAGCTGGCATCTCACTCTCTTTGAATCTTCTTTATCATGCTTAGAGGAGCAGGAAAAAGCAAAAAATTTCAGAATTGCACCTTGCAATGCGGAGAAATTACTGTTTGTGCATTTACAATATTCATTGATTTTTGCCATTGAAAAACATCATGTTATTCATATACCAGAAATGTTTGAAGCTACTGACTGAATGAAAGGAGCTGGCATCTCACTCTCTTTGAATCTTCTTTATCATGCTAAGAGGAGCAGGAAAAATCAAAAAATTTCAGAATTGCACCTTGCAATGCGGAGAAATTACTGTTTGTGCATTTACAATATTCATTGATTTTTGCCATTGAAAAACGTCCAGAAATGATTGAAGCTACTGACTGAATGAAAGGAGCTGGCATTTCACTCTCTTTGAATCTTCTTTATCATGCTAAGAGGAGCAGGAAAAAGCAAAAAATTTCAGAATTGCACCTTGCAATGCGGAGAAATTACTGTTTGTGCATTTACAATATTCATTGATTTTTGCCATTGAAAAACGTCCAGAAATGATTGAAGCTACTGACTGAATGAAAGGAGCTGGCATCTCACTCTCTTTGAATCTTCTTTATCATGCTAAGAGGAGCAGGAAAAAGCAAAAAATTTCAGAATTGCACCTTGCAATGCGGAGAAATTACTGTTTGTGCATTTACAATATTCATTGATTTTTGCCATTGAAAAACGTCCAGAAATGATTGAAGCTACTGACTGAATGAAAGGAGCTGGCATCTCACTCTCTTTGAATCTTGTTTATCTTGCTAAGAGGAGCAGGAAAAAGCAAAAAATTTCAGAATTGCACCTTGCAATGCGGAGAAATTACTGTTTGTGCATTTACAATATTCATTGATTTTTGCCATTGAAAAACGTCCAGAAATGATTGAAGCTACTGACTGAATGAAAGGAGCTGGCATCTCACTCTCTTTGAATCTTCTTTATCATGCTAAGAGGAGCAGGAAAAAGCAAAAAATTTCAGAATTGCACCTTGCAATGCAGAGAAATTACTGTTTGTGCATTTACAATATTCATTGATTTTAGCCATTGAAAAACATCATGTTATTCATATACCAGAAATGTTTGAAGCTACTGACTGAATGAAAGGAGCTGGCATCTCACTCTCTTTGAATCTTCTTTATCATGCTAAGAGGAGCAGAAAAAAGCAAAAAATTTCAGAATTGCACCTTGCAATGCGGAGAAATTACTGTTTGTGCATTTACAATATTCATTGATTTTTGCCATTGAAAAACGTCCAGAAATGATTGAAGCTACTGACTGAATGAAACGAGCTGGCATCTCACTCTCTTTGAATCTTGTTTATCATGCTAAGAGGAGCAGGAAAAAGCAAAAAATTTCAGAATTGCACCTTGCAATGCGGAGAAATTACTGTTTGTGCATTTACAATATTCATTGATTTTTGCCATTGAAAAACGTCCAGAAATGATTGAAGCTACTGACTGAATGAAAGGAGCTGGCATCTCACTCTCTTTGAATCTTCTTTATCATGCTTAGAGGAGCAGGAAAAAGCAAAAAATTTCAGAATTGCACCTTGCAATGCGGAGAAATTACTGTTTGTGCATTTACAATGTTCATTGATTTTTGCCATTGAAAAACATCATGTTATTCATATACCAGAAATGATTGAAGCTACTGACTGAATGAAAGGAGCTGGCATCTCACTCTCTTTGAATCTTCTTTATCATGCTAAGAGGAGCAGGAAAAAGCAAAAAATTTCAGAATTGCACCTTGCAATGCGGAGAAATTACTGTTTGTGCATTTACAATATTCAATGATTTTTGCCATTGAAAAACGTCCAGAAATGATTGAAGCTACTGACTGAATGAAAGGAGCTGGCATCTCACTCTCTTTGAATCTTCTTTATCATGCTAAGAGGAGCAGGAAAAAGCAAAAAATTTCAGAATTGCACCTTGCAATGCGGAGAAATTACTGTTTGTGCATTTACAATATTCATTGATTTTTGCCATTGAAAAACATCATGTTATTCATATACCAGAAATGTTTGAAGCTACTGACTGAATGAAAGGAGCTGGCATCTCACTCTCTTTGAATCTTCTTTATCATGCTAAGAGGAGCAGAAAAAAGCAAAAAATTTCAGAATTGCACCTTGCAATGCGGAGAAATTACTGTTTGTGCATTTACAATATTCATTGATTTTTGCCATTGAAAAATATCATGTTATTCATATACCAGAAATGTTTGAAGCTACTGACTGAATGAAAGGAGCTGGCATCTCACTCTCTTTGAATCTTCTTTATCATGCTAAGAGGAGCAGGAAAAAGCAAAAAATTTCAGAATTGCACCTTGCAATGCGGAGAAATTACTGTTTGTGCATTTACAATATTCATTGATTTTTGCCATTGAAAAACGTCCAGAAATGATTGAAGCTACTGACTGAATGAAAGGAGCTGGCATCTCACTCTCTTTGAATCTTGTTTATCATGCTAAGAGGAGCAGGAAAAAGCAAAAAATTTCAGAATTGCACCTTGCAATGCGGAGAAATTACTGTTTGTGCATTTACAATATTCATTGATTTTTGCCATTGAAAAACGTCCAGAAATGATTGAAGCTACTTACTGAATGAAAGGAGCTGGCATCTCACTCTCTTTGAATCTTCTTTATCATGCTAAGAGGAGCAGGAAAAAGCAAAAAATTTCAGAATTGCACCTTGCAATGCGGAGAAATTACTGTTTGTGCATTTACAATATTCATTGATTTTTGCCATTGAAAAACATCATGTTATTCATATACCAGAAATGTTTGAAGCTACTGACTGAATGAAAGGAGCTGGCATCTCACTCTCTTTGAATCTTCTTTATCATGCTAAGAGGAGCAGGAAAAAGCAAAAAATTTCAGAATTGCACCTTGCAATGCGGAGAAATTACTGTTTGTGCATTTACAATATTCATTGATTTTTGCCATTGAAAAACGTCCAGAAATGATTGAAGCTACTGACTGAATGAAAGGAGCTGGCATCTCACTCACTTTGAATCTTCTTTATCATGCTAAGAGGAGCAGGAAAAAGCAAAAAATTTCAGAATTGCACCTTTCAATGCGGAGAAATTACTGTTTGTGCATTTACAATATTCATTGATTTTTGCCATTGAAAAATATCATGTTATTCATATACCAGAAATGTTTGAAGCTACTGACTGAATGAAAGGAGCTGGCATCTCACTCTCTTTGAATCTTCTTTATCATGCTAAGAGGAGCAGGAAAAAGCAAAAAATTTCAGAATTGCACCTTGCAATGCGGAGAAATTACTGTTTGTGCATTTACAATATTCATTGATTTTTGCCATTGAAAAACGTCCAGAAATGATTGAAGCTACTGACTGAATGAAAGGAGCTGGCATCTCACTCTCTTTGAATCTTCTTTATCATGCTAAGAGGAGCAGGAAAAAGCAAAAAATTTCAGAATTGCACCTTGCAATGCGGAGAAATTACTGTTTGTGCATTTACAATATTCATTGATTTTTGCCATTGAAAAACATCATGTTATTCATATACCAGAAATGTTTGAAGCTACTGACTGAATGAAAGGAGCTGGCATCTCACTCTCTTTGAATCTTCTTTATCATGCTAAGAGGAGCAGGAAAAATCAAAAAATTTCAGAATTGCACCTTGCAATGCGGAGAAATTACTGTTTGTGCATTTACAATATTCATTGATTTTTGCCATTGAAAAACGTCCAGAAATGATTGAAGCTACTGACTGAATGAAAGGAGCTGGCATTTCACTCTCTTTGAATCTTCTTTATCATGCTAAGAGGAGCAGGAAAAAGCAAAAAATTTCAGAATTGCACCTTGCAATGCGGAGAAATTACTGTTTGTGCATTTACAATATTCATTGATTTTTGCCATTGAAAAACGTCCAGAAATGATTGAAGCTACTGACTGAATGAAAGGAGCTGGCATCTCACTCTCTTTGAATCTTCTTTATCATGCTAAGAGGAGCAGGAAAAAGCAAAAAATTTCAGAATTGCACCTTGCAATGCGGAGAAATTACTGTTTGTGCATTTACAATATTCATTGATTTTTGCCATTGAAAAACGTCCAGAAATGATTGAAGCTACTGACTGAATGAAAGGAGCTGGCATCTCACTCTCTTTGAATCTTCTTTATCATGCTAAGAGGAGCAGGAAAAAGCAAAAAATTTCAGAATTGCACCTTGCAATGCGGAGAAATTACTGTTTGTGCATTTACAATATTCATTGATTTTAGCCATTGAAAAACATCATGTTATTCATATACCAGAAATGTTTGAAGCTACTGACTGAATGAAAGGAGCTGGCATCTCACTCTCTTTGAATCTTCTTTATCATGCTAAGAGGAGCAGAAAAAAGCAAAAAATTTCAGAATTGCACCTTGCAATGCGGAGAAATTACTGTTTGTGCATTTACAATATTCATTGATTTTTGCCATTGAAAAACGTCCAGAAATGATTGAAGCTACTGACTGAATGAAACGAGCTGGCATCTCACTCTCTTTGAATCTTGTTTATCATGCTAAGAGGAGCAGGAAAAAGCAAAAAATTTCAGAATTGCACCTTGCAATGCGGAGAAATTACTGTTTGTGCATTTACAATATTCATTGATTTTTGCCATTGAAAAACGTCCAGAAATGATTGAAGCTACTGACTGAATGAAAGGAGCTGGCATCTCACTCTCTTTGAATCTTCTTTATCATGCTTAGAGGAGCAGGAAAAAGCAAAAAATTTCAGAATTGCACCTTGCAATGCGGAGAAATTACTGTTTGTGCATTTACAATGTTCATTGATTTTTGCCATTGAAAAACATCATGTTATTCATATACCAGAAATGATTGAAGCTACTGACTGAATGAAAGGAGCTGGCATCTCACTCTCTTTGAATCTTCTTTATCATGCTAAGAGGAGCAGGAAAAAGCAAAAAATTTCAGAATTGCACCTTGCAATGCGGAGAAATTACTGTTTGTGCATTTACAATATTCAATGATTTTTGCCATTGAAAAACGTCCAGAAATGATTGAAGCTACTGACTGAATGAAAGGAGCTGGCATCTCACTCTCTTTGAATCTTCTTTATCATGCTTAGAGGAGCAGGAAAAAGCAAAAAATTTCAGAATTGCACCTTGCAATGCGGAGAAATTACTGTTTGTGCATTTACAATGTTCATTGATTTTTGCCATTGAAAAACATCATGTTATTCATATACCAGAAATGATTGAAGCTACTGACTGAATGAAAGGAGCTGGCATCTCACTCTCTTTGAATCTTCTTTATCAGGCTAAGAGGAGCAGGAAAAAGCAAAAAATTTCAGAATTGCACCTTGCAATGCGGAGAAATTACTGTTTGTGCATTTACAATATTCAATGATTTTTGCCATTGAAAAACGTCCAGAAATGATTGAAGCTACTGACTGAATGAAAGGAGCTGGCATCTCACTCTCTTTGAATCTTCTTTATCATGCGAAGAGGAGCAGGAAAAAGCAAAAAATTTCAGAATTGCACCTTGCAATGCGGAGAAATTACTGTTTGTGCATTTACAATATTCATTGATTTTTGCCATTGAAAAACATCATGTTATTCATATACCAGAAATGTTTGAAGCTACTGACTGAATGAAAGGAGCTGGCATCTCACTCTCTTTGAATCTTCTTTATCATGCTAAGAGGAGCAGAAAAAAGCAAAAAATTTCAGAATTGCACCTTGCAATGCGGAGAAATTACTGTTTGTGCATTTACAATATTCATTGATTTTTGCCATTGAAAAATATCATGTTATTCATATACCAGAAATGTTTGAAGCTACTGACTGAATGAAAGGAGCTGGCATCTCACTCTCTTTGAATCTTCTTTATCATGCTAAGAGGAGCAGGAAAAAGCAAAAAATTTCAGAATTGCACCTTGCAATGCGGAGAAATTACTGTTTGTGCATTTACAATATTCATTGATTTTTGCCATTGAAAAACGTCCAGAAATGATTGAAGCTACTGACTGAATGAAAGGAGCTGGCATTTCACTCTCTTTGAATCTTCTTTATCATGCTAAGAGGAGCAGGAAAAAGCAAAAAATTTCAGAATTGCACCTTGCAATGCGGAGAAATTACTGTTTGTGCATTTACAATATTCATTGATTTTTGCCATTGAAAAACGTCCAGAAATGATTGAAGCTACTGACTGAATGAAAGGAGCTGGCATCTCACTCTCTTTGAATCTTCTTTATCATGCTAAGAGGAGCAGGAAAAAGCAAAAAATTTCAGAATTGCACCTTGCAATGCGGAGAAATTACTGTTTGTGCATTTACAATATTCATTGATTTTTGCCATTGAAAAACGTCCAGAAATGATTGAAGCTACTGACTGAATGAAAGGAGCTGGCATCTCACTCTCTTTGAATCTTGTTTATCTTGCTAAGAGGAGCAGGAAAAAGCAAAAAATTTCAGAATTGCACCTTGCAATGCGGAGAAATTACTGTTTGTGCATTTACAATATTCATTGATTTTTGCCATTGAAAAACGTCCAGAAATGATTGAAGCTACTGACTGAATGAAAGGAGCTGGCATCTCACTCTCTTTGAATCTTCTTTATCATGCTAAGAGGAGCAGGAAAAAGCAAAAAATTTCAGAATTGCACCTTGCAATGCGGAGAAATTACTGTTTGTGCATTTACAATATTCATTGATTTTAGCCATTGAAAAACATCATGTTATTCATATACCAGAAATGTTTGAAGCTACTGACTGAATGAAAGGAGCTGGCATCTCACTCTCTTTGAATCTTCTTTATCATGCTAAGAGGAGCAGAAAAAAGCAAAAAATTTCAGAATTGCACCTTGCAATGCGGAGAAATTACTGTTTGTGCATTTACAATATTCATTGATTTTTGCCATTGAAAAACGTCCAGAAATGATTGAAGCTACTGACTGAATGAAACGAGCTGGCATCTCACTCTCTTTGAATCTTGTTTATCATGCTAAGAGGAGCAGGAAAAAGCAAAAAATTTCAGAATTGCACCTTGCAATGCGGAGAAATTACTGTTTGTGCATTTACAATATTCATTGATTTTTGCCATTGAAAAACGTCCAGAAATGATTGAAGCTACTGACTGAATGAAAGGAGCTGGCATCTCACTCTCTTTGAATCTTCTTTATCATGCTTAGAGGAGCAGGAAAAAGCAAAAAATTTCAGAATTGCACCTTGCAATGCGGAGAAATTACTGTTTGTGCATTTACAATGTTCATTGATTTTTGCCATTGAAAAACATCATGTTATTCATATACCAGAAATGATTGAAGCTACTGACTGAATGAAAGGAGCTGGCATCTCACTCTCTTTGAATCTTCTTTATCATGCTAAGAGGAGCAGGAAAAAGCAAAAAATTTCAGAATTGCACCTTGCAATGCGGAGAAATTACTGTTTGTGCATTTACAATATTCAATGATTTTTGCCATTGAAAAACGTCCAGAAATGATTGAAGCTACTGACTGAATGAAAGGAGCTGGCATCTCACTCTCTTTGAATCTTCTTTATCATGCTTGGAGGAGCAGGAAAAAGCAAAAAATTTCAGAATTGCACCTTGCAATGCGGAGAAATTACTGTTTGTGCATTTACAATGTTCATTGATTTTTGCCATTGAAAAACATCATGTTATTCATATACCAGAAATGATTGAAGCTACTGACTGAATGAAAGGAGCTGGCATCTCACTCTCTTTGAATCTTCTTTATCAGGCTAAGAGGAGCAGGAAAAAGCAAAAAATTTCAGAATTGCACCTTGCAATGCGGAGAAATTACTGTTTGTGCATTTACAATATTCAATGATTTTTGCCATTGAAAAAGTCCAGAAATGATTGAAGCTACTGACTGAATGAAAGGAGCTGGCATCTCACTCTCTTTGAATCTTCTTTATCATGCGAAGAGGAGCAGGAAAAAGCAAAAAATTTCAGAATTGCACCTTGCAATGCGGAGAAATTACTGTTTGTGCATTTACAATATTCATTGATTTTTGCCATTGAAAAACATCATGTTATTCATATACCAGAAATGTTTGAAGCTACTGACTGAATGAAAGGAGCTGGCATCTCACTCTCTTTGAATCTTCTTTATCATGCTAAGAGGAGCAGAAAAAAGCAAAAAATTTCAGAATTGCACCTTGCAATGCGGAGAAATTACTGTTTGTGCATTTACAATATTCATTGATTTTTGCCATTGAAAAATATCATG
Organism: Phyllobates terribilis; assembly: GCF_046119375.1. Lineage (NCBI taxonomy): Eukaryota > Metazoa > Chordata > Amphibia > Anura > Dendrobatidae > Phyllobates > Phyllobates terribilis. Next base: position 713,671 of record NW_027363274.1, read on the forward strand.
TTATTCATATACCAGAAATGTTTGAAGCTACTGACTGAATGAAAGGAGCTGGCATCTCACTCTCTTTGAATCTTCTTTATCATGCTAAGAGGAGCAGGAAAAAGCAAAAAATTTCAGAATTGCACCTTGCAATGCGGAGAAATTACTGTTTGTGCATTTACAATATTCATTGATTTTTGCCATTGAAAAACGTCCAGAAATGATTGAAGCTACTGACTGAATGAAAGGAGCTGGCATCTCACTCTCTTTGAATCTTGTTTATCATGCTAAGAGGAGCAGGAAAAAGCAAAAAATTTCAGAATTGCACCTTGCAATGCGGAGAAATTACTGTTTGTGCATTTACAATATTCATTGATTTTTGCCATTGAAAAACGTCCAGAAATGATTGAAGCTACTTACTGAATGAAAGGAGCTGGCATCTCACTCTCTTTGAATCTTCTTTATCATGCTAAGAGGAGCAGGAAAAAGCAAAAAATTTCAGAATTGCACCTTGCAATGCGGAGAAATTACTGTTTGTGCATTTACAATATTCATTGATTTTTGCCATTGAAAAACATCATGTTATTCATATACCAGAAATGTTTGAAGCTACTGACTGAATGAAAGGAGCTGGCATCTCACTCTCTTTGAATCTTCTTTATCATGCTAAGAGGAGCAGGAAAAAGCAAAAAATTTCAGAATTGCACCTTGCAATGCGGAGAAATTACTGTTTGTGCATTTACAATATTCATTGATTTTTGCCATTGAAAAACGTCCAGAAATGATTGAAGCTACTGACTGAATGAAAGGAGCTGGCATCTCACTCACTTTGAATCTTCTTTATCATGCTAAGAGGAGCAGGAAAAAGCAAAAAATTTCAGAATTGCACCTTTCAATGCGGAGAAATTACTGTTTGTGCATTTACAATATTCATTGATTTTTGCCATTGAAAAATATCATGTTATTCATATACCAGAAATGTTTGAAGCTACTGACTGAATGAAAGGAGCTGGCATCTCACTCTCTTTGAATCTTCTTTATCATGCTAAGAGGAGCAGGAAAAAGCAAAAAATTTCAGAATTGCACCTTGCAATGCGGAGAAATTACTGTTTGTGCATTTACAATATTCATTGATTTTTGCCATTGAAAAACGTCCAGAAATGATTGAAGCTACTGACTGAATGAAAGGAGCTGGCATCTCACTCTCTTTGAATCTTGTTTATCATGCTAAGAGGAGCAGGAAAAAGCAAAAAATTTCAGAATTGCACCTTGCAATGCGGAGAAAATACTGTTTGTGCATTTACAATATTCATTGATTTTTGCCATTGAAAAACGTCCAGAAATGATTGAAGCTACTTACTGAATGAAAGGAGCTGGCATCTCACTCTCTTTGAATCTTCTTTATCATGCTAAGAGGAGCAGGAAAAAGCAAAAAATTTCAGAATTGCACCTTGCAATGCGGAGAAATTACTGTTTGTGCATTTACAATATTCAGTGTTTTTGCCATTGAAAAACATCATGTTATTCATATACCAGAAATGTTTGAAGCTACTGACTGAATGAAAGGAGCTGGCATCTCACTCTCTTTGAATCTTCTTTATCATGCTAAGAGGAGCAGGAAAAAGCAAAAAATTTCAGAATTGCACCTTGCAATGCGGAGAAATTACTGTTTGTGCATTTACAATATTCATTGATTTTTGCCATTGAAAAACGTCCAGAAATGATTGAAGCTACTGACTGAATGAAAGGAGCTGGCATCTCACTCTCTTTGAATCTTGTTTATCATGCTAAGAGGAGCAGGAAAAAGCAAAAAATTTCAGAATTGCACCTTGCAATGCGGAGAAATTACTGTTTGTGCATTTACAATATTCATTGATTTTTGCCATTGAAAAACGTCCAGAAATGATTGAAGCTACTGACTGAATGAAAGGAGCTGGCATCTCACTCTCCTTGAATCTTCTTTATCATGCTTAGAGGAGCAGGAAAAAGCAAAAAATTTCAGAATTGCACCTTGCAATGCGGAGAAATTACTGTTTGTGCATTTACAATATTCAATGATTTTTGCCATTGAAAAACGTCCAGAAATGATTGAAGCTACTGACTGAATGAAAGGAGCTGGCATCTCACTCTGTTTGAATCTTGTTTATCATGCTAAGAGGAGCAGGAAAAAGCAAAAAATTTCAGAATTGCACCTTGCAATGCGGAGAAATTACTGTTTGTGCATTTACAATATTCATTGATTTTTGCCATTGAAAAACATCATGTTATTCATATACCAGAAATGTTTGAAGCTACTGACTGAATGAAAGGAGCTGGCATCTCACTCTCTTTGAATCTTCTTTATCATGCTAAGAGGAGCAGGAAAAAGCAAAAAATTTCAGAATTGCACCTTGCAATGCGGAGAAATTACTGTTTGTGCATTTACAATATTCATTGATTTTTGCCATTGAAAAACATCATGTTATTCATATACCAGAAATGTTTGAAGCTACTGACTGAATGAAAGGAGCTGGCATCTCACTCTCTTTGAATCTTCTTTATCATGCTAAGAGGAGCAGGAAAAAGCAAAAAATTTCAGAATTGCACCTTGCAATGCGGAGAAATTACTGTTTGTGCATTTACAATATTCATTGATTTTTGCCATTGAAAAACATCATGTTATTCATATACCAGAAATGTTTGAAGCTACTGACTGAATGAAAGGAGCTGGCATCTCACTCTCTTTGAATCTTCTTTATCATGCTAAGAGGAGCAGGAAAAAGCAAAAAATTTCAGAATTGCACCTTGCAATGCGGAGAAATTACTGTTTGTGCATTTACAATATTCATTGATTTTTGCCATTGAAAAACATCATGTTATTCATATACCAGAAATGTTTGAAGCTACTGACTGAATGAAAGGAGCTGGCATCTCACTCTCTTTGAATCTTCTTTATCATGCTAAGAGGAGCAGGAAAAAGCAAAAAATTTCAGAATTGCACCTTGCAATGCGGAGAAATTACTGTTTGTGCATTTACAATATTCATTGATTTTTGCCATTGAAAAACATCATGTTATTCATATACCAGAAATGTTTGAAGCTACTGACTGAATGAAAGGAGCTGGCATCTCACTCTCTTTGAATCTTCTTTATCATGCTAAGAGGAGCAGGAAAAAGCAAAAAATTTCAGAATTGCACCTTGCAATGCGGAGAAATTACTGTTTGTGCATTTACAATATTCATTGATTTTTGCCATTGAAAAACATCATGTTATTCATATACCAGAAATGTTTGAAGCTACTGACTGAATTAAAGGAGCTGGCATCTCACTCTCTTTGAATCTTCTTTATCATGCTAAGATTAGCAGAAAAAAGCAAAAAATTTCAGAATTGCACCTTGCAATGCGGAGAAATTACTGTTTGTGCATTTACAATATTCATTGATTTTTGCCATTGAAAAACGTCCAGAAATGATTGAAGCTACTGACTGAATGAAAGGAGCTGGCATCTCACTCTGTTTGAATCTTGTTTATCATGCTAAGAGGAGCAGGAAAAAGCAAAAAATTTCAGAATTGCACCTTGCAATGCGGAGAAATTACTGTTTGTGCATTTACAATATTCATTGATTTTTGCCATTGAAAAACGTCCAGAAATGATTGAAGCTACTGACTGAATGAAAGGAGCTGGCATCTCACTCTCTTTGAATCTTCTTTATCATGCTAAGAGGAGCAGGAAAAAGCAAAAAATTTCAGAATTGCACCTTTCAATGCGGAGAAATTACTGTTTGTGCATTTACAATATTCATTGATTTTTGCCATTGAAAAATATCATGTTATTCATATACCAGAAATGTTTGAAGCTACTGACTGAATGAAAGGAGCTGGCATCTCACTCTCTTTGAATCTTCTTTATCATGCTAAGAGGAGCAGGAAAAAGCAAAAAATTTCAGAATTGCACCTTGCAATGCGGAGAAATTACTGTTTGTGCATTTACAATATTCATTGATTTTTGCCATTGAAAAACGTCCAGAAATGATTGAAGCTACTGACTGAATGAAAGGAGCTGGCATCTCACTCTCTTTGAATCTTGTTTATCATGCTAAGAGGAGCAGGAAAAAGCAAAAAATTTCAGAATTGCACCTTGCAATGCGGAGAAATTACTGTTTGTGCATTTACAATATTCATTGATTTTTGCCATTGAAAAACGTCCAGAAATGATTGAAGCTACTTACTGAATGAAAGGAGCTGGCATCTCACTCTCTTTGAATCTTCTTTATCATGCTAAGAGGAGCAGGAAAAAGCAAAAAATTTCAGAATTGCACCTTGCAATGCGGAGAAATTACTGTTTGTGCATTTACAATATTCATTGATTTTTGCCATTGAAAAACATCATGTTATTCATATACCAGAAATGTTTGAAGCTACTGACTGAATGAAAGGAGCTGGCATCTCACTCTCTTTGAATCTTCTTTATCATGCTAAGAGGAGCAGGAAAAAGCAAAAAATTTCAGAATTGCACCTTTCAATGCGGAGAAATTACTGTTTGTGCATTTACAATATTCATTGATTTTTGCCATTGAAAAATATCATGTTATTCATGTACCAGAAATGTTTGAAGCTACTGACTGAATGAAAGGAGCTGGCATCTCACTCTCTTTGAATCTTCTTTATCATGCTAAGAGGAGCAGGAAAAAGCAAAAAATTTCAGAATTGCACCTTGCAATGCGGAGAAATTACTGTTTGTGCATTTACAATATTCATTGATTTTTGCCATTGAAAAACGTCCAGAAATGATTGAAGCTACTGACTGAATGAAAGGAGCTGGCATCTCACTCTCTTTGAATCTTGTTTATCATGCTAAGAGGAGCAGGAAAAAGCAAAAAATTTCAGAATTGCACCTTGCAATGCGGAGAAATTACTGTTTGTGCATTTACAATATTCATTGATTTTTGCCATTGAAAAACGTCCAGAAATGATTGAAGCTACTTACTGAATGAAAGGAGCTGGCATCTCACTCTCTTTGAATCTTCTTTATCATGCTAAGAGGAGCAGGAAAAAGCAAAAAATTTCAGAATTGCACCTTGCAATGCGGAGAAATTACTGTTTGTGCATTTACAATATTCATTGATTTTTGCCATTGAAAAACATCATGTTATTCATATACCAGAAATGTTTGAAGCTACTGACTGAATGAAAGGAGCTGGCATCTCACTCTCTTTGAATCTTCTTTATCATGCTAAGAGGAGCAGGAAAAAGCAAAAAATTTCAGAATTGCACCTTGCAATGCGGAGAAATTACTGTTTGTGCATTTACAATATTCATTGATTTTTGCCATTGAAAAACGTCCAGAAATGATTGAAGCTACTGACTGAATGAAAGGAGCTGGCATCTCACTCTCTTTGAATCTTCTTTATCATGCTAAGAGGAGCAGGAAAAAGCAAAAAATTTCAGAATTGCACCTTGCAATGCGGAGAAATTACTGTTTGTGCATTTACAATGTTCATTGATTTTTGCCATTGAAAAACATCATGTTATTCATATACCAGAAATGATTGAAGCTACTGACTGAATGAAAGGAGCTGGCATCTCACTCTCTTTGAATCTTCTTTATCATGCTAAGAGGAGCAGGAAAAAGCAAAAAATTTCAGAATTGCACCTTGCAATGCGGAGAAATTACTGTTTGTGCATTTACAATATTCAATGATTTTTGCCATTGAAAAACGTCCAGAAATGATTGAAGCTACTGACTGAATGAAAGGAGCTGGCATCTCACTCTCTTTGAATCTTCTTTATCATGCTAAGAGGAGCAGGAAAAAGCAAAAAATTTCAGAATTGCACCTTGCAATGCGGAGAAATTACTGTTTGTGCATTTACAATATTCATTGATTTTTGCCATTGAAAAACATCATGTTATTCATATACCAGAAATGTTTGAAGCTACTGACTGAATGAAAGGAGCTGGCATCTCACTCTCTTTGAATCTTCTTTATCATGCTAAGAGGAGCAGAAAAAAGCAAAAAATTTCAGAATTGCACCTTGCAATGCGGAGAAATTACTGTTTGTGCATTTACAATATTCATTGATTTTTGCCATTGAAAAATATCATGTTATTCATATACCAGAAATGTTTGAAGCTACTGACTGAATGAAAGGAGCTGGCATCTCACTCTCCTTGAATCTTCTTTATCATGCTAAGAGGAGCAGGAAAAAGCAAAAAATTTCAGAATTGCACCTTGCAATGCGGAGAAATTACTGTTTGTGCATTTACAATATTCATTGATTTTTGCCATTGAAAAACGTCCAGAAATGATTGAAGCTACTGACTGAATGAAAGGAGCTGGCATCTCACTCTCTTTGAATCTTGTTTATCATGCTAAGAGGAGCAGGAAAAAGCAAAAAATTTCAGAATTGCACCTTGCAATGCGGAGAAATTACTGTTTGTGCATTTACAATATTCATTGATTTTTGCCATTGAAAAACGTCCAGAAATGATTGAAGCTACTTACTGAATGAAAGGAGCTGGCATCTCACTATCTTTGAATCTTCTTTATCATGCTAAGAGGAGCAGGAAAAAGCAAAAAATTTCAGAATTGCACCTTGCAATGCGGAGAAATTACTGTTTGTGCATTTACAATATTCATTGATTTTTGCCATTGAAAAACATCATGTTATTCATATACCAGAAATGTTTGAAGCTACTGACTGAATGAAAGGAGCTGGCATCTCACTCTCTTTGAATCTTCTTTATCATGCTAAGAGGAGCAGGAAAAAGCAAAAAATTTCAGAATTGCACCTTGCAATGCGGAGAAATTACTGTTTGTGCATTTACAATATTCATTGATTTTTGCCATTGAAAAACGTCCAGAAATGATTGAAGCTACTGACTGAATGAAAGGAGCTGGCATCTCACTCACTTTGAATCTTCTTTATCATGCTAAGAGGAGCAGGAAAAAGCAAAAAATTTCAGAATTGCACCTTTCAATGCGGAGAAATTACTGTTTGTGCATTTACAATATTCATTGATTTTTGCCATTGAAAAATATCATGTTATTCATATACCAGAAATGTTTGAAGCTACTGACTGAATGAAAGGAGCTGGCATCTCACTCTCTTTGAATCTTCTTTATCATGCTAAGAGGAGCAGGAAAAAGCAAAAAATTTCAGAATTGCACCTTGCAATGCGGAGAAATTACTGTTTGTGCATTTACAATATTCATTGATTTTTGCCATTGAAAAACGTCCAGAAATGATTGAAGCTACTGACTGAATGAAAGGAGCTGGCATCTCACTCTCTTTGAATCTTCTTTATCATGCTAAGAGGAGCAGGAAAAAGCAAAAAATTTCAGAATTGCACCTTGCAATGCGGAGAAATTACTGTTTGTGCATTTACAATATTCATTGATTTTTGCCATTGAAAAACATCATGTTATTCATATACCAGAAATGTTTGAAGCTACTGACTGAATGAAAGGAGCTGGCATCTCACTCTCTTTGAATCTTCTTTATCATGCTAAGAGGAGCAGGAAAAATCAAAAAATTTCAGAATTGCACCTTGCAATGCGGAGAAATTACTGTTTGTGCATTTACAATATTCATTGATTTTTGCCATTGAAAAACGTCCAGAAATGATTGAAGCTACTGACTGAATGAAAGGAGCTGGCATTTCACTCTCTTTGAATCTTCTTTATCATGCTAAGAGGAGCAGGAAAAAGCAAAAAATTTCAGAATTGCACCTTGCAATGCGGAGAAATTACTGTTTGTGCATTTACAATATTCATTGATTTTTGCCATTGAAAAACGTCCAGAAATGATTGAAGCTACTGACTGAATGAAAGGAGCTGGCATCTCACTCTCTTTGAATCTTCTTTATCATGCTAAGAGGAGCAGGAAAAAGCAAAAAATTTCAGAATTGCACCTTGCAATGCGGAGAAATTACTGTTTGTGCATTTACAATATTCATTGATTTTTGCCATTGAAAAACGTCCAGAAATGATTGAAGCTACTGACTGAATGAAAGGAGCTGGCATCTCACTCTCTTTGAATCTTGATTATCTTGCTAAGAGGAGCAGGAAAAAGCAAAAAATTTCAGAATTGCACCTTGCAATGCGGAGAAATTACTGTTTGTGCATTTACAATATTCATTGATTTTTGCCATTGAAAAACGTCCAGAAATGATTGAAGCTACTGACTGAATGAAAGGAGCTGGCATCTCACTCTCTTTGAATCTTCTTTATCATGCTAAGAGGAGCAGGAAAAAGCAAAAAATTTCAGAATTGCACCTTGCAATGTGGAGAAATTACTGTTTGTGCATTTACAATATTCATTGATTTTAGCCATTGAAAAACATCATGTTATTCATATACCAGAAATGTTTGAAGCTACTGACTGAATGAAAGGAGCTGGCATCTCACTCTCTTTGAATCTTCTTTATCATGCTAAGAGGAGCAGAAAAAAGCAAAAAATTTCAGAATTGCACCTTGCAATGCGGAGAAATTACTGTTTGTGCATTTACAATATTCATTGATTTTTGCCATTGAAAAACGTCCAGAAATGATTGAAGCTACTGACTGAATGAAACGAGCTGGCATCTCACTCTCTTTGAATCTTGTTTATCATGCTAAGAGGAGCAGGAAAAAGCAAAAAATTTCAGAATTGCACCTTGCAATGCGGAGAAATTACTGTTTGTGCATTTACAATATTCATTGATTTTTGCCATTGAAAAACGTCCAGAAATGATTGAAGCTACTGACTGAATGAAAGGAGCTGGCATCTCACTCTCTTTGAATCTTCTTTATCATGCTTAGAGGAGCAGGAAAAAGCAAAAAATTTCAGAATTGCACCTTGCAATGCGGAGAAATTACTGTTTGTGCATTTACAATGTTCATTGATTTTTGCCATTGAAAAACATCATGTTATTCATATACCAGAAATGATTGAAGCTACTGACTGAATGAAAGGAGCTGGCATCTCACTCTCTTTGAATCTTCTTTATCATGCTAAGAGGAGCAGGAAAAAGCAAAAAATTTCAGAATTGCACCTTGCAATGCGGAGAAATTACTGTTTGTGCATTTACAATATTCAATGATTTTTGCCATTGAAAAACGTCCAGAAATGATTGAAGCTACTGACTGAATGAAAGGAGCTGGCATCTCACTCTCTTTGAATCTTCTTTATCATGCTTAGAGGAGCAGGAAAAAGCAAAAAATTTCAGAATTGCACCTTGCAATGCGGAGAAATTACTGTTTGTGCATTTACAATGTTCATTGATTTTTGCCATTGAAAAACATCATGTTATTCATATACCAGAAATGATTGAAGCTACTGACTGAATGAAAGGAGCTGGCATCTCACTCTCTTTGAATCTTCTTTATCATGCTAAGAGGAGCAGGAAAAAGCAAAAAATTTCAGAATTGCACCTTGCAATGCGGAGAAATTACTGTTTGTGCATTTACAATATTCAATGATTTTTGCCATTGAAAAACGTCCAGAAATGATTGAAGCTACTGACTGAATGAAAGGAGCTGGCATCTCACTCTCTTTGAATCTTCTTTATCATGCTAAGAGGAGCAGGAAAAAGCAAAAAATTTCAGAATTGCACCTTGCAATGCGGAGAAATTACTGTTTGTGCATTTACAATATTCATTGATTTTTGCCATTGAAAAACATCATGTTATTCATATACCAGAAATGTTTGAAGCTACTGACTGAATGAAAGGAGCTGGCATCTCACTCTCTTTGAATCTTCTTTATCATGCTAAGAGGAGCAGAAAAAAGCAAAAAATTTCAGAATTGCACCTTGCAATGCGGAGAAATTACTGTTTGTGCATTTACAATATTCATTGATTTTTGCCATTGAAAAATATCATGTTATTCATATACCAGAAATGTTTGAAGCTACTGACTGAATGAAAGGAGCTGGCATCTCACTCTCTTTGAATCTTCTTTATCATGCTAAGAGGAGCAGGAAAAAGCAAAAAATTTCAGAATTGCACCTTGCAATGCGGAGAAATTACTGTTTGTGCATTTACAATATTCATTGATTTTTGCCATTGAAAAACGTCCAGAAATGATTGAAGCTACTGACTGAATGAAAGGAGCTGGCATCTCACTCTCTTTGAATCTTGTTTATCATGCTAAGAGGAGCAGGAAAAAGCAAAAAATTTCAGAATTGCACCTTGCAATGCGGAGAAATTACTGTTTGTGCATTTACAATATTCATTGATTTTTGCCATTGAAAAACGTCCAGAAATGATTGAAGCTACTTACTGAATGAAAGGAGCTGGCATCTCACTCTCTTTGAATCTTCTTTATCATGCTAAGAGGAGCAGGAAAAAGCAAAAAATTTCAGAATTGCACCTTGCAATGCGGAGAAATTACTGTTTGTGCATTTACAATATTCATTGATTTTTGCCATTGAAAAACATCATGTTATTCATATACCAGAAATGTTTGAAGCTACTGACTGAATGAAAGGAGCTGGCATCTCACTCTCTTTGAATCTTCTTTATCATGCTAAGAGGAGCAGGAAAAAGCAAAAAATTTCAGAATTGCACCTTGCAATGCGGAGAAATTACTGTTTGTGCATTTACAATATTCATTGATTTTTGCCATTGAAAAACGTCCAGAAATGATTGAAGCTACTGACTGAATGAAAGGAGCTGGCATCTCACTCACTTTGAATCTTCTTTATCATGCTAAGAGGAGCAGGAAAAAGCAAAAAATTTCAGAATTGCACCTTTCAATGCGGAGAAATTACTGTTTGTGCATTTACAATATTCATTGATTTTTGCCATTGAAAAATATCATGTTATTCATATACCAGAAATGTTTGAAGCTACTGACTGAATGAAAGGAGCTGGCATCTCACTCTCTTTGAATCTTCTTTATCATGCTAAGAGGAGCAGGAAAAAGCAAAAAATTTCAGAATTGCACCTTGCAATGCGGAGAAATTACTGTTTGTGCATTTACAATATTCATTGATTTTTGCCATTGAAAAACGTCCAGAAATGATTGAAGCTACTGACTGAATGAAAGGAGCTGGCATCTCACTCTCTTTGAATCTTGTTTATCATGCTAAGAGGAGCAGGAAAAAGCAAAAAATTTCAGAATTGCACCTTGCAATGCGGAGAAATTACTGTTTGTGCATTTACAATATTCATTGATTTTTGCCATTGAAAAACGTCCAGAAATGATTGAAGCTACTTACTGAATGAAAGGAGCTGGCATCTCACTCTCTTTGAATCTTCTTTATCATGCTAAGAGGAGCAGGAAAAAGTAAAAAATTTCAGAATTGCACCTTGCAATGCGGAGAAATTACTCTTTGTGCATTTACAATATTCAGTGATTTTTGCCATTGAAAAACATCATGTTATTCATATACCAGAAATGTTTGAAGCTACTGACTGAATGAAAGGAGCTGGCATCTCACTCTCTTTGAATCTTCTTTATCATGCTAAGAGGAGCAGGAAAAAGCAAAAAATTTCAGAATTGCACCTTGCAATGCGGAGAAATTACTGTTTGTGCATTTACAATATTCATTGATTTTTGCCATTGAAAAACGTCCAGAAATGATTGAAGCTACTGACTGAATGAAAGGAGCTGGCATCTCACTCTCTTTGAATCTTGTTTATCATGCTAAGAGGAGCAGGAAAAAGCAAAAAATTTCAGAATTGCACCTTGCAATGCGGAGAAATTACTGTTTGTGCATTTACAATATTCATTGATTTTTGCCATTGAAAAACGTCCAGAAATGATTGAAGCTACTGAATGAATGAAAGGAGCTGGCATCTCACTCTCCTTGAATCTTCTTTATCATGCTTAGAGGAGCAGGAAAAAGCAAAAAATTTCAGAATTGCACCTTGCAATGCGGAGAAATTACTGTTTGTGCATTTACAATATTCATTGATTTTTGCCATTGAAAAACATCATGTTATTCATATACCAGAAATGATTGAAGCTACTGACTGAATGAAAGGAGCTGGCATCTCACTCTCTTTGAATCTTCTTTATCATGCTAAGAGGAGCAGGAAAAAGCAAAAAATTTCAGAATTGCACCTTGCAATGCGGAGAAATTACTGTTTGTGCATTTACAATATTCAATGATTTTTGCCATTGAAAAACGTCCAGAAATGATTGAAGCTACTGACTGAATGAAAGGAGCTGGCATCTCACTCTGTTTGAATCTTGTTTATCATGCTAAGAGGAGCAGGAAAAAGCAAAAAATTTCAGAATTGCACCTTGCAATGCGGAGAAATTACTGTTTGTGCATTTACAATATTCATTGATTTTTGCCATTGAAAAACATCATGTTATTCATATACCAGAAATGTTTGAAGCTACTGACTGAATGAAAGGAGCTGGCATCTCACTCTCTTTGAATCTTCTTTATCATGCTAAGAGGAGCAGGAAAAAGCAAAAAATTTCAGAATTGCACCTTGCAATGCGGAGAAATTACTGTTTGTGCATTTACAATATTCATTGATTTTTGCCATTGAAAAACATCATGTTATTCATATACCAGAAATGTTTGAAGCTACTGACTGAATGAAAGGAGCTGGCATCTCACTCTCTTTGAATCTTCTTTATCATGCTAAGAGGAGCAGGAAAAAGCAAAAAATTTCAGAATTGCACCTTGCAATGCGGAGAAATTACTGTTTGTGCATTTACAATATTCATTGATTTTTGCCATTGAAAAACATCATGTTATTCATATACCAGAAATGTTTGAAGCTACTGACTGAATGAAAGGAGCTGGCATCTCACTCTCTTTGAATCTTCTTTATCATGCTAAGAGGAGCAGGAAAAAGCAAAAAATTTCAGAATTGCACCTTGCAATGCGGAGAAATTACTGTTTGTGCATTTAAAATATTCATTGATTTTTGCCATTGAAAAACATCATGTTATTCATATACCAGAAATGTTTGAAGCTACTGACTGAATGAAAGGAGCTGGCATCTCACTCTCTTTGAATCTTCTTTATCATGCTAAGAGGAGCAGGAAAAAGCAAAAAATTTCAGAATTGCACCTTGCAATGCGGAGAAATTACTGTTTGTGCATTTACAATATTCATTGATTTTTGCCATTGAAAAACATCATGTTATTCATATACCAGAAATGTTTGAAGCTACTGACTGAATGAAAGGAGCTGGCATCTCACTCTCTTTGAATCTTCTTTATCATGCTAAGAGGAGCAGGAAAAAGCAAAAAATTTCAGAATTGCACCTTGCAATGCGGAGAAATTACTGTTTGTGCATTTACAATATTCATTGATTTTTGCCATTGAAAAACATCATGTTATTCATATACCAGAAATGTTTGAAGCTACTGACTGAATTAAAGGAGCTGGCATCTCACTCTCTTTGAATCTTCTTTATCATGCTAAGATTAGCAGAAAAAAGCAAAAAATTTCAGAATTGCACCTTGCAATGCGGAGAAATTACTGTTTGTGCATTTACAATATTCATTGATTTTTGCCATTGAAAAACGTCCAGAAATGATTGAAGCTACTGACTGAATGAAAGGAGCTGGCATCTCACTCTGTTTGAATCTTGTTTATCATGCTAAGAGGAGCAGGAAAAAGCAAAAAATTTCAGAATTGCACCTTGCAATGCGGAGAAATTACTGTTTGTGCATTTACAATATTCATTGATTTTTGCCATTGAAAAACGTCCAGAAATGATTGAAGCTACTGACTGAATGAAAGGAGCTGGCATCTCACTCTCTTTGAATCTTCTTTATCATGCTAAGAGGAGCAGGAAAAAGCAAAAAATTTCAGAATTGCACCTTTCAATGCGGAGAAATTACTGTTTGTGCATTTACAATATTCATTGATTTTTGCCATTGAAAAATATCATGTTATTCATATACCAGAAATGTTTGAAGCTACTGACTGAATGAAAGGAGCTGGCATCTCACTCTCTTTGAATCTTCTTTATCATGCTAAGAGGAGCAGGAAAAAGCAAAAAATTTCAGAATTGCACCTTGCAATGCGGAGAAATTACTGTTTGTGCATTTACAATATTCATTGATTTTTGCCATTGAAAAACGTCCAGAAATGATTGAAGCTACTGACTGAATGAAAGGAGCTGGCATCTCACTCTCTTTGAATCTTGTTTATCATGCTAAGAGGAGCAGGAAAAAGCAAAAAATTTCAGAATTGCACCTTGCAATGCGGAGAAATTACTGTTTGTGCATTTACAATATTCATTGATTTTTGCCATTGAAAAACGTCCAGAAATGATTGAAGCTACTTACTGAATGAAAGGAGCTGGCATCTCACTCTCTTTGAATCTTCTTTATCATGCTAAGAGGAGCAGGAAAAAGCAAAAAATTTCAGAATTGCACCTTGCAATGCGGAGAAATTACTGTTTGTGCATTTACAATATTCATTGATTTTTGCCATTGAAAAACATCATGTTATTCATATACCAGAAATGTTTGAAGCTACTGACTGAATGAAAGGAGCTGGCATCTCACTCTCTTTGAATCTTCTTTATCATGCTAAGAGGAGCAGGAAAAAGCAAAAAATTTCAGAATTGCACCTTTCAATGCGGAGAAATTACTGTTTGTGCATTTACAATATTCATTGATTTTTGCCATTGAAAAATATCATGTTATTCATGTACCAGAAATGTTTGAAGCTACTGACTGAATGAAAGGAGCTGGCATCTCACTCTCTTTGAATCTTCTTTATCATGCTAAGAGGAGCAGGAAAAAGCAAAAAATTTCAGAATTGCACCTTGCAATGCGGAGAAATTACTGTTTGTGCATTTACAATATTCATTGATTTTTGCCATTGAAAAACGTCCAGAAATGATTGAAGCTACTGACTGAATGAAAGGAGCTGGCATCTCACTCTCTTTGAATCTTGTTTATCATGCTAAGAGGAGCAGGAAAAAGCAAAAAATTTCAGAATTGCACCTTGCAATGCGGAGAAATTACTGTTTGTGCATTTACAATATTCATTGATTTTTGCCATTGAAAAACGTCCAGAAATGATTGAAGCTACTTACTGAATGAAAGGAGCTGGCATCTCACTCTCTTTGAATCTTCTTTATCATGCTAAGAGGAGCAGGAAAAAGCAAAAAATTTCAGAATTGCACCTTGCAATGCGGAGAAATTACTGTTTGTGCATTTACAATATTCATTGATTTTTGCCATTGAAAAACATCATGTTATTCATATACCAGAAATGTTTGAAGCTACTGACTGAATGAAAGGAGCTGGCATCTCACTCTCTTTGAATCTTCTTTATCATGCTAAGAGGAGCAGGAAAAAGCAAAAAATTTCAGAATTGCACCTTGCAATGCGGAGAAATTACTGTTTGTGCATTTACAATATTCATTGATTTTTGCCATTGAAAAACGTCCAGAAATGATTGAAGCTACTGACTGAATGAAAGGAGCTGGCATCTCACTCTCTTTGAATCTTCTTTATCATGCTAAGAGGAGCAGGAAAAAGCAAAAAATTTCAGAATTGCACCTTGCAATGCGGAGAAATTACTGTTTGTGCATTTACAATATTCAGTGATTTTTGCCATTGAAAAACATCATGTTATTCATATACCAGAAATGTTTGAAGCTACTGACTGAATGAAAGGAGCTGGCATCTCACTCTCTTTGAATCTTCTCTATCATGCTAAGAGGAGCAGGAAAAAGCAAAAAATTTCAGAATTGCACCTTGCAATGCGGAGAAATTACTGTTTGTGCATTTACAATATTCATTGATTTTTGCCATTGAAAAACGTCCAGAAATGATTGAAGCTACTGACTGAATGAAAGGAGCTGGCATCTCACTCTCTTTGAATCTTGTTTATCATGCTAAGAGGAGCAGGAAAAAGCAAAAAATTTCAGAATTGCACCTTGCAATGCGGAGAAATTACTGTTTGTGCATTTACAATATTCATTGATTTTTGCCATTGAAAAACGTCCAGAAATGATTGAAGCTACTGACTGAATGAAAGGAGCTGGCATCTCACTCTCCTTGAATCTTCTTTATCATGCTTAGAGGAGCAGGAAAAAGCAAAAAATTTCAGAATTGCACCTTGCAATGCGGAGAAATTACTGTTTGTGCATTTACAATATTCATTGATTTTTGCCATTGAAAAACATCATGTTATTCATATACCAGAAATGATTGAAGCTACTGACTGAATGAAAGGAGCTGGCATCTCACTCTCTTTGAATCTTCTTTATCATGCTAAGAGGAGCAGGAAAAAGCAAAAAATTTCAGAATTGCACCTTGCAATGCGGAGAAATTACTGTTTGTGCATTTACAATATTCAATGATTTTTGCCATTGAAAAACGTCCAGAAATGATTGAAGCTACTGACTGAATGAAAGGAGCTGGCATCTCACTCTCTTTGAATCTTCTTTATCATGCTAAGAGGAGCAGGAAAAAGCAAAAAATTTCAGAATTGCACCTTGCAATGCGGAGAAATTACTGTTTGTGCATTTACAATATTCATTGATTTTTGCCATTGAAAAACATGTTATTCATATACCAGAAATGTTTGAAGCTACTGACTGAATGAAAGGAGCTGGCATCTCACTCTCTTTGAATCTTCTTTATCATGCTAAGAGGAGCAGGAAAAAGCAAAAAATTTCAGAATTGCACCTTGCAATGCGGAGAAATTACTGTTTGTGCATTTACAATATTCATTGATTTTTGCCATTGAAAAACGTCCAGAAATGATTGAAGCTACTGACTGAATGAAAGGAGCTGGCATCTCATTCTCTTTGAATCTTGTTTACCATGCTAAGAGGAGCAGGAAAAAGCAAAAAATTTCAGAATTGCACCTTGCAATGCGGAGAAATTACTGTTTGTGCATTTACAATATTCATTGATTTTTGCCATTGAAAAACGTCCAGAAATGATTGAAGCTACTGACTGAATGAAAATAGCTGGCATCTCACTCTCTTTGAATCTTCTTTATCATGCTTAGAGGAGCAGGAAAAAGCAAAAAATTTCAGAATTGCACCTTGCAATGCGGAGAAATTACTGTTTGTGCATTTACAATATTCATTGATTTTTGCCATTGAAAAACATCATGTTATTCATATACCAGAAATGTTTGAAGCTACTGACTGAATGAAAGGAGCTGGCATCTCACTCTCTTTGAATCTTCTTTATCATGCTAAGAGGAGCAGGAAAAAGCAAAAAATTTCAGAATTGCACCTTGCAATGCGGAGAAATTACTGTTTGTGCATTTACAATATTCATTGATTTTTGCCATTGAAAAACGTCCAGAAATGATTGAAGCTACTGACTGAATGAAAGGAGCTGGCACTTCACTCTCTTTGAATCTTCTTTATCATGCTAAGAGGAGCAGGAAAAAGCAAAAAATTTCAGAATTGCACCTTGCAATGCGGAGAAATTACTGTTTGTGCATTTACAATATTCATTGATTTTTGCCATTGAAAAACGTCCAGAAATGATTGAAGCTACTGACTGAATGAAAGGAGCTGGCATCTCACTCTCTTTGAATCTTGTTTATCATGCTAAGAGGAGCAGGAAAAAGCAAAAAATTTCAGAATTGCACATTGCAATGCGGAGAAATTACTGTTTGTGCATTTACAATATTCATTGATTTTTGCCATTGAAAAACGTCCAGAAATGATTGAAGCTACTGACTGAATGAAAGGAGCTGGCATCTCACTCTCTTTGAATCTTGTTTATCTTGCTAAGAGGAGCAGGAAAAAGCAAAAAATTTCAGAATTGCACCTTGCAATGCGGAGAAATTACTGTTTGTGCATTTACAATATTCATTGATTTTTGCCATTGAAAAACGTCCAGAAATGATTGAAGCTACTGACTGAATGAAAGGAGCTGGCATCTCACTCTCTTTGAATCTTCTTTATCATGCTAAGAGGAGCAGGAAAAAGCAAAAAATTTCAGAATTGCACCTTGCAATGCGGAGAAATTACTGTTTGTGCATTTACAATATTCATTGATTTTTGCCATTGAAAAACATCATGTTATTCATATACCAGAAATGTTTGAAGCTACTGACTGAATGAAAGGAGCTGGCATCTCACTCTCTTTGAATCTTCTTTATCATGCTAAGAGGAGCAGAAAAAAGCAAAAAATTTCAGAATTGCACCTTGCAATGCGGAGAAATTACTGTTTGTGCATTTACAATATTCATTGATTTTTGCCATTGAAAAACGTCCAGAAATGATTGAAGCTACTGACTGAATGAAACGAGCTGGCATCTCACTCTCTTTGAATCTTGTTTATCATGCTAAGAGGAGCAGGAAAAAGCAAAAAATTTCAGAATTGCACCTTGCAATGCGGAGAAATTACTGTTTGTGCATTTACAATATTCATTGATTTTTGCCATTGAAAAACGTCCAGAAATGATTGAAGCTACTGACTGAATGAAAGGAGCTGGCATCTCACTCTCTTTGAATCTTCTTTATCATGCTTAGAGGAGCAGGAAAAAGCAAAAAATTTCAGAATTGCACCTTGCAATGCGGAGAAATTACTGTTTGTGCATTTACAATGTTCATTGATTTTTGCCATTGAAAAACATCATGTTATTCATATACCAGAAATGATTGAAGCTACTGACTGAATGAAAGGAGCTGGCATCTCACTCTCTTTGAATCTTCTTTATCATGCTAAGAGGAGCAGGAAAAAGCAAAAAATTTCAGAATTGCACCTTGCAATGCGGAGAAATTACTGTTTGTGCATTTACAATATTCAATGATTTTTGCCATTGAAAAACGTCCAGAAATGATTGAAGCTACTGACTGAATGAAAGGAGCTGGCATCTCACTCTCTTTGAATCTTCTTTATCATGCTAAGAGGAGCAGGAAAAAGCAAAAAATTTCAGAATTGCACCTTGCAATGCGGAGAAATTACTGTTTGTGCATTTACAATATTCATTGATTTTTGCCATTGAAAAACATCATGTTATTTATATACCAGAAATGTTTGAAGCTACTGACTGAATGAAAGGAGCTGGCATCTCACTCTCTTTGAATCTTCTTTATCATGCTAAGAGGAGCAGAAAAAAGCAAAAAATTTCAGAATTGCACCTTGCAATGCGGAGAAATTACTGTTTGTGCATTTACAATATTCATTGATTTTTGCCATTGAAAAACGTCCAGAAATGATTGAAGCTACTGAATGAATGAAAGGAGCTGGCATCTCACTCACTTTGAATCTTCTTTATCATGCTAAGAGGAGCAGGAAAAAGCAAAAAATTTCAGAATTGCACCTTTCAATGCGGAGAAATTACTGTTTGTGCATTTACAATATTCATTGATTTTTGCCATTGAAAAATATCATGTTATTCATATACCAGAAATGTTTGAAGCTACTGACTGAATGAAAGGAGCTGGCATCTCACTCTCTTTGAATCTTCTTTATCATGCTAAGAGGAGCAGGAAAAAGCAAAAAATTTCAGAATTGCACCTTGCAATGCGGAGAAATTACTGTTTGTGCATTTACAATATTCATTGATTTTTGCCATTGAAAAACGTCCAGAAATGATTGAAGCTACTGACTGAATGAAAGGAGCTGGCATCTCACTCTCTTTGAATCTTCTTTATCATGCTAAGAGGAGCAGAAAAAAGCAAAAAATTTCAGAATTGCACCTTGCAATGCGGAGAAATTACTGTTTGTGCATTTACAATATTCATTGATTTTTGCCATTGAAAAACATCATGTTATTTATATACCAGAAATGTTTGAAGCTACTGACTGAATGAAAGGAGCTGGCATCTCACTCTCTTTGAATCTTCTTTATCATGCTAAGAGGAGCAGAAAAAAGCAAAAAATTTCAGAATTGCACCTTGCAATGCGGAGAAATTACTGTTTGTGCATTTACAATATTCATTGATTTTTGCCATTGAAAAACGTCCAGAAATGATTGAAGCTACTGACTGAATGAAAGGAGCTGGCATCTCACTCACTTTGAATCTCCTTTATCATGCTAAGAGGAGCAGGAAAAAGCAAAAAATTTCAGAATTGCACCTTTCAATGCGGAGAAATTACTGTTTGTGCATTTACAATATTCATTGATTTTTGCCATTGAAAAATATCATGTTATTCATATACCAGAAATGTTTGAAGCTACTGACTGAATGAAAGGAGCTGGCATCTCACTCTCTTTGAATCTTCTTTATCATGCTAAGAGGAGCAGGAAAAAGCAAAAAATTTCAGAATTGCACCTTGCAATGCGGAGAAATTACTGTTTGTGCATTTACCATATTCATTGATTTTTGCCATTGAAAAACGTCCAGAAATGATTGAAGCTACTGACTGAATGAAAGGAGCTGGCATCTCACTCTCTTTGAATCTTGTTTATCATGCTAAGAGGAGCAGGAAAAAGCAAAAAATTTCAGAATTGCCCCTTGCAATGCGGAGAAATTACTGTTTGTGCATTTACAATATTCATTGATTTTTGCCATTGAAAAACGTCCAGAAATGATTGAAGCTACTTACTGAATGAAAGGAGCTGGCATCTCACTCTCTTTGAATCTTCTTTATCATGCTAAGAGGAGCAGGAAAAAGCAAAAAATTTCAGAATTGCACCTTGCAATGCGGAGAAATTACTGTTTGTGCATTTACAATATTCAGTGATTTTTGCCATTGAAAAACATCATGTTATTCATATACCAGAAATGTTTGAAGCTACTGACTGAATGAAAGGAGCTGGCATCTCACTCTCTTTGAATCTTCTTTATCATGCTAAGAGGAGCAGGAAAAAGCAAAAAATTTCAGAATTGCACCTTGCAATGCGGAGAAATTACTGTTTGTGCATTTACAATATTCATTGATTTTTGCCATTGAAAAACGTCCAGAAATGATTGAAGCTACTGACTGAATGAAAGGAGCTGGCATCTCACTCTCTTTGAATCTTGTTTATCATGCTAAGAGGAGCAGGAAAAAGCAAAAAATTTCAGAATTGCACCTTGCAATGCGGAGAAATTACTGTTTGTGCATTTACAATATTCATTGATTTTTGCCATTGAAAAACGTCCAGAAATGATTGAAGCTACTGACTGAATGAAAGGAGCTGGCATCTCACTCTCCTTGAATCTTCTTTATCATGCTTAGAGGAGCAGGAAAAAGCAAAAAATTTCAGAATTGCACCTTGCAATGCGGAGAAATTACTGTTTGTGCATTTACAATATTCATTGATTTTTGCCATTGAAAAACATCATGTTATTCATATACCAGAAATGATTGAAGCTACTGACTGAATGAAAGGAGCTGGCATCTCACTCTCTTTGAATCTTCTTTATCATGCTAAGAGGAGCAGGAAAAAGCAAAAAATTTCAGAATTGCACCTTGCAATGCGGAGAAATTACTGTTTGTGCATTTACAATATTCAATGATTTTTGCCATTGAAAAACGTCCAGAAATGATTGAAGCTACTGACTGAATGAAAGGAGCTGGCATCTCACTCTCCTTGAATCTTCTTTATCATGCTTAGAGGAGCAGGAAAAAGCAAAAAATTTCAGAATTGCACCTTGCAATGCGGAGAAATTACTGTTTGTGCATTTACAATATTCATTGATTTTTGCCATTGAAAAACATCATGTTATTCATATACCAGAAATGATTGAAGCTACTGACTGAATGAAAGGAGCTGGCATCTCACTCTCTTTGAATCTTCTTTATCATGCTAAGAGGAGCAGGAAAAAGCAAAAAATTTCAGAATTGCACCTTGCAATGCGGAGAAATTACTGTTTGTGCATTTACAATATTCATTGATTTTTGCCATTGAAAAACATCTTGTTATTCATATACCAGAAATGTTTGTAGCTACTGACTGAATGAAAGGAGCTGGCATCTCACTCTCTTTGAATCTTCTTTATCATGCTAAGAGGAGCAGGAAAAAGCAAAAAATTTCAGAATTGCACCTTGCAATGCGGAGAAATTACTGTTTGTGCATTTACAATATTCATTGATTTTTGCCATTGAAAAACATCATGTTATTCATATACCAGAAATGTTTGAAGCTACAGACTGAATGAAAGGAGCTGGCATCTCACTCTCTTTGAATCTTCTTTATCATGCTAAGAGGAGCAGGAAAAAGCAAAAAATTTCAGAATTGCATCTTGCAATGCGGAGAAATTACTGTTTGTGCATTTACAATATTCATTGATTTTTGCCATTGAAAAACATCATGTTATTCATATACCAGAAATGTTTGAAGCTACTGACTGAATGAAAGGAGCTGGCATCTCACTCTCTTTGAATCTTCTTTATCATGCTAAGAGGAGCAGGAAAAAGCAAAAAATTTCAGAATTGCAGCTTGCAATGCGGAGAAATTACTGTTTGTGCATTTACAATATTCATTGATTTTTGCCATTGAAAAACATCATGTTATTCATATACCAGAAATGTTTGAAGCTACTGACTGAATGAAAGGAGCTGGCATCTCACTCTCTTTGAATCTTCTTTATCATGCTAAGAGGAGCAGGAAAAAGCAAAAAATTTCAGAATTGCACCTTGCAATGCGGAGAAATTACTGTTTGTGCATTTACAATATTCATTGATTTTTGCCATTGAAAAACATCATGTTATTCATATACCAGAAATGTTTGAAGCTACTGACTGAATTAAAGGAGCTGGCATCTCACTCTCTTTGAATCTTCTTTATCATGCTAAGAGTAGCAGAAAAAAGCAAAAAATTTCAGAATTGCACCTTGCAATGCGGAGAAATTACTGTTTGTGCATTTACAATATTCATTGATTTTTGCCATTGAAAAACGTCCAGAAATGATTGAAGCTACTGACTGAATGAAAGGAGCTGGCATCTCACTCTGTTTGAATCTTGTTTATCATGCTAAGAGGAGCAGGAAAAAGCAAAAAATTTCAGAATTGCACCTTGCAATGCGGAGAAATTACTGTTTGTGCATTTACAATATTCATTGATTTTTGCCATTGAAAAACATCATGTTATTCATATACCAGAAATGTTTGAAGCTACTGACTGAATGAAAGGAGCTGGCATCTCACTCTCTTTGAATCTTCTTTATCATGCTAAGAGGAGCAGGAAAAAGCAAAAAATTTCAGAATTGCACCTTGCAATGCGGAGAAATTACTGTTTGTGCATTTACAATATTCATTGATTTTTGCCATTGAAAAACATCATGTTATTCATATACCAGAAATGTTTGTAGCTACTGACTGAATGAAAGGAGCTGGCATCTCACTCTCTTTGAATCTTCTTTATCATGCTAAGAGGAGCAGGAAAAAGCAAAAAATTTCAGAATTGCACCTTGCAATGCGGAGAAATTACTGTTTGTGCATTTACAATATTCATTGATTTTTGCCATTGAAAAACATCATGTTATTCATATACCAGAAATGTTTGAAGCTACTGACTGAATGAAAGGAGCTGGCATCTCACTCTCTTTGAATCTTCTTTATCATGCTAAGAGGAGCAGGAAAAAGCAAAAAATTTCAGAATTGCACCTTGCAATGCGGAGAAATTACTGTTTGTGCATTTACAATATTCATTGATTTTTGCCATTGAAAAACGTCCAGAAATGATTGAAGCTACTGACTGAATGAAAGGAGCTGGCATCTCACTCTGTTTGAATCTTGTTTATCATGCTAAGAGGAGCAGGAAAAAGCAAAAAATTTCAGAATTGCACCTTGCAATGCGGAGAAATTACTGTTTGTGCATTTACAATATTCATTGATTTTTGCCATTGAAAAACGTCCAGAAATGATTGAAGCTACTGACTGAATGAAAGGAGCTGGCATCTCACTCTCTTTGAATCTTCTTTATCATGCTAAGAGGAGCAGGAAAAAGCAAAAAATTTCAGAATTGCACCTTTCAATGCGGAGAAATTACTGTTTGTGCATTTACAATATTCATTGATTTTTGCCATTGAAAAATATCATGTTATTCATATACCAGAAATGTTTGAAGCTACTGACTGAATGAAAGGAGCTGGCATCTCACTCTCTTTGAATCTTCTTTATCATGCTAAGAGGAGCAGGAAAAAGCAAAAAATTTCAGAATTGCAGCTTGCAATGCGGAGAAATTACTGTTTGTGCATTTACAATATTCATTGATTTTTGCCATTGAAAAACATCATGTTATTCATATACCAGAAATGTTTGAAGCTACTGACTGAATGAAAGGAGCTGGCATCTCACTCTCTTTGAATCTTCTTTATCATGCTAAGAGGAGCAGGAAAAAGCAAAAAATTTCAGAATTGCACCTTGCA
The DNA here is from genome assembly GCF_046119375.1 of Phyllobates terribilis. Lineage (NCBI taxonomy): Eukaryota > Metazoa > Chordata > Amphibia > Anura > Dendrobatidae > Phyllobates > Phyllobates terribilis. Next base: position 737,827 of record NW_027363274.1, read on the forward strand.
ATGCGGAGAAATTACTGTTTGTGCATTTACAATATTCATTGATTTTTGCCATTGAAAAACATCATGTTATTCATATACCAGAAATGTTTGAAGCTACTGACTGAATTAAAGGAGCTGGCATCTCACTCTCTTTGAATCTTCTTTATCATGCTAAGAGTAGCAGAAAAAAGCAAAAAATTTCAGAATTGCACCTTGCAATGCGGAGAAATTACTGTTTGTGCATTTACAATATTCATTGATTTTTGCCATTGAAAAATGTCCAGAAATGATTGAAGCTACTGACTGAATGAAAGGAGCTGGCATCTCACTCTGTTTGAATCTTGTTTATCATGCTAAGAGGAGCAGGAAAAAGCAAAAAATTTCAGAATTGCACCTTGCAATGCGGAGAAATTACTGTTTGTGCATTTACAATATTCATTGATTTTTGCCATTGAAAAACGTCCAGAAATGATTGAAGCTACTGACTGAATGAAAGGAGCTGGCATCTCACTCTCTTTGAATCTTCTTTATCATGCTAAGAGGAGCAGGAAAAAGCAAAAAATTTCAGAATTGCACCTTTCAATGCGGAGAAATTACTGTTTGTGCATTTACAATATTCATTGATTTTTGCCATTGAAAAATATCATGTTATTCATATACCAGAAATGTTTGAAGCTACTGACTGAATGAAAGGAGCTGGCATCTCACTCTCTTTGAATCTTCTTTATCATGCTAAGAGGAGCAGGAAAAAGCAAAAAATTTCAGAATTGCACCTTGCAATGCGGAGAAATTAGTTTGTGCATTTACAATATTCATTGATTTTTGCCATTGAAAAACGTCCAGAAATGATTGAAGCTACTGACTGAATGAAAGGAGCTGGCATCTCACTCTCTTTGAATCTTGTTTATCATGCTAAGAGGAGCAGGAAAAAGCAAAAAATTTCAGAATTGCACCTTGCAATGCGGAGAAATTACTGTTTGTGCATTTACAATATTCATTGATTTTTGCCATTGAAAAACGTCCAGAAATGATTGAAGCTACTTACTGAATGAAAGGAGCTGGCATCTCACTCTCTTTGAATCTTCTTTATCATGCTAAGAGGAGCAGGAAAAAGCAAAAAAATTTCAGAATTGCACCTTGCAATGCGGAGAAATTACTGTTTGTGCATTTACAATATTCATTGATTTTTGCCATTGAAAAACATCATGTTATTCATATACCAGAAATGTTTGAAGCTACTGATTGAATGAAAGGAGCTGGCATCTCACTCTCTTTGAATCTTCTTTATCATGCTAAGAGGAGCAGGAAAAAGCAAAAAATTTCAGAATTGCACCTTGCAATGCGGAGAAATTACTGTTTGTGCATTTACAATATTCATTGATTTTTGCCATTGAAAAACGTCCAGAAATGATTGAAGCTACTGACTGAATGAAAGGAGCTGGCATCTCACTCTCTTTGAATCTTCTTTATCATGCTAAGAGGAGCAGGAAAAAGCAAAAAATTTCAGAATTGCACCTTGCAATGCGGAGAAATTACTGTTTGTGCATTTACAATATTCAGTGATTTTTGCCATTGAAAAACATCATGTTATTCATATACCAGAAATGTTTGAAGCTACTGACTGAATGAAAGGAGCTGGCATCTCACTCTCTTTGAATCTTCTTTATCATGCTAAGAGGAGCAGGAAAAAGCAAAAAATTTCAGAATTGCACCTTGCAATGCGGAGAAATTACTGTTTGTGCATTTACAATATTCATTGATTTTTGCCATTGAAAAACGTCCAGAAATGATTGAAGCTACTGACTGAATGAAAGGAGCTGGCATCTCACTCTCTTTGAATCTTGTTTATCATGCTAAGAGGAGCAGGAAAAAGCAAAAAATTTCAGAATTGCACCTTGCAATGCGGAGAAATTACTGTTTGTGCATTTACAATATTCATTGATTTTTGCCATTGAAAAACGTCCAGAAATGATTGAAGCTACTGACTGAATGAAAGGAGCTGGCATCTCACTCTCCTTGAATCTTCTTTATCATGCTTAGAGGAGCAGGAAAAAGCAAAAAATTTCAGAATTGCACCTTGCAATGCGGAGAAATTACTGTTTGTGCATTTACAATATTCATTGATTTTTGCCATTGAAAAACATCATGTTATTCATATACCAGAAATGATTGAAGCTACTGACTGAATGAAAGGAGCTGGCATCTCACTCTCTTTGAATCTTCTTTATCATGCTAAGAGGAGCAGGAAAAAGCAAAAAATTTCAGAATTGCACCTTGCAATGCGGAGAAATTACTGTTTGTGCATTTACAATATTCAATGATTTTTGCCATTGAAAAACGTCCAGAAATGATTGAAGCTACTGACTGAATGAAAGGAGCTGGCATCTCACTCTCTTTGAATCTTCTTTATCATGCTAAGAGGAGCAGGAAAAAGCAAAAAATTTCAGAATTGCACCTTGCAATGCGGAGAAATTACTGTTTGTGCATTTACAATATTCATTGATTTTTGCCATTGAAAAACATGTTATTCATATACCAGAAATGTTTGAAGCTACTGACTGAATGAAAGGAGCTGGCATCTCACTCTCTTTGAATCTTCTTTATCATGCTAAGAGGAGCAGGAAAAAGCAAAAAATTTCAGAATTGCACCTTGCAATGCGGAGAAATTACTGTTTGTGCATTTACAATATTCATTGATTTTTGCCATTGAAAAACGTCCAGAAATGATTGAAGCTACTGACTGAATGAAAGGAGCTGGCATCTCATTCTCTTTGAATCTTGTTTACCATGCTAAGAGGAGCAGGAAAAAGCAAAAAATTTCAGAATTGCACCTTGCAATGCGGAGAAATTACTGTTTGTGCATTTACAATATTCATTGATTTTTGCCATTGAAAAACGTCCAGAAATGATTGAAGCTACTGACTGAATGAAAGGAGCTGGCATCTCACTCTCTTTGAATCTTCTTTATCATGCTTAGAGGAGCAGGAAAAAGCAAAAAATTTCAGAATTGCACCTTGCAATGCGGAGAAATTACTGTTTGTGCATTTACAATATTCATTGATTTTTGCCATTGAAAAACATCATGTTATTCATATACCAGAAATGTTTGAAGCTACTGACTGAATGAAAGGAGCTGGCATCTCACTCTCTTTGAATCTTCTTTATCATGCTAAGAGGAGCAGGAAAAAGCAAAAAATTTCAGAATTGCACCTTGCAATGCGGAGAAATTACTGTTTGTGCATTTACAATATTCATTGATTTTTGCCATTGAAAAACATCATGTTATTCATATACCAGAAATGTTTGTAGCTACTGACTGAATGAAAGGAGCTGGCATCTCACTCTCTTTGAATCTTCTTTATCATGCGAAGAGGAGCAGGAAAAAGCAAAAAATTTCAGAATTGCACCTTGCAATGCGGAGAAATTACTGTTTGTGCATTTACAATATTCATTGATTTTTGCCATTGAAAAACATCATGTTATTCATATACCAGAAATGTTTGAAGCTACTGACTGAATGAAAGGAGCTGGCATCTCACTCTCTTTGAATCTTCTTTATCATGCTAAGAGGAGCAGGAAAAAGCAAAAAATTTCAGAATTGCATCTTGCAATGCGGAGAAATTACTGTTTGTGCATTTACAATATTCATTGATTTTTGCCATTGAAAAACATCATGTTATTCATATACCAGAAATGTTTGAAGCTACTGACTGAATGAAAGGAGCTGGCATCTCACTCTCTTTGAATCTTCTTTATCATGCTAAGAGGAGCAGGAAAAAGCAAAAAATTTCAGAATTGCAGCTTGCAATGCGGAGAAATTACTGTTTGTGCATTTACAATATTCATTGATTTTTGCCATTGAAAAACATCATGTTATTCATATACCAGAAATGTTTGAAGCTACTGACTGAATGAAAGGAGCTGGCATCTCACTCTCTTTGAATCTTCTTTATCATGCTAAGAGGAGCAGGAAAAAGCAAAAAATTTCAGAATTGCACCTTGCAATGCGGAGAAATTACTGTTTGTGCATTTACAATATTCATTGATTTTTGCCATTGAAAAACATCATGTTATTCATATACCAGAAATGTTTGAAGCTACTGACTGAATTAAAGGAGCTGGCATCTCACTCTCTTTGAATCTTCTTTATCATGCTAAGAGTAGCAGAAAAAAGCAAAAAATTTCAGAATTGCACCTTGCAATGCGGAGAAATTACTGTTTGTGCATTTACAATATTCATTGATTTTTGCCATTGAAAAACGTCCAGAAATGATTGAAGCTACTGACTGAATGAAAGGAGCTGGCATCTCACTCTCTTTGAATCTTCTTTATCATGCTAAGAGGAGCAGGAAAAAGCAAAAAATTTCAGAATTGCACCTTGCAATGCGGAGAAATTACTGTTTGTGCATTTACAATATTCAGTGATTTTTGCCATTGAAAAACATCATGTTATTCATATACCAGAAATGTTTGAAGCTACTGACTGAATGAAAGGAGCTGGCATCTCACTCTCTTTGAATCTTCTTTATCATGCTAAGAGGAGCAGGAAAAAGCAAAAAATTTCAGAATTGCACCTTGCAATGCGGAGAAATTACTGTTTGTGCATTTACAATATTCATTGATTTTTGCCATTGAAAAACGTCCAGAAATGATTGAAGCTACTGACTGAATGAAAGGAGCTGGCATCTCACTCTCTTTGAATCTTGTTTATCATGCTAAGAGGAGCAGGAAAAAGCAAAAAATTTCAGAATTGCACCTTGCAATGCGGAGAAATTACTGTTTGTGCATTTACAATATTCATTGATTTTTGCCATTGAAAAACGTCCAGAAATGATTGAAGCTACTGACTGAATGAAAGGAGCTGGCATCTCACTCTCCTTGAATCTTCTTTATCATGCTTAGAGGAGCAGGAAAAAGCAAAAAATTTCAGAATTGCACCTTGCAATGCGGAGAAATTACTGTTTGTGCATTTACAATATTCATTGATTTTTGCCATTGAAAAACATCATGTTATTCATATACCAGAAATGATTGAAGCTACTGACTGAATGAAAGGAGCTGGCATCTCACTCTCTTTGAATCTTCTTTATCATGCTAAGAGGAGCAGGAAAAAGCAAAAAATTTCAGAATTGCACCTTGCAATGCGGAGAAATTACTGTTTGTGCATTTACAATAATCAATGATTTTTGCCATTGAAAAACGTCCAGAAATGATTGAAGCTACTGACTGAATGAAAGGAGCTGGCATCTCACTCTCTTTGAATCTTCTTTATCATGCTAAGAGGAGCAGGAAAAAGCAAAAAATTTCAGAATTGCACCTTGCAATGCGGAGAAATTACTGTTTGTGCATTTACAATATTCATTGATTTTTGCCATTGAAAAACATGTTATTCATATACCAGAAATGTTTGAAGCTACTGACTGAATGAAAGGAGCTGGCATCTCACTCTCTTTGAATCTTCTTTATCATGCTAAGAGGAGCAGGAAAAAGCAAAAAATTTCAGAATTGCACCTTGCAATGCGGAGAAATTACTGTTTGTGCATTTACAATATTCATTGATTTTTGCCATTGAAAAACGTCCAGAAATGATTGAAGCTACTGACTGAATGAAAGGAGCTGGCATCTCATTCTCTTTGAATCTTGTTTACCATGCTAAGAGGAGCAGGAAAAAGCAAAAAATTTCAGAATTGCACCTTGCAATGCGGAGAAATTACTGTTTGTGCATTTACAATATTCATTGATTTTTGCCATTGAAAAACGTCCAGAAATGATTGAAGCTACTGACTGAATGAAAGGAGCTGGCATCTCACTCTCTTTGAATCTTCTTTATCATGCTTAGAGGAGCAGGAAAAAGCAAAAAATTTCAGAATTGCACCTTGCAATGCGGAGAAATTACTGTTTGTGCATTTACAATATTCATTGATTTTTGCCATTGAAAAACATCATGTTATTCATATACCAGAAATGTTTGAAGCTACTGACTGAATGAAAGGAGCTGGCATCTCACTCTCTTTGAATCTTCTTTATCATGCTAAGAGGAGCAGGAAAAAGCAAAAAATTTCAGAATTGCACCTTGCAATGCGGAGAAATTACTGTTTGTGCATTTACAATATTCATTGATTTTTGCCATTGAAAAACATCATGTTATTCATATACCAGAAATGTTTGTAGCTACTGACTGAATGAAAGGAGCTGGCATCTCACTCTCTTTGAATCTTCTTTATCATGCTAAGAGGAGCAGGAAAAAGCAAAAAATTTCAGAATTGCACCTTGCAATGCGGAGAAATTACTGTTTGTGCATTTACAATATTCATTGATTTTTGCCATTGAAAAACATCATGTTATTCATATACCAGAAATGTTTGAAGCTACTGACTGAATGAAAGGAGCTGGCATCTCACTCTCTTTGAATCTTCTTTATCATGCTAAGAGGAGCAGGAAAAAGCAAAAAATTTCAGAATTGCATCTTGCAATGCGGAGAAATTACTGTTTGTGCATTTACAATATTCATTGATTTTTGCCATTGAAAAACATCATGTTATTCATATACCAGAAATGTTTGAAGCTACTGACTGAATGAAAGGAGCTGGCATCTCACTCTCTTTGAATCTTCTTTATCATGCTAAGAGGAGCAGGAAAAAGCAAAAAATTTCAGAATTGCAGCTTGCAATGCGGAGAAATTACTGTTTGTGCATTTACAATATTCATTGATTTTTGCCATTGAAAAACATCATGTTATTCATATACCAGAAATGTTTGAAGCTACTGACTGAATGAAAGGAGCTGGCATCTCACTCTCTTTGAATCTTCTTTATCATGCTAAGAGGAGCAGGAAAAAGCAAAAAATTTCAGAATTGCACCTTGCAATGCGGAGAAATTACTGTTTGTGCATTTACAATATTCATTGATTTTTGCCATTGAAAAACATCATGTTATTCATATACCAGAAATGTTTGAAGCTACTGACTGAATTAAAGGAGCTGGCATCTCACTCTCTTTGAATCTTCTTTATCATGCTAAGAGTAGCAGAAAAAAGCAAAAAATTTCAGAATTGCACCTTGCAATGCGGAGAAATTACTGTTTGTGCATTTACAATATTCATTGATTTTTGCCATTGAAAAACGTCCAGAAATGATTGAAGCTACTGACTGAATGAAAGGAGCTGGCATCTCACTCTCTTTGAATCTTCTTTATCATGCTAAGAGGAGCAGGAAAAAGCAAAAAATTTCAGAATTGCACCTTGCAATGCGGAGAAATTACTGTTTGTGCATTTACAATATTCATTGATTTTTGCCATTGAAAAACATCATGTTATTCATATACCAGAAATGTTTGAAGCTACTGACTGAATGAAAGGAGCTGGCATCTCACTCTCTTTGAATCTTCTTTATCATGCTAAGAGGAGCAGGAAAAAGCAAAAAATTTCAGAATTGCACCTTGCAATGCGGAGAAATTACTGTTTGTGCATTTACAATATTCATTGATTTTTGCCATTGAAAAACGTCCAGAAATGATTGAAGCTACTGACTGAATGAAAGGAGCTGGCATCTCACTCTCTTTGAATCTTGTTTATCATGCTAAGAGGAGCAGGAAAAAGCAAAAAATTTCAGAATTGCACCTTGCAATGCGGAGAAATTACTGTTTGTGCATTTACAATATTCATTGATTTTTGCCATTGAAAAACGTCCAGAAATGATTGAAGCTACTGACTGAATGAAAGGAGCTGGCATCTCACTCTCCTTGAATCTTCTTTATCATGCTTAGAGGAGCAGGAAAAAGCAAAAAATTTCAGAATTGCACCTTGCAATGCGGAGAAATTACTGTTTGTGCATTTACAATATTCATTGATTTTTGCCATTGAAAAACATCATGTTATTCATATACCAGAAATGATTGAAGCTACTGACTGAATGAAAGGAGCTGGCATCTCACTCTCTTTGAATCTTGTTTATCTTGCTAAGAGGAGCAGGAAAAAGCAAAAAATTTCAGAATTGCACCTTGCAATGCGGAGAAATTACTGTTTGTGCATTTACAATATTCATTGATTTTTGCCATTGAAAAACGTCCAGAAATGATTGAAGCTACTGACTGAATGAAAGGAGCTGGCATCTCACTCTCTTTGAATCTTCTTTATCATGCTAAGAGGAGCAGGAAAAAGCAAAAAATTTCAGAATTGCACCTTGCAATGCGGAGAAATTACTGTTTGTGCATTTACAATATTCATTGATTTTTGCCATTGAAAAACATCATGTTATTCATATACCAGAAATGTTTGAAGCTACTGACTGAATGAAAGGAGCTGGCATCTCACTCTCTTTGAATCTTCTTTATCATGCTAAGAGGAGCAGAAAAAAGCAAAAAATTTCAGAATTGCACCTTGCAATGCGGAGAAATTACTGTTTGTGCATTTACAATATTCATTGATTTTTGCCATTGAAAAACGTCCAGAAATGATTGAAGCTACTGACTGAATGAAACGAGCTGGCATCTCACTCTCTTTGAATCTTGTTTATCATGCTAAGAGGAGCAGGAAAAAGCAAAAAATTTCAGAATTGCACCTTGCAATGCGGAGAAATTACTGTTTGTGCATTTACAATATTCATTGATTTTTGCCATTGAAAAACGTCCAGAAATGATTGAAGCTACTGACTGAATGAAAGGAGCTGGCATCTCACTCTCTTTGAATCTTCTTTATCATGCTAAGAGGAGCAGGAAAAAGCAAAAAATTTCAGAATTGCACCTTGCAATGCGGAGAAATTACTGTTTGTGCATTTACAATATTCAATGATTTTTGCCATTGAAAAATGTCCAGAAATGATTGAAGCTACTGACTGAATGAAAGGAGCTGGCATCTCACTCTCTTTGAATCTTCTTTATCATGCTAAGAGGAGCAGGAAAAAGCAAAAAATTTCAGAATTGCACCTTGCAATGCGGAGAAATTACTGTTTGTGCATTTACAATATTCATTGATTTTTGCCATTGAAAAACATCATGTTATTCATATACCAGAAATGTTTGAAGCTACTGACTGAATGAAAGGAGCTGGCATCTCACTCTCTTTGAATCTTCTTTATCATGCTAAGAGGAGCAGGAAAAAGCAAAAAATTTCAGAATTGCACCTTGCAATGCGGAGAAATTAGTTTGTGCATTTACAATATTCATTGATTTTTGCCATTGAAAAACGTCCAGAAATGATTGAAGCTACTGACTGAATGAAAGAGCTGGCATCTCACTCTCTTTGAATCTTGTTTATCATGCTAAGAGGAGCAGGAAAAAGCAAAAAATTTCAGAATTGCACCTTGCAATGCGGAGAAATTACTGTTTGTGCATTTACAATATTCATTGATTTTTGCCATTGAAAAACGTCCAGAAATGATTGAAGCTACTTACTGAATGAAAGGAGCTGGCATCTCACTCTCTTTGAATCTTCTTTATCATGCTAAGAGGAGCAGGAAAAAGCAAAAAAATTTCAGAATTGCACCTTGCAATGCGGAGAAATTACTGTTTGTGCATTTACAATATTCATTGATTTTTGCCATTGAAAAACATCATGTTATTCATATACCAGAAATGTTTGAAGCTACTGATTGAATGAAAGGAGCTGGCATCTCACTCTCTTTGAATCTTCTTTATCATGCTAAGAGGAGCAGGAAAAAGCAAAAAATTTCAGAATTGCACCTTGCAAAGCGGAGAAATTACTGTTTGTGCATTTACAATATTCATTGATTTTTGCCATTGAAAAACGTCCAGAAATGATTGAAGCTACTGACTGAATGAAAGGAGCTGGCATCTCACTCTCTTTGAATCTTCTTTATCATGCTAAGAGGAGCAGGAAAAAGCAAAAAATTTCAGAATTGCACCTTGCAATGCGGAGAAATTACTGTTTGTGCATTTACAATATTCAGTGATTTTTGCCATTGAAAAACATCATGTTATTCATATACCAGAAATGTTTGAAGCTACTGACTGAATGAAAGGAGCTGGCATCTCACTCTCTTTGAATCTTCTTTATCATGCTAAGAGGAGCAGGAAAAAGCAAAAAATTTCAGAATTGCACCTTGCAATGTGGAGAAATTACTGTTTGTGCATTTACAATATTCATTGATTTTTGCCATTGAAAAACGTCCAGAAATGATTGAAGCTACTGACTGAATGAAAGGAGCTGGCATCTCACTCTCTTTGAATCTTGTTTATCATGCTAAGAGGAGCAGGAAAAAGCAAAAAATTTCAGAATTGCACCTTGCAATGCGGAGAAATTACTGTTTGTGCATTTACAATATTTATTGATTTTTGCCATTGAAAAACGTCCAGAAATGATTGAAGCTACTGACTGAATGAAAGGAGCTGGCATCTCACTCTCCTTGAATCTTCTTTATCATGCTTAGAGGAGCAGGAAAAAGCAAAAAATTTCAGAATTGCACCTTGCAATGCGGAGAAATTACTGTTTGTGCATTTACAATATTCATTGATTTTTGCCATTGAAAAACATCATGTTATTCATATACCAGAAATGATTGAAGCTACTGACTGAATGAAAGGAGCTGGCATCTCACTCTCTTTGAATCTTCTTTATCATGCTAAGAGGAGCAGGAAAAAGCAAAAAATTTCAGAATTGCACCTTGCAATGCGGAGAAATTACTGTTTGTGCATTTACAATATTCAATGATTTTTGCCATTGAAAAACGTCCAGAAATGATTGAAGCTACTGACTGAATGAAAGGAGCTGGCATCTCACTCTCTTTGAATCTTCTTTATCATGCTAAGAGGAGCAGGAAAAAGCAAAAAATTTCAGAATTGCACCTTGCAATGCGGAGAAATTACTGTTTGTGCATTTACAATATTCATTGATTTTTGCCATTGAAAAACATGTTATTCATATACCAGAAATGTTTGAAGCTACTGACTGAATGAAAGGAGCTGGCATCTCACTCTCTTTGAATCTTCTTTATCATGCTAAGAGGAGCAGGAAAAAGCAAAAAATTTCAGAATTGCACCTTGCAATGCGGAGAAATTACTGTTTGTGCATTTACAATATTCATTGATTTTTGCCATTGAAAAACGTCCAGAAATGATTGAAGCTACTGACTGAATGAAAGGAGCTGGCATCTCATTCTCTTTGAATCTTGTTTACCATGCTAAGAGGAGCAGGAAAAAGCAAAAAATTTCAGAATTGCACCTTGCAATGCGGAGAAATTACTGTTTGTGCATTTACAATATTCATTGATTTTTGCCATTGAAAAACGTCCAGAAATGATTGAAGCTACTGACTGAATGAAAGGAGCTGGCATCTCACTCTCTTTGAATCTTCTTTATCATGCTTAGAGGAGCAGGAAAAAGCAAAAAATTTCAGAATTGCACCTTGCAATGCGGAGAAATTACTGTTTGTGCATTTACAATATTCATTGATTTTTGCCATTGAAAAACATCATGTTATTCATATACCAGAAATGTTTGAAGCTACTGATTGAATGAAAGGAGCTGGCATCTCACTCTCTTTGAATCTTCTTTATCATGCTAAGAGGAGCAGGAAAAAGCAAAAAATTTCAGAATTGCACCTTGCAAAGCGGAGAAATTACTGTTTGTGCATTTACAATATTCATTGATTTTTGCCATTGAAAAACGTCCAGAAATGATTGAAGCTACTGACTGAATGAAAGGAGCTGGCATCTCACTCTCTTTGAATCTTCTTTATCATGCTAAGAGGAGCAGGAAAAAGCAAAAAATTTCAGAATTGCACCTTGCAATGCGGAGAAATTACTGTTTGTGCATTTACAATATTCAGTGATTTTTGCCATTGAAAAACATCATGTTATTCATATACCAGAAATGTTTGAAGCTACTGACTGAATGAAAGGAGCTGGCATCTCACTCTCTTTGAATCTTCTTTATCATGCTAAGAGGAGCAGGAAAAAGCAAAAAATTTCAGAATTGCACCTTGCAATGTGGAGAAATTACTGTTTGTGCATTTACAATATTCATTGATTTTTGCCATTGAAAAACGTCCAGAAATGATTGAAGCTACTGACTGAATGAAAGGAGCTGGCATCTCACTCTCTTTGAATCTTGTTTATCATGCTAAGAGGAGCAGGAAAAAGCAAAAAATTTCAGAATTGCACCTTGCAATGCGGAGAAATTACTGTTTGTGCATTTACAATATTTATTGATTTTTGCCATTGAAAAACGTCCAGAAATGATTGAAGCTACTGACTGAATGAAAGGAGCTGGCATCTCACTCTCCTTGAATCTTCTTTATCATGCTTAGAGGAGCAGGAAAAAGCAAAAAATTTCAGAATTGCACCTTGCAATGCGGAGAAATTACTGTTTGTGCATTTACAATATTCATTGATTTTTGCCATTGAAAAACATCATGTTATTCATATACCAGAAATGATTGAAGCTACTGACTGAATGAAAGGAGCTGGCATCTCACTCTCTTTGAATCTTCTTTATCATGCTAAGAGGAGCAGGAAAAAGCAAAAAATTTCAGAATTGCACCTTGCAATGCGGAGAAATTACTGTTTGTGCATTTACAATATTCAATGATTTTTGCCATTGAAAAACGTCCAGAAATGATTGAAGCTACTGACTGAATGAAAGGAGCTGGCATCTCACTCTCTTTGAATCTTCTTTATCATGCTAAGAGGAGCAGGAAAAAGCAAAAAATTTCAGAATTGCACCTTGCAATGCGGAGAAATTACTGTTTGTGCATTTACAATATTTATTGATTTTTGCCATTGAAAAACATGTTATTCATATACCAGAAATGTTTGAAGCTACTGACTGAATGAAAGGAGCTGGCATCTCACTCTCTTTGAATCTTCTTTATCATGCTAAGAGGAGCAGGAAAAAGCAAAAAATTTCAGAATTGCACCTTGCAATGCGGAGAAATTACTGTTTGTGCATTTACAATATTCATTGATTTTTGCCATTGAAAAACGTCCAGAAATGATTGAAGCTACTGACTGAATGAAAGGAGCTGGCATCTCATTCTCTTTGAATCTTGTTTACCATGCTAAGAGGAGCAGGAAAAAGCAAAAAATTTCAGAATTGCACCTTGCAATGCGGAGAAATTACTGTTTGTGCATTTACAATATTCATTGATTTTTGCCATTGAAAAACGTCCAGAAATGATTGAAGCTACTGACTGAATGAAAGGAGCTGGCATCTCACTCTCTTTGAATCTTCTTTATCATGCTTAGAGGAGCAGGAAAAAGCAAAAAATTTCAGAATTGCACCTTGCAATGCGGAGAAATTACTGTTTGTGCATTTACAATATTCATTGATTTTTGCAATTGAAAAACATCATGTTATTCATATACCAGAAATGTTTGAAGCTACTGACTGAATGAAAGGAGCTGGCATCTCACTCTCTTTGAATCTTCTTTATCATGCTAAGAGGAGCAGGAAAAAGCAAAAAATTTCAGAATTGCACCTTGCAATGCGGAGAAATTACTGTTTGTGCATTTACAATATTCATTGATTTTTGCCATTGAAAAACATCATGTTATTCATATACCAGAAATGTTTGTAGCTACTGACTGAATGAAAGGAGCTGGCATCTCACTCTCTTTGAATCTTCTTTATCATGCGAAGAGGAGCAGGAAAAAGCAAAAAATTTCAGAATTGCACCTTGCAATGCGGAGAAATTACTGTTTGTGCATTTACAATATTCATTGATTTTTGCCATTGAAAAACATCATGTTATTCATATACCAGAAATGTTTGAAGCTACTGACTGAATGAAAGGAGCTGGCATCTCACTCTCTTTGAATCTTCTTTATCATGCTAAGAGGAGCAGGAAAAAGCAAAAAATTTCAGAATTGCATCTTGCAATGCGGAGAAATTACTGTTTGTGCATTTACAATATTCATTGATTTTTGCCATTGAAAAACATCATGTTATTCATATACCAGAAATGTTTGAAGCTACTGACTGAATGAAAGGAGCTGGCATCTCACTCTCTTTGAATCTTCTTTATCATGCTAAGAGGAGCAGGAAAAAGCAAAAAATTTCAGAATTGCAGCTTGCAATGCGGAGAAATTACTGTTTGTGCATTTACAATATTCATTGATTTTTGCCATTGAAAAACATCATGTTATTCATATACCAGAAATGTTTGAAGCTACTGACTGAATGAAAGGAGCTGGCATCTCACTCTCTTTGAATCTTCTTTATCATGCTAAGAGGAGCAGGAAAAAGCAAAAAATTTCAGAATTGCACCTTGCAATGCGGAGAAATTACTGTTTGTGCATTTACAATATTCATTGATTTTTGCCATTGAAAAACATCATGTTATTCATATACCAGAAATGTTTGAAGCTACTGACTGAATTAAAGGAGCTGGCATCTCACTCTCTTTGAATCTTCTTTATCATGCTAAGAGTAGCAGAAAAAAGCAAAAAATTTCAGAATTGCACCTTGCAATGCGGAGAAATTACTGTTTGTGCATTTACAATATTCATTGATTTTTGCCATTGAAAAACGTCCAGAAATGATTGAAGCTACTGACTGAATGAAAGGAGCTGGCATCTCACTCTCTTTGAATCTTCTTTATCATGCTAAGAGGAGCAGGAAAAAGCAAAAAATTTCAGAATTGCACCTTGCAATGCGGAGAAATTACTGTTTGTGCATTTACAATATTCAGTGATTTTTGCCATTGAAAAACATCATGTTATTCATATACCAGAAATGTTTGAAGCTACTGACTGAATGAAAGGAGCTGGCATCTCACTCTCTTTGAATCTTCTTTATCATGCTAAGAGGAGCAGGAAAAAGCAAAAAATTTCAGAATTGCACCTTGCAATGCGGAGAAATTACTGTTTGTGCATTTACAATATTCATTGATTTTTGCCATTGAAAAACGTCCAGAAATGATTGAAGCTACTGACTGAATGAAAGGAGCTGGCATCTCACTCTCTTTGAATCTTGTTTATCATGCTAAGAGGAGCAGGAAAAAGCAAAAAATTTCAGAATTGCACCTTGCAATGCGGAGAAATTACTGTTTGTGCATTTACAATATTCATTGATTTTTGCCATTGAAAAACGTCCAGAAATGATTGAAGCTACTGACTGAATGAAAGGAGCTGGCATCTCACTCTCTTTGAATCTTCTTTATCATGCTAAGTGGAGCAGGAAAAAGCAAAAAATTTCAGAATTGCACCTTGCAATGCGGAGAAATTACTGTTTGTGCATTTACAATATTCATTGATTTTTGCCATTGAAAAACGTCCAGAAATGATTGAAGCTACTGACTGAATGAAAGGAGCTGGCATCTCATTCTCTTTGAATCTTGTTTACCATGCTAAGAGGAGCAGGAAAAAGCAAAAAATTTCAGAATTGCACCTTGCAATGCGTAGAAATTACTGTTTGTGCATTTACAATATTCATTGATTTTTGCCATTGAAAAACGTCCAGAAATGATTGAAGCTACTGACTGAATGAAAGGAGCTGGCATCTCACTCTCTTTGAATCTTCTTTATCATGCTTAGAGGAGCAGGAAAAAGCAAAAAATTTCAGAATTGCACCTTGCAATGCGGAGAAATTACTGTTTGTGCATTTACAATATTCATTGATTTTTGCCATTGAAAAACATCATGTTATTCATATACCAGAAATGTTTGAAGCTACTGACTGAATGAAAGGAGCTGGCATCTCACTCTCTTTGAATCTTCTTTATCATGCTAAGAGGAGCAGGAAAAAGCAAAAAATTTCAGAATTGCACCTTGCAATGCGGAGAAATTACTGTTTGTGCATTTACAATATTCATTGATTTTTGCCATTGAAAAACATCATGTTATTCATATACCAGAAATGTTTGTAGCTACTGACTGAATGAAAGGAGCTGGCATCTCACTCTCTTTGAATCTTCTTTATCATGCTAAGAGGAGCAGGAAAAAGCAAAAAATTTCAGAATTGCACCTTGCAATGCGGAGAAATTACTGTTTGTGCATTTACAATATTCATTGATTTTTGCCATTGAAAAACATCATGTTATTCATATACCAGAAATGTTTGAAGCTACTGACTGAATGAAAGGAGCTGGCATCTCACTCTCTTTGAATCTTCTTTATCATGCTAAGAGGAGCAGGAAAAAGCAAAAAATTTCAGAATTGCATCTTGCAATGCGGAGAAATTACTGTTTGTGCATTTACAATATTCATTGATTTTTGCCATTGAAAAACATCATGTTATTCATATACCAGAAATGTTTGAAGCTACTGACTGAATGAAAGGAGCTGGCATCTCACTCTCTTTGAATCTTCTTTATCATGCTAAGAGGAGCAGGAAAAAGCAAAAAATTTCAGAATTGCAGCTTGCAATGCGGAGAAATTACTGTTTGTGCATTTACAATATTCATTGATTTTTGCCATTGAAAAACATCATGTTATTCATATACCAGAAATGTTTGAAGCTACTGACTGAATGAAAGGAGCTGGCATCTCACTCTCTTTGAATCTTCTTTATCATGCTAAGAGGAGCAGGAAAAAGCAAAAAATTTCAGAATTGCACCTTGCAATGCGGAGAAATTACTGTTTGTGCATTTACAATATTCATTGATTTTTGCCATTGAAAAACATCATGTTATTCATATACCAGAAATGTTTGAAGCTACTGACTGAATTAAAGGAGCTGGCATCTCACTCTCTTTGAATCTTCTTTATCATGCTAAGAGTAGCAGAAAAAAGCAAAAAATTTCAGAATTGCACCTTGCAATGCGGAGAAATTACTGTTTGTGCATTTACAATATTCATTGATTTTTGCCATTGAAAAACGTCCAGAAATGATTGAAGCTACTGACTGAATGAAAGGAGCTGGCATCTCACTCTCTTTGAATCTTCTTTATCATGCTAAGAGGAGCAGGAAAAAGCAAAAAATTTCAGAATTGCACCTTGCAATGCGGAGAAATTACTGTTTGTGCATTTACAATATTCATTGATTTTTGCCATTGAAAAACATCATGTTATTCATATACCAGAAATGTTTGAAGCTACTGACTGAATGAAAGGAGCTGGCATCTCACTCTCTTTGAATCTTCTTTATCATGCTAAGAGGAGCAGGAAAAAGCAAAAAATTTCAGAATTGCACCTTGCAATGCGGAGAAATTACTGTTTGTGCATTTACAATATTCATTGATTTTTGCCATTGAAAAACGTCCAGAAATGATTGAAGCTACTGACTGAATGAAAGGAGCTGGCATCTCACTCTCTTTGAATCTTGTTTATCATGCTAAGAGGAGCAGGAAAAAGCAAAAAATTTCAGAATTGCACCTTGCAATGCGGAGAAATTACTGTTTGTGCATTTACAATATTCATTGATTTTTGCCATTGAAAAACGTCCAGAAATGATTGAAGCTACTGACTGAATGAAAGGAGCTGGCATCTCACTCTCCTTGAATCTTCTTTATCATGCTTAGAGGAGCAGGAAAAAGCAAAAAATTTCAGAATTGCACCTTGCAATGCGGAGAAATTACTGTTTGTGCATTTACAATATTCATTGATTTTTGCCATTGAAAAACATCATGTTATTCATATACCAGAAATGATTGAAGCTACTGACTGAATGAAAGGAGCTGGCATCTCACTCTCTTTGAATCTTGTTTATCTTGCTAAGAGGAGCAGGAAAAAGCAAAAAATTTCAGAATTGCACCTTGCAATGCGGAGAAATTACTGTTTGTGCATTTACAATATTCATTGATTTTTGCCATTGAAAAACGTCCAGAAATGATTGAAGCTACTGACTGAATGAAAGGAGCTGGCATCTCACTCTCTTTGAATCTTCTTTATCATGCTAAGAGGAGCAGGAAAAAGCAAAAAATTTCAGAATTGCACCTTGCAATGCGGAGAAATTACTGTTTGTGCATTTACAATATTCATTGATTTTTGCCATTGAAAAACATCATGTTATTCATATACCAGAAATGTTTGAAGCTACTGACTGAATGAAAGGAGCTGGCATCTCACTCTCTTTGAATCTTCTTTATCATGCTAAGAGGAGCAGAAAAAAGAAAAAAATTTCAGAATTGCACCTTGCAATGCGGAGAAATTACTGTTTGTGCATTTACAATATTCATTGATTTTTGCCATTGAAAAACGTCCAGAAATGATTGAAGCTACTGACTGAATGAAACGAGCTGGCATCTCACTCTCTTTGAATCTTGTTTATCATGCTAAGAGGAGCAGGAAAAAGCAAAAAATTTCAGAATTGC
This sequence comes from Phyllobates terribilis, assembly GCF_046119375.1. NCBI lineage: Eukaryota > Metazoa > Chordata > Amphibia > Anura > Dendrobatidae > Phyllobates > Phyllobates terribilis. Next base: position 756,011 of record NW_027363274.1, read on the forward strand.
ACCTTGCAATGCGGAGAAATTACTGTTTGTGCATTTACAATATTCATTGATTTTTGCCATTGAAAAACGTCCAGAAATGATTGAAGCTACTGACTGAATGAAAGGAGCTGGCATCTCACTCTCTTTGAATCTTCTTTATCATGCTAAGAGGAGCAGGAAAAAGCAAAAAATTTCAGAATTGCACCTTGCAATGCGGAGAAATTACTGTTTGTGCATTTACAATATTCAATGATTTTTGCCATTGAAAAACGTCCAGAAATGATTGAAGCTACTGACTGAATGAAAGGAGCTGGCATCTCACTCTCTTTGAATCTTCTTTATCATGCTAAGAGGAGCAGGAAAAAGCAAAAAATTTCAGAATTGCACCTTGCAATGCGGAGAAATTACTGTTTGTGCATTTACAATATTCATTGATTTTTGCCATTGAAAAACATCATGTTATTCATATACCAGAAATGTTTGAAGCTACTGACTGAATGAAAGGAGCTGGCATCTCACTCTCTTTGAATCTTCTTTATCATGCTAAGAGGAGCAGAAAAAAGCAAAAAATTTCAGAATTGCACCTTGCAATGCGGAGAAATTACTGTTTGTGCATTTACAATATTCATTGATTTTTGCCATTGAAAAACGTCCAGAAATGATTGAAGCTACTGACTGAATGAAAGGAGCTGGCATCTCACTCACTTGGAATCTTCTTTATCATGCTAAGAGGAGCAGGAAAAAGCAAAAAATTTCAGAATTGCACCTTTCAATGCGGAGAAATTACTGTTTGTGCATTTACAATATTCATTGATTTTTGCCATTGAAAAATATCATGTTATTCATATACCAGAAATGTTTGAAGCTACTGACTGAATGAAAGGAGCTGGCATCTCACTCTCTTTGAATCTTCTTTATCATGCTAAGAGGAGCAGGAAAAAGCAAAAAATTTCAGAATTGCACCTTGCAATGCGGAGAAATTACTGTTTGTGCATTTACAATATTCATTGATTTTTGCCATTGAAAAACGTCCAGAAATGATTGAAGCTACTGACTGAATGAAAGGATCTGGCATCTCACTCTCTTTGAATCTTGTTTATCATGCTAAGAGGAGCAGGAAAAAGCAAAAAATTTCAGAATTGCACCTTGCAATGCGGAGAAATTACTGTTTGTGCATTTACAATATTCATTGATTTTTGCCATTGAAAAACGTCCAGAAATGATTGAAGCTACTTACTGAATGAAAGGAGCTGGCATCTCACTCTCTTTGAATCCTCTTTATCATGCTAAGAGGAGCAGGAAAAAGCAAAACATTTCAGAATTGCACCTTGCAATGCGGAGAAATTACTGTTTGTGCATTTACAATATTCAGTGATTTTTGCCATTGAAAAACATCATGTTATTCATATACCAGAAATGTTTGAAGCTACTGACTGAATTAAAGGAGCTGGCATCTCACTCTCTTTGAATCTTCTTTATCATGCTAAGAGGAGCAGGAAAAAGCAAAAAATTTCAGAATTGCACCTTGCAATGCGGAGAAATTACTGTTTGTGCATTTACAATATTCATTGATTTTTGCCATTGAAAAACGTCCAGAAATGATTGAAGCTACTGACTGAATGAAAGGAGCTGGCATCTCACTCTCTTTGAATCTTGTTTATCATGCTAAGAGGAGCAGGAAAAAGCAAAAAATTTCAGAATTGCACCTTGCAATGCGGAGAAATTACTGTTTGTGCATTTACAATATTCATTGATTTTTGCCATTGAAAAACGTCCAGAAATGATTGAAGCTACTGACTGAATGAAAGGAGCTGGCATCTCACTCTCCTTGAATCTTCTTTATCATGCTTAGAGGAGCAGGAAAAAGCAAAAAATTTCAGAATTGCACCTTGCAATGCGGAGAAATTACTGTTTGTGCATTTACAATATTCATTGATTTTTGCCATTGAAAAACATCATGTTATTCATATACCAGAAATGATTGAAGCTACTGACTGAATGAAAGGAGCTGGCATCTCACTCTTTTTGAATCTTCTTTATCATGCTAAGAGGAGCAGGAAAAAGCAAAAAATTTCAGAATTGCACCTTGCAATGCGGAGAAATTACTGTTTGTGCATTTACAATATTCAATGATTTTTGTCATTGAAAAACGTCCAGAAATGATTGAAGCTACTGACTGAATGAAAGGAGCTGGCATCTCACTCTCTTTGAATCTTCTTTATCATGCTAAGAGGAGCAGGAAAAAGCAAAAAATTTCAGAATTGCACCTTGCAATGCGGAGAAATTACTGTTTGTGCATTTACAATATTCATTGATTTTTGCCATTGAAAAACATGTTATTCATATACCAGAAATGTTTGAAGCTACTGACTGAATGAAAGGAGCTGGCATCTCACTCTCTTTGAATCTTCTTTATCATGCTAAGAGGAGCAGGAAAAAGCAAAAAATTTCAGAATTGCACCTTGCAATGCGGAGAAATTACTGTTTGTGCATTTACAATATTCATTGATTTTTGCCATTGAAAAACATCCAGAAATGATTGAAGCTACTGACTGAATGAAAGGAGCTGGCATCTCATTCTCTTTGAATCTTGTTTATCATGCTAAGAGGAGCAGGAAAAAGCAAAAAATTTCAGAATTGCACCTTGCAATGCGGAGAAATTACTGTTTGTGCATTTACAATATTCATTGATTTTTGCCATTGAAAAACGTCCAGAAATGATTGAAGCTACTGACTGAATGAAAGGAGCTGGCATCTCACTCTCTTTGAATCTTCTTTATCATGCTTAGAGGAGCAGGAAAAAGCAAAAAATTTCAGAATTGCACCTTGCAATGCGGAGAAATTACTGTTTGTGCATTTACAATATTCATTGATTTTTGCCATTGAAAAACATCATGTTATTCAAATACCAGAAATGTTTGAAGCTACTGACTGAATGAAAGGAGCTGGCATCTCACTCTCTTTGAATCTTCTTTATCATGCTAAGAGGAGCAGGAAAAAGCAAAAAATTTCAGAATTGCACCTTGCAATGCGGAGAAATTACTGTTTGTGCATTTACAATATTCATTGATTTTTGCCATTGAAAAACGTCCAGAAATGATTGAAGCTACTGACTGAATGAAAGGAGCTGGCATCTCACTCTCTTTGAATCTTGTTTATCATGCTAAGAGGAGCAGGAAAAAGCAAAAAATTTCAGAATTGCACCTTGCAATGCGGAGAAATTACTGTTTGTGCATTTACAATATTCATTGATTTTTGCCATTGAAAAACGTCCAGAAATGATTGAAGCTACTGACTGAATGAAAGGAGCTGGCATCTCACTCTCCTTGAATCTTCTTTATCATGCTTAGAGGAGCAGGAAAAAGCAAAAAATTTCAGAATTGCACCTTGCAATGCGGAGAAATTACTGTTTGTGCATTTACAATATTCATTGATTTTTGCCATTGAAAAACATCATGTTATTCATATACCAGAAATGATTGAAGCTACTGACTGAATGAAAGGAGCTGGCATCTCACTCTCTTTGAATCTTCTTTATCATGCTAAGAGGAGCAGGAAAAAGCAAAAAATTTCAGAATTGCACCTTGCAATGCGGAGAAATTACTGTTTGTGCATTTACAATATTCATTGATTTTTGCCATTGAAAAACATCATGTTATTCATATACCAGAAATGTTTGAAGCTACTGACTGAATGAAAGGAGCTGGCATCTCACTCTCTTTGAATCTTCTTTATCATGCTAAGAGGAGCAGAAAAAAGCAAAAAATTTCAGAATTGCACCTTGCAATGCGGAGAAATTACTGTTTGTGCATTTACAATATTCATTGATTTTTGCCATTGAAAAACGTCCAGAAATGATTGAAGCTACTGACTGAATGAAACGAGCTGGCATCTCACTCTCTTTGAATCTTGTTTATCATGCTAAGAGGAGCAGGAAAAAGCAAAAAATTTCAGAATTGCACCTTGCAATGCGGAGAAATTACTGTTTGTGCATTTACAATATTCATTGATTTTTGCCATTGAAAAACGTCCAGAAATGATTGAAGCTACTGACTGAATGAAAGGAGCTGGCATCTCACTCTCTTTGAATCTTCTTTATCATGCTTAGAGGAGCAGGAAAAAGCAAAAAATTTCAGAATTGCACCTTGCAATGCGGAGAAATTACTGTTTGTGCATTTACAATGTTCATTGATTTTTGCCATTGAAAAACATCATGTTATTCATATACCAGAAATGATTCAAGCTACTGACTGAATGAAAGGAGCTGGCATCTCACTCTCTTTGAATCTTCTTTATCATGCTAAGAGGAGCAGGAAAAAGCAAAAAATTTCAGAATTGCACCTTGCAATGCGGAGAAATTACTGTTTGTGCATTTACAATATTCAATGATTTTTGCCATTGAAAAACGTCCAGAAATGATTGAAGCTACTGCCTGAATGAAAGGAGCTGGCATCTCACTCTCTTTGAATCTTCTTTATCATGCTAAGAGGAGCAGGAAAAAGCAAAAAATTTCAGAATTGCACCTTGCAATGCGGAGAAATTACTGTTTGTGCATTTACAATATTCATTGATTTTTGCCATTGAAAAACATCATGTTATTTATATACCAGAAATGTTTGAAGCTACTGACTGAATGAAAGGAGCTGGCATCTCACTCTCTTTGAATCTTCTTTATCATGCTAAGAGGAGCAGAAAAAAGCAAAAAATTTCAGAATTGCACCTTGCAATGCGGAGAAATTACTGTTTGTGCATTTACAATATTCATTGATTTTTGCCATTGAAAAACGTCCAGAAATGATTGAAGCTACTGACAATGAAAGGAGCTGGCATCTCACTCACTTTGAATCTTCTTTATCATGCTAAGAGGAGCAGGAAAAAGCAAAAAATTTCAGAATTGCACCTTTCAATGCGGAGAAATTACTGTTTGTGCATTTACAATATTCATTGATTTTTGCCATTGAAAAATATCATGTTATTCATATACCAGAAATGTTTGAAGCTACTGACTGAATGAAAGGAGCTGGCATCTCACTCTTTGAATCTTCTTTATCATGCTAAGGGGAGCAGGAAAAAGCAAAAAATTTCAGAATTGCACCTTGCAATGCGGAGAAATTACTGTTTGTGCATTTACAATATTCATTGATTTTTGCCATTGAAAAACGTCCAGAAATGATTGAAGCTACTGACTGAATGAAAGGAGCTGGCATCTCACTCTCTTTGAATCTTGTTTATCATGCTAAGAGGAGCAGGAAAAAGCAAAAAATTTCAGAATTGCACCTTGCAATGCGGAGAAATTACTGTTTGTGCATTTACAATATTCAATGATTTTTGCCATTGAAAAACGTCCAGAAATGATTGAAGCTACTGACTGAATGAAAGGAGCTGGCATCTCACTCTCTTTGAATCTTCTTTATCATGCTAAGAGGAGCAGGAAAAAGCAAAAAATTTCAGAATTGCACCTTGCAATGCGGAGAAATTACTGTTTGTGCATTTACAATATTCATTGATTTTTGCCATTGAAAAACATCATGTTATTCATATACCAGAAATGTTTGAAGCTACTGACTGAATGAAAGGAGCTGGCATCTCACTCTCTTTGAATCTTCTTTATCATGCTAAGAGGAGCAGAAAAAAGCAAAAAATTTCAGAATTGCACCTTGCAATGCGGAGAAATTACTGTTTGTGCATTTACAATATTCATTGATTTTTGCCATTGAAAAACGTCCAGAAATGATTGAAGCTACTGACTGAATGAAAGGAGCTGGCATCTCACTCACTTGGAATCTTCTTTATCATGCTAAGAGGAGCAGGAAAAAGCAAAAAATTTCAGAATTGCACCTTTCAATGCGGAGAAATTACTGTTTGTGCATTTACAATATTCATTGATTTTTGCCATTGAAAAATATCATGTTATTCATATACCAGAAATGTTTGAAGCTACTGACTGAATGAAAGGAGCTGGCATCTCACTCTCTTTGAATCTTCTTTATCATGCTAAGAGGAGCAGGAAAAAGCAAAAAATTTCAGAATTGCACCTTGCAATGCGGAGAAATTACTGTTTGTGCATTTACAATATTCATTGATTTTTGCCATTGAAAAACGTCCAGAAATGATTGAAGCTACTGACTGAATGAAAGGATCTGGCATCTCACTCTCTTTGAATCTTGTTTATCATGCTAAGAGGAGCAGGAAAAAGCAAAAAATTTCAGAATTGCACCTTGCAATGCGGAGAAATTACTGTTTGTGCATTTACAATATTCATTGATTTTTGCCATTGAAAAACGTCCAGAAATGATTGAAGCTACTTACTGAATGAAAGGAGCTGGCATCTCACTCTCTTTGAATCCTCTTTATCATGCTAAGAGGAGCAGGAAAAAGCAAAACATTTCAGAATTGCACCTTGCAATGCGGAGAAATTACTGTTTGTGCATTTACAATATTCAGTGATTTTTGCCATTGAAAAACATCATGTTATTCATATACCAGAAATGTTTGAAGCTACTGACTGAATGAAAGGAGCTGGCATCTCACTCTCTTTGAATCTTCTTTATCATGCTAAGAGGAGCAGGAAAAAGCAAAAAATTTCAGAATTGCACCTTGCAATGCGGAGAAATTACTGTTTGTGCATTTACAATATTCATTGATTTTTGCCATTGAAAAACGTCCAGAAATGATTGAAGCTACTGACTGAATGAAAGGAGCTGGCATCTCACTCTCTTTGAATCTTGTTTATCATGCTAAGAGGAGCAGGAAAAAGCAAAAAATTTCAGAATTGCACCTTGCAATGCGGAGAAATTACTGTTTGTGCATTTACAATATTCATTGATTTTTGCCATTGAAAAACGTCCAGAAATGATTGAAGCTACTGACTGAATGAAAGGAGCTGGCATCTCACTCTCCTTGAATCTTCTTTATCATGCTTAGAGGAGCAGGAAAAAGCAAAAAATTTCAGAATTGCACCTTGCAATGCGGAGAAATTACTGTTTGTGCATTTACAATATTCATTGATTTTTGCCATTGAAAAACATCATGTTATTCATATACCAGAAATGATTGAAGCTACTGACTGAATGAAAGGAGCTGGCATCTCACTCTTTTTGAATCTTCTTTATCATGCTAAGAGGAGCAGGAAAAAGCAAAAAATTTCAGAATTGCACCTTGCAATGCGGAGAAATTACTGTTTGTGCATTTACAATATTCAATGATTTTTGTCATTGAAAAACGTCCAGAAATGATTGAAGCTACTGACTGAATGAAAGGAGCTGGCATCTCACTCTCTTTGAATCTTCTTTATCATGCTAAGAGGAGCAGGAAAAAGCAAAAAATTTCAGAATTGCACCTTGCAATGCGGAGAAATTACTGTTTGTGCATTTACAATATTCATTGATTTTTGCCATTGAAAAACATGTTATTCATATACCAGAAATGTTTGAAGCTACTGACTGAATGAAAGGAGCTGGCATCTCACTCTCTTTGAATCTTCTTTATCATGCTAAGAGGAGCAGGAAAAAGCAAAAAATTTCAGAATTGCACCTTGCAATGCGGAGAAATTACTGTTTGTGCATTTACAATATTCATTGATTTTTGCCATTGAAAAACATCCAGAAATGATTGAAGCTACTGACTGAATGAAAGGAGCTGGCATCTCATTCTCTTTGAATCTTGTTTATCATGCTAAGAGGAGCAGGAAAAAGCAAAAAATTTCAGAATTGCACCTTGCAATGCGGAGAAATTACTGTTTGTGCATTTACAATATTCATTGATTTTTGCCATTGAAAAACGTCCAGAAATGATTGAAGCTACTGACTGAATGAAAGGAGCTGGCATCTCACTCTCTTTGAATCTTCTTTATCATGCTTAGAGGAGCAGGAAAAAGCAAAAAATTTCAGAATTGCACCTTGCAATGCGGAGAAATTACTGTTTGTGCATTTACAATATTCATTGATTTTTGCCATTGAAAAACATCATGTTATTCAAATACCAGAAATGTTTGAAGCTACTGACTGAATGAAAGGAGCTGGCATCTCACTCTCTTTGAATCTTCTTTATCATGCTAAGAGGAGCAGGAAAAAGCAAAAAATTTCAGAATTGCACCTTGCAATGCGGAGAAATTACTGTTTGTGCATTTACAATATTCATTGATTTTTGCCATTGAAAAACGTCCAGAAATGATTGAAGCTACTGACTGAATGAAAGGAGCTGGCATCTCACTCTCTTTGAATCTTGTTTATCATGCTAAGAGGAGCAGGAAAAAGCAAAAAATTTCAGAATTGCACCTTGCAATGCGGAGAAATTACTGTTTGTGCATTTACAATATTCATTGATTTTTGCCATTGAAAAACGTCCAGAAATGATTGAAGCTACTGACTGAATGAAAGGAGCTGGCATCTCACTCTCCTTGAATCTTCTTTATCATGCTTAGAGGAGCAGGAAAAAGCAAAAAATTTCAGAATTGCACCTTGCAATGCGGAGAAATTACTGTTTGTGCATTTACAATATTCATTGATTTTTGCCATTGAAAAACATCATGTTATTCATATACCAGAAATGATTGAAGCTACTGACTGAATGAAAGGAGCTGGCATCTCACTCTCTTTGAATCTTCTTTATCATGCTAAGAGGAGCAGGAAAAAGCAAAAAATTTCAGAATTGCACCTTGCAATGCGGAGAAATTACTGTTTGTGCATTTACAATATTCATTGATTTTTGCCATTGAAAAACATCATGTTATTCATATACCAGAAATGTTTGAAGCTACTGACTGAATGAAAGGAGCTGGCATCTCACTCTCTTTGAATCTTCTTTATCATGCTAAGAGGAGCAGAAAAAAGCAAAAAATTTCAGAATTGCACCTTGCAATGCGGAGAAATTACTGTTTGTGCATTTACAATATTCATTGATTTTTGCCATTGAAAAACGTCCAGAAATGATTGAAGCTACTGACTGAATGAAACGAGCTGGCATCTCACTCTCTTTGAATCTTGTTTATCATGCTAAGAGGAGCAGGAAAAAGCAAAAAATTTCAGAATTGCACCTTGCAATGCGGAGAAATTACTGTTTGTGCATTTACAATATTCATTGATTTTTGCCATTGAAAAACGTCCAGAAATGATTGAAGCTACTGACTGAATGAAAGGAGCTGGCATCTCACTCTCTTTGAATCTTCTTTATCATGCTTAGAGGAGCAGGAAAAAGCAAAAAATTTCAGAATTGCACCTTGCAATGCGGAGAAATTACTGTTTGTGCATTTACAATGTTCATTGATTTTTGCCATTGAAAAACATCATGTTATTCATATACCAGAAATGATTCAAGCTACTGACTGAATGAAAGGAGCTGGCATCTCACTCTCTTTGAATCTTCTTTATCATGCTAAGAGGAGCAGGAAAAAGCAAAAAATTTCAGAATTGCACCTTGCAATGCGGAGAAATTACTGTTTGTGCATTTACAATATTCAATGATTTTTGCCATTGAAAAACGTCCAGAAATGATTGAAGCTACTGCCTGAATGAAAGGAGCTGGCATCTCACTCTCTTTGAATCTTCTTTATCATGCTAAGAGGAGCAGGAAAAAGCAAAAAATTTCAGAATTGCACCTTGCAATGCGGAGAAATTACTGTTTGTGCATTTACAATATTCATTGATTTTTGCCATTGAAAAACATCATGTTATTTATATACCAGAAATGTTTGAAGCTACTGACTGAATGAAAGGAGCTGGCATCTCACTCTCTTTGAATCTTCTTTATCATGCTAAGAGGAGCAGAAAAAAGCAAAAAATTTCAGAATTGCACCTTGCAATGCGGAGAAATTACTGTTTGTGCATTTACAATATTCATTGATTTTTGCCATTGAAAAACGTCCAGAAATGATTGAAGCTACTGACAATGAAAGGAGCTGGCATCTCACTCACTTTGAATCTTCTTTATCATGCTAAGAGGAGCAGGAAAAAGCAAAAAATTTCAGAATTGCACCTTTCAATGCGGAGAAATTACTGTTTGTGCATTTACAATATTCATTGATTTTTGCCATTGAAAAATATCATGTTATTCATATACCAGAAATGTTTGAAGCTACTGACTGAATGAAAGGAGCTGGCATCTCACTCTTTGAATCTTCTTTATCATGCTAAGGGGAGCAGGAAAAAGCAAAAAATTTCAGAATTGCACCTTGCAATGCGGAGAAATTACTGTTTGTGCATTTACAATATTCATTGATTTTTGCCATTGAAAAACGTCCAGAAATGATTGAAGCTACTGACTGAATGAAAGGAGCTGGCATCTCACTCTCTTTGAATCTTGTTTATCATGCTAAGAGGAGCAGGAAAAAGCAAAAAATTTCAGAATTGCACCTTGCAATGCGGAGAAATTACTGTTTGTGCATTTACAATATTCATTGATTTTTGCCATTGAAAAACGTCCAGAAATGATTGAAGCTACTTACTGAATGAAAGGAGCTGGCATCTCACTCTCTTTGAATCTTCTTTATCATGCTAAGAGGAGCAGGAAAAAGCAAAAAATTTCAGAATTGCACCTTGCAATGCGGAGAAATTACTGTTTGTGCATTTACAATATTCACTGATTTTTGCCATTGAAAAACATGTTATTCATATACCAGAAATGTTTGAAGCTACTGACTGAATGAAAGGAGCTGGCATCTCACTCTCTTTGAATCTTCTTTATCATGCTAAGAGGAGCAGGAAAAAGCAAAAAATTTCAGAATTGCACCTTGCAATGCGGAGAAATTACTGTTTGTGCATTTACAATATTCATTGATTTTTGCCATTGAAAAACGTCCAGAAATGATTGAAGCTACTGACTGAATGAAAGGAGCTGGCATCTCACTCTCTTTGAATCTTGTTTATCATGCTAAGAGGAGCAGGAAAAAGCAAAAAATTTCAGAATTGCACCTTGCAATGCGGAGAAATTACTGTTTGTGCATTTACAATATTCATTGATTTTTGCCATTGAAAAACGTCCAGAAATGATTGAAGCTACTGACTGAATGAAAGGAGCTGGCATCTCACTCTCCTTGAATCTTCTTTATCATGCTTAGAGGAGCAGGAAAAAGCAAAAAATTTCAGAATTGCACCTTGCAATGCGGAGAAATTACTGTTTGTGCATTTACAATATTCATTGATTTTTGCCATTGAAAAACATCATGTTATTCATATACCAGAAATGATTGAAGCTACTGACTGAATGAAAGGAGCTGGCATCTCACTCTCTTTGAATCTTCTTTATCATGCTAAGAGGAGCAGGAAAAAGCAAAAAATTTCAGAATTGCACCTTGCAATGCGGAGAAATTACTGTTTGTGCATTTACAATATTCATTGATTTTTGCCATTGAAAAACATGTTATTCATATACCAGAAATGTTTGAAGCTACTGACTGAATGAAAGGAGCTGGCATCTCACTCTCTTTGAATCTTCTTTATCATGCTAAGAGGAGCAGGAAAAAGCAAAAAATTTCAGAATTGCACCTTGCAATGCGGAGAAATTACTGTTTGTGCATTTACAATATTCATTGATTTTTGCCATTGAAAAACATCCAGAAATGATTGAAGCTACTGACTGAATGAAAGGAGCTGGCATCTCATTCTCTTTGAATCTTGTTTATCATGCTAAGAGGAGCAGGAAAAAGCAAAAAATTTCAGAATTGCACCTTGCAATGCGGAGAAATTACTGTTTGTGCATTTACAATATTCATTGATTTTTGCCATTGAAAAACGTCCAGAAATGATTGAAGCTACTGACTGAATGAAAGGTGCTGGCATCTCACTCTCTTTGAATCTTCTTTATCATGCTTAGAGGAGCAGGAAAAAGCAAAAAATTTCAGAATTGCACCTTGCAATGCGGAGAAATTACTGTTTGTGCATTTACAATATTCATTGATTTTTGCCATTGAAAAACATCATGTTATTCAAATACCAGAAATGTTTGAAGCTACTGACTGAATGAAAGGAGCTGGCATCTCACTCTCTTTGAATCTTCTTTATCATGCTAAGAGGAGCAGGAAAAAGCAAAAAATTTCAGAATTGCACCTTGCAATGCGGAGAAATTACTGTTTGTGCATTTACAATATTCATTGATTTTTGCCATTGAAAAACGTCCAGAAATGATTGAAGCTACTGACTGAATGAAAGGAGCTGGCATCTCACTCTCTTTGAATCTTGTTTATCATGCTAAGAGGAGCAGGAAAAAGCAAAAAATTTCAGAATTGCACCTTGCAATGCGGAGAAATTACTGTTTGTGCATTTACAATATTCATTGATTTTTGCCATTGAAAAACGTCCAGAAATGATTGAAGCTACTGACTGAATGAAAGGAGCTGGCATCTCACTCTCCTTGAATCTTCTTTATCATGCTTAGAGGAGCAGGAAAAAGCAAAAAATTTCAGAATTGCACCTTGCAATGCGGAGAAATTACTGTTTGTGCATTTACAATATTCATTGATTTTTGCCATTGAAAAACATCATGTTATTCATATACCAGAAATGATTGAAGCTACTGACTGAATGAAAGGAGCTGGCATCTCACTCTCTTTGAATCTTCTTTATCATGCTAAGAGGAGCAGGAAAAAGCAAAAAATTTCAGAATTGCACCTTGCAATGCGGAGAAATTACTGTTTGTGCATTTACAATATTCATTGATTTTTGCCATTGAAAAACATCATGTTATTCATATACCAGAAATGTTTGAAGCTACTGACTGAATGAAAGGAGCTGGCATCTCACTCTCTTTGAATCTTCTTTACCATGCTAAGAGGAGCAGAAAAAAGCAAAAATTTTCAGAATTGCACCTTGCAATGCGGAGAAATTACTGTTTGTGCATTTACAATATTCATTGATTTTTGCCATTGAAAAACGTCCAGAAATGATTGAAGCTACTGACTGAATGAAACGAGCTGGCATCTCACTCTCTTTGAATCTTGTTTATCATGCTAAGAGGAGCAGGAAAAAGCAAAAAATTTCAGAATTGCACCTTGCAATGCGGAGAAATTACTGTTTGTGCATTTACAATATTCATTGATTTTTGCCATTGAAAAACGTCCAGAAATGATTGAAGCTACTGACTGAATGAAAGGAGCTGGCATCTCACTCTCTTTGAATCTTCTTTATCATGCTTAGAGGAGCAGGAAAAAGCAAAAAATTTCAGAATTGCACCTTGCAATGCGGAGAAATTACTGTTTGTGCATTTACAATGTTCATTGATTTTTGCCATTGAAAAACATCATGTTATTCATATACCAGAAATGATTGAAGCTACTGACTGAATGAAAGGAGCTGGCATCTCACTCTCTTTGAATCTTCTTTATCATGCTAAGAGGAGCAGGAAAAAGCAAAAAATTTCAGAATTGCACCTTGCAATGCGGAGAAATTACTGTTTGTGCATTTACAATATTCAATGATTTTTGCCATTGAAAAACGTCCAGAAATGATTGAAGCTACTGACTGAATGAAAGGAGCTGGCATCTCACTCTCTTTGAATCTTCTTTATCATGCTAAGAGGAGCAGGAAAAAGCAAAAAATTTCAGAATTGCACCTTGCAATGCGGAGAAATTACTGTTTGTGCATTTACAATATTCATTGATTTTTGCCATTGAAAAACATTATGTTATTTATATACCAGAAATGTTTGAAGCTACTGACTGAATGAAAGGAGCTGGCATCTCACTCTCTTTGAATCTTCTTTATCATGCTAAGAGGAGCAGAAAAAAGCAAAAAATTTCAGAATTGCACCTTGCAATGCGGAGAAATTACTGTTTGTGCATTTACAATATTCATTGATTTTTGCCATTGAAAAACGTCCAGAAATGATTGAAGCTACTGACAATGAAAGGAGCTGGCATCTCACTCACTTTGAATCTTCTTTATCATGCTAAGAGGAGCAGGAAAAAGCAAAAAATTTCAGAATTGCACCTTTCAATGCGGAGAAATTACTGTTTGTGCATTTACAATATTCATTGATTTTTGCCATTGAAAAATATCATGTTATTCATATACCAGAAATGTTTGAAGCTACTGACTGAATGAAAGGAGCTGGCATCTCACTCTTTGAATCTTCTTTATCATGCTAAGGGGAGCAGGAAAAAGCAAAAAATTTCAGAATTGCACCTTGCAATGCGGAGAAATTACTGTTTGTGCATTTACAATATTCATTGATTTTTGCCATTGAAAAACGTCCAGAAATGATTGAAGCTACTGACTGAATGAAAGGAGCTGGCATCTCACTCTCTTAGAATCTTGTTTATCATGCTAAGAGGAGCAGGAAAAAGCAAAAAATTTCAGAATTGCACCTTGCAATGCGGAGAAATTACTGTTTGTGCATTTACAATATTCATTGATTTTTGCCATTGAAAAACGTCCAGAAATGATTGAAGCTACTTACTGAATGAAAGGAGCTGGCATCTCACTCTCTTTGAATCTTCTTTATCATGCTAAGAGGAGCAGGAAAAAGCAAAAAATTTCAGAATTGCACCTTGCAATGCGGAGAAATTACTGTTTGTGCATTTACAATATTCACTGATTTTTGCCATTGAAAAACATGTTATTCATATACCAGAAATGTTTGAAGCTACTGACTGAATGAAAGGAGCTGGCATCTCACTCTCTTTGAATCTTCTTTATCATGCTAAGAGGAGCAGGAAAAAGCAAAAAATTTCAGAATTGCACCTTGCAATGCGGAGAAATTACTGTTTGTGCATTTACAATATTCATTGATTTTTGCCATTGAAAAACGTCCAGAAATGATTGAAGCTACTGACTGAATGAAAATAGCTGGCATCTCACTCTCTTTGAATCTTGTTTATCATGCTAAGAGGAGCAGGAAAAAGCAAAAAATTTCAGAATTGCACCTTGCAATGCGGAGAAATTACTGTTTGTGCATTTACAATATTCATTGATTTTTGCCATTGAAAAACATCATGTTATTCATATACCAGAAATGTTTGAAGCTACTGACTGAATGAAAGGAGCTGGCATCTCACTCTCTTTGAATCTTCTTTATCATGCTAAGAGGAGCAGGAAAAAGCAAAAAATTTCAGAATTGCACCTTGCAATGCGGAGAAATTACTGTTTGTGCATTTACAATATTCATTGATTTTTGCCATTGAAAAACGTCCAGAAATGATTGAAGCTACTGACTGAATGAAAGGAGCTGGCATCTCACTCTCTTTGAATCTTGTTTATCATGCTAAGAGGAGCAGGAAAAAGCAAAAAATTTCAGAATTGCACCTTGCAATGCGGAGAAATTACTGTTTGTGCATTTACAATATTCAGTGATTTTTGCCATTGAAAAACATCATGTTATTCATATACCAGAAATGTTTGAAGCTACTGACTGAATGAAAGGAGCTGGCATCTCACTCTCTTTGAATCTTCTTTATCATGCTAAGAGGAGCAGGAAAAAGCAAAAAATTTCAGAATTGCACCTTGCAATGCGGAGAAATTACTGTTTGTGCATTTACAATATTCATTGATTTTTGCCATTGAAAAACGTCCAGAAATGATTGAAGCTACTGACTGAATGAAAGTAGCTGGCATCTCACTCTCTTTGAATCTTGTTTATCATGCTAAGAGGAGCAGGAAAAAGCAAAAAATTTCAGAATTGCACCTTGCAATGCGGAGAAATTACTGTTTGTGCATTTACAATATTCATTGATTTTTGCCAATGAAAAACGTCCAGAAATGATTGAAGCTACTGACTGAATGAAAGGAGCTGGCATCTCACTCTCCTTGAATCTTCTTTATCATGCTTAGAGGAGCAGGAAAAAGCAAAAAATTTCAGAATTGCACCTTGCAATGCGGAGAAATTACTGTTTGTGCATTTACAATATTCATTGATTTTTGCCATTGAAAAACATCATGTTATTCATATACCAGAAATGATTGAAGCTACTGACTGAATGAAAGGAGCTGGCATCTCACTCTCTTTGAATCTTCTTTATCATGCTAAGAGGAGCAGGAAAAAGCAAAAAATTTCAGAATTGCACCTTGCAATGCGGAGAAATTACTGTTTGTGCATTTACAATATTCAATGATTTTTGTCATTGAAAAACGTCCAGAAATGATTGAAGCTACTGACTGAATGAAAGGAGCTGGCATCTCACTCTCTTTGAATCTTCTTTATCATGCTAAGAGGAGCAGGAAAAAGCAAAAAATTTCAGAATTGCACCTTGCAATGCGGAGAAATTACTGTTTGTGCATTTACAATATTCATTGATTTTTGCCATTGAAAAACATGTTATTCATATACCAGAAATGTTTGAAGCTACTGACTGAATGAAAGGAGCTGGCATCTCACTCTCTTTGAATCTTCTTTATCATGCTAAGAGGAGCAGGAAAAAGCAAAAAATTTCAGAATTGCACCTTGCAATGCGGAGAAATTACTGTTTGTGCATTTACAATATTCATTGATTTTTGCCATTGAAAAACGTCCAGAAATGTTTGAAGCTACTGACTGAATGAAAGGAGCTGGCATCTCACTCTCTTTGAATCTTCTTTATCATGCTAAGAGGAGCAGGAAAAAGCAAAAAATTTCAGAATTGCACCTTGCAATGCGGAGAAATTACTGTTTGTGCATTTACAATATTCATTGATTTTTGCCATTGAAAAACGTCCAGAAATGATTGAAGCTACTGACTGAATGAAAGGAGCTGGCATCTCACTCTCTTTGAATCTTGTTTATCATGCTAAGAGGAGCAGGAAAAAGCAAAAAATTTCAGAATTGCACCTTGCAATGCGGAGAAATTACTGTTTGTGCATTTACAATATTCATTGATTTTTGCCATTGAAAAACGTCCAGAAATGATTGAAGCTACTGACTGAATGAAAGGAGCTGGCATCTCACTCTCCTTGAATCTTCTTTATCATGCTTAGAGGAGCAGGAAAAAGCAAAAAAATTCAGAATTGCACCTTGCAATGCGGAGAAATTACTGTTTGTGCATTTACAATATTCATTGATTTTTGCCATTGAAAAACATCATGTTATTCATATACCAGAAATGATTGAAGCTACTGACTGAATGAAAGGAGCTGGCATCTCACTCTTTTTGAATCTTCTTTATCATGCTAAGAGGAGCAGGAAAAAGCAAAAAATTTCAGAATTGCACCTTGCAATGCGGAGAAATTACTGTTTGTGCATTTACAATATTCAATGATTTTTGTCATTGAAAAACGTCCAGAAATGATTGAAGCTACTGACTGAATGAAAGGAGCTGGCATCTCACTCTCTTTGAATCTTCTTTATCATGCTAAGAGGAGCAGGAAAAAGCAAAAAATTTCAGAATTGCACCTTGCAATGCGGAGAAATTACTGTTTGTGCATTTACAATATTCATTGATTTTTGCCATTGAAAAACATGTTATTCATATACCAGAAATGTTTGAAGCTACTGACTGAATGAAAGGAGCTGGCATCTCACTCTCTTTGAATCTTCTTTATCATGCTAAGAGGAGCAGGAAAAAGCAAAAAATTTCAGAATTGCACCTTGCAATGCGGAGAAATTACTGTTTGTGCATTTACAATATTCATTGATTTTTGCCATTGAAAAACATCCAGAAATGATTGAAGCTACTGACTGAATGAAAGGATCTGGCATCTCATTCTCTTTGAATCTTGTTTATCATGCTAAGAGGAGCAGGAAAAAGCAAAAAATTTCAGAATTGCACCTTGCAATGCGGAGAAATTACTGTTTGTGCATTTACAATATTCATTGATTTTTGCCATTGAAAAACGTCCAGAAATGATTGAAGCTACTGACTGAATGAAAGGAGCTGGCATCTCACTCTCTTTGAATCTTCTTTATCATGCTTAGAGGAGCAGGAAAAAGCAAAAAATTTCAGAATTGCACCTTGCAATGCGGAGAAATTACTGTTTGTGCATTTACAATATTCATTGATTTTTGCCATTGAAAAACATCATGTTATTCATATACCAGAAATGTTTGAAGCTACTGACTGAATGAAAGGAGCTGGCATCTCACTCTCTTTGAATCTTCTTTATCATGCTAAGAGGAGCAGGAAAAAGCAAAAAATTTCAGAATTGCACCTTGCAATGCGGAGAAATTACTGTTTGTGCATTTACAATATTCATTGATTTTTGCCATTGAAAAACATCCAGAAATGATTGAAGCTACTGACTGAATGAAAGGATCTGGCATCTCATTCTCTTTGAATCTTGTTTATCATGCTAAGAGGAGCAGGAAAAAGCAAAAAATTTCAGAATTGCACCTTGCAATGCGGAGAAATTACTGTTTGTGCATTTACAATATTCATTGATTTTTGCCATTGAAAAACGTCCAGAAATGATTGAAGCTACTGACTGAATGAAAGGAGCTGGCATCTCACTCTCTTTGAATCTTCTTTATCATGCTTAGAGGAGCAGGAAAAAGCAAAAAATTTCAGAATTGCACCTTGCAATGCGGAGAAATTACTGTTTGTGCATTTACAATATTCATTGATTTTTGCCATTGAAAAACATCATGTTATTCATATACCAGAAATGTTTGAAGCTACTGACTGAATGAAAGGAGCTGGCATCTCACTCTCTTTGAATCTTCTTTATCATGCTAAGAGGAGCAGGAAAAAGCAAAAAATTTCAGAATTGCACCTTGCAATGCGGAGAAATTACTGTTTGTGCATTTACAATATTCATTGATTTTTGCCATTGAAAAACGTCCAGAAATGATTGAAGCTACTGACTGAATGAAAGGAGCTGGCATCTCACTCTCTTTGAATCTTGTTTATCATGCTAAGAGGAGCAGGAAAAAGCAAAAAATTTCAGAATTGCACCTTGCAATGCGGAGAAATTACTGTTTGTGCATTTAGAATATTCATTGATTTTTGCCATTGAAAAACGTCCAGAAATGATTGAAGCTACTGACTGAATGAAAGGAGCTGGCATCTCACTCTCCTTGAATCTTCTTTATCATGCTTAGAGGAGCAGGAAAAAGCAAAAAATTTCAGAATTGCACCTTGCAATGCGGAGAAATTACTGTTTGTGCATTTACAATATTCATTGATTTTTGCCATTGAAAAACATCATGTTATTCATATACCAGAAATGATTGAAGCTACTGACTGAATGAAAGGAGCTGGCATCTCACTCTCTTTGAATCTTCTTTATCATGCTAAGAGGAGCAGGAAAAAGCAAAAAATTTCAGAATTGCACCTTGCAATGCGGAGAAATTACTGTTTGTGCATTTACAATATTCATTGATTTTTGCCATTGAAAAACATCATGTTATTCATATACCAGAAATGTTTGAAGCTACTGACTGAATGAAAGGAGCTGGCATCTCACTCTCTTTGAATCTTCTTTATCATGCTAAGAGGAGCAGAAAAAAGCAAAAAATTTCAGAATTGCACCTTGCAATGCGGAGAAATTACTGTTTGTGCATTTACAATATTCATTGATTTTTGCCATTGAAAAACGTCCAGAAATGATTGAAGCTACTGACTGAATGAAACGAGCTGGCATCTCACTCTCTTTGAATCTTGTTTATCATGCTAAGAGGAGCAGGAAAAAGCAAAAAATTTCAGAATTGCACCTTGCAATGCGGAGAAATTACTGTTTGTGCATTTACAATATTCATTGATTTTTGCCATTGAAAAACGTCCAGAAATGATTGAAGCTACTGACTGAATGAAAGGAGCTGGCATCTCACTCTCTTTGAATCTTCTTTATCATGCTTAGAGGAGCAGGAAAAAGCAAAAAATTTCAGAATTGCACCTTGCAATGCGGAGAAATTACTGTTTGTGCATTTACAATGTTCATTGATTTTTGCCATTGAAAAACATCATGTTATTCATATACCAGAAATGATTGAAGCTACTGACTGAATGAAAGGAGCTGGCATCTCACTCTCTTTGAATCTTCTTTATCATGCTAAGAGGAGCAGGAAAAAGCAAAAAATTTCAGAATTGCACCTTGCAATGCGGAGAAATTACTGTTTGTGCATTTACAATATTCAATGATTTTTGCCATTGAAAAACGTCCAGAAATGATTGAAGCTACTGACTGAATGAAAGGAGCTGGCATCTCACTCTCTTTGAATCTTCTTTATCATGCTAAGAGGAGCAGGAAAAAGCAAAAAATTTCAGAATTGCACCTTGCAATGCGGAGAAATTACTGTTTGTGCATTTACAATATTCATTGATTTTTGCCATTGAAAAACATCATGTTATTTATATACCAGAAATGTTTGAAGCTACTGACTGAATGAAAGGAGCTGGCATCTCACTCTCTTTGAATCTTCTTTATCATGCTAAGAGGAGCAGAAAAAAGCAAAAAATTTCAGAATTGCACCTTGCAATGCGGAGAAATTACTGTTTGTGCATTTACAATATTCATTGATTTTTGCCATTGAAAAACGTCCAGAAATGATTGAAGCTACTGACTGAATGAAAGGAGCTGGCATCTCACTCTCTTTGAATCTTGTTTATCATGCTAAGAGGAGCAGGAAAAAGCAAAAAATTTCAGAATTGCACCTTGCAATGCGGAGAAATTACTGTTTGTGCATTTACAATATTCATTGATTTTTGCCATTGAAAAACGTCCAGAAATGATTGAAGCTACTTACTGAATGAAAGGAGCTGGCATCTCACTCTCTTTGAATCTTCTTTATCATGCTAAGAGGAGCAGGAAAAAGCAAAAAATTTCAGAATTGCACCTTGCAATGCGGAGAAATTACTGTTTGTGCATTTACAATATTCACTGATTTTTGCCATTGAAAAACATGTTATTCATATACCAGAAATGTTTGAAGCTACTGACTGAATGAAAGGAGCTGGCATCTCACTCTCTTTGAATCTTCTTTATCATGCTAAGAGGAGCAGGAAAAAGCAAAAAATTTCAGAATTGCACCTTGCAATGCGGAGAAATTACTGTTTGTGCATTTACAATATTCATTGATTTTTGCCATTGAAAAACGTCCAGAAATGATTGAAGCTACTGACTGAATGAAAATAGCTGGCATCTCACTCTCTTTGAATCTTGTTTATCATGCTAAGAGGAGCAGGAAAAAGCAAAAAATTTCAGAATTGCACCTTGCAATGCGGAGAAATTACTGTTTGTGCATTTACAATATTCATTGATTTTTGCCATTGAAAAACATCATGTTATTCATATACCAGAAATGTTTGAAGCTACTGACTGAATGAAAGGAGCTGGCATCTCACTCTCTTTGAATCTTCTTTATCATGCTAAGAGGAGCAGGAAAAAGCAAAAAATTTCAGAATTGCACCTTGCAATGCGGAGAAATTACTGTTTGTGCATTTACAATATTCATTGATTTTTGCCATTGAAAAACGTCCAGAAATGATTGAAGCTACTGACTGAATGAAAGGAGCTGGCATCTCACTCTCTTTGAATCTTGTTTATCATGCTAAGAGGAGCAGGAAAAAGCAAAAAATTTCAGAATTGCACCTTGCAATGCGGAGAAATTACTGTTTGTGCATTTACAATATTCAGTGATTTTTGCCATTGAAAAACATCATGTTATTCATATACCAGAAATGTTTGAAGCTACTGACTGAATGAAAGGAGCTGGCATCTCACTCTCTTTGAATCTTCTTTATCATGCTAAGAGGAGCAGGAAAAAGCAAAAAATTTCAGAATTGCACCTTGCAATGCGGAGAAATTACTGTTTGTGCATTTACAATATTCATTGATTTTTGCCATTGAAAAACGTCCAGAAATGATTGAAGCTACTGACTGAATGAAAGTAGCTGGCATCTCACTCTCTTTGAATCTTGTTTATCATGCTAAGAGGAGCAGGAAAAAGCAAAAAATTTCAGAATTGCACCTTGCAATGCGGAGAAATTACTGTTTGTGCATTTACAATATTCATTGATTTTTGCCATTGAAAAACGTCCAGAAATGATTGAAGCTACTGACTGAATGAAAGGAGCTGGCATCTCACTCTCCTTGAATCTTCTTTATCATGCTTAGAGGAGCAGGAAAAAGCAAAAAATTTCAGAATTGCACCTTGCAATGCGGAGAAATTACTGTTTGTGCATTTACAATATTCATTGATTTTTGCCATTGAAAAACATCATGTTATTCATATACCAGAAATGATTGAAGCTACTGACTGAATGAAAGGAGCTGGCATCTCACTCTCTTTGAATCTTCTTTATCATGCTAAGAGGAGCAGGAAAAAGCAAAAAATTTCAGAATTGCACCTTGCAATGCGGAGAAATTACTGTTTGTGCATTTACAATATTCAATGATTTTTGTCATTGAAAAACGTCCAGAAATGATTGAAGCTACTGACTGAATGAAAGGAGCTGGCATCTCACTCTCTTTGAATCTTCTTTATCATGCTAAGAGGAGCAGGAAAAAGCAAAAAATTTCAGAATTGCACCTTGCAATGCGGAGAAATTACTGTTTGTGCATTTACAATATTCATTGATTTTTGCCATTGAAAAACATGTTATTCATATACCAGAAATGTTTGAAGCTACTGACTGAATGAAAGGAGCTGGCATCTCACTCTCTTTGAATCTTCTTTATCATGCTAAGAGGAGCAGGAAAAAGCAAAAAATTTCAGAATTGCACCTTGCAATGCGGAGAAATTACTGTTTGTGCATTTACAATATTCATTGATTTTTTGCCATTGAAAAACATCCAGAAATGATTGAAGCTACTGACTGAATGAAAGGAGCTGGCATCTCATTCTCTTTGAATCTTGTTTATCATGCTAAGAGGAGCAGGAAAAAGCAAAAAATTTCAGAATTGCACCTTGCAATGCGGAGAAATTACTGTTTGTGCATTTACAATATTCAATGATTTTTGTCATTGAAAAACGTCCAGAAATGATTGAAGCTACTGACTGAATGAAAGGAGCTGGCATCTCACTCTCTTTGAATCTTCTTTATCATGCTAAGAGGAGCAGGAAAAAGCAAAAAATTTCAGAATTGCACCTTGCAATGCGGAGAAATTACTGTTTGTGCATTTACAATATTCATTGATTTTTGCCATTGAAAAACATGTTATTCATATACCAGAAATGTTTGAAGCTACTGACTGAATGAAAGGAGCTGGCATCTCACTCTCTTTGAATCTTCTTTATCATGCTAAGAGGAGCAGGAAAAAGCAAAAAATTTCAGAATTGCACCTTGCAATGCGGAGAAATTACTGTTTGTGCATTTACAATATTCATTGATTTTTTGCCATTGAAAAACATCCAGAAATGATTGAAGCTACTGACTGAATGAAAGGAGCTGGCATCTCATTCTCTTTGAATCTTGTTTATCATGCTAAGAGGAGCAGGAAAAAGCAAAAAATTTCAGAATTGCACCTTGCAATGCGGAGAAATTACTGTTTGTGCATTTACAATATTCATTGATTTTTGCCATTGAAAAACGTCCAGAAATGATTGAAGCTACTGACTGAATGAAAGGAGCTGGCATCTCACTTTCTTTGAATCTTTTTTATCATGCTTAGAGGAGCAGGAAAAAGCAAAAAATTTCAGAATTGCACCTTGCAATGCGGAGAAATTACTGTTTGTGCATTTACAATATTCATTGATTTTTGCCATTGAAAAACATCATGTTATTCATATACCAGAAATGTTTGAAGCTACTGACTGAATGAAAGGAGCTGGCATCTCACTCTCTTTGAATCTTCTTTATCATGCTAAGAGGAGCAGGAAAAAGCAAAAAATTTCAGAATTGCACCTTGCAATGCGGAGAAATTACTGTTTGTGCATTTACAATATTCATTGATTTTTGCCATTGAAAAACGTCCAGAAATGATTGAAGCTACTGACTGAATGAAAGGAGCTGGCATCTCACTCTCTTTGAATCTTGTTTATCATGCTAAGAGGAGCAGGAAAAAGCAAAAAATTTCAGAATTGCACCTTGCAATGCGGAGAAATTACTGTTTGTGCATTTACAATATTCATTGATTTTTGCCATTGAAAAACGTCCAGAAATGATTGAAGCTACTGACTGAATGAAAGGAGCTGGCATCTCACTCTCCTTGAATCTTCTTTATCATGCTTAGAGGAGCAGGAAAAAGCAAAAAATTTCAGAATTGCACCTTGCAATGCGGAGAAATTACTGTTTGTGCATTTACAATATTCATTGATTTTTGCCATTGAAAAACATCATGTTATTCATATACCAGAAATGATTGAAGCTACTGACTGAATGAAAGGAGCTGGCATCTCACTCTCTTTGAATCTTCTTTATCATGCTAAGAGGAGCAGGAAAAAGCAAAAAATTTCAGAATTGCACCTTGCAATGCGGAGAAATTACTGTTTGTGCATTTACAATATTCAATGATTTTTGCCATTGAAAAACGTCCAGAAATGATTGAAGCTACTGACTGAATGAAAGGAGCTGGCATCTCACTCTCTTTGAATCTTCTTTATCATGCTAAGAGGAGCAGGAAAAAGCAAAAAATTTCAGAATTGCACCTTGCAATGCGGAGAAATTACTGTTTGTGCATTTACAATATTCATTGATTTTTGCCATTGAAAAACATGTTATTCATATACCAGAAATGTTTGAAGCTACTGACTGAATGAAAGGAGCTGGCATCTCACTCTCTTTGAATCTTCTTTATCATGCTAAGAGGAGCAGGAAAAAGCAAAAAATTTCAGAATTGCACCTTGCAATGCGGAGAAATTACTGTTTGTGCATTTACAATATTCATTGATTTTTGCCATTGAAAAACGTCCAGAAATGATTGAAGCTACTGACTGAATGAAAGGAGCTGGCATCTCATTCTCTTTGAATCTTGTTTACCATGCTAAGAGGAGCAGGAAAAAGCAAAAAATTTCAGAATTGCACCTTGCAATGCGGAGAAATTACTGTTTGTGCATTTACAATATTCATTGATTTTTGCCATTGAAAAACGTCCAGAAATGATTGAAGCTACTGACTGAATGAAAAGAGCTGGCATCTCACTCTCTTTGAATCTTCTTTATCATGCTTAGAGGAGCAGGAAAAAGCAAAAAATTTCAGAATTGCACCTTGCAATGCGGAGAAATTACTGTTTGTGCATTTACAATATTCATTGATTTTTGCCATTGAAAAACATCATGTTATTCATATACCAGAAATGTTTGAAGCTACTGACTGAATGAAAGGAGCTGGCATCTCACTCTCTTTGAATCTTCTTTATCATGCTAAGAGGAGCAGGAAAAAGCAAAAAATTTCAGAATTGCACCTTGCAATGCGGAGAAATTACTGTTTGTGCATTTACAATATTCATTGATTTTTGCCATTGAAAAACGTCCAGAAATGATTGAAGCTACTGACTGAATGAAAGGAGCTGGCATTTCACTCTCTTTGAATCTTCTTTATCATGCTAAGAGGAGCAGGAAAAAGCAAAAAATTTCAGAATTGCACCTTGCAATGCGGAGAAATTACTGTTTGTGCATTTACAATATTCATTGATTTTTGCCATTGAAAAACGTCCAGAAATGATTGAAGCTACTGACTGAATGAAAGGAGCTGGCATCTCACTCTCTTTGAATCTTCTTTATCATGCTAAGAGGAGCAGGAAAAAGCAAAAAATTTCAGAATTGCACCTTGCAATGCGGAGAAATTACTGTTTGTGCATTTACAATATTCATTGATTTTTGCCATTGAAAAACGTCCAGAAATGATTGAAGCTACTGACTGAATGAAAGGAGCTGGCATCTCACTCTCTTTGAATCTTGTTTATCTTGCTAAGAGGAGCAGGAAAAAGCAAAAAATTTCAGAATTGCACCTTGCAATGCGGAGAAATTACTGTTTGTGCATTTACAATATTCATTGATTTTTGCCATTGAAAAACGTCCAGAAATGATTGAAGCTACTGACTGAATGAAAGGAGCTGGCATCTCACTCTCTTTGAATCTTCTTTATCATGCTAAGAGGAGCAGGAAAAAGCAAAAAATTTCAGAATTGCACCTTGCAATGCGGAGAAATTACTGTTTGTGCATTTACAATATTCATTGATTTTTGCTATTGAAAAACATCATGTTATTCATATACCAGAAATGTTTGAAGCTACTGACTGAATGAAAGGAGCTGGCATCTCACTCTCTTTGAATCTTCTTTATCATGCTAAGAGGAGCAGAAAAAAGCAAAAAATTTCAGAATTGCACATTGCAATGCGGAGAAATTACTGTTTGTGCATTTACAATATTCATTGATTTTTGCCATTGAAAAACGTCCAGAAATGATTGAAGCTACTGACTGAATGAAACGAGCTGGCATCTCACTCTCTTTGAATCTTGTTTATCATGCTAAGAGGAGCAGGAAAAAGCAAAAAATTTCAGAATTGCACCTTGCAATGCGGAGAAATTACTGTTTGTGCATTTACAATATTCATTGATTTTTGCCATTGAAAAACGTCCAGAAATGATTGAAGCTACTGACTGAATGAAAGGAGCTGGCATCTCACTCTCTTTGAATCTTCTTTATCATGCTTAGAGGAGCAGGAAAAAGCAAAAAATTTCAGAATTGCACCTTGCAATGCGGAGAAATTACTGTTTGTGCATTTACAATGTTCATTGATTTTTGCCATTGAAAAACATCATGTTATTCATATACCAGAAATGATTGAAGCTACTGACTGAATGAAAGGAGCTGGCATCTCACTCTCTTTGAATCTTCTTTATCATGCTAAGAGGAGCAGGAAAAAGCAAAAAATTTCAGAATTGCACCTTGCAATGCGGAGAAATTACTGTTTGTGCATTTACAATATTCAATGATTTTTGCCATTGAAAAACGTCCAGAAATGATTGAAGCTACTGACTGAATGAAAGGAGCTGGCATCTCACTCTCTTTGAATCTTCTTTATCATGCTAAGAGGAGCAGGAAAAAGCAAAAAATTTCAGAATTGCACCTTGCAATGCGGAGAAATTACTGTTTGTGCATTTACAATATTCATTGATTTTTGCCATTGAAAAACATCATGTTATTCATATACCAGAAATGTTTGAAGCTACTGACTGAATGAAAGGAGCTGGCATCTCACTCTCTTTGAATCTTCTTTATCATGCTAAGAGGAGCAGAAAAAAGCAAAAAATTTCAGAATTGCACCTTGCAATGCGGAGAAATTACTGTTTGTGCATTTACAATATTCATTGATTTTTGCCATTGAAAAACGTCCAGAAATGATTGAAGCTACTGACTGAATGAAAGGAGCTGGCATCTCACTCACTTTGAATCTTCTTTATCATGCTAAGAGGAGCAGGAAAAAGCAAAAAATTTCAGAATTGCACCTTTCAATGCGGAGAAATTACTGTTTGTGCATCTACAATATTCAGTGATTTTTGCCATTGAAAAATATCATGTTATTCATATACCAGAAATGTTTGAAGCTACTGACTGAATGAAAGGAGCTGGCATCTCACTCTCTTTGAATCTTCTTTATCATGCTAAGAGGAGCAGGAAAAAGCAAAAAATTTCAGAATTGCACCTTGCAATGCGGAGAAATTACTGTTTGTGCATTTACAATATTCATTGATTTTTGCCATTGAAAAACGTCCAGAAATGATTGAAGCTACTGACTGAATGAAAGGAGCTGGCATCTCACTCTCTTTGAATCTTGTTTATCATGCTAAGAGGAGCAGGAAAAAGCAAAAAATTTCAGAATTGCACCTTGCAATGCGGAGAAATTACTGTTTGTGCATTTACAATATTCATTGATTTTTGCCATTGAAAAACGTCCAGAAATGATTGAAGCTACTTACTGAATGAAAGGAGCTGGCATCTCACTCTCTTTGAATCTTCTTTATCATGCTAAGAGGAGCAGGAAAAAGCAAAAAATTTCAGAATTGCACCTTGCAATGCGGAGAAATTACTGTTTGTGCATTTACAATATTCACTGATTTTTGCCATTGAAAAACATGTTATTCATATACCAGAAATGTTTGAAGCTACTGACTGAATGAAAGGAGCTGGCATCTCACTCTCTTTGAATCTTCTTTATCATGCTAAGAGGAGCAGGAAAAAGCAAAAAATTTCAGAATTGCACCTTGCAATGCGGAGAAATTACTGTTTGTGCATTTACAATATTCATTGATTTTTGCCATTGAAAAACGTCCAGAAATGATTGAAGCTACTGACTGAATGAAAGGAGCTGGCATCTCACTCTCTTTGAATCTTGTTTATCATGCTAAGAGGAGCAGGAAAAAGCAAAAAATTTCAGAATTGCACCTTGCAATGCGGAGAAATTACTGTTTGTGCATTTACAATATTCATTGATTTTTGCCATTGAAAAACGTCCAGAAATGATTGAAGCTACTGACTGAATGAAAGGAGCTGGCATCTCACTCTCCTTGAATCTTCTTTATCATGCTTAGAGGAGCAGGAAAAAGCAAAAAATTTCAGAATTGCACCTTGCAATGCGGAGAAATTACTGTTTGTGCATTTACAATATTCATTGATTTTTGCCATTGAAAAACATCATGTTATTCATATACCAGAAATGATTGAAGCTACTGACTGAATGAAAGGAGCTGGCATCTCACTCTCTTTGAATCTTCTTTATCATGCTAAGAGGAGCAGGAAAAAGCAAAAAATTTCAGAATTGCACCTTGCAATGCGGAGAAATTACTGTTTGTGCATTTACAATATTCATTGATTTTTGCCATTGAAAAACATGTTATTCATATACCAGAAATGTTTGAAGCTACTGACTGAATGAAAGGAGCTGGCATCTCACTCTCTTTGAATCTTCTTTATCATGCTAAGAGGAGCAGGAAAAAGCAAAAAATTTCAGAATTGCACCTTGCAATGCGGAGAAATTACTGTTTGTGCATTTACAATATTCATTGATTTTTGCCATTGAAAAACATCCAGAAATGATTGAAGCTACTGACTGAATGAAAGGAGCTGGCATCTCATTCTCTTTGAATCTTGTTTATCATGCTAAGAGGAGCAGGAAAAAGCAAAAAATTTCAGAATTGCACCTTGCAATGCGGAGAAATTACTGTTTGTGCATTTACAATATTCATTGATTTTTGCCATTGAAAAACGTCCAGAAATGATTGAAGCTACTGACTGAATGAAAGGTGCTGGCATCTCACTCTCTTTGAATCTTCTTTATCATGCTTAGAGGAGCAGGAAAAAGCAAAAAATTTCAGAATTGCACCTTGCAATGCGGAGAAATTACTGTTTGTGCATTTACAATATTCATTGATTTTTGCCATTGAAAAACATCATGTTATTCAAATACCAGAAATGTTTGAAGCTACTGACTGAATGAAAGGAGCTGGCATCTCACTCTCTTTGAATCTTCTTTATCATGCTAAGAGGAGCAGGAAAAAGCAAAAAATTTCAGAATTGCACCTTGCAATGCGGAGAAATTACTGTTTGTGCATTTACAATATTCATTGATTTTTGCCATTGAAAAACGTCCAGAAATGATTGAAGCTACTGACTGAATGAAAGGAGCTGGCATCTCAATCTCTTTGAATCTTGTTTATCATGCTAAGAGGAGCAGGAAAAAGCAAAAAATTTCAGAATTGCACCTTGCAATGCGGAGAAATTACTGTTTGTGCATTTACAATATTCATTGATTTTTGCCATTGAAAAACGTCCAGAAATGATTGAAGCTACTGACTGAATGAAAGGAGCTGGCATCTCACTCTCCTTGAATCTTCTTTATCATGCTTAGAGGAGCAGGAAAAAGCAAAAAATTTCAGAATTGCACCTTGCAATGCGGAGAAATTACTGTTTGTGCATTTACAATATTCATTGATTTTTGCCATTGAAAAACATCATGTTATTCATATACCAGAAATGATTGAAGCTACTGACTGAATGAAAGGAGCTGGCATCTCACTCTCTTTGAATCTTCTTTATCATGCTAAGAGGAGCAGGAAAAAGCAAAAAATTTCAGAATTGCACCTTGCAATGCGGAGAAATTACTGTTTGTGCATTTACAATATTCATTGATTTTTGCCATTGAAAAACATCATGTTATTCATATACCAGAAATGTTTGAAGCTACTGACTGAATGAAAGGAGCTGGCATCTCACTCTCTTTGAATCTTCTTTACCATGCTAAGAGGAGCAGAAAAAAGCAAAAAATTTCAGAATTGCACCTTGCAATGCGGAGAAATTACTGTTTGTGCATTTACAATATTCATTGATTTTTGCCATTGAAAAACGTCCAGAAATGATTGAAGCTACTGACTGAATGAAACGAGCTGGCATCTCACTCTCTTTGAATCTTGTTTATCATGCTAAGAGGAGCAGGAAAAAGCAAAAAATTTCAGAATTGCACCTTGCAATGCGGAGAAATTACTGTTTGTGCATTTACAATATTCATTGATTTTTGCCATTGAAAAACGTCCAGAAATGATTGAAGCTACTGACTGAATGAAAGGAGCTGGCATCTCACTCTCTTTGAATCTTCTTTATCATGCTTAGAGGAGCAGGAAAAAGCAAAAAATTTCAGAATTGCACCTTGCAATGCGGAGAAATTACTGTTTGTGCATTTACAATGTTCATTGATTTTTGCCATTGAAAAACATCATGTTATTCATATACCAGAAATGATTGAAGCTACTGACTGAATGAAAGGAGCTGGCATCTCACTCTCTTTGAATCTTCTTTATCATGCTAAGAGGAGCAGGAAAAAGCAAAAAATTTCAGAATTGCACCTTGCAATGCGGAGAAATTACTGTTTGTGCATTTACAATATTCAATGATTTTTGCCATTGAAAAACGTCCAGAAATGATTGAAGCTACTGACTGAATGAAAGGAGCTGGCATCTCACTCTCTTTGAATCTTCTTTATCATGCTAAGAGGAGCAGGAAAAAGCAAAAAATTTCAGAATTGCACCTTGCAATGCGGAGAAATTACTGTTTGTGCATTTACAATATTCATTGATTTTTGCCATTGAAAAACATCATGTTATTTATATACCAGAAATGTTTGAAGCTACTGACTGAATGAAAGGAGCTGGCATCTCACTCTCTTTGAATCTTCTTTATCATGCTAAGAGGAGCAGAAAAAAGCAAAAAATTTCAGAATTGCACCTTGCAATGCGGAGAAATTACTGTTTGTGCATTTACAATATTCATTGATTTTTGCCATTGAAAAACGTCCAGAAATGATTGAAGCTACTGACAATGAAAGGAGCTGGCATCTCACTCACTTTGAATCTTCTTTATCATGCTAAGAGGAGCAGGAAAAAGCAAAAAATTTCAGAATTGCACCTTTCAATGCGGAGAAATTACTGTTTGTGCATTTACAATATTCATTGATTTTTGCCATTGAAAAATATCATGTTATTCATATACCAGAAATGTTTGAAGCTACTGACTGAATGAAAGGAGCTGGCATCTCACTCTTTGAATCTTCTTTATCATGCTAAGGGGAGCAGGAAAAAGCAAAAAATTTCAGAATTGCACCTTGCAATGCGGAGAAATTACTGTTTGTGCATTTACAATATTCATTGATTTTTGCCATTGAAAAACGTCCAGAAATGATTGAAGCTACTGACTGAATGAAAGGAGCTGGCATCTCACTCTCTTAGAATCTTGTTTATCATGCTAAGAGGAGCAGGAAAAAGCAAAAAATTTCAGAATTGCACCTTGCAATGCGGAGAAATTACTGTTTGTGCATTTACAATATTCATTGATTTTTGCCATTGAAAAACGTCCAGAAATGATTGAAGCTACTTACTGAATGAAAGGAGCTGGCATCTCACTCTCTTTGAATCTTCTTTATCATGCTAAGAGGAGCAGGAAAAAGCAAAAAATTTCAGAATTGCACCTTGCAATGCGGAGAAATTACTGTTTGTGCATTTACAATATTCACTGATTTTTGCCATTGAAAAACATGTTATTCATATACCAGAAATGTTTGAAGCTACTGACTGAATGAAAGGAGCTGGCATCTCACTCTCTTTGAATCTTCTTTATCATGCTAAGAGGAGCAGGAAAAAGCAAAAAATTTCAGAATTGCACCTTGCAATGCGGAGAAATTACTGTTTGTGCATTTACAATATTCATTGATTTTTGCCATTGAAAAACGTCCAGAAATGATTGAAGCTACTGACTGAATGAAAATAGCTGGCATCTCACTCTCTTTGAATCTTGTTTATCATGCTAAGAGGAGCAGGAAAAAGCAAAAAATTTCAGAATTGCACCTTGCAATGCGGAGAAATTACTGTTTGTGCATTTACAATATTCATTGATTTTTGCCATTGAAAAACATCATGTTATTCATATACCAGAAATGTTTGAAGCTACTGACTGAATGAAAGGAGCTGGCATCTCACTCTCTTTGAATCTTCTTTATCATGCTAAGAGGAGCAGGAAAAAGCAAAAAATTTCAGAATTGCACCTTGCAATGCGGAGAAATTACTGTTTGTGCATTTACAATATTCATTGATTTTTGCCATTGAAAAACGTCCAGAAATGATTGAAGCTACTGACTGAATGAAAGGAGCTGGCATCTCACTCTCTTTGAATCTTGTTTATCATGCTAAGAGGAGCAGGAAAAAGCAAAAAATTTCAGAATTGCACCTTGCAATGCGGAGAAATTACTGTTTGTGCATTTACAATATTCAGTGATTTTTGCCATTGAAAAACATCATGTTATTCATATACCAGAAATGTTTGAAGCTACTGACTGAATGAAAGGAGCTGGCATCTCACTCTCTTTGAATCTTCTTTATCATGCTAAGAGGAGCAGGAAAAAGCAAAAAATTTCAGAATTGCACCTTGCAATGCGGAGAAATTACTGTTTGTGCATTTACAATATTCATTGATTTTTGCCATTGAAAAACGTCCAGAAATGATTGAAGCTACTGACTGAATGAAAGTAGCTGGCATCTCACTCTCTTTGAATCTTGTTTATCATGCTAAGAGGAGCAGGAAAAAGCAAAAAATTTCAGAATTGCACCTTGCAATGCGGAGAAGTTACTGTTTGTGCATTTACAATATTCATTGATTTTTGCCAATGAAAAACGTCCAGAAATGATTGAAGCTACTGACTGAATGAAAGGAGCTGGCATCTCACTCTCCTTGAATCTTCTTTATCATGCTTAGAGGAGCAGGAAAAAGCAAAAAATTTCAGAATTGCACCTTGCAATGCGGAGAAATTACTGTTTGTGCATTTACAATATTCATTGATTTTTGCCATTGAAAAACATCATGTTATTCATATACCAGAAATGATTGAAGCTACTGACTGAATGAAAGGAGCTGGCATCTCACTCTCTTTGAATCTTCTTTATCATGCTAAGAGGAGCAGGAAAAAGCAAAAAATTTCAGAATTGCACCTTGCAATGCGGAGAAATTACTGTTTGTGCATTTACAATATTCAATGATTTTTGTCATTGAAAAACGTCCAGAAATGATTGAAGCTACTGACTGAATGAAAGGAGCTGGCATCTCACTCTCTTTGAATCTTCTTTATCATGCTAAGAGGAGCAGGAAAAAGCAAAAAATTTCAGAATTGCACCTTGCAATGCGGAGAAATTACTGTTTGTGCATTTACAATATTCATTGATTTTTGCCATTGAAAAACATGTTATTCATATACCAGAAATGTTTGAAGCTACTGACTGAATGAAAGGAGCTGGCATCTCACTCTCTTTGAATCTTCTTTATCATGCTAAGAGGAGCAGGAAAAAGCAAAAAATTTCAGAATTGCACCTTGCAATGCGGAGAAATTACTGTTTGTGCATTTACAATATTCATTGATTTTTGCCATTGAAAAACGTCCAGAAATGTTTGAAGCTACTGACTGAATGAAAGGAGCTGGCATCTCACTCTCTTTGAATCTTCTTTATCATGCTAAGAGGAGCAGGAAAAAGCAAAAAATTTCAGAATTGCACCTTGCAATGCGGAGAAATTACTGTTTGTGCATTTACAATATTCATTGATTTTTGCCATTGAAAAACGTCCAGAAATGATTGAAGCTACTGACTGAATGAAAGGAGCTGGCATCTCACTCTCTTTGAATCTTGTTTATCATGCTAAGAGGAGCAGGAAAAAGCAAAAAATTTCAGAATTGCACCTTGCAATGCGGAGAAATTACTGTTTGTGCATTTACAATATTCATTGATTTTTGCCATTGAAAAACGTCCAGAAATGATTGAAGCTACTGACTGAATGAAAGGAGCTGGCATCTCACTCTCCTTGAATCTTCTTTATCATGCTTAGAGGAGCAGGAAAAAGCAAAAAATTTCAGAATTGCACCTTGCAATGCGGAGAAATTACTGTTTGTGCATTTACAATATTCATTGATTTTTGCCATTGAAAAACATCATGTTATTCATATACCAGAAATGATTGAAGCTACTGACTGAATGAAAGGAGCTGGCATCTCACTCTTTTTGAATCTTCTTTATCATGCTAAGAGGAGCAGGAAAAAGCAAAAAATTTCAGAATTGCACCTTGCAATGCGGAGAAATTACTGTTTGTGCATTTACAATATTCAATGATTTTTGTCATTGAAAAACGTCCAGAAATGATTGAAGCTACTGACTGAATGAAAGGAGCTGGCATCTCACTCTCTTTGAATCTTCTTTATCATGCTAAGAGGAGCAGGAAAAAGCAAAAAATTTCAGAATTGCACCTTGCAATGCGGAGAAATTACTGTTTGTGCATTTACAATATTCATTGATTTTTGCCATTGAAAAACATGTTATTCATATACCAGAAATGTTTGAAGCTACTGACTGAATGAAAGGAGCTGGCATCTCACTCTCTTTGAATCTTCTTTATCATGCTAAGAGGAGCAGGAAAAAGCAAAAAATTTCAGAATTGCACCTTGCAATGCGGAGAAATTACTGTTTGTGCATTTACAATATTCATTGATTTTTGCCATTGAAAAACATCCAGAAATGATTGAAGCTACTGACTGAATGAAAGGATCTGGCATCTCATTCTCTTTGAATCTTGTTTATCATGCTAAGAGGAGCAGGAAAAAGCAAAAAATTTCAGAATTGCACCTTGCAATGCGGAGAAATTACTGTTTGTGCATTTACAATATTCATTGATTTTTGCCATTGAAAAACGTCCAGAAATGATTGAAGCTACTGACTGAATGAAAGGAGCTGGCATCTCACTCTCTTTGAATCTTCTTTATCATGCTTAGAGGAGCAGGAAAAAGCAAAAAATTTCAGAATTGCACCTTGCAATGCGGAGAAATTACTGTTTGTGCATTTACAATATTCATTGATTTTTGCCATTGAAAAACATCATGTTATTCATATACCAGAAATGTTTGAAGCTACTGACTGAATGAAAGGAGCTGGCATCTCACTCTCTTTGAATCTTCTTTATCATGCTAAGAGGAGCAGGAAAAAGCAAAAAATTTCAGAATTGCACCTTGCAATGCGGAGAAATTACTGTTTGTGCATTTACAATATTCATTGATTTTTGCCATTGAAAAACGTCCAGAAATGATTGAAGCTACTGACTGAATGAAAGGAGCTGGCATCTCACTCTCTTTGAATCTTGTTTATCATGCTAAGAGGAGCAGGAAAAAGCAAAAAATTTCAGAATTGCACCTTGCAATGCGGAGAAATTACTGTTTGTGCATTTACAATATTCATTGATTTTTGCCATTGAAAAACGTCCAGAAATGATTGAAGCTACTGACTGAATGAAAGGAGCTGGCATCTCACTCTCCTTGAATCTTCTTTATCATGCTTAGAGGAGCAGGAAAAAGCAAAAAATTTCAGAATTGCACCTTGCAATGCGGAGAAATTACTGTTTGTGCATTTACAATATTCATTGATTTTTGCCATTGAAAAACATCATGTTATTCATATACCAGAAATGATTGAAGCTACTGACTGAATGAAAGGAGCTGGCATCTCACTCTCTTTGAATCTTCTTTATCATGCTAAGAGGAGCAGGAAAAAGCAAAAAATTTCAGAATTGCACCTTGCAATGCGGAGAAATTACTGTTTGTGCATTTACAATATTCATTGATTTTTGCCATTGAAAAACATCATGTTATTCATATACCAGAAATGTTTGAAGCTACTGACTGAATGAAAGGAGCTGGCATCTCACTCTCTTTGAATCTTCTTTATCATGCTAAGAGGAGCAGAAAAAAGCAAAAAATTTCAGAATTGCACCTTGCAATGCGGAGAAATTACTGTTTGTGCATTTACAATATTCATTGATTTTTGCCATTGAAAAACGTCCAGAAATGATTGAAGCTACTGACTGAATGAAACGAGCTGGCATCTCACTCTCTTTGAATCTTGTTTATCATGCTAAGAGGAGCAGGAAAAAGCAAAAAATTTCAGAATTGCACCTTGCAATGCGGAGAAATTACTGTTTGTGCATTTACAATATTCATTGATTTTTGCCATTGAAAAACGTCCAGAAATGATTGAAGCTACTGACTGAATGAAAGGAGCTGGCATCTCACTCTCTTTGAATCTTCTTTATCATGCTTAGAGGAGCAGGAAAAAGCAAAAAATTTCAGAATTGCACCTTGCAATGCGGAGAAATTACTGTTTGTGCATTTACAATGTTCATTGATTTTTGCCATTGAAAAACATCATGTTATTCATATACCAGAAATGATTGAAGCTACTGACTGAATGAAAGGAGCTGGCATCTCACTCTCTTTGAATCTTCTTTATCATGCTAAGAGGAGCAGGAAAAAGCAAAAAATTTCAGAATTGCACCTTGCAATGCGGAGAAATTACTGTTTGTGCATTTACAATATTCAATGATTTTTGCCATTGAAAAACGTCCAGAAATGATTGAAGCTACTGACTGAATGAAAGGAGCTGGCATCTCACTCTCTTTGAATCTTCTTTATCATGCTAAGAGGAGCAGGAAAAAGCAAAAAATTTCAGAATTGCACCTTGCAATGCGGAGAAATTACTGTTTGTGCATTTACAATATTCATTGATTTTTGCCATTGAAAAACATCATGTTATTTATATACCAGAAATGTTTGAAGCTACTGACTGAATGAAAGGAGCTGGCATCTCACTCTCTTTGAATCTTCTTTATCATGCTAAGAGGAGCAGAAAAAAGCAAAAAATTTCAGAATTGCACCTTGCAATGCGGAGAAATTACTGTTTGTGCATTTACAATATTCATTGATTTTTGCCATTGAAAAACGTCCAGAAATGATTAAAGCTACTGACAATGAAAGGAGCTGGCATCTCACTCACTTTGAATCTTCTTTATCATGCTAAGAGGAGCAGGAAAAAGCAAAAAATTTCAGAATTGCACCTTTCAATGCGGAGAAATTACTGTTTGTGCATTTACAATATTCATTGATTTTTGCCATTGAAAAATATAATGTTATTCATATACCAGAAATGTTTGAAGCTACTGACTGAATGAAAGGAGCTGGCATCTCACTCTTTGAATCTTCTTTATCATGCTAAGGGGAGCAGGAAAAAGCAAAAAATTTCAGAATTGCACCTTGCAATGCGGAGAAATTACTGTTTGTGCATTTACAATATTCATTGATTTTTGCCATTGAAAAACGTCCAGAAATGATTGAAGCTACTGACTGAATGAAAGGAGCTGGCATCTCACTCTCTTTGAATCTTGTTTATCATGCTAAGAGGAGCAGGAAAAAGCAAAAAATTTCAGAATTGCACCTTGCAATGCGGAGAAATTACTGTTTGTGCATTTACAATATTCATTGATTTTTGCCATTGAAAAACGTCCAGAAATGATTGAAGCTACTTACTGAATGAAAGGAGCTGGCATCTCACTCTCTTTGAATCTTCTTTATCATGCTAAGAGGAGCAGGAAAAAGCAAAAAATTTCAGAATTGCACCTTGCAATGCGGAGAAATTACTGTTTGTGCATTTACAATATTCACTGATTTTTGCCATTGAAAAACATGTTATTCATATACCAGAAATGTTTGAAGCTACTGACTGAATGAAAGGAGCTGGCATCTCACTCTCTTTGAATCTTCTTTATCATGCTAAGAGGAGCAGGAAAAAGCAAAAAATTTCAGAATTGCACCTTGCAATGCGGAGAAATTACTGTTTGTGCATTTACAATATTCATTGATTTTTGCCATTGAAAAACGTCCAGAAATGATTGAAGCTACTGACTGAATGAAAATAGCTGGCATCTCACTCTCTTTGAATCTTGTTTATCATGCTAAGAGGAGCAGGAAAAAGCAAAAAATTTCAGAATTGCACCTTGCAATGCGGAGAAATTACTGTTTGTGCATTTACAATATTCATTGATTTTTGCCATTGAAAAACATCATGTTATTCATATACCAGAAATGTTTGAAGCTACTGACTGAATGAAAGGAGCTGGCATCTCACTCTCTTTGAATCTTCTTTATCATGCTAAGAGGAGCAGGAAAAAGCAAAAAATTTCAGAATTGCACCTTGCAATGCGGAGAAATTACTGTTTGTGCATTTACAATATTCATTGATTTTTGCCATTGAAAAACGTCCAGAAATGATTGAAGCTACTGACTGAATGAAAGGAGCTGGCATCTCACTCTCTTTGAATCTTGTTTATCATGCTAAGAGGAGCAGGAAAAAGCAAAAAATTTCAGAATTGCACCTTGCAATGCGGAGAAATTACTGTTTGTGCATTTACAATATTCAGTGATTTTTGCCATTGAAAAACATCATGTTATTCATATACCAGAAATGTTTGAAGCTACTGACTGAATGAAAGGAGCTGGCATCTCACTCTCTTTGAATCTTCTTTATCATGCTAAGAGGAGCAGGAAAAAGCAAAAAATTTCAGAATTGCACCTTGCAATGCGGAGAAATTACTGTTTGTGCATTTACAATATTCATTGATTTTTGCCATTGAAAAACGTCCAGAAATGATTGAAGCTACTGACTGAATGAAAGTAGCTGGCATCTCACTCTCTTTGAATCTTGTTTATCATGCTAAGAGGAGCAGGAAAAAGCAAAAAATTTCAGAATTGCACCTTGCAATGCGGAGAAATTACTGTTTGTGCATTTACAATATTCATTGATTTTTGCCATTGAAAAACGTCCAGAAATGATTGAAGCTACTGACTGAATGAAAGGAGCTGGCATCTCACTCTCCTTGAATCTTCTTTATCATGCTTAGAGGAGCAGGAAAAAGCAAAAAATTTCAGAATTGCACCTTGCAATGCGGAGAAATTACTGTTTGTGCATTTACAATATTC
Source organism: Phyllobates terribilis (assembly GCF_046119375.1). Taxonomy (NCBI): domain Eukaryota; kingdom Metazoa; phylum Chordata; class Amphibia; order Anura; family Dendrobatidae; genus Phyllobates; species Phyllobates terribilis. The sequence goes on from NW_027363274.1 coordinate 795,088, forward strand.
ATTGATTTTTGCCATTGAAAAACATCATGTTATTCATATACCAGAAATGATTGAAGCTACTGACTGAATGAAAGGAGCTGGCATCTCACTCTCTTTGAATCTTCTTTATCATGCTAAGAGGAGCAGGAAAAAGCAAAAAATTTCAGAATTGCACCTTGCAATGCGGAGAAATTACTGTTTGTGCATTTACAATATTCAATGATTTTTGTCATTGAAAAACGTCCAGAAATGATTGAAGCTACTGACTGAATGAAAGGAGCTGGCATCTCACTCTCTTTGAATCTTCTTTATCATGCTAAGAGGAGCAGGAAAAAGCAAAAAATTTCAGAATTGCACCTTGCAATGCGGAGAAATTACTGTTTGTGCATTTACAATATTCATTGATTTTTGCCATTGAAAAACATGTTATTCATATACCAGAAATGTTTGAAGCTACTGACTGAATGAAAGGAGCTGGCATCTCACTCTCTTTGAATCTTCTTTATCATGCTAAGAGGAGCAGGAAAAAGCAAAAAATTTCAGAATTGCACCTTGCAATGCGGAGAAATTACTGTTTGTGCATTTACAATATTCATTGATTTTTTGCCATTGAAAAACATCCAGAAATGATTGAAGCTACTGACTGAATGAAAGGAGCTGGCATCTCATTCTCTTTGAATCTTGTTTATCATGCTAAGAGGAGCAGGAAAAAGCAAAAAATTTCAGAATTGCACCTTGCAATGCGGAGAAATTACTGTTTGTGCATTTACAATATTCATTGATTTTTGCCATTGAAAAACGTCCAGAAATGATTGAAGCTACTGACTGAATGAAAGGAGCTGGCATCTCACTTTCTTTGAATCTTTTTTATCATGCTTAGAGGAGCAGGAAAAAGCAAAAAATTTCAGAATTGCACCTTGCAATGCGGAGAAATTACTGTTTGTGCATTTACAATATTCATTGATTTTTGCCATTGAAAAACATCATGTTATTCATATACCAGAAATGTTTGAAGCTACTGACTGAATGAAAGGAGCTGGCATCTCACTCTCTTTGAATCTTCTTTATCATGCTAAGAGGAGCAGGAAAAAGCAAAAAATTTCAGAATTGCACCTTGCAATGCGGAGAAATTACTGTTTGTGCATTTACAATATTCATTGATTTTTGCCATTGAAAAACGTCCAGAAATGATTGAAGCTACTGACTGAATGAAAGGAGCTGGCATCTCACTCTCTTTGAATCTTGTTTATCATGCTAAGAGGAGCAGGAAAAAGCAAAAAATTTCAGAATTGCACCTTGCAATGCGGAGAAATTACTGTTTGTGCATTTACAATATTCATTGATTTTTGCCATTGAAAAACGTCCAGAAATGATTGAAGCTACTGACTGAATGAAAGGAGCTGGCATCTCACTCTCCTTGAATCTTCTTTATCATGCTTAGAGGAGCAGGAAAAAGCAAAAAATTTCAGAATTGCACCTTGCAATGCGGAGAAATTACTGTTTGTGCATTTACAATATTCATTGATTTTTGCCATTGAAAAACATCATGTTATTCATATACCAGAAATGATTGAAGCTACTGACTGAATGAAAGGAGCTGGCATCTCACTCTCTTTGAATCTTCTTTATCATGCTAAGAGGAGCAGGAAAAAGCAAAAAATTTCAGAATTGCACCTTGCAATGCGGAGAAATTACTGTTTGTGCATTTACAATATTCAATGATTTTTGCCATTGAAAAACGTCCAGAAATGATTGAAGCTACTGACTGAATGAAAGGAGCTGGCATCTCACTCTCTTTGAATCTTCTTTATCATGCTAAGAGGAGCAGGAAAAAGCAAAAAATTTCAGAATTGCACCTTGCAATGCGGAGAAATTACTGTTTGTGCATTTACAATATTCATTGATTTTTGCCATTGAAAAACATGTTATTCATATACCAGAAATGTGTGAAGCTACTGACTGAATGAAAGGAGCTGGCATCTCACTCTCTTTGAATCTTCTTTATCATGCTAAGAGGAGCAGGAAAAAGCAAAAAATTTCAGAATTGCACCTTGCAATGCGGAGAAATTACTGTTTGTGCATTTACAATATTCATTGATTTTTGCCATTGAAAAACGTCCAGAAATGATTGAAGCTACTGACTGAATGAAAGGAGCTGGCATCTCATTCTCTTTGAATCTTGTTTACCATGCTAAGAGGAGCAGGAAAAAGCAAAAAATTTCAGAATTGCACCTTGCAATGCGGAGAAATTACTGTTTGTGCATTTACAATATTCATTGATTTTTGCCATTGAAAAACGTCCAGAAATGATTGAAGCTACTGACTGAATGAAAGGAGCTGGCATCTCACTCTCTTTGAATCTTCTTTATCATGCTTAGAGGAGCAGGAAAAAGCAAAAAATTTCAGAATTGCACCTTGCAATGCGGAGAAATTACTGTTTGTGCATTTACAATATTCATTGATTTTTGCCATTGAAAAACATCATGTTATTCATATACCAGAAATGTTTGAAGCTACTGACTGAATGAAAGGAGCTGGCATCTCACTCTCTTTGAATCTTCTTTATCATGCTAAGAGGAGCAGGAAAAAGCAAAAAATTTCAGAATTGCACCTTGCAATGCGGAGAAATTACTGTTTGTGCATTTACAATATTCATTGATTTTTGCCATTGAAAAACGTCCAGAAATGATTGAAGCTACTGACTGAATGAAAGGAGCTGGCATTTCACTCTCTTTGAATCTTCTTTATCATGCTAAGAGGAGCAGGAAAAAGCAAAAAATTTCAGAATTGCACCTTGCAATGCGGAGAAATTACTGTTTGTGCATTTACAATATTCATTGATTTTTGCCATTGAAAAACGTCCAGAAATGATTGAAGCTACTGACTGAATGAAAGGAGCTGGCATCTCACTCTCTTTGAATCTTCTTTATCATGCTAAGAGGAGCAGGAAAAAGCAAAAAATTTCAGAATTGCACCTTGCAATGCGGAGAAATTACTGTTTGTGCATTTACAATATTCATTGATTTTTGCCATTGAAAAACGTCCAGAAATGATTGAAGCTACTGACTGAATGAAAGGAGCTGGCATCTCACTCTCTTTGAATCTTGTTTATCTTGCTAAGAGGAGCAGGAAAAAGCAAAAAATTTCAGAATTGCACCTTGCAATGCGGAGAAATTACTGTTTGTGCATTTACAATATTCATTGATTTTTGCCATTGAAAAACGTCCAGAAATGATTGAAGCTACTGACTGAATGAAAGGAGCTGGCATCTCACTCTCTTTGAATCTTCTTTATCATGCTAAGAGGAGCAGGAAAAAGCAAAAAATTTCAGAATTGCACCTTGCAATGCGGAGAAATTACTGTTTGTGCATTTACAATATTCATTGATTTTTGCTATTGAAAAACATCATGTTATTCATATACCAGAAATGTTTGAAGCTACTGACTGAATGAAAGGAGCTGGCATCTCACTCTCTTTGAATCTTCTTTATCATGCTAAGAGGAGCAGAAAAAAGCAAAAAATTTCAGAATTGCACATTGCAATGCGGAGAAATTACTGTTTGTGCATTTACAATATTCATTGATTTTTGCCATTGAAAAACGTCCAGAAATGATTGAAGCTACTGACTGAATGAAACGAGCTGGCATCTCACTCTCTTTGAATCTTGTTTATCATGCTAAGAGGAGCAGGAAAAAGCAAAAAATTTCAGAATTGCACCTTGCAATGCGGAGAAATTACTGTTTGTGCATTTACAATATTCATTGATTTTTGCCATTGAAAAACGTCCAGAAATGATTGAAGCTACTGACTGAATGAAAGGAGCTGGCATCTCACTCTCTTTGAATCTTCTTTATCATGCTTAGAGGAGCAGGAAAAAGCAAAAAATTTCAGAATTGCACCTTGCAATGCGGAGAAATTACTGTTTGTGCATTTACAATGTTCATTGATTTTTGCCATTGAAAAACATCATGTTATTCATATACCAGAAATGATTGAAGCTACTGACTGAATGAAAGGAGCTGGCATCTCACTCTCTTTGAATCTTCTTTATCATGCTAAGAGGAGCAGGAAAAAGCAAAAAATTTCAGAATTGCACCTTGCAATGCGGAGAAATTACTGTTTGTGCATTTACAATATTCAATGATTTTTGCCATTGAAAAACGTCCAGAAATGATTGAAGCTACTGACTGAATGAAAGGAGCTGGCATCTCACTCTCTTTGAATCTTCTTTATCATGCTAAGAGGAGCAGGAAAAAGCAAAAAATTTCAGAATTGCACCTTGCAATGCGGAGAAATTACTGTTTGTGCATTTACAATATTCATTGATTTTTGCCATTGAAAAACATCATGTTATTCATATACCAGAAATGTTTGAAGCTACTGACTGAATGAAAGGAGCTGGCATCTCACTCTCTTTGAATCTTCTTTATCATGCTAAGAGGAGCAGAAAAAAGCAAAAAATTTCAGAATTGCACCTTGCAATGCGGAGAAATTACTGTTTGTGCATTTACAATATTCATTGATTTTTGCCATTGAAAAACGTCCAGAAATGATTGAAGCTACTGACTGAATGAAAGGAGCTGGCATCTCACTCACTTTGAATCTTCTTTATCATGCTAAGAGGAGCAGGAAAAAGCAAAAAATTTCAGAATTGCACCTTTCAATGCGGAGAAATTACTGTTTGTGCATCTACAATATTCAGTGATTTTTGCCATTGAAAAATATCATGTTATTCATATACCAGAAATGTTTGAAGCTACTGACTGAATGAAAGGAGCTGGCATCTCACTCTCTTTGAATCTTCTTTATCATGCTAAGAGGAGCAGGAAAAAGCAAAAAATTTCAGAATTGCACCTTGCAATGCGGAGAAATTACTGTTTGTGCATTTACAATATTCATTGATTTTTGCCATTGAAAAACGTCCAGAAATGATTGAAGCTACTGACTGAATGAAAGGAGCTGGCATCTCACTCTCTTTGAATCTTGTTTATCATGCTAAGAGGAGCAGGAAAAAGCAAAAAATTTCAGAATTGCACCTTGCAATGCGGAGAAATTACTGTTTGTGCATTTACAATATTCATTGATTTTTGCCATTGAAAAACGTCCAGAAATGATTGAAGCTACTTACTGAATGAAAGGAGCTGGCATCTCACTCTCTTTGAATCTTCTTTATCATGCTAAGAGGAGCAGGAAAAAGCAAAAAATTTCAGAATTGCACCTTGCAATGCGGAGAAATTACTGTTTGTGCATTTACAATATTCAGTGATTTTTGCCATTGAAAAACATCATGTTATTCATATACCAGAAATGTTTGAAGCTACTGACTGAATGAAAGGAGCTGGCATCTCACTCTCTTTGAATCTTCTTTATCATGCTAAGAGGAGCAGGAAAAAGCAAAAAATTTCAGAATTGCACCTTGCAATGCGGAGAAATTACTGTTTGTGCATTTACAATATTCATTGATTTTTGCCATTGAAAAACGTCCAGAAATGATTGAAGCTACTGACTGAATGAAAGGAGCTGGCATCTCACTCTCTTTGAATCTTGTTTATCATGCTAAGAGGAGCAGGAAAAAGCAAAAAATTTCAGAATTGCACCTTGCAATGCGGAGAAATTACTGTTTGTGCATTTACAATATTCATTGATTTTTGCCATTGAAAAACGTCCAGAAATGATTGAAGCTACTGACTGAATGAAAGGAGCTGGCATCTCACTCTCCTTGAATCTTCTTTATCATGCTTAGAGGAGCAGGAAAAAGCAAAAAATTTCAGAATTGCACCTTGCAATGCGGAGAAATTACTGTTTGTGCATTTACAATATTCATTGATTTTTGCCATTGAAAAACATCATGTTATTCATATACCAGAAATGTTTGAAGCTACTGACTGAATGAAAGGAGCTGGCATCTCACTCTCTTTGAATCTTCTTTATCATGCTAAGAGGAGCAGGAAAAAGCAAAAAATTTCAGAATTGCACCTTGCAATGCGGAGAAATTACTGTTTGTGCATTTACAATATTCAATGATTTTTGTCATTGAAAAACGTCCAGAAATGATTGAAGCTACTGACTGAATGAAAGGAGCTGGCATCTCACTCTCTTTGAATCTTCTTTATCATGCTAAGAGGAGCAGGAAAAAGCAAAAAATTTCAGAATTGCACCTTGCAATGCGGAGAAATTACTGTTTGTGCATTTACAATATTCATTGATTTTTGCCATTGAAAAACATGTTATTCATATACCAGAAATATTTGAAGCTACTGACTGAATGAAAGGAGCTGGCATCTCACTCTCTTTGAATCTTCTTTATCATGCTAAGAGGAGCAGGAAAAAGCAAAAAATTTCAGAATTGCACCTTGCAATGCGGAGAAATTACTGTTTGTGCATTTACAATATTCATTGATTTTTGCCATTGAAAAACATCCAGAAATGATTGAAGCTACTGACTGAATGAAAGGAGCTGGCATCTCATTCTCTTTGAATCTTGTTTGTCATGCTAAGAGGAGCAGGAAAAAGCAAAAAATTTCAGAATTGCACCTTGCAATGCGGAGAAATTACTGTTTGTGCATTTACAATATTCATTGATTTTTGCCATTGAAAAACGTCCAGAAATGATTGAAGCTACTGACTGAATGAAAGGAGCTGGCATCTCACTCTCTTTGAATCTTCTTTATCATGCTTAGAGGAGCAGGAAAAAGCAAAAAATTTCAGAATTGCACCTTGCAATGCGGAGAAATTACTGTTTGTGCATTTACAATATTCATTGATTTTTGCCATTGAAAAACATCATGTTATTCATATACCAGAAATGTTTGAAGCTACTGACTGAATGAAAGGAGCTGGCATCTCACTCTCTTTGAATCTTCTTTATCATGCTAAGAGGAGCAGGAAAACGCAAAAAATTTCAGAATTGCACCTTGCAATGCGGAGAAATTACTGTTTGTGCATTTACAATATTCATTGATTTTTGCCATTGAAAAACGTCCAGAAATGATTGAAGCTACTGACTGAATGAAAGGAGCTGGCATTTCACTCTCTTTGAATCTTCTTTATCATGCTAAGAGGAGCAGGAAAAAGCAAAAAATTTCAGAATTGCACCTTGCAATGCGGAGAAATTACTGTTTGTGCATTTACAATATTCATTGATTTTTGCCATTGAAAAACGTCCAGAAATGATTGAAGCTACTGACTGAATGAAAGGAGCTGGCATCTCACTCTCTTTGAATCTTCTTTATCATGCTAAGAGGAGCAGGAAAAAGCAAAAAATTTCAGAATTGCACCTTGCAATGCGGAGAAATTACTGTTTGTGCATTTACAATATTCATTGATTTTTGCCATTGAAAAACGTCCAGAAATGATTGAAGCTACTGACTGAATGAAAGGAGCTGGCATCTCACTCTCTTTGAATCTTGTTTATCTTGCTAAGAGGAGCAGGAAAAAGCAAAAAATTTCAGAATTGCACCTTGCAATGCGGAGAAATTACTGTTTGTGCATTTACAATATTCATTGATTTTTGCCATTGAAAAACGTCCAGAAATGATTGAAGCTACTGACTGAATGAAAGGAGCTGGCATCTCACTCTGTTTGAATCTTGTTTATCATGCTAAGAGGAGCAGGAAAAAGCAAAAAATTTCAGAATTGCACCTTGCAATGCGGAGAAATTACTGTTTGTGCATTTACAATATTCATTGATTTTTGCCATTGAAAAACGTCCAGAAATGATTGAAGCTACTGACTGAATGAAAGGAGCTGGCATCTCACTCTCTTTGAATCTTCTTTATCATGCTAAGAGGAGCAGGAAAAAGCAAAAAATTTCAGAATTGCACCTTGCAATGCGGAGAAATTACTGTTTGTGCATTTACAATATTCAGTGATTTTTGCCATTGAAAAACATCATGTTATTCATATACCAGAAATGTTTGAAGCTACTGACTGAATGAAAGGAGCTGGCATCTCACTCTCTTTGAATCTTCTTTATCATGCTAAGAGGAGCAGGAAAAAGCAAAAAATTTCAGAATTGCACCTTGCAATGCGGAGAAATTACTGTTTGTGCATTTACAATATTCATTGATTTTTGCCATTGAAAAACGTCCAGAAATGATTGAAGCTACTGACTGAATGAAAGGAGCTGGCATCTCACTCTCTTTGAATCTTTTTTATCATGCTAAGAGGAGCAGGAAAAAGCAAAAAATTTCAGAATTGCACCTTGCAATGCGGAGCAATTACTGTTTGTGCATTTACAATATTCATTGATTTTTGCCATTGAAAAACGTCCAGAAATGATTGAAGCTACTGACTGAATGAAAGGAGCTGGCATCTCACTCTCCTTGAATCTTCTTTATCATGCTTAGAGGAGCAGGAAAAAGCAAAAAATTTCAGAATTGCACCTTGCAATGCGGAGAAATTACTGTTTGTGCATTTACAATATTCATTGATTTTTGCCATTGAAAAACATGTTATTCATATACAAGAAATGTTTGAAGCTACTGACTGAATGAAAGGAGCTGGCATCTCACTCTCTTTGAATCTTCTTTATCATGCTAAGAGGAGCAGGAAAAAGCAAAAAATTTCAGAATTGCACCTTGCAATGCGGAGAAATTACTGTTTGTGCATTTACAATATTCATTGATTTTTGCCATTGAAAAACGTTCAGAAATGATTGAAGCTACTGACTGAATGAAAGGAGCTGGCATCTCATTCTCTTTGAATGTTGTTTATCATGCTAAGAGGAGCAGGAAAAAGCAAAAAATTTCAGAATTGCACCTTGCAATGCGGAGAAATTACTGTTTGTGCATTTACAATATTCATTGATTTTTGCCATTGAAAAACGTCCAGAAATGATTGAAGCTACTGACTGAATGAAAGGAGCTGGCATCTCACTCTCTTTGAATCTTCTTTATCATGCTTAGAGGAGCAGGAAAAAGCAAAAAATTTCAGAATTGCACCTTGCAATGCGGAGAAATTACTGTTTGTGCATTTACAATATTCATTGATTTTTGCCATTGAAAAACATCATGTTATTCATATACCAGAAATGTTTGAAGCTACTGACTGAATGAAAGGAGCTGGCATCTCACTCTCTTTGAATCTTCTTTATCATGCTAAGAGGAGCAGGAAAAAGCAAAAAATTTCAGAATTGCACCTTGCAATGCGGAGAAATTACTGTTTGTGCATTTACAATATTCATTGATTTTTGCCATTGAAAAACGTCCAGAAATGATTGAAGCTACTGACTGAATGAAAGGAGCTGGCATCTCACTCTCTTTGAATCTTGTTTATCATGCTAAGAGGAGCAGGAAAAAGCAAAAAATTTCAGAATTGCACCTTGCAATGCGGAGAAATTACTGTTTGTGCATTTACAATATTCATTGATTTTTGCCATTGAAAAACGTCCAGAAATGATTGAAGCTACTTACTGAATGAAAGGAGCTGGCATCTCACTCTCTTTGAATATTCTTTATCATGCTAAGAGGAGCAGGAAAAAGCAAAAAATTTCAGAATTGCACCTTGCAATGCGGAGAAATTACTGTTTGTGCATTTACAATATTCAGTGATTTTTGCCATTGAAAAACATCATGTTATTCATATACCAGAAATGTTTGAAGCTACTGACTGAATGAAAGGAGCTGGCATCTCACTCTCTTTGAATCTTCTTTATCATGCTAAGAGGAGCAGGAAAAAGCAAAAAATTTCAGAATTGCACCTTGCAATGCGGAGAAATTACTGTTTGTGCATTTACAATATTCATTGATTTTTGCCATTGAAAAACGTCCAGAAATGATTGAAGCTACTGACTGAATGAAAGGAGCTGGCATCTCACTCTCTTTGAATCTTGTTTATCATGCTAAGAGGAGCAGGAAAAAGCAAAAAATTTCAGAATTGCACCTTGCAATGCGGAGAAATTACTGTTTGTGCATTTACAATATTCATTGATTTTTGCCATTGAAAAACGTCCAGAAATGATTGAAGCTACTGACTGAATGAAAGGAGCTGGCATCTCACTCTCCTTGAATCTTCTTTATCATGCTTAGAGGAGCAGGAAAAAGCAAAAAATTTCAGAATTGCACCTTGCAATGCGGAGAAATTACTGTTTGTGCATTTACAATATTCATTGATTTTTGCCATTGAAAAACATCATGTTATTCATATACCAGAAATGATTGAAGCTACTGACTGAATGAAAGGAGCTGGCATCTCACTCTTTTTGAATCTTCTTTATCATGCTAAGAGGAGCAGGAAAAAGCAAAAAATTTCAGAATTGCACCTTGCAATGCGGAGAAATTACTGTTTGTGCATTTACAATATTCAATGATTTTTGTCATTGAAAAACGTCCAGAAATGATTGAAGCTACTGACTGAATGAAAGGAGCTGGCATCTCACTCTCTTTGAATCTTCTTTATCATGCTAAGAGGAGCAGGAAAAAGCAAAAAATTTCAGAATTGCACCTTGCAATGCGGAGAAATTACTGTTTGTGCATTTACAATATTCATTGATTTTTGCCATTGAAAAACATGTTATTCATATACCAGAAATGTTTGAAGCTACTGACTGAATGAAAGGAGCTGGCATCTCACTCTCTTTGAATCTTCTTTATCATGCTAAGAGGAGCAGGAAAAAGCAAAAAATTTCAGAATTGCACCTTGCAATGCGGAGAAATTACTGTTTGTGCATTTACAATATTCATTGATTTTTGCCATTGAAAAACATCCAGAAATGATTGAAGCTACTGACTGAATGAAAGGAGCTGGCATCTCATTCTCTTTGAATCTTGTTTATCATGCTAAGAGGAGCAGGAAAAAGCAAAAAATTTCAGAATTGCACCTTGCAATGCGGAGAAATTACTGTTTGTGCATTTACAATATTCATTGATTTTTGCCATTGAAAAACGTCCAGAAATGATTGAAGCTACTGACTGAATGAAAGGAGCTGGCATCTCACTCTCTTTGAATATTCTTTATCATGCTTAGAGGAGCAGGAAAAAGCAAAAAATTTCAGAATTGCACCTTGCAATGCGGAGAAATTACTGTTTGTGCATTTACAATATTCATTGATTTTTGCCATTGAAAAACGTCCAGAAATGATTGAAGCTACTTACTGAATGAAAGGAGCTGGCATCTCACTCTCTTTGAATCTTCTTTATCATGCTAAGAGGAGCAGGAAAAAGCAAAACATTTCAGAATTGCACCTTGCAATGCGGAGAAATTACTGTTTGTGCATTTACAATATTCATCGATTTTTGCCATTGAAAAACATCATGTTATTCATATACCAGAAATGTTTGAAGCTACTGACTGAATGAAAGGAGCTGGCATCTCACTCTCTTTGAATCTTCTTTATCATGCTAAGAGGAGCAGGAAAAAGCAAAAAATTTCAGAATTGCACCTTGCAATGCGGAGAAATTACTGTTTGTGCATTTACAATATTCATTGATTTTTGCCATTGAAAAACGTCCAGAAATGATTGAAGCTACTGACTGAATGAAAGGAGCTGGCATCTCACTCTCTTTGAATCTTCTTTATCATGCTAAGAGGAGCAGGAAAAAGCAAAAAATTTCAGAATTGCACCTTGCAATGCGGAGAAATTACTGTTTGTGCATTTACAATATTCAGTGATTTTTGCCATTGAAAAACATCATGTTATTCATATACCAGAAATGTTTGAAGCTACTGACTGAATGAAAGGAGCTGGCATCTCACTCTCTTTGAATCTTCTTTATCATGCTAAGAGGAGCAGGAAAAAGCAAAAAATTTCAGAATTGCACCTTGCAATGCGGAGAAATTACTGTTTGTGCATTTACAATATTCATTGATTTTTGCCATTGAAAAACGTCCAGAAATGATTGAAGCTACTGACTGAATGAAAGGAGCTGGCATCTCACTCTCTTTGAATCTTTTTTATCATGCTAAGAGGAGCAGGAAAAAGCAAAAAATTTCAGAATTGCACCTTGCAATGCGGAGAAATTACTGTTTGTGCATTTACAATATTCATTGATTTTTGCCATTGAAAAACGTCCAGAAATGATTGAAGCTACTGACTGAATGAAAGGAGCTGGCATCTCACTCTCCTTGAATCTTCTTTATCATGCTTAGAGGAGCAGGAAAAAGCAAAAAATTTCAGAATTGCACCTTGCAATGCGGAGAAATTACTGTTTGTGCATTTACAATATTCATTGATTTTTGCCATTGAAAAACATGTTATTCATATACAAGAAATGTTTGAAGCTACTGACTGAATGAAAGGAGCTGGCATCTCACTCTCTTTGAATCTTCTTTATCATGCTAAGAGGAGCAGGAAAAAGCAAAAAATTTCAGAATTGCACCTTGCAATGCGGAGAAATTACTGTTTGTGCATTTACAATATTCATTGATTTTTGCCATTGAAAAACGTTCAGAAATGATTGAAGCTACTGACTGAATGAAAGGAGCTGGCATCTCATTCTCTTTGAATGTTGTTTATCATGCTAAGAGGAGCAGGAAAAAGCAAAAAATTTCAGAATTGCACCTTGCAATGCGGAGAAATTACTGTTTGTGCATTTACAATATTCATTGATTTTTGCCATTGAAAAACGTCCAGAAATGATTGAAGCTACTGACTGAATGAAAGGAGCTGGCATCTCACTCTCTTTGAATCTTCTTTATCATGCTTAGAGGAGCAGGAAAAAGCAAAAAATTTCAGAATTGCACCTTGCAATGCGGAGAAATTACTGTTTGTGCATTTACAATATTCATTGATTTTTGCCATTGAAAAACATCATGTTATTCATATACCAGAAATGTTTGAAGCTACTGACTGAATGAAAGGAGCTGGCATCTCACTCTCTTTGAATCTTCTTTATCATGCTAAGAGGAGCAGGAAAAAGCAAAAAATTTCAGAATTGCACCTTGCAATGCGGAGAAATTACTGTTTGTGCATTTACAATATTCATTGATTTTTGCCATTGAAAAACGTCCAGAAATGATTGAAGCTACTGACTGAATGAAAGGAGCTGGCATCTCACTCTCTTTGAATCTTGTTTATCATGCTAAGAGGAGCAGGAAAAAGCAAAAAATTTCAGAATTGCACCTTGCAATGCGGAGAAATTACTGTTTGTGCATTTACAATATTCATTGATTTTTGCCATTGAAAAACGTCCAGAAATGATTGAAGCTACTTACTGAATGAAAGGAGCTGGCATCTCACTCTCTTTGAATCTTCTTTATCATGCTAAGAGGAGCAGGAAAAAGCAAAAAATTTCAGAATTGCACCTTGCAATGCGGAGAAATTACTGTTTGTGCATTTACAATATTCAGTGATTTTTGCCATTGAAAAACATCATGTTATTCATATACCAGAAATGTTTGAAGCTACTGACTGAATGAAAGGAGCTGGCATCTCACTCTCTTTGAATCTTCTTTATCATGCTAAGAGGAGCAGGAAAAAGCAAAAAATTTCAGAATTGCACCTTGCAATGCGGAGAAATTACTGTTTGTGCATTTACAATATTCATTGATTTTTGCCATTGAAAAACGTCCAGAAATGATTGAAGCTACTGACTGAATGAAAGGAGCTGGCATCTCACTCTCTTTGAATCTTGTTTATCATGCTAAGAGGAGCAGGAAAAAGCAAAAAATTTCAGAATTGCACCTTGCAATGCGGAGAAATTACTGTTTGTGCATTTACAATATTCATTGATTTTTGCCATTGAAAAACGTCCAGAAATGATTGAAGCTACTGACTGAATGAAAGGAGCTGGCATCTCACTCTCCTTGAATCTTCTTTATCATGCTTAGAGGAGCAGGAAAAAGCAAAAAATTTCAGAATTGCACCTTGCAATGCGGAGAAATTACTGTTTGTGCATTTACAATATTCATTGATTTTTGCCATTGAAAAACATCATGTTATTCATATACCAGAAATGATTGAAGCTACTGACTGAATGAAAGGAGCTGGCATCTCACTCTTTTTGAATCTTCTTTATCATGCTAAGAGGAGCAGGAAAAAGCAAAAAATTTCAGAATTGCACCTTGCAATGCGGAGAAATTACTGTTTGTGCATTTACAATATTCAATGATTTTTGTCATTGAAAAACGTCCAGAAATGATTGAAGCTACTGACTGAATGAAAGGAGCTGGCATCTCACTCTCTTTGAATCTTCTTTATCATGCTAAGAGGAGCAGGAAAAAGCAAAAAATTTCAGAATTGCACCTTGCAATGCGGAGAAATTACTGTTTGTGCATTTACAATATTCATTGATTTTTGCCATTGAAAAACATGTTATTCATATACCAGAAATGTTTGAAGCTACTGACTGAATGAAAGGAGCTGGCATCTCACTCTCTTTGAATCTTCTTTATCATGCTAAGAGGAGCAGGAAAAAGCAAAAAATTTCAGAATTGCACCTTGCAATGCGGAGAAATTACTGTTTGTGCATTTACAATATTCATTGATTTTTGCCATTGAAAAACATCCAGAAATGATTGAAGCTACTGACTGAATGAAAGGAGCTGGCATCTCATTCTCTTTGAATCTTGTTTATCATGCTAAGAGGAGCAGGAAAAAGCAAAAAATTTCAGAATTGCACCTTGCAATGCGGAGAAATTACTGTTTGTGCATTTACAATATTCATTGATTTTTGCCATTGAAAAACGTCCAGAAATGATTGAAGCTACTGACTGAATGAAAGGAGCTGGCATCTCACTCTCTTTGAATCTTCTTTATCATGCTTAGAGGAGCAGGAAAAAGCAAAAAATTTCAGAATTGCACCTTGCAATGCGGAGAAATTACTGTTTGTGCATTTACAATATTCATTGATTTTTGCCATTGAAAAACATCATGTTATTCATATACCAGAAATGTTTGAAGCTACTGACTGAATGAAAGGAGCTGGCATCTCACTCTCTTTGAATCTTCTTTATCATGCTAAGAGGAGCAGGAAAAAGCAAAAAATTTCAGAATTGCACCTTGCAATGCGGAGAAATTACTGTTTGTGCATTTACAATATTCATTGATTTTTGCCATTGAAAAACGTCCAGAAATGATTGAAGCTACTGACTGAATGAAAGGAGCTGGCATCTCACTCTCCTTGAATCTTCTTTATCATGCTTAGAGGAGCAGGAAAAAGCAAAAAATTTCAGAATTGCACCTTGCAATGCGGAGAAATTACTGTTTGTGCATTTACAATATTCATTGATTTTTGCCATTGAAAAACATCATGTTATTCATATACCAGAAATGATTGAAGCTACTGACTGAATGAAAGGAGCTGGCATCTCACTCTCTTTGAATCTTCTTTATCATGCTAAGAGGAGCAGGAAAAAGCAAAAAATTTCAGAATTGCACCTTGCAATGCGGAGAAATTACTGTTTGTGCATTTACAATATTCATTGATTTTTGCCATTGAAAAACATCATGTTATTCATATACCAGAAATGTTTGAAGCTACTGACTGAATGAAAGGAGCTGGCATCTCACTCTCTTTGAATCTTCTTTATCATGCTAAGAGGAGCAGAAAAAAGCAAAAAATTTCAGAATTGCACCTTGCAATGCGGAGAAATTACTGTTTGTGCATTTACAATATTCATTGATTTTTGCCATTGAAAAACGTCCAGAAATGATTGAAGCTACTGACTGAATGAAACGAGCTGGCATCTCACTCTCTTTGAATCTTGTTTATCATGCTAAGAGGAGCAGGAAAAAGCAAAAAATTTCAGAATTGCACCTTGCAATGCGGAGAAATTACTGTTTGTGCATTTACAATATTCATTGATTTTTGCCATTGAAAAACGTCCAGAAATGATTGAAGCTACTGACTGAATGAAAGGAGCTGGCATCTCACTCTCTTTGAATCTTCTTTATCATGCTTAGAGGAGCAGGAAAAAGCAAAAAATTTCAGAATTGCACCTTGCAATGCGGAGAAATTACTGTTTGTGCATTTACAATGTTCATTGATTTTTGCCATTGAAAAACATCATGTTATTCATATACCAGAAATGATTGAAGCTACTGACTGAATGAAAGGAGCTGGCATCTCACTCTCTTTGAATCTTCTTTATCATGCTAAGAGGAGCAGGAAAAAGCAAAAAATTTCAGAATTGCACCTTGCAATGCGGAGAAATTACTGTTTGTGCATTTACATTATTCAATGATTTTTGCCATTGAAAAACGTCCAGAAATGATTGAAGCTACTGACTGAATGAAAGGAGCTGGCATCTCACTCTCTTTGAATCTTCTTTATCATGCTAAGAGGAGCAGGAAAAAGCAAAAAATTTCAGAATTGCACCTTGCAATGCGGAGAAATTACTGTTTGTGCATTTACAATATTCATTGATTTTTGCCATTGAAAAACATCATGTTATTTATATACCAGAAATGTTTGAAGCTACTGACTGAATGAAAGGAGCTGGCATCTCACTCTCTTTGAATCTTCTTTATCATGCTAAGAGGAGCAGAAAAAAGCAAAAAATTTCAGAATTGCACCTTGCAATGCGGAGAAATTACTGTTTGTGCATTTACAATATTCATTGATTTTTGCCATTGAAAAACGTCCAGAAATGATTGAAGCTACTGACAATGAAAGGAGCTGGCATCTCACTCACTTTGAATCTTCTTTATCATGCTAAGAGGAGCAGGAAAAATCAAAAAATTTCAGAATTGCACCTTTCAATGCGGAGAAATTACTGTTTGTGCATTTACAATATTCATTGATTTTTGCCATTGAAAAATATCATGTTATTCATATACCAGAAATGTTTGAAGCTACTGACTGAATGAAAGGAGCTGGCATCTCACTCTTTGAATCTTCTTTATCATGCTAAGGGGAGCAGGAAAAAGCAAAAAATTTCAGAATTGCACCTTGCAATGCGGAGAAATTACTGTTTGTGCATTTACAATATTCATTGATTTTTGCCATTGAAAAACATCATGTTATTCATATACCAGAAATGATTGAAGCTACTGACTGAATGAAAGGAGCTGGCATCTCACTCTTTTTGAATCTTCTTTATCATGCTAAGAGGAGCAGGAAAAAGCAAAAAATTTCAGAATTGCACCTTGCAATGCGGAGAAATTACTGTTTGTGCATTTACAATATTCAATGATTTTTGTCATTGAAAAACGTCCAGAAATGATTGAAGCTACTGACTGAATGAAAGGAGCTGGCATCTCACTCTCTTTGAATCTTCTTTATCATGCTAAGAGGAGCAGGAAAAAGCAAAAAATTTCAGAATTGCACCTTGCAATGCGGAGAAATTACTGTTTGTGCATTTACAATATTCATTGATTTTTGCCATTGAAAAACATGTTATTCATATACCAGAAATGTTTGAAGCTACTGACTGAATGAAAGGAGCTGGCATCTCACTCTCTTTGAATCTTCTTTATCATGCTAAGAGGAGCAGGAAAAAGCAAAAAATTTCAGAATTGCACCTTGCAATGCGGAGAAATTACTGTTTGTGCATTTACAATATTCATTGATTTTTGCCATTGAAAAACATCCAGAAATGATTGAAGCTACTGACTGAATGAAAGGAGCTGGCATCTCATTCTCTTTGAATCTTGTTTATCATGCTAAGAGGAGCAGGAAAAAGCAAAAAATTTCAGAATTGCACCTTGCAATGCGGAGAAATTACTGTTTGTGCATTTACAATATTCATTGATTTTTGCCATTGAAAAACGTCCAGAAATGATTGAAGCTACTGACTGAATGAAAGGAGCTGGCATCTCACTCTCTTTGAATCTTCTTTATCATGCTTAGAGGAGCAGGAAAAAGCAAAAAATTTCAGAATTGCACCTTGCAATGCGGAGAAATTACTGTTTGTGCATTTACAATATTCATTGATTTTTGCCATTGAAAAACATCATGTTATTCATATACCAGAAATGTTTGAAGCTACTGACTGAATGAAAGGAGCTGGCATCTCACTCTCTTTGAATCTTCTTTATCATGCTAAGAGGAGCAGGAAAAAGCAAAAAATTTCAGAATTGCACCTTGCAATGCGGAGAAATTACTGTTTGTGCATTTACAATATTCATTGATTTTTGCCATTGAAAAACGTCCAGAAATGATTGAAGCTACTGACTGAATGAAAGGAGCTGGCATCTCACTCTCCTTGAATCTTCTTTATCATGCTTAGAGGAGCAGGAAAAAGCAAAAAATTTCAGAATTGCACCTTGCAATGCGGAGAAATTACTGTTTGTGCATTTACAATATTCATTGATTTTTGCCATTGAAAAACATCATGTTATTCATATACCAGAAATGATTGAAGCTACTGACTGAATGAAAGGAGCTGGCATCTCACTCTCTTTGAATCTTCTTTATCATGCTAAGAGGAGCAGGAAAAACCAAAAAATTTCAGAATTGCACCTTGCAATGCGGAGAAATTACTGTTTGTGCATTTACAATATTCATTGATTTTTGCCATTGAAAAACATCATGTTATTCATATACCAGAAATGTTTGAAGCTACTGACTGAATGAAAGGAGCTGGCATCTCACTCTCTTTGAATCTTCTTTATCATGCTAAGAGGAGCAGAAAAAAGCAAAAAATTTCAGAATTGCACCTTGCAATGCGGAGAAATTACTGTTTGTGCATTTACAATATTCATTGATTTTTGCCATTGAAAAACGTCCAGAAATGATTGAAGCTACTGACTGAATGAAACGAGCTGGCATCTCACTCTCTTTGAATCTTGTTTATCATGCTAAGAGGAGCAGGAAAAAGCAAAAAATTTCAGAATTGCACCTTGCAATGCGGAGAAATTACTGTTTGTGCATTTACAATATTCATTGATTTTTGCCATTGAAAAACGTCCAGAAATGATTGGAGCTACTGACTGAATGAAAGGAGCTGGCATCTCACTCTCTTTGAATCTTCTTTATCATGCTTAGAGGAGCAGGAAAAAGCAAAAAATTTCAGAATTGCACCTTGCAATGCGGAGAAATTACTGTTTGTGCATTTACAATGTTCATTGATTTTTGCCATTGAAAAACATCATGTTATTCATATACCAGAAATGATTGAAGCTACTGACTGAATGAAAGGAGCTGGCATCTCACTCTCTTTGTATCTTCTTTATCATGCTAAGAGGAGCAGAAAAAAGCAAAAAATTTCAGAATTGCACCTTGCAATGCGGAGAAATTACTGTTTGTGCATTTACAATATTCATTGATTTTTGCCATTGAAAAACGTCCAGAAATGATTGAAGCTACTGACAATGAAAGGAGCTGGCATCTCACTCACTTTGAATCTTCTTTATCATGCTAAGAGGAGCAGGAAAAAGCAAAAAATTTCAGAATTGCACCTTTCAATGCGGAGAAATTACTGTTTGTGCATTTAGAATATTCATTGATTTTTGCCATTGAAAAATATCATGTTATTCATATACCAGAAATGTTTGAAGCTACTGACTGAATGAAAGGAGCTGGCATCTCACTCTTTGAATCTTCTTTATCATGCTAAGGGGAGCAGGAAAAAGCAAAAAATTTCAGAATTGCACCTTGCAATGCGGAGAAATTACTGTTTGTGCATTTACAATATTCATTGATTTTTGCCATTGAAAAACGTCCAGAAATGATTGAAGCTACTGACTGAATGAAAGGAGCTGGCATCTCACTCTCTTTGAGTCTTGTTTATCATGCTAAGAGGAGCAGGAAAAAGCAAAAAATTTCAGAATTGCACCTTGCAATGCGGAGAAATTACTGTTTGTGCATTTACAATATTCATTGATTTTTGCCATTGAAAAACGTCCAGAAATGATTGAAGCTACTTACTGAATGAAAGGAGCTGGCATCTCACTCTCTTTGAATCTTCTTTATCATGCTAAGAGGAGCAGGAAAAAGCAAAAAATTTCAGAATTGCACCTTGCAATGCGGAGAAATTACTGTTTGTGCATTTACAATATTCACTGATTTTTGCCATTGAAAAACATCATGTTATTCATATACCAGAAATGTTTGAAGCTACTGACTGAATGAAAGGAGCTGGCATCTCACTCTCTTTGAATCTTCTTTATCATGCTAAGAGGAGCAGGAAAAAGCAAAAAATTTCAGAATTGCACCTTGCAATGCGGAGAAATTACTGTTTGTGCATTTACAATATTCATTGATTTTTGCCATTGAAAAACGTCCAGAAATGATTGAAGCTACTGACTGAATGAAAATAGCTGGCATCTCACTCTCTTTGAATCTTGTTTATCATGCTAAGAGGAGCAGGAAAAAGCAAAAAATTTCAGAATTGCACCTTGCAATGCGGAGAAATTACTGTTTGTGCATTTACAATATTCATTGATTTTTGCCATTGAAAAACATCATGTTATTCATATACCAGAAATGTTTGAAGCTACTGACTGAATGAAAGGAGCTGGCATCTCACTCTCTTTGAATCTTCTTTATCATGCTAAGAGGAGCAGGAAAAAGCAAAAAATTTCAGAATTGCACCTTGCAATGCGGAGAAATTACTGTTTGTGCATTTACAATATTCATTGATTTTTGCCATTGAAAAATGTCCAGAAATGATTGAAGCTACTGACTGAATGAAAGGAGCTGGCATCTCACTCTCTTTGAATCTTGTTTATCATGCTAAGAGGAGCAGGAAAAAGCAAAAAATTTCAGAATTGCACCTTGCAATGCGGAGAAATTACTGTTTGTGCATTTACAATATTCAGTGATTTTTGCCATTGAAAAACATCATGTTATTCATATACCAGAAATGTTTGAAGCTACTGACTGAATGAAAGGAGCTGGCATCTCACTCTCTTTGAATCTTCTTTATCATGCTAAGAGGAGCAGGAAAAAGCAAAAAATTTCAGAATTGCACCTTGCAATGCGGAGAAATTACTGTTTGTGCATTTACAATATTCATTGATTTTTGCCATTGAAAAACGTCCAGAAATGATTGAAGCTACTGACTGAATGAAAGTAGCTGGCATCTCACTCTCTTTGAATCTTGTTTATCATGCTAAGAGGAGCAGGAAAAAGCAAAAAATTTCAGAATTGCACCTTGCAATGCGCAGAAATTACTGTTTGTGCATTTACAATATTCATTGATTTTTGCCATTGAAAAACGTCCAGAAATGATTGAAGCTACTGACTGAATGAAAGGAGCTGGCATCTCACTCTCCTTGAATCTTCTTTATCATGCTTAGAGGAGCAGGAAAAAGCAAAAAATTTCAGAATTGCACCTTGCAATGCGGAGAAATTACTGTTTGTGCATTTACAATATTCATTGATTTTTGCCATTGAAAAACATCATGTTATTCATATACCAGAAATGATTGAAGCTACTGACTGAATGAAAGGAGCTGGCATCTCACTCTCTTTGAATCTTCTTTATCATGCTAAGAGGAGCAGGAAAAAGCAAAAAATTTCAGAATTGCATCTTGCAATGCGGAGAAATTACTGTTTGTGCATTTACAATATTCAATGATTTTTGTCATTGAAAAACGTCCAGAAATGATTGAAGCTACTGACTGAATGAAAGGAGCTGGCATCTCACTCTCTTTGAATCTTCTTTATCATGCTAAGAGGAGCAGGAAAAAGCAAAAAATTTCAGAATTGCACCTTGCAATGCGGAGAAATTACTGTTTGTGCATTTACAATATTCATTGATTTTTGCCATTGAAAAACATGTTATTCATATACCAGAAATGTTTGAAGCTACTGACTGAATGAAAGGAGCTGGCATCTCACTCTCTTTGAATCTTCTTTATCATGCTAAGAGGAGCAGGAAAAAGCAAAAAATTTCAGAATTGCACCTTGCAATGCGGAGAAATTACTGTTTGTGCATTTACAATATTCATTGATTTTTGCCATTGAAAAACATCCAGAAATGATTGAAGCTACTGACTGAATGAAAGGAGCTGGCATCTCATTCTCTTTGAATCTTGTTTATCATGCTAAGAGGAGCAGGAAAAAGCAAAAAATTTCAGAATTGCACCTTGCAATGCGGAGAAATTACTGTTTGTGCATTTACAATATTCATTGATTTTTGCCATTGAAAAACGTCCAGAAATGATTGAAGCTACTGACTGAATGAAAGGAGCTGGCATCTCACTCTCTTTGAATCTTCTTTATCATGCTTAGAGGAGCAGGAAAAAGCAAAAAATTTCAGAATTGCACCTTGCAATGCGGAGAAATTACTGTTTGTGCATTTACAATATTCATTGATTTTTGCCATTGAAAAACATCGTGTTATTCATATACCAGAAATGTTTGAAGCTACTGACTGAATGAAAGGAGCTGGCATCTCACTCTCTTTGAATCTTCTTTATCATGCTAAGAGGAGCAGGAAAAAGCAAAAAATTTCAGAATTGCACCTTGCAATGCGGAGAAATTACTGTTTGTGCATTTACAATATTCATTGATTTTTGCCATTGAAAAACGTCCAGAAATGATTGAAGCTACTGACTGAATGAAAGGAGCTGGCATCTCACTCTCCTTGAATCTTCTTTATCATGCTTAGAGGAGCAGGAAAAAGCAAAAAATTTCAGAATTGCACCTTGCAATGCGGAGAAATTACTGTTTGTGCATTTACAATATTCATTGATTTTTGCCATTGAAAAACATCATGTTATTCATATACCAGAAATGATTGAAGCTACTGACTGAATGAAAGGAGCTGGCATCTCACTCTCTTTGAATCTTCTTTATCATGCTAAGAGGAGCAGGAAAAAGCAAAAAATTTCAGAATTGCACCTTGCAATGCGGAGAAATTACTGTTTGTGCATTTACAATATTCAATGATTTTTGCCATTGAAAAACGTCCAGAAATGATTGAAGCTACTGACTGAATGAAAGGAGCTGGCATCTCACTCTCTTTGAATCTTCTTTATCATGCTAAGAGGAGCAGGAAAAAGCAAAAAATTTCAGAATTGCACCTTGCAATGCGGAGAAATTACTGTTTGTGCATTTACAATATTCATTGATTTTTGCCATTGAAAAACATGTTATTCATATACCAGAAATGTTTGAAGCTACTGACTGAATGAAAGGAGCTGGCATCTCACTCTCTTTGAATCTTCTTTATCATGCTAAGAGGAGCAGGAAAAAGCAAAAAATTTCAGAATTGCACCTTGCAATGCGGAGAAATTACTGTTTGTGCATTTACAATATTCATTGATTTTTGCCATTGAAAAACATCCAGAAATGATTGAAGCTACTGACTGAATGAAAGGAGCTGGCATCTCATTCTCTTTGAATCTTGTTTATCATGCTAAGAGGAGCAGGAAAAAGCAAAAAATTTCAGAATTGCACCTTGCAATGCGGAGAAATTACTGT
Source organism: Phyllobates terribilis (assembly GCF_046119375.1). NCBI lineage: Eukaryota > Metazoa > Chordata > Amphibia > Anura > Dendrobatidae > Phyllobates > Phyllobates terribilis. The sequence continues at coordinate 818,320 of NW_027363274.1, forward strand.
TTGTGCATTTACAATATTCATTGATTTTTGCCATTGAAAAACGTCCAGAAATGATTGAAGCTACTGACTGAATGAAAGGAGCTGGCATCTCACTCTCTTTGAATCTTCTTTATCATGCTTAGAGGAGCAGGAAAAAGCAAAAAATTTCAGAATTGCACCTTGCAATGCGGAGAAATTACTGTTTGTGCATTTACAATATTCATTGATTTTTGCCATTGAAAAACATCATGTTATTCATATACCAGAAATGTTTGAAGCTACTGACTGAATGAAAGGAGCTGGCATCTCACTCTCTTTGAATCTTCTTTATCATGCTAAGAGGAGCAGGAAAAAGCAAAAAATTTCAGAATTGCACCTTGCAATGCGGAGAAATTACTGTTTGTGCATTTACAATATTCATTGATTTTTGCCATTGAAAAACGTCCAGAAATGATTGAAGCTACTGACTGAATGAAAGGAGCTGGCATCTCACTCTCTTTGAATCTTCTTTATCATGCTAAGAGGAGCAGGAAAAAGCAAAAAATTTCAGAATTGCACCTTGCAATGCGGAGAAATTACTGTTTGTGCATTTACAATATTCATTGATTTTTGCCATTGAAAAACGTCCAGAAATGATTGAAGCTACTGACTGAATGAAAGGAGCTGGCATCTCACTCTCCTTGAATCTTCTTTATCATGCTTAGAGGAGCAGGAAAAAGCAAAAAATTTCAGAATTGCACCTTGCAATGCGGAGAAATTACTGTTTGTGCATTTACAATATTCATTGATTTTTGCCATTGAAAAACATCATGTTATTCATATACCAGAAATGATTGAAGCTACTGACTGAATGAAAGGAGCTGGCATCTCACTCTCTTTGAATCTTCTTTATCATGCTAAGAGGAGCAGGAAAAAGCAAAAAATTTCAGAATTGCACCTTGCAATGCGGAGAAATTACTGTTTGTGCATTTACAATATTCAATGATTTTTGCCATTGAAAAACGTCCAGAAATGATTGAAGCTACTGACTGAATGAAAGGAGCTGGCATCTCACTCTCTTTGAATCTTCTTTATCATGCTAAGAGGAGCAGGAAAAAGCAAAAAATTTCAGAATTGCACCTTGCAATGCGGAGAAATTACTGTTTGTGCATTTACAATATTCATTGATTTTTGCCATTGAAAAACATGTTATTCATATACCAGAAATGTTTGAAGCTACTGACTGAATGAAAGGAGCTGGCATCTCACTCTCTTTGAATCTTCTTTATCATGCTAAGAGGAGCAGGAAAAAGCAAAAAATTTCAGAATTGCACCTTGCAATGCGGAGAAATTACTGTTTGTGCATTTACAATATTCATTGATTTTTGCCATTGAAAAACGTCCAGAAATGATTGAAGCTACTGACTGAATGAAAGGAGCTGGCATCTCATTCTCTTTGAATCTTGTTTACCATGCTAAGAGGAGCAGGAAAAAGCAAAAAATTTCAGAATTGCACCTTGCAATGCGGAGAAATTACTGTTTGTGCATTTACAATATTCATTGATTTTTGCCATTGAAAAACGTCCAGAAATGATTGAAGCTACTGACTGAATGAAAGGAGCTGGCATCTCACTCTCTTTGAATCTTCTTTATCATGCTTAGAGGAGCAGGAAAAAGCAAAAAATTTCAGAATTGCACCTTGCAATGCGGAGAAATTACTGTTTGTGCATTTACAATATTCATTGATTTTTGCCATTGAAAAACATCATGTTATTCATATACCAGAAATGTTTGAAGCTACTGACTGAATGAAAGGAGCTGGCATCTCACTCTCTTTGAATCTTCTTTATCATGCTAAGAGGAGCAGGAAAAAGCAAAAAATTTCAGAATTGCACCTTGCAATGCGCAGAAATTACTGTTTGTGCATTTACAATATTCATTGATTTTTGCCATTGAAAAACGTCCAGAAATGATTGAAGCTACTGACTGAATGAAAGGAGCTGGCATTTCACTCTCTTTGAATCTTCTTTATCATGCTAAGAGGAGCAGGAAAAAGCAAAAAATTTCAGAATTGCACCTTGCAATGCGGAGAAATTACTGTTTGTGCATTTACAATATTCATTGATTTTTGCCATTGAAAAACGTCCAGAAATGATTGAAGCTACTGACTGAATGAAAGGAGCTGGCATCTCACTCTCTTTGAATCTTCTTTATCATGCTAAGAGGAGCAGGAAAAAGCAAAAAATTTCAGAATTGCACCTTGCAATGCGGAGAAATTACTGTTTGTGCATTTACAATATTCATTGATTTTTGCCATTGAAAAACGTCCAGAAATGATTGAAGCTACTGACTGAATGAAAGGAGCTGGCATCTCACTCTCTTTGAATCTTGTTTATCTTGCTAAGAGGAGCAGGAAAAAGCAAAAAATTTCAGAATTGCACCTTGCAATGCGGAGAAATTACTGTTTGTGCATTTACAATATTCATTGATTTTTGCCATTGAAAAACGTCCAGAAATGATTGAAGCTACTGACTGAATGAAAGGAGCTGGCATCTCACTCTCTTTGAATCTTCTTTATCATGCTAAGAGGAGCAGGAAAAAGCAAAAAATTTCAGAATTGCACCTTGCAATGCGGAGAAATTACTGTTTGTGCATTTACAATATTCATTGATTTTTGCCATTGAAAAACATCATGTTATTCATATACCAGAAATGTTTGAAGCTACTGACTGAATGAAAGGAGCTGGCATCTCACTCTCTTTGAATCTTCTTTATCATGCTAAGAGGAGCAGAAAAAAGCAAAAAATTTCAGAATTGCACCTTGCAATGCGGAGAAATTACTGTTTGTGCATTTACAATATTCATTGATTTTTGCCATTGAAAAACGTCCAGAAATGATTGAAGCTACTGACTGAATGAAACGAGCTGGCATCTCACTCTCTTTGAATCTTGTTTATCATGCTAAGAGGAGCAGGAAAAAGCAAAAAATTTCAGAATTGCACCTTGCAATGCGGAGAAATTACTGTTTGTGCATTTACAATATTCATTGATTTTTGCCATTGAAAAACGTCCAGAAATGATTGAAGCTACTGACTGAATGAAAGGAGCTGGCATCTCACTCTCTTTGAATCTTCTTTATCATGCTAAGAGGAGCAGGAAAAAGCAAAAAATTTCAGAATTGCACCTTGCAATGCGGAGAAATTACTGTTTGTGCATTTACAATATTCATTGATTTTTGCCATTGAAAAACATCATGTTATTCATATACCAGAAATGTTTGAAGCTACTGACTGAATGAAAGGAGCTGGCATCTCACTCTCTTTGAATCTTCTTTATCATGCTAAGAGGAGCAGAAAAAAGCAAAAAATTTCAGAATTGCACCTTGCAATGCGGAGAAATTACTGTTTGTGCATTTACAATATTCATTGATTTTTGCCATTGAAAAACGTCCAGAAATGATTGAAGCTACTGACTGAATGAAAGGAGCTGGCATCTCACTCACTTTGAATCTTCTTTATCATGCTAAGAGGAGCAGGAAAAAGCAAAAAATTTCAGAATTGCACCTTTCAATGCGGAGAAATTACTGTTTGTGCATTTACAATATTCATTGATTTTTGCCATTGAAAAATATCATGTTATTCATATACCAGAAATGTTTGAAGCTACTGACTGAATGAAAGGAGCTGGCATCTCACTCTCTTTGAATCTTCTTTATCATGCTAAGAGGAGCAGGAAAAAGCAAAAAATTTCAGAATTGCACCTTGCAATGCGGAGAAATTACTGTTTGTGCATTTACAATATTCATTGATTTTTGCCATTGAAAAACGTCCAGAAATGATTGAAGCTACTGACTGAATGAAAGGAGCTGGCATCTCACTCTCTTTGAATCTTGTTTATCATGCTAAGAGGAGCAGGAAAAAGCAAAAAATTTCAGAATTGCACCTTGCAATGCGGAGAAATTACTGTTTGTGCATTTACAATATTCATTGATTTTTGCCATTGAAAAACGTCCAGAAATGATTGAAGCTACTTACTGAATGAAAGGAGCTGGCATCTCACTCTCTTTGAATCTTCTTTATCATGCTAAGAGGAGCAGGAAAAAGCAAAAAATTTCAGAATTGCACCTTGCAATGCGGAGAAATTACTGTTTGTGCATTTACAATATTCAGTGATTTTTGCCATTGAAAAACATCATGTTATTCATATACCAGAAATGTTTGAAGCTACTGACTGAATGAAAGGAGCTGGCATCTCACTCTCTTTGAATCTTCTTTATCATGCTAAGAGGAGCAGGAAAAAGCAAAAAATTTCAGAATTGCACCTTGCAATGCGGAGAAATTACTGTTTGTGCATTTACAATATTCATTGATTTTTGCCATTGAAAAACGTCCAGAAATGATTGAAGCTACTGACTGAATGAAAGGAGCTGGCATCTCACTCTCTTTGAATCTTGTTTATCATGCTAAGAGGAGCAGGAAAAAGCAAAAAATTTCAGAATTGCACCTTGCAATGCGGAGAAATTACTGTTTGTGCATTTACAATATTCATTGATTTTTGCCATTGAAAAACGTCCAGAAATGATTGAAGCTACTGACTGAATGAAAGGAGCTGGCATCTCACTCTCCTTGAATCTTCTTTATCATGCTTAGAGGAGCAGGAAAAAGCAAAAAATTTCAGAATTGCACCTTGCAATGCGGAGAAATTACTGTTTGTGCATTTACAATATTCATTGATTTTTGCCATTGAAAAACATCATGTTATTCATATACCAGAAATGATTGAAGCTACTGACTGAATGAAAGGAGCTGGCATCTCACTCTCTTTGAATCTTCTTTATCATGCTAAGAGGAGCAGGAAAAAGCAAAAAATTTCAGAATTGCACCTTGCAATGCGGAGAAATTACTGTTTGTGCATTTACAATATTCATTGATTTTTGCCATTGAAAAACGTCCAGAAATGATTGAAGCTACTGACTGAATGAAAGGAGCTGGCATCTCACTCTCTTTGAATCTTGTTTATCATGCTAAGAGGAGCAGGAAAAAGCAAAAAATTTCAGAATTGCACCTTGCAATGCGGAGAAATTACTGTTTGTGCATTTACAATATTCATTGATTTTTGCCATTGAAAAACGTCCAGAAATGATTGAAGCTACTTACTGAATGAAAGGAGCTGGCATCTCACTCTCTTTGAATCTTCTTTATCATGCTAAGAGGAGCAGGAAAAAGCAAAAAATTTCAGAATTGCACCTTGCAATGCGGAGAAATTACTGTTTGTGCATTTACAATATTCAGTGATTTTTGCCATTGAAAAACATCATGTTATTCATATACCAGAAATGTTTGAAGCTACTGACTGAATGAAAGGAGCTGGCATCTCACTCTCTTTGAATCTTCTTTATCATGCTAAGAGGAGCAGGAAAAGCAAAAAATTTCAGAATTGCACCTTGCAATGCGGAGAAATTACTGTTTGTGCATTTACAATATTCATTGATTTTTGCCATTGAAAAACGTCCAGAAATGATTGAAGCTACTGACTGAATGAAAGGAGCTGGCATCTCACTCTCTTTGAATCTTGTTTATCATGCTAAGAGGAGCAGGAAAAAGCAAAAAATTTCAGAATTGCACCTTGCAATGCGGAGAAATTACTGTTTGTGCATTTACAATATTCATTGATTTTTGCCATTGAAAAACGTCCAGAAATGATTGAAGCTACTGACTGAATGAAAGGAGCTGGCATCTCACTCTCCTTGAATCTTCTTTATCATGCTTAGAGGAGCAGGAAAAAGCAAAAAATTTCAGAATTGCACCTTGCAATGCGGAGAAATTACTGTTTGTGCATTTACAATATTCATTGATTTTTGCCATTGAAAAACATCATGTTATTCATATACCAGAAATGATTGAAGCTACTGACTGAATGAAAGGAGCTGGCATCTCACTCTCTTTGAATCTTCTTTATCATGCTAAGAGGAGCAGGAAAAAGCAAAAAATTTCAGAATTGCACCTTGCAATGCGGAGAAATTACTGTTTGTGCATTTACAATATTCAATGATTTTTGTCATTGAAAAACGTCCAGAAATGATTGAAGCTACTGACTGAATGAAAGGAGCTGGCATCTCACTCTCTTTGAATCTTCTTTATCATGCTAAGAGGAGCAGGAAAAAGCAAAAAATTTCAGAATTGCACCTTGCAATGCGGAGAAATTACTGTTTGTGCATTTACAATATTCATTGATTTTTGCCATTGAAAAACATGTTATTCATATACCAGAAATGTTTGAAGCTACTGACTGAATGAAAGGAGCTGGCATCTCACTCTCTTTGAATCTTCTTTATCATGCTAAGAGGAGCAGGAAAAAGCAAAAAATTTCAGAATTGCACCTTGCAATGCGGAGAAATTACTGTTTGTGCATTTACAATATTCATTGATTTTTGCCATTGAAAAACATCCAGAAATGATTGAAGCTACTGACTGAATGAAAGGAGCTGGCATCTCATTCTCTTTGAATCTTGTTTATCATGCTAAGAGGAGCAGGAAAAAGCAAAAAATTTCAGAATTGCACCTTGCAATGCGGAGAAATTACTGTTTGTGCATTTACAATATTCATTGATTTTTGCCATTGAAAAACGTCCAGAAATGATTGAAGCTTCTGACTGAATGAAAGGAGCTGGCATCTCACTCTCTTTGAATCTTCTTTATCATGCTTAGAGGAGCAGGAAAAAGCAAAAAATTTCAGAATTGCACCTTGCAATGCGGAGAAATTACTGTTTGTGCATTTACAATATTCATTGATTTTTGCCATTGAAAAACATCATGTTATTCATATACCAGAAATGTTTGAAGCTACTGACTGAATGAAAGGAGCTGGCATCTCACTCTCTTTGAATCTTCTTTATCATGCTAAGAGGAGCAGGAAAACGCAAAAAATTTCAGAATTGCACCTTGCAATGCGGAGAAATTACTGTTTGTGCATTTACAATATTCATTGATTTTTGCCATTGAAAAACGTCCAGAAATGATTGAAGCTACTGACTGAATGAAAGGAGCTGGCATTTCACTCTCTTTGAATCTTCTTTATCATGCTAAGAGGAGCAGGAAAAAGCAAAAAATTTCAGAATTGCACCTTGCAATGCGGAGAAATTACTGTTTGTGCATTTACAATATTCATTGATTTTTGCCATTGAAAAACGTCCAGAAATGATTGAAGCTACTGACTGAATGAAAGGAGCTGGCATCTCACTCTCTTTGAATCTTCTTTATCATGCTAAGAGGAGCAGGAAAAAGCAAAAAATTTCAGAATTGCACCTTGCAATGCGGAGAAATTACTGTTTGTGCATTTACAATATTCATTGATTTTTGCCATTGAAAAACGTCCAGAAATGATTGAAGCTACTGACTGAATGAAAGGAGCTGGCATCTCACTCTCTTTGAATCTTGTTTATCTTGCTAAGAGGAGCAGGAAAAAGCAAAAAATTTCAGAATTGCACCTTGCAATGCGGAGAAATTACTGTTTGTGCATTTACAATATTCATTGATTTTTGCCATTGAAAAACGTCCAGAAATGATTGAAGCTACTGACTGAATGAAAGGAGCTGGCATCTCACTCTGTTTGAATCTTGTTTATCATGCTAAGAGGAGCAGGAAAAAGCAAAAAATTTCAGAATTGCACCTTGCAATGCGGAGAAATTACTGTTTGTGCATTTACAATATTCATTGATTTTTGCCATTGAAAAACGTCCAGAAATGATTGAAGCTACTGACTGAATGAAAGGAGCTGGCATCTCACTCTCTTTGAATCTTCTTTATCATGCTAAGAGGAGCAGGAAAAAGCAAAAAATTTCAGAATTGCACCTTTCAATGCGGAGAAATTACTGTTTGTGCATTTACAATATTCATTGATTTTTGTCATTGAAAAATATCATGTTATTCATATACCAGAAATGTTTGAAGCTACTGACTGAATGAAAGGAGCTGGCATCTCACTCTCTTTGAATCTTCTTTATCATGCTAAGAGGAGCAGGAAAAAGCAAAAAATTTCAGAATTGCACCTTGCAATGCGGAGAAATTACTGTTTGTGCATTTACAATATTCATTGATTTTTGCCATTGAAAAACGTCCAGAAATGATTGAAGCTACTGACTGAATGAAAGGAGCTGGCATCTCACTCTCTTTGAATCTTGTTTATCATGCTAAGAGGAGCAGGAAAAAGCAAAAAATTTCAGAATTGCACCTTGCAATGCGGAGAAATTACTGTTTGTGCATTTACAATATTCATTGATTTTTGCCATTGAAAAACGTCCAGAAATGATTGAAGCTACTTACTGAATGAAAGGAGCTGGCATCTCACTCTCTTTGAATCTTCTTTATCATGCTAAGAGGAGCAGGAAAAAGCAAAAAATTTCAGAATTGCACCTTGCAATGCGGAGAAATTACTGTTTGTGCATTTACAATATTCATCGATTTTTGCCATTGAAAAACATCATGTTATTCATATACCAGAAATGTTTGAAGCTACTGACTGAATGAAAGGAGCTGGCATCTCACTCTCTTTGAATCTTCTTTATCATGCTAAGAGGAGCAGGAAAAAGCAAAAAATTTCAGAATTGCACCTTGCAATGCGGAGAAATTACTGTTTGTGCATTTACAATATTCATTGATTTTTGCCATTGAAAAACGTCCAGAAATGATTGAAGCTACTGACTGAATGAAAGGAGCTGGCATCTCACTCTCTTTGAATCTTCTTTATCATGCTAAGAGGAGCAGGAAAAAGCAAAAAATTTCAGAATTGCACCTTGCAATGCGGAGAAATTACTGTTTGTGCATTTACAATATTCAGTGATTTTTGCCATTGAAAAACATCATGTTATTCATATACCAGAAATGTTTGAAGCTACTGACTGAATGAAAGGAGCTGGCATCTCACTCTCTTTGAATCTTCTTTATCATGCTAAGAGGAGCAGGAAAAAGCAAAAAATTTCAAAATTGCACCTTGCAATGCGGAGAAATTACTGTTTGTGCATTTACAATATTCATTGATTTTTGCCATTGAAAAACGTCCAGAAATGATTGAAGCTACTGACTGAATGAAAGGAGCTGGCATCTCACTCTCTTTGAATCTTTTTTATCATGCTAAGAGGAGCAGGAAAAAGCAAAAAATTTCAGAATTGCACCTTGCAATGCGGAGAAATTACTGTTTGTGCATTTACAATATTCATTGATTTTTGCCATTGAAAAACGTCCAGAAATGATTGAAGCTACTGACTGAATGAAAGGAGCTGGCATCTCACTCTCCTTGAATCTTCTTTATCATGCTTAGAGGAGCAGGAAAAAGCAAAAAATTTCAGAATTGCACCTTGCAATGCGGAGAAATTACTGTTTGTGCATTTACAATATTCATTGATTTTTGCCATTGAAAAACATGTTATTCATATACAAGAAATGTTTGAAGCTACTGACTGAATGAAAGGAGCTGGCATCTCACTCTCTTTGAATCTTCTTTATCATGCTAAGAGGAGCAGGAAAAAGCAAAAAATTTCAGAATTGCACCTTGCAATGCGGAGAAATTACTGTTTGTGCATTTACAATATTCATTGATTTTTGCCATTGAAAAACGTTCAGAAATGATTGAAGCTACTGACTGAATGAAAGGAGCTGGCATCTCATTCTCTTTGAATGTTGTTTATCATGCTAAGAGGAGCAGGAAAAAGCAAAAAATTTCAGAATTGCACCTTGCAATGCGGAGAAATTACTGTTTGTGCATTTACAATATTCATTGATTTTTGCCATTGAAAAACGTCCAGAAATGATTGAAACTACTGACTGAATGAAAGGAGCTGGCATCTCACTCTCTTTGAATCTTCTTTATCATGCTTAGAGGAGCAGGAAAAAGCAAAAAATTTCAGAATTGCACCTTGCAATGCGGAGAAATTACTGTTTGTGCATTTACAATGTTCATTGATTTTTGCCATTGAAAAACATCATGTTATTCATATACCAGAAATGATTGAAGCTACTGACTGAATGAAAGGAGCTGGCATCTCACTCTCTTTGAATCTTCTTTATCATGCTAAGAGGAGCAGGAAAAAGCAAAAAATTTCAGAATTGCACCTTGCAATGCGGAGAAATTACTGTTTGTGCATTTACAATATTCATTGATTTTTGCCATTGAAAAACGTCCAGAAATGATTGAAGCTACTGACTGAATGAAAGGAGCTGGCATCTCACTCTCTTTGAATCTTCTTTATCATGCTTAGAGGAGCAGGAAAAAGCAAAAAATTTCAGAATTGCACCTTGCAATGCGGAGAAATTACTGTTTGTGCATTTACAATATTCATTGATTTTTGCCATTGAAAAACATCATGTTATTCATATACCAGAAATGTTTGAAGCTACTGACTGAATGAAAGGAGCTGGCATCTCACTCTCTTTGAATCTTCTTTATCATGCTAAGAGGAGCAGGAAAAAGCAAAAAATTTCAGAATTGCACCTTGCAATGCGCAGAAATTACTGTTTGTGCATTTACAATATTCATTGATTTTTGCCATTGAAAAACGTCCAGAAATGATTGAAGCTACTGACTGAATGAAAGGAGCTGGCATTTCACTCTCTTTGAATCTTCTTTATCATGCTAAGAGGAGCAGGAAAAAGCAAAAAATTTCAGAATTGCACCTTGCAATGCGGAGAAATTACTGTTTGTGCATTTACAATATTCATTGATTTTTGCCATTGAAAAACGTCCAGAAATGATTGAAGCTACTGACTGAATGAAAGGAGCTGGCATCTCACTCTCTTTGAATCTTCTTTATCATGCTAAGAGGAGCAGGAAAAAGCAAAAAATTTCAGAATTGCACCTTGCAATGCGGAGAAATTACTGTTTGTGCATTTACAATATTCATTGATTTTTGCCATTGAAAAACGTCCAGAAATGATTGAAGCTACTGACTGAATGAAAGGAGCTGGCATCTCACTCTCTTTGAATCTTGTTTATCTTGCTAAGAGGAGCAGGAAAAAGCAAAAAATTTCAGAATTGCACCTTGCAATGCGGAGAAATTACTGTTTGTGCATTTACAATATTCATTGATTTTTGCCATTGAAAAACGTCCAGAAATGATTGAAGCTACTGACTGAATGAAAGGAGCTGGCATCTCACTCTCTTTGAATCTTCTTTATCATGCTAAGAGGAGCAGGAAAAAGCAAAAAATTTCAGAATTGCACCTTGCAATGCGGAGAAATTACTGTTTGTGCATTTACAATATTCATTGATTTTTGCCATTGAAAAACATCATGTTATTCATATACCAGAAATGTTTGAAGCTACTGACTGAATGAAAGGAGCTGGCATCTCACTCTCTTTGAATCTTCTTTATCATGCTAAGAGGAGCAGAAAAAAGCAAAAAATTTCAGAATTGCACCTTGCAATGCGGAGAAATTACTGTTTGTGCATTTACAATATTCATTGATTTTTGCCATTGAAAAACGTCCAGAAATGATTGAAGCTACTGACTGAATGAAAAGAGCTGGCATCTCACTCTCTTTGAATCTTGTTTATCATGCTAAGAGGAGCAGGAAAAAGCAAAAAATTTCAGAATTGCACCTTGCAATGCGGAGAAATTACTGTTTGTGCATTTACAATATTCATTGATTTTTGCCATTGAAAAACGTCCAGAAATGATTGAAGCTACTGACTGAATGAAAGGAGCTGGCATCTCACTCTCTTTGAATCTTCTTTATCATGCTAAGAGGAGCAGGAAAAAGCAAAAAATTTCAGAATTGCACCTTGCAATGCGGAGAAATTACTGTTTGTGCATTTACAATATTCATTGATTTTTGCCATTGAAAAACATCATGTTATTCATATACCAGAAATGTTTGAAGCTACTGACTGAATGAAAGGAGCTGGCATCTCACTCTCTTTGAATCTTCTTTATCATGCTAAGAGGAGCAGAAAAAAGCAAAAAATTTCAGAATTGCACCTTGCAATGCGGAGAAATTACTGTTTGTGCATTTACAATATTCATTGATTTTTGCCATTGAAAAACGTCCAGAAATGATTGAAGCTACTGACTGAATGAAAGGAGCTGGCATCTCACTCACTTTGAATCTTCTTTATCATGCTAAGAGGAGCAGGAAAAAGCAAAAAATTTCAGAATTGCACCTTTCAATGCGGAGAAATTACTGTTTGTGCATTTACAATATTCATTGATTTTTGCCATTGAAAAATATCATGTTATTCATATACCAGAAATGTTTGAAGCTACTGACTGAATGAAAGGAGCTGGCATCTCACTCTCTTTGAATCTTCTTTATCATGCTAAGAGGAGCAGGAAAAAGCAAAAAATTTCAGAATTGCACCTTGCAATGCGGAGAAATTACTGTTTGTGCATTTACAATATTCATTGATTTTTGCCATTGAAAAACGTCCAGAAATGATTGAAGCTACTGACTGAATGAAAGGAGCTGGCATCTCACTCTCTTTGAATCTTGTTTATCATGCTAAGAGGAGCAGGAAAAAGCAAAAAATTTCAGAATTGCACCTTGCAATGCGGAGAAATTACTGTTTGTGCATTTACAATATTCATTGATTTTTGCCATTGAAAAACGTCCAGAAATGATTGAAGCTACTTACTGAATGAAAGGAGCTGGCATCTCACTCTCTTTGAATCTTCTTTATCATGCTAAGAGGAGCAGGAAAAAGCAAAAAATTTCAGAATTGCACCTTGCAATGCGGAGAAATTACTGTTTGTGCATTTACAATATTCAGTGATTTTTGCCATTGAAAAACATCATGTTATTCATATACCAGAAATGTTTGAAGCTACTGACTGAATGAAAGGAGCTGGCATCTCACTCTCTTTGAATCTTCTTTATCATGCTAAGAGGAGCAGGAAAAAGCAAAAAATTTCAGAATTGCACCTTGCAATGCGGAGAAATTACTGTTTGTGCATTTACAATATTCATTGATTTTTGCCATTGAAAAACGTCCAGAAATGATTGAAGCTACTGACTGAATGAAAGGAGCTGGCATCTCACTCTCTTTGAATCTTGTTTATCATGCTAAGAGGAGCAGGAAAAAGCAAAAAATTTCAGAATTGCACCTTGCAATGCGGAGAAATTACTGTTTGTGCATTTACAATATTCATTGATTTTTGCCATTGAAAAACGTCCAGAAATGATTGAAGCTACTGACTGAATGAAAGGAGCTGGCATCTCACTCTCCTTGAATCTTCTTTATCATGCTTAGAGGAGCAGGAAAAAGCAAAAAATTTCAGAATTGCACCTTGCAATGCGGAGAAATTACTGTTTGTGCATTTACAATATTCATTGATTTTTGCCATTGAAAAACATCATGTTATTCATATACCAGAAATGATTGAAGCTACTGACTGAATGAAAGGAGCTGGCATCTCACTCTCTTTGAATCTTCTTTATCATGCTAAGAGGAGCAGGAAAAAGCAAAAAATTTCAGAATTGCACCTTGCAATGCGGAGAAATTACTGTTTGTGCATTTACAATATTCATTGATTTTTGCCATTGAAAAACGTCCAGAAATGATTGAAGCTACTGACTGAATGAAAGGAGCTGGCATCTCACTCTCTTTGAATCTTGTTTATCATGCTAAGAGGAGCAGGAAAAAGCAAAAAATTTCAGAATTGCACCTTGCAATGCGGAGAAATTACTGTTTGTGCATTTACAATATTCATTGATTTTTGCCATTGAAAAACGTCCAGAAATGATTGAAGCTACTTACTGAATGAAAGGAGCTGGCATCTCACTCTCTTTGAATCTTCTTTATCATGCTAAGAGGAGCAGGAAAAAGCAAAAAATTTCAGAATTGCACCTTGCAATGCGGAGAAATTACTGTTTGTGCATTTACAATATTCAGTGATTTTTGCCATTGAAAAACATCATGTTATTCATATACCAGAAATGTTTGAAGCTACTGACTGAATGAAAGGAGCTGGCATCTCACTCTCTTTGAATCTTCTTTATCATGCTAAGAGGAGCAGGAAAAGCAAAAAATTTCAGAATTGCACCTTGCAATGCGGAGAAATTACTGTTTGTGCATTTACAATATTCATTGATTTTTGCCATTGAAAAACGTCCAGAAATGATTGAAGCTACTGACTGAATGAAAGGAGCTGGCATCTCACTCTCTTTGAATCTTGTTTATCATGCTAAGAGGAGCAGGAAAAAGCAAAAAATTTCAGAATTGCACCTTGCAATGCGGAGAAATTACTGTTTGTGCATTTACAATATTCATTGATTTTTGCCATTGAAAAACGTCCAGAAATGATTGAAGCTACTGACTGAATGAAAGGAGCTGGCATCTCACTCTCCTTGAATCTTCTTTATCATGCTTAGAGGAGCAGGAAAAAGCAAAAAATTTCAGAATTGCACCTTGCAATGCGGAGAAATTACTGTTTGTGCATTTACAATATTCATTGATTTTTGCCATTGAAAAACATCATGTTATTCATATACCAGAAATGATTGAAGCTACTGACTGAATGAAAGGAGCTGGCATCTCACTCTCTTTGAATCTTCTTTATCATGCTAAGAGGAGCAGGAAAAAGCAAAAAATTTCAGAATTGCACCTTGCAATGCGGAGAAATTACTGTTTGTGCATTTACAATATTCAATGATTTTTGTCATTGAAAAACGTCCAGAAATGATTGAAGCTACTGACTGAATGAAAGGAGCTGGCATCTCACTCTCTTTGAATCTTCTTTATCATGCTAAGAGGAGCAGGAAAAAGCAAAAAATTTCAGAATTGCACCTTGCAATGCGGAGAAATTACTGTTTGTGCATTTACAATATTCATTGATTTTTGCCATTGAAAAACATGTTATTCATATACCAGAAATGTTTGAAGCTACTGACTGAATGAAAGGAGCTGGCATCTCACTCTCTTTGAATCTTCTTTATCATGCTAAGAGGAGCAGGAAAAAGCAAAAAATTTCAGAATTGCACCTTGCAATGCGGAGAAATTACTGTTTGTGCATTTACAATATTCATTGATTTTTGCCATTGAAAAACATCCAGAAATGATTGAAGCTACTGACTGAATGAAAGGAGCTGGCATCTCATTCTCTTTGAATCTTGTTTATCATGCTAAGAGGAGCAGGAAAAAGCAAAAAATTTCAGAATTGCACCTTGCAATGCGGAGAAATTACTGTTTGTGCATTTACAATATTCATTGATTTTTGCCATTGAAAAACGTCCAGAAATGATTGAAGCTTCTGACTGAATGAAAGGAGCTGGCATCTCACTCTCTTTGAATCTTCTTTATCATGCTTAGAGGAGCAGGAAAAAGCAAAAAATTTCAGAATTGCACCTTGCAATGCGGAGAAATTACTGTTTGTGCATTTACAATATTCATTGATTTTTGCCATTGAAAAACATCATGTTATTCATATACCAGAAATGTTTGAAGCTACTGACTGAATGAAAGGAGCTGGCATCTCACTCTCTTTGAATCTTCTTTATCATGCTAAGAGGAGCAGGAAAACGCAAAAAATTTCAGAATTGCACCTTGCAATGCGGAGAAATTACTGTTTGTGCATTTACAATATTCATTGATTTTTGCCATTGAAAAACGTCCAGAAATGATTGAAGCTACTGACTGAATGAAAGGAGCTGGCATTTCACTCTCTTTGAATCTTCTTTATCATGCTAAGAGGAGCAGGAAAAAGCAAAAAATTTCAGAATTGCACCTTGCAATGCGGAGAAATTACTGTTTGTGCATTTACAATATTCATTGATTTTTGCCATTGAAAAACGTCCAGAAATGATTGAAGCTACTGACTGAATGAAAGGAGCTGGCATCTCACTCTCTTTGAATCTTCTTTATCATGCTATGAGGAGCAGGAAAAAGCAAAAAATTTCAGAATTGCACCTTGCAATGCGGAGAAATTACTGTTTGTGCATTTACAATATTCATTGATTTTTGCCATTGAAAAACGTCCAGAAATGATTGAAGCTACTGACTGAATGAAAGGAGCTGGCATCTCACTCTCTTTGAATCTTGTTTATCTTGCTAAGAGGAGCAGGAAAAAGCAAAAAATTTCAGAATTGCACCTTGCAATGCGGAGAAATTACTGTTTGTGCATTTACAATATTCATTGATTTTTGCCATTGAAAAACGTCCAGAAATGATTGAAGCTACTGACTGAATGAAAGGAGCTGGCATCTCACTCTGTTTGAATCTTGTTTATCATGCTAAGAGGAGCAGGAAAAAGCAAAAAATTTCAGAATTGCACCTTGCAATGCGGAGAAATTACTGTTTGTGCATTTACAATATTCATTGATTTTTGCCATTGAAAAACGTCCAGAAATGATTGAAGCTACTGACTGAATGAAAGGAGCTGGCATCTCACTCTCTTTGAATCTTCTTTATCATGCTAAGAGGAGCAGGAAAAAGCAAAAAATTTCAGAATTGCACCTTTCAATGCGGAGAAATTACTGTTTGTGCATTTACAATATTCATTGATTTTTGTCATTGAAAAATATCATGTTATTCATATACCAGAAATGTTTGAAGCTACTGACTGAATGAAAGGAGCTGGCATCTCACTCTCTTTGAATCTTCTTTATCATGCTAAGAGGAGCAGGAAAAAGCAAAAAATTTCAGAATTGCACCTTGCAATGCGGAGAAATTACTGTTTGTGCATTTACAATATTCATTGATTTTTGCCATTGAAAAACGTCCAGAAATGATTGAAGCTACTGACTGAATGAAAGGAGCTGGCATCTCACTCTCTTTGAATCTTGTTTATCATGCTAAGAGGAGCAGGAAAAAGCAAAAAATTTCAGAATTGCACCTTGCAATGCGGAGAAATTACTGTTTGTGCATTTACAATATTCATTGATTTTTGCCATTGAAAAACGTCCAGAAATGATTGAAGCTACTTACTGAATGAAAGGAGCTGGCATCTCACTCTCTTTGAATCTTCTTTATCATGCTAAGAGGAGCAGGAAAAAGCAAAAAATTTCAGAATTGCACCTTGCAATGCGGAGAAATTACTGTTTGTGCATTTACAATATTCATCGATTTTTGCCATTGAAAAACATCATGTTATTCATATACCAGAAATGTTTGAAGCTACTGACTGAATGAAAGGAGCTGGCATCTCACTCTCTTTGAATCTTCTTTATCATGCTAAGAGGAGCAGGAAAAAGCAAAAAATTTCAGAATTGCACCTTGCAATGCGGAGAAATTACTGTTTGTGCATTTACAATATTCATTGATTTTTGCCATTGAAAAACGTCCAGAAATGATTGAAGCTACTGACTGAATGAAAGGAGCTGGCATCTCACTCTCTTTGAATCTTCTTTATCATGCTAAGAGGAGCAGGAAAAAGCAAAAAATTTCAGAATTGCACCTTGCAATGCGGAGAAATTACTGTTTGTGCATTTACAATATTCAGTGATTTTTGCCATTGAAAAACATCATGTTATTCATATACCAGAAATGTTTGAAGCTACTGACTGAATGAAAGGAGCTGGCATCTCACTCTCTTTGAATCTTCTTTATCATGCTAAGAGGAGCAGGAAAAAGCAAAAAATTTCAAAATTGCACCTTGCAATGCGGAGAAATTACTGTTTGTGCATTTACAATATTCATTGATTTTTGCCATTGAAAAACGTCCAGAAATGATTGAAGCTACTGACTGAATGAAAGGAGCTGGCATCTCACTCTCTTTGAATCTTTTTTATCATGCTAAGAGGAGCAGGAAAAAGCAAAAAATTTCAGAATTGCACCTTGCAATGCGGAGAAATTACTGTTTGTGCATTTACAATATTCATTGATTTTTGCCATTGAAAAACGTCCAGAAATGATTGAAGCTACTGACTGAATGAAAGGAGCTGGCATCTCACTCTCCTTGAATCTTCTTTATCATGCTTAGAGGAGCAGGAAAAAGCAAAAAATTTCAGAATTGCACCTTGCAATGCGGAGAAATTACTGTTTGTGCATTTACAATATTCATTGATTTTTGCCATTGAAAAACATGTTATTCATATACAAGAAATGTTTGAAGCTACTGACTGAATGAAAGGAGCTGGCATCTCACTCTCTTTGAATCTTCTTTATCATGCTAAGAGGAGCAGGAAAAAGCAAAAAATTTCAGAATTGCACCTTGCAATGCGGAGAAATTACTGTTTGTGCATTTACAATATTCATTGATTTTTGCCATTGAAAAACGTTCAGAAATGATTGAAGCTACTGACTGAATGAAAGGAGCTGGCATCTCATTCTCTTTGAATGTTGTTTATCATGCTAAGAGGAGCAGGAAAAAGCAAAAAATTTCAGAATTGCACCTTGCAATGCGGAGAAATTACTGTTTGTGCATTTACAATATTCATTGATTTTTGCCATTGAAAAACGTCCAGAAATGATTGAAACTACTGACTGAATGAAAGGAGCTGGCATCTCACTCTCTTTGAATCTTCTTTATCATGCTTAGAGGAGCAGGAAAAAGCAAAAAATTTCAGAATTGCACCTTGCAATGCGGAGAAATTACTGTTTGTGCATTTACAATGTTCATTGATTTTTGCCATTGAAAAACATCATGTTATTCATATACCAGAAATGATTGAAGCTACTGACTGAATGAAAGGAGCTGGCATCTCACTCTCTTTGAATCTTCTTTATCATGCTAAGAGGAGCAGGAAAAAGCAAAAAATTTCAGAATTCCACCTTGCAATGCGGAGAAATTACTGTTTGTGCATTAACAATATTCAATGATTTTTGCCATTGAAAAACGTCCAGAAATGATTGAAGCTACTGACTGAATGAAAGGAGCTGGCATCTCACTCTCTTTGAATCTTCTTTATCATGCTAAGAGGAGCAGGAAAAAGCAAAAAATTTCAGAATTGCACCTTGCAATGCGGAGAAATTACTGTTTGTGCATTTACAATATTCATTGATTTTTGCCATTGAAAAACATCATGTTATTCATATACCAGAAATGTTTGAAGCTACTGACTGAATGAAAGGAGCTGGCATCTCACTCTCTTTGAATCTTCTTTATCATGCTAAGAGGAGCAGAAAAAAGCAAAAAATTTCAGAATTGCACCTTGCAATGCGGAGAAATTACTGTTTGTGCATTTACAATATTCATTGATTTTTGCCATTGAAAAACGTCCAGAAATGATTGAAGCTACTGACTGAATGAAAGGAGCTGGCATCTCACTCACTTTGAATCTTCTTTATCATGCTAAGAGGAGCAGGAAAAAGCAAAAAATTTCAGAATTGCACCTTTCAATGCGGAGAAATTACTGTTTGTGCATTTACAATATTCATTGATTTTTGCCATTGAAAAATATCATGTTATTCATATACCAGAAATGTTTGAAGCTACTGACTGAATGAAAGGAGCTGGCATCTCACTCTCTTTGAATCTTCTTTATCATGCTAAGAGGAGCAGGAAAAAGCAAAAAATTTCAGAATTGCACCTTGCAATGCGGTGAAATTACTGTTTGTGCATTTACAATATTCATTGATTTTTGCCATTGAAAAACGTCCAGAAATGATTGAAGCTACTGACTGAATGAAAGGAGCTGGCATCTCACTCTCTTTGAATCTTGTTTATCATGCTAAGAGGAGCAGGAAAAAGCAAAAAATTTCAGAATTGCACCTTGCAATGCGGAGAAATTACTGTTTGTGCATTTACAATATTCATTGATTTTTGCCATTGAAAAACGTCCAGAAATGATTGAAGCTACTTACTGAATGAAAGGAGCTGGCATCTCACTCTCTTTGAATCTTCTTTATCATGCTAAGAGGAGCAGGAAAAAGCAAAAAATTTCAGAATTGCACCTTGCAATGCGGAGAAATTACTGTTTGTGCATTTACAATATTCATTGATTTTTGCCATTGAAAAACGTCCAGAAATGATTGAAGCTACTGACTGAATGAAAGGAGCTGGCATCTCACTCTCTTTGAATCTTCTTTATCATGCTAAGAGGAGCAGGAAAAAGCAAAAAATTTCAGAATTGCACCTTGCAATGCGGAGAAATTACTGTTTGTGCATTTACAATATTCATTGATTTTTGCCATTGAAAAACGTCCAGAAATGATTGAAGCTACTGACTGAATGAAAGGAGCTGGCATCTCACTCTCTTTGAATCTTGTTTATCTTGCTAAGAGGAGCAGGAAAAAGCAAAAAATTTCAGAATTGCACCTTGCAATGCGGAGAAATTACTGTTTGTGCATTTACAATATTCATTGATTTTTGCCATTGAAAAACGTCCAGAAATGATTGAAGCTACTGACTGAATGAAAGGAGCTGGCATCTCACTCTGTTTGAATCTTGTTTATCATGCTAAGAGGAGCAGGAAAAAGCAAAAAATTTCAGAATTGCACCTTGCAATGCGGAGAAATTACTGTTTGTGCATTTACAATATTCATTGATTTTTGCCATTGAAAAACGTCCAGAAATGATTGAAGCTACTGACTGAATGAAAGGAGCTGGCATCTCACTCTCTTTGAATCTTCTTTATCATGCTAAGAGGAGCAGGAAAAAGCAAAAAATTTCAGAATTGCACCTTTCAATGCGGAGAAATTACTGTTTGTGCATTTACAATATTCATTGATTTTTGTCATTGAAAAATATCATGTTATTCATATACCAGAAATGTTTGAAGCTACTGACTGAATGAAAGGAGCTGGCATCTCACTCTCTTTGAATCTTCTTTATCATGCTAAGAGGAGCAGGAAAAAGCAAAAAATTTCAGAATTGCACCTTGCAATGCGGAGAAATTACTGTTTGTGCATTTACAATATTCATTGATTTTTGCCATTGAAAAACGTCCAGAAATGATTGAAGCTACTGACTGAATGAAAGGAGCTGGCATCTCACTCTCTTTGAATCTTGTTTATCATGCTAAGAGGAGCAGGAAAAAGCAAAAAATTTCAGAATTGCACCTTGCAATGCGGAGAAATTACTGTTTGTGCATTTACAATATTCATTGATTTTTGCCATTGAAAAACGTCCAGAAATGATTGAAGCTACTTACTGAATGAAAGGAGCTGGCATCTCACTCTCTTTGAATCTTCTTTATCATGCTAAGAGGAGCAGGAAAAAGCAAAAAATTTCAGAATTGCACCTTGCAATGCGGAGAAATTACTGTTTGTGCATTTACAATATTCATCGATTTTTGCCATTGAAAAACATCATGTTATTCATATACCAGAAATGTTTGAAGCTACTGACTGAATGAAAGGAGCTGGCATCTCACTCTCTTTGAATCTTCTTTATCATGCTAAGAGGAGCAGGAAAAAGCAAAAAATTTCAGAATTGCACCTTGCAATGCGGAGAAATTACTGTTTGTGCATTTACAATATTCATTGATTTTTGCCATTGAAAAACGTCCAGAAATGATTGAAGCTACTGACTGAATGAAAGGAGCTGGCATCTCACTCTCTTTGAATCTTCTTTATCATGCTAAGAGGAGCAGGAAAAAGCAAAAAATTTCAGAATTGCACCTTGCAATGCGGAGAAATTACTGTTTGTGCATTTACAATATTCAGTGATTTTTGCCATTGAAAAACATCATGTTATTCATATACCAGAAATGTTTGAAGCTACTGACTGAATGAAAGGAGCTGGCATCTCACTCTCTTTGAATCTTCTTTATCATGCTAAGAGGAGCAGGAAAAAGCAAAAAATTTCAAAATTGCACCTTGCAATGCGGAGAAATTACTGTTTGTGCATTTACAATATTCATTGATTTTTGCCATTGAAAAACGTCCAGAAATGATTGAAGCTACTGACTGAATGAAAGGAGCTGGCATCTCACTCTCTTTGAATCTTTTTTATCATGCTAAGAGGAGCAGGAAAAAGCAAAAAATTTCAGAATTGCACCTTGCAATGCGGAGAAATTACTGTTTGTGCATTTACAATATTCATTGATTTTTGCCATTGAAAAACGTCCAGAAATGATTGAAGCTACTGACTGAATGAAAGGAGCTGGCATCTCACTCTCCTTGAATCTTCTTTATCATGCTTAGAGGAGCAGGAAAAAGCAAAAAATTTCAGAATTGCACCTTGCAATGCGGAGAAATTACTGTTTGTGCATTTACAATATTCATTGATTTTTGCCATTGAAAAACATGTTATTCATATACAAGAAATGTTTGAAGCTACTGACTGAATGAAAGGAGCTGGCATCTCACTCTCTTTGAATCTTCTTTATCATGCTAAGAGGAGCAGGAAAAAGCAAAAAATTTCAGAATTGCACCTTGCAATGCGGAGAAATTACTGTTTGTGCATTTACAATATTCATTGATTTTTGCCATTGAAAAACGTTCAGAAATGATTGAAGCTACTGACTGAATGAAAGGAGCTGGCATCTCATTCTCTTTGAATGTTGTTTATCATGCTAAGAGGAGCAGGAAAAAGCAAAAAATTTCAGAATTGCACCTTGCAATGCGGAGAAATTACTGTTTGTGCATTTACAATATTCATTGATTTTTGCCATTGAAAAACGTCCAGAAATGATTGAAACTACTGACTGAATGAAAGGAGCTGGCATCTCACTCTCTTTGAATCTTCTTTATCATGCTTAGAGGAGCAGGAAAAAGCAAAAAATTTCAGAATTGCACCTTGCAATGCGGAGAAATTACTGTTTGTGCATTTACAATGTTCATTGATTTTTGCCATTGAAAAACATCATGTTATTCATATACCAGAAATGATTGAAGCTACTGACTGAATGAAAGGAGCTGGCATCTCACTCTCTTTGAATCTTCTTTATCATGCTAAGAGGAGCAGGAAAAAGCAAAAAATTTCAGAATTCCACCTTGCAATGCGGAGAAATTACTGTTTGTGCATTAACAATATTCAATGATTTTTGCCATTGAAAAACGTCCAGAAATGATTGAAGCTACTGACTGAATGAAAGGAGCTGGCATCTCACTCTCTTTGAATCTTCTTTATCATGCTAAGAGGAGCAGGAAAAAGCAAAAAATTTCAGAATTGCACCTTGCAATGCGGAGAAATTACTGTTTGTGCATTTACAATATTCATTGATTTTTGCCATTGAAAAACATCATGTTATTCATATACCAGAAATGTTTGAAGCTACTGACTGAATGAAAGGAGCTGGCATCTCACTCTCTTTGAATCTTCTTTATCATGCTAAGAGGAGCAGAAAAAAGCAAAAAATTTCAGAATTGCACCTTGCAATGCGGAGAAATTACTGTTTGTGCATTTACAATATTCATTGATTTTTGCCATTGAAAAACGTCCAGAAATGATTGAAGCTACTGACTGAATGAAAGGAGCTGGCATCTCACTCACTTTGAATCTTCTTTATCATGCTAAGAGGAGCAGGAAAAAGCAAAAAATTTCAGAATTGCACCTTTCAATGCGGAGAAATTACTGTTTGTGCATTTACAATATTCATTGATTTTTGCCATTGAAAAATATCATGTTATTCATATACCAGAAATGTTTGAAGCTACTGACTGAATGAAAGGAGCTGGCATCTCACTCTCTTTGAATCTTCTTTATCATGCTAAGAGGAGCAGGAAAAAGCAAAAAATTTCAGAATTGCACCTTGCAATGCGGAGAAATTACTGTTTGTGCATTTACAATATTCATTGATTTTTGCCATTGAAAAACGTCCAGAAATGATTGAAGCTACTGACTGAATGAAAGGAGCTGGCATCTCACTCTCTTTGAATCTTGTTTATCATGCTAAGAGGAGCAGGAAAAAGCAAAAAATTTCAGAATTGCACCTTGCAATGCGGAGAAATTACTGTTTGTGCATTTACAATATTCATTGATTTTTGCCATTGAAAAACGTCCAGAAATGATTGAAGCTACTTACTGAATGAAAGGAGCTGGCATCTCACTCTCTTTGAATCTTCTTTATCATGCTAAGAGGAGCAGGAAAAAACAAAAAATTTCAGAATTGCACCTTGCAATGCGGAGAAATTACTGTTTGTGCATTTACAATATTCAGTGATTTTTGCCATTGAAAAACATCATGTTATTCATATACCAGAAATGTTTGAAGCTACTGACTGAATGAAAGGAGCTGGCATCTCACTCTCTTTGAATCTTCTTTATCATGCTAAGAGGAGCAGGAAAAAGCAAAAAATTTCAGAATTGCACCTTGCAATGCGGAGAAATTACTGTTTGTGCATTTACAATATTCATTGATTTTTGCCATTGAAAAACGTCCAGAAATGATTGAAGCTACTGACTGAATGAAAGGAGCTGGCATCTCACTCTCTTTGAATCTTGTTTATCATGCTAAGAGGAGCAGGAAAAAGCAAAAAATTTCAGAATTGCACCTTGCAATGCGGAGAAATTACTGTTTGTGCATTTACAATATTCATTGATTTTTGCCATTGAAAAACGTCCAGAAATGATTGAAGCTACTGACTGAATGAAAGGAGCTGGCATCTCACTCTCTTTGAATCTTCTTTATCATGCTTAGAGGAGCAGGAAAAAGCAAAAAATTTCAGAATTGCACCTTGCAATGCGGAGAAATTACTGTTTGTGCATTTACAATGTTCATTGATTTTTGCCATTGAAAAACATCATGTTATTCATATACCAGAATTGATTGAAGCTACTGACTGAATGAAAGGAGCTGGCATCTCACTCTCTTTGAATCTTCTTTATCATGCTAAGAGGAGCAGGAAAAAGCAAAAAATTTCAGAATTCCACCTTGCAATGCGGAGAAGTTACTGTTTGTGCATTTACAATATTCAATGATTTTTGCCATTGAAAAACGTCCAGAAATGATTGAAGCTACTGACTGAATGAAAGGAGCTGGCATCTCACTCTCTTTGAATCTTCTTTATCATGCTAAGAGGAGCAGGAAAAAGCAAAAAATTTCAGAATTGCACCTTGCAATGCGGAGAAATTACTGTTTGTGCATTTACAATATTCATTGATTTTTGCCATTGAAAAACATCATGTTATTCATATACCAGAAATGTTTGAAGCTACTGACTGAATGAAAGGAGCTGGCATCTCACTCTCTTTGAATCTTCTTTATCATGCTAAGAGGAGCAGAAAAAAGCAAAAAATTTCAGAATTGCACCTTGCAATGCGGAGAAATTACTGTTTGTGCATTTACAATATTCATTGATTTTTGCCATTGAAAAACGTCCAGAAATGATTGAAGCTACTGACTGAATGAAAGGAGCTGGCATCTCACTCACTTTGAATCTTCTTTATCATGCTAAGAGGAGCAGGAAAAAGCAAAAAATTTCAGAATTGCACCTTTCAATGCGGAGAAATTACTGTTTGTGCATTTACAATATTCATTGATTTTTGCCATTGAAAAATATCATGTTATTCATATACCAGAAATGTTTGAAGCTACTGACTGAATGAAAGGAGCTGGCATCTCACTCTCTTTGAATCTTCTTTATCATGCTAAGAGGAGCAGAAAAAAGCAAAAAATTTCAGAATTGCACCTTGCAATGCCGAGAAATTACTGTTTGTGCATTTACAATATTCATTGATTTTTGCCATTGAAAAACGTCCAGAAATGATTGAAGCTACTGACTGAATGAAACGAGCTGGCATCTCACTCTCTTTGAATCTTCTTTATCATGCTAAGAGGAGCAGGAAAAAGCAAAAAATTTCAGAATTGCACCTTGCAATGCGGAGAAATTACTGTTTGTGCATTTACAATATTCATTGATTTTTGCCATTGAAAAACATCATGTTATTCATATACCAGAAATGTTTGAAGCTACTGACTGAATGAAAGGAGCTGGCATCTCACTCTCTTTGAATCTTCTTTATCATGCTAAGAGGAGCAGAAAAAAGCAAAAAATTTCAGAATTGCACCTTGCAATGCGGAGAAATTACTGTTTGTGCATTTACAATATTCATTGATTTTTGCCATTGAAAAACGTCCAGAAATGATTGAAGCTACTGACTGAATGAAAGGAGCTGGCATCTCACTCACTTTGAATCTTCTTTATCATGCTAAGAGGAGCAGGAAAAAGCAAAAAATTTCAGAATTGCACCTTTCAATGCGGAGAAATTACTGTTTGTGCATTTACAATATTCATTGATTTTTGCCATTGAAAAATATCATGTTATTCATATACCAGAAATGTTTGAAGCTACTGACTGAATGAAAGGAGCTGGCATCTCACTCTCTTTGAATCTTCTTTATCATGCTAAGAGGAGCAGAAAAAAGCAAAAAATTTCAGAATTGCACCTTGCAATGCGGAGAAATTACTGTTTGTGCATTTACAATATTCATTGATTTTTGCCATTGAAAAACGTCCAGAAATGATTGAAGCTACTGACTGAATGAAACGAGCTGGCATCTCACTCTCTTTGAATCTTGTTTATCATGCTAAGAGGAGCAGGAAAAAGCAAAAAATTTCAGAATTGCACCTTGCAATGCGGAGAAATTACTGTTTGTGCATTTACAATATTCATTGATTTTTGCCATTGAAAAACGTCCAGAAATGATTGAAGCTACTGACTGAATGAAAGGAGCTGGCATCTCACTCTCTTTGAATCTTCTTTATCATGCTTAGAGGAGCAGGAAAAAGCAAAAAATTTCAGAATTGCACCTTGCAATGCGGAGAAATTACTGTTTGTGCATTTACAATGTTCATTGATTTTTGCCATTGAAAAACATCATGTTATTCATATACCAGAAATGATTGAAGCTACTGACTGAATGAAAGGAGCTGGCATCTCACTCTCTTTGAATCTTCTTTATCATGCTAAGAGGAGCAGGAAAAAGCAAA
Organism: Phyllobates terribilis; assembly: GCF_046119375.1. Taxonomy (NCBI): domain Eukaryota; kingdom Metazoa; phylum Chordata; class Amphibia; order Anura; family Dendrobatidae; genus Phyllobates; species Phyllobates terribilis. Next base: position 845,020 of record NW_027363274.1, read on the forward strand.
AAATTTCAGAATTCCACCTTGCAATGCGGAGAAATTACTGTTTGTGCATTAACAATATTCAATGATTTTTGCCATTGAAAAACGTCCAGAAATGATTGAAGCTACTGACTGAATGAAAGGAGCTGGCATCTCACTCTCTTTGAATCTTCTTTATCATGCTAAGAGGAGCAGGAAAAAGCAAAAAATTTCAGAATTGCACCTTGCAATGCGGAGAAATTACTGTTTGTGCATTTACAATATTCATTGATTTTTGCCATTGAAAAACATCATGTTATTCATATACCAGAAATGTTTGAAGCTACTGACTGAATGAAAGGAGCTGGCATCTCACTCTCTTTGAATCTTCTTTATCATGCTAAGAGGAGCAGAAAAAAGCAAAAAATTTCAGAATTGCACCTTGCAATGCGGAGAAATTACTGTTTGTGCATTTACAATATTCATTGATTTTTGCCATTGAAAAACGTCCAGAAATTATTGAAGCTACTGACTGAATGAAAGGAGCTGGCATCTCACTCACTTTGAATCTTCTTTATCATGCTAAGAGGAGCAGGAAAAAGCAAAAAATTTCAGAATTGCACCTTTCAATGCGGAGAAATTACTGTTTGTGCATTTACAATATTCATTGATTTTTGCCATTGAAAAATATCATGTTATTCATATACCAGAAATGTTTGAAGCTACTGACTGAATGAAAGGAGCTGGCATCTCACTCTCTTTGAATCTTCTTTATCATGCTAAGAGGAGCAGGAAAAAGCAAAAAATTTCAGAATTGCACCTTGCAATGCGGAGAAATTACTGTTTGTGCATTTACAATGTTCATTGATTTTTGCCATTGAAAAACGTCCAGAAATGATTGAAGCTACTGACTGAATGAAAGGAGCTGGCATCTCACTCTCTTTGAATCTTGTTTATCATGCTAAGAGGAGCAGGAAAAAGCAAAAAATTTCAGAATTGCACCTTGCAATGCGGAGAAATTACTGTTTGTGCATTTACAATATTCATTGATTTTTGCCATTGAAAAACGTCCAGAAATGATTGAAGCTACTTACTGAATGAAAGGAGCTGGCATCTCACTCTCTTTGAATCTTCTTTATCATGCTAAGAGGAGCAGGAAAAAGCAAAAAATTTCAGAATTGCACCTTGCAATGCGGAGAAATTACTGTTTGTGCATTTACAATATTCAGTGATTTTTGCCATTGAAAAACATCATGTTATTCATATACCAGAAATGTTTGAAGCTACTGACTGAATGAAAGGAGCTGGCATCTCACTCTCTTTGAATCTTCTTTATCATGCTAAGAGGAGCAGGAAAAAGCAAAAAATTTCAGAATTGCACCTTGCAATGCGGAGAAATTACTGTTTGTGCATTTACAATATTCATTGATTTTTGCCATTGAAAAACGTCCAGAAATGATTGAAGCTACTGACTGAATGAAAGGAGCTGGCATCTCACTCTCTTTGAATCTTGTTTATCATGCTAAGAGGAGCAGGAAAAAGCAAAAAATTTCAGAATTGCACCTTGCAATGCGGAGAAATTACTGTTTGTGCATTTACAATATTCATTGATTTTTGCCATTGAAAAACGTCCAGAAATGATTGAAGCTACTGACTGAATGAAAGGAGCTGGCATCTCACTCTCTTTGAATCTTCTTTATCATGCTTAGAGGAGCAGGAAAAAGCAAAAAATTTCAGAATTGCACCTTGCAATGCGGAGAAATTACTGTTTGTGCATTTACAATGTTCATTGATTTTTGCCATTGAAAAACATCATGTTATTCATATACCAGAAATGATTGAAGCTACTGACTGAATGAAAGGAGCTGGCATCTCACTCTCTTTGAATCTTCTTTATCATGCTAAGAGGAGCAGGAAAAAGCAAAAAATTTCAGAATTCCACCTTGCAATGCGGAGAAATTACTGTTTGTGCATTTACAATATTCAATGATTTTTGCCATTGAAAAACGTCCAGAAATGATTGAAGCTACTGACTGAATGAAAGGAGCTGGCATCTCACTCTCTTTGAATCTTCTTTATCATGCTAAGAGGAGCAGGAAAAAGCAAAAAATTTCAGAATTGCACCTTGCAATGCGGAGAAATTACTGTTTGTGCATTTACAATATTCATTGATTTTTGCCATTGAAAAACATCATGTTATTCATATACCAGAAATGATTGAAGCTACTGACTGAATGAAAGGAGCTGGCATCTCACTCTCTTTGAATCTTCTTTATCATGCTAAGAGGAGCAGGAAAAAGCAAAAAATTTCAGAATTCCACCTTGCAATGCGGAGAAATTACTGTTTGTGCATTAACAATATTCAATGATTTTTGCCATTGAAAAACGTCCAGAAATGATTGAAGCTACTGACTGAATGAAAGGAGCTGGCATCTCACTCTCTTTGAATCTTCTTTATCATGCTAAGAGGAGCAGGAAAAAGCAAAAAATTTCAGAATTGCACCTTGCAATGCGGAGAAATTACTGTTTGTGCATTTACAATATTCATTGATTTTTGCCATTGAAAAACATCATGTTATTCATATACCAGAAATGTTTGAAGCTACTGACTGAATGAAAGGAGCTGGCATCTCACTCTCTTTGAATCTTCTTTATCATGCTAAGAGGAGCAGAAAAAAGCAAAAAATTTCAGAATTGCACCTTGCAATGCGGAGAAATTACTGTTTGTGCATTTACAATATTCATTGATTTTTGCCATTGAAAAACGTCCAGAAATGATTGAAGCTACTGACTGAATGAAAGGAGCTGGCATCTCACTCACTTTGAATCTTCTTTATCATGCTAAGAGGAGCAGGAAAAAGCAAAAAATTTCAGAATTGCACCTTTCAATGCGGAGAAATTACTGTTTGTGCATTTACAATATTCATTGATTTTTGCCATTGAAAAATATCATGTTATTCATATACCAGAAATGTTTGAAGCTACTGACTGAATGAAAGGAGCTGGCATCTCACTCTCTTTGAATCTTCTTTATCATGCTAAGAGGAGCAGGAAAAAGCAAAAAATTTCAGAATTGCACCTTGCAATGCGGAGAAATTACTGTTTGTGCATTTACAATGTTCATTGATTTTTGCCATTGAAAAACGTCCAGAAATGATTGAAGCTACTGACTGAATGAAAGGAGCTGGCATCTCACTCTCTTTGAATCTTGTTTATCATGCTAAGAGGAGCAGGAAAAAGCAAAAAATTTCAGAATTGCACCTTGCAATGCGGAGAAATTACTGTTTGTGCATTTACAATATTCATTGATTTTTGCCATTGAAAAACGTCCAGAAATGATTGAAGCTACTTACTGAATGAAAGGAGCTGGCATCTCACTCTCTTTGAATCTTCTTTATCATGCTAAGAGGAGCAGGAAAAAGCAAAAAATTTCAGAATTGCACCTTGCAATGCGGAGAAATTACTGTTTGTGCATTTACAATATTCAGTGATTTTTGCCATTGAAAAACATCATGTTATTCATATACCAGAAATGTTTGAAGCTACTGACTGAATGAAAGGAGCTGGCATCTCACTCTCTTTGAATCTTCTTTATCATGCTAAGAGGAGCAGGAAAAAGCAAAAAATTTCAGAATTGCACCTTGCAATGCGGAGAAATTACTGTTTGTGCATTTACAATATTCATTGATTTTTGCCATTGAAAAACGTCCAGAAATGATTGAAGCTACTGACTGAATGAAAGGAGCTGGCATCTCACTCTCTTTGAATCTTGTTTATCATGCTAAGAGGAGCAGGAAAAAGCAAAAAATTTCAGAATTGCACCTTGCAATGCGGAGAAATTACTGTTTGTGCATTTACAATATTCATTGATTTTTGCCATTGAAAAACGTCCAGAAATGATTGAAGCTACTGACTGAATGAAAGGAGCTGGCATCTCACTCTCTTTGAATCTTCTTTATCATGCTTAGAGGAGCAGGAAAAAGCAAAAAATTTCAGAATTGCACCTTGCAATGCGGAGAAATTACTGTTTGTGCATTTACAATGTTCATTGATTTTTGCCATTGAAAAACATCATGTTATTCATATACCAGAATTGATTGAAGCTACTGACTGAATGAAAGGAGCTGGCATCTCACTCTCTTTGAATCTTCTTTATCATGCTAAGAGGAGCAGGAAAAAGCAAAAAATTTCAGAATTCCACCTTGCAATGCGGAGAAATTACTGTTTGTGCATTTACAATATTCAATGATTTTTGCCATTGAAAAACGTCCAGAAATGATTGAAGCTACTGACTGAATGAAAGGAGCTGGCATCTCACTCTCTTTGAATCTTCTTTATCATGCTAAGAGGAGCAGGAAAAAGCAAAAAATTTCAGAATTGCACCTTGCAATGCGGAGAAATTACTGTTTGTGCATTTACAATATTCATTGATTTTTGCCATTGAAAAACATCATGTTATTCATATACCAGAAATGTTTGAAGCTACTGACTGAATGAAAGGAGCTGGCATCTCACTCTCTTTGAATCTTCTTTATCATGCTAAGAGGAGCAGAAAAAAGCAAAAAATTTCAGAATTGCACCTTGCAATGCGGAGAAATTACTGTTTGTGCATTTACAATATTCATTGATTTTTGCCATTGAAAAACGTCCAGAAATGATTGAAGCTACTGACTGAATGAAAGGAGCTGGCATCTCACTCACTTTGAATCTTCTTTATCATGCTAAGAGGAGCAGGAAAAAGCAAAAAATTTCAGAATTGCACCTTTCAATGCGGAGAAATTACTGTTTGTGCATTTACAATATTCATTGATTTTTGCCATTGAAAAATATCATGTTATTCATATACCAGAAATGTTTGAAGCTACTGACTGAATGAAAGGAGCTGGCATCTCACTCTCTTTGAATCTTCTTTATCATGCTAAGAGGAGCAGAAAAAAGCAAAAAATTTCAGAATTGCACCTTGCAATGCCGAGAAATTACTGTTTGTGCATTTACAATATTCATTGATTTTTGCCATTGAAAAACGTCCAGAAATGATTGAAGCTACTGACTGAATGAAACGAGCTGGCATCTCACTCTCTTTGAATCTTCTTTATCATGCTAAGAGGAGCAGGAAAAAGCAAAAAATTTCAGAATTGCACCTTGCAATGCGGAGAAATTACTGTTTGTGCATTTACAATATTCATTGATTTTTGCCATTGAAAAACATCATGTTATTCATATACCAGAAATGTTTGAAGCTACTGACTGAATGAAAGGAGCTGGCATCTCAATCTCTTTGAATCTTCTTTATCATGCTAAGAGGAGCAGAAAAAAGCAAAAAATTTCAGAATTGCACCTTGCAATGCGGAGAAATTACTGTTTGTGCATTTACAATATTCATTGATTTTTGCCATTGAAAAACGTCCAGAAATGATTGAAGCTACTGACTGAATGAAAGGAGCTGGCATCTCACTCACTTTGAATCTTCTTTATCATGCTAAGAGGAGCAGGAAAAAGCAAAAAATTTCAGAATTGCACCTTTCAATGCGGAGAAATTACTGTTTGTGCATTTACAATATTCATTGATTTTTGCCATTGAAAAATATCATGTTATTCATATACCAGAAATGTTTGAAGCTACTGACTGAATGAAAGGAGCTGGCATCTCACTCTCTTTGAATCTTCTTTATCATGCTAAGAGGAGCAGAAAAAAGCAAAAAATTTCAGAATTGCACCTTGCAATGCGGAGAAATTACTGTTTGTGCATTTACAATATTCATTGATTTTTGCCATTGAAAAACGTCCAGAAATGATTGAAGCTACTGACTGAATGAAACGAGCTGGCATCTCACTCTCTTTGAATCTTGTTTATCATGCTAAGAGGAGCAGGAAAAAGCAAAAAATTTCAGAATTGCACCTTGCAATGCGGAGAAATTACTGTTTGTGCATTTACAATATTCATTGATTTTTGCCATTGAAAAACGTCCAGAAATGATTGAAGCTACTGACTGAATGAAAGGAGCTGGCATCTCACTCTCTTTGAATCTTCTTTATCATGCTTAGAGGAGCAGGAAAAAGCAAAAAATTTCAGAATTGCACCTTGCAATGCGGAGAAATTACTGTTTGTGCATTTACAATGTTCATTGATTTTTGCCATTGAAAAACATCATGTTATTCATATACCAGAAATGATTGAAGCTACTGACTGAATGAAAGGAGCTGGCATCTCACTCTCTTTGAATCTTCTTTATCATGCTAAGAGGAGCAGGAAAAAGCAAAAAATTTCAGAATTCCACCTTGCAATGCGGAGAAATTACTGTTTGTGCATTAACAATATTCAATGATTTTTGCCATTGAAAAACGTCCAGAAATGATTGAAGCTACTGACTGAATGAAAGGAGCTGGCATCTCACTCTCTTTGAATCTTCTTTATCATGCTAAGAGGAGCAGGAAAAAGCAAAAAATTTCAGAATTGCACGTTGCAATGCGGAGAAATTACTGTTTGTGCATTTACAATATTCATTGATTTTTGCCATTGAAAAACATCATGTTATTCATATACCAGAAATGTTTGAAGCTACTGACTGAATGAAAGGAGCTGGCATCTCACTCTCTTTGAATCTTCTTTATCATGCTAAGAGGAGCAGAAAAAAGCAAAAAATTTCAGAATTGCACCTTGCAATGCGGAGAAATTACTGTTTGTGCATTTACAATATTCATTGATTTTTGCCATTGAAAAACGTCCAGAAATGATTGAAGCTACTGACTGAATGAAAGGAGCTGGCATCTCACTCACTTTGAATCTTCTTTATCATGCTAAGAGGAGCAGGAAAAAGCAAAAAATTTCAGAATTGCACCTTTCAATGCGGAGAAATTACTGTTTGTGCATTTACAATATTCATTGATTTTTGCCATTGAAAAATATCATGTTATTCATATACCAGAAATGTTTGAAGCTACTGACTGAATGAAAGGAGCTGGCATCTCACTCTCTTTGAATCTTCTTTATCATGCTAAGAGGAGCAGGAAAAAGCAAAAAATTTCAGAATTGCACCTTGCAATGCGGAGAAATTACTGTTTGTGCATTTACAATGTTCATTGATTTTTGCCATTGAAAAACGTCCAGAAATGATTGAAGCTACTGACTGAATGAAAGGAGCTGGCATCTCACTCTCTTTGAATCTTGTTTATCATGCTAAGAGGAGCAGGAAAAAGCAAAAAATTTCAGAATTGCACCTTGCAATGCGGAGAAATTACTGTTTGTGCATTTACAATATTCATTGATTTTTGCCATTGAAAAACGTCCAGAAATGATTGAAGCTACTTACTGAATGAAAGGAGCTGGCATCTCACTCTCTTTGAATCTTCTTTATCATGCTAAGAGGAGCAGGAAAAAGCAAAAAATTTCAGAATTGCACCTTGCAATGCGGAGAAATTACTGTTTGTGCATTTACAATATTCAGTGATTTTTGAAATTGAAAAACATCATGTTATTCATATACCAGAAATGTTTGAAGCTACTGACTGAATGAAAGGAGCTGGCATCTCACTCTCTTTGAATCTTCTTTATCATGCTAAGAGGAGCAGGAAAAAGCAAAAAATTTCAGAATTGCACCTTGCAATGCGGAGAAATTACTGTTTGTGCATTTACAATATTCATTGATTTTTGCCATTGAAAAACGTCCAGAAATGATTGAAGCTACTGACTGAATGAAAGGAGCTGGCATCTCACTCTCTTTGAATCTTGTTTATCATGCTAAGAGGAGCAGGAAAAAGCAAAAAATTTCAGAATTGCACCTTGCAATGCGGAGAAATTACTGTTTGTGCATTTACAATATTCATTGATTTTTGCCATTGAAAAACGTCCAGAAATGATTGAAGCTACTGACTGAATGAAAGGAGCTGGCATCTCACTCTCTTTGAATCTTCTTTATCATGCTTAGAGGAGCAGGAAAAAGCAAAAAATTTCAGAATTGCACCTTGCAATGCGGAGAAATTACTGTTTGTGCATTTACAATGTTCATTGATTTTTGCCATTGAAAAACATCATGTTATTCATATACCAGAAATGATTGAAGCTACTGACTGAATGAAAGGAGCTGGCATCTCACTCTCTTTGAATCTTCTTTATCATGCTAAGAGGAGCAGGAAAAAGCAAAAAATTTCAGAATTCCACCTTGCAATGCGGAGAAATTACTGTTTGTGCATTTACAATATTCAATGATTTTTGCCATTGAAAAACGTCCAGAAATGATTGAAGCTACTGACTGAATGAAAGGAGCTGGCATCTCACTCTCTTTGAATCTTCTTTATCATGCTAAGAGGAGCAGGAAAAAGCAAAAAATTTCAGAATTGCACCTTGCAATGCGGAGAAATTACTGTTTGTGCATTTACAATATTCATTGATTTTTGCCATTGAAAAACATCATGTTATTCATATACCAGAAATGATTGAAGCTACTGACTGAATGAAAGGAGCTGGCATCTCACTCTCTTTGAATCTTCTTTATCATGCTAAGAGGAGCAGGAAAAAGCAAAAAATTTCAGAATTCCACCTTGCAATGCGGAGAAATTACTGTTTGTGCATTAACAATATTCAATGATTTTTGCCATTGAAAAACGTCCAGAAATGATTGAAGCTACTGACTGAATGAAAGGAGCTGGCATCTCACTCTCTTTGAATCTTCTTTATCATGCTAAGAGGAGCAGGAAAAAGCAAAAAATTTCAGAATTGCACCTTGCAATGCGGAGAAATTACTGTTTGTGCATTTACAATATTCATTGATTTTTGCCATTGAAAAACATCATGTTATTCATATACCAGAAATGTTTGAAGCTACTGACTGAATGAAAGGAGCTGGCATCTCACTCTCTTTGAATCTTCTTTATCATGCTAAGAGGAGCAGAAAAAAGCAAAAAATTTCAGAATTGCACCTTGCAATGCGGAGAAATTACTGTTTGTGCATTTACAATATTCATTGATTTTTGCCATTGAAAAACGTCCAGAAATGATTGAAGCTACTGACTGAATGAAAGGAGCTGGCATCTCACTCACTTTGAATCTTCTTTATCATGCTAAGAGGAGCAGGAAAAAGCAAAAAATTTCAGAATTGCACCTTTCAATGCGGAGAAATTACTGTTTGTGCATTTACAATATTCATTGATTTTTGCCATTGAAAAATATCATGTTATTCATATACCAGAAATGTTTGAAGCTACTGACTGAATGAAAGGAGCTGGCATCTCACTCTCTTTGAATCTTCTTTATCATGCTAAGAGGAGCAGGAAAAAGCAAAAAATTTCAGAATTGCACCTTGCAATGCGGAGAAATTACTGTTTGTGCATTTACAATGTTCATTGATTTTTGCCATTGAAAAACGTCCAGAAATGATTGAAGCTACTGACTGAATGAAAGGAGCTGGCATCTCACTCTCTTTGAATCTTGTTTATCATGCTAAGAGGAGCAGGAAAAAGCAAAAAATTTCAGAATTGCACCTTGCAATGCGGAGAAATTACTGTTTGTGCATTTACAATATTCATTGATTTTTGCCATTGAAAAACGTCCAGAAATGATTGAAGCTACTTACTGAATGAAAGGAGCTGGCATCTCACTCTCTTTGAATCTTCTTTATCATGCTAAGAGGAGCAGGAAAAAGCAAAAAATTTCAGAATTGCACCTTGCAATGCGGAGAAATTACTGTTTGTGCATTTACAATATTCAGTGATTTTTGCCATTGAAAAACATCTTGTTATTCATATACCAGAAATGTTTGAAGCTACTGACTGAATGAAAGGAGCTGGCATCTCACTCTCTTTGAATCTTCTTTATCATGCTAAGAGGAGCAGGAAAAAGCAAAAAATTTCAGAATTGCACCTTGCAATGCGGAGAAATTACTGTTTGTGCATTTACAATATTCATTGATTTTTGCCATTGAAAAACGTCCAGAAATGATTGAAGCTACTGACTGAATGAAAGGAGCTGGCATCTCACTCTCTTTGAATCTTGTTTATCATGCTAAGAGGAGCAGGAAAAAGCAAAAAATTTCAGAATTGCACCTTGCAATGCGGAGAAATTACTGTTTGTGCATTTACAATATTCATTGATTTTTGCCATTGAAAAACATCCAGAAATGATTGAAGCTACTGACTGAATGAAAGGAGCTGGCATCTCACTCTCTTTGAATCTTCTTTATCATGCTTAGAGGAGCAGGAAAAAGCAAAAAATTTCAGAATTGCACCTTGCAATGCGGAGAAATTACTGTTTGTGCATTTACAATGTTCATTGATTTTTGCCATTGAAAAACATCATGTTATTCATATACCAGAAATGATTGAAGCTACTGACTGAATGAAAGGAGCTGGCATCTCACTCTCTTTGAATCTTCTTTATCATGCTAAGAGGAGCAGGAAAAAGCAAAAAATTTCAGAATTCCACCTTGCAATGCGGAGAAATTACTGTTTGTGCATTTACAATATTCAATGATTTTTGCCATTGAAAAACGTCCAGAAATGATTGAAGCTACTGACTGAATGAAAGGAGCTGGCATCTCACTCTCTTTGAATCTTCTTTATCATGCTAAGAGGAGCAGGAAAAAGCAAAAAATTTCAGAATTGCACCTTGCAATGCGGAGAAATTACTGTTTGTGCATTTACAATATTCATTGATTTTTGCCATTGAAAAACATCATGTTATTCATATACCAGAAATGTTTGAAGCTACTGACTGAATGAAAGGAGCTGGCATCTCACTCTCTTTGAATCTTCTTTATCATGCTAAGAGGAGCAGAAAAAAGCAAAAAATTTCAGAATTGCACCTTGCAATGCGGAGAAATTACTGTTTGTGCATTTACAATATTCATTGATTTTTGCCATTGAAAAACGTCCAGAAATGATTGAAGCTACTGACTGAATGAAAGGAGCTGGCATCTCACTCACTTTGAATCTTCTTTATCATGCTAAGAGGAGCAGGAAAAAGCAAAAAATTTCAGAATTGCACCTTTCAATGCGGAGAAATTACTGTTTGTGCATTTACAATATTCATTGATTTTTGCCATTGAAAAATATCATGTTATTCATATACCAGAAATGTTTGAAGCTACTGACTGAATGAAAGGAGCTGGCATCTCACTCTCTTTGAATCTTCTTTATCATGCTAAGAGGAGCAGGAAAAAGCAAAAAATTTCAGAATTGCACCTTGCAATGCGGAGAAATTACTGTTTGTGCATTTACAATATTCATTGATTTTTGCCATTGAAAAACGTCCAGAAATGATTGAAGCTACTGACTGAATGAAAGGAGCTGGCATCTCACTCTCTTTGAATCTTGTTTATCATGCTAAGAGGAGCAGGAAAAAGCAAAAAATTTCAGAATTGCACCTTGCAATGCGGAGAAATTACTGTTTGTGCATTTACAATATTCATTGATTTTTGCCATTGAAAAACGTCCAGAAATGATTGAAGCTACTTACTGAATGAAAGGAGCTGGCATCTCACTCTCTTTGAATCTTCTTTATCATGCTAAGAGGAGCAGGAAAAAGCAAAAAATTTCAGAATTGCACCTTGCAATGCGGAGAAATTACTGTTTGTGCATTTACAATATTCAGTGATTTTTGACATTGAAAAACATCATGTTATTCATATACCAGAAATGTTTGAAGCTACTGACTGAATGAAAGGAGCTGGCATCTCACTCTCTTTGAATCTTCTTTATCATGCTAAGAGGAGCAGGAAAAAGCAAAAAATTTCAGAATTGCACCTTGCAATGCGGAGAAATTACTGTTTGTGCATTTACAATATTCATTGATTTTTGCCATTGAAAAACGTCCAGAAATGATTGAAGCTACTGACTGAATGAAAGGAGCTGGCATCTCACTCTCTTTGAATCTTGTTTATCATGCTAAGAGGAGCAGGAAAAAGCAAAAAATTTCAGAATTGCACCTTGCAATGCGGAGAAATTACTGTTTGTGCATTTACAATATTCATTGATTTTTGCCATTGAAAAACATCATGTTATTCATATACCAGAAATGTTTGAAGCTACTGACTGAATGAAAGGAGCTGGCATCTCACTCTCTTTGAATCTTCTTTATCATGCTAAGAGGAGCAGGAAAAAGCAAAAAATTTCAGAATTGCACCTTGCAATGCGGAGAAATTACTGTTTGTGCATTTACAATATTCATTGATTTTTGCCATTGAAAAACGTCCAGAAATGATTGAAGCTACTGACTGAATGAAAGGAGCTGGCATTTCACTCTCTTTGAATCTTCTTTATCATGCTAAGAGGAGCAGGAAAAAGCAAAAAATTTCAGAATTGCACCTTGCAATGCGGAGAAATTACTGTTTGTGCATTTCAATATTCATTGATTTTTGCCATTGAAAAACGTCCAGAAATGATTGAAGCTACTGACTGAATGAAAGGAGCTGGCATCTCACTCTCTTTGAATCTTCTTTATCATGCTAAGAGGAGCAGGAAAAAGCAAAAAATTTCAGAATTGCACCTTGCAATGCGGAGAAATTACTGTTTGTGCATTTACAATATTCATTGATTTTTGCCATTGAAAAACATCCAGAAATGATTGAAGCTACTGACTGAATGAAAGGAGCTGGCATCTCATTCTCTTTGAATCTTGTTTATCATGCTAAGAGGAGCAGGAAAAAGCAAAAAATTTCAGAATTGCACCTTGCAATGCGGAGAAATTACTGTTTGTGCATTTACAATATTCATTGATTTTTGCCATTGAAAAACGTCCAGAAATGATTGAAGCTACTGACTGAATGAAAGGAGCTGGCATCTCACTCTCTTTGAATCTTCTTTATCATGCTAAGAGGAGCAGGAAAAAGCAAAAAATTTCAGAATTGCACCTTGCAATGCGGAGAAATTACTGTTTGTGCATTTACAATATTCATTGATTTTTGCCATTGAAAAACATCCAGAAATGATTGAAGCTACTGACTGAATGAAAGGAGCTGGCATCTCATTCTCTTTGAATCTTGTTTATCATGCTAAGAGGAGCAGGAAAAAGCAAAAAATTTCAGAATTGCATCTTGCAATGCGGAGAAATTACTGTTTGTGCATTTACAATATTCATTGATTTTTGCCATTGAAAAACGTCCAGAAATGATTGAAGCTACTGACTGAATGAAAGGAGCTGGCATCTCACTCTCTTTGAATCTTCTTTATCATGCTTAGAGGAGCAGGAAAAAGCAAAAAATTTCAGATTTGCACCTTGCAATGCGGAGAAATTACTGTTTGTGCATTTACAATATTCATTGATTTTTGCCATTGAAAAACATCATGTTATTCATATACCAGAAATGTTTGAAGCTACTGACTGAATGAAAGGAGCTGGCATCTCACTCTCTTTGAATCTTCTTTATCATGCTAAGAGGAGCAGGAAAAAGCAAAAAATTTCAGAATTGCACCTTGCAATGCGGAGAAATTACTGTTTGTGCATTTACAATATTCATTGATTTTTGCCATTGAAAAACGTCCAGAAATGATTGAAGCTACTGACTGAATGAAAGGAGCTGGCATTTCACTCTCTTTGAATCTTCTTTATCATGCTAAGAGGAGCAGGAAAAAGCAAAAAATTTCAGAATTGCACCTTGCAATGCGGAGAAATTACTGTTTGTGCATTTACAATATTCATTGATTTTTGCCATTGAAAAACGTCCAGAAATGATTGAAGCTACTGACTGAATGAAAGGAGCTGGCATCTCACTCTCTTTGAATCTTCTTTATCATGCTAAGAGGAGCAGGAAAAAGCAAAAAATTTCAGAATTGCACCTTGCAATGCGGAGAAATTACTGTTTGTGCATTTACAATATTCATTGATTTTTGCCATTGAAAAACGTCCAGAAATGATTGAAGCTACTGACTGAATGAAAGGAGCTGGCATCTCACTCTCTTTGAATCTTGTTTATCTTGCTAAGAGGAGCAGGAAAAAGCAAAAAATTTCAGAATTGCACCTTGCAATGCGGAGAAATTACTGTTTGTGCATTTACAATATTCATTGATTTTTGCCATTGAAAAACGTTCAGAAATGATTGAAGCTACTGACTGAATGAAAGGAGCTGGCATCTCACTCTCTTTGAATCTTCTTTATCATGCTAAGAGGAGCAGGAAAAAGCAAAAAATTTCAGAATTGCACCTTGCAATGCGGAGAAATTACTGTTTGTGCATTTACAATATTCATTGATTTTTGCCATTGAAAAACATCATGTTATTCATATACCAGAAATGTTTGAAGCTACTGACTGAATGAAAGGAGCTGGCATCTCACTCTCTTTGAATCTTCTTTATCATGCTAAGAGGAGCAGAAAAAAGCAAAAAATTTCAGAATTGCACCTTGCAATGCGGAGAAATTACTGTTTGTGCATTTACAATATTCATTGATTTTTGCCATTGAAAAACGTCCAGAAATGATTGAAGCTACTGACTGAATGAAACGAGCTGGCATCTCACTCTCTTTGAATCTTGTTTATCATGCTAAGAGGAGCAGGAAAAAGCAAAAAATTTCAGAATTGCACCTTGCAATGCGGAGAAATTACTGTTTGTGCATTTACAATATTCATTGATTTTTGCCATTGAAAAACGTCCAGAAATGATTGAAGCTACTGACTGAATGAAAGGAGCTGGCATCTCACTCTCTTTGAATCTTCTTTATCATGCTTAGAGGAGCAGGAAAAAGCAAAAAATTTCAGAATTGCACCTTGCAATGCGGAGAAATTACTGTTTGTGCATTTACAATGTTCATTGATTTTTGCCATTGAAAAACATCATGTTATTCATATACCAGAAATGATTGAAGCTACTGACTGAATGAAAGGAGCTGGCATCTCACTCTCTTTGAATCTTCTTTATCATGCTAAGAGGAGCAGGAAAAAGCAAAAAATTTCAGAATTGCACCTTGCAATGCGGAGAAATTACTGTTTGTGCATTTACAATATTCAATGATTTTTGCCATTGAAAAACGTCCAGAAATGATTGAAGCTACTGACTGAATGAAAGGAGCTGGCATCTCACTCTCTTTGAATCTTCTTTATCATGCTAAGAGGAGCAGGAAAAAGCAAAAAATTTCAGAATTGCACCTTGCAATGCGGAGAAATTACTGTTTGTGCATTTACAATATTCATTGATTTTTGCCATTGAAAAACATCATGTTATTCATATACCAGAAATGTTTGAAGCTACTGACTGAATGAAAGGAGCTGGCATCTCACTCTCTTTGAATCTTCTTTATCATGCTAAGAGGAGCAGAAAAAAGCAAAAAATTTCAGAATTGCACCTTGCAATGCGGAGAAATTACTGTTTGTGCATTTACAATATTCATTGATTTTTGCCTTTGAAAAATATCATGTTATTCATATACCAGAAATGTTTGAAGCTACTGACTGAATTAAAGGAGCTGGCATCTCACTCTCTTTGAATCTTCTTTATCATGCTAAAAGGAGCAGGAAAAAGCAAAACATTTCAGAATTGCACCTTGCAATGCGGAGAAATTACTGTTTGTGCATTTACAATATTCATTGATTTTTGCCATTGAAAAACGTCCAGAAATGATTGAAGCTACTGACTGAATGAAAGGAGCTGGCATCTCACTCTCTTTGAATCTTGTTTATCATGCTAAGAGGAGCAGGAAAAAGCAAAAAATTTCAGAATTGCACCTTGCAATGCGGAGAAATTACTGTTTGTGCATTTACAATATTCATTGATTTTTGCCATTGAAAAACGTCCAGAAATGATTGAAGCTACTTACTGAATGAAAGGAGCTGGCATCTCACTCTCTTTGAATCTTCTTTATCATGCTAAGAGGAGCAGGAAAAAGCAAAAAATTTCAGAATTGCACCTTGCAATGCGGAGAAATTACTGTTTGTGCATTTACAATATTCATTGATTTTTGCATTGAAAAACATCATGTTATTCATATACAAGAAATGTTTGAAGCTACTGACTGAATGAAAGGAGCTGGCATCTCACTCTCTTTGAATCTTCTTTATCATGCTAAGAGGAGCAGGAAAAAGCAAAAAATTTCAGAATTGCACCTTGCAATGCGGAGAAATTACTGTTTGTGCATTTACAATATTCATTGATTTTTGCCATTGAAAAACGTCCAGAAATGATTGAAGCTACTGACTGAATGAAAGGAGCTGGCATTTCACTCTCTTTGAATCTTCTTTATCATGCTAAGAGGAGCAGGAAAAAGCAAAAAATTTCAGAATTGCACCTTGCAATGCGGAGAAATTACTGTTTGTGCATTTACAATATTCATTGATTTTTGCCATTGAAAAACGTCCAGAAATGATTGAAGCTACTGATTGAATGAAAGGAGCTGGCATCTCACTCTCTTTGAATCTTGTTTATCTTGCTAAGAGGAGCAGGAAAAAGCAAAAAATTTCAGAATTGCACCTTGCAATGCGGAGAAATTACTGTTTGTGCATTTACAATATTCATTGATTTTTGCCATTGAAAAACGTCCAGAAATGATTGAAGCTACTGATTGAATGAAAGGAGCTGGCATCTCACTCTCTTTGAATCTTGTTTATCTTGCTAAGAGGAGCAGGAAAAAGCAAAAAATTTCAGAATTGCACCTTGCAATGCGGAGAAATTACTGTTTGTGCATTTACAATATTCATTGATTTTTGCCATTGAAAAACGTCCAGAAATGATTGAAGCTACTGACTGAATGAAAGGAGCTGGCATCTCACTCTCTTTGAATCTTCTTTATCATGCTAAGAGGAGCAGGAAAAAGCAAAAAATTTCAGAATTGCACCTTGCAATGCGGAGAAATTACTGTTTGTGCATTTACAATATTCATTGATTTTTGCCATTGAAAAACATCATGTTATTCATATACCAGAAATGTTTGAAGCTACTGACTGAATGAAAGGAGCTGGCATCTCACTCTCTTTGAATCTTCTTTATCATGCTAAGAGGAGCAGAAAAAAGCAAAAAATTTCAGAATTGCACCTTGCAATGCGGAGAAATTACTGTTTGTGCATTTACAATATTCATTGATTTTTGCCATTGAAAAACGTCCAGAAATGATTGAAGCTACTGACTGAATGAAACGAGCTGGCATCTCACTCTCTTTGAATCTTGTTTATCATGCTAAGAGGAGCAGGAAAAAGCAAAAAATTTCAGAATTGCACCTTGCAATGCGGAGAAATTACTGTTTGTGCATTTACAATATTCATTGATTTTTGCCATTGAAAAACGTCCAGAAATGATTGAAGCTACTGACTGAATGAAAGGAGCTGGCATCTCACTCTCTTTGAATCTTCTTTATCATGCTTAGAGGAGCAGGAAAAAGCAAAAAATTTCAGAATTGCACCTTGCAATGCGGAGAAATTACTGTTTGTGCATTTACAATGTTCATTGATTTTTGCCATTGAAAAACATCATGTTATTCATATACCAGAAATGATTGAAGCTACTGACTGAATGAAAGGAGCTGGCATCTCACTCTCTTTGAATCTTCTTTATCATGCTAAGAGGAGCAGGAAAAAGCAAAAATTTCAGAATTGCACCTTGCAATGCGGAGAAATTACTGTTTGTGCATTTACAAAATTCAATGATTTTTGCCATTGAAAAACGTCCAGAAATGATTGAAGCTACTGACTGAATGAAAGGAGCTGGCATCTCACTCTCTTTGAATCTTCTTTATCATGCTAAGAGGAGCAGGAAAAAGCAAAAAATTTCAGAATTGCACCTTGCAATGCGGAGAAATTACTGTTTGTGCATTTACAATATTCATTGATTTTTGCCATTGAAAAACATCATGTTATTCATATACCAGAAATGTTTGAAGCTACTGACTGAATGAAAGGAGCTGGCATCTCACTCTCTTTGAATCTTCTTTATCATGCTAAGAGGAGCAGAAAAAAGCAAAAAATTTCAGAATTGCACCTTGCAATGCGGAGAAATTACTGTTTGTGCATTTACAATATTCATTGATTTTTGCCATTGAAAAACGTCCAGAAATGATTGAAGCTACTGACTGAATGAAAGGAGCTGGCATCTCACTCACTTTGAATCTTCTTTATCATGCTAAGAGGAGCAGGAAAAAGCAAAAAATTTCAGAATTGCACCTTTCAATGCGGAGAAATTACTGTTTGTGCATTTACAATATTCATTGATTTTTGCCATTGAAAAATATCATGTTATTCATATACCAGAAATGTTTGAAGCTACTGACTGAATGAAAGGAGCTGGCATCTCACTCTCTTTGAATCTTCTTTATCATGCTAAGAGGAGCAGGAAAAAGCAAAAAATTTCAGAATTGCACCTTGCAATGCGGAGAAATTACTGTTTGTGCATTTACAATATTCATTGATTTTTGCCATTGAAAAACGTCCAGAAATGATTGAAGCTACTGACTGAATGAAAGGAGCTGGCATCTCACTCTCTTTGAATCTTGTTTATCATGCTAAGAGGAGCAGGAAAAAGCAAAAAATTTCAGAATTGCACCTTGCAATGCGGAGAAATTACTGTTTGTGCATTTACAATATTCATTGATTTTTGCCATTGAAAAACGTCCAGAAATGATTGAAGCTACTTACTGAATGAAAGGAGCTGGCATCTCACTCTCTTTGAATCTTCTTTATCATGCTAAGAGGAGCAGGAAAAAGCAAAAAATTTCAGAATTGCACCTTGCAATGCGGAGAAATTACTGTTTGTGCATTTACAATATTCATTGATTTTTGCCATTGAAAAACATCATGTTATTCATATACCAGAAATGTTTGAAGCTACTTACTGAATGAAAGGAGCTGGCATCTCACTCTCTTTGAATCTTCTTTATCATGCTAAGAGGAGCAGGAAAAAGCAAAAAATTTCAGAATTGCACCTTGCAATGCGGAGAAATTACTGCTTGTGCATTTACAATATTCATTGATTTTTGCCATTGAAAAACGTCCAGAAATGATTGAAGCTACTGACTGAATGAAAGGAGCTGGCATCTCACTCTCTTTGAATCTTCTTTATCATGCTAAGAGGAGCAGGAAAAAGCAAAAAATTTCAGAATTGCACCTTGCAATGCGGAGAAATTACTGTTTGTGCATTTACAATATTCATTGATTTTTGCCATTGAAAAACGTCCAGAAATGATTGAAGCTACTGACTGAATGAAAGGAGCTGGCATCTCACTCTCTTTGAATCTTGTTTATCTTGCTAAGAGGAGCAGGAAAAAACAAAAAATTTCAGAATTGCACCTTGCAATGCGGAGAAATTACTGTTTGTACATTTACAATATTCATTGATTTTTGCCATTGAAAAACGTCCAGAAATGATTGAAGCTACTGACTGAATGAAAGGAGCTGGCATCTCACTCTCTTTGAATCTTCTTTATCATGCTAAGAGGAGCAGGAAAAAGCAAAAAATTTCAGAATTGCACCTTGCAATGCGGAGAAATTACTGTTTGTGCATTTACAATATTCATTGATTTTTGCCATTGAAAAACATCATGTTATTCATATACCAGAAATGTTTGAAGCTACTGACTGAATGAAAGGAGCTGGCATCTCACTCTCTTTGAATCTTCTTTATCATGCTAAGAGGAGCAGGAAAAAGCAAAAAATTTCAGAATTGCACCTTGCAATGTGGAGAAATTACTGTTTGTGCATTTACAATATTCATTGATTTTTGCCATTGAAAAACATCATGTTATTCATATACCAGAAATGTTTGAAGCTACTGACTGAATGAAAGGAGCTGGCATCTCACTCTCTTTGAATCTTCTTTATCATGCTAAGATTAGTAGAAAAAAGCAAAAAATTTCAGAATTGCACCTTGCAATGCGGAGAAATTACTGTTTGTGCATTTACAATATTCATTGATTTTTGCCATTGAAAAACGTCCAGAAATGATTGAAGCTACTGACTGAATGAAAGGAGCTGGCATCTCACTCTGTTTGAATCTTGTTTATCATGCTAAGAGGAGCAGGAAAAAGCAAAAAATTTCAGAATTGCACCTTGCAATGCGGAGAAATTACTGTTTGTGCATTTACAATATTCATTGATTTTTGCCATTGAAAAACGTCCAGAAATGATTGAAGCTACTGACTGAATGAAAGGAGCTGGCATCTCACTCTCTTTGAATCTTCTTTATCATGCTAAGAGGAGCAGGAAAAAGCAAAAAATTTCAGAATTGCACCTTTCAATGCGGAGAAATTACTGTTTGTGCATTTACAATATTCATTGATTTTTGCCATTGAAAAATATCATGTTATTCATATACCAGAAATGTTTGGAGCTACTGACTGAATGAAAGGAGCTGGCATCTCACTCTCTTTGAATCTTGTTTATCTTGCTAAGAGGAGCAGGAAAAAGCAAAAAATTTCAGAATTGCACCTTGCAATGCGGAGAAATTACTGTTTGTGCATTTACAATATTCATTGATTTTTGCCATTGAAAAACGTCCAGAAATGATTGAAGCTACTTACTGAATGAAAGGAGCTGGCATCTCACTCTCTTTGAATCTTCTTTATCATGCTAAGAGGAGCAGGAAAAAGCAAAAAATTTCAGAATTGCACCTTGCAATGCGGAGAAATTACTGTTTGTGCATTTACAATATTCATTGATTTTTGCCATTGAAAAACATCATGTTATTCATATACCAGAAATGTTTGAAGCTACTGACTGAATGAAAGGAGCTGGCATCTCACTCTCTTTGAATCTTCTTTATCATGCTAAGAGGAGCAGGAAAAAGCAAAAAATTTCAGAATTGCACCTTGCAATGCGGAGAAATTACTGCTTGTGCATTTACAATATTCATTGATTTTTGCCATTGAAAAACGTCCAGAAATGATTGAAGCTACTGACTGAATGAAAGGAGCTGGCATCTCACTCTCTTTGAATCTTCTTTATCATGCTAAGAGGAGCAGGAAAAAGCAAAAAATTTCAGAATTGCACCTTGCAATGCGGAGAAATTACTGTTTGTGCATTTACAATATTCATTGATTTTTGCCATTGAAAAACGTCCAGAAATGATTGAAGCTAATGACTGAATGAAAGGAGCTGGCATCTCACTCTCTTTGAATCTTGTTTATCTTGCTAAGAGGAGCAGGAAAAAGCAAAAAATTTCAGAATTGCACCTTGCAATGCGGAGAAATTACTGTTTGTACATTTACAATATTCATTGATTTTTGCCATTGAAAAACGTCCAGAAATGATTGAAGCTACTGACTGAATGAAAGGAGCTGGCATCTCACTCTCTTTGAATCTTCTTTATCATGCTAAGAGGAGCAGGAAAAAGCAAAAAATTTCAGAATTGCACCTTGCAATGCGGAGAAATTACTGTTTGTGCATTTACAATATTCATTGATTTTTGCCATTGAAAAACATCATGTTATTCATATACCAGAAATGTTTGAAGCTACTGACTGAATGAAAGGAGCTGGCATCTCACTCTCTTTGAATCTTCTTTATCATGCTAAGAGGAGCAGGAAAAAGCAAAAAATTTCAGAATTGCACCTTGCAATGTGGAGAAATTACTGTTTGTGCATTTACAATATTCATTGATTTTTGCCATTGAAAAACATCATGTTATTCATATACCAGAAATGTTTGAAGCTACTGACTGAATGAAAGGAGCTGGCATCTCACTCTCTTTGAATCTTCTTTATCATGCTAAGATTAGTAGAAAAAAGCAAAAAATTTCAGAATTGCACCTTGCAATGCGGAGAAATTACTGTTTGTGCATTTACAATATTCATTGATTTTTGCCATTGAAAAATATCATGTTATTCATATACCAGAAATGTTTGGAGCTACTGACTGAATGAAAGGAGCTGGCATCTCACTCTCTTTGAATCTTGTTTATCTTGCTAAGAGGAGCAGGAAAAAGCAAAAAATTTCAGAATTGCACCTTGCAATGCGGAGAAATTACTGTTTGTGCATTTACAATATTCATTGATTTTTGCCATTGAAAAACGTCCAGAAATGATTGAAGCTAATTACTGAATGAAAGGAGCTGGCATCTCACTCTTTGAATCTTCTTTATCATGCTAAGAGGAGCAGGAAAAAGCAAAAAATTTCAGAATTGCACCTTGCAATGCGGAGAAATTACTGTTTGTGCATTTACAATATTCATTGATTTTTGCCATTGAAAAACATCATGTTATTCATATACCAGAAATGTTTGAAGCTACTGACTGAATGAAAGGAGCTGGCATCTCACTCTCTTTGAATCTTCTTTATCATGCTAAGAGGAGCAGGAAAAAGCAAAAAATTTCAGAATTGCACCTTGCAATGCGGAGAAATTACTGTTTGTGCATTTACAATATTCATTGATTTTGCCATTGAAAAACATCATGTTATTCATATACCAGAAATGTTTGAAGCTACTGACTGAATGAAAGGAGCTGGCATCTCACTCTCTTTGAATCTTCTTTATCATGCTAAGAGTAGCAGAAAAAAGCAAAAAATTTCAGAATTGCACCTTGCAATGCGGAGAAATTACTGTTTGTGCATTTACAATATTCATTGATTTTTGCCATTGAAAAACGTCCAGAAATGATTGAAGCTACTGACTGAATGAAAGGAGCTGGCATCTCACTCTGTTTGAATCTTGTTTATCATGCTAAGAGGAGCAGGAAAAAGCAAAAAATTTCAGAATTGCACCTTGCAATGCGGAGAAATTACTGTTTGTGCATTTACAATATTCATTGATTTTTGCCATTGAAAAACGTCCAGAAATGATTGAAGCTACTGACTGAATGAAAGGAGCTGGCATCTCACTCTCTTTGAATCTTCTTTATCATGCTAAGAGGAGCAGGAAAAAGCAAAAAATTTCAGAATTGCACCTTTCAATGCGGAGAAATTACTGTTTGTGCATTTACAATATTCATTGATTTTTGCCATTGAAAAACATCATGTTATTCATATACCAGAAATGTTTGAAGCTACTGACTGAATGAAAGGAGCTGGCATCTCACTCTCTTTGAATCTTCTTTATCATGCTAAGAGGAGCAGGAAAAAGCAAAAAATTTCAGAATTGCACCTTGCAATGCGGAGAAATTACTGTTTGTGCATTTACAATATTCATTGATTTTTGCCATTGAAAAACATCATGTTATTCATATACCAGAAATGTTTGAAGCTACTGACTGAATGAAAGGAGCTGGCATCTCACTCTCTTTGAATCTTCTTTATCATGCTAAGAGGAGCAGGAAAAAGCAAAAAATTTCAGAATTGCACCTTGCAATGCGGAGAAATTACTGTTTGTGCATTTACAATATTCATTGATTTTTGCCATTGAAAAACGTCCAGAAATGATTGAAGCTAGTGACTGAATGAAAGGAGCTGGCATCTCACTCTCTTTGAATCTTCTTTATCATGCTAAGAGGAGCAGGAAAAAGCAAAAAATTTCAGAATTGCACCTTGCAATGCGGAGAAATTACTGTTTGTGCATTTACAATATTCATTGATTTTTGCCATTGAAAAACATCATGTTATTCATATACCAGAAATGTTTGAAGCTACTGACTGAATGAAAGGAGCTGGCATCTCACTCTCTTTGAATCTTCTTTATCATGCTAAGAGGAGCAGGAAAAAGCAAAAAATTTCAGAATTGCACCTTGCAATGCGGAGAAATTACTGTTTGTGCATTTACAATATTCATTGATTTTTGCCATTGAAAAACGTCCAGAAATGATTGAAGCTACTGACTGAATGAAAGGAGCTGGCATCTCACTCTCTTTGAATCTTCTTTATCATGCTAAGAGGAGAAGGAAAAAGCAAAAAATTTCAGAATTGCACCTTGCAATGCGGAGAAATTACTGTTTGTGCATTTACAATATTCATTGATTTTTGCCATTGAAAAATGTCCAGAAATGATTGAAGCTACTGACTGAATGAAAGGAGCTGGCATCTCACTCTCTTTGAATCTTCTTTATCATGCTAAGAGGAGCAGGAAAAAGCAAAAAATTTCAGAATTGCACCTTGCAATGCGGAGAAATTACTGTTTGTGCATTTACAATATTCATTGATTTTTGCCATTGAAAAACATCATGTTATTCATATACCAGAAATGTTTGAAGCTACTGACTGAATGAAAGGAGCTGGCATCTCACTCTCTTTGAATCTTCTTTATCATGCTAAGAGGAGCAGGAAAAAGCAAAAAATTTCAGAATTGCACCTTGCAATGCGGAGAAATTACTGTTTGTGCATTTACAATATTCATTGATTTTTGCCATTGAAAAACATCATGTTATTCATATACCAGAAATGTTTGAAGCTACTGACTGAATGAAAGGAGCTGGCATCTCACTCTCTTTGAATCTTCTTTATCATGCTAAGAGTAGCAGAAAAAAGCAAAAAATTTCAGAATTGCACCTTGCAATGCGGAGAAATTACTGTTTGTGCATTTACAATATTCATTGATTTTTGCCATTGAAAAACGTCCAGAAATGATTGAAGCTACTGACTGAATGAAAGGAGCTGGCATCTCACTCTGTTTGAATCTTGTTTATCATGCTAAGAGGAGCAGGAAAAAGCAAAAAATTTCAGAATTGCACCTTGCAATGCGGAGAAATTACTGTTTGTGCATTTACAATATTCATTGATTTTTGCCATTGAAAAACGTCCAGAAATGATTGAAGCTACTGACTGAATGAAAGGAGCTGGCATCTCACTCTCTTTGAATCTTCTTTATCATGCTAAGAGGAGCAGGAAAAAGCAAAAAATTTCAGAATTGCACCTTTCAATGCGGAGAAATTACTGTTTGTGCATTTACAATATTCATTGATTTTTGCCATTGAAAAATATCATGTTATTCATATACCAGAAATGTTTGAAGCTACTGACTGAATGAAAGGAGCTGGCATCTCACTCTCTTTGAATCTTCTTTATCATGCTAAGAGGAGCAGGAAAAAGCAAAAAATTTCAGAATTGCACCTTGCAATGCGGAGAAATTACTGTTTGTGCATTTACAATATTCATTGATTTTTGCCATTGAAAAACGTCCAGAAATGATTGAAGCTACTGACTGAATGAAAGGAGCTGGCATCTCACTCTCTTTGAATCTTCTTTATCATGCTAAGAGGAGAAGGAAAAAGCAAAAAATTTCAGAATTGCACCTTGCAATGCGGAGAAATTACTGTTTGTGCATTTACAATATTCATTGATTTTTGCCATTGAAAAACGTCCAGAAATGATTGAAGCTACTGACTGAATGAAAGGAGCTGGCATCTCACTCTCTTTGAATCTTCTTTATCATGCTAAGAGGAGCAGGAAAAAGCAAAAAATTTCAGAATTGCACCTTGCAATGCGGAGAAATTACTGTTTGTGCATTTACAATATTCATTGATTTTTGCCATTGAAAAACATCATGTTATTCATATACCAGAAATGTTTGAAGCTACTGACTGAATGAAAGGAGCTGGCATCTCACTCTCTTTGAATCTTCTTTATCATGCTAAGAGGAGCAGGAAAAAGCAAAAAATTTCAGAATTGCACCTTGCAATGCGGAGAAATTACTGTTTGTGCATTTACAATATTCATTGATTTTTGCCATTGAAAAACATCATGTTATTCATATACCAGAAATGTTTGAAGCTACTGACTGAATGAAAGGAGCTGGCATCTCACTCTCTTTGAATCTTCTTTATCATGCTAAGAGTAGCAGAAAAAAGCAAAAAATTTCAGAATTGCACCTTGCAATGCGGAGAAATTACTGTTTGTGCATTTACAATATTCATTGATTTTTGCCATTGAAAAACGTCCAGAAATGATTGAAGCTACTGACTGAATGAAAGGAGCTGGCATCTCACTCTGTTTGAATCTTGTTTATCATGCTAAGAGGAGCAGGAAAAAGCAAAAAATTTCAGAATAGTACCTTGCAATGCGGAGAAATTACTGTTTGTGCATTTACAATATTCATTGATTTTTGCCATTGAAAAACGTCCAGAAATGATTGAAGCTACTGACTGAATGAAAGGAGCTGGCATCTCACTCTCTTTGAATCTTCTTTATCATGCTAAGAGGAGCAGGAAAAAGCAAAAAATTTCAGAATTGCACCTTTCAATGCGGAGAAATTACTGTTTGTGCATTTACAATATTCATTGATTTTTGCCATTGAAAAATATCATGTTATTCATATACCAGAAATGTTTGAAGCTACTGACTGAATGAAAGGAGTTGGCATCTCACTCTCTTTGAATCTTGTTTATCTTGCTAAGAGGAGCAGGAAAAAGCAAAAAATTTCAGAATTGCACCTTGCAATGCGGAGAAATTACTGTTTGTGCATTTACAATATTCATTGATTTTTGCCATTGAAAAACGTCCAGAAATGATTGAAGCTACTGACTGAATGAAAGGAGCTGGCATCTCACTCTCTTTGAATCTTCTTTATCATGCTAAGAGGAGCAGGAAAAAGCAAAAAATTTCAGAATTGCACCTTGCAATGCGGAGAAATTACTGTTTGTGCATTTACAATATTCATTGATTTTTGCCATTGAAAAACATCATGTTATTCATATACCAGAAATGTTTGAAGCTACTGACTGAATGAAAGGAGCTGGCATCTCACTCTCTTTGAATCTTCTTTATCATGCTAAGAGGAGCAGGAAAAAGCAAAAAATTTCAGAATTGCACCTTGCAATGCGGAGAAATTACTGTTTGTGCATTTACAATATTCATTGATTTTTGCCATTGAAAAACATCATGTTATTCATATACCAGAAATGTTTGAAGCTACTGACTGAATGAAAGGAGCTGGCATCTCACTCTCTTTGAATCTTCTTTATCATGCTAAGAGTAGCAGAAAAAAGCAAAAAATTTCAGAATTGCACCTTGCAATGCGGAGAAATTACTGTTTGTGCATTTACAATATTCATTGATTTTTGCCATTGAAAAACGTCCAGAAATGATTGAAGCTACTGACTGAATGAAAGGAGCTGGCATCTCACTCTGTTTGAATCTTGTTTATCATGCTAAGAGGAGCAGGAAAAAGCAAAAAATTTCAGAATTGCACCTTGCAATGCGGAGAAATTACTGTTTGTGCATTTACAATATTCATTGATTTTTGCCATTGAAAAACGTCCAGAAATGATTGAAGCTACTGACTGAATGAAAGGAGCTGGCATCTCACTCTCTTTGAATCTTCTTTATCATGCTAAGAGGAGCAGGAAAAAGCAAAAAATTTCAGAATTGCACCTTTCAATGCGGAGAAATTACTGTTTGTGCATTTACAATATTCATTGATTTTTGCCATTGAAAAATATCATGTTATTCATATACCAGAAATGTTTGAAGCTACTGACTGAATGAAAGGAGCTGGCATCTCACTCTCTTTGAATCTTCATCATGCTAAGAGGAGCAGGAAAAAGCAAAAAATTTCAGAATTGCACCTTGCAATGCGGAGAAATTACTGTTTGTGCATTTACAATATTCATTGATTTTTGCCATTGAAAAACGTCCAGAAATGATTGAAGCTACTGACTGAATGAAAGGAGCTGGCATCTCACTCTCTTTGAATCTTGTTTATCATGCTAAGAGGAGCAGGAAAAAGCAAAAAATTTCAGAATTGCACCTTGCAATGCGGAGAAATTACTGTTTGTGCATTTACAATATTCATTGATTTTTGCCATTGAAAAACATCCAGAAATGATTGAAGCTACTTACTGAATGAAAGGAGCTGGCATCTCACTCTCTTTGAATCTTCTTTATCATGCTAAGAGGAGCAGGAAAAAGCAAAAAATTTCAGAATTGCACCTTGCAATGCGGAGAAATTACTGTTTGTGCATTTACAATATTCATTGATTTTTGCCATTGAAAAACGTCCAGAAATGATTGAAGCTACTGACTGAATGAAAGGAGCTGGCATCTCACTCTCTTTGAATCTTGTTTATCATGCTAAGAGGAGCAGGAAAAAGCAAAAAATTTCAGAATTGCACCTTGCAATGCGGAGAAATTACTGTTTGTGCATTTACAATATTCATTGATTTTTGCCATTGAAAAATATCATGTTATTCATATACCAGAAATGTTTGAAGCTACTGACTGAATGAAAGGAGCTGGCATCTCACTCTCTTTGAATCTTCTTTATCATGCTAAGAGTAGCAGAAAAAAGCAAAAAATTTCAGAATTGCACCTTGCAATGCGGAGAAATTACTGTTTGTGCATTTACAATATTCATTGATTTTTGCCATTGAAAAACGTCCAGAAATGATTGAAGCTACTGACTGAATGAAAGGAGCTGGCATCTCACTCTGTTTGAATCTTGTTTATCATGCTAAGAGGAGCAGGAAAAAGCAAAAAATTTCAGAATTGCACCTTGCAATGCGGAGAAATTACTGTTTGTGCATTTACAATATTCATTGATTTTTGCCATTGAAAAACGTCCAGAAATGATTGAAGCTACTGACTGAATGAAAGGAGCTGGCATCTCACTCTCTTTGAATCTTCTTTATCATGCTAAGAGGAGCAGGAAAAAGCAAAAAATTTCAGAATTGCACCTTGCAATGCGGAGAAATTACTGTTTGTGCATTTACAATATTCATTGATTTTTGCCATTGAAAAACATCATGTTATTCATATACCAGAAATGTTTGAAGCTACTGACTGAATGAAAGGAGCTGGCATCTCACTCTCTTTGAATCTTCTTTATCATGCTAAGAGTAGCAGAAAAAAGCAAAAAATTTCAGAATTGCACCTTGCAATGCGGAGAAATTACTGTTTGTGCATTTACAATATTCATTGATTTTTGCCATTGAAAAACGTCCAGAAATGATTGAAGCTACTGACTGAATGAAAGGAGCTGGCATCTCACTCTCTTTGAATCTTGTTTATCATGCTAAGAGGAGCAGGAAAAAGCAAAAAATTTCAGAATTGCACCTTGCAATGCGGAGAAATTACTGTTTGTGCATTTACAATATTCATTGATTTTTGCCATTGAAAAACGTCCAGAAATGATTGAAGCTACTTACTGAATGAAAGGAGCTGGCATCTCACTCTCTTTGAATCTTCTTTATCATGCTAAGAGGAGCAGGAAAAAGCAAAAAATTTCAGAATTGCACCTTGCAATGCGGAGAAATTACTGTTTGTGCATTTACAATATTCATTGATTTTTGCCATTGAAAAACGTCCAGAAATGATTGAAGCTACTGACTGAATGAAAGGAGCTGGCATCTCACTCTCTTTGAATCTTGTTTATCATGCTAAGAGGAGCAGGAAAAAGCAAAAAATTTCAGAATTGCACCTTGCAATGCGGAGAAATTACTGTTTGTGCATTTACAATATTCATTGATTTTTGCCATTGAAAAACGTCCAGAAATGATTGAAGCTACTTACTGAATGAAAGGAGCTGGCATCTCACTCTCTTTGAATCTTCTTTATCATGCTAAGAGGAGCAGGAAAAAGCAAAAAATTTCAGAATTGCACCTTGCAATGCGGAGAAATTACTGTTTGTGCATTTACAATATTCATTGATTTTTGCCATTGAAAAACGTCCAGAAATGATTGAAGCTACTGACTGAATGAAAGGAGCTGGCATCTCACTCTCTTTGAATCTTGTTTATCATGCTAAGAGGAGCAGGAAAAAGCAAAAAATTTCAGAATTGCACCTTGCAATGCGGAGAAATTACTGTTTGTGCATTTACAATATTCATTGATTTTTGCCATTGAAAAACGTCCAGAAATGATTGAAGCTACTGACTGAATGAAAGGAGCTGGCATCTCACTCTGTTTGAATCTTGTTTATCATGCTAAGAGGAGCAGGAAAAAGCAAAAAATTTCAGAATTGCACCTTGCAATGCGGAGAAATTACTGTTTGTGCATTTACAATATTCATTGATTTTTGCCATTGAAAAACGTCCAGAAATGATTGAAGCTACTGACTGAATGAAAGGAGCTGGCATCTCACTCTCTTTGAATCTTCTTTATCATGCTAAGAGGAGCAGGAAAAAGCAAAAAATTTCAGAATTGCACCTTGCAATGCGGAGAAATTACTGTTTGTGCATTTACAATATTCATTGATTTTTGCCATTGAAAAACATCATGTTATTCATATACCAGAAATGTTTGAAGCTACTGACTGAATGAAAGGAGCTGGCATCTCACTCTCTTTGAATCTTCTTTATCATGCTAAGAGTAGCAGAAAAAAGCAAAAAATTTCAGAATTGCACCTTGCAATGCGGAGAAATTACTGTTTGTGCATTTACAATATTCATTGATTTTTGCCATTGAAAAACGTCCAGAAATGATTGAAGCTACTGACTGAATGAAAGGAGCTGGCATCTCACTCTCTTTGAATCTTGTTTATCATGCTAAGAGGAGCAGGAAAAAGCAAAAAATTTCAGAATTGCACCTTGCAATGCGGAGAAATTACTGTTTGTGCATTTACAATATTCATTGATTTTTGCCATTGAAAAACGTCCAGAAATGATTGAAGCTACTTACTGAATGAAAGGAGCTGGCATCTCACTCTCTTTGAATCTTCTTTATCATGCTAAGAGGAGCAGGAAAAAGCAAAAAATTTCAGAATTGCACCTTGCAATGCGGAGAAATTACTGTTTGTGCATTTACAATATTCATTGATTTTTGCCATTGAAAAACATCATGTTATTCATATACCAGAAATGTTTGAAGCTACTGACTGAATGAAAGGAGCTGGCATCTCACTCTCTTTGAATCTTCTTTATCATGCTAAGAGGAGCAGGAAAAAGCAAAAAATTTCAGAATTGCACCTTGCAATGCGGAGAAATTACTGTTTGTGCATTTACAATATTCATTGATTTTTGCCATTGAAAAACGTCCAGAAATGATTGAAGCTACTGACTGAATGAAAGGAGCTGGCATCTCACTCTCTTTAAATCTTCTTTATCATGCTAAGAGGAGCAGGAAAAAGCAAAAAATTTCAGAATTGCACCTTGCAATGCGGAGAAATTACTGTTTGTGCATTTACAATATTCAGTGATTTTTGCCATTGAAAAACATCATGTTATTCATATACCAGAAATGTTTGAAGCTACTGACTGAATGAAAGGAGCTGGCATCTCACTCTCTTTGAATCTTCTTTATCATGCTAAGAGGAGCAGGAAAAAGCAAAAAATTTCAGAATTGCACCTTGCAATGCGGAGAAATTACTGTTTGTGCATTTACAATATTCATTGATTTTTGCCATTGAAAAACGTCCAGAAATGATTGAAGCTACTGACTGAATGAAAGGAGCTGGCATCTCACTCTCTTTGAATCTTGTTTATCATGCTAAGAGGAGCAGGAAAAAGCAAAAAATTTCAGAATTGCACCTTGCAATGCGGAGAAATTACTGTTTGTGCATTTACAATATTCATTGATTTTTGCCATTGAAAAACGTCCAGAAATGATTGAAGCTACTGACTGAATGAAAGGAGCTGGCATCTCACTCTCTTTGAATCTTGTTTATCATGCTAAGAGGAGCAGGAAAAAGCAAAAAATTTCAGAATTGCACCTTGCAATGCGGAGAAATTACTGTTTGTGCATTTACAATATTCATTGATTTTTGCCATTGAAAAACATCCAGAAATGATTGAAGCTACTTACTGAATGAAAGGAGCTGGCATCTCACTCTCTTTGAATCTTCTTTATCATGCTAAGAGGAGCAGGAAAAAGCAAAAAATTTCAGAATTGCACCTTGCAATGCGGAGAAATTACTGTTTGTGCATTTACAATATTCATTGATTTTTGCCATTGAAAAACATCATGTTATTCATATACCAGAAATGTTTGAAGCTACTGACTGAATGAAAGGAGCTGGCATCTCACTCTCTTTGAATCTTCTTTATCATGCTAAGAGGAGCAGGAAAAAGCAAAAAATTTCAGAATTGCACCTTGCAATGCGGAGAAATTACTGTTTGTGCATTTACAATATTCATTGATTTTTGCCATTGAAAAACGTCCAGAAATGATTGAAGCTACTGACTGAATGAAAGGAGCTGGCATCTCACTCTCTTTGAATCTTCTTTATCATGCTAAGAGGAGCAGGAAAAAGCAAAAAATTTCAGAATTGTACCTTGCAATGCGGAGAAATTACTGTTTGTGCATTTACAATATTCAGTGATTTTTGCCATTGAAAAACATCATGTTATTCATATACCAGAAATGTTTGAAGCTACTGACTGAATGAAAGGAGCTGGCATCTCACTCTCTTTGAATCTTCTTTATCATGCTAAGAGGAGCAGGAAAAAGCAAAAAATTTCAGAATTGCACCTTGCAATGCGGAGAAATTACTGTTTGTGCATTTACAATATTCATTGATTTTTGCCATTGAAAAACGTCCAGAAATGATTGAAGCTACTGACTGAATGAAAGGAGCTGGCATCTCACTCTCTTTGAATCTTGTTTATCATGCTAAGAGGAGCAGGAAAAAGCAAAAAATTTCAGAATTGCACCTTGCAATGCGGAGAAATTACTGTTTGTGCATTTACAATATTCATTGATTTTTGCCATTGAAAAACATCATGTTATTCATATACCAGAAATGTTTGAAGCTACTGACTGAATGAAAGGAGCTGGCATCTCACTCTCTTTGAATCTTCTTTATCATGCTAAGAGTAGCAGAAAAAAGCAAAAAATTTCAGAATTGCACCTTGCAATGCGGAGAAATTACTGTTTGTGCATTTACAATATTCATTGATTTTTGCCATTGAAAAACGTCCAGAAATGATTGAAGCTACTGACTGAATGAAAGGAGCTGGCATCTCACTCTGTTTGAATCTTGTTTATCATGCTAAGAGGAGCAGGAAAAAGCAAAAAATTTCAGAATTGCACCTTGCAATGCGGAGAAATTACTGTTTTTGCATTTACAATATTCATTGATTTTTGCCATTGAAAAACGTCCAGAAATGATTGAAGCTACTGACTGAATGAAAGGAGCTGGCATCTCACTCTCTTTGAATCTTCTTTATCATGCTAAGAGGAGCAGGAAAAAGCAAAAAATTTCAGAATTGCACCTTGCAATGCGGAGAAATTACTGTTTGTGCATTTACAATATTCATTGATTTTTGCCAATGAAAAACATCATGTTATTCATATACCAGAAATGTTTGAAGCTACTGACTGAATGAAAGGAGCTGGCATCTCACTCTCTTTGAATCTTCTTTATCATGCTAAGAGTAGCAGAAAAAAGCAAAAAATTTCAGAATTGCACCTTGCAATGCGGAGAAATTACTGTTTGTGCATTTACAATATTCATTGATTTTTGCCATTGAAAAACGTCCAGAAATGATTGAAGCTACTGACTGAATGAAAGGAGCTGGCATCTCACTCTCTTTGAATCTTGTTTATCATGCTAAGAGGAGCAGGAAAAAGCAAAAAATTTCAGAATTGCACCTTGCAATGCGGAGAAATTACTGTTTGTGCATTTACAATATTCATTGATTTTTGCCATTGAAAAACGTCCAGAAATGATTGAAGCTACTTACTGAATGAAAGGAGCTGGCATCTCACTCTCTTTGAATCTTCTTTATCATGCTAAGAGGAGCAGGAAAAAGCAAAAAATTTCAGAATTGCACCTTGCAATGCGGAGAAATTACTGTTTGTGCATTTACAATATTCATTGATTTTTGCCATTGAAAAACGTCCAGAAATGATTGAAGCTACTGACTGAATGAAAGGAGCTGGCATCTCACTCTCTTTGAATCTTGTTTATCATGCTAAGAGGAGCAGGAAAAAGCAAAAAATTTCAGAATTGCACCTTGCAATGCGGAGAAATTACTGTTTGTGCATTTACAATATTCATTGATTTTTGCCATTGAAAAACGTCCAGAAATGATTGAAGCTACTTACTGAATGAAAGGAGCTGGCATCTCACTCTCTTTGAATCTTCTTTATCATGCTAAGAGGAGCAGGAAAAAGCAAAAAATTTCAGAATTGCACCTTGCAATGCGGAGAAATTACTGTTTGTGCATTTACAATATTCATTGATTTTTGCCATTGAAAAACGTCCAGAAATGATTGAAGCTACTGACTGAATGAAAGGAGCTGGCATCTCACTCTCTTTGAATCTTGTTTATCATGCTAAGAGGAGCAGGAAAAAGCAAAAAATTTCAGAATTGCACCTTGCAATGCGGAGAAATTACTGTTTGTGCATTTACAATATTCATTGATTTTTGCCATTGAAAAACGTCCAGAAATGATTGAAGCTACTGACTGAATGAAAGGAGCTGGCATCTCACTCTGTTTGAATCTTGTTTATCATGCTAAGAGGAGCAGGAAAAAGCAAAAAATTTCAGAATTGCACCTTGCAATGCGGAGAAATTACTGTTTGTGCATTTACAATATTCATTGATTTTTGCCATTGAAAAACGTCCAGAAATGATTGAAGCTACTGACTGAATGAAAGGAGCTGGCATCTCACTCTCTTTGAATCTTCTTTATCATGCTAAGAGGAGCAGGAAAAAGCAAAAAATTTCAGAATTGCACCTTGCAATGCGGAGAAATTACTGTTTGTGCATTTACAATATTCATTGATTTTTGCCATTGAAAAACATCATGTTATTCATATACCAGAAATGTTTGAAGCTACTGACTGAATGAAAGGAGCTGGCATCTCACTCTCTTTGAATCTTCTTTATCATGCTAAGAGTAGCAGAAAAAAGCAAAAAATTTCAGAATTGCACCTTGCAATGCGGAGAAATTACTGTTTGTGCATTTACAATATTCATTGATTTTTGCCATTGAAAAACGTCCAGAAATGATTGAAGCTACTGACTGAATGAAAGGAGCTGGCATCTCACTCTCTTTGAATCTTGTTTATCATGCTAAGAGGAGCAGGAAAAAGCAAAAAATTTCAGAATTGCACCTTGCAATGCGGAGAAATTACTGTTTGTGCATTTACAATATTCATTGATTTTTGCCATTGAAAAACGTCCAGAAATGATTGAAGCTACTTACTGAATGAAAGGAGCTGGCATCTCACTCTCTTTGAATCTTCTTTATCATGCTAAGAGGAGCAGGAAAAAGCAAAAAATTTCAGAATTGCACCTTGCAATGCGGAGAAATTACTGTTTGTGCATTTACAATATTCATTGATTTTTGCCATTGAAAAACGTCCAGAAATGATTGAAGCTACTGACTGAATGAAAGGAGCTGGCATCTCACTCTCTTTGAATCTTGTTTATCATGCTAAGAGGAGCAGGAAAAAGCAAAAAATTTCAGAATTGCACCTTGCAATGCGGAGAAATTACTGTTTGTGCATTTACAATATTCATTGATTTTTGCCATTGAAAAACGTCCAGAAATGATTGAAGCTACTTACTGAATGAAAGGAGCTGGCATCTCACTCTCTTTGAATCTTCTTTATCATGCTAAGAGGAGCAGGAAAAAGCAAAAAATTTCAGAATTGCACCTTGCAATGCGGAGAAATTACTGTTTGTGCATTTACAATATTCATTGATTTTTGCCATTGAAAAACATCATGTTATTCATATACCAGAAATGTTTGAAGCTACTGACTGAATGAAAGGAGCTGGCATCTCACTCTCTTTGAATCTTCTTTATCATGCTAAGAGGAGCAGGAAAAAGCAAAAAATTTCAGAATTGCACCTTGCAATGCGGAGAAATTACTGTTTGTGCATTTACAATATTCATTGATTTTTGCCATTGAAAAACGTCCAGAAATGATTGAAGCTACTGACTGAATGAAAGGAGCTGGCATCTCACTCTCTTTAAATCTTCTTTATCATGCTAAGAGGAGCAGGAAAAAGCAAAAAATTTCAGAATTGCACCTTGCAATGCGGAGAAATTACTGTTTGTGCATTTACAATATTCAGTGATTTTTGCCATTGAAAAACATCATGTTATTCATATACCAGAAATGTTTGAAGCTACTGACTGAATGAAAGGAGCTGGCATCTCACTCTCTTTGAATCTTCTTTATCATGCTAAGAGGAGCAGGAAAAAGCAAAAAATTTCAGAATTGCACCTTGCAATGCGGAGAAATTACTGTTTGTGCATTTACAATATTCATTGATTTTTGCCATTGAAAAACGTCCAGAAATGATTGAAGCTACTGACTGAATGAAAGGAGCTGGCATCTCACTCTCTTTGAATCTTGTTTATCATGCTAAGAGGAGCAGGAAAAAGCAAAAAATTTCAGAATTGCACCTTGCAATGCGGAGAAATTACTGTTTGTGCATTTACAATATTCATTGATTTTTGCCATTGAAAAACATCATGTTATTCATATACCAGAAATGTTTGAAGCTACTGACTGAATGAAAGGAGCTGGCATCTCACTCTCTTTGAATCTTCTTTATCATGCTAAGAGTAGCAGAAAAAAGCAAAAAATTTCAGAATTGCACCTTGCAATGCGGAGAAATTACTGTTTGTGCATTTACAATATTCATTGATTTTTGCCATTGAAAAACGTCCAGAAATGATTGAAGCTACTGACTGAATGAAAGGAGCTGGCATCTCACTCTGTTTGAATCTTGTTTATCATGCTAAGAGGAGCAGGAAAAAGCAAAAAATTTCAGAATTGCACCTTGCAATGCGGAGAAATTACTGTTTGTGCATTTACAATATTCATTGATTTTTGCCATTGAAAAACGTCCAGAAATGATTGAAGCTACTGACTGAATGAAAGGAGCTGGCATCTCACTCTCTTTGAATCTTCTTTATCATGCTAAGAGGAGCAGGAAAAAGCAAAAAATTTCAGAATTGCACCTTGCAATGCGGAGAAATTACTGTTTGTGCATTTACAATATTCATTGATTTTTGCCATTGAAAAACATCATGTTATTCATATACCAGAAATGTTTGAAGCTACTGACTGAATGAAAGGAGCTGGCATCTCACTCTCTTTGAATCTTCTTTATCATGCTAAGAGTAGCAGAAAAAAGCAAAAAATTTCAGAATTGCACCTTGCAATGCGGAGAAATTACTGTTTGTGCATTTACAATATTCATTGATTTTTGCCATTGAAAAACGTCCAGAAATGATTGAAGCTACTGACTGAATGAAAGGAGCTGGCATCTCACTCTGTTTGAATCTTGTTTATCATGCTAAGAGGAGCAGGAAAAAGCAAAAAATTTCAGAATTGCACCTTGCAATGCGGAGAAATTACTGTTTGTGCATTTACAATATTCATTGATTTTTGCCATTGAAAAACGTCCAGAAATGATTGAAGCTACTGACTGAATGAAAGGAGCTGGCATCTCACTCTCTTTGAATCTTCTTTATCATGCTAAGAGGAGCAGGAAAAAGCAAAAAATTTCAGAATTGCACCTTTCAATGCGGAGAAATTACTGTTTGTGCATTTACAATATTCATTGATTTTTGCCATTGAAAAATATCATGTTATTCATATACCAGAAATGTTTGAAGCTACTGACTGAATGAAAGGAGCTGGCATCTCACTCTCTTTGAATCTTCATCATGCTAAGAGGAGCAGGAAAAAGCAAAAAATTTCAGAATTGCACCTTGCAATGCGGAGAAATTACTGTTTGTGCATTTACAATATTCATTGATTTTTGCCATTGAAAAACGTCCAGAAATGATTGAAGCTACTGACTGAATGAAAGGAGCTGGCATCTCACTCTCTTTGAATCTTGTTTATCATGCTAAGAGGAGCAGGAAAAAGCAAAAAATTTCAGAATTGCACCTTGCAATGCGGAGAAATTACTGTTTGTGCATTTACAATATTCATTGATTTTTGCCATTGAAAAACGTCCAGAAATGATTGAAGCTACTTACTGAATGAAAGGAGCTGGCATCTCACTCTCTTTGAATCTTCTTTATCATGCTAAGAGGAGCAGGAAAAAGCAAAAAATTTCAGAATTGCACCTTGCAATGCGGAGAAATTACTGTTTGTGCATTTACAATATTCATTGATTTTTGCCATTGAAAAACATCATGTTATTCATATACCAGAAATGTTTGAAGCTACTGACTGAATGAAAGGAGCTGGCATCTCACTCTCTTTGAATCTTCTTTATCATGCTAAGAGGAGCAGGAAAAAGCAAAAAATTTCAGAATTGCACCTTGCAATGCGGAGAAATTACTGTTTGTGCATTTACAATATTCATTGATTTTTGCCATTGAAAAACGTCCAGAAATGATTGAAGCTACTGACTGAATGAAAGGAGCTGGCATCTCACTCTCTTTGAATCTTCTTTATCATGCTAAGAGGAGCAGGAAAAAGCAAAAAATTTCAGAATTGCACCTTGCAATGCGGAGAAATTACTGTTTGTGCATTTACAATATTCAGTGATTTTTGCCATTGAAAAACATCATGTTATTCATATACCAGAAATGTTTGAAGCTACTGACTGAATGAAAGGAGCTGGCATCTCACTCTCTTTGAATCTTCTTTATCATGCTAAGAGGAGCAGGAAAAAGCAAAAAATTTCAGAATTGCACCTTGCAATGCGGAGAAATTACTGTTTGTGCATTTACAATATTCATTGATTTTTGCCATTGAAAAACGTCCAGAAATGATTGAAGCTACTGACTGAATGAAAGGAGCTGGCATCTCACTCTCTTTGAATCTTGTTTATCATGCTAAGAGGAGCAGGAAAAAGCAAAAAATTTCAGAATTGCACCTTGCAATGCGGAGAAATTACTGTTTGTGCATTTACAATATTCATTGATTTTTGCCATTGAAAAACATCATGTTATTCATATACCAGAAATGTTTGAAGCTACTGACTGAATGAAAGGAGCTGGCATCTCACTCTCTTTGAATCTTCTTTATCATGCTAAGAGGAGCAGGAAAAAGCAAAAAATTTCAGAATTGCACCTTGCAATGCGGAGAAATTACTGTTTGTGCATTTACAATATTCATTGATTTTTGCCATTGAAAAACGTCCAGAAATGATTGAAGCTACTGACTGAATGAAAGGAGCTGGCATCTCACTCTCTTTGAATCTTCTTTATCATGCTAAGAGGAGCAGGAAAAAGCAAAAAATTTCAGAATTGCACCTTTCAATGCGGAGAAATTACTGTTTGTGCATTTACAATATTCATTGATTTTTGCCATTGAAAAATATCATGTTATTCATATACCAGAAATGTTTGAAGCTACTGACTGAATGAAAGGAGCTGGCATCTCACTCTCTTTGAATCTTCATCATGCTAAGAGGAGCAGGAAAAAGCAAAAAATTTCAGAATTGCACCTTGCAATGCGGAGAAATTACTGTTTGTGCATTTACAATATTCATTGATTTTTGCCATTGAAAAACGTCCAGAAATGATTGAAGCTACTGACTGAATGAAAGGAGCTGGCATCTCACTCTCTTTGAATCTTGTTTATCATGCTAAGAGGAGCAGGAAAAAGCAAAAAATTTCAGAATTGCACCTTGCAATGCGGAGAAATTACTGTTTGTGCATTTACAATATTCATTGATTTTTGCCATTGAAAAACGTCCAGAAATGATTGAAGCTACTTACTGAATGAAAGGAGCTGGCATCTCACTCTCTTTGAATCTTCTTTATCATGCTAAGAGGAGCAGGAAAAAGCAAAAAATTTCAGAATTGCACCTTGCAATGCGGAGAAATTACTGTTTGTGCATTTACAATATTCATTGATTTTTGCCATTGAAAAACATCATGTTATTCATATACCAGAAATGTTTGAAGCTACTGACTGAATGAAAGGAGCTGGCATCTCACTCTCTTTGAATCTTCTTTATCATGCTAAGAGGAGCAGGAAAAAGCAAAAAATTTCAGAATTGCACCTTGCAATGCGGAGAAATTACTGTTTGTGCATTTACAATATTCATTGATTTTTGCCATTGAAAAACGTCCAGAAATGATTGAAGCTACTGACTGAATGAAAGGAGCTGGCATCTCACTCTCTTTGAATCTTCTTTATCATGCTAAGAGGAGCAGGAAAAAGCAAAAAATTTCAGAATTGCACCTTGCAATGCGGAGAAATTACTGTTTGTGCATTTACAATATTCAGTGATTTTTGCCATTGAAAAACATCATGTTATTCATATACCAGAAATGTTTGAAGCTACTGACTGAATGAAAGGAGCTGGCATCTCACTCTCTTTGAATCTTCTTTATCATGCTAAGAGGAGCAGGAAAAAGCAAAAAATTTCAGAATTGCACCTTGCAATGCGGAGAAATTACTGTTTGTGCATTTACAATATTCATTGATTTTTGCCATTGAAAAACGTCCAGAAATGATTGAAGCTACTGACTGAATGAAAGGAGCTGGCATCTCACTCTCTTTGAATCTTGTTTATCATGCTAAGAGGAGCAGGAAAAAGCAAAAAATTTCAGAATTGCACCTTGCAATGCGGAGAAATTACTGTTTGTGCATTTACAATATTCATTGATTTTTGCCATTGAAAAACATCATGTTATTCATATACCAGAAATGTTTGAAGCTACTGACTGAATGAAAGGAGCTGGCATCTCACTCTCTTTGAATCTTCTTTATCATGCTAAGAGGAGCAGGAAAAAGCAAAAAATTTCAGAATTGCACCTTGCAATGCGGAGAAATTACTGTTTGTGCATTTACAATATTCATTGATTTTTGCCATTGAAAAACGTCCAGAAATGATTGAAGCTACTGACTGAATGAAAGGAGCTGGCATCTCACTCTCTTTGAATCTTCTTTATCATGCTAAGAGGAGCAGGAAAAAGCAAAAAATTTCAGAATTGCACCTTGCAATGCGGAGAAATTACTGTTTGTGCATTTACAATATTCAGTGATTTTTGCCATTGAAAAACATCATGTTATTCATATACCAGAAATGTTTGAAGCTACTGACTGAATGAAAGGAGCTGGCATCTCACTCTCTTTGAATCTTCTTTATCATGCTAAGAGGAGCAGGAAAAAGCAAAAAATTTCAGAATTGCACCTTGCAATGCGGAGAAATTACTGTTTGTGCATTTACAATATTCATTGATTTTTGCCATTGAAAAACGTCCAGAAATGATTGAAGCTACTGACTGAATGAAAGGAGCTGGCATCTCACTCTCTTTGAATCTTGTTTATCATGCTAAGAGGAGCAGGAAAAAGCAAAAAATTTCAGAATTGCACCTTGCAATGCGGAGAAATTACTGTTTGTGCATTTACAATATTCATTGATTTTTGCCATTGAAAAACATCATGTTATTCATATACCAGAAATGTTTGAAGCTACTGACTGAATGAAAGTAGCTGGCATCTCACTCTCTTTGAATCTTCTTTATCATGCTAAGAGTAGCAGAAAAAAGCAAAAAATTTCAGAATTGCACCTTGCAATGCGGAGAAATTACTGTTTGTGCATTTACAATATTCATTGATTTTTGCCATTGAAAAACGTCCAGAAATGATTGAAGCTACTGACTGAATGAAAGGAGCTGGCATCTCACTCTGTTTGAATCTTGTTTATCATGCTAAGAGGAGCAGGAAAAAGCAAAAAATTTCAGAATTGCACCTTGCAATGCGGAGAAATTACTGTTTGTGCATTTACAATATTCATTGATTTTTGCCATTGAAAAACGTCCAGAAATGATTGAAGCTACTGACTGAATGAAAGGAGCTGGCATCTCACTCTCTTTGAATCTTCTTTATCATGCTAAGAGGAGCAGGAAAAAGCAAAAAATTTCAGAATTGCACCTTGCAATGCGGAGAAATTACTGTTTGTGCATTTACAATATTCATTGATTTTTGCCATTGAAAAACATCATGTTATTCATATACCAGAAATGTTTGAAGCTACTGACTGAATGAAAGGAGCTGGCATCTCACTCTCTTTGAATCTTCTTTATCATGCTAAGAGTAGCAGAAAAAAGCAAAAAATTTCAGAATTGCACCTTGCAATGCGGAGAAATTACTGTTTGTGCATTTACAATATTCATTGATTTTTGCCATTGAAAAACGTCCAGAAATGATTGAAGATACTGACTGAATGAAAGGAGCTGGCATCTCACGCTGTTTGAATCTTGTTTATCATGCTAAGAGGAGCAGGAAAAAGCAAAGAATTTCAGAATTGCACCTTGCAATGCGGAGAAATTACTGTTTGTGCATTTACAATATTCATTGATTTTTGCCATTGAAAAACGTCCAGAAATGATTGAAGCTACTGACTGAATGAAAGGAGCTGGCATCTCACTCTCTTTGAATCTTCTTTATCATGCTAAGAGGAGCAGGAAAAAGCAAAAAATTTCAGAATTGCACCTTTCAATGCGGAGAAATTACTGTTTGTGCATTTACAATATTCATTGATTTTTGCCATTGAAAAATATCATGTTATTCATATACCAGAAATGTTTGAAGCTACTGACTGAATGAAAGGAGCTGGCATCTCACTCTCTTTGAATCTTCATCATGCTAAGAGGAGCAGGAAAAAGCAAAAAATTTCAGAATTGCACCTTGCAATGCGGAGAAATTACTGTTTGTGCATTTACAATATTCATTGATTTTTGCCATTGAAAAACGTCCAGAAATGATTGAAGCTACTGACTGAATGAAAGGAGCTGGCATCTCACTCTCTTTGAATCTTGTTTATCATGCTAAGAGGAGCAGGAAAAAGCAAAAAATTTCAGAATTGCACCTTGCAATGCGGAGAAATTACTGTTTGTGCATTTACAATATTCATTGATTTTTGCCATTGAAAAACGTCCAGAAATGATTGAAGCTACTTACTGAATGAAAGGAGCTGGCATCTCACTCTCTTTGAATCTTCTTTATCATGCTAAGAGGAGCAGGAAAAAGCAAAAAATTTCAGAATTGCACCTTGCAATGCGGAGAAATTACTGTTTGTGCATTTACAATATTCATTGATTTTTGCCATTGAAAAACATCATGTTATTCATATACCAGAAATGTTTGAAGCTACTGACTGAATGAAAGGAGCTGGCATCTCACTCTCTTTGAATCTTCTTTATCATGCTAAGAGGAGCAGGAAAAAGCAAAAAATTTCAGAATTGCACCTTGCAATGCGGAGAAATTACTGTTTGTGCATTTACAATATTCATTGATTTTTGCCATTGAAAAACGTCCAGAAATGATTGAAGCTACTGACTGAATGAAAGGAGCTGGCATCTCACTCTCTTTGAATCTTCTTTATCATGCTAAGAGGAGCAGGAAAAAGCAAAAAATTTCAGAATTGCACCTTGCAATGCGGAGAAATTACTGTTTGTGCATTTACAATATTCAGTGATTTTTGCCATTGAAAAACATCATGTTATTCATATACCAGAAATGTTTGAAGCTACTGACTGAATGAAAGGAGCTGGCATCTCACTCTCTTTGAATCTTCTTTATCATGCTAAGAGGAGCAGGAAAAAGCAAAAAATTTCAGAATTGCACCTTGCAATGCGGAGAAATTACTGTTTGTGCATTTACAATATTCATTGATTTTTGCCATTGAAAAACGTCCAGAAATGATTGAAGCTACTGACTGAATGAAAGGAGCTGGCATCTCACTCTCTTTGAATCTTGTTTATCATGCTAAGAGGAGCAGGAAAAAGCAAAAAATTTCAGAATTGCACCTTGCAATGCGGAGAAATTACTGTTTGTGCATTTACAATATTCATTGATTTTTGCCATTGAAAAACATCATGTTATTCATATACCAGAAATGTTTGAAGCTACTGACTGAATGAAAGGAGCTGGCATCTCACTCTCTTTGAATCTTCTTTATCATGCTAAGAGTAGCAGAAAAAAGCAAAAAATTTCAGAATTGCACCTTGCAATGCGGAGAAATTACTGTTTGTGCATTTACAATATTCATTGATTTTTGCCATTGAAAAACGTCCAGAAATGATTGAAGCTACTGACTGAATGAAAGGAGCTGGCATCTCACTCTGTTTGAATCTTGTTTATCATGCTAAGAGGAGCAGGAAAAAGCAAAAAATTTCAGAATTGCACCTTGCAATGCGGAGAAATTACTGTTTGTGCATTTACAATATTCATTGATTTTTGCCATTGAAAAACGTCCAGAAATGATTGAAGCTACTGACTGAATGAAAGGAGCTGGCATCTCACTCTCTTTGAATCTTCTTTATCATGCTAAGAGGAGCAGGAAAAAGCAAAAAATTTCAGAATTGCACCTTTCAATGCGGAGAAATTACTGTTTGTGCATTTACAATATTCATTGATTTTTGCCATTGAAAAATATCATGTTATTCATATACCAGAAATGTTTGAAGCTACTGACTGAATGAAAGGAGCTGGCATCTCACTCTCTTTGAATCTTCTTTATCATGCTAAGAGGAGCAGGAAAAAGCAAAAAATTTCAGAATTGCACCTTGCAATGCGGAGAAATTACTGTTTGTGCATTTACAATATTCATTGATTTTTGCCATTGAAAAACGTCCAGAAATGATTGAAGCTACTGACTGAATGAAAGGAGCTGGCATCTCACTCTCTTTGAATCTTGTTTATCATGCTAAGAGGAGCAGGAAAAAGCAAAAAATTTCAGAATTGCACCTTGCAATGCGGAGAAATTACTGTTTGTGCATTTACAATATTCATTGATTTTTGCCATTGAAAAACGTCCAGAAATGATTGAAGCTACTTACTGAATGAAAGGAGCTGGCATCTCACTCTCTTTGAATCTTCTTTATCATGCTAAGAGGAGCAGGAAAAAGCAAAAAATTTCAGAATTTCACCTTGCAATGCGGAGAAATTACTGTTTGTGCATTTACAATATTCATTGATTTTTGCCATTGAAAAACATCATGTTATTCATATACCAGAAATGTTTGAAGCTACTGACTGAATGAAAGGAGCTGGCATCTCACTCTCTTTGAATCTTCTTTATCATGCTAAGAGGAGCAGGAAAAAGCAAAAAATTTCAGAATTGCAACTTGCAATGCGGAGAAATTACTGTTTGTGCATTTACAATATTCAATGATTTTTGCCATTGAAAAACGTCCAGAAATGATTGAAGCTACTGACTGAATGAAAGGAGCTGGCATCTCACTCTCTTTGAATC
Organism: Phyllobates terribilis; assembly: GCF_046119375.1. Taxonomy (NCBI): domain Eukaryota; kingdom Metazoa; phylum Chordata; class Amphibia; order Anura; family Dendrobatidae; genus Phyllobates; species Phyllobates terribilis. The sequence continues at coordinate 889,814 of NW_027363274.1, forward strand.
TTCTTTATCATGCTAAGAGGAGCAGGAAAAAGCAAAAAATTTCAGAATTGCACCTTGCAATGCGGAGAAATTACTGTTTGTGCATTTACAATATTCAGTGATTTTTGCCATTGAAAAACATCATGTTATTCATATACCAGAAATGTTTGAAGCTACTGACTGAATGAAAGGAGCTGGCATCTCACTCTCTTTGAATCTTCTTTATCATGCTAAGAGGAGCAGGAAAAAGCAAAAAATTTCAGAATTGCACCTTGCAATGCGGAGAAATTACTGTTTGTGCATTTACAATATTCATTGATTTTTGCCATTGAAAAACGTCCAGAAATGATTGAAGCTACTGACTGAATGAAAGGAGCTGGCATCTCACTCTCTTTGAATCTTGTTTATCATGCTAAGAGGAGCAGGAAAAAGCAAAAAATTTCAGAATTGCACCTTGCAATGCGGAGAAATTACTGTTTGTGCATTTACAATATTCATTGATTTTTGCCATTGAAAAACGTCCAGAAATGATTGAAGCTACTGACTGAATGAAAGGAGCAGGCATCTCACTCTCCTTGAATCTTCTTTATCATGCTTAGAGGAGCAGGAAAAAGCAAAAAATTTCAGAATTGCACCTTGCAATGCGGAGAAATTACTGTTTGTGCATTTACAATATTCATTGATTTTTGCCATTGAAAAACATCATGTTATTCATATACCAGAAATGTTTGAAGCTACTGACTGAATGAAAGGAGCTGGCATCTCACTCTCTTTGAATCTTCTTTATCATGCTAAGAGGAGCAGGAAAAAGCAAAAAATTTCAGAATTGCACCTTGCAATGCGGAGAAATTACTGTTTGTGCATTTACAATATTCATTGATTTTTGCCATTGAAAAACGTCCAGAAATGATTGAAGCTACTGACTGAATGAAAGGAGCTGGCATCTCACTCTCTTTGAATCTTCTTTATCATGCTAAGAGGAGCAGGAAAAAGCAAAAAATTTCAGAATTGCACCTTGCAATGCGGAGAAATTACTGTTTGTGCATTTACAATATTCATTGATTTTTGCCATTGAAAAACGTCCAGAAATGATTGAAGCTACTGACTGAATGAAAGGAGCTGGCATCTCACTCTCTTTGAATCTTCTTTATCATGCTAAGAGGAGCAGGAAAAAGCAAAAAATTTCAGAATTGCACCTTGCAATGCGGAGAAATTACTGTTTGTGCATTTACAATATTCATTGATTTTTGCCATTGAAAAACGTCCAGAAATGATTGAAGCTACTGACTGAATGAAAGGAGCTGGCATCTCACTCTCTTTGAATCTTGTTTATCTTGCTAAGAGGAGCAGGAAAAAGCAAAAAATTTCAGAATTGCACCTTGCAATGCGGAGAAATTACTGTTTGTGCATTTACAATATTCATTGATTTTTGCCAATGAAAAACGTCCAGAAATGATTGAAGCTACTGACTGAATGAAAGGAGCTGGAATCTCACTCTCTTTGAATCTTCTTTATCATGCTAAGAGGAGCAGGAAAAAGCAAAAAATTTCAGAATTGCACCTTGCAATGCGGAGAAATTACTGTTTGTGCATTTACAATATTCATTGATTTTTGCCATTGAAAAACATCATGTTATTCATATACCAGAAATGTTTGAAGCTACTGACTGAATGAAAGGAGCTGGCATCTCACTCTCTTTGAATCTTCTTTATCATGCTAAGAGGAGCAGAAAAAAGCAAAAAATTTCAGAATTGCACCTTGCAATGCGGAGAAATTACTGTTTGTGCATTTACAATATTCATTGATTTTTGCCATTGAAAAACGTCCAGAAATGATTGAAGCTACCGACTGAATGAAAGGAGCTGGCATCTCACTCTCTTTGAATCTTCTTTATCATGCTAAGAGGAGCAGGAAAAAGCAAAAAATTTCAGAATTGCACCTTGCAATGCGGAGAAATTACTGTTTGTGCATTTGCAATATTCAATGATTTTTGCCATTGAAAAACGTCCAGAAATGATTGAAGCTACTGACTGAATGAAAGGAGCTGGCATCTCACTCTCTTTGAATCTTCTTTATCATGCTAAGAGGAGCAGGAAAAAGCAAAAAATTTCAGAATTGCACCTTGCAATGTGGAGAAATTACTGTTTGTGCATTTACAATATTCATTGATTTTTGCCATTGAAAAACATCATGTTATTCATATACCAGAAATGATTGAAGCTACTGACTGAATGAAAGGAGCTGGCATCTCACTCTCTTTGAATCTTCTTTATCATGCTAAGAGGAGCAGGAAAAAGCAAAAAATTTCAGAATTGCACCTTGCAATGCGGAGAAATTACTGTTTGTGCATTTACAATATTCAATGATTTTTGCCATTGAAAAACGTCCAGAAATGATTGAAGCTACTGACTGAATGAAAGGAGCTGGCATCTCACTCTCTTTGAATCTTCTTTATCATGCTAAGAGGAGCAGGAAAAAGCAAAAAATTTCAGAATTGCACCTTGCAATGCGGAGAAATTACTGTTTGTGCATTTACAATATTCATTGATTTTTGCCATTGAAAAACATCATGAAATTCATATACCAGAAATGTTTGAAGCTACTGACTGAATGAAAGGAGCTGGCATCTCACTCTCTTTGAATCTTCTTTATCATGCTAAGAGGAGCAGGAAAAAGCAAAAAATTTCAGAATTGCACCTTGCAATGCGGAGAAATTACTGTTTGTGCATTTACAATATTCATTGATTTTTGCCATTGAAAAACATCATGTTATTCATATACCAGAAATGTTTGAAGCTACTGACTGAATGAAAGGAGTTGGCATCTCACTCTCTTTGAATCTTCTTTATCATGCTAAGAGGAGCAGGAAAAAGCAAAAAATTTCAGAATTGCACCTTGCAATGCGGAGAAATTACTGTTTGTGCATTTACAATATTCATTGATTTTTGCCATTGAAAAACATCATGTTATTCATATACCAGAAATGTTTGAAGCTACTGACTGAATGAAAGGAGCTGGCATCTCACTCTCTTTGAATCTTCTTTATCATGCTAAGAGGAGCAGGAAAAAGCAAAAAATTTCAGAATTGCACCTTGCAATGCGGAGAAATTACTGTTTGTGCATTTACAATATTCATTGATTTTTGCCATTGAAAAACATCATGTTATTCATATACCAGAAATGTTTGAAGCTACTGACTGAATGAAAGGAGCTGGCATCTCACTCTCTTTGAATCTTCTTTATCATGCTAAGAGTAGCAGAAAAAAGCAAAAAATTTCAGAATTGCACCTTGCAATGCGGAGAAATTACTGTTTGTGCATTTACAATATTCATTGATTTTTGCCATTGAAAAACGTCCAGAAATGATTGAAGCTACTGACTGAATGAAAGGAGCTGGCATCTCACTCTGTTTGAATCTTGTTTATCATGCTAAGAGGAGCAGGAAAAAGCAAAAAATTTCAGAATTGCACCTTGCAATGCGGAGAAATTACTGTTTGTGCATTTACAATATTCATTGATTTTTGCCATTGAAAAACGTCCAGAAATGATTGAAGCTACTGACTGAATGAAAGGAGCTGGCATCTCACTCTCTTTGAATCTTCTTTATCATGCTAAGAGGAGCAGGAAAAAGCAAAAAATTTCAGAATTGCACCTTTCAATGCGGAGAAATTACTGTTTGTGCATTTACAATATTCATTGATTTTTGCCATTGAAAAATATCATGTTATTCATATACCAGAAATGTTTGAAGCTACTGACTGAATGAAAGGAGCTGGCATCTCACTCTCTTTGAATCTTCTTTATCATGCTAAGAGGAGCAGGAAAAAGCAAAAAATTTCAGAATTGCACCTTGCAATGCGGAGAAATTACTGTTTGTGCATTTACAATATTCATTGATTTTTGCCATTGAAAAACGTCCAGAAATGATTGAAGCTACTGACTGAATGAAAGGAGCTGGCATCTCACTCTCTTTGAATCTTGTTTATCATGCTAAGAGGAGCAGGAAAAAGCAAAAAATTTCAGAATTGCACCTTGCAATGCGGAGAAATTACTGTTTGTGCATTTACAATATTCATTGATTTTTGCCATTGAAAAACGTCCAGAAATGATTGTAGCTACTTACTGAATGAAAGGAGCTGGCATCTCACTCTCTTTGAATCTTCTTTATCATGCTAAGAGGAGCAGGAAAAAGCAAAAAATTTCAGAATTGCACCTTGCAATGCGGAGAAATTACTGTTTGTGCATTTACAATATTCAGTGATTTTTGCCATTGAAAAACATCATGTTATTCATATACCAGAAATGTTTGAAGCTACTGACTGAATGAAAGGAGCTGGCATCTCACTCTCTTTGAATCTTCTTTATCATGCTAAGAGGAGCAGGAAAAAGCAAAAAATTTCAGAATTGCACCTTGCAATGCGGAGAAATTACTGTTTGTGCATTTACAATATTCATTGATTTTTGCCATTGAAAAACGTCCAGAAATGATTGAAGCTACTGACTGAATGAAAGGAGCTGGCATCTCACTCTCTTTGAATCTTGTTTATCATGCTAAGAGGAGCAGGAAAAAGCAAAAAATTTCAGAATTGCACCTTGCAATGCGGAGAAATTACTGTTTGTGCATTTACAATATTCATTGATTTTTGCCATTGAAAAACGTCCAGAAATGATTGTAGCTACTTACTGAATGAAAGGAGCTGGCATCTCACTCTCTTTGAATCTTCTTTATCATGCTAAGAGGAGCAGGAAAAAGCAAAAAATTTCAGAATTGCACCTTGCAATGCGGAGAAATTACTGTTTGTGCATTTACAATATTCAGTGATTTTTGCCATTGAAAAACATCATGTTATTCATATACCAGAAATGTTTGAAGCTACTGACTGAATGAAAGGAGCTGGCATCTCACTCTCTTTGACTCTTCTTTATCATGCTAAGAGGAGCAGGAAAAAGCAAAAAATTTCAGAATTGCACCTTGCAATGCGGAGAAATTACTGTTTGTGCATTTACAATATTCATTGATTTTTGCCATTGAAAAACGTCCAGAAATGATTGAAGCTACTGACTGAATGAAAGGAGCTGGCATCTCACTCTCTTTGAATCTTGTTTATCATGCTAAGAGGAGCAGGAAAAAGCAAAAAATTTCAGAATTGCACCTTGCAATGCGGAGAAATTACTGTTTGTGCATTTACAATATTCATTGATTTTTGCCATTGAAAAACGTCCAGAAATGATTGAAGCTACTGACTGAATGAAAGGAGCTGGCATCTCACTCTCCTTGAATCTTCTTTATCATGCTTAGAGGAGCAGGAAAAAGCAAAAAATTTCAGAATTGCACCTTGCAATGCGGAGAAATTACTGTTTGTGCATTTACAATATTCATTGATTTTTGCCATTGAAAAACATCATGTTATTCATATACCAGAAATGATTGAAGCTACTGACTGAATGAAAGGAGCTGGCATCTCACTCTCTTTGAATCTTCTTTATCATGCTAAGAGGAGCAGGAAAAAGCAAAAAATTTCAGAATTGCACCTTGCAATGCGGAGAAATTACTGTTTGTGCATTTACAATATTCAATGATTTTTGCCATTGAAAAACGTCCAGAAATGATTGAAGCTACTGACTGAATGAAAGGAGCTGGCATCTCACTCTCTTTGAATCTTCTTTATCATGCTAAGAGGAGCAGGAAAAAGCAAAAAATTTCAGAATTGCACCTTGCAATGCGGAGAAATTACTGTTTGTGCATTTACAATATTCATTGATTTTTGCCATTGAAAAACATGTTATTCATATACCAGAAATGTTTGAAGCTACTGACTGAATGAAAGGAGCTGGCATCTCACTCTCTTTGAATCTTCTTTATCATGCTAAGAGGAGCAGGAAAAAGCAAAAAATTTCAGAATTGCACCTTGCAATGCGGAGAAATTACTGTTTGTGCATTTACAATATAAATTGATTTTTGCCATTGAAAAACGTCCAGAAATGATTGAAGCTACTGACTGAATGAAAGGAGCTGGCATCTCATTCTCTTTGAATCTTGTTTATCATGCTAAGAGGAGCAGGAAAAAGCAAAAAATTTCAGAATTGCACCTTGCAATGCGGAGAAATTACTGTTTGTGCATTTACAATATTCATTGATTTTTGCCATTGAAAAACGTCCAGAAATGATTGAAGCTACTGACTGAATGAAAGGAGCTGGCATCTCACTCTCTTTGAATCTTCTTTATCATGCTTAGAGGAGCAGGAAAAAGCAAAAAATTTCAGAATTGCACCTTGCAATGCGGAGAAATTACTGTTTGTGCATTTACAATATTCATTGATTTTTGCCATTGAAAAACATGTTATTCATATACCAGAAATGTTTGAAGCTACTGACTGAATGAAAGGAGCTGGCATCTCACTCTCTTTGAATCTTCTTTATCATGCTAAGAGGAGCAGGAAAAAGCAAAAAATTTCAGAATTGCACCTTGCAATGCGGAGAAATTACTGTTTGTGCATTTACAATATTCATTGATTTTTGCCATTGAAAAACGTCCAGAAATGATTGAAGCTACTGACTGAATGAAAGGAGCTGGCATCTCATTCTCTTTGAATCTTGTTTATCATGCTAAGAGGAGCAGGAAAAAGCAAAAAATTTCAGAATTGCACCTTGCAATGCGGAGAAATTACTGTTTGTGCATTTACAATATTCATTGATTTTTGCCATTGAAAAACGTCCAGAAATGATTGAAGCTACTGACTGAATGAAAGGAGCTGGCATCTCACTCTCTTTGAATCTTCTTTATCATGCTTAGAGGAGCAGGAAAAAGCAAAAAATTTCAGAATTGCACCTTGCAATGCGGAGAAATTACTGTTTGTGCATTTACAATATTCATTGATTTTTGCCATTGAAAAATATCATGTTATTCATATACCAGAAATGTTTGAAGCTACTGACTGAATGAAAGGAGCTGGCATCTCACTCTCTTTGAATCTTCTTTATCATGCTAAGAGGAGCAGGAAAAAGCAAAAAATTTCAGAATTGCACCTTGCAATGCGGAGAAATTACTGTTTGTGCATTTACAATATTCATTGATTTTTGCCATTGAAAAACGTCCAGAAATGATTGAAGCTACTGACTGAATGAAAGGAGCTGGCATTTCACTCTCTTTGAATCTTCTTTATCATGCTAAGAGGAGCAGGAAAAAGCAAAAAATTTCAGAATTGCACCTTGCAATGCGGAGAAATTACTGTTTGTGCATTTACAATATTCAATGATTTTTGCCATTGAAAAACGTCCAGAAATGATTGAAGCTACTGACTGAATGAAAGGAGCTGGCATCTCACTCTCTTTGAATCTTCTTTATCATGCTAAGAGGAGCAGGAAAAAGCAAAAAATTTCAGAATTGCACCTTGCAATGCGGAGAAATTACTGTTTGTGCATTTACAATATTCATTGATTTTTGCCATTGAAAAACATGTTATTCATATACCAGAAATGTTTGAAGCTACTGACTGAATGAAAGGAGCTGGCATCTCACTCTCTTTGAATCTTCTTTATCATGCTAAGAGGAGCAGGAAAAAGCAAAAAATTTCAGAATTGCACCTTGCAATGCGGAGAAATTACTGTTTGTGCATTTACAATATTCATTGATTTTTGCCATTGAAAAACGTCCAGAAATGATTGAAGCTACTGACTGAATGAAAGGAGCTGGCATCTCATTCTCTTTGAATCTTGTTTATCATGCTAAGAGGAGCAGGAAAAAGCAAAAAATTTCAGAATTGCACCTTGCAATGCGGAGAAATTACTGTTTGTGCATTTACAATATTCATTGATTTTTGCCATTGAAAAACGTCCAGAAATGATTGAAGCTACTGACTGAATGAAAGGAGCTGGCATCTCACTCTCTTTGAATCTTCTTTATCATGCTTAGAGGAGCAGGAAAAAGCAAAAAATTTCAGAATTGCACCTTGCAATGCGGAGAAATTACTGTTTGTGCATTTACAATATTCATTGATTTTTGCCATTGAAAAACATCATGTTATTCATATACCAGAAATGTTTGAAGCTACTGACTGAATGAAAGGAGCTGGCATCTCACTCTCTTTGAATCTTCTTTATCATGCTAAGAGGAGCAGGAAAAAGCAAAAAATTTCAGAATTGCACCTTGCAATGCGGAGAAATTACTGTTTGTGCATTTACAATATTCATTGATTTTTGCCATTGAAAAACGTCCAGAAATGATTGAAGCTACTGACTGAATGAAAGGAGCTGGCATTTCACTCTCTTTGAATCTTCTTTATCATGCTAAGAGGAGCAGGAAAAAGCAAAAAATTTCAGAATTGCACCTTGCAATGCGGAGAAATTACTGTTTGTGCATTTACAATATTCAATGATTTTTGCCATTGAAAAACGTCCAGAAATGATTGAAGCTACTGACTGAATGAAAGGAGCTGGCATCTCACTCTCTTTGAATCTTCTTTATCATGCTAAGAGGAGCAGGAAAAAGCAAAAAATTTCAGAATTGCACCTTGCAATGCGGAGAAATTACTGTTTGTGCATTTACAATATTCATTGATTTTTGCCATTGAAAAACATGTTATTCATATACCAGAAATGTTTGAAGCTACTGACTGAATGAAAGGAGCTGGCATCTCACTCTCTTTGAATCTTCTTTATCATGCTAAGAGGAGCAGGAAAAAGCAAAAAATTTCAGAATTGCACCTTGCAATGCGGAGAAATTACTGTTTGTGCATTTACAATATTCATTGATTTTTGCCATTGAAAAACGTCCAGAAATGATTGAAGCTACTGACTGAATGAAAGGAGCTGGCATCTCATTCTCTTTGAATCTTGTTTATCATGCTAAGAGGAGCAGGAAAAAGCAAAAAATTTCAGAATTGCACCTTGCAATGCGGAGAAATTACTGTTTGTGCATTTACAATATTCATTGATTTTTGCCATTGAAAAACGTCCAGAAATGATTGAAGCTACTGACTGAATGAAAGGAGCTGGCATCTCATTCTCTTTGAATCTTGTTTATCATGCTAAGAGGAGCAGGAAAAAGCAAAAAATTTCAGAATTGCACCTTGCAATGCGGAGAAATTACTGTTTGTGCATTTACAATATTCATTGATTTTTGCCATTGAAAAACGTCCAGAAATGATTGAAGCTACTGACTGAATGAAAGGAGCTGGCATCTCACTCTCTTTGAATCTTCTTTATCATGCTTAGAGGAGCAGGAAAAAGCAAAAAATTTCAGAATTGCACCTTGCAATGCGGAGAAATTACTGTTTGTGCATTTACAATATTCATTGATTTTTGCCATTGAAAAACATCATGTTATTCATATACCAGAAATGTTTGAAGCTACTGACTGAATGAAAGGAGCTGGCATCTCACTCTCTTTGAATCTTCTTTATCATGCTAAGAGGAGCAGGAAAAAGCAAAAAATTTCAGAATTGCACCTTGCAATGCGGAGAAATTACTGTTTGTGCATTTACAATATAAATTGATTTTTGCCATTGAAAAACGTCCAGAAATGATTGAAGCTACTGACTGAATGAAAGGAGCTGGCATCTCATTCTCTTTGAATCTTGTTTATCATGCTAAGAGGAGCAGGAAAAAGCAAAAAATTTCAGAATTGCACCTTGCAATGCGGAGAAATTACTGTTTGTGCATTTACAATATTCATTGATTTTTGCCATTGAAAAACGTCCAGAAATGATTGAAGCTACTGACTGAATGAAAGGAGCTGGCATCTCACTCTCTTTGAATCTTCTTTATCATGCTTAGAGGAGCAGGAAAAAGCAAAAAATTTCAGAATTGCACCTTGCAATGCGGAGAAATTACTGTTTGTGCATTTACAATATTCATTGATTTTTGCCATTGAAAAACATGTTATTCATATACCAGAAATGTTTGAAGCTACTGACTGAATGAAAGGAGCTGGCATCTCACTCTCTTTGAATCTTCTTTATCATGCTAAGAGGAGCAGGAAAAAGCAAAAAATTTCAGAATTGCACCTTGCAATGCGGAGAAATTACTGTTTGTGCATTTACAATATTCATTGATTTTTGCCATTGAAAAACGTCCAGAAATGATTGAAGCTACTGACTGAATGAAAGGAGCTGGCATCTCATTCTCTTTGAATCTTGTTTATCATGCTAAGAGGAGCAGGAAAAAGCAAAAAATTTCAGAATTGCACCTTGCAATGCGGAGAAATTACTGTTTGTGCATTTACAATATTCATTGATTTTTGCCATTGAAAAACGTCCAGAAATGATTGAAGCTACTGACTGAATGAAAGGAGCTGGCATCTCACTCTCTTTGAATCTTCTTTATCATGCTTAGAGGAGCAGGAAAAAGCAAAAAATTTCAGAATTGCACCTTGCAATGCGGAGAAATTACTGTTTGTGCATTTACAATATTCATTGATTTTTGCCATTGAAAAATATCATGTTATTCATATACCAGAAATGTTTGAAGCTACTGACTGAATGAAAGGAGCTGGCATCTCACTCTCTTTGAATCTTCTTTATCATGCTAAGAGGAGCAGGAAAAAGCAAAAAATTTCAGAATTGCACCTTGCAATGCGGAGAAATTACTGTTTGTGCATTTACAATATTCATTGATTTTTGCCATTGAAAAACGTCCAGAAATGATTGAAGCTACTGACTGAATGAAAGGAGCTGGCATTTCACTCTCTTTGAATCTTCTTTATCATGCTAAGAGGAGCAGGAAAAAGCAAAAAATTTCAGAATTGCACCTTGCAATGCGGAGAAATTACTGTTTGTGCATTTACAATATTCAATGATTTTTGCCATTGAAAAACGTCCAGAAATGATTGAAGCTACTGACTGAATGAAAGGAGCTGGCATCTCACTCTCTTTGAATCTTCTTTATCATGCTAAGAGGAGCAGGAAAAAGCAAAAAATTTCAGAATTGCACCTTGCAATGCGGAGAAATTACTGTTTGTGCATTTACAATATTCATTGATTTTTGCCATTGAAAAACATGTTATTCATATACCAGAAATGTTTGAAGCTACTGACTGAATGAAAGGAGCTGGCATCTCACTCTCTTTGAATCTTCTTTATCATGCTAAGAGGAGCAGGAAAAAGCAAAAAATTTCAGAATTGCACCTTGCAATGCGGAGAAATTACTGTTTGTGCATTTACAATATTCATTGATTTTTGCCATTGAAAAACGTCCAGAAATGATTGAAGCTACTGACTGAATGAAAGGAGCTGGCATCTCATTCTCTTTGAATCTTGTTTATCATGCTAAGAGGAGCAGGAAAAAGCAAAAAATTTCAGAATTGCACCTTGCAATGCGGAGAAATTACTGTTTGTGCATTTACAATATTCATTGATTTTTGCCATTGAAAAACGTCCAGAAATGATTGAAGCTACTGACTGAATGAAAGGAGCTGGCATCTCACTCTCTTTGAATCTTCTTTATCATGCTTAGAGGAGCAGGAAAAAGCAAAAAATTTCAGAATTGCACCTTGCAATGCGGAGAAATTACTGTTTGTGCATTTACAATATTCATTGATTTTTGCCATTGAAAAACATCATGTTATTCATATACCAGAAATGTTTGAAGCTACTGACTGAATGAAAGGAGCTGGCATCTCACTCTCTTTGAATCTTCTTTATCATGCTAAGAGGAGCAGGAAAAAGCAAAAAATTTCAGAATTGCACCTTGCAATGCGGAGAAATTACTGTTTGTGCATTTACAATATTCATTGATTTTTGCCATTGAAAAACGTCCAGAAATGATTGAAGCTACTGACTGAATGAAAGGAGCTGGCATTTCACTCTCTTTGAATCTTCTTTATCATGCTAAGAGGAGCAGGAAAAAGCAAAAAATTTCAGAATTGCACCTTGCAATGCGGAGAAATTACTGTTTGTGCATTTACAATATTCAATGATTTTTGCCATTGAAAAACGTCCAGAAATGATTGAAGCTACTGACTGAATGAAAGGAGCTGGCATCTCACTCTCTTTGAATCTTCTTTATCATGCTAAGAGGAGCAGGAAAAAGCAAAAAATTTCAGAATTGCACCTTGCAATGCGGAGAAATTACTGTTTGTGCATTTACAATATTCATTGATTTTTGCCATTGAAAAACATGTTATTCATATACCAGAAATGTTTGAAGCTACTGACTGAATGAAAGGAGCTGGCATCTCACTCTCTTTGAATCTTCTTTATCATGCTAAGAGGAGCAGGAAAAAGCAAAAAATTTCAGAATTGCACCTTGCAATGCGGAGAAATTACTGTTTGTGCATTTACAATATTCATTGATTTTTGCCATTGAAAAACGTCCAGAAATGATTGAAGCTACTGACTGAATGAAAGGAGCTGGCATCTCACTCTCTTTGAATCTTCTTTATCATGCTTAGAGGAGCAGGAAAAAGCAAAAAATTTCAGAATTGCACCTTGCAATGCGGAGAAATTACTGTTTGTGCATTTACAATATTCATTGATTTTTGCCATTGAAAAACATCATGTTATTCATATACCAGAAATGTTTGAAGCTACTGACTGAATGAAAGGAGCTGGCATCTCAATCTCTTTGAATCTTCTTTATCATGCTAAGAGGAGCAGCAAAAAGCAAAAAATTTCAGAATTGCACCTTGCAATGCGGAGAAATTACTGTTTGTGCATTTACAATATTCATTGATTTTTGCCATTGAAAAACGTCCAGAAATGATTGAAGCTACTGACTGAATGAAAGGAGCTGGCATTTCACTCTCTTTGAATCTTCTTTATCATGCTAAGAGGAGCAGGAAAAAGCAAAAAATTTCAGAATTGCACCTTGCAATGCGGAGAAATTACTGTTTGTGCATTTACAATATTCATTAATTTTTGCCATTGAAAAACGTCCAGAAATGATTGAAGCTACTGACTGAATGAAAGGAGCTGGCATCTCACTCTCTTTGAATCTTGTTTATCTTGCTAAGAGGAGCAGGAAAAAGCAAAAAATTTCAGAATTGCACCTTGCAATGCGGAGAAATTACTGTTTGTGCATTTACAATATTCATTGATTTTTGCCATTGAAAAACATCCAGAAATGATTGAAGCTACTGACTGAATGAAAGGAGCTGGCATCTCACTCTCTTTGAATCTTCTTTATCATGCTAAGAGGAGCAGGAAAAAGCAAAAAATTTCAGAATTGCACCTTGCAATGCGGAGAAATTACTGTTTGTGCATTTACAATATTCATTGATTTTTGCCATTGAAAAACATGTTATTCATATACCAGAAATGTTTGAAGCTACTGACTGAATGAAAGGAGCTGGCATCTCACTCTCTTTGAATCTTCTTTATCATGCTAAGAGGAGCAGGAAAAAGCAAAAAATTTCAGAATTGCACCTTGCAATGCGGAGAAATTACTGTTTGTGCATTTACAATATTCATTGATTTTTGCCATTGAAAAACGTCCAGAAATGATTGAAGCTACTGACTGAATGAAAGGAGCTGGCATCTCATTCTCTTTGAATCTTGTTTATCATGCTAAGAGGAGCAGGAAAAAGCAAAAAATTTCAGAATTGCACCTTGCAATGCGGAGAAATTACTGTTTGTGCATTTACAATATTCATTGATTTTTGCCATTGAAAAACGTCCAGAAATGATTGAAGCTACTGACTGAATGAAAGGAGCTGGCATCTCACTCTCTTTGAATCTTCTTTATCATGCTTAGAGGAGCAGGAAAAAGCAAAAAATTTCAGAATTGCACCTTGCAATGCGGAGAAATTACTGTTTGTGCATTTACAATATTCATTGATTTTTGCCATTGAAAAACATGTTATTCATATACCAGAAATGTTTGAAGCTACTGACTGAATGAAAGGAGCTGGCATCTCACTCTCTTTGAATCTTCTTTATCATGCTAAGAGGAGCAGGAAAAAGCAAAAAATTTCAGAATTGCACCTTGCAATGCGGAGAAATTACTGTTTGTGCATTTACAATATTCATTGATTTTTGCCATTGAAAAACGTCCAGAAATGATTGAAGCTACTGACTGAATGAAAGGAGCTGGCATCTCATTCTCTTTGAATCTTGTTTATCATGCTAAGAGGAGCAGGAAAAAGCAAAAAATTTCAGAATTGCACCTTGCAATGCGGAGAAATTACTGTTTGTGCATTTACAATATTCATTGATTTTTGCCATTGAAAAACGTCCAGAAATGATTGAAGCTACTGACTGAATGAAAGGAGCTGGCATCTCACTCTCTTTGAATCTTCTTTATCATGCTTAGAGGAGCAGGAAAAAGCAAAAAATTTCAGAATTGCACCTTGCAATGCGGAGAAATTACTGTTTGTGCATTTACAATATTCATTGATTTTTGCCATTGAAAAATATCATGTTATTCATATACCAGAAATGTTTGAAGCTACTGACTGAATGAAAGGAGCTGGCATCTCACTCTCTTTGAATCTTCTTTATCATGCTAAGAGGAGCAGGAAAAAGCAAAAAATTTCAGAATTGCACCTTGCAATGCGGAGAAATTACTGTTTGTGCATTTACAATATTCATTGATTTTTGCCATTGAAAAACGTCCAGAAATGATTGAAGCTACTGACTGAATGAAAGGAGCTGGCATTTCACTCTCTTTAAATCTTCTTTATCATGCTAAGAGGAGCAGGAAAAAGCAAAAAATTTCAGAATTGCACCTTGCAATGCGGAGAAATTACTGTTTGTGCATTTACAATATTCAATGATTTTTGCCATTGAAAAACGTCCAGAAATGATTGAAGCTACTGACTGAATGAAAGGAGCTGGCATCTCACTCTCTTTGAATCTTCTTTATCATGCTAAGAGGAGCAGGAAAAAGCAAAAAATTTCAGAATTGCACCTTGCAATGCGGAGAAATTACTGTTTGTGCATTTACAATATTCATTGATTTTTGCCATTGAAAAACATGTTATTCATATACCAGAAATGTTTGAAGCTACTGACTGAATGAAAGGAGCTGGCATCTCACTCTCTTTGAATCTTCTTTATCATGCTAAGAGGAGCAGGAAAAAGCAAAAAATTTCAGAATTGCACCTTGCAATGCGGAGAAATTACTGTTTGTGCATTTACAATATTCATTGATTTTTGCCATTGAAAAACGTCCAGAAATGATTGAAGCTACTGACTGAATGAAAGGAGCTGGCATCTCATTCTCTTTGAATCTTGTTTATCATGCTAAGAGGAGCAGGAAAAAGCAAAAAATTTCAGTATGGCACCTTGCAATGCGGAGAAATTACTGTTTGTGCATTTACAATATTCATTGATTTTTGCCATTGAAAAACGTCCAGAAATGATTGAAGCTACTGACTGAATGAAAGGAGCTGGCATCTCACTCTCTTTGAATCTTCTTTATCATGCTTAGAGGAGCAGGAAAAAGCAAAAAATTTCAGAATTGCACCTTGCAATGCGGAGAAATTACTGTTTGTGCATTTACAATATTCATTGATTTTTGCCATTGAAAAACATCATGTTATTCATATACCAGAAATGTTTGAAGCTACTGACTGAATGAAAGGAGCTGGCATCTCACTCTCTTTGAATCTTCTTTATCATGCTAAGAGGAGCAGGAAAAAGCAAAAAATTTCAGAATTGCACCTTGCAATGCGGAGAAATTACTGTTTGTGCATTTACAATATTCATTGATTTTTGCCATTGAAAAACGTCCAGAAATGATTGAAGCTACTGACTGAATGAAAGGAGCTGGCATTTCACTCTCTTTGAATCTTCTTTATCATGCTAAGAGGAGCAGGAAAAAGCAAAAAATTTCAGAATTGCACCTTGCAATGCGGAGAAATTACTGTTTGTGCATTTACAATATTCAATGATTTTTGCCATTGAAAAACGTCCAGAAATGATTGAAGCTACTGACTGAATGAAAGGAGCTGGCATCTCACTCTCTTTGAATCTTCTTTATCATGCTAAGAGGAGCAGGAAAAAGCAAAAAATTTCAGAATTGCACCTTGCAATGCGGAGAAATTACTGTTTGTGCATTTACAATATTCATTGATTTTTGCCATTGAAAAACATGTTATTCATATACCAGAAATGTTTGAAGCTACTGACTGAATGAAAGGAGCTGGCATCTCACTCTCTTTGAATCTTCTTTATCATGCTAAGAGGAGCAGGAAAAAGCAAAAAATTTCAGAATTGCACCTTGCAATGCGGAGAAATTACTGTTTGTGCATTTACAATATTCATTGATTTTTGCCATTGAAAAACGTCCAGAAATGATTGAAGCTACTGACTGAATGAAAGGAGCTGGCATCTCATTCTCTTTGAATCTTGTTTATCATGCTAAGAGGAGCAGGAAAAAGCAAAAAATTTCAGAATTGCACCTTGCAATGCGGAGAAATTACTGTTTGTGCATTTACAATATTCATTGATTTTTGCCATTGAAAAACGTCCAGAAATGATTGAAGCTACTGACTGAATGAAAGGAGCTGGCATCTCACTCTCTTTGAATCTTCTTTATCATGCTTAGAGGAGCAGGAAAAAGCAAAAAATTTCAGAATTGCACCTTGCAATGCGGAGAAATTACTGTTTGTGCATTTACAATATTCATTGATTTTTGCCATTGAAAAACATCATGTTATTCATATACCAGAAATGTTTGAAGCTACTGACTGAATGAAAGGAGCTGGCATCTCAATCTCTTTGAATCTTCTTTATCATGCTAAGAGGAGCAGCAAAAAGCAAAAAATTTCAGAATTGCACCTTGCAATTCGGAGAAATTACTGTTTGTGCATTTACAATATTCATTGATTTTTGCCATTGAAAAACGTCCAGAAATGATTGAAGCTACTGACTGAATGAAAGGAGCTGGCATTTCACTCTCTTTGAATCTTCTTTATCATGCTAAGAGGAGCAGGAAAAAGCAAAAAATTTCAGAATTGCACCTTGCAATGGGAGAAATTACTGTTTGTGCATTTACAATATTCATTGATTTTTGCCATTGAAAAACGTCCAGAAATGATTGAAGCTACTGACTGAATGAAAGGAGCTGGCATCTCACTCTCTTTGAATCTTCTTTATCATGCTAAGAGGAGCAGGAAAAAGCAAAAAATTTCAGAATTGCACCTTGCAATGCGGAGAAATTACTGTTTGTGCATTTACAATATTCATTAATTTTTGCCATTGAAAAACGTCCAGAAATGATTGAAGCTACTGACTGAATGAAAGGAGCTGGCATCTCACTCTCTTTGAATCTTGTTTATCTTGCTAAGAGGAGCAGGAAAAAGCAAAAAATTTCAGAATTGCACCTTGCAATGCGGAGAAATTACTGTTTGTGCATTTACAATATTCATTGATTTTTGCCATTGAAAAACGTCCAGAAATGATTGAAGCTACTGACTGAATGAAAGGAGCTGGCATCTCACTCTCTTTGAATCTTCTTTATCATGCTAAGAGGAGCAGGAAAAAGCAAAAAATTTCAGAATTGCACCTTGCAATGCGGAGAAATTACTGTTTGTGCATTTACAATATTCATTGATTTTTGCCATTGAAAAACATCATGTTATTCATATACCAGAAATGTTTGAAGCTACTGACTGAATGAAAGGAGCTGGCATCTCACTCTCTTTGAATCTTCTTTATCATGCTAAGAGGAGCAGAAAAAAGCAAAAAATTTCAGAATTGCACCTTGCAATGCGGAGAAATTACTGTTTGTGCATTTACAATATTCATTGATTTTTGCCATTGAAAAACGTCCAGAAATGATTGAAGCTACTGACTGAATGAAACGAGCTGGCATCTCACTCTCTTTGAATCTTGTTTATCATGCTAAGAGGAGCAGGAAAAAGCAAAAAATTTCAGAATTGCACCTTGCAATGCGGAGAAATTACTGTTTGTGCATTTACAATATTCATTGATTTTTGCCATTGAAAAACGTCCAGAAATGATTGAAGCTACTGACTGAATGAAAGGAGCTGGCATCTCACTCTCTTTGAATCTTCTTTATCATGCTTAGAGGAGCAGGAAAAAGCAAAAAATTTCAGAATTGCACCTTGCAATGCGGAGAAATTACTGTTTGTGCATTTACAATGTTCATTGATTTTTGCCTTTGAAAAACATCATGTTATTCATATACCAGAAATGATTGAAGCTACTGACTGAATGAAAGGAGCTGGCATCTCACTCTCTTTGAATCTTCTTTATCATGCTAAGAGGAGCAGGAAAAAGCAAAAAATTTCAGAATTGCACCTTGCAATGCGGAGAAATTACTGTTTGTGCATTTACAATATTCAATGATTTTTGCCATTGAAAAACGTCCAGAAATGATTGAAGCTACTGACTGAATGAAAGGAGCTGGCATCTCACTCTCTTTGAATCTTGTTTATCATGCTAAGAGGAGCAGGAAAAAGCAAAAAATTTCAGAATTGCACCTTGCAATGCGGAGAAATTACTGTTTGTGCATTTACAATATTCATTGATTTTTGCCATTGAAAAACGTCCAGAAATGATTGAAGCTACTGACTGAATGAAAGGAGCTGGCATCTCACTCTCTTTGAATCTTCTTTATCATGCTTAGAGGAGCAGGAAAAAGCAAAAAATTTCAGAATTGCACCTTGCAATGCGGAGAAATTACTGTTTGTGCATTTACAATGTTCATTGATTTTTGCCATTGAAAAACATCATGTTATTCATATACCAGAAATGATTGAAGCTACTGACTGAATGAAAGGAGCTGGCATCTCACTCTCTTTGAATCTTCTTTATCATGCTAAGAGGAGCAGGAAAAAGCAAAAAATTTCAGAATTGCACCTTGCAATGCGGAGAAATTACTGTTTGTGCATTTACAATATTCAATGATTTTTGCCATTGAAAAACGTCCAGAAATGATTGAAGCTACTGACTGAATGAAAGGAGCTGGCATCTCACTCTCTTTGAATCTTCTTTATCATGCTAAGAGGAGCAGGAAAAAGCAAAAAATTTCAGAATTGCACCTTGCCATGCGGAGAAATTACTGTTTGTGCATTTAAAATATTCATTGATTTTTGCCATTGAAAAACATCATGTTATTCATATACCAGAAATGTTTGAAGCTACTGACTGAATGAAAGGAGCTGGCATCTCACTCTCTTTGAATCTTCTTTATCATGCTAAGAGGAGCTGGAAAAAGCAAAAAATTTCAGAATTGCACCTTGCAATGCGGAGAAATTACTGTTTGTGCATTTACAATATTCATTGATTTTTGCCATTGAAAAACGTCCAGAAATGATTGAAGCTACTGACTGAATGAAAGGAGCTGGCATTTCACTCTCTTTGAATCTTCTTTATCATGCTAAGAGGAGCAGGAAAAAGCAAAAAATTTCAGAATTGCACCTTGCAATGCGGAGAAATTACTGTTTGTGCATTTACAATATTCATTGATTTTTCCCATTGAAAAACGTCCAGAAATGATTGAAGCTACTGACTGAATGAAAGGAGCTGGCATCTCACTCTCTTTGAATCTTCTTTATCATGCTAAGAGGAGCAGGAAAAAGCAAAAAATTTCAGAATTGCACCTTGCAATGCGGAGAAATTACTGTTTGTGCATTTACAATATTCATTAATTTTTGCCATTGAAAAACGTCCAGAAATGATTGAAGCTACTGACTGAATGAAAGGAGCTGGCATCTCACTCTCTTTGAATCTTGTTTATCTTGCTAAGAGGAGCAGGAAAAAGCAAAAAATTTCAGAATTGCACCTTGCAATGCGGAGAAATTACTGTTTGTGCATTTACAATATTCATTGATTTTTGCCATTGAAAAACGTCCAGAAATGATTGAAGCTACTGACTGAATGAAAGGAGCTGGCATCTCACTCTCTTTGAATCTTCTTTATCATGCTAAGAGGAGCAGGAAAAAGCAAAAAATTTCAGAATTGCACCTTGCAATGCGGAGAAATTACTGTTTGTGCATTTACAATATTCATTGATTTTTGCCATTGAAAAACATCATGTTATTCATATACCAGAAATGTTTGAAGCTACTGACTGAATGAAAGGAGCTGGCATCTCACTCTCTTTGAATCTTCTTTATCATGCTAAGAGGAGCAGAAAAAAGCAAAAAATTTCAGAATTGCACCTTGCAATGCGGAGAAATTACTGTTTGTGCATTTACAATATTCATTGATTTTTGCCATTGAAAAACGTCCAGAAATGATTGAAGCTACTGACTGAATGAAACGAGCTGGCATCTCACTCTCTTTGAATCTTGTTTATCATGCTAAGAGGAGCAGGAAAAAGCAAAAAATTTCAGAATTGCACCTTGCAATGCGGAGAAATTACTGTTTGTGCATTTACAATATTCATTGATTTTTGCCATTGAAAAACGTCCAGAAATGATTGAAGCTACTGACTGAATGAAAGGAGCTGGCATCTCACTCTCTTTGAATCTTCTTTATCATGCTTAGAGGAGCAGGAAAAAGCAAAAAATTTCAGAATTGCACCTTGCAATGCGGAGAAATTACTGTTTGTGCATTTACAATGTTCATTGATTTTTGCCTTTGAAAAACATCATGTTATTCATATACCAGAAATGATTGAAGCTACTGACTGAATGAAAGGAGCTGGCATCTCACTCTCTTTGAATCTTCTTTATCATGCTAAGAGGAGCAGGAAAAAGCAAAAAATTTCAGAATTGCACCTTGCAATGCGGAGAAATTACTGTTTGTGCATTTACAATATTCAATGATTTTTGCCATTGAAAAACGTCCAGAAATGATTGAAGCTACTGACTGAATGAAAGGAGCTGGCATCTCACTCTCTTTGAATCTTCTTTATCATGCTAAGAGGAGCAGGAAAAAGCAAAAAATTTCAGAATTGCACCTTGCAATGCGGAGAAATTACTGTTTGTGCATTTACAATATTCATTGATTTTTGCCATTGAAAAACATCATGTTATTCATATACCAGAAATGTTGGAAGCTACTGACTGAATGAAAGGAGCTGGCATCTCACTCTCTTTGAATCTTCTTTATCATGCTAAGAGGAGCAGAAAAAAGCAAAAAATTTCAGAATTGCACCTTGCAATGCGGAGAAATTACTGTTTGTGCATTTACAATATTCATTGATTTTTGCCATTGAAAAACGTCCAGAAATGATTGAAGCTACTGACTGAATGAAACGAGCTGGCATCTCACTCTCTTTGAATCTTGTTTATCATGCTAAGAGGAGCAGGAAAAAGCAAAAAATTTCAGAATTGCACCTTGCAATGCGGAGAAATTACTGTTTGTGCATTTACAATATTCATTGATTTTTGCCATTGAAAAACGTCCAGAAATGATTGAAGCTACTGACTGAATGAAAGGAGCTGGCATCTCACTCTCTTTGAATCTTCTTTATCATGCTTAGAGGAGCAGGAAAAAGCAAAAAATTTCAGAATTGCACCTTGCAATGCGGAGAAATTACTGTTTGTGCATTTACAATGTTCATTGATTTTTGCCATTGAAAAACATCATGTTATTCATATACCAGAAATGATTGAAGCTACTGACTGAATGAAAGGAGCTGGCATCTCACTCTCTTTGAATCTTCTTTATCATGCTAAGAGGAGCAGGAAAAAGCAAAAAATTTCAGAATTGCACCTTGCAATGCGGAGAAATTACTGTTTGTGCATTTACAATATTCAATGATTTTTGCCATTGAAAAACGTCCAGAAATGATTGAAGCTACTGACTGAATGAAAGGAGCTGGCATCTCACTCTCTTTGAATCTTCTTTATCATGCTAAGAGGAGCAGGAAAAAGCAAAAAATTTCAGAATTGCACCTTGCAATGCGGAGAAATTACTGTTTGTGCATTTACAATATTCATTGATTTTTGCCATTGAAAAACATCATGTTATTCATATACCAGAAATGTTTGAAGCTACTGACTGAATGAAAGGAGCTGGCATCTCACTCTCTTTGAATCTTCTTTATCATGCTAAGAGGAGCTGGAAAAAGCAAAAAATTTCAGAATTGCACCTTGCAATGCGGAGAAATTACTGTTTGTGCATTTACAATATTCATTGATTTTTGCCATTGAAAAACATCATGTTATTCATATACCAGAAATGTTTGAAGCTACTGACTGAATGAAAGGAGCTGGCATCTCACTCTCTTTGAATCTTCTTTATCATGCTAAGAGGAGCAGAAAAAAGCAAAAAATTTCAGAATTGCACCTTGCAATGCGGAGAAATTACTGTTTGTGCATTTACAATATTCATTGATTTTTGCCATTGAAAAACATCCAGAAATGATTGAAGCTACTGACTGAATGAAAGGAGCTGGCATCTCACTCTCTTTGAATCTTGTTTATCATGCTAAGAGGAGCAGGAAAAAGCAAAAAATTTCAGAATTGCACCTTGCAATGCGGAGAAATTACTGTTTGTGCATTTACAATATTCATTGATTTTTGCCATTGAAAAACGTCCAGAAATGATTGAAGCTACTGACTGAATGAAAGGAGCTGGCATCTCACTCTCTTTGAATCTTCTTTTTCATGCTAAGAGGAGCAGGAAAAAGCAAAAAATTTCAAAATTGCACCTTGCAATGCGGAGAAATTACTGTTTGTGCATTTACAATATTCATTGATTTTTGACATTGAAAAACATCATGTTATTCATATACCAGAAATGTTTGAAGCTACTGACTGAATGAAAGGAGCTGGCATCTCACTCTCTTTGAATCTTCTTTATCATGCTAAGAGGAGCAGGAAAAAGCAAAAAATTTCAGAATTGCACCTTGCAATGCGGAGAAATTACTGTTTGTGCATTTACAATATTCATTGATTTTTGCCATTGAAAAACATCATGTTATTCATATACCAGAAATGTTTGAAGCTACTGACTGAATGAAAGTAGCTGGCATCTCACTCTCTTTGAATCTTCTTTATCATGCTAAGAGGAGCAGGAAAAAGCAAAAAATTTCAGAATTGCACCTTGCAATGCGGAGAAATTACTGTTTGTGCATTTACAATATTCATTGATTTTTGCCATTGAAAAACGTCCAGAAATGATTGAAGCTACTGACTGAATGAAAGGAGCTGGCATCTCATTCTCTTTGAATCTTGTTTATCATGCTAAGAGGAGCAGGAAAAAGCAAAAAATTTCAGAATTGCACCTTGCAATGCGGAGAAATTACTGTTTGTGCATTTACAATATTCATTGATTTTTGCCATTGAAAAACGTCCAGAAATGATTGAAGCTACTGACTGAATGAAAGGAGCTGGCATCTCACTCTCTTTGAATCTTCTTTATCATGCTTAGAGGAGCAGGAAAAAGCAAAAAATTTCAGAATTGCACCTTGCAATGCGGAGAAATTACTGTTTGTGCATTTACAATATTCATTGATTTTTGCCATTGAAAAACATGTTATTCATATACCAGAAATGTTTGAAGCTACTGACTGAATGAAAGGAGCTGGCATCTCACTCTCTTTGAATCTTCTTTATCATGCTAAGAGGAGCAGGAAAAAGCAAAAAATTTCAGAATTGCACCTTGCAATGCGGAGAAATTACTGTTTGTGCATTTACAATATTCATTGATTTTTGCCATTGAAAAACGTCCAGAAATGATTGAAGCTACTGACTGAATGAAAGGAGCTGGCATCTCACTCTCTTTGAATCTTCTTTATCATGCTAAGAGGAGCAGGAAAAAGCAAAAAATTTCAGAATTGCACCTTGCAATGCGGAGAAATTACTGTTTGTGCATTTACAATATTCATAGATTTTTGCCATTGAAAAACGTCCAGAAATGATTGAAGCTACTGACTGAATGAAAGGAGCTGGCATCTCACTCTCTTTGAATCTTCTTTATCATGCTAAGAGGAGCAGGAAAAAGCAAAAAATTTCAGAATTGCACCTTGCAATGCGGAGAAATTACTGTTTGTGCATTTACAATATTCATTGATTTTTGCCATTGAAAAACATCATGTTATTCATATACCAGAAATGTTTGAAGCTACTGACTGAATGAAAGTAGCTGGCATCTCACTCTCTTTGAATCTTCTTTATCATGCTAAGAGGAGCAGGAAAAAGCAAAAAATTTCAGAATTGCACCTTGCAATGCGGAGAAATTACTGTTTGTGCATTTACAATATTCATTGATTTTTGCCATTGAAAAACGTCCAGAAATGATTGAAGCTACTGACTGAATGAAAGGAGCTGGCATCTCATTCTCTTTGAATCTTGTTTATCATGCTAAGAGGAGCAGGAAAAAGCAAAAAATTTCAGAATTGCACCTTGCAATGCGGAGAAATTACTGTTTGTGCATTTACAATATTCATTGATTTTTGCCATTGAAAAAAGTCCAGAAATGATTGAAGCTACTGACTGAATGAAAGGAGCTGGCATCTCACTCTCTTTGAATCTTCTTTATCATGCTTAGAGGAGCAGGAAAAAGCAAAAAATTTCAGAATTGCACCTTGCAATGCGGAGAAATTACTGTTTGTGCATTTACAATATTCATTGATTTTTGCCATTGAAAAACATGTTATTCATATACCAGAAATGTTTGAAGCTACTGACTGAATGAAAGGAGCTGGCATCTCACTCTCTTTGAATCTTCTTTATCATGCTAAGAGGAGCAGGAAAAAGCAAAAAATTTCAGAATTGCACCTTGCAATGCGGAGAAATTACTGTTTGTGCATTTACAATATTCATTGATTTTTGCCATTGAAAAACGTCCAGAAATGATTGAAGCTACTGACTGAATGAAAGGAGCTGGCATCTCACTCTCTTTGAATCTTCTTTATCATGCTTAGAGGAGCAGGAAAAAGCAAAAAATTTCAGAATTGCACCTTGCAATGCGGAGAAATTACTGTTTGTGCATTTACAATATTCATTGATTTTTGCCATTGAAAAACATGTTATTCATATACCAGAAATGTTTGAAGCTACTGACTGAATGAAAGGAGCTGGCATCTCACTCTCTTTGAATCTTCTTTATCATGCTAAGAGGAGCAGGAAAAAGCAAAAAATTTCAGAATTGCACCTTGCAATGCGGAGAAATTACTGTTTGTGCATTTACAATATTCATTGATTTTTGCCATTGAAAAACGTCCAGAAATGATTGAAGCTACTGACTGAATGAAAGGAGCTGGCATCTCACTCTCTTTGAATCTTGTTTATCTTGCTAAGAGGAGCAGGAAAAAGCAAAAAATTTCAGAATTGCACCTTGCAATGCGGAGAAATTACTGTTTGTGCATTTACAATATTCATTGATTTTTGCCATTGAAAAACGTCCAGAAATGATTGAAGCTACTGACTGAATGAAAGGAGCTGTCATCTCACTCTCTTTGAATCTTCTTTATCATGCTAAGAGGAGCAGGAAAAAGCAAAAAATTTCAGAATTGCACCTTGCAATGCGGAGAAATTACTGTTTGTGCATTTACAATATTCATTGATTTTTGCCATTGAAAAACATCATGTTATTCATATACCAGAAATGTTTGAAGCTACTGACTGAATGAAAGGAGCTGGCATCTCACTCTCTTTGAATCTTCTTTATCATGCTAAGAGGAGCAGAAAAAAGCAAAAAATTTCAGAATTGCACCTTGCAATGCGGAGAAATTACTGTTTGTGCATTTACAATATTCATTGATTTTTGCCATTGAAAAACATCATGTTATTCATATACCAGAAATGTTTGAAGCTACTGACAATGAAAGGAGCTGGCATCTCACTCTTTGAATCTTCTTTATCATGCTAAGAAGAGCAGGAAAAAGCAAAAAATTTCAGAATTGCACCTTGCAATGCGGAGAAATTACTCTTTGTGCATTTACAATATTCATTGATTTTTGCCATTGAAAAACGTCCAGAAATGATTGAAGCTACTGACTGAATGAAAGGAGCTGGCATCTCACTCTCTTTGAATCTTGTTTATCATGCTAAGAGGAGCAGGAAAAAGCAAAAAATTTCAGAATTGCACCTTGCAATGCGGAGAAATTACTGTTTGTGCATTTACAATATTCATTGATTTTTGCCATTGAAAAACGTCCAGAAATGATTGAAGCTACTGACTGAATGAAAGGAGCTGGCATCTCACTCTCTTTGAATCTTCTTTATCATGCTAAGAGGAGCAGGAAAAAGCAAAAAATTTCAGAATTGCACCTTGCAATCCGGAGAAATTACTGTTTGTGCATTTACAATATTCATTGATTTTTGCCATTGAAAAACATCATGTTATTCATATACCAGAAATGATTGAAGCTACTGACTGAATGAAAGGAGCTGGCATCTCACTCTCTTTGAATCTTCTTTATCATGCTAAGAGGAGCAGGAAAAAGCAAAAAATTTCAGAATTGCACCTTGCAATGCGGAGAAATTACTGTTTGTGCATTTACAATATTCAATGATTTTTGCCATTGAAAAACGTCCAGAAATGATTGAAGCTACTGACTGAATGAAAGGAGCTGGCATCTCACGCTCTTTGAATCTTCTTTATCATGCTAAGAGGAGCAGGAAAAAGCAAAAAATTTCAGAATTGCACCTTGCAATGCGGAGAAATTACTGTTTGTGCATTTACAATATTCATTGATTTTTGCCATTGAAAAACATCATGTTATTCATATACCAGAAATGTTTGAAGCTACTGACTGAATGAAAGGAGCTGGCATCTCACTCTCTTTGAATCTTCTTTATCATGCTAAGAGGAGCAGGAAAAAGCAAAAAATTTCAGAATTGCACCTTGCAATGTGGAGAAATTACTGTTTGTGCATTTACAATATTCATTGATTTTTGCCATTGAAAAACGTCCAGAAATGATTGAAGCTACTGACTGAATGAAAGGAGCTGGCATCTCACTCTCTTTGAATCTTCTTTATCATGCTAAGAGGAGCAGGAAAAAGCAAAAAATTTCAGAATTGCACCTTGCAATGCGGAGAAATTACTGTTTGTGCATTTACAATATTCATTGATTTTTGCCATTGAAAAACGTCCAGAAATGATTGAAGCTACTGACTGAATGAAAGGAGCTGGCATCTCACTCTCTTTGAATCTTGTTTATCTTGCTAAGAGGAGCAGATAAAAGCAAAAAATTTCAGAATTGCACCTTGCAATGCGGAGAAATTACTGTTTGTGCATTTACAATATTCATTGATTTTTGCCATTGAAAAACGTCCAGAAATGATTGAAGCTACTGACTGAATGAAAGGAGCTGGCATCTCACTCTCTTTGAATCTTCTTTATCATGCTAAGAGGAGCAGGAAAAAGCAAAAAATTTCAGAATTGCACCTTGCAATGCGGAGAAATTACTGTTTGTGCATTTACAATATTCATTGATTTTTGCCATTGAAAAACATCATGTTATTCATATACCAGAAATGTTTGAAGCTACTGACAAGGAAAGGAGCTGGCATCTCACTCTTTGAATCTTCTTTATCATGCTAAGAGGAGCAGGAAAAAGCAAAAAATTTCAGAATTGCACCTTGCAATGCGGAGAAATTACTGTTTGTGCATTTACAATATTCATTGATTTTTGCCATTGAAAAACGTCCAGAAATGATTGAACCTACTGACTGAATGAAAGGAGCTGGCATCTCACTCTCTTTGAATCTTCTTTATCATGCTAAGAGGAGCAGGAAAAAGCAAAAAATTTCAGAATTGCACCTTGCAATGTGGAGAAATTACTGTTTGTGCATTTACAATATTCATTGATTTTTGCCATTGAAAAACGTCCAGAAATGATTGAAGCTACTGACTGAATGAAAGGAGCTGGCATCTCACTCTCTTTGAATCTTCTTTATCATGCTAAGAGGAGCAGGAAAAAGCAAAAAATTTCAGAATTGCACCTTGCAATGCGGAGAAATTACTGTTTGTGCATTTACAATATTCATTGATTTTTGCCATTGAAAAACGTCCAGAAATGATTGAAGCTACTGACTGAATGAAAGGAGCTGGCATCTCACTCTCTTTGAATCTTGTTTATCTTGCTAAGAGGAGCAGAAAAAAGCAAAAAATTTCAGAATTGCACCTTGCAATGCGGAGAAATTACTGTTTGTGCATTTACAATATTCATTGATTTTTGCCATTGAAAAACGTCCAGAAATGATTGAAGCTACTGACTGAATGAAAGGAGCTGTCATCTCACTCTCTTTGAATCTTCTTTATCATGCTAAGAGGAGCAGGAAAAAGCAAAAAATTTCAGAATTGCACCTTGCAATGCGGAGAAATTACTGTTTGTGCATTTACAATATTCATTGATTTTTGCCATTGAAAAACATCATGTTATTCATATACCAGAAATGTTTGAAGCTACTGACTGAATGAAAGGAGCTGGCATCTCACTCTCTTTGAATCTTCTTTATCATGCTAAGAGGAGCAGAAAAAAGCAAAAAATTTCAGAATTGCACCTTGCAATGCGGAGAAATTACTGTTTGTGCATTTACAATATTCATTGATTTTTGCCATTGAAAAACATCATGTTATTCATATACCAGAAATGTTTGAAGCTACTGACAATGAAAGGAGCTGGCATCTCACTCTTTGAATCTTCTTTATCATGCTAAGAAGAGCAGGAAAAAGCAAAAAATTTCAGAATTGCACCTTGCAATGCGGAGAAATTACTCTTTGTGCATTTACAATATTCATTGATTTTTGCCATTGAAAAATGTCCAGAAATGATTGAAGCTACTGACTGAATGAAAGGAGCTGGCATCTCACTCTCTTTGAATCTTGTTTATCATGCTAAGAGGAGCAGGAAAAAGCAAAAAATTTCAGAATTGCACCTTGCAATGCGGAGAAATTACTGTTTGTGCATTTACAATATTCATTGATTTTTGCCATTGAAAAACGTCCAGAAATGATTGAAGCTACTGACTGAATGAAAGGAGCTGGCATCTCACTCTCTTTGAATCTTCTTTATCATGCTAAGAGGAGCAGGAAAAAGCAAAAAATTTCAGAATTGCACCTTGCAATCCGGAGAAATTACTGTTTGTGCATTTACAATATTCATTGATTTTTGCCATTGAAAAACGTCCAGAAATGATTGAAGCTACTGACTGAATGAAAGGAGCTGGCATCTCACTCTCTTTGAATCTTCTTTATCATGCTAAGAGGAGCAGGAAAAAGCAAAAAATTTCAGAATTGCACCTTGCAATGCGGAGAAATTACTGTTTGTGCATTTACAATATTCATTGATTTTTGCCATTGAAAAACATCATGTTATTCATATACCAGAAATGTTTGAAGCTACTGACTGAATGAAAGTAGCTGGCATCTCACTCTCTTTGAATCTTCTTTATCATGCTAAGAGGAGCAGGAAAAAGCAAAAAATTTCAGAATTGCACCTTGCAATGCGGAGAAATTACTGTTTGTGCATTTACAATATTCATTGATTTTTGCCATTGAAAAACGTCCAGAAATGATTGAAGCTACTGACTGAATGAAAGGAGCTGGCATCTCATTCTCTTTGAATCTTGTTTATCATGCTAAGAGGAGCAGGAAAAAGCAAAAAATTTCAGAATTGCACCTTGCAATGCGGAGAAATTACTGTTTGTGCATTTACAATATTCATTGATTTTTGCCATTGAAAAACGTCCAGAAATGATTGAAGCTACTGACTGAATGAAAGGAGCTGGCATCTCACTCTCTTTGAATCTTCTTTATCATGCTTAGAGGAGCAGGAAAAAGCAAAAAATTTCAGAATTGCACCTTGCAATGCGGAGAAATTACTGTTTGTGCATTTACAATATTCATTGATTTTTGCCATTGAAAAACATGTTATTCATATACCAGAAATGTTTGAAGCTACTGACTGAATGAAAGGAGCTGGCATCTCACTCTCTTTGAATCTTCTTTATCATGCTAAGAGGAGCAGGAAAAAGCAAAAAATTTCAGAATTGCACCTTGCAATGCGGAGAAATTACTGTTTGTGCATTTACAATATTCATTGATTTTTGCCATTGAAAAACGTCCAGAAATGATTGAAGCTACTGACTGAATGAAAGGAGCTGGCATCTCACTCTCTTTGAATCTTCTTTATCATGCTAAGAGGAGCAGGAAAAAGCAAAAAATTTCAGAATTGCACCTTGCAATGTGGAGAAATTACTGTTTGTGCATTTACAATATTCATTGATTTTTGCCATTGAAAAACGTCCAGAAATGATTGAAGCTACTGACTGAATGAAAGGAGCTGGCATCTCACTCTCTTTGAATCTTCTTTATCATGCTAAGAGGAGCAGGAAAAAGCAAAAAATTTCAGAATTGCACCTTGCAATGCGGAGAAATTACTGTTTGTGCATTTACAATATTCATTGATTTTTGCCATTGAAAAACGTCCAGAAATGATTGAAGCTACTGACTGAATGAAAGGAGCTGGCATCTCACTCTCTTTGAATCTTGTTTATCTTGCTAAGAGGAGCAGAAAAAAGCAAAAAATTTCAGAATTGCACCTTGCAATGCGGAGAAATTACTGTTTGTGCATTTACAATATTCATTGATTTTTGCCATTGAAAAACGTCCAGAAATGATTGAAGCTACTGACTGAATGAAAGGAGCTGTCATCTCACTCTCTTTGAATCTTCTTTATCATGCTAAGAGGAGCAGGAAAAAGCAAAAAATTTCAGAATTGCACCTTGCAATGCGGAGAAATTACTGTTTGTGCATTTACAATATTCATTGATTTTTGCCATTGAAAAACATCATGTTATTCATATACCAGAAATGTTTGAAGCTACTGACTGAATGAAAGGAGCTGGCATCTCACTCTCTTTGAATCTTCTTTATCATGCTAAGAGGAGCAGAAAAAAGCAAAAAATTTCAGAATTGCACCTTGCAATGCGGAGAAATTACTGTTTGTGCATTTACAATATTCATTGATTTTTGCCATTGAAAAACATCATGTTATTCATATACCAGAAATGTTTGAAGCTACTGACAATGAAAGGAGCTGGCATCTCACTCTTTGAATCTTCTTTATCATGCTAAGAAGAGCAGGAAAAAGCAAAAAATTTCAGAATTGCACCTTGCAATGCGGAGAAATTACTCTTTGTGCATTTACAATATTCATTGATTTTTGCCATTGAAAAATGTCCAGAAATGATTGAAGCTACTGACTGAATGAAAGGAGCTGGCATCTCACTCTCTTTGAATCTTGTTTATCATGCTAAGAGGAGCAGGAAAAAGCAAAAAATTTCAGAATTGCACCTTGCAATGCGGAGAAATTACTGTTTGTGCATTTACAATATTCATTGATTTTTGCCATTGAAAAACGTCCAGAAATGATTGAAGCTACTGACTGAATGAAAGGAGCTGGCATCTCACTCTCTTTGAATCTTCTTTATCATGCTAAGAGGAGCAGGAAAAAGCAAAAAATTTCAGAATTGCACCTTGCAATCCGGAGAAATTACTGTTTGTGCATTTACAATATTCATTGATTTTTGCCATTGAAAAACGTCCAGAAATGATTGAAGCTACTGACTGAATGAAAGGAGCTGGCATCTCACTCTCTTTGAATCTTCTTTATCATGCTAAGAGGAGCAGGAAAAAGCAAAAAATTTCAGAATTGCACCTTGCAATGCGGAGAAATTACTGTTTGTGCATTTACAATATTCATTGATTTTTGCCATTGAAAAACATCATGTTATTCATATACCAGAAATGTTTGAAACTACTGACTGAATGAAAGTAGCTGGCATCTCACTCTCTTTGAATCTTCTTTATCATGCTAAGAGGAGCAGGAAAAAGCAAAAAATTTCAGAATTGCACCTTGCAATGCGGAGAAATTACTGTTTGTGCATTTACAATATTCATTGATTTTTGCCATTGAAAAACGTCCAGAAATGATTGAAGCTACTGACTGAATGAAAGGAGCTGGCATCTCATTCTCTTTGAATCTTGTTTATCATGCTAAGAGGAGCAGGAAAAAGCAAAAAATTTCAGAATTGCACCTTGCAATGCGGAGAAATTACTGTTTGTGCATTTACAATATTCATTGATTTTTGCCATTGAAAAACGTCCAGAAATGATTGAAGCTACTGACTGAATGAAAGGAGCTGGCATCTCACTCTCTTTGAATCTTCTTTATCATGCTTAGAGGAGCAGGAAAAAGCAAAAAATTTCAGAATTGCACCTTGCAATGCGGAGAAATTACTGTTTGTGCATTTACAATATTCATTGATTTTTGCCATTGAAAAACATGTTATTCATATACCAGAAATGTTTGAAGCTACTGACTGAATGAAAGGAGCTGGCATCTCACTCTCTTTGAATCTTCTTTATCATGCTAAGAGGAGCAGGAAAAAGCAAAAAATTTCAGAATTGCACCTTGCAATGCGGAGAAATTACTGTTTGTGCATTTACAATATTCATTGATTTTTGCCATTGAAAAACGTCCAGAAATGATTGAAGCTACTGACTGAATGAAAGGAGCTGGCATCTCACTCTCTTTGAATCTTCTTTATCATGCTTAGAGGAGCAGGAAAAAGCAAAAAATTTCAGAATTGCACCTTGCAATGCGGAGAAATTACTGTTTGTGCATTTACAATATTCATTGATTTTTGCCATTGAAAAACATGTTATTCATATACCAGAAATGTTTGAAGCTACTGACTGAATGAAAGGAGCTGGCATCTCACTCTCTTTGAATCTTCTTTATCATGCTAAGAGGAGCAGGAAAAAGCAAAAAATTTCAGAATTGCACCTTGCAATGCGGAGAAATTACTGTTTGTGCATTTACAATATTCATTGATTTTTGCCATTGAAAAACGTCCAGAAATGATTGAAGCTACTGACTGAATGAAAGGAGCTGGCATCTCACTCTCTTTGAATCTTCTTTATCATGCTAAGAGGAGCAGGAAAAAGCAAAAAATTTCAGAATTGCACCTTGCAATGCGGAGAAATTACTGTTTGTGCATTTACAATATTCATTGATTTTTGCCATTGAAAAACGTCCAGAAATGATTGAAGCTACTGACTGAATGAAAGGAGCTGGCATCTCACTCTCTTTGAATCTTCTTTATCATGCTAAGAGGAGCAGGAAAAAGCAAAAAATTTCAGAATTGCACCTTGCAATGCGGAGAAATTACTGTTTGTGCATTTACAATATTCATTGATTTTTGCCATTGAAAAACATCATGTTATTCATATACCAGAAATGTTTGAAGCTACTGACTGAATGAAAGTAGCTGGCATCTCACTCTCTTTGAATCTTCTTTATCATGCTAAGAGGAGCAGGAAAAAGCAAAAAATTTCAGAATTGCACCTTGCAATGCGGAGAAATTACTGTTTGTGCATTTACAATATTCATTGATTTTTGCCATTGAAAAACGTCCAGAAATGATTGAAGCTACTGACTGAATGAAAGGAGCTGGCATCTCACTCTCTTTGAATCTTCTTTATCATGCTAAGAGGAGCAGGAAAAAGCAAAAAATTTCAGAATTGCACCTTGCAATGCGGAGAAATTACTGTTTGTGCATTTACAATATTCATTGATTTTTGCCATTGAAAAACGTCCAGAAATGATTGAAGCTACTGACTGAATGAAAGGAGCTGGCATCTCACTCTCTTTGAATCTTCTTTATCATGCTAAGAGGAGCAGGAAAAAGCAAAAAATTTCAGAATTGCACCTTGCAATGCGGAGAAATTACTGTTTGTGCATTTACAATATTCATTGATTTTTGCCATTGAAAAACGTCCAGAAATGATTGAAGCTACTGACTGAATGAAAGGAGCTGGCATCTCACTCTCTTTGAATCTTCTTTATCATGCTTAGAGGAGCAGGAAAAAGCAAAAAATTTCAGAATTGCACCTTGCAATGCGGAGAAATTACTGTTTGTGCATTTACAATATTCATTGATTTTTGCCATTGAAAAACATGTTATTCATATACCAGAAATGTTTGAAGCTACTGACTGAATGAAAGGAGCTGGCATCTCACTCTCTTTGAATCTTCTTTATCATGCTAAGAGGAGCAGGAAAAAGCAAAAAATTTCAGAATTGCACCTTGCAATGCGGAGAAATTACTGTTTGTGCATTTACAATATTCATTGATTTTTGCCATTGAAAAACGTCCAGAAATGATTGAAGCTACTGACTGAATGAAAGGAGCTGGCATCTCACTCTCTTTGAATCTTCTTTATCATGCTAAGAGGAGCAGGAAAAAGCAAAAAATTTCAGAATTGCACCTTGCAATGCGGAGAAATTACTGTTTGTGCATTTACAATATTCATTGATTTTTGCCATTGAAAAACGTCCAGAAATGATTGAAGCTACTGACTGAATGAAAGGAGCTGGCATCTCACTCTCTTTGAATCTTGTTTATCTTGCTAAGAGGAGCAGGAAAAAGCAAAAAATTTCAGAATTGCACCTTGCAATGCGGAGAAATTACTGTTTGTGCATTTACAATATTCATTGATTTTTGCCATTGAAAAACGTCCAGAAATGATTGAAGCTACTGACTGAATGAAAGGAGCTGTCATCTCACTCTCTTTGAATCTTCTTTATCATGCTAAGAGGAGCAGGAAAAAGCAAAAAATTTCAGAATTGCACCTTGCAATGCGGAGAAATTACTGTTTGTGCATTTACAATATTCATTGATTTTTGCCATTGAAAAACATCATGTTATTCATATACCAGAAATGTTTGAAGCTACTGACTGAATGAAAGGAGCTGGCATCTCACTCTCTTTGAATCTTCTTTATCATGCTAAGAGGAGCAGAAAAAAGCAAAAAATTTCAGAATTGCACCTTGCAATGCGGAGAAATTACTGTTTGTGCATTTACAATATTCATTGATTTTTGCCATTGAAAAACATCATGTTATTCATATACCAGAAATGTTTGAAGCTACTGACAATGAAAGGAGCTGGCATCTCACTCTTTGAATCTTCTTTATCATGCTAAGAAGAGCAGGAAAAAGCAAAAAATTTCAGAATTGCACCTTGCAATGCGGAGAAATTACTCTTTGTGCATTTACAATATTCATTGATTTTTGCCATTGAAAAACGTCCAGAAATGATTGAAGCTACTGACTGAATGAAAGGAGCTGGCATCTCACTCTCTTTGAATCTTGTTTATCATGCTAAGAGGAGCAGGAAAAAGCAAAAAATTTCAGAATTGCACCTTGCAATGCGGAGAAATTACTGTTTGTGCATTTACAATATTCATTGATTTTTGCCATTGAAAAACGTCCAGAAATGATTGAAGCTACTGACTGAATGAAAGGAGCTGGCATCTCACTCTCTTTGAATCTTCTTTATCATGCTAAGAGGAGCAGGAAAAAGCAAAAAATTTCAGAATTGCACCTTGCAATCCGGAGAAATTACTGTTTGTGCATTTACAATATTCATTGATTTTTGCCATTGAAAAACATCATGTTATTCATATACCAGAAATGATTGAAGCTACTGACTGAATGAAAGGAGCTGGCATCTCACTCTCTTTGAATCTTCTTTATCATGCTAAGAGGAGCAGGAAAAAGCAAAAAATTTCAGAATTGCACCTTGCAATGCGGAGAAATTACTGTTTGTGCATTTACAATATTCAATGATTTTTGCCATTGAAAAACGTCCAGAAATGATTGAAGCTACTGACTGAATGAAAGGAGCTGGCATCTCACGCTCTTTGAATCTTCTTTATCATGCTAAGAGGAGCAGGAAAAAGCAAAAAATTTCAGAATTGCACCTTGCAATGCGGAGAAATTACTGTTTGTGCATTTACAATATTCATTGATTTTTGCCATTGAAAAACATCATGTTATTCATATACCAGAAATGTTTGAAGCTACTGACTGAATGAAAGGAGCTGGCATCTCACTCTCTTTGAATCTTCTTTATCATGCTAAGAGGAGCAGGAAAAAGCAAAAAATTTCAGAATTGCACCTTGCAATGTGGAGAAATTACTGTTTGTGCATTTACAATATTCATTGATTTTTGCCATTGAAAAACGTCCAGAAATGATTGAAGCTACTGACTGAATGAAAGGAGCTGGCATCTCACTCTCTTTGAATCTTCTTTATCATGCTAAGAGGAGCAGGAAAAAGCAAAAAATTTCAGAATTGCACCTTGCAATGCGGAGAAATTACTGTTTGTGCATTTACAATATTCATTGATTTTTGCCATTGAAAAACGTCCAGAAATGATTGAAGCTACTGACTGAATGAAAGGAGCTGGCATCTCACTCTCTTTGAATCTTGTTTATCTTGCTAAGAGGAGCAGAAAAAAGCAAAAAATTTCAGAATTGCACCTTGCAATGCGGAGAAATTACTGTTTGTGCATTTACAATATTCATTGATTTTTGCCATTGAAAAATGTCCAGAAATGATTGAAGCTACTGACTGAATGAAAGGAGCTGGCATCTCACTCTCTTTGAATCTTCTTTATCATGCTAAGAGGAGCAGGAAAAAGCAAAAAATTTCAGAATTGCACCTTGCAATGCGGAGAAATTACTGTTTGTGCATTTACAATATTCATTGATTTTTGCCATTGAAAAACATCATGTTATTCATATACCAGAAATGTTTGAAGCTACTGACAAGGAAAGGAGCTGGCATCTCACTCTTTGAATCTTCTTTATCATGCTAAGAGGAGCAGGAAAAAGCAAAAAATTTCAGAATTGCACCTTGCAATGCGGAGAAATTACTGTTTGTGCATTTACAATATTCATTGATTTTTGCCATTGAAAAACGTCCAGAAATGATTGAAGCTACTGACTGAATGAAAGGAGCTGGCATCTCACTCTCTTTGAATCTTCTTTATCATGCTAAGAGGAGCAGGAAAAAGCAAAAAATTTCAGAATTGCACCTTGCAATGTGGAGAAATTACTGTTTGTGCATTTACAATATTCATTGATTTTTGCCATTGAAAAACGTCCAGAAATGATTGAAGCTACTGACTGAATGAAAGGAGCTGGCATCTCACTCTCTTTGAATCTTCTTTATCATGCTAAGAGGAGCAGGAAAAAGCAAAAAATTTCAGAATTGCACCTTGCAATGCGGAGAAATTACTGTTTGTGCATTTACAATATTCATTGATTTTTGCCATTGAAAAACGTCCAGAAATGATTGAAGCTACTGACTGAATGAAAGGAGCTGGCATCTCACTCTCTTTGAATCTTGTTTATCTTGCTAAGAGGAGCAGAAAAAAGCAAAAAATTTCAGAATTGCACCTTGCAATGCGGAGAAATTACTGTTTGTGCATTTACAATATTCATTGATTTTTGCCATTGAAAAACGTCCAGAAATGATTGAAGCTACTGACTGAATGAAAGGAGCTGTCATCTCACTCTCTTTGAATCTTCTTTATCATGCTAAGAGGAGCAGGAAAAAGCAAAAAATTTCAGAATTGCACCTTGCAATGCGGAGAAATTACTGTTTGTGCATTTACAATATTCATTGATTTTTGCCATTGAAAAACATCATGTTATTCATATACCAGAAATGTTTGAAGCTACTGACTGAATGAAAGGAGCTGGCATCTCACTCTCTTTGAATCTTCTTTATCATGCTAAGAGGAGCAGAAAAAAGCAAAAAATTTCAGAATTGCACCTTGCAATGCGGAGAAATTACTGTTTGTGCATTTACAATATTCATTGATTTTTGCCATTGAAAAACATCATGTTATTCATATACCAGAAATGTTTGAAGCTACTGACAATGAAAGGAGCTGGCATCTCACTCTTTGAATCTTCTTTATCATGCTAAGAAGAGCAGGAAAAAGCAAAAAATTTCAGAATTGCACCTTGCAATGCGGAGAAATTACTCTTTGTGCATTTACAATATTCATTGATTTTTGCCATTGAAAAATGTCCAGAAATGATTGAAGCTACTGACTGAATGAAAGGAGCTGGCATCTCACTCTCTTTGAATCTTGTTTATCATGCTAAGAGGAGCAGGAAAAAGCAAAAAATTTCAGAATTGCACCTTGCAATGCGGAGAAATTACTGTTTGTGCATTTACAATATTCATTGATTTTTGCCATTGAAAAACGTCCAGAAATGATTGAAGCTACTGACTGAATGAAAGGAGCTGGCATCTCACTCTCTTTGAATCTTCTTTATCATGCTAAGAGGAGCAGGAAAAAGCAAAAAATTTCAGAATTGCACCTTGCAATCCGGAGAAATTACTGTTTGTGCATTTACAATATTCATTGATTTTTGCCATTGAAAAACGTCCAGAAATGATTGAAGCTACTGACTGAATGAAAGGAGCTGGCATCTCACTCTCTTTGAATCTTCTTTATCATGCTAAGAGGAGCAGGAAAAAGCAAAAAATTTCAGAATTGCACCTTGCAATGCGGAGAAATTACTGTTTGTGCATTTACAATATTCATTGATTTTTGCCATTGAAAAACGTCCAGAAATGATTGAAGCTACTGACTGAATGAAAGGAGCTGGCATCTCACTCTCTTTGAATCTTCTTTATCATGCTAAGAGGAGCAGGAAAAAGCAAAAAATTTCAGAATTGCACCTTGCAATGCGGAGAAATTACTGTTTGTGCATTTACAATATTCATTGATTTTTGCCATTGAAAAACATCATGTTATTCATATACCAGAAATGTTTGAAGCTACTGACTGAATGAAAGTAGCTGGCATCTCACTCTCTTTGAATCTTCTTTATCATGCTAAGAGGAGCAGGAAAAAGCAAAAAATTTCAGAATTGCACCTTGCAATGCGGAGAAATTACTGTTTGTGCATTTACAATATTCATTGATTTTTGCCATTGAAAAACGTCCAGAAATGATTGAAGCTACTGACTGAATGAAAGGAGCTGGCATCTCATTCTCTTTGAATCTTGTTTATCATGCTAAGAGGAGCAGGAAAAAGCAAAAAATTTCAGAATTGCACCTTGCAATGCGGAGAAATTACTGTTTGTGCATTTACAATATTCATTGATTTTTGCCATTGAAAAACGTCCAGAAATGATTGAAGCTACTGACTGAATGAAAGGAGCTGGCATCTCACTCTCTTTGAATCTTCTTTATCATGCTTAGAGGAGCAGGAAAAAGCAAAAAATTTCAGAATTGCACCTTGCAATGCGGAGAAATTACTGTTTGTGCATTTACAATATTCATTGATTTTTGCCATTGAAAAACATGTTATTCATATACCAGAAATGTTTGAAGCTACTGACTGAATGAAAGGAGCTGGCATCTCACTCTCTTTGAATCTTCTTTATCATGCTAAGAGGAGCAGGAAAAAGCAAAAAATTTCAGAATTGCACCTTGCAATGCGGAGAAATTACTGTTTGTGCATTTACAATATTCATTGATTTTTGCCATTGAAAAACGTCCAGAAATGATTGAAGCTACTGACTGAATGAAAGGAGCTGGCACCTCACTCTCTTTGAATCTTCTTTATCATGCTTAGAGGAGCAGGAAAAAGCAAAAAATTTCAGAATTGCACCTTGCAATGCGGAGAAATTACTGTTTGTGCATTTACAATATTCATTGATTTTTGCCATTGAAAAACATGTTATTCATATACCAGAAATGTTTGAAGCTACTGACTGAATGAAAGGAGCTGGCATCTCACTCTCTTTGAATCTTCTTTATCATGCTAAGAGGAGCAGGAAAAAGCAAAAAATTTCAGAATTGCACCTTGCAATGCGGAGAAATTACTGTTTGTGCATTTACAATATTCATTGATTTTTGCCATTGAAAAACGTCCAGAAATGATTGAAGCTACTGACTGAATGAAAGGAGCTGGCATCTCACTCTCTTTGAATCTTCTTTATCATGCTAAGAGGAGCAGGAAAAAGCAAAAAATTTCAGAATTGCACCTTGCAATGCGGAGAAATTACTGTTTGTGCATTTACAATATTCATTGATTTTTGCCATTGAAAAACGTCCAGAAATGATTGAAGCTACTGACTGAATGAAAGGAGCTGGCATCTCACTCTCTTTGAATCTTCTTTATCATGCTAAGAGGAGCAGGAAAAAGCAAAAAATTTCAGAATTGCACCTTGCAATGCGGAGAAATTACTGTTTGTGCATTTACAATATTCATTGATTTTTGCCATTGAAAAACATCATGTTATTCATATACCAGAAATGTTTGAAGCTACTGACTGAATGAAAGTAGCTGGCATCTCACTCTCTTTGAATCTTCTTTATCATGCTAAGAGGAGCAGGAAAAAGCAAAAAATTTCAGAATTGCACCTTGCAATGCGGAGAAATTACTGTTTGTGCATTTACAATATTCATTGATTTTTGCCATTGAAAAACGTCCAGAAATGATTGAAGCTACTGACTGAATGAAAGGAGCTGGCATCTCACTCTCTTTGAATCTTCTTTATCATGCTAAGAGGAGCAGGAAAAAGCAAAAAATTTCAGAATTGCACCTTGCAATGCGGAGAAATTACTGTTTGTGCATTTACAATATTCATTGATTTTTGCCATTGAAAAACGTCCAGAAATGATTGAAGCTACTGACTGAATGAAAGGAGCTGGCATCTCACTCTCTTTGAATCTTGTTTATCTTGATAAGAGGAGCAGGAAAAAGCAAAAAATTTCAGAATTGCACCTTGCAATGCGGAGAAATTACTGTTTGTGCATTTACAATATTCATTGATTTTTGCCATTGAAAAACGTCCAGAAATGATTGAAGCTACTGACTGAATGAAAGGAGCTGTCATCTCACTCTCTTTGAATCTTCTTTATCATGCTAAGAGGAGCAGGAAAAAGCAAAAAATTTCAGAATTGCACCTTGCAATGCGGAGAAATTACTGTTTGTGCATTTACAATATTCATTGATTTTTGCCATTGAAAAACATCATGTTATTCATATACCAGAAATGTTTGAAGCTACTGACTGAATGAAAGGAGCTGGCATCTCACTCTCTTTGAATCTTCTTTATCATGCTAAGAGGAGCAGAAAAAAGCAAAAAATTTCAGAATTGCACCTTGCAATGCGGAGAAATTACTGTTTGTGCATTTACAATATTCATTGATTTTTGCCATTGAAAAACATCATGTTATTCATATACCAGAAATGTTTGAAGCTACTGACAATGAAAGGAGCTGGCATCTCACTCTTTGAATCTTCTTTATCATGCTAAGAAGAGCAGGAAAAAGCAAAAAATTTCAGAATTGCACCTTGCAATGCGGAGAAATTACTCTTTGTGAATTTACAATATTCATTGATTTTTGCCATTGAAAAACGTCCAGAAATGATTGAAGCTACTGACTGAATGAAAGGAGCTGGCATCTCACTCTCTTTGAATCTTGTTTATCATGCTAAGAGGAGCAGGAAAAAGCAAAAAATTTCAGAATTGCACCTTGCAATGCGGAGAAATTACTGTTTGTGCATTTACAATATTCATTGATTTTTGCCATTGAAAAACGTCCAGAAATGATTGAAGCTACTGACTGAATGAAAGGAGCTGGCATCTCACTCTCTTTGAATCTTCTTTATCATGCTTAGAGGAGCAGGAAAAAGCAAAAAATTTCAGAATTGCACCTTGCAATCCGGAGAAATTACTGTTTGTGCATTTACAATATTCATTGATTTTTGCCATTGAAAAACATCATGTTATTCATATACCAGAAATGATTGAAGCTACTGACTGAATGAAAGGAGCTGGCATCTCACTCTCTTTGAATCTTCTTTATCATGCTAAGAGGAGCAGGAAAAAGCAAAAAATTTCAGAATTGCACCTTGCAATGCGGAGAAATTACTGTTTGTGCATTTACAATATTCAATGATTTTTGCCATTGAAAAACGTCCAGAAATGATTGAAGCTACTGACTGAATGAAAGGAGCTGGCATCTCACGCTCTTTGAATCTTCTTTATCATGCTAAGAGGAGCAGGAAAAAGCAAAAAATTTCAGAATTGCACCTTGCAATGCGGAGAAATTACTGTTTGTGCATTTACAATATTCATTGATTTTTGCCATTGAAAAACATCATGTTATTCATATACCAGAAATGTTTGAAGCTACTGACTGAATGAAAGGAGCTGGCATCTCACTCTCTTTGAATCTTCTTTATCATGCTAAGAGGAGCAGGAAAAAGCAAAAAATTTCAGAATTGCACCTTGCAATGTGGAGAAATTACTGTTTGTGCATTTACAATATTCATTGATTTTTGCCATTGAAAAACGTCCAGAAATGATTGAAGCTACTGACTGAATGAAAGGAGCTGGCATCTCACTCTCTTTGAATCTTCTTTATCATGCTAAGAGGAGCAGGAAAAAGCAAAAAATTTCAGAATTGCACCTTGCAATGCGGAGAAATTACTGTTTGTGCATTTACAATATTCATTGATTTTTGCCATTGAAAAACGTCCAGAAATGATTGAAGCTACTGACTGAATGAAAGGAGCTGGCATCTCACTCTCTTTGAATCTTGTTTATCTTGCTAAGAGGAGCAGAAAAAAGCAAAAAATTTCAGAATTGCACCTTGCAATGCGGAGAAATTACTGTTTGTGCATTTACAATATTCATTGATTTTTGCCATTGAAAAACGTCCAGAAATGATTGAAGCTACTGACTGAATGAAAGGAGCTGGCATCTCACTCTCTTTGAATCTTCTTTATCATGCTAAGAGGAGCAGGAAAAAGCAAAAAATTTCAGAATTGCACCTTGCAATGCGGAGAAATTACTGTTTGTGCATTTACAATATTCATTGATTTTTGCCATTGAAAAACATCATGTTATTCATATACCAGAAATGTTTGAAGCTACTGACAAGGAAAGGAGCTGGCATCTCACTCTTTGAATCTTCTTTATCATGCTAAGAGGAGCAGGAAAAAGCAAAAAATTTCAGAATTGCACCTTGCAATGCGGAGAAATTACTGTTTGTGCATTTACAATATTCATTGATTTTTGCCATTGAAAAACGTCCAGAAATGATTGAAGCTACTGACTGAATGAAAGGAGCTGGCATCTCACTCTCTTTGAATCTTCTTTATCATGCTAAGAGGAGCAGGAAAAAGCAAAAAATTTCAGAATTGCACCTTGCAATGTGGAGAAATTACTGTTTGTGCATTTACAATATTCATTGATTTTTGCCATTGAAAAACGTCCAGAAATGATTGAAGCTACTGACTGAATGAAAGGAGCTGGCATCTC
Source organism: Phyllobates terribilis (assembly GCF_046119375.1). Classification (NCBI taxonomy): domain Eukaryota; kingdom Metazoa; phylum Chordata; class Amphibia; order Anura; family Dendrobatidae; genus Phyllobates; species Phyllobates terribilis. The sequence continues at coordinate 932,763 of NW_027363274.1, forward strand.
ACTCTCTTTGAATCTTCTTTATCATGCTAAGAGGAGCAGGAAAAAGCAAAAAATTTCAGAATTGCACCTTGCAATGCGGAGAAATTACTGTTTGTGCATTTACAATATTCATTGATTTTTGCCATTGAAAAACGTCCAGAAATGATTGAAGCTACTGACTGAATGAAAGGAGCTGGCATCTCACTCTCTTTGAATCTTGTTTATCTTGCTAAGAGGAGCAGAAAAAAGCAAAAAATTTCAGAATTGCACCTTGCAATGCGGAGAAATTACTGTTTGTGCATTTACAATATTCATTGATTTTTGCCATTGAAAAACGTCCAGAAATGATTGAAGCTACTGACTGAATGAAAGGAGCTGTCATCTCACTCTCTTTGAATCTTCTTTATCATGCTAAGAGGAGCAGGAAAAAGCAAAAAATTTCAGAATTGCACCTTGCAATGCGGAGAAATTACTGTTTGTGCATTTACAATATTCATTGATTTTTGCCATTGAAAAACATCATGTTATTCATATACCAGAAATGTTTGAAGCTACTGACTGAATGAAAGGAGCTGGCATCTCACTCTCTTTGAATCTTCTTTATCATGCTAAGAGGAGCAGAAAAAAGCAAAAAATTTCAGAATTGCACCTTGCAATGCGGAGAAATTACTGTTTGTGCATTTACAATATTCATTGATTTTTGCCATTGAAAAACATCATGTTATTCATATACCAGAAATGTTTGAAGCTACTGACAATGAAAGGAGCTGGCATCTCACTCTTTGAATCGTCTTTATCATGCTAAGAAGAGCAGGAAAAAGCAAAAAATTTCAGAATTGCACCTTGCAATGCGGAGAAATTACTCTTTGTGCATTTACAATATTCATTGATTTTTGCCATTGAAAAATGTCCAGAAATGATTGAAGCTACTGACTGAATGAAAGGAGCTGGCATCTCACTCTCTTTGAATCTTGTTTATCATGCTAAGAGGAGCAGGAAAAAGCAAAAAATTTCAGAATTGCACCTTGCAATGCGGAGAAATTACTGTTTGTGCATTTACAATATTCATTGATTTTTGCCATTGAAAAACGTCCAGAAATGATTGAAGCTACTGACTGAATGAAAGGAGCTGGCATCTCACTCTCTTTGAATCTTCTTTATCATGCTAAGAGGAGCAGGAAAAAGCAAAAAATTTCAGAATTGCACCTTGCAATCCGGAGAAATTACTGTTTGTGCATTTACAATATTCATTGATTTTTGCCATTGAAAAACGTCCAGAAATGATTGAAGCTACTGACTGAATGAAAGGAGCTGGCATCTCACTCTCTTTGAATCTTCTTTATCATGCTAAGAGGAGCAGGAAAAAGCAAAAAATTTCAGAATTGCACCTTGCAATGCGGAGAAATTACTGTTTGTGCATTTACAATATTCATTGATTTTTGCCATTGAAAAACGTCCAGAAATGATTGAAGCTACTGACTGAATGAAAGGAGCTGGCATCTCACTCTCTTTGAATCTTCTTTATCATGCTAAGAGGAGCAGGAAAAAGCAAAAAATTTCAGAATTGCACCTTGCAATGCGGAGAAATTACTGTTTGTGCATTTACAATATTCATTGATTTTTGCCATTGAAAAACATCATGTTATTCATATACCAGAAATGTTTGAAGCTACTGACTGAATGAAAGTAGCTGGCATCTCACTCTCTTTGAATCTTCTTTATCATGCTAAGAGGAGCAGGAAAAAGCAAAAAATTTCAGAATTGCACCTTGCAATGCGGAGAAATTACTGTTTGTGCATTTACAATATTCATTGATTTTTGCCATTGAAAAACATCCAGAAATGATTGAAGCTACTGACTGAATGAAAAGAGCTGGCATCTCATTCTCTTTGAATCTTGTTTATCATGCTAAGAGGAGCAGGAAAAAGCAAAAAATTTCAGAATTGCACCTTGCAATGCGGAGAAATTACTGTTTGTGCATTTACAATATTCATTGATTTTTGCCATTGAAAAACGTCCAGAAATGATTGAAGCTACTGACTGAATGAAAGGAGCTGGCATCTCACTCTCTTTGAATCTTGTTTATCTTGCTAAGAGGAGCAGGAAAAAGCAAAAAATTTCAGAATTGCACCTTGCAATGCGGAGAAATTACTGTTTGTGCATTTACAATATTCATTGATTTTTGCCATTGAAAAACGTCCAGAAATGATTGAAGCTACTCACTGAATGAAAGGAGCTGTCATCTCACTCTCTTTGAATCTTCTTTATCATGCTAAGAGGAGCAGGAAAAAGCAAAAAATTTCAGAATTGCACCTTGCAATGCGGAGAAATTACTGTTTGTGCATTTACAATATTCATTGATTTTTGCCATTGAAAAACATCATGTTATTCATATACCAGAAATGTTTGAAGCTACTGACTGAATGAAAGGAGCTGGCATCTCACTCTCTTTGAATCTTCTTTATCATGCTAAGAGGAGCAGAAAAAAGCAAAAAATTTCAGAATTGCACCTTGCAATGCGGAGAAATTACTGTTTGTGCATTTACAATATTCATTGATTTTTGCCATTGAAAAACATCATGTTATTCATATACCAGAAATGTTTGAAGCTACTGACAATGAAAGGAGCTGGCATCTCACTCTTTGAATCTTCTTTATCATGCTAAGAAGAGCAGGAAAAAGCAAAAAATTTCAGAATTGCACCTTGCAATGCGGAGAAATTACTCTTTGTGCATTTACAATATTCATTGATTTTTGCCATTGAAAAACGTCCAGAAATGATTGAAGCTACTGACTGAATGAAAGGAGCTGGCATCTCACTCTCTTTGAATCTTGTTTATCATGCTAAGAGGAGCAGAAAAAGCAAAAAATTTCAGAATTGCACCTTGCAATGCGGAGAAATTACTGTTTGTGCATTTACAATATTCATTGATTTTTGCCATTGAAAAACGTCCAGAAATGATTGAAGCTACTGACTGAATGAAAGGAGCTGGCATCTCACTCTCTTTGAATCTTCTTTATCATGCTAAGAGGAGCAGGAAAAAGCAAAAAATTTCAGAATTGCACCTTGCAATCCGGAGAAATTACTGTTTGTGCATTTACAATATTCATTGATTTTTGCCATTGAAAAGCATCATGTTATTCATATACCAGAAATGATTGAAGCTACTGACTGAATGAAAGGAGCTGGCATCTCACTCTCTTTGAATCTTCTTTATCATGCTAAGAGGAGCAGGAAAAAGCAAAAAATTTCAGAATTGCACCTTGCAATGCGGAGAAATTACTGTTTGTGCATTTACAATATTCAATGATTTTTGCCATTGAAAAACGTCCAGAAATGATTGAAGCTACTGACTGAATGAAAGGAGCTGGCATCTCACGCTCTTTGAATCTTCTTTATCATGCTAAGAGGAGCAGGAAAAAGCAAAAAATTTCAGAATTGCACCTTGCAATGCGGAGAAATTACTGTTTGTGCATTTACAATATTCAATGATTTTTGCCATTGAAAAACGTCCAGAAATGATTGAAGCTACTGACTGAATGAAAGGAGTTGGCATCTCACTCTCTTTGAATCTTCTTTATCATGCTAAGAGGAGCAGGAAAAAGCAAAAAATTTCAGAATTGCACCTTGCAATGCGGAGAAATTACTGTTTGTGCATTTACAATATTCATTGATTTTTGCCATTGAAAAACATCATGTTATTCATATACCAGAAATGTTTGAAGCTACTGACAATGAAAGGAGCTGGCATCTCACTCTTTGAATCTTCTTTATCATGCTAAGAGGAGCAGGAAAAAGCAAAAAATTTCAGAATTGCACCTTGCAATGCGGAGAAATTACTGTTTGTGCATTTACAATATTCATTGATTTTTGCAATTGAAAAACGTCCAGAAATGATTGAAGCTACTGACTGAATGAAAGGAGCTGGCATCTCACTCTCTTTGAATCTTCTTTATCATGCTAAGAGGAGCAGGAAAAAGCAAAAAATTTCAGAATTGCACCTTGCAATGTGGAGAAATTACTGTTTGTGCATTTACAATATTCATTGATTTTTGCCATTGAAAAACGTCCAGAAATGATTGAAGCTACTGACTGAATGAAAGGAGCTGGCATCTCACTCTCTTTGAATCTTCTTTATCATGCTAAGAGGAGCAGGAAAAAGCAAAAAATTTCAGAATTGCACCTTGCAATGCGGAGAAATTACTGTTTGTGCATTTACAATATTCATTGATTTTTGCCATTGAAAAACGTCCAGAAATGATTGAAGCTACTGACTGAATGAAAGGAGCTGGCATCTCACTCTCTTTGAATCTTGTTTATCTTGCTAAGAGGAGCAGAAAAAAGCAAAAAATTTCAGAATTGCACCTTGCAATGCGGAGAAATTACTGTTTGTGCATTTACAATATTCATTGATTTTTGCCATTGAAAAACATCATGTTATTCATATACCAGAAATGTTTGAAGCTACTGACTGAATGAAAGGAGCTGGCATCTCACTCTCTTTGAATCTTCTTTATCAAGCTAAGAGGAGCAGAAAAAAGCAAAAAATTTCAGAATTGCACCTTGCAATGCGGAGAAATTACTGTTTGTGCATTTACAATATTCATTGATTTTTGCCATTGAAAAACATCATGTTATTCATATACCAGAAATGTTTGAAGCTACTGACAATGAAAGGAGCTGGCATCTCACTCTTTGAATCTTCTTTATCATGCTAAGAAGAGCAGGAAAAAGCAAAAAATTTCAGAATTGCACCTTGCAATGCGGAGAAATTACTCTTTGTGCATTTACAATATTCATTGATTTTTGCCATTGAAAAACGTCCAGAAATGATTGAAGCTACTGACTGAATGAAAGGAGCTGGCATCTCACGCTCTTTGAATCTTCTTTATCATGCTAAGAGGAGCAGGAAAAAGCAAAAAATTTCAGAATTGCACCTTGCAATGCGGAGAAATTACTGTTTGTGCATTTACAATATTCATTGATTTTTGCCATTGAAAAACATCATGTTATTCATATACCAGAAATGTTTGAAGCTACTGACTGAATGAAAGGAGCTGGCATCTCACTCTCTTTGAATCTTCTTTATCATGCTAAGAGGAGCAGGAAAAAGCAAAAAATTTCAGAATTGCACCTTGCAATGTGGAGAAATTACTGTTTGTGCATTTACAATATTCATTGATTTTTGCCATTGAAAAACGTCCAGAAATGATTGAAGCTACTGACTGAATGAAAGGAGATGGCATCTCACTCTCTTTGAATCTTCTTTATCATGCTAAGAGGAGCAGGAAAAAGCAAAAAATTTCAGAATTGCACCTTGCAATGCGGAGAAATTACTGTTTGTGCATTTACAATATTCATTGATTTTTGCCATTGAAAAACGTCCAGAAATGATTGAAGCTACTGACTGAATGAAAGGAGCTGGCATCTCACTCTCTTTGAATCTTGTTTATCTTGCTAAGAGGAGCAGAAAAAAGCAAAAAATTTCAGAATTGCACCTTGCAATGCGGAGAAATTACTGTTTGTGCATTTACAATATTCATTGATTTTTGCCATTGAAAAACGTCCAGAAATGATTGAAGCTACTGACTGAATGAAAGGAGCTGGCATCTCACTCTCTTTGAATCTTCTTTATCATGCTAAGAGGAGCAGGAAAAAGCAAAAAATTTCAGAATTGCACCTTGCAATGCGGAGAAATTACTGTTTGTGCATTTACAATATTCATTGATTTTTGCCATTGAAAAACATCATGTTATTCATATACCAGAAATGTTGGAAGCTACTGACAATGAAAGGAGCTGGCATCTCACTCTTTGAATCTTCTTTATCATGCTAAGAGGAGCAGGAAAAAGCAAAAAATTTCAGAATTGCACCTTGCAATGCGGAGAAATTACTGTTTGTGCATTTACAATATTCATTGATTTTTGCCATTGAAAAACGTCCAGAAATGATTGAAGCTACTGACTGAATGAAAGGAGCTGGCATCTCACTCTCTTTGAATCTTCTTTATCATGCTAAGAGGAGCAGGAAAAAGCAAAAAATTTCAGAATTGCACCTTGCAATGTGGAGAAATTACTGTTTGTGCATTTACAATATTCATTGATTTTTGCCATTGAAAAACGTCCAGAAATGATTGAAGCTACTGACTGAATGAAAGGAGCTGGCATCTCACTCTCTTTGAATCTTCTTTATCATGCTAAGAGGAGCAGGAAAAAGCAAAAAATTTCAGAATTGCACCTTGCAATGCGGAGAAATTACTGTTTGTGCATTTACAATATTCATTGATTTTTGCCATTGAAAAACGTCCAGAAATGATTGAAGCTACTGACTGAATGAAAGGAGCTGGCATCTCACTCTCTTTGAATCTTGTTTATCTTGCAAAGAGGAGCAGAAAAAAGCAAAAAATTTCAGAATTGCACCTTGCAATGCGGAGAAATTACTGTTTGTGCATTTACAATATTCATTGATTTTTGCCATTGAAAAACGTCCAGAAATGATTGAAGCTACTGACTGAATGAAAGGAGCTGGCATCTCACTCTCTTTGAATCTTCTTTATCATGCTAAGAGGAGCAGGAAAAAGCAAAAAATTTCAGAATTGCACCTTGCAATGCGGAGAAATTACTGTTTGTGCATTTACAATATTCATTGATTTTTGCCATTGAAAAACATCATGTTATTCATATACCAGAAATGTTTGAAGCTACTGACAATGAAAGGAGCTGGCATCTCACTCTTTGAATCTTCTTTATCATGCTAAGAGGAGCAGGAAAAAGCAAAAAATTTCAGAATTGCACCTTGCAATGCGGAGAAATTACTGTTTGTGCATTTACAATATTCATTGATTTTTGCCATTGAAAAACGTCCAGAAATGATTGAAGCTACTGACTGAATGAAAGGAGCTGGCATCTCACTCTCTTTGAATCTTCTTTATCATGCTAAGAGGAGCAGGAAAAAGCAAAAAATTTCAGAATTGCACCTTGCAATGCGGAGAAATTACTGTTTGTGCATTTACAATATTCATTGATTTTTGCCATTGAAAAACATCCAGAAATGATTGAAGCTACTGACTGAATGAAAGGAGCTGGCATCTCACTCTCTTTGAATCTTGTTTATCATGCTAAGAGGAGCAGGAAAAAGCAAAAAATTTCAGAATTGCACCTTGCAATGCGGAGAAATTACTGTTTGTGCATTTACAATATTCATTGATTTTTGCCATTGAAAAACGTCCAGAAATGATTGAAGCTACTGACTGAATGAAAGGAGCTGGCATCTCACTCTCTTTGAATCTTCTTTATCATGCTAAGAGGAGCAGGAAAAAGCAAAAAATTTCAGAATTGCACCTTGCAATGCGGAGAAATTACTGTTTGTGCATTTACAATATTCATTGATTTTTGCCATTGAAAAACATCATGTTATTCATATACCAGAAATGTTTGAAGCTACTGACTGAATGAAAGGAGCTGGCATCTCACTCTCTTTGAATCTTCTTTATTATGCTAAGATTAGCAGAAAAAAGCAAAAAATTTCAGAATTGCACCTTGCAATGCGGAGAAATTACTGTTTGTGCATTTACAATATTCATTGATTTTTGCCATTGAAAAACATCCAGAAATGATTGAAGCTACTGACTGAATGAAAGGAGCTGGCATCTCACTCTCTTTGAATCTTGTTTATCATGCTAAGAGGAGCAGGAAAAAGCAAAAAATTTCAGAATTGCACCTTGCAATGCGGAGAAATTACTGTTTGTGCATTTACAATATTCATTGATTTTTGCCATTGAAAAACATCATGTTATTCATATACCAGAAATGTTTGAAGCTACTGACTGAATGAAAGGAGCTGGCATCTCACTCTCTTTGAATCTTCTTTATAATGCTAAGAGGAGCAGGAAAAAGCAAAAAAATTCAGAATTGCACCTTGCAATGCGGAGAAATTACTGTTTGTGCATTTACAATATTCATTGATTTTTGCCATTGAAAAACGTCCAGAAATGATTGAAGCTACTGACTGAATGAAAGGAGCTGGCATCTCACTCTCTTTGAATCTTCTTTATCATGCTAAGAGGAGCAGGAAAAAGCAAAAAATTTCAGAATTGCACCTTGCAATGCGGAGAAATTACTGTTTGTGCATTTACAATATTCATTGATTTTTGCCATTGAAAAACATCATGTTATTCATATACCAGAAATGTTTGAAGCTACTGACTGAATGAAAGGAGCTGGCATCTCACTCTCTTTGAATCTTCTTTATCATGCTAAGAGGAGCAGGAAAAAGCAAAAAATTTCAGAATTGCACCTTGCAATGCGGAGAAATTACTCTTTGTGCATTTACAATATTCATTGATTTTTGCCATTGAAAAACGTCCAGAAATGATTGAAGCTACTGACTGAATGAAAGGAGCTGGCATCTCACTCTCTTTGAATCTTGTTTATCATGCTAAGAGGAGCAGGAAAAAGCAAAAAATTTCAGAATTGCACCTTGCAATGCGGAGAAATTACTGTTTGTGCATTTACAATATTCATTGATTTTTGCCATTGAAAAACGTCCAGAAATGATTGAAGCTACTGACTGAATGAAAGGAGCTGGCATCTCACTCTCTTTGAATCTTCTTTATCATGCTAAGAGGAGCAGGAAAAAGCAAAAAATTTCAGAATTGCACCTTGCAATCCGGAGAAATTACTGTTTGTGCATTTACAATATTCATTGATTTTTGCCATTGAAAAACATCATGTTATTCATATACCAGAAATGATTGAAGCTACTGACTGAATGAAAGGAGCTGGTATCTCACTCTCTTTGAATCTTCTTTATCATGCTAAGAGGAGCAGGAAAAAGCAAAAAAATTTCAGAATTGCACCTTGCAATGCGGAGAAATTACTGTTTGTGCATTTACAATATTCAATGATTTTTGCCATTGAAAAACGTCCAGAAATGATTGAAGCTACTGACTGAATGAAAGGAGCTGGCATCTCACGCTCTTTGAATCTTCTTTATCATGCTAAGAGGAGCAGGAAAAAGCAAAAAATTTCAGAATTGCACCTTGCAATGCGGAGAAATTACTGTTTGTGCATTTACAATATTCATTGATTTTTGCCATTGAAAAACATCATGTTATTCATATACCAGAAATGTTTGAAGCTACTGACTGAATGAAAGGAGCTGGCATCTCACTCTCTTTGAATCTTCTTTATCATGCTAAGAGGAGCAGGAAAAAGCAAAAAATTTCAGAATTGCACCTTGCAATGTGGAGAAATTACTGTTTGTGCATTTACAATATTCATTGATTTTTGCCATTGAAAAACGTCCAGAAATGATTGAAGCTACTGACTGAATGAAAGGAGCTGGCATCTCACTCTCTTTGAATCTTGTTTATCTTGCTAAGAGGAGCAGAAAAAAGCAAAAAATTTCAGAATTGCACCTTGCAATGCGGAGAAATTACTGTTTGTGCATTTACAATATTCATTGATTTTTGCCATTGAAAAACGTCCAGAAATGATTGAAGCTACTGACTGAATGAAAGGAGCTGGCATCTCACTCTCTTTGAATCTTCTTTATCATGCTAAGAGGAGCAGGAAAAAGCAAAAAATTTCAGAATTGCACCTTGTAATGCGGAGAAATTACTGTTTGTGCATTTACAATATTCATTGATTTTTGCCATTGAAAAACATCATGTTATTCATATACCAGAAATGTTTGAAGCTACTGACAATGAAAGGAGCTGGCATCTCACTCTTTGAATCTTCTTTATCATGCTAAGAGGAGCAGGAAAAAGCAAAAAATTTCAGAATTGCACCTTGCAATGCGGAGAAATTACTGTTTGTGCATTTACAATATTCATTGATTTTTGCCATTGAAAAACGTCCAGAAATGATTGAAGCTACTGACTGAATGAAAGGAGCTGGCATCTCACTCTCTTTGAATCTTCTTTATCATGCTAAGAGGAGCAGGAAAAAGCAAAAAATTTCAGAATTGCACCTTGCAATGCGGAGAAATTACTGTTTGTGCATTTACAATATTCATTGATTTTTGCCATTGAAAAACATCCAGAAATGATTGAAGCTACTGACTGAATGAAAGGAGCTGGCATCTCACTCTCTTTGAATCTTGTTTATCATGCTAAGAGGAGCAGGAAAAAGCAAAAAATTTCAGAATTGCACCTTGCAATGCGGAGAAATTACTGTTTGTGCATTTACAATATTCATTGATTTTTGCCATTGAAAAACGTCCAGAAATGATTGAAGCTACTGACTGAATGAAAGGAGCTGGCATCTCACTCTCTTTGAATCTTCTTTATCATGCTAAGAGGAGCAGGAAAAAGCAAAAAATTTCAGAATTGCACCTTGCAATGCGGAGAAATTACTGTTTGTGCATTTACAATATTCATTGATTTTTGCCATTGAAAAACATCATGTTATTCATATACCAGAAATGTTTGAAGCTACTGACTGAATGAAAGGAGCTGGCATCTCACTCTCTTTGAATCTTCTTTATTATGCTAAGAGGAGCAGAAAAAGGCAAAAAATTTCAGAATTGCACCTTGCAATGCGGAGAAATTACTGTTTGTGCATTTACAATATTCATTGATTTTTGCCATTGAAAAACATCCAGAAATGATTGAAGCTACTGACTGAATGAAAGGAGCTGGCATCTCACTCTCTTTGAATCTTGTTTATCATGCTAAGAGGAGCAGGAAAAAGCAAAAAATTTCAGAATTGCACCTTGCAATGCGGAGAAATTACTGTTTGTGCATTTACAATATTCATTGATTTTTGCCATTGAAAAACATCATGTTATTCATATACCAGAAATGTTTGAAGCTACTGACTGAATGAAAGGAGCTGGCATCTCACTCTCTTTGAATCTTCTTTATCATGCTAAGAGGAGCAGGAAAAAGCAAAAAAATTCAGAATTGCACCTTGCAATGCGGAGAAATTACTGTTTGTGCATTTACAATATTCATTGATTTTTGCCATTGAAAAACGTCCAGAAATGATTGAAGCTACTGACTGAATGAAAGGAGCTGGCATCTCACTCTCTTTGAATCTTCTTTATCATGCTAAGAGGAGCAGGAAAAAGCAAAAAATTACAGAATTGCACCTTGCAATGCGGAGAAATTACTGTTTGTGCATTTACAATATTCATTGATTTTTGCCATTGAAAAACATCATGTTATTCATATACCAGAAATGTTTGAAGCTACTGACTGAATGAAAGGAGCTGGCATCTCACTCTCTTTGAATCTTCTTTATCATGCTAAGAGGAGCAGGAAAAAGCAAAAAATTTCAGAATTGCACCTTGCAATGCGGAGAAATTACTGTTTGTGCATTTACAATATTCATTGATTTTTGCCATTGAAAAACGTCCAGAAATGATTGAAGCTACTGACTGAATGAAAGGAGCTGGCATCTCACTCTCTTTGAATCTTCTTTATCATGCTAAGAGGAGCAGGAAAAAGCAAAAAATTTCAGAATTGCACCTTGCAATCCGGAGAAATTACTGTTTGTGCATTTACAATATTCATTGATTTTTGCCATTGAAAAACATCATGTTATTCATATACCAGAAATGATTGAAGCTACTGACTGAATGAAAGGAGCTGGCATCTCACTCTCTTTGAATCTTCTTTATCATGCTAAGAAGAGCAGGAAAAAGCAAAAAATTTCAGAATTGCACCTTGCAATGCGGAGAAATTACTCTTTGTGCATTTACAATATTCATTGATTTTTGCCATTGAAAAACGTCCAGAAATGATTGAAGCTACTGACTGAATGAAAGGAGCTGGGATCTCACTCTCTTTGAATCTTGTTTATCATGCTAAGAGGAGCAGGAAAAAGCAAAAAATTTCAGAATTGCACCTTGCAATGCGGAGAAATTACTGTTTGTGCATTTACAATATTCATTGATTTTTGCCATTGAAAAACGTCCAGAAATGATTGAAGCTACTGACTGAATGAAAGGAGCTGGCATCTCACTCTCTTTGAATCTTCTTTATCATGCTAAGAGGAGCAGGAAAAAGCAAAAAATTTCAGAATTGCACCTTGCAATGCGGAGAAATTACTGTTTGTGCATTTACAATATTCATTGATTTTTGCCATTGAAAAACATCATGTTATTCATATACCAGAAATGATTGAAGCTACTGACTGAATGAAAGGAGCTGGCATCTCACTCTCTTTGAATCTTCTTTATCATGCTAAGAGGAGCAGGAAATAGCAAAAAATTTCAGAATTGCACCTTGCAATGCGGAGAAATTACTGTTTGTGCATTTACAATATTCATTGATTTTTGCCATTGAAAAACATCATGTTATTCATATACCAGAAATGTTTGAAGCTACTGACTGAATGAAAGGAGCTGGCATCTCACTCTCTTTGAATCTTCTTTATCATGCTAAGAGGAGCAGGAAAAAGCAAAAAATTTCAGAATTGCACCTTGCAATGTGGAGAAATTACTGTTTGTGCATTTACAATATTCATTGATTTTTGCCATTGAAAAACGTCCAGAAATGATTGAAGCTACTGACTGAATGAAAGGAGCTGGCATCTCACTCTCTTTGAATCTTCTTTATCATGCTAAGAGGAGCAGGAAAAAGCAAAAAATTTCAGAATTGCACCTTGCAATGCGGAGAAATTACTGTTTGTGCATTTACAATATTCATTGATTTTTGCCATTGAAAAACGTCCAGAAATGATTGAAGCTACTGACTGAATGAAAGGAGCTGGCATCTCACTCTCTTTGAATCTTGTTTATCTTGCTAAGAGGAGCAGAAAAAAGCAAAAAATTTCAGAATTGCACCTTGCAATGCGGAGAAATTACTGTTTGTGCATTTACAATATTCATTGATTTTTGCCATTGAAAAACGTCCAGAAGTGATTGAAGCTACTGACTGAATGAAAGGAGCTGGCATCTCACTCTCTTTGAATCTTCTTTATCATGCTAAGAGGAGCAGGAAAAAGCAAAAAATTTCAGAATTGCACCTTGCAATGCGGAGAAATTACTGTTTGTGCATTTACAATATTCATTGATTTTTTGCCATTGAAAAACATCATGTTATTCATATACCAGAAATGTTTGAAGCGACTGACAATGAAAGGAGCTGGCATCTCACTCTTTGAATCTTCTTTATCATGCTAAGAGGAGCAGGAAAAAGCAAAAAATTTCAGAATTGCACCTTGCAATGCGGAGAAATTACTGTTTGTGCATTTACAATATTCATTGATTTTTGCCATTGAAAAACGTCCAGAAATGATTGAAGCTACTGACTGAATGAAAGGAGCTGGCATCTCACTCTCTTTGAATCTTCTTTATCATGCTAAGAGGAGCAGGAAAAAGCAAAAAATTTCAGAATTGCACCTTGCAATGCGGAGAAATTACTGTTTGTGCATTTACAATATTCATTGATTTTTGCCATTGAAAAACATCCAGAAATGATTGAAGCTACTGACTGAATGAAAGGAGCTGGCATCTCACTCTCTTTGAATCTTGTTTATCATGCTAAGAGGAGCAGGAAAAAGCAAAAAATTTCAGAATTGCACCTTGCAATGCGGAGAAATTACTGTTTGTGCATTTACAATATTCATTGATTTTTGCCATTGAAAAACGTCCAGAAATGATTGAAGCTACTGACTGAATGAAAGGAGCTGGCATCTCACTCTCTTTGAATCTTCTTTATCATGCTAAGAGGAGCAGGAAAAAGCAAAAAATTTCAGAATTGCACCTTGCAATGCGGAGAAATTACTGTTTGTGCATTTACAATATTCATTGATTTTTGCCATTGAAAAACATCATGTTATTCATATACCAGAAATGTTTGAAGCTACTGACTGAATGAAAGGAGCTGGCATCTCACTCTCTTTGAATCTTCTTTATTATGCTAAGATTAGCAGAAAAAAGCAAAAAATTTCAGAATTGCACCTTGCAATGCGGAGAAATTACTGTTTGTGCATTTACAATATTCATTGATTTTTGCCATTGAAAAACATCCAGAAATGATTGAAGCTACTGACTGAATGAAAGGAGCTGGCATCTCACTCTATTTGAATCTTGTTTATCATGCTAAGAGGAGCAGGAAAAAGCAAAAAATTTCAGAATTGCACCTTGCAATGCGGAGAAATTACTGTTTGTGCATTTACAATATTCATTGATTTTTGCCATTGAAAAACATCATGTTATTCATATACCAGAAATGTTTGAAGCTACTGACTGAATGAAAGGAGCTGGCATCTCACTCTCTTTGAATCTTCTTTATCATGCTAAGAGGAGCAGGAAAAAGCAAAAAAATTCAGAATTGCACCTTGCAATGCGGAGAAATTACTGTTTGTGCATTTACAATATTCATTGATTTTTGCCATTGAAAAACGTCCAGAAATGATTGAAGCTACTGAATGAATGAAAGGAGCTGGCATCTCACTCTCTTTGAATCTTCTTTATCATGCTAAGAGGAGCAGGAAAAAGCAAAAAATTTCAGAATTGCACCTTGCAATGCGGAGAAATTACTGTTTGTGCATTTACAATATTCATTGATTTTTGCCATTGAAAAACATCATGTTATTCATATACCAGAAATGTTTGAAGCTACTGACTGAATGAAAGGAGCTGGCATCTCACTCTCTTTGAATCTTCTTTATCATGCTAAGAGGAGCAGGAAAAAGCAAAAAATTTCAGAATTGCACCTTGCAATGCGGAGAAATTACTGTTTGTGCATTTACAATATTCATTGATTTTTGCCATTGAAAAACATCCAGAAATGATTGAAGCTACTGACTGAATGAAAGGAGCTGGCATCTCACTCTCTTTGAATCTTGTTTATCATGCTAAGAGGAGCAGGAAAAAGCAAAAAATTTCAGAATTGCACCTTGCAATGCGGAGAAATTACTGTTTGTGCATTTACAATATTCATTGATTTTTGCCATTGAAAAACATCATGTTATTCATATACGAGAAATGTTTGAAGCTACTGACTGAATGAAAGGAGCTGGCATCTCACTCTCTTTGAATCTTCTTTATCATGCTAAGAGGAGCAGGAAAAAGCAAAAAAATTCAGAATTGCACCTTGCAATGCGGAGAAATTACTGTTTGTGCATTTACAATATTCATTGATTTTTGCCATTGAAAAACGTCCAGAAATGATTGAAGCTACTGAATGAATGAAAGGAGCTGGCATCTCACTCTCTTTGAATCTTCTTTATCATGCTAAGAGGAGCAGGAAAAAGCAAAAAATTTCAGAATTGCACCTTGCAATGCGGAGAAATTACTGTTTGTGCATTTACAATATTCATTGATTTTTGCCATTGAAAAACATCATGTTATTCATATACCAGAAATGTTTGAAGCTACTGACTGAATGAAAGGAGCTGGCATCTCACTCTCTTTGAATCTTCTTTATCATGCTAAGAGGAGCAGGAAAAAGCAAAAAATTTCAGAATTGCACCTTGCAATGCGGAGATATTACTCTTTGTGCATTTACAATATTCATTGATTTTTGCCATTGAAAAACGTCCAGAAATGATTGAAGCTACTGACTGAATGAAAGGAGCTGGCATCTCACTCTCTTTGAATCTTGTTTATCATGCTAAGAGGAGCAGGAAAAAGCAAAAAATTTCAGAATTGCACCTTGCAATGCGGAGAAATTACTGTTTGTGCATTTACAATATTCATTGATTTTTGCCATTGAAAAACGTCCAGAAATGATTGAAGCTACTGACTGAATGAAAGGAGCTGGCATCTCACTCTCTTTGAATCTTCTTTATCATGCTAAGAGGAGCAGGAAAAAGCAAAAAATTTCAGAATTGCACCTTGCAATCCGGAGAAATTACTGTTTGTGCATTTACAATATTCATTGATTTTTGCCATTGAAAAACATCATGTTATTCATATACCAGAAATGATTGAAGCTACTGACTGAATGAAAGGAGCTGGCATCTCACTCTCTTTGAATCTTCTTTATCATGCTAAGAGGAGCAGGAAAAAGCAAAAAATTTCAGAATTGCACCTTGCAATGCGGAGAAATTACTGTTTGTGCATTTACAATATTCATTGATTTTTGCCATTGAAAAACGTCCAGAAATGATTGAAGCTACTGACTGAATGAAAGGAGCTGGCATCTCACTCTCTTTGAATCTTGTTTATCTTGCTAAGAGGAGCAGGAAAAAGCAAAAAATTTCAGAATTGCACCTTGCAATGCGGAGAAATTACTGTTTGTGCATTTACAATATTCATTGATTTTTGCCATTGAAAAACGTCCAGAAATGATTGAAGCTACTGACTGAATGAAAGGAGCTGTCATCTCACTCTCTTTGAATCTTCTTTATCATGCTAAGAGGAGCAGGAAAAAGCAAAAAATTTCAGAATTGCACCTTGCAATGCGGAGAAATTACTGTTTGTGCATTTACAATATTCATTGATTTTTGCCATTGAAAAACATCATGTTATTCATATACCAGAAATGTTTGAAGCTACTGACTGAATGAAAGGAGCTGGCATCTCACTCTCTTTGAATCTTCTTTATCATGCTAAGAGGAGCAGAAAAAAGCAAAAAATTTCAGAATTGCACCTTGCAATGCGGAGAAATTACTGTTTGTGCATTTACAATATTCATTGATTTTTGCCATTGAAAAACATCATGTTATTCATATACCAGAAATGTTTGAAGCTACTGACAATGAAAGGAGCTGGCATCTCACTCTTTGAATCTTCTTTATCATGCTAAGAAGAGCAGGAAAAAGCAGAAAATTTCAGAATTGCACCTTGCAATGCGGAGAAATTACTCTTTGTGCATTTACAATATTCATTGATTTTTGCCATTGAAAAACGTCCAGAAATGATTGAAGCTACTGACTGAATGAAAGGAGCTGGCATCTCACTCTCTTTGAATCTTGTTTATCATGCTAAGAGGAGCAGGAAAAAGCAAAAAATTTCAGAATTGCACCTTGCAATGCGGAGAAATTACTGTTTGTGCATTTACAATATTCATTGATTTTTGCCATTGAAAAACGTCCAGAAATGATTGAAGCTACTGACTGAATGAAAGGAGCTGGCATCTCACTCTCTTTGAATCTTCTTTATCATGCTAAGAGGAGCAGGAAAAAGCAAAAAATTTCAGAATTGCACCTTGCAATCCGGAGAAATTACTGTTTGTGCATTTACAATATTCATTGATTTTTGCCATTGAAAAACATCATGTTATTCATATACCAGAAATGATTGAAGCTACTGACTGAATGAAAGGAGCTGGCATCTCACTCTCTTTGAATCTTCTTTATCATGCTAAGAGGAGCAGGAAAAAGCAAAAAATTTCAGAATTGCACCTTGCAATGCGGAGAAATTACTGTTTGTGCATTTACAATATTCAATGATTTTTGCCATTGAAAAACGTCCAGAAATGATTGAAGCTACTGACTGAATGAAAGGAGCTGGCATCTCACGCTCTTTGAATCTTCTTTATCATGCTAAGAGGAGCAGGAAAAAGCAAAAAATTTCAGAATTGCACCTTGCAATGCGGAGAAATTACTGTTTGTGCATTTACAATATTCATTGATTTTTGCCATTGAAAAACGTCCAGAAATGATTGAAGCTACTGACTGAATGAAAGGAGCTGGCATCTCACTCTCTTTGAATCTTCTTTATCATGCTAAGAGGAGCAGGAAAAAGCAAAAAATTTCAGAATTGCACCTTGCAATGCGCAGAAATTACTGTTTGTGCATTTACAATATTCATTGATTTTTGCCATTGAAAAACATCCAGAAATGATTGAAGCTACTGACTGAATGAAAGGAGCTGGCATCTCACTCTCTTTGAATCTTGTTTATCATGCTAAGAGGAGCAGGAAAAAGCAAAAAATTTCAGAATTGCACCTTGCAATGCGGAGAAATTACTGTTTGTGCATTTACAATATTCATTGATTTTTGCCATTGAAAAACGTCCAGAAATGATTGAAGCTACTGACTGAATGAAAGGAGCTGGCATCTCACTCTCTTTGAATCTTCTTTATCATGCTAAGAGGAGCAGGAAAAAGCAAAAAATTTCAGAATTGCACCTTGCAATGCGGAGAAATTACTGTTTGTGCATTTACAATATTCATTGATTTTTGCCATTGAAAAACGTCCAGAAATGATTGAAGCTACTGACTGAATGAAAGGAGCTGGCATCTCACTCTCTTTGAATCTTCTTTATCATGCTAAGAGGAGCAGGAAAAAGCAAAAAATTTCAGAATTGCACCTTGCAATGCGGAGAAATTACTGTTTGTGCATTTACAATATTCATTGATTTTTGCCATAGAAAAACATCCAGAAATGATTGAAGCTACTGACTGAATGAAAGGAGCTGGCATCTCACTCTCTTTGAATCTTGTTTATCATGCTAAGAGGAGCAGGAAAAAGCAAAAAATTTCAGAATTGCACCTTGCAATGCGGAGAAATTACTGTTTGTGCATTTACAATATTCATTGATTTTTGCCATTGAAAAACATCATGTTATTCATATACCAGAAATGTTTGAAGCTACTGACTGAATGAAAGGAGCTGGCATCTCACTCTCTTTGAATCTTCTTTATCATGCTAAGAGGAGCAGGAAAAAGCAAAAAATTTCAGAATTGCACCTTGCAATGCGGAGAAATTACTGTTTGTGCATTTACAATATTCATTGATTTTTGCCATTGAAAAACGTCCAGAAATGATTGAAGCTACTGACTGAATGAAAGGAGCTGGCATCTCACTCTCTTTGAATCTTCTTTATCATGCTAAGAGGAGCAGGAAAAAGCAAAAAATTTCAGAATTGCACCTTGCAATGCGGAGAAATTACTGTTTGTGCATTTACAATATTCATTGATTTTTGCCATTGAAAAACATCATGTTATTCATATACCAGAAATGTTTGAAGCTACTGACTGAATGAAAGGAGCTGGCATCTCACTCTCTTTGAATCTTCTTTATCATGCTAAGAGGAGCAGGAAAAAGCAAAAAATTTCAGAATTGCACCTTGCAATGCGGAGAAATTACTCTTTGTGCATTTACAATATTCATTGATTTCTGCCATTGAAAAACGTCCAGAAATGATTGAAGCTACTGACTGAATGAAAGGAGCTGGCATCTCACTCTCTTTGAATCTTGTTTATCATGCTAAGAGGAGCAGGAAAAAGCAAAAAATTTCAGAATTGCACCTTGCAATGCGGAGAAATTACTGTTTGTGCATTTACAATATTCATTGATTTTTGCCATTGAAAAACGTCCAGAAATGATTGAAGCTACTGACTGAATGAAAGGAGCTGGCATCTCACTCTCTTTGAATCTTCTTTATCATGCTAAGAGGAGCAGGAAAAAGCAAAAAATTTCAGAATTGCACCTTGCAATCCGGAGAAATTACTGTTTGTGCATTTACAATATTCATTGATTTTTGCCATTGAAAAACATCATGTTATTCATATACCAGAAATGATTGAAGCTACTGACTGAATGAAAGGAGCTGGCATCTCACTCTCTTTGAATCTTCTTTATCATGCTAAGAGGAGCAGGAAAAAGCAAAAAATTTCAGAATTGCACCTTGCAATGCGGAGAAATTACTGTTTGTGCATTTACAATATTCAATGATTTTTGCCATTGAAAAACGTCCAGAAATGATTGAAGCTACTGACTGAATGAAAGGAGCTGGCATCTCACTCTCTTTGAATCTTCTTTATCATGCTAAGAGGAGCAGGAAAAAGCAAAAAATTTCAGAATTGCACCTTGCAATGCGGAGAAATTACTGTTTGTGCATTTACAATATTCATTGATTTTTGCCATTGAAAAACGTCCAGAAATGATTGAAGCTACTGACTGAATGAAAGGAGCTGGCATCTCACTCTCTTTGAATCTTGTTTATCTTGCTAAGAGGAGCAGGAAAAAGCAAAAAATTTCAGAATTGCACCTTGCAATGCGGAGAAATTACTGTTTGTGCATTTACAATATTCATTGATTTTTGCCATTGAAAAACGTCCAGAAATGATTGAAGCTACTGACTGAATGAAAGGAGCTGTCATCTCACTCTCTTTGAATCTTCTTTATCATGCTAAGAGGAGCAGGAAAAAGCAAAAAATTTCAGAATTGCACCTTGCAATGCGGAGAAATTACTGTTTGTGCATTTACAATATTCATTGATTTTTGCCATTGAAAAACATCATGTTATTCATATACCAGAAATGTTTGAAGCTACTGACTGAATGAAAGGAGCTGGCATCTCACTCTCTTTGAATCTTCTTTATCATGCTAAGAGGAGCAGAAAAAAGCAAAAAATTTCAGAATTGCACCTTGCAATGCGGAGAAATTACTGTTTGTGCATTTACAATATTCATTGATTTTTGCCATTGAAAAACATCATGTTATTCATATACCAGAAATGTTTGAAGCTACTGACAATGAAAGGAGCTGGCATCTCACTCTTTGAATCTTCTTTATCATGCTAAGAAGAGCAGGAAAAAGCAAAAAATTTCAGAATTGCACCTTGCAATGCGGAGAAATTACTCTTTGTGCATTTACAATATTCATTGATTTTTGCCATTGAAAAACGTCCAGAAATGATTGAAGCTACTGACTGAATGAAAGGAGCTGGCATCTCACTCTCTTTGAATCTTGTTTATCATGCTAAGAGGAGCAGGAAAAAGCAAAAAATTTCAGAATTGCACCTTGCAATGCGGAGAAATTACTGTTTGTGCATTTACAATATTCATTGATTTTTGCCATTGAAAAACGTCCAGAAATGATTGAAGCTACTGACTGAATGAAAGGAGCTGGCATCTCACTCTCTTTGAATCTTCTTTATCATGCTAAGAGGAGCAGGAAAAAGCAAAAAATTTCAGAATTGCACCTTGCAATCCGGAGAAATTACTGTTTGTGCATTTACAATATTCATTGATTTTTGCCATTGAAAAACATCATGTTATTCATATACCAGAAATGATTGAAGCTACTGACTGAATGAAAGGAGCTGGCATCTCACTCTCTTTGAATCTTCTTTATCATGCTAAGAGGAGCAGGAAAAAGCAAAAAATTTCAGAATTGCACCTTGCAATGCGGAGAAATTACTGTTTGTGCATTTACAATATTCAATGATTTTTGCCATTGAAAAACGTCCAGAAATGATTGAAGCTACTGACTGAATGAAAGGAGCTGGCATCTCACGCTCTTTAAATCTTCTTTATCATGCTAAGAGGAGCAGGAAAAAGCAAAAAATTTCAGAATTGCACCTTGCAATGCGGAGAAATTACTGTTTGTGCATTTACAATATTCATTGATTTTTGCCATTGAAAAACATCATGTTATTCATATACCAGAAATGTTTGAAGCTACTGACTGAATGAAAGGAGCTGGCATCTCACTCTCTTTGAATCTTCTTTATCATGCTAAGAGGAGCAGGAAAAAGCAAAAAATTTCAGAATTGCACCTTGCAATGTGGAGAAATTACTGTTTGTGCATTTACAATATTCATTGATTTTTGCCATTGAAAAACGTCCAGAAATGATTGAAGCTACTGACTGAATGAAAGGAGCTGGCATCTCACTCTCTTTGAATCTTCTTTATCATGCTAAGAGGAGCAGGAAAAAGCAAAAAATTTCAGAATTGCACCTTGCAATGCGGAGAAATTACTGTTTGTGCATTTACAATATTCATTGATTTTTGCCATTGAAAAACGTCCAGAAATGATTGAAGCTACTGACTGAATGAAAGGAGCTGGCATCTCACTCTCTTTGAATCTTGTTTATCTTGCTAAGAGGAGCAGAAAAAAGCAAAAAATTTCAGAATTGCACCTTGCAATGCGGAGAAATTACTGTTTGTGCATTTACAATATTCATTGATTTTTGCCATTGAAAAACGTCCAGAAATGATTGAAGCTACTGACTGAATGAAAGGAGCTGGCATCTCACTCTCTTTGAATCTTCTTTATCATGCTAAGAGGAGCAGGAAAAAGCAAAAAATTTCAGAATTGCACCTTGCAATGCGGAGAAATTACTGTTTGTGCATTTACAATATTCATTGATTTTTGCCATTGAAAAACATCATGTTATTCATATACCAGAAATGTTTGAAGCTACTGACAATGAAAGGAGCTGGCATCTCACTCTTTGAATCTTCTTTATCATGCTAAGAGGAGCAGGAAAAAGCAAAAAATTTCAGAATTGCACCTTGCAATGCGGAGAAATTACTGTTTGTGCATTTACAATATTCATTGATTTTTGCCATTGAAAAACGTCCAGAAATGATTGAAGCTACTGACTGAATGAAAGGAGCTGGCATCTCACTCTCTTTGAATCTTCTTTATCATGCTAAGAGGAGCAGGAAAAAGCAAAAAATTTCAGAATTGCACCTTGCAATGCGGAGAAATTACTGTTTGTGCATTTACAATATTCATTGATTTTTGCCATTGAAAAACATCCAGAAATGATTGAAGCTACTGACTGAATGAAAGGAGCTGGCATCTCACTCTCTTTGAATCTTGTTTATCATGCTAAGAGGAGCAGGAAAAAGCAAAAAATTTCAGAATTGCACCTTGCAATGCGGAGAAATTACTGTTTGTGCATTTACAATATTCATTGATTTTTGCCATTGAAAAACGTCCAGAAATGATTGAAGCTACTGACTGAATGAAAGGAGCTGGCATCTCACTCTCTTTGAATCTTCTTTATCATGCTAAGAGGAGCAGGAAAAAGCAAAAAATTTCAGAATTGCACCTTGCAATGCGGAGAAATTACTGTTTGTGCATTTACAATATTCATTGATTTTTGCCATTGAAAAACATCATGTTATTCATATACCAGAAATGTTTGAAGCTACTGACTGAATGAAAGGAGCTGGCATCTCACTCTCTTTGAATCTTCTTTATTATGCTAAGATTAGCAGAAAAAAGCAAAAAATTTCAGAATTGCACCTTGCAATGCGGAGAAATTACTGTTTGTGCATTTACAATATTCATTGATTTTTGCCATTGAAAAACATCCAGAAATGATTAAAGCTACTGACTGAATGAAAGGAGCTGGCATCTCACTCTCTTTGAATCTTGTTTATCATGCTAAGAGGAGCAGGAAAAAGCAAAAAATTTCAGAATTGCACCTTGCAATGCGGAGAAATTACTGTTTGTGCATTTACAATATTCATTGATTTTTGCCATTGAAAAACATCATGTTATTCATATACCAGAAATGTTTGAAGCTACTGACTGAATGAAAGGAGCTGGCATCTCACTCTCTTTGAATCTTCTTTATCATGCTAAGAGGAGCAGGAAAAAGCAAAAAAATTCAGAATTGCACCTTGCAATGCGGAGAAATTACTGTTTGTGCATTTACAATATTCATTGATTTTTGCCATTGAAAAACGTCCAGAAATGATTGAAGCTACTGACTGAATGAAAGGAGCTGGCATCTCACTCTCTTTGAATCTTCTTTATCATGCTAAGAGGAGCAGGAAAAAGCAAAAAATTTCAGAATTGCACCTTGCAATGCGGAGAAATTACTGTTTGTGCATTTACAATATTCATTGATTTTTGCCATTGAAAAACATCATGTTATTCATATACCAGAAATGTTTGAAGCTACTGACTGAATGAAAGGAGCTGGCATCTCACTCTCTTTGAATCTTCTTTATCATGCTAAGAGGAGCAGGAAAAAGCAAAAAATTTCAGAATTGCACCTTGCAATGCGGAGAAATTAATCTTTGTGCATTTATAATATTCATTGATTTTTGCCATTGAAAAACGTCCAGAAATGATTGAAGCTACTGACTGAATGAAAGGAGCTGGCATCTCACTCTCTTTGAATCTTGTTTATCATGCTAAGAGGAGCAGGAAAAAGCAAAAAATTTCAGAATTGCACCTTGCAATGCGGAGAAATTACTGTTTGTGCATTTACAATATTCATTGATTTTTGCCATTGAAAAACGTCCAGAAATGATTGAAGCTACTGACTGAATGAAAGGAGCTGGCATCTCACTCTCTTTGAATCTTCTTTATCATGCTAAGAGGAGCAGGAAAAAGCAAAAAATTTCAGAATTGCACCTTGCAATCCGGAGAAATTACTGTTTGTGCATTTACAATATTCATTGATTTTTGCCATTGAAAAACATCCTGTTATTCATATACCAGAAATGATTGAAGCTACTGACTGAATGAAAGGAGCTGGCATCTCACTCTCTTTGAATCTTCTTTATCATGCTAAGAGGAGCAGGAAAAAGCAAAAAATTTCAGAATTGCACCTTGCAATGCGGAGAAATTACTGTTTGTGCATTTACAATATTCAATGATTTTTGCCATTGAAAAACGTCCAGAAATGATTGAAGCTACTGACTGAATGAAAGGAGCTGGCATCTCACGCTCTTTGAATCTTCTTTATCATGCTAAGAGGAGCAGGAAAAAGCAAAAAATTTCAGAATTGCACCTTGCAATGCGGAGAAATTACTGTTTGTGCATTTACAATATTCATTGATTTTTGCCATTGAAAAACATCATGTTATTCATATACCAGAAATGTTTGAAGCTACTGACTGAATGAAAGGAGCTGGCATCTCACTCTCTTTGAATCTTCTTTATCATGCTAAGAGGAGCAGGAAAAAGCAAAAAATTTCAGAATTGCACCTTGCAATGTGGAGAAATTACTGTTTGTGCATTTACAATATTCATTGATTTTTGCCATTGAAAAACGTCCAGAAATGATTGAAGCTACTGACTGAATGAAAAGAGCTGGCATCTCACTCTCTTTGAATCTTGTTTATCTTGCTAAGAGGAGCAGAAAAAAGCAAAAAATTTCAGAATTGCACCTTGCAATGCGGAGAAATTACTGTTTGTGCATTTACAATATTCATTGATTTTTGCCATTGCAAAACGTCCAGAAATGATTGAAGCTACTGACTGAATGAAAGGAGCTGGCATCTCACTCTCTTTGAATCTTCTTTATCATGCTAAGAGGAGCAGGAAAAAGCAAAAAATTTCAGAATTGCACCTTGCAATGTGGAGAAATTACTGTTTGTGCATTTACAATATTCATTGATTTTTGCCATTGAAAAACATCATGTTATTCATATACCAGAAATGTTTGAAGCTACTGACAATGAAAGGAGCTGGCATCTCACTCTTTGAATCTTCTTTATCATGCTAAGAGGAGCAGGAAAAAGCAAAAAATTTCAGAATTGCACCTTGCAATGCGGAGAAATTACTGTTTGTGCATTTACAATATTCATTGATTTTTGCCATTGAAAAACGTCCAGAAATGATTGCAGCTACTGACTGAATGAAAGGAGCTGGCATCTCACTCTCTTTGAATCTTCTTTATCATGCTAAGAGGAGCAGGAAAAAGCAAAAAATTTCAGAATTGCACCTTGCAATACGGAGAAATTACTGTTTGTGCATTTACAATATTCATTGATTTTTGCCATTGAAAAACATCCAGAAATGATTGAAGCTACTGACTGAATGAAAGGAGCTGGCATCTCACTCTCTTTGAATCTTGTTTATCATGCTAAGAGGAGCAGGAAAAAGCAAAAAATTTCAGAATTGCACCTTGCAATGCGGAGAAATTACTGTTTGTGCATTTACAATATTCATTGATTTTTGCCATTGAAAAACGTCCAGAAATGATTGAAGCTACTGACTGAATGAAAGGAGCTGGCATCTCACTCTCTTTGAATCTTCTTTATCATGCTAAGAGGAGCAGGAAAAAGCAAAAAATTTCAGAATTGCACCTTGCAATGAGGAGAAATTACTGTGTGCATTTACAATATTCATTGATTTTTGCCATTGAAAAACATCATGTTATTCATATACCAGAAATGTTTGAAGCTACTGACTGAATGAAAGGAGCTGGCATCTCACTCTCTTTGAATCTTCTTTATTATGCTAAGAGGAGCAGAAAAAAGCAAAAAATTTCAGAATTGCACCTTGCAATGCGGAGAAATTACTGTTTGTGCATTTACAATATTCATTGATTTTTGCCATTGAAAAACATCCAGAAATGATTGAAGCTACTGACTGAATGAAAGGAGCTGGCATCTCACTCTCTTTGAATCTTGTTTATCATGCTAAGAGGAGCAGGAAAAAGCAAAAAATTTCAGAATTGCACCTTGCAATGCGGAGAAATTACTGTTTGTGCATTTACAATATTCATTGATTTTTGCCATTGAAAAACATCATGTTATTCATATACCAGAAATGTTTGAAGCTACTGACTGAATGAAAGGAGCTGGCATCTCACTCTCTTTGAATCTTCTTTATCATGCTAAGAGGAGCAGGAAAAAGCAAAAAAATTCAGAATTGCACCTTGCAATGCGGAGAAATTACTGTTTGTGCATTTACAATATTCATTGATTTTTGCCATTGAAAAACGTCCAGAAATGATTGAAGCTACTGACTGAATGAAAGGAGCTGGCATCTCACTCTCTTTGAATGTTCTTTATCATGCTAAGAGGAGCAGGAAAAAGCAAAAAATTTCAGAATTGCACCTTGCAATGCGGAGAAATTACTGTTTGTGCATTTACAATATTCATTGATTTTTGCCATTGAAAAACATCATGTTATTCATATACCAGAAATGTTTGAAGCTACTGACTGAATGAAAGGAGCTGGCATCTCACTCTCTTTGAATCTTCTTTATCATGCTAAGAGGAGCAGGAAAAAGCAAAAAATTTCAGAATTGCACCTTGCAATGCGGAGAAATTACTGTTTGTGCATTTACAATATTCATTGATTTTTGCCATTGAAAAACGTCCAGAAATGATTGAAGCTACTGACTGAATGAAAGGAGCTGGCATCTCTTTCACTTTGAATCTTGTTTATCATGCTAAGAGGAGCAGGAAAAAGCAAAAAATTTCAGAATTGCACCTTGCAATGCCGAGAAATTACTGTTTGTGCATTTACAATATTCATTGATTTTTGCCATTGAAAAACGTCCAGAAATGATTGAAGCTACTGACTGAATGAAAGGAGCTGGCATCTCACTCTCTTTGAATCTTCTTTATCATGCTTAGAGGAGCAGGAAAAAGCAAAAAATTTCAGAATTGCACCTGGCAATGCGGAGAAATTACTGTTTGTGCATTTACAATATTCATTGATTTTTGCCATTGAAAAACATCATGTTATTCATATACCAGAAATGTTTGAAGCTACTGACTGAATGAAAGGAGCTGGCATCTCACTCTCTTTGAATCTTCTTTATCATGCTAAGAGGAGCAGGAAAAAGCAAAAAATTTCAGAATTGCACCTTGCAATGCGGAGAAATTACTGTTTGTGCATTTACAATATTCATTGATTTTTGCCATTGAAAAACGTCCAGAAATGATTGAAGCTACTGACTGAATGAAAGGAGCTGGCATCTCCCTCTCTTTGAATCTTCTTTATCATGCTAAGAGGAGCAGGAAAAAGCAAAAAATTTCAGAATTGCACCTTGCAATGCGGAGAAATTACTGTTTGTGCATTTACAATATTCATTGATTTTTGCCATTGAAAAACGTCCAGAAATGATTGAAGCTACTGACTGAATGAAAGGAGCTGGCATCTCACTCTCTTTGAATCTTCTTTATCATGCTAAGAGGAGCAGGAAAAAGCAAAAAATTTCAGAATTGCACCTTGCAATGCGGAGAAATTACTGTTTGTGCATTTACAATATTCATTGATTTTTGCCATTGAAAAACATCATGTTATTCATATACCAGAAATGTTTGAAGCTACTGACTGAATGAAAGGAGCTGGCATCTCACTCTCTTTGAATCTTCTTTATCATGCTAAGAGGAGCAGGAAAAAGCAAAAAATTTCAGAATTGCACCTTGCAATGCGGAGAAATTACTGTTTGTGCATTTACAATATTCATTGATTTTTGCCATTGAAAAACGTCCAGAAATGATTGAAGCTACTGACTGAATGAAAGGAGCTGGCATCTCACTCTCTTTGAATCTTGTTTATCTTGCTAAGAGGAGCAGGAAAAAGCAAAAAATTTCAGAATTGCACCTTGCAATGCGGAGAAATTACTGTTTGTGCATTTACAATATTCATTGATTTTTGCCATTGAAAAACGTCCAGAAATGATTGAAGCTACTGACTGAATGAAAGGAGCTGGCATCTCACTCTCTTTGAATCTTGTTTATCTTGCTAAGAGGAGCAGGAAAAAGCAAAAAATTTCAGAATTGCACCTTGCAATGCGGAGAAATTACTGTTTGTGCATTTACAATATTCATTGATTTTTGCCATTGAAAAACGTCCAGAAATGATTGAAGCTACTGACTGAATGAAAGGAGCTGTCATCTCACTCTCTTTGAATCTTCTTTATCATGCTAAGAGGAGCAGGAAAAAGCAAAAAATTTCAGAATTGCACCTTGCAATGCGGAGAAATTACTGTTTGTGCATTTACAATATTCATTGATTTTTGCCATTGAAAAACATCATGTTATTCATATACCAGAAATGTTTGAAGCTACTGACTGAATGAAAGGAGCTGGCATCTCACTCTCTTTGAATCTTCTTTATCATGCTAAGAGGAGCAGAAAAAAGCAAAAAATTTCAGAATTGCACCTTGCAATGCGGAGAAATTACTGTTTGTGCATTTACAATATTCATTGATTTTTGCCATTGAAAAACATCATGTTATTCATATACCAGAAATGTTTGAAGCTACTGACAATGAAAGGAGCTGGCATCTCACTCTTTGAATCTTCTTTATCATGCTAAGAAGAGCAGGAAAAAGCAAAAAATTTCAGAATTGCACCTTGCAATGCGGAGAAATTACTCTTTGTGCATTTACAATATTCATTGATTTTTGCCATTGAAAAACGTCCAGAAATGATTGAAGCTACTGACTGAATGAAAGGAGCTGGCATCTCACTCTCTTTGAATCTTGTTTATCATGCTAAGAGGAGCAGGAAAAAGCAAAAAATTTCAGAATTGCACCTTGCAATGCGGAGAAATTACTGTTTGTGCATTTACAATATTCATTGATTTTTGCCATTGAAAAACGTCCAGAAATGATTGAAGCTACTGACTGAATGAAAGGAGCTGGCATCTCACTCTCTTTGAATCTTCTTTATCATGCTAAGAGGAGCAGGAAAAAGCAAAAAATTTCAGAATTGCACCTTGCAATCCGGAGAAATTACTGTTTGTGCATTTACAATATTCATTGATTTTTGCCATTGAAAAACATCATGTTATTCATATACCAGAAATGATTGAAGCTACTGACTGAATGAAAGGAGCTGGCATCTCACTCTCTTTGAATCTTCTTTATCATGCTAAGAGGAGCAGGAAAAAGCAAAAAATTTCAGAATTGCACCTTGCAATGCGGAGAAATTACTGTTTGTGCATTTACAATATTCAATGATTTTTGCCATTGAAAAACGTCCAGAAATGATTGAAGCTACTGACTGAATGAAAGGAGCTGGCATCTCACGCTCTTTGAATCTTCTTTATCATGCTAAGAGGAGCAGGAAAAAGCAAAAAATTTCAGAATTGCACCTTGCAATGCGGAGAAATTACTGTTTGTGCATTTACAATATTCATTGATTTTTGCCATTGAAAAACATCATGTTATTCATATACCAGAAATGTTTGAAGCTACTGACTGAATGAAAGGAGCTGGCATCTCACTCTCTTTGAATCTTCTTTATCATGCTAAGAGGAGCAGGAAAAAGCAAAAAATTTCAGAATTGCACCTTGCAATGTGGAGAAATTACTGTTTGTGCATTTACAATATTCATTGATTTTTGCCATTGAAAAACGTCCAGAAATGATTGAAGCTACTGACTGAATGAAAGGAGCTGGCATCTCACTCTCTTTGAATCTTCTTTATCATGCTAAGAGGAGCAGGAAAAAGCAAAAAATTTCAGAATTGCACCTTGCAATGCGGAGAAATTACTGTTTGTGCATTTACAATATTCATTGATTTTTGCCATTGAAAAACGTCCAGAAATGATTGAAGCTACTGACTGAATGAAAGGAGCTGGCATCTCACTCTCTTTGAATCTTGTTTATCTTGCTAAGAGGAGCAGAAAAAAGCAAAAAATTTCAGAATTGCACCTTGCAATGCGGAGAAATTACTGTTTGTGCATTTACAATATTCATTGATTTTTGCCATTGAAAAACGTCCAGAAATGATTGAAGCTACTGACTGAATGAAAGGAGCTGGCATCTCACTCTCTTTGAATCTTCTTTATCATGCTAAGAGGAGCAGGAAAAAGCAAAAAATTTCAGAATTGCACCTTGCAATGCGGAGAAATTACTGTTTGTGCATTTACAATATTCATTGATTTTTGCCATTGAAAAACATCATGTTATTCATATACCAGAAATGTTTGAAGCTACTGACAATGAAAGGAGCTGGCATCTCACTCTTTGAATCTTCTTTATCATGCTAAGAGGAGCAGGAAAAAGCAAAAAATTTCAGAATTGCACCTTGCAATGCGGAGAAATTACTGTTTGTGCATTTACAATATTCATTGATTTTTGCCATTGAAAAACGTCCAGAAATGATTGAAGCTACTGACTGAATGAAAGGAGCTGGCATCTCACTCTCTTTGAATCTTCTTTATCATGCTAAGAGGAGCAGGAAAAAGCAAAAAATTTCAGAATTGCACCTTGCAATGCGGAGAAATTACTGTTTGTGCATTTACAATATTCATTGATTTTTGCCATTGAAAAACATCCAGAAATGATTGAAGCTACTGACTGAATGAAAGGAGCTGGCATCTCACTCTCTTTGAATCTTGTTTATCATGCTAAGAGGAGCAGGAAAAAGCAAAAAATTTCAGAATTGCACCTTGCAATGCGGAGAAATTACTGTTTGTGCATTTACAATATTCATTGATTTTTGCCATTGAAAAACGTCCAGAAATGATTGAAGCTACTGACTGAATGAAAGGAGCTGGCATCTCACTCTCTTTGAATCTTCTTTATCATGCTAAGAGGAGCAGGAAAAAGCAAAAAATTTCAGAATTGCACCTTGCAATGCGGAGAAATTACTGTTTGTGCATTTACAATATTCATTGATTTTTGCCATTGAAAAACATCATGTTATTCATATACCAGAAATGTTTGAAGCTACTGACTGAATGAAAGGAGCTGGCATCTCACTCTCTTTGAATCTTCTTTATTATGCTAAGATTAGCAGAAAAAAGCAAAAAATTTCAGAATTGCACCTTGCAATGCGGAGAAATTACTGTTTGTGCATTTACAATATTCATTGAT
Source organism: Phyllobates terribilis (assembly GCF_046119375.1). NCBI lineage: Eukaryota > Metazoa > Chordata > Amphibia > Anura > Dendrobatidae > Phyllobates > Phyllobates terribilis. The sequence goes on from NW_027363274.1 coordinate 963,919, forward strand.
TTTTGCCATTGAAAAACATCCAGAAATGATTAAAGCTACTGACTGAATGAAAGGAGCTGGCATCTCACTCTCTTTGAATCTTGTTTATCATGCTAAGAGGAGCAGGAAAAAGCAAAAAATTTCAGAATTGCACCTTGCAATGCGGAGAAATTACTGTTTGTGCATTTACAATATTCATTGATTTTTGCCATTGAAAAACATCATGTTATTCATATACCAGAAATGTTTGAAGCTACTGACTGAATGAAAGGAGCTGGCATCTCACTCTCTTTGAATCTTCTTTATCATGCTAAGAGGAGCAGGAAAAAGCAAAAAAATTCAGAATTGCACCTTGCAATGCGGAGAAATTACTGTTTGTGCATTTACAATATTCATTGATTTTTGCCATTGAAAAACGTCCAGAAATGATTGAAGCTACTGACTGAATGAAAGGAGCTGGCATCTCACTCTCTTTGAATCTTCTTTATCATGCTAAGAGGAGCAGGAAAAAGCAAAAAATTTCAGAATTGCACCTTGCAATGCGGAGAAATTACTGTTTGTGCATTTACAATATTCATTGATTTTTGCCATTGAAAAACATCATGTTACTCATATACCAGAAATGTTTGAAGCTACTGACTGAATGAAAGGAGCTGGCATCTCACTCTCTTTGAATCTTCTTTATCATGCTAAGAGGAGCAGGAAAAAGCAAAAAATTTCAGAATTGCACCTTGCAATGCGGAGAAATTAATCTTTGTGCATTTATAATATTCATTGATTTTTGCCATTGAAAAACGTCCAGAAATGATTGAAGCTACTGACTGAATGAAAGGAGCTGGCATCTCACTCTCTTTGAATCTTGTTTATCATGCTAAGAGGAGCAGGAAAAAGCAAAAAATTTCAGAATTGCACCTTGCAATGCGGAGAAATTACTGTTTGTGCATTTACAATATTCATTGATTTTTGCCATTGAAAAACGTCCAGAAATGATTGAAGCTACTGACTGAATGAAAGGAGCTGGCATCTCACTCTCTTTGAATCTTCTTTATCATGCTAAGAGGAGCAGGAAAAAGCAAAAAATTTCAGAATTGCACCTTGCAATCCGGAGAAATTACTGTTTGTGCATTTACAATATTCATTGATTTTTGCCATTGAAAAACATCCTGTTATTCATATACCAGAAATGATTGAAGCTACTGACTGAATGAAAGGAGCTGGCATCTCACTCTCTTTGAATCTTCTTTATCATGCTAAGAGGAGCAGGAAAAAGCAAAAAATTTCAGAATTGCACCTTGCAATGCGGAGAAATTACTGTTTGTGCATTTACAATATTCAATGATTTTTGCCATTGAAAAACGTCCAGAAATGATTGAAGCTACTGACTGAATGAAAGGAGCTGGCATCTCACGCTCTTTGAATCTTCTTTATCATGCTAAGAGGAGCAGGAAAAAGCAAAAAATTTCAGAATTGCACCTTGCAATGCGGAGAAATTACTGTTTGTGCATTTACAATATTCATTGATTTTTGCCATTGAAAAACATCATGTTATTCATATACCAGAAATGTTTGAAGCTACTGACTGAATGAAAGGAGCTGGCATCTCACTCTCTTTGAATCTTCTTTATCATGCTAAGAGGAGCAGGAAAAAGCAAAAAATTTCAGAATTGCACCTTGCAATGTGGAGAAATTACTGTTTGTGCATTTACAATATTCATTGATTTTTGCCATTGAAAAACGTCCAGAAATGATTGAAGCTACTGACTGAATGAAAAGAGCTGGCATCTCACTCTCTTTGAATCTTGTTTATCTTGCTAAGAGGAGCAGAAAAAAGCAAAAAATTTCAGAATTGCACCTTGCAATGCGGAGAAATTACTGTTTGTGCATTTACAATATTCATTGATTTTTGCCATTGCAAAACGTCCAGAAATGATTGAAGCTACTGACTGAATGAAAGGAGCTGGCATCTCACTCTCTTTGAATCTTCTTTATCATGCTAAGAGGAGCAGGAAAAAGCAAAAAATTTCAGAATTGCACCTTGCAATGTGGAGAAATTACTGTTTGTGCATTTACAATATTCATTGATTTTTGCCATTGAAAAACATCATGTTATTCATATACCAGAAATGTTTGAAGCTACTGACAATGAAAGGAGCTGGCATCTCACTCTTTGAATCTTCTTTATCATGCTAAGAGGAGCAGGAAAAAGCAAAAAATTTCAGAATTGCACCTTGCAATGCGGAGAAATTACTGTTTGTGCATTTACAATATTCATTGATTTTTGCCATTGAAAAACGTCCAGAAATGATTGCAGCTACTGACTGAATGAAAGGAGCTGGCATCTCACTCTCTTTGAATCTTCTTTATCATGCTAAGAGGAGCAGGAAAAAGCAAAAAATTTCAGAATTGCACCTTGCAATGCGGAGAAATTACTGTTTGTGCATTTACAATATTCATTGATTTTTGCCATTGAAAAACATCCAGAAATGATTGAAGCTACTGACTGAATGAAAGGAGCTGGCATCTCACTCTCTTTGAATCTTGTTTATCATGCTAAGAGGAGCAGGAAAAAGCAAAAAATTTCAGAATTGCACCTTGCAATGCGGAGAAATTACTGTTTGTGCATTTACAATATTCATTGATTTTTGCCATTGAAAAACGTCCAGAAATGATTGAAGCTACTGACTGAATGAAAGGAGCTGGCATCTCACTCTCTTTGAATCTTGTTTATCATGCTAAGAGGAGCAGGAAAAAGCAAAAAATTTCAGAATTGCACCTTGCAATGCGGAGAAATTACTGTTTGTGCATTTACAATATTCATTGATTTTTGCCATTGAAAAACGTCCAGAAATGATTGAAGCTACTGACTGAATGAAAGGAGCTGGCATCTCACTCTCTTTGAATCTTCTTTATCATGCTAAGAGGAGCAGGAAAAAGCAAAAAATTTCAGAATTGCACCTTGCAATCCGGAGAAATTACTGTTTGTGCATTTACAATATTCATTGATTTTTGCCATTGAAAAACATCATGTTATTCATATACCAGAAATGATTGAAGCTACTGACTGAATGAAAGGAGCTGGCATCTCACTCTCTTTGAATCTTCTTTATCATGCTAAGAGGAGCAGGAAAAAGCAAAAAATTTCAGAATTGCACCTTGCAATGCGGAGAAATTACTGTTTGTGCATTTACAATATTCAATGATTTTTGCCATTGAAAAACGTCCAGAAATGATTGAAGCTACTGACTGAATGAAAGGAGCTGGCATCTCACGCTCTTTGAATCTTCTTTATCATGCTAAGAGGAGCAGGAAAAAGCAAAAAATTTCAGAATTGCACCTTGCAATGCGGAGAAATTACTGTTTGTGCATTTACAATATTCATTGATTTTTGCCATTGAAAAACATCATGTTATTCATATACCAGAAATGTTTGAAGCTACTGACTGAATGAAAGGAGCTGGCATCTCACTCTCTTTGAATCTTCTTTATCATGCTAAGAGGAGCAGGAAAAAGCAAAAAATTTCAGAATTGCACCTTGCAATGTGGAGAAATTACTGTTTGTGCATTTACAATATTCATTGATTTTTGCCATTGAAAAACGTCCAGAAATGATTGAAGCTACTGACTGAATGAAAGGAGCTGGCATCTCACTCTCTTTGAATCTTCTTTATCATGCTAAGAGGAGCAGGAAAAAGCAAAAAATTTCAGAATTGCACCTTGCAATGCGGAGAAATTACTGTTTGTGCATTTACAATATTCATTGATTTTTGCCATTGAAAAACGTCCAGAAATGATTGAAGCTACTGACTGAATGAAAGGAGCTGGCATCTCACTCTCTTTGAATCTTGTTTATCTTGCTAAGAGGAGCAGAAAAAAGCAAAAAATTTCAGAATTGCACCTTGCAATGCGGAGAAATTACTGTTTGTGCATTTACAATATTCATTGATTTTTGCCATTGAAAAACGTCCAGAAATGATTGAAGCTACTGACTGAATGAAAGGAGCTGGCATCTCACTCTCTTTGAATCTTGTTTATCATGCTAAGAGGAGCAGGAAAAAGCAAAAAATTTCAGAATTGCACCTTGCAATGCGGAGAAATTACTGTTTGTGCATTTACAATATTCATTGATTTTTGCCATTGAAAAACATCATGTTATTCATATACCAGAAATGTTTGAAGCTACTGACAATGAAAGGAGCTGGCATCTCACTCTTTGAATCTTCTTTATCATGCTAAGAGGAGCAGGAAAAAGCAAAAAATTTCAGAATTGCACCTTGCAATGCGGAGAAATTACTGTTTGTGCATTTACAATATTCATTGATTTTTGCCATTGAAAAACGTCCAGAAATGATTGAAGCTACTGACTGAATGAAAGGAGCTGGCATCTCACTCTCTTTGAATCTTCTTTATCATGCTAAGAGGAGCAGGAAAAAGCAAAAAATTTCAGAATTGCACCTTGCAATGCGGAGAAATTACTGTTTGTGCATTTACAATATTCATTGATTTTTGCCATTGAAAAACATCCAGAAATGATTGAAGCTACTGACTGAATGAAAGGAGCTGGCATCTCACTCTCTTTGAATCTTGTTTATCATGCTAAGAGGAGCAGGAAAAAGCAAAAAATTTCAGAATTGCACCTTGCAATGCGGAGAAATTACTGTTTGTGCATTTACAATATTCATTGATTTTTGCCATTGAAAAACGTCCAGAAATGATTGAAGCTACTGACTGAATGAAAGGAGCTGGCATCTCACTCTCTTTGAATCTTCTTTATCATGCTAAGAGGAGCAGGAAAAAGCAAAAAATTTCAGAATTGCACCTTGCAATGCGGAGAAATTACTGTTTGTGCATTTACAATATTCATTGATTTTTGCCATTGAAAAACATCATGTTATTCATATACCAGAAATGTTTGAAGCTACTGACTGAATGAAAGGAGCTGGCATCTCACTCTCTTTGAATCTTCTTTATTATGCTAAGATTAGCAGAAAAAAGCAAAAAATTTCAGAATTGCACCTTGCAATGCGGAGAAATTACTGTTTGTGCATTTACAATATTCATTGATTTTTGCCATTGAAAAACATCCAGAAATGATTAAAGCTACTGACTGAATGAAAGGAGCTGGCATCTCACTCTCTTTGAATCTTGTTTATCATGCTAAGAGGAGCAGGAAAAAGCAAAATATTTCAGAATTGCACCTTGCAATGCGGAGAAATTACTGTTTGTGCATTTACAATATTCATTGATTTTTGCCATTGAAAAACATCATGTTATTCATATACCAGAAATGTTTGAAGCTACTGACTGAATGAAAGGAGCTGGCATCTCACTCTCTTTGAATCTTCTTTATCATGCTAAGAGGAGCAGGAAAAAGCAAAAAAATTCAGAATTGCACCTTGCAATGCGGAGAAATTACTGTTTGTGCATTTACAATATTCATTGATTTTTGCCATTGAAAAACGTCCAGAAATGATTGAAGCTACTGACTGAATGAAAGGAGCTGGCATCTCACTCTCTTTGAATCTTCTTTATCATGCTAAGAGGAGCAGGAAAAAGCAAAAAATTTCAGAATTGCACCTTGCAATGCGGAGAAATTACTGTTTGTGCATTTACAATATTCATTGATTTTTGCCATTGAAAAACATCATGTTATTCATATACCAGAAATGTTTGAAGCTACTGACTGAATGAAAGGAGCTGGCATCTCACTCTCTTTGAATCTTCTTTATCATGCTAAGAGGAGCAGGAAAAAGCAAAAAATTTCAGAATTGCACCTTGCAATGCGGAGAAATTAATCTTTGTGCATTTATAATATTCATTGATTTTTGCCATTGAAAAACGTCCAGAAATGATTGAAGCTACTGACTGAATGAAAGGAGCTGGCATCTCACTCTCTTTGAATCTTGTTTATCATGCTAAGAGGAGCAGGAAAAAGCAAAAAATTTCAGAATTGCACCTTGCAATGCGGAGAAATTACTGTTTGTGCATTTACAATATTCATTGATTTTTGCCATTGAAAAACGTCCAGAAATGATTGAAGCTACTGACTGAATGAAAGGAGCTGGCATCTCACTCTCTTTGAATCTTCTTTATCATGCTAAGAGGAGCAGGAAAAAGCAAAAAATTTCAGAATTGCACCTTGCAATCCGGAGAAATTACTGTTTGTGCATTTACAATATTCATTGATTTTTGCCATTGAAAAACATCCTGTTATTCATATACCAGAAATGATTGAAGCTACTGACTGAATGAAAGGAGCTGGCATCTCACTCTCTTTGAATCTTCTTTATCATGCTAAGAGGAGCAGGAAAAAGCAAAAAATTTCAGAATTGCACCTTGCAATGCGGAGAAATTACTGTTTGTGCATTTACAATATTCAATGATTTTTGCCATTGAAAAACGTCCAGAAATGATTGAAGCTACTGACTGAATGAAAGGAGCTGGCATCTCACGCTCTTTGAATCTTCTTTATCATGCTAAGAGGAGCAGGAAAAAGCAAAAAATTTCAGAATTGCACCTTGCAATGCGGAGAAATTACTGTTTGTGCATTTACAATATTCATTGATTTTTGCCATTGAAAAACATCATGTTATTCATATACCAGAAATGTTTGAAGCTACTGACTGAATGAAAGGAGCTGGCATCTCACTCTCTTTGAATCTTCTTTATCATGCTAAGAGGAGCAGGAAAAAGCAAAAAATTTCAGAATTGCACCTTGCAATGTGGAGAAATTACTGTTTGTGCATTTACAATATTCATTGATTTTTGCCATTGAAAAACGTCCAGAAATGATTGAAGCTACTGACTGAATGAAAAGAGCTGGCATCTCACTCTCTTTGAATCTTGTTTATCTTGCTAAGAGGAGCAGAAAAAAGCAAAAAATTTCAGAATTGCACCTTGCAATGCGGAGAAATTACTGTTTGTGCATTTACAATATTCATTGATTTTTGCCATTGCAAAACGTCCAGAAATGATTGAAGCTACTGACTGAATGAAAGGAGCTGGCATCTCACTCTCTTTGAATCTTCTTTATCATGCTAAGAGGAGCAGGAAAAAGCAAAAAATTTCAGAATTGCACCTTGCAATGTGGAGAAATTACTGTTTGTGCATTTACAATATTCATTGATTTTTGCCATTGAAAAACATCATGTTATTCATATACCAGAAATGTTTGAAGCTACTGACAATGAAAGGAGCTGGCATCTCACTCTTTGAATCTTCTTTATCATGCTAAGAGGAGCAGGAAAAAGCAAAAAATTTCAGAATTGCACCTTGCAATGCGGAGAAATTACTGTTTGTGCATTTACAATATTCATTGATTTTTGCCATTGAAAAACGTCCAGAAATGATTGCAGCTACTGACTGAATGAAAGGAGCTGGCATCTCACTCTCTTTGAATCTTCTTTATCATGCTAAGAGGAGCAGGAAAAAGCAAAAAATTTCAGAATTGCACCTTGCAATGCGGAGAAATTACTGTTTGTGCATTTACAATATTCATTGATTTTTGCCATTGAAAAACATCCAGAAATGATTGAAGCTACTGACTGAATGAAAGGAGCTGGCATCTCACTCTCTTTGAATCTTGTTTATCATGCTAAGAGGAGCAGGAAAAAGCAAAAAATTTCAGAATTGCACCTTGCAATGCGGAGAAATTACTGTTTGTGCATTTACAATATTCATTGATTTTTGCCATTGAAAAACGTCCAGAAATGATTGAAGCTACTGACTGAATGAAAGGAGCTGGCATCTCACTCTCTTTGAATCTTCTTTATCATGCTAAGAGGAGCAGGAAAAAGCAAAAAATTTCAGAATTGCACCTTGCAATGAGGAGAAATTACTGTGTGCATTTACAATATTCATTGATTTTTGCCATTGAAAAACATCATGTTATTCATATACCAGAAATGTTTGAAGCTACTGACTGAATGAAAGGAGCTGGCATCTCACTCTCTTTGAATCTTCTTTATTATGCTAAGAGGAGCAGAAAAAAGCAAAAAATTTCAGAATTGCACCTTGCAATGCGGAGAAATTACTGTTTGTGCATTTACAATATTCATTGATTTTTGCCATTGAAAAACATCCAGAAATGATTGAAGCTACTGACTGAATGAAAGGAGCTGGCATCTCACTCTCTTTGAATCTTGTTTATCATGCTAAGAGGAGCAGGAAAAAGCAAAAAATTTCAGAATTGCACCTTGCAATGCGGAGAAATTACTGTTTGTGCATTTACAATATTCATTGATTTTTGCCATTGAAAAACATCATGTTATTCATATACCAGAAATGTTTGAAGCTACTGACTGAATGAAAGGAGCTGGCATCTCACTCTCTTTGAATCTTCTTTATCATGCTAAGAGGAGCAGGAAAAAGCAAAAAAATTCAGAATTGCACCTTGCAATGCGGAGAAATTACTGTTTGTGCATTTACAATATTCATTGATTTTTGCCATTGAAAAACGTCCAGAAATGATTGAAGCTACTGACTGAATGAAAGGAGCTGGCATCTCACTCTCTTTGAATGTTCTTTATCATGCTAAGAGGAGCAGGAAAAAGCAAAAAATTTCAGAATTGCACCTTGCAATGCGGAGAAATTACTGTTTGTGCATTTACAATATTCATTGATTTTTGCCATTGAAAAACATCATGTTATTCATATACCAGAAATGTTTGAAGCTACTGACTGAATGAAAGGAGCTGGCATCTCACTCTCTTTGAATCTTCTTTATCATGCTAAGAGGAGCAGGAAAAAGCAAAAAATTTCAGAATTGCACCTTGCAATGCGGAGAAATTACTGTTTGTGCATTTACAATATTCATTGATTTTTGCCATTGAAAAACGTCCAGAAATGATTGAAGCTACTGACTGAATGAAAGGAGCTGGCATCTCTTTCACTTTGAATCTTGTTTATCATGCTAAGAGGAGCAGGAAAAAGCAAAAAATTTCAGAATTGCACCTTGCAATGCCGAGAAATTACTGTTTGTGCATTTACAATATTCATTGATTTTTGCCATTGAAAAACGTCCAGAAATGATTGAAGCTACTGACTGAATGAAAGGAGCTGGCATCTCACTCTCTTTGAATCTTCTTTATCATGCTTAGAGGAGCAGGAAAAAGCAAAAAATTTCAGAATTGCACCTGGCAATGCGGAGAAATTACTGTTTGTGCATTTACAATATTCATTGATTTTTGCCATTGAAAAACATCATGTTATTCATATACCAGAAATGTTTGAAGCTACTGACTGAATGAAAGGAGCTGGCATCTCACTCTCTTTGAATCTTCTTTATCATGCTAAGAGGAGCAGGAAAAAGCAAAAAATTTCAGAATTGCACCTTGCAATGCGGAGAAATTACTGTTTGTGCATTTACAATATTCATTGATTTTTGCCATTGAAAAACGTCCAGAAATGATTGAAGCTACTGACTGAATGAAAGGAGCTGGCATCTCCCTCTCTTTGAATCTTCTTTATCATGCTAAGAGGAGCAGGAAAAAGCAAAAAATTTCAGAATTGCACCTTGCAATGCGGAGAAATTACTGTTTGTGCATTTACAATATTCATTGATTTTTGCCATTGAAAAACGTCCAGAAATGATTGAAGCTACTGACTGAATGAAAGGAGCTGGCATCTCACTCTCTTTGAATCTTCTTTATCATGCTAAGAGGAGCAGGAAAAAGCAAAAAATTTCAGAATTGCACCTTGCAATGCGGAGAAATTACTGTTTGTGCATTTACAATATTCATTGATTTTTGCCATTGAAAAACATCATGTTATTCATATACCAGAAATGTTTGAAGCTACTGACTGAATGAAAGGAGCTGGCATCTCACTCTCTTTGAATCTTCTTTATCATGCTAAGAGGAGCAGGAAAAAGCAAAAAATTTCAGAATTGCACCTTGCAATGCGGAGAAATTACTGTTTGTGCATTTACAATATTCATTGATTTTTGCCATTGAAAAACGTCCAGAAATGATTGAAGCTACTGACTGAATGAAAGGAGCTGGCATCTCTTTCACTTTGAATCTTGTTTATCATGCTAAGAGGAGCAGGAAAAAGCAAAAAATTTCAGAATTGCACCTTGCAATGCGGAGAAATTACTGTTTGTGCATTTACAATATTCATTGATTTTTGCCATTGAAAAACGTCCAGAAATGATTGAAGCTACTGACTGAATGAAAGGAGCTGGCATCTCACTCTCTTTCAATCTTCTTTATCATGCTTAGAGGAGCAGGAAAAAGCAAAAAATTTCAGAATTGCACCTGGCAATGCGGAGAAATTACTGTTTGTGCATTTACAATATTCATTGATTTTTGCCATTGAAAAACATCATGTTATTCATATACCAGAAATGTTTGAAGCTACTGACTGAATGAAAGGAGCTGGCATCTCACTCTCTTTGAATCTTCTTTATCATGCTAAGAGGAGCAGGAAAAAGCAAAAAATTTCAGAATTGCACCTTGCAATGCGGAGAAATTACTGTTTGTGCATTTACAATATTCATTGATTTTTGCCATTGAAAAACGTCCAGAAATGATTGAAGCTACTGACTGAATGAAAGGAGCTGGCATCTCCCTCTCTTTGAATCTTCTTTATCATGCTAAGAGGAGCAGGAAAAAGCAAAAAATTTCAGAATTGCACCTTGCAATGCGGAGAAATTACTGTTTGTGCATTTACAATATTCATTGATTTTTGCCATTGAAAAACGTCCAGAAATGATTGAAGCTACTGACTGAATGAAAGGAGCTGGCATCTCACTCTCTTTGAATCTTATTTATCATGCTAAGAGGAGCAGGAAAAAGCAAAAAATTTCAGAATTGCACCTTGCAATGCGGAGAAATTACTGTTTGTGCATTTACAATATTCATTGATTTTTGCCATTGAAAAACATCCAGAAATGATTAAAGCTACTGACTGAATGAAAGGAGCTGGCATCTCACTCTCTTTGAATCTTGTTTATCATGCTAAGAGGAGCAGGAAAAAGCAAAAAATTTCAGAATTGCACCTTGCAATGCGGAGAAATTACTGTTTGTGCATTTACAATATTCATTGATTTTTGCCATTGAAAAACATCATGTTATTCATATACCAGAAATGTTTGAAGCTACTGACTGAATGAAAGGAGCTGGCATCTCACTCTCTTTGAATCTTCTTTATCATGCTAAGAGGAGCAGGAAAAAGAAAAAAAATTCAGAATTGCACCTTGCAATGCGGAGAAATTACTGTTTGTGCATTTACAATATTCATTGATTTTTGCCATTGAAAAACGTCCAGAAATGATTGAAGCTACTGACTGAATGAAAGGAGCTGGCATCTCACTCTCTTTGAATCTTCTTTATCATGCTAAGAGGAGCAGGAAAAAGCAAAAAATTTCAGAATTGCACCTTGCAATGCGGAGAAATTACTGTTTGTGCATTTACAATATTCATTGATTTTTGCCATTGAAAAACATCATGTTATTCATATACCAGAAATGTTTGAAGCTACTGACTGAATGAAAGGAGCTGGCATCTCACTCTCTTTGAATCTTCTTTATCATGCTAAGAGGAGCAGGAAAAAGCAAAAAATTTCAGAATTGCACCTTGCAATGCGGAGAAATTAATCTTTGTGCATTTATAATATTCATTGATTTTTGCCATTGAAAAACGTCCAGAAATGATTGAAGCTACTGACTGAATGAAAGGAGCTGGCATCTCACTCTCTTTGAATCTTGTTTATCATGCTAAGAGGAGCAGGAAAAAGCAAAAAATTTCAGAATTGCACCTTGGAATGCGGAGAAATTACTGTTTGTGCATTTACAATATTCATTGATTTTTGCCATTGAAAAACGTCCAGAAATGATTGAAGCTACTGACTGAATGAAAGGAGCTGGCATCTCACTCTCTTTGAATCTTCTTTATCATGCTAAGAGGAGCAGGAAAAAGCAAAAAATTTCAGAATTGCACCTTGCAATCCGGAGAAATTACTGTTTGTGCATTTACAATATTCATTGATTTTTGCCATTGAAAAACATCCTGTTATTCATATACCAGAAATGATTGAAGCTACTGACTGAATGAAAGGAGCTGGCATCTCACTCTCTTTGAATCTTCTTTATCATGCTAAGAGGAGCAGGAAAAAGCAAAAAATTGCAGAATTGCACCTTGCAATGCGGAGAAATTACTGTTTGTGCATTTACAATATTCAATGATTTTTGCCATTGAAAAACGTCCAGAAATGATTGAAGCTACTGACTGAATGAAAGGAGCTGGCATCTCACGCTCTTTGAATCTTCTTTATCATGCTAAGAGGAGCAGGAAAAAGCAAAAAATTTCAGAATTGCACCTTGCAATGCGGAGAAATTACTGTTTGTGCATTTACAATATTCATTGATTTTTGCCATTGAAAAACATCATGTTATTCATATACCAGAAATGTTTGAAGCTACTGACTGAATGAAAGGAGCTGGCATCTCACTCTCTTTGAATCTTCTTTATCATGCTAAGAGGAGCAGGAAAAAGCAAAAAATTTCAGAATTGCACCTTGCAATGTGGAGAAATTACTGTTTGTGCATTTACAATATTCATTGATTTTTGCCATTGAAAAACGTCCAGAAATGATTGAAGCTACTGACTGAATGAAAAGAGCTGGCATCTCACTCTCTTTGAATCTTGTTTATCTTGCTAAGAGGAGCAGAAAAAAGCAAAAAATTTCAGAATTGCACCTTGCAATGCGGAGAAATTACTGTTTGTGCATTCACAATATTCATTGATTTTTGCCATTGCAAAACGTCCAGAAATGATTGAAGCTACTGACTGAATGAAAGGAGCTGGCATCTCACTCTCTTTGAATCTTCTTTATCATGCTAAGAGGAGCAGGAAAAAGCAAAAAATTTCAGAATTGCACCTTGCAATGTGGAGAAATTACTGTTTGTGCATTTACAATATTCATTGATTTTTGCCATTGAAAAACATCATGTTATTCATATACCAGAAATGTTTGAAGCTACTGACAATGAAAGGAGCTGGCATCTCACTCTTTGAATCTTCTTTATCATGCTAAGAGGAGCAGGAAAAAGCAAAAATTTTCAGAATTGCACCTTGCAATGCGGAGAAATTACTGTTTGTGCATTTACAATATTCATTGATTTTTGCCATTGAAAAACGTCCAGAAATGATTGCAGCTACTGACTGAATGAAAGGAGCTGGCATCTCACTCTCTTTGAATCTTCTTTATCATGCTAAGAGGAGCAGGAAAAAGCAAAAAATTTCAGAATTGCACCTTGCAATGCGGAGAAATTACTGTTTGTGCATTTACAATATTCATTGATTTTTGCCATTGAAAAACATCCAGAAATGATTGAAGCTACTGACTGAATGAAAGGAGCTGGCATCTCACTCTCTTTGAATCTTGTTTATCATGCTAAGAGGAGCAGGAAAAAGCAAAAAATTTCAGAATTGCACCTTGCAATGCGGAGAAATTACTGTTTGTGCATTTACAATATTCATTGATTTTTGCCATTGAAAAACGTCCAGAAATGATTGAAGCTACTGACTGAATGAAAGGAGCTGGCATCTCACTCTCTTTGAATCTTCTTTATCATGCTAAGAGGAGCAGGAAAAAGCAAAAAATTTCAGAATTGCACCTTGCAATGCGGAGAAATTACTGTGTGCATTTACAATATTCATTGATTTTTGCCATTGAAAAACATCATGTTATTCATATACCAGAAATGTTTGAAGCTACTGACTGAATGAAAGGAGCTGGCATCTCACTCTCTTTGAATCTTCTTTATTATGCTAAGAGGAGCAGAAAAAAGCAAAAAATTTCAGAATTGCACCTTGCAATGCGGAGAAATTACTGTTTGTGCATTTACAATATTCATTGATTTTTGCCATTGAAAAACATCCAGAAATGATTGAAGCTACTGACTGAATGAAAGGAGCTGGCATCTCACTCTCTTTGAATCTTGTTTATCATGCTAAGAGGAGCAGGAAAAAGCAAAAAATTTCAGAATTGCACCTTGCAATGCGGAGAAATTACTGTTTGTGCATTTACAATATTCATTGATTTTTGCCATTGAAAAACATCATGTTATTCATATACCAGAAATGTTTGAAGCTACTGACTGAATGAAAGGAGCTGGCATCTCACTCTCTTTGAATCTTCTTTATCATGCTAAGAGGAGCAGGAAAAAGCAAAAAAATTCAGAATTGCACCTTGCAATGCGGAGAAATTTTGTTTGTGCATTTACAATATTCATTGATTTTTGCCATTGAAAAACGTCCAGAAATGATTGAAGCTACTGACTGAATGAAAGGAGCTGGCATCTCACTCTCTTTGAATCTTCTTTATCATGCTAAGAGGAGCAGGAAAAAGCAAAAAATTTCAGAATTGCACCTTGCAATGCGGAGAAATTACTGTTTGTGCATTTACAATATTCATTGATTTTTGCCATTGAAAAACATCATGTTATTCATATACCAGAAATGTTTGAAGCTACTGACTGAATGAAAGGAGCTGGCATCTCACTCTCTTTGAATCTTCTTTATCATGCTAAGAGGAGCAGGAAAAAGCAAAAAATTTCAGAATTGCACCTTGCAATGCGGAGAAATTACTGTTTGTGCATTTACAATATTCATTGATTTTTGCCATTGAAAAACGTCCAGAAATGATTGAAGCTACTGACTGAATGAAAGGAGCTGGCATCTCTTTCACTTTGAATCTTGTTTATCATGCTAAGAGGAGCAGGAAAAAGCAAAAAATTTCAGAATTGCACCTTGCAATGCCGAGAAATTACTGTTTGTGCATTTACAATATTCATTGATTTTTGCCATTGAAAAACGTCCAGAAATGATTGAAGCTACTGACTGAATGAAAGGAGCTGGCATCTCACTCTCTTTGAATCTTCTTTATCATGCTTAGAGGAGCAGGAAAAAGCAAAAAATTTCAGAATTGCACCTGGCAATGCGGAGAAATTACTGTTTGTGCATTTACAATATTCATTGATTTTTGCCATTGAAAAACATCATGTTATTCATATACCAGAAATGTTTGAAGCTACTGACTGAATGAAAGGAGCTGGCATCTCACTCTCTTTGAATCTTCTTTATCATGCTAAGAGGAGCAGGAAAAAGCAAAAAATTTCAGAATTGCACCTTGCAATGCGGAGAAATTACTGTTTGTGCATTTACAATATTCATTGATTTTTGCCATTGAAAAACGTCCAGAAATGATTGAAGCTACTGACTGAATGAAAGGAGCTGGCATCTCCCTCTCTTTGAATCTTCTTTATCATGCTAAGAGGAGCAGGAAAAAGCAAAAAATTTCAGAATTGCACCTTGCAATGCGGAGAAATTACTGTTTGTGCATTTACAATATTCATTGATTTTTGCCATTGAAAAACGTCCAGAAATGATTGAAGCTACTGACTGAATGAAAGGAGCTGGCATCTCACTCTCTTTGAATCTTCTTTATCATGCTAAGAGGAGCAGGAAAAAGCAAAAAATTTCAGAATTGCACCTTGCAATGCGGAGAAATTACTGTTTGTGCATTTACAATATTCATTGATTTTTGCCATTGAAAAACATCATGTTATTCATATACCAGAAATGTTTGAAGCTACTGACTGAATGAAAGGAGCTGGCATCTCACTCTCTTTGAATCTTCTTTATCATGCTAAGAGGAGCAGGAAAAAGCAAAAAATTTCAGAATTGCACCTTGCAATGCGGAGAAATTACTGTTTGTGCATTTACAATATTCATTGATTTTTGCCATTGAAAAACGTCCAGAAATGATTGAAGCTACTGACTGAATGAAAGGAGCTGGCATCTCTTTCACTTTGAATCTTGTTTATCATGCTAAGAGGAGCAGGAAAAAGCAAAAAATTTCAGAATTGCACCTTGCAATGCCGAGAAATTACTGTTTGTGCATTTACAATATTCATTGATTTTTGCCATTGAAAAACGTCCAGAAATGATTGAAGCTACTGACTGAATGAAAGGAGCTGGCATCTCACTCTCTTTGAATCTTCTTTATCATGCTTAGAGGAGCAGGAAAAAGCAAAAAATTTCAGAATTGCACCTGGCAATGCGGAGAAATTACTGTTTGTGCATTTACAATATTCATTGATTTTTGCCATTGAAAAACATCATGTTATTCATATACCAGAAATGTTTGAAGCTACTGACTGAATGAAAGGAGCTGGCATCTCACTCTCTTTGAATCTTCTTTATCATGCTAAGAGGAGCAGGAAAAAGCAAAAAATTTCAGAATTGCACCTTGCAATGCGGAGAAATTACTGTTTGTGCATTTACAATATTCATTGATTTTTGCCATTGAAAAACGTCCAGAAATGATTGAAGCTACTGACTGAATGAAAGGAGCTGGCATCTCCCTCTCTTTGAATCTTCTTTATCATGCTAAGAGGAGCAGGAAAAAGCAAAAAATTTCAGAATTGCACCTTGCAATGCGGAGAAATTACTGTTTGTGCATTTACAATATTCATTGATTTTTGCCATTGAAAAACGTCCAGAAATGATTGAAGCTACTGACTGAATGAAAAGAGCTGGCATCTCACTCTCTTTGAATCTTATTTATCATGCTAAGAGGAGCAGGAAAAAGCAAAAAATTTCAGAATTGCACCTTGCAATGCGGAGAAATTACTGTTTGTGCATTTACAATATTCATTGATTTTTGCCATTGAAAAACATCCAGAAATGATTGAAGCTACTGACTGAACGAAAGGAGCTGGCATCTCACTCTCTTTGAATCTTCTTTACCATGCTAAGAGGAGCAGGAAAAAGCAAAAAATTTCAGAATTGCACCTTGCAATGCGGAGAAATTACTGTTTGTGCATTTACAATATTCATTGATTTTTGCCATTGAAAAACGTCCAGAAATGATTGAAGCTACTGACTGAATGAAAGGAGCTGGCATCTCACTCTCTTTGAATCTTCTTTATCATGCTAAGAGGAGCAGGAAAAAGCAAAAAAGTTCAGAATTGCACCTTGCAATGCGGAGAAATTACTGTTTGTGCATTTACAATATTCATTGATTTTTGCCATTGAAAAACATCATGTTATTCATATACCAGAAATGTTTGAAGCTACTGACTGAATGAAAGGAGCTGGCATCTCACTCTCTTTGAATCTTCTTTATCATGCTAAGAGGAGCAGAAAAAAGCAAAAAATTTCAGAATTGCACCTTGCAATGCGGAGAAATTACTGTTTGTGCATTTACAATATTCATTGATTTTTGCCATTGAAAAACATCATGTTATTCATATACCAGAAATGTTTGAAGCTACTGACTGAATGAAAGGAGCTGGCATCTCACTCTCTTTGAATCTTCTTTATCATGCTAAGAGGAGCAGGAAAAAGCAAAAAAATTCAGAATTGCACCTTGCAATGCGGAGAAATTACTGTTTGTGCATTTACAATATTCATTGATTTTTGCCATTGAAAAACGTCCAGAAATGATTGAAGCTACTGACTGAATGAAAGGAGCTGGCATCTCATTCACTTTGAATCTTGTTTATCATGCTAAGAGGAGCAGGAAAAAGCAAAAAATTTCAGAATTGCATCTTGCAATGCCGAGAAATTACTGTTTGTGCATTTACAATATTCATTGATTTTTGCCATTGAAAAACGTCCAGAAATGATTGAAACTACTGACTGAATGAAAGGAGCTGGCATCTCACTCTCTTTGAATCTTCTTTATCATGCTTAGAGGAGCAGGAAAAAGCAAAAAATTTCAGAATTGCACCTTGCAATGCGGAGAAATTACTGTTTGTGCATTTACAATATTCATTGATTTTTGCCATTGAAAAACATCATGTTATTCATATACCAGAAATGTTTGAAGCTACTGACTGAATGAAAGGAGCTGGCATCTCACTCTCTTTGAATCTTCTTTATCATGCTAAGAGGAGCAGGAAAAAGCAAAAAATTTCAGAATTGCACCTTGCAATGCGGAGAAATTACTGTTTGTGCATTTACAATATTCATTGATTTTTGCCATTGAAAAACGTCCAGAAATGATTGAAGCTACTGACTGAACGAAAGGAGCTGGCATCTCACTCTCTTTGAATCTTCTTTATCATGCTAAGAGGAGCAGGAAAAAGCAAAAAATTTCAGAATTGCACCTTGCAATGCGGAGAAATTACTGTTTGTGCATTTACAATATTCATTGATTTTTGCCATTGAAAAACGTCCAGAAATGATTGAAGCTACTGACTGAATGAAAGGATCTGGCATCTCACTCTCTTTGAATCTTCTTTATCATGCTAAGAGGAGCAGGAAAAAGCAAAAAATTTCAGAATTGCACCTTGCAATGCGGAGAAATTACTGTTTGTGCATTTACAATATTCATTGATTTTTGCCATTGAAAAACGTCCAGAAATGATTGAAGCTACTGACTGAATGAAAGGAGCTGGCATCTCATTCTCTTTGAATCTTGTTTATCATGCTAAGAGGAGCAGGAAAAAGCAAAAAATTTCAGAATTGCACCTTGCAATGCGGAGAAATTACTGTTTGTGCATTTACAATATTCATTGATTTTTGCCATTGAAAAACGTCCAGAAATGATTGAAGCTACTGACTGAATGAAAGGAGCTGGCATCTCACTCTCTTTGAATCTTCTTTATCATGCTTAGAGGAGCAGGAAAAAGCAAAAAATTTCAGAATTGCACCTTGCAATGCGGAGAAATTACTGTTTGTGCATTTACAATATTCATTGATTTTTGCCATTGAAAAACATGTTATTCATATACCAGAAATGTTTGAAGCTACTGACTGAATGAAAGGAGCTGGCATCTCACTCTCTTTGAATCTTCTTTATCATGCTAAGAGGAGCAGGAAAAAGCAAAAAATTTCAGAATTGCACCTTGCAATGCGGAGAAATTACTGTTTGTGCATTTACAATATTCATTGATTTTTGCCATTGAAAAACGTCCAGAAATGATTGAAGCTACTGACTGAATGAAAGGAGCTGGCATCTCACTCTCTTTGAATCTTCTTTATCATGCTAAGAGGAGCAGGAAAAAGCAAAAAATTTCAGAATTGCACCTTGCAATGCGGAGAAATTACTGTTTGTGCATTTACAATATTCATTGATTTTTGCCATTGAAAAACGTCCAGAAATGATTGAAGCTACTGACTGAATGAAAGGAGCTGGCATCTCACTCTCTTTGAATCTTCTTTATCATGCTAAGAGGAGCAGGAAAAAGCAAAAAATTTCAGAATTGCACCTTGCAATGCGGAGAAATTACTGTTTGTGCATTTACAATATTCATTGATTTTTGCCATTGAAAAACGTCCAGAAATGATTGAAGCTACTGACTGAATGAAAGGAGCTGGCATCTCACTCTCTTTGAATCTTGTTTATCTTGCTAAGAGGAGCAGGAAAAAGCAAAAAATTTCAGAATTGCACCTTGCAATGCGGAGAAATTACTGTTTGTGCATTTACAATATTCATTGATTTTTGCCATTGAAAAACGTCCAGAAATGATTGAAGCTACTGACTGAATGAAAGGAGCTGTCATCTCACTCTCTTTGAATCTTCTTTATCATGCTAAGAGGAGCAGGAAAAAGCAAAAAATTTCAGAATTGCACCTTGCAATGCGGAGAAATTACTGTTTGTGCATTTACAATATTCATTGATTTTTGCCATTGAAAAACATCATGTTATTCATATACCAGAAATGTTTGAAGCTACTGACTGAATGAAAGGAGCTGGCATCTCACTCTCTTTGAATCTTCTTTATCATGCTAAGAGGAGCAGAAAAAAGCAAAAAATTTCAGAATTGCACCTTGCAATGCGGAGAAATTACTGTTTGTGCATTTACAATATTCATTGATTTTTGCCATTGAAAAACATCATGTTATTCATATACCAGAAATGTTTGAAGCTACTGACAATGAAAGGAGCTGGCATCTCACTCTTTGAATCTTCTTTATCATGCTAAGAAGAGCAGGAAAAAGCAAAAAATTTCAGAATTGCACCTTGCAATGCGGAGAAATTACTCTTTGTGCATTTACAATATTCATTGATTTTTGCCATTGAAAAACGTCCAGAAATGATTGAAGCTACTGACTGAATGAAAGGAGCTGGCATCTCACTCTCTTTGAATCTTGTTTATCATGCTAAGAGGAGCAGGAAAAAGCAAAAAATTTCAGAATTGCACCTTGCAATGCGGAGAAATTACTGTTTGTGCATTTACAATATTCATTGATTTTTGCCATTGAAAAATGTCCAGAAATGATTGAAGCTACTGACTGAATGAAAGGAGCTGGCATCTCACTCTCTTTGAATCTTCTTTATCATGCTAAGAGGAGCAGGAAAAAGCAAAAAATTTCAGAATTGCACCTTGCAATCCGGAGAAATTACTGTTTGTGCATTTACAATATTCATTGATTTTTGCCATTGAAAAACATCATGTTATTCATATACCAGAAATGATTGAAGCTACTGACTGAATGAAAGGAGCTGGCATCTCACTCTCTTTGAATCTTCTTTATCATGCTAAGAGGAGCAGGAAAAAGCAAAAAATTTCAGAATTGCACCTTGCAATGCGGAGAAATTACTGTTTGTGCATTTACAATATTCATTGATTTTTGCCATTGAAAAACATCCAGAAATGATTGAAGCTACTGACTGAATGAAAGGAGCTGGCATCTCACTCTCTTTGAATCTTGTTTATCATGCTAAGAGGAGCAGGAAAAAGCAAAAAATTTCAGAATTGCACCTTGCAATGCGGAGAAATTACTGTTTGTGCATTTACAATATTCATTGATTTTTGCCATTGAAAAACGTCCAGAAATGATTGAAGCTACTGACTGAATGAAAGGAGCTGGCATCTCACTCTCTTTGAATCTTCTTTATCATGCTAAGAGGAGCAGGAAAAAGCAAAAAATTTCAGAATTGCACCTTGCAATGCGGAGAAATTACTGTTTGTGCATTTACAATATTCATTGATTTTTGCCATTGAAAAACATCATGTTATTCATATACCAGAAATGTTTGAAGCTACTGACTGAATGAAAGGAGCTGGCATCTCACTCTCTTTGAATCTTCTTTATTATGCTAAGATTAGCAGAAAAAAGCAAAAAAATTCAGAATTGCACCTTGCAATGCGGAGAAATTACTGTTTGTGCATTTACAATATTCATTGATTTTTGCCATTGAAAAACATCCAGAAATGATTGAAGCTACTGACTGAATGAAAGGAGCTGGCATCTCACTCTCTTTGAATCTTGTTTATCATGCTAAGAGGAGCAGGAAAAAGCAAAAAATTTCAGAATTGCACCATGCAATGCGGAGAAATTACTGTTTGTGCATTTACAATATTCATTGATTTTTGCCATTGAAAAACATCATGTTATTCATATACCAGAAATGTTTGAAGCTACTGACTGAATGAAAGGAGCTGGCATCTCACTCTCTTTGAATCTTCTTTATCATGCTAAGAGGAGCAGGAAAAAGCAAAAAAATTCAGAATTGCACCTTGCAATGCGGAGAAATTACTGTTTGTGCATTTACAATATTCATTGATTTTTGCCATTGAAAAACGTCCAGAAATGATTGAAGCTACTGACTGAATGAAAGGAGCTGGCATCTCACTCTCTTTGAATCTTCTTTATCATGCTAAGAGGAGCAGGAAAAAGCAAAAAATTTCAGAATTGCACCTTGCAATGCGGAGAAATTACTGTTTGTGCATTTACAATATTCATTGATTTTTGCCATTGAAAAACATCATGTTATTCATATACCAGAAATGTTTGAAGCTACTGACTGAATGAAAGGAGCTGGCATCTCACTCTCTTTGAATCTTCTTTATCATGCTAAGAGGAGCAGGAAAAAGCAAAAAATTTCAGAATTGCACCTTGCAATGCGGAGAAATTAATCTTTGTGCATTTACAATATTCATTGATTTTTGCCATTGAAAAACGTCCAGAAATGATTGAAGCTACTGACTGAATGAAAGGAGCTGGCATCTCACTCTCTTTGAATCTTGTTTATCATGCTAAGAGGAGCAGGAAAAAGCAAAAAATTTCAGAATTGCACCTTGCAATGCGGAGAAATTACTGTTTGTGCATTTACAATATTCATTGATTTTTGCCATTGAAAAACGTCCAGAAATGATTGAAGCTACTGACTGAATGAAAGGAGCTGGCATCTCACTCTCTTTGAATCTTCTTTATCATGCTAAGAGGAGCAGGAAAAAGCAAAAAATTTCAGAATTGCACCTTGCAATCCGGAGAAATTACTGTTTGTGCATTTACAATATTCATTGATTTTTGCCATTGAAAAACATCCTGTTATTCATATACCAGAAATGATTGAAGCTACTGACTGAATGAAAGGAGCTGGCATCTCACTCTCTTTGAATCTTCTTTATCATGCTAAGAGGAGCAGGAAAAAGCAAAAAATTTCAGAATTGCACCTTGCAATGCGGAGAAATTACTGTTTGTGCATTTACAATATTCAATGATTTTTGCCATTGAAAAACGTCCAGAAATGATTGAAGCTACTGACTGAATGAAAGGAGCTGGCATCTCACGCTCTTTGAATCTTCTTTATCATGCTAAGAGGAGCAGGAAAAAGCAAAAAATTTCAGAATTGCACCTTGCAATGCGGAGAAATTACTGTTTGTGCATTTACAATATTCATTGATTTTTGCCATTGAAAAACATCATGTTATTCATATACCAGAAATGTTTGAAGCTACTGACTGAATGAAAGGAGCTGGCATCTCACTCTTTTTGAATCTTCTTTATCATGCTAAGAGGAGCAGGAAAAAGCAAAAAATTTCAGAATTGCACCTTGCAATGTGGAGAAATTACTGTTTGTGCATTTACAATATTCATTGATTTTTGCCATTGAAAAACGTCCAGAAATGATTGAAGCTACTGACTGAATGAAAGGAGCTGGCATCTCACTCTCTTTGAATCTTGTTTATCTTGCTAAGAGGAGCAGAAAAAAGCAAAAAATTTCAGAATTGCACCTTGCAATGCGGAGAAATTACTGTTTGTGCATTTACAATATTCATTGATTTTTGCCATTGCAAAACGTCCAGAAATGATTGAAGCTACTGACTGAATGAAAGGAGCTGGCATCTCACTCTCTTTGAATCTTCTTTATCATGCTAAGAGGAGCAGGAAAAAGCAAAAAATTTCAGAATTGCACCTTGCAATGCGGAGAAATTACTGTTTGTGCATTTACAATATTCATTGATTTTTGCCATTGAAAAACATCATGTTATTCATATACCTGAAATGTTTGAAGCTACTGACAATGAAAGGAGCTGGCATCTCACTCTTTGAATCTTCTTTATCATGCTAAGAGGAGCAGGAAAAAGCAAAAAATTTCAGAATTGCACCTTGCAATGCGGAGAAATTACTGTTTGTGCATTTACAATATTCATTGATTTTTGCCATTGAAAAACGTCCAGAAATGATTGCAGCTACTGACTGAATGAAAGGAGCTGGCATCTCACTCTCTTTGAATCTTCTTTATCATGCTAAGAGGAGCAGGAAAAAGCAAAAAATTTCAGAATTGCACCTTGCAATGCGGAGAAATTACTGTTTGTGCATTTACAATATTCATTGATTTTTGCCATTGAAAAACATCCAGAAATGATTGAAGCTACTGACTGAATGAAAGGAGCTGGCATCTCACTCTCTTTGAATCTTGTTTATCATGCTAAGAGGAGCAGGAAAAAGCAAAAAATTTCAGAATTGCACCTTGCAATGCGGAGAAATTACTGTTTGTGCATTTACAATATTCATTGATTTTTGCCATTGAAAAACGTCCAGAAATGATTGAAGCTACTGACTGAATGAAAGGAGCTGGCATCTCACTCTCTTTGAATCTTCTTTATCATGCTAAGAGGAGCAGGAAAAAGCAAAAAATTTCAGAATTGCACCTTGCAATGCGGAGAAATTACTGTGTGCATTTACAATATTCATTGATTTTTGCCATTGAAAAACATCATGTTATTCATATACCAGAAATGTTTGAAGCTACTGACTGAATGAAAGGAGCTGGCATCTCACTCTCTTTGAATCTTCTTTATTATGCTAAGAGGAGCAGAAAAAAGCAAAAAATTTCAGAATTGCACCTTGCAATGCGGAGAAATTACTGTTTGTGCATTTACAATATTCATTGATTTTTGCCATTGAAAAACATCCAGAAATGATTGAAGCTACTGACTGAATGAAAGGAGCTGGCATCTCACTCTCTTTGAATCTTGTTTATCATGCTAAGAGGAGCAGGAAAAAGCAAAAAATTTCAGAATTGCACCTTGCAATGCGGAGAAATTACTGTTTGTGCATTTACAATATTCATTGATTTTTGCCATTGAAAAACATCATGTTATTCATATACCAGAAATGTTTGAAGCTACTGACTGAATGAAAGGAGCTGGCATCTCACTCTCTTTGAATCTTCTTTATCATGCTAAGAGGAGCAGGAAAAAGCAAAAAAATTCAGAATTGCACCTTGCAATGCGGAGAAATTACTGTTTGTGCATTTACAATATTCATTGATTTTTGCCATTGAAAAACGTCCAGAAATGATTGAAGCTACTGACTGAATGAAAGGAGCTGGCATCTCACTCTCTTTGAATCTTCTTTATCATGCTAAGAGGAGCAGGAAAAAGCAAAAAATTTCAGAATTGCACCTTGCAATGCGGAGAAATTACTGTTTGTGCATTTACAATATTCATTGATTTTTGCCATTGAAAAACATCATGTTATTCATATACCAGAAATGTTTGAAGCTACTGACTGAATGAAAGGAGCTGGCATCTCACTCTCTTTGAATCTTCTTTATCATGCTAAGAGGAGCAGGAAAAAGCAAAAAATTTCAGAATTGCACCTTGCAATGCGGAGAAATTACTGTTTGTGCATTTACAATATTCATTGATTTTTGCCATTGAAAAACGTCCAGAAATGATTGAAGCTACTGACTGAATGAAAGGAGCTGGCATCTCTTTCACTTTGAATCTTGTTTATCATGCTAAGAGGAGCAGGAAAAAGCAAAAAATTTCAGAATTGCACCTTGCAATGCCGAGAAATTACTGTTTGTGCATTTACAATATTCATTGATTTTTGCCATTGAAAAACGTCCAGAAATGATTGAAGCTACTGACTGAATGAAAGGAGCTGGCATCTCACTCTCTTTGAATCTTCTTTATCATGCTTAGAGGAGCAGGAAAAAGCAAAAAATTTCAGAATTGCACCTGGCAATGCGGAGAAATTACTGTTTGTGCATTTACAATATTCATTGATTTTTGCCATTGAAAAACATCATGTTATTCATATACCAGAAATGTTTGAAGCTACTGACTGAATGAAAGGAGCTGGCATCTCACTCTCTTTGAATCTTCTTTATCATGCTAAGAGGAGCAGGAAAAAGCAAAAAATTTCAGAATTGCACCTTGCAATGCGGAGAAATTACTGTTTGTGCATTTACAATATTCATTGATTTTTGCCATTGAAAAACGTCCAGAAATGATTGAAGCTACTGACTGAATGAAAGGAGCTGGCATCTCCCTCTCTTTGAATCTTCTTTATCATGCTAAGAGGAGCAGGAAAAAGCAAAAAATTTCAGAATTGCACCTTGCAATGCGGAGAAATTACTGTTTGTGCATTTACAATATTCATTGATTTTTGCCATTGAAAAACGTCCAGAAATGATTGAAGCTACTGACTGAATGAAAGGAGCTGGCATCTCACTCTCTTTGAATCTTCTTTATCATGCTAAGAGGAGCAGGAAAAAGCAAAAAATTTCAGAATTGCACCTTGCAATGCGGAGAAATTACTGTTTGTGCATTTAGAATATTCATTGATTTTTGCCATTGAAAAACATCATGTTATTCATATACCAGAAATGTTTGAAGCTACTGACTGAATGAAAGGAGCTGGCATCTCACTCTCTTTGAATCTTCTTTATCATGCTAAGAGGAGCAGGAAAAAGCAAAAAATTTCAGAATTGCACCTTGCAATGCGGAGAAATTACTGTTTGTGCATTTACAATATTCATTGATTTTTGCCATTGAAAAACGTCCAGAAATGATTGAAGCTACTGACTGAATGAAAGGAGCTGGCATCTCTTTCACTTTGAATCTTGTTTATCATGCTAAGAGGAGCAGGAAAAAGCAAAAAATTTCAGAATTGCACCTTGCAATGCCGAGAAATTACTGTTTGTGCATTTACAATATTCATTGATTTTTGCCATTGAAAAACGTCCAGAAATGATTGAAGCTACTGACTGAATGAAAGGAGCTGGCATCTCACTCTCTTTGAATCTTCTTTATCATGCTTAGAGGAGCAGGAAAAAGCAAAAAATTTCAGAATTGCACCTGGCAATGCGGAGAAATTACTGTTTGTGCATTTACAATATTCATTGATTTTTGCCATTGAAAAACATCATGTTATTCATATACCAGAAATGTTTGAAGCTACTGACTGAATGAAAGGAGCTGGCATCTCACTCTCTTTGAATCTTCTTTATCATGCTAAGAGGAGCAGGAAAAAGCAAAAAATTTCAGAATTGCACCTTGCAATGCGGAGAAATTACTGTTTGTGCATTTACAATATTCATTGATTTTTGCCATTGAAAAACGTCCAGAAATGATTGAAGCTACTGACTGAATGAAAGGAGCTGGCATCTCCCTCTCTTTGAATCTTCTTTATCATGCTAAGAGGAGCAGGAAAAAGCAAAAAATTTCAGAATTGCACCTTGCAATGCGGAGAAATTACTGTTTGTGCATTTACAATATTCATTGATTTTTGCCATTGAAAAACGTCCAGAAATGATTGAAGCTACTGACTGAATGAAAGGAGCTGGCATCTCACTCTCTTTGAATCTTATTTATCATGCTAAGAGGAGCAGGAAAAAGCAAAAAATTTCAGAATTGCACCTTGCAATGCGGAGAAATTACTGTTTGTGCATTTACAATATTCATTGATTTTTGCCATTGAAAAACATCCAGAAATGATTGAAGCTACTGACTGAACGAAAGGAGCTGGCATCTCACTCTCTTTGAATCTTCTTTACCATGCTAAGAGGAGCAGGAAAAAGCAAAAAATTTCAGAATTGCACCTTGCAATGCGGAGAAATTACTGTTTGTGCATTTACAATATTCATTGATTTTTGCCATTGAAAAACGTCCAGAAATGATTGAAGCTACTGACTGAATGAAAGGAGCTGGCATCTCACTCTCTTTGAATCTTCTTTATCATGCTAAGAGGAGCAGGAAAAAGCAAAAAAGTTCAGAATTGCACCTTGCAATGCGGAGAAATTACTGTTTGTGCATTTACAATATTCATTGATTTTTGCCATTGAAAAACATCATGTTATTCATATACCAGAAATGTTTGAAGCTACTGACTGAATGAAAGGAGCTGGCATCTCACGCTCTTTGAATCTTCTTTATCATGCTAAGAGGAGCAGAAAAAAGCAAAAAATTTCAGAATTGCACCTTGCAATGCGGAGAAATTACTGTTTGTGCATTTACAATATTCATTGATTTTTGCCATTGAAAAACATCATGTTATTCATATACCAGAAATGTTTGAAGCTACTGACTGAATGAAAGGAGCTGGCATCTCACTCTCTTTGAATCTTTTTTATCATGCTAAGAGGAGCAGGAAAAAGCAAAAAAATCCAGAATTGCACCTTGCAATGCGGAGAAATTACTGTTTGTGCATTTACAATATTCATTGATTTTTGCCATTGAAAAACGTCCAGAAATGATTGAAGCTACTGACTGAATGAAAGGAGCTGGCATCTCATTCACTTTGAATCTTGTTTATCATGCTAAGAGGAGCAGGAAAAAGCAAAAAATTTCAGAATTGCATCTTGCAATGCCGAGAAATTACTGTTTGTGCATTTACAATATTCATTGATTTTTGCCATTGAAAAACGTCCAGAAATGATTGAAACTACTGACTGAATGAAAGGAGCTGGCATCTCACTCTCTTTGAATCTTCTTTATCATGCTTAGAGGAGCAGGAAAAAGCAAAAAATTTCAGAATTGCACCTTGCAATGCGGAGAAATTACTGTTTGTGCATTTACAATATTCATTGATTTTTGCCATTGAAAAACATCATGTTATTCATATACCAGAAATGTTTGAAGCTACTGACTGAATGAAAGGAGCTGGCATCTCACTCTCTTTGAATCTTCTTTATCATGCTAAGAGGAGCAGGAAAAAGCAAAAAATTTCAGAATTGCACCTTGCAATGCGGAGAAATTACTGTTTGTGCATTTACAATATTCATTGATTTTTGCCATTGAAAAACGTCCAGAAATGATTGAAGCTACTGACTGAACGAAAGGAGCTGGCATCTCACTCTCTTTGAATCTTCTTTATCATGCTAAGAGGAGCAGGAAAAAGCAAAAAATTTCAGAATTGCACCTTGCAATGCGGAGAAATTACTGTTTGTGCATTTACAATATTCATTGATTTTTGCCATTGAAAAACGTCCAGAAATGATTGAAGCTACTGACTGAATGAAAGGAGCTGGCATCTCACTCTCTTTGAATCTTCTTTATCATGCTAAGAGGAGCAGGAAAAAGCAAAAAATTTCAGAATTGCACCTTGCAATGCGGAGAAATTACTGTTTGTGCATTTACAATATTCATTGATTTTTGCCATTGAAAAACGTCCAGAAATGATTGAAGCTACTGACTGAATGAAAGGAGCTGGCATCTCATTCTCTTTGAATCTTGTTTATCATGCTAAGAGGAGCAGGAAAAAGCAAAAAATTTCAGAATTGCACCTTGCAATGCGGAGAAATTACTGTTTGTGCATTTACAATATTCATTGATTTTTGCCATTGAAAAACGTCCAGAAATGATTGAAGCTACTGACTGAATGAAAGGAGCTGGCATCTCACTCTCTTTGAATCTTCTTTATCATGCTTAGAGGAGCAGGAAAAAGCAAAAAATTTCAGAATTGCACCTTGCAATGCGGAGAAATTACTGTTTGTGCATTTACAATATTCATTGATTTTTGCCATTGAAAAACATGTTATTCATATACCAGAAATGTTTGAAGCTACTGACTGAATGAAAGGAGCTGGCATCTCACTCTCTTTGAATCTTCTTTATCATGCTAAGAGGAGCAGGAAAAAGCAAAAAATTTCAGAATTGCACCTTGCAATGCGGAGAAATTACTGTTTGTGCATTTACAATATTCATTGATTTTTGCCATTGAAAAACGTCCAGAAATGATTGAAGCTACTGACTGAATGAAAGGAGCTGGCATCTCACTCTCTTTGAATCTTCTTTATCATGCTAAGAGGAGCAGGAAAAAGCAAAAAATTTCAGAATTGCACCTTGCAATGCGGAGAAATTACTGTTTGTGCATTTACAATATTCATTGATTTTTGCCATTGAAAAACGTCCAGAAATGATTGAAGCTACTGACTGAATGAAAGGAGCTGGCATCTCACTCTCTTTGAATCTTCTTTATCATGCTAAGAGGAGCAGGAAAAAGCAAAAAATTTCAGAATTGCACCTTGCAATGCGGAGAAATTACTGTTTGTGCATTTACAATATTCATTGATTTTTGCCATTGAAAAACGTCCAGAAATGATTGAAGCTACTGACTGAATGAAAGGAGCTGGCATCTCACTCTCTTTGAATCTTGTTTATCTTGCTAAGAGGAGCAGGAAAAAGCAAAAAATTTCAGAATTGCACCTTGCAATGCGGAGAAATTACTGTTTGTGCATTTACAATATTCATTGATTTTTGCCATTGAAAAACGTCCAGAAATGATTGAAGCTACTGACTGAATGAAAGGAGCTGTCATCTCACTCTCTTTGAATCTTCTTTATCATGCTAAGAGGAGCAGGAAAAAGCAAAAAATTTCAGAATTGCACCTTGCAATGCGGAGAAATTACTGTTTGTGCATTTACAATATTCATTGATTTTTGCCATTGAAAAACATCATGTTATTCATATACCAGAAATGTTTGAAGCTACTCACTGAATGAAAGGAGCTGGCATCTCACTCTCTTTGAATCTTCTTTATCATGCTAAGAGGAGCAGAAAAAAGCAAAAAATTTCAGAATTGCACCTTGCAATGCGGAGAAATTACTGTTTGTGCATTTACAATATTCATTGATTTTTGCCATTGAAAAACATCATGTTATTCATATACCAGAAATGTTTGAAGCTACTGACAATGAAAGGAGCTGGCATCTCACTCTTTGAATCTTCTTTATCATGCTAAGAAGAGCAGGAAAAAGCAAAAAATTTCAGAATTGCACCTTGCAATGCGGAGAAATTACTCTTTGTGCATTTACAATATTCATTGATTTTTGCCATTGAAAAACGTCCAGAAATGATTGAAGCTACTGACTGAATGAAAGGAGCTGGCATCTCACTCTCTTTGAATCTTGTTTATCATGCTAAGAGGAGCAGGAAAAAGCAAAAAATTTCAGAATTGCACCTTGCAATCCGGAGAAATTACTGTTTGTGCATTTACAATATTCATTGATTTTTGCCATTGAAAAACATCATGTTATTCATATACCAGAAATGATTGAAGCTACTGACTGAATGAAAGGAGCTGGCATCTCACTCTCTTTGAATCTTCTTTATCATGCTAAGAGGAGCAGGAAAAAGCAAAAAATTTCAGAATTGCACCTTGCAATGCGGAGAAATTACTGTTTGTGCATTTACAATATTCAATGATTTTTGCCATTGAAAAACGTCCAGAAATGATTGAAGCTACTGACTGAATGAAAGGAGCTGGCATCTCACGCTCTTTGAATCTTCTTTATCATGCTAAGAGGAGCAGGAAAAAGCAAAAAATTTCAGAATTGCACCTTGCAATGCGGAGAAATTACTGTTTGTGCATTTACAATATTCATTGATTTTTGCCATTGAAAAACATCATGTTATTCATATACCAGAAATGTTTGAAGCTACTGACTGAATGAAAGGAGCTGGCATCTCACTCTCTTTGAATCTTCTTTATCATGCTAAGAGGAGCAGGAAAAAGCAAAAAATTTCAGAATTGCACCTTGCAATGTGGAGAAATTACTGTTTGTGCATTTACAATATTCATTGATTTTTGCCATTGAAAAACGTCCAGAAATGATTGAAGCTACTGACTGAATGAAAGGAGCTGGCATCTCACTCTCTTTGAATCTTCTTTATCATGCTAAGAGGAGCAGGAAAAAGCAAAAAATTTCAGAATTGCACCTTGCAATGCGGAGAAATTACTGTTTGTGCATTTACAATATTCATTGATTTTTGCCATTGAAAAACGTCCAGAAATGATTGAAGCTACTGACTGAATGAAAGGAGCTGGCATCTCACTCTCTTTGAATCTTCTTTATCATGCTAAGAGGAGCAGGAAAAAGCAAAAAATTTCAGAATTGCACCTTGCAATGCGGAGAAATTACTGTTTGTGCATTTACAATATTCATTGATTTTTGCCATTGAAAAACATCATGTTATTCATATACCAGAAATGTTTGAAGCTACTGACTGAATGAAAGGAGCTGGCATCTCACTCTCTTTGAATCTTCTTTATCATGCTAAGAGGAGCAGGAAAAAGCAAAAAATTTCAGAATTGCACCTTGCAATGCGGAGAAATTACTGTTTGTGCATTTACAATATTCAATGATTTTTGCCATTGAAAAACGTCCAGAAATGATTGAAGCTACTGACTGAATGAAAGGAGCTGGCATCTCACGCTCTTTGAATCTTCTTTATCATGCTAAGAGGAGCAGGAAAAAGCAAAAAATTTCAGAATTGCACCTTGCAATGCGGAGAAATTACTGTTTGTGCATTTACAATATTCATTGATTTTTGCCATTGAAAAACATCATGTTATTCATATACCAGAAATGTTTGAAGCTACTGACTGAATGAAAGGAGCTGGCATCTCACTCTCTTTGAATCTTCTTTATCATGCTAAGAGGAGCAGGAAAAAGCAAAAAATTTCAGAATTGCACCTTGCAATGTGGAGAAATTACTGTTTGTGCATTTACAATATTCATTGATTTTTGCCATTGAAAAACGTCCAGAAATGATTGAAGCTACTGACTGAATGAAAGGAGCTGGCATCTCACTCTCTTTGAATCTTCTTTATCATGCTAAGAGGAGCAGGAAAAAGCAAAAAATTTCAGAATTGCACCTTGCAATGCGGAGAAATTACTGTTTGTGCATTTACAATATTCATTGATTTTTGCCATTGAAAAACGTCCAGAAATGATTGAAGCTACTGACTGAATGAAAGGAGCTGGCATCTCACTCTCTTTGAATCTTGTTTATCTTGCTAAGAGGAGCAGAAAAAAGCAAAAAATTTCAGAATTGCACCTTGCAATGCGGAGAAATTACTGTTTGTGCATTTACAATATTCATTGATTTTTGCCATTGAAAAACGTCCAGAAATGATTGAAGCTACTGACTGAATGAAAGGAGCTGGCATCTCACTCTCTTTGAATCTTCTTTATCATGCTAAGAGGAGCAGGAAAAAGCAAAAAATTTCAGAATTGCACCTTGCAATGCGGAGAAATTACTGTTTGTGCATTTACAATATTCATTGATTTTTGCCATTGAAAAACATCATGTTATTCATATACCAGAAATGTTTGAAGCTACTGACAATGAAAGGAGCTGGCATCTCACTCTTTGAATCTTCTTTATCATGCTAAGAGGAGCAGGAAAAAGCAAAAAATTTCAGAATTGCACCTTGCAATGCGGAGAAATTACTGTTTGTGCATTTACAATATTCATTGATTTTTGCCATTGAAAAACGTCCAGAAATGATTGAAGCTACTGACTGAATGAAAGGAGCTGGCATCTCACTCTCTTTGAATCTTCTTTATCATGCTAAGAGGAGCAGGAAAAAGCAAAAAATTTCAGAATTGCACCTTGCAATGCGGAGAAATTACTGTTTGTGCATTTACAATATTCATTGATTTTTGCCATTGAAAAACATCCAGAAATGATTGAAGCTACTGACTGAATGAAAGGAGCTGGCATCTCACTCTCTTTGAATCTTGTTTATCATGCTAAGAGGAGCAGGAAAAAGCAAAAAATTTCAGAATTGCACCTTGCAATGCGGAGAAATTACTGTTTGTGCATTTACAATATTCATTGATTTTTGCCATTGAAAAACGTCCAGAAATGATTGAAGCTACTGACTGAATGAAAGGAGCTGGCATCTCACTCTCTTTGAATCTTCTTTATCATGCTAAGAGGAGCAGGAAAAAGCAAAAAATTTCAGAATTGCACCTTGCAATGCGGAGAAATTACTGTTTGTGCATTTACAATATTCATTGATTTTTGCCATTGAAAAACATCATGTTATTCATATACCAGAAATGTTTGAAGCTACTGACTGAATGAAAGGAGCTGGCATCTCACTCTCTTTGAATCTTCTTTATTATGCTAAGAGGAGCAGAAAAAAGCAAAAAATTTCAGAATTGCACCTTGCAATGCGGAGAAATTACTGTTTGTGCATTTACAATATTCATTGATTTTTGCCATTGAAAAACATCCAGAAATGATTGTAGCTACTGACTGAATGAAAGGAGCTGGCATCTCACTCTCTTTGAATCTTGTTTATCATGCTAAGAGGAGCAGGAAAAAGCAAAAAATTTCAGAATTGCACCTTGCAATGCGGAGAAATTACTGTTTGTGCATTTACAATATTCATTGATTTTTGCCATTGAAAAACATCATGTTATTCATATACCAGAAATGTTTGAAGCTACTGACTGAATGAAAGGAGCTGGCATCTCACTCTCTTTGAATCTTCTTTATCATGCTAAGAGGAGCAGGAAAAAGCAAAAAAATTCAGAATTGCACCTTGCAATGCGGAGAAATTACTGTTTGTGCATTTACAATATTCATTGATTTTTGCCATTGAAAAACGTCCAGAAATGATTGAAGCTACTGACTGAATGAAAGGAGCTGGCATCTCACTCTCTTTGAATCTTCTTTATCATGCTAAGAGGAGCAGGAAAAAGCAAAAAATTTCAGAATTGCACCTTGCAATGCGGAGAAATTACTGTTTGTGCATTTACAATATTCATTGATTTTTGCCATTGAAAAACGTCCAGAAATGATTGAAGCTACTGACTGAATGAAAGGAGCTGGCATCTCACTCTCTTTGAATCTTCTTTATCATGCTAAGAGGAGCAGGAAAAAGCAAAAAATTTCAGAATTGCACCTTGCAATGCGGAGAAATTACTGTTTGTGCATTTACAATATTCATTGATTTTTGCCATTGAAAAACATCATGTTATTCATATACCAGAAATGTTTGAAGCTACTGACTGAATGAAAGGAGCTGGCATCTCACTCTCTTTGAATCTTCTTTATTATGCTAAGAGGAGCAGAAAAAAGCAAAAAATTTCAGAATTGCACCTTGCAATGCGGAGAAATTACTGTTTGTGCATTTACAATATTCATTGATTTTTCCCATTGAAAAACATCCAGAAATGATTGAAGCTACTGACTGAATGAAAGGAGCTGGCATCTCACTCTCTTTGAATCTTCTTTATCATGCTAAGAGGAGCAGGAAAAAGCAAAAAATTTCAGAATTGCACCTTGCAATGCGGAGAAATTACTGTTTGTGCATTTACAATATTCATTGATTTTTGCCATTGAAAAACATCATGTTATTCATATACCAGAAATGTTTGAAGCTACTGACTGAATGAAAGGAGCTGGCATCTCTCTCTCTTTGAATCTTCTTTATTATGCTAAGAGGAGCAGAAAAAAGCAAAAAATTTCAGAATTGCACCTTGCAATGCAGAGAAATTAGTGTTTGTGCATTTACAATATTCATTGATTTTTGCCATTGAAAAACATCCAGAAATGATTGAAGCTACTGACTGAATGAAAGGAGCTGGCATCTCACTCTCTTTGAATCTTGTTTATCATGCTAATAGGAGCAGGAAAAAGCAAAAAATTTCAGAATTGCACCTTGCAATGCGGAGAAATTACTGTTTGTGCATTTACAATATTCATTGATTTTTGCCATTGAAAAACATCATGTTATTCATATACCAGAAATGTTTGAAGCTACTGACTGAATGAAAGGAGATGGCATCTCACTCTCTTTGAATCTTCTTTATCATGCTAAGAGGAGCAGGAAAAAGCAAAAAAATTCAGAATTGCACCTTGCAATGCGGAGAAATTACTGTTTGTGCATTTACAATATTCATTGATTTTTGCCATTGAAAAACGTCCAGAAATGATTGAAGCTACTGACTGAATGAAAGGAGCTGGCATCTCACTCTCTTTGAATCTTCTTTATCATGCTAAGAGGAGCAGGAAAAAGCAAAAAATTTCAGAATTGCACCTTGCAATCCGGAGAAATTACTGTTTGTGCATTTACAATATTCATTGATTTTTGCCATTGAAAAACGTCCAGAAATGATTGAAGCTACTGACTGAATGAAAGGAGCTGGCATCTCACTCTCTTTGAATCTTCTTTATCATGCTAAGAGGAGCAGGAAAAAGCAAAAAATTTCAGAATTGCACCTTGCAATGCGGAGAAATTACTGTTTGTGCATTTACAATATTCATTGATTTTTGCCATTGAAAAACATCATGTTATTCATATACCAGAAATGTTTGAAGCTACTGACTGAATGAAAGGAGCTGGCATCTCACTCTCTTTGAATCTTCTTTATTATGCTAAGAGGAGCAGAAAAAAGCAAAAAATTTCAGAATTGCACCTTGCAATGCGGAGAAATTACTGTTTGTGCATTTACAATATTCATTGATTTTTGCCATTGAAAAACATCCAGAAATGATTGAAGCTACTGACTGAATGAAAGGAGCTGGCATCTCACTCTCTTTGAATCTTGTTTATCATGCTAAGAGGAGCAGGAAAAAGCAAAAAATTTCAGAATTGCACCTTGCAATGCGGAGAAATTACTGTTTGTGCATTTACAATATTCATTGATTTTTGCCATTGAAAAACGTCCAGAAATGATTGAAGCTACTGACTGAATGAAAGGAGCTGGCATCTCACTCTCTTTGAATCTTCTTTATCATGCTAAGAGGAGCAGGAAAAAGCAAAAAATTTCAGAATTGCACCTTGCAATGCGGAGAAATTACTGTTTGTGCATTTACAATATTCATTGATTTTTGCCATTGAAAAACGTCCAGAAATGATTGAAGCTACTGACTGAATGAAAGGAGCTGGCATCTCACTCTCTTTGAATCTTCTTTATCATGCTAAGAGGAGCAGGAAAAAGCAAAAAATTTCAGAATTGCACCTTGCAATGCGGAGAAATTACTGTTTGTGCATTTACAATATTCATTGATTTTTGCCATTGAAAAACATCATGTTATTCATATACCAGAAATGTTTGAAGCTACTGACTGAATGAAAGGAGCTGGCATCTCACTCTCTTTGAATCTTCTTTATTATGCTAAGAGGAGCAGAAAAAAGCAAAAAATTTCAGAATTGCACCTTGCAATGCGGAGAAATTACTGTTTGTGCATTTACAATATTCATTGATTTTTGCCATTGAAAAACATCCAGAAATGATTGAAGCTACTGACTGAATGAAAGGAGCTGGCATCTCACTCTCTTTGAATCTTGTTTATCATGCTAAGAGGAGCAGGAAAAAGCAAAAAATTTCAGAATTGCACCTTGCAATGCGGAGAAATTACTGTTTGTGCATTTACAATATTCATTGATTTTTGCCATTGAAAAACATCATGTTATTCATATACCAGAAATGTTTGAAGCTACTGACTGAATGAAAGGAGCTGGCATCTCACTGTCTTTGAATCTTCTTTATCATGCTAAGAGGAGCAGGAAAAAGCAAAAAATTTCAGAATTGCACCTTGCAATGCGGAGAAATTACTGTTTGTGCATTTACAATATTCATTGATTTTTGCCATTGAAAAACGTCCAGAAATGATTGAAGCTACTGACTGAATGAAAGGAGCTGGCATCTCACTCTCTTTGAATCTTCTTTATCATGCTAAGAGGAGCAGGAAAAAGCAAAAAATTTCAGAATTACACCTTGCAATGCGGAGAAATTACTGTTTGTGCATTTACAATATTCATTGATTTTTGCCATTGAAAAACATGTTATTCATATACCAGAAATGTTTGAAGCTACTGACTGAATGAAAGGAGCTGGCATCTCACTCTCTTTGAATCTTCTTTATCATGCTAAGAGGAGCAGGAAAAAGCAAAAAATTTCAGAATTGCACCTTGCAATGCGGAGAAATTACTGTTTGTGCATTTACAATATTCATTGATTTTTGCCATTGAAAAACGTCCAGAAATGATTGAAGCTACTGACTGAATGAAAGGAGCTGGCATCTCTTTCACTTTGAATCTTGTTTATCATGCTAAGAGGAGCAGGAAAAAGCAAAAAATTTCAGAATTGCACCTTGCAATGCCGAGAAATTACTGTTTGTGCATTTACAATATTCATTGATTTTTGCCATTGAAAAACGTCCAGAAATGATTGAAGCTACTGACTGAATGAAAGGAGCTGGCATCTCACTCTCTTTGAATCTTCTTTATCATGCTAAGAGGAGCAGGAAAAAGCAAAAAATTTCAGAATTGCACCTGGCAATGCGGAGAAATTACTGTTTGTGCATTTACAATATTCATTGATTTTTGCCATTGAAAAACATCATGTTATTCATATACCAGAAATGTTTGAAGCTACTGACTGAATGAAAGGAGCTGGCATCTCACTCTCTTTGAATCTTCTTTATCATGCTAAGAGGAGCAGGAAAAAGCAAAAAATTTCAGAATTGCACCTTGCAATGCGGAGAAATTACTGTTTGTGCATTTACAATATTCATTGATTTTTGCCATTGAAAAACGTCCAGAAATGATTGAAGCTACTGACTGAATGAAAGGAGCTGGCATCTCACTCTCTTTGAATCTTCTTTATCATGCTAAGAGGAGCAGGAAAAAGCAAAAAATTTCAGAATTGCACCTTGCAATGCGGAGAAATTACTGTTTGTGCATTTACAATATTCATTGATTTTTGCCATTGAAAAACGTCCAGAAATGATTGAAGCTACTGACTGAATGAAAGGAGCTGGCATCTCACTCTCTTTGAATCTTATTTATCATGCTAAGAGGAGCAGGAAAAAGCAAAAAATTTCAGAATTGCACCTTGCAATGCGGAGAAATTACTGTTTGTGCATTTACAATATTCATTGATTTTTGCCATTGAAAAACATCCAGAAATGATTGAAGCTACTGACTGAACGAAAGGAGCTGGCATCTCACTCTCTTTGAATCTTCTTTACCATGCTAAGAGGAGCAGGAAAAAGCAAAAAATTTCAGAATTGCACCTTGCAATGCGGAGAAATTACTGTTTGTGCATTTACAATATTCATTGATTTTTGCCATTGAAAAACGTCCAGAAATGTTTGAAGATACTGACTGAATGAAAGGAGCTGGCATCTCACTCTCTTTGAATCTTCTTTATCATGCTAAGAGGAGCAGAAAAAAGCAAAAAATTTCAGAATTGCACCTTGCAATGCGGAGAAATTACTGTTTGTGCATTTACAATATTCATTGATTTTTGCCATTGAAAAACATCATGTTATTCATATACCAGAAATGTTTGAAGCTACTGACTGAATGAAAGGAGCTGGCATCTCACTCTCTTTGAATCTTCTTTATCATGCTAAGAGGAGCAGGAAAAAGCAAAAAATTTCAGAATTGCACCTTGCAATGCGGAGAAATTACTGTTTGTGCATTTACAATATTCATTGATTTTTGCCATTGAAAAACGTCCAGAAATGATTGAAGCTACTGACTGAATGAAAGGAGCTGGCATCTCTTTCACTTTGAATCTTGTTTATCATGCTAAGAGGAGCAGGAAAAAGCAAAAAATTTCAGAATTGCACCTTGCAATGCCGAGAAATTACTGTTTGTGCATTTACAATATTCATTGATTTTTGCCATTGAAAAACGTCCAGAAATGATTGAAGCTACTGACTGAATGAAAGGAGCTGGCATCTCACTCTCTTTGAATCTTCTTTATCATGCTAAGAGGAGCAGGAAAAAGCAAAAAATTTCAGAATTGCACCTGGCAATGCGGAGAAATTACTGTTTGTGCATTTACAATATTCATTGATTTTTGCCATTGAAAAACATCATGTTATTCATATACCAGAAATGTTTGAAGCTACTGACTGAATGAAAGGAGCTGGCATCTCACTCTCTTTGAATCTTCTTTATCATGCTAAGAGGAGCAGGAAAAAGCAAAAAATTTCAGAATTGCACCTTGCAATGCGGAGAAATTACTGTTTGTGCATTTACAATATTCATTGATTTTTGCCATTGAAAAACGTCCAGAAATGATTGAAGCTACTGACTGAATGAAAGGAGCTGGCATCTCACTCTCTTTGAATCTTCTTTATCATGCTAAGAGGAGCAGGAAAAAGCAAAAAATTTCAGAATTGCACCTTGCAATGCGGAGAAATTACTGTTTGTGCATTTACAATATTCATTGATTTTTGCCATTGAAAAACGTCCAGAAATGATTGAAGCTACTGACTGAATGAAAGGAGCTGGCATCTCACTCTCTTTGAATCTTATTTATCATGCTAAGAGAAGCAGGAAAAAGCAAAAAATTTCAGAATTGCACCTTGCAATGCGGAGAAATTACTGTTTGTGCATTTACAATATTCATTGATTTTTGCCATTGAAAAACATCCAGAAATGATTGAAGCTACTGACTGAACGAAAGGAGCTGGCATCTCACTCTCTTTGAATCTTCTTTACCATGCTAAGAGGAGCAGGAAAAAGCAAAAAATGTCAGAATTGCACCTTGCAATGCGGAGAAATTACTGTTTGTGCATTTACAATATTCATTGATTTTTGCCATTGAAAAACGTCCAGAAATGTTTGAAGCTACTGACTGAATGAAAGGAGCTGGCATCTCACTCTCTTTGAATCTTCTTTATCATGCTAAGAGGAGCAGAAAAAAGCAAAAAATTTCAGAATTGCACCTTGCAATGCGGAGAAATTACTGTTTGTGCATTTACAATATTCATTGATTTTTGCCATTGAAAAACATCATGTTATTCATATACCAGAAATGTTTGAAGCTACTGACTGAATGAAAGGAGCTGGCATCTCACTCTCTTTGAATCTTCTTTATCATGCTAAGAGGAGCAGAAAAAAGCAAAAAAATTCAGAATTGCACCTTGCAATGCGGAGAAATTACTGTTTGTGCATTTACAATATTCATTGATTTTTGCCATTGAAAAACGTCCAGAAATGATTGAAGCTACTGACTGAATGAAAGGAGCTGGCATCTCATTCACTTTGAATCTTGTTTATCATGCTAAGAGGAGCAGGAAAAAGCAAAAAATTTCAGAATTGCACCTTGCAATGCCGAGAAATTACTGTTTGTGCATTTACAATATTCATTGATTTTTGCCATTGAAAAACGTCCAGAAATGATTGAAACTACTGACTGAATGAAAGGAGCTGGCATCTCACTCTCTTTGAATCTTCTTTATCATGCTTAGAGGAGCAGGAAAAAGCAAAAAATTTCAGAATTGCACCTTGCAATGCGGAGAAATTACTGTTTGTGCATTTACAATATTCATTGATTTTTGCCATTGAAAAACATCATGTTATTCATATACCAGAAATGTTTGAAGCTACTGACTGAATGAAAGGAGCTGGCATCTCACTCTCTTTGAATCTTCTTTATCATGCTAAGAGGAGCAGGAAAAAGCAAAAAATTTCAGAATTGCACCTTGCAATGCGGAGAAATTACTGTTTGTGCATTTACAATATTCATTGATTTTTGCCATTGAAAAACGTCCAGAAATGATTGAAGCTACTGACTGAATGAAAGGAGCTGGCATCTCACTCTCTTTGAATCTTCTTTATCATGCTAAGAGGAGCAGGAAAAAGCAAAAAATTTCAGAATTGCACCTTGCAATGCGGAGAAATTACTGTTTGTGCATTTACAATATTCATTGATTTTTGCCATTGAAAAACGTCCAGAAATGATTGAAGCTACTGACTGAATGAAAGGAGCTGGCATCTCACTCTCTTTGAATCTTCTTTATCATGCTAAGAGGAGCAGGAAAAAGCAAAAAATTTCAGAATTGCACCTGGCAATGCGGAGAAATTACTGTTTGTGCATTTACAATATTCATTGATTTTTGCCATTGAAAAACATCATGTTATTCATATACCAGAAATGTTTGAAGCTACTGACTGAATGAAAGGAGCTGGCATCTCACTCTCTTTGAATCTTCTTTATCATGCTAAGAGGAGCAGGAAAAAGCAAAAAATTTCAGAATTGCACCTTGCAATGCGGAGAAATTACTGTTTGTGCATTTACAATATTCATTGATTTTTGCCATTGAAAAACGTCCAGAAATGATTGAAGCTACTGACTGAATGAAAGGAGCTGGCATCTCACTCTCTTTGAATCTTCTTTATCATGCTAAGAGGAGCAGGAAAAAGCAAAAAATTTCAGAATTGCACCTTGCAATGCGGAGAAATTACTGTTTGTGCATTTACAATATTCATTGATTTTTGCCATTGAAAAACGTCCAGAAATGATTGAAGCTACTGACTGAATGAAAGGAGCTGGCATCTCACTCTCTTTGAATCTTATTTATCATGCTAAGAGGAGCAGGAAAAAGCAAAAAATTTCAGAATTGCACCTTGCAATGCGGAGAAATTACTGTTTGTGCATTTACAATATTCATTGATTTTTGACATTGAAAAACATCCAGAAATGATTGAAGCTACTGACTGAACGAAAGGAGCTGGCATCTCACTCTCTTTGAATCTTCTTTACCATGCTAAGAGGAGCAGGAAAAAGCAAAAAATTTCAGAATTGCACCTTGCAATGCGGAGAAATTACTGTTTGTGCATTTACAATATTCATTGATTTTTGCCATTGAAAAACGTCCAGAAATGTTTGAAGCTACTGACTGAATGAAAGGAGCTGGCATCTCACTCTCTTTGAATCTTCTTTATCATGCTAAGAGGAGCAGAAAAAAGCAAAAAATTTCAGAATTGCACCTTGCAATGCGGAGAAATTACTGTTTGTGCATTTACAATATTCATTGATTTTTGCCATTGAAAAACATCATGTTATTCATATACCAGAAAT
Organism: Phyllobates terribilis; assembly: GCF_046119375.1. Classification (NCBI taxonomy): domain Eukaryota; kingdom Metazoa; phylum Chordata; class Amphibia; order Anura; family Dendrobatidae; genus Phyllobates; species Phyllobates terribilis. Next base: position 1,006,003 of record NW_027363274.1, read on the forward strand.
GTTTGAAGCTACTGACTGAATGAAAGGAGCTGGCATCTCACTCTCTTTGAATCTTCTTTATCATGCTAAGAGGAGCAGGAAAAAGCAAAAAAATTCAGAATTGCACCTTGCAATGCGGAGAAATTACTGTTTGTGCATTTACAATATTCATTGATTTTTGCCATTGAAAAACGTCCAGAAATGATTGAAGCTACTGACTGAATGAAAGGAGCTGGCATCTCATTCACTTTGAATCTTGTTTATCATGCTAAGAGGAGCAGGAAAAAGCAAAAAATTTCAGAATTGCACCTTGCAATGCCGAGAAATTACTGTTTGTGCATTTACAATATTCATTGATTTTTGCCATTGAAAAACATCCAGAAATGATTGAAACTACTGACTGAATGAAAGGAGCTGGCATCTCACTCTCTTTGAATCTTCTTTATCATGCTTAGAGGAGCAGGAAAAAGCAAAAAATTTCAGAATTGCACCTGGCAATGCGGAGAAATTACTGTTTGTGCATTTACAATATTCATTGATTTTTGCCATTGAAAAACATCATGTTATTCATATACCAGAAATGTTTGAAGCTACTGACTGAATGAAAGGAGCTGGCATCTCACTCTCTTTGAATCTTCTTTATCATGCTAAGAGGAGCAGGAAAAAGCAAAAAATTTCAGAATTGCACCTTGCAATGCGGAGAAATTACTGTTTGTGCATTTACAATATTCATTGATTTTTGCCATTGAAAAACGTCCAGAAATGATTGAAGCTACTGACTGAATGAAAGGAGCTGGCATCTCACTCTCTTTGAATCTTCTTTATCATGCTAAGAGGAGCAGGAAAAAGCAAAAAATTTCAGAATTGCACCTTGCAATGCGGAGAAATTACTGTTTGTGCATTTACAATATTCATTGATTTTTGCCATTGAAAAACGTCCAGAAATGATTGAAGCTACTGACTGAATGAAAGGAGCTGGCATCTCACTCTCTTTGAATCTTATTTATCATGCTAAGAGGAGCAGGAAAAAGCAAAAAATTTCAGAATTGCACCTTGCAATGCGGAGAAATTACTGTTTGTGCATTTACAATATTCATTGATTTTTGCCATTGAAAAACATCCAGAAATGATTGAAGCTACTGACTGAACGAAAGGAGCTGGCATCTCACTCTCTTTGAATCTTCTTTACCATGCTAAGAGGAGCAGGAAAAAGCAAAAAATGTCAGAATTGCACCTTGCAATGCGGAGAAATTACTGTTTGTGCATTTACAATATTCATTGATTTTTGCCATTGAAAAACGTCCAGAAATGTTTGAAGCTACTGACTGAATGAAAGGAGCTGGCATCTCACTCTCTTTGAATCTTCTTTATCATGCTAAGAGGAGCAGAAAAAAGCAAAAAATTTCAGAATTGCACCTTGCAATGCGGAGAAATTACTGTTTGTGCATTTACAATATTCATTGATTTTTGCCATTGAAAAACATCATGTTATTCATATACCAGAAATGTTTGAAGCTACTGACTGAATGAAAGGAGCTGGCATCTCACTCTCTTTGAATCTTCTTTATCATGCTAAGAGGAGCAGAAAAAAGCAAAAAAATTCAGAATTGCACCTTGCAATGCGGAGAAATTACTGTTTGTGCATTTACAATATTCATTGATTTTTGCCATTGAAAAACGTCCAGAAATGATTGAAGCTACTGACTGAATGAAAGGAGCTGGCATCTCATTCACTTTGAATCTTGTTTATCATGCTAAGAGGAGCAGGAAAAAGCAAAAAATTTCAGAATTGCACCTTGCAATGCCGAGACATTACTGTTTGTGCATTTACAATATTCATTGATTTTTGCCATTGAAAAACGTCCAGAAATGATTGAAACTACTGACTGAATGAAAGGAGCTGGCATCTCACTCTCTTTGAATCTTCTTTATCATGCTTAGAGGAGCAGGAAAAAGCAAAAAATTTCAGAATTGCACCTTGCAATGCGGAGAAATTACTGTTTGTGCATTTACAATATTCATTGATTTTTGCCATTGAAAAACATCATGTTATTCATATACCAGAAATGTTTGAAGCTACTGACTGAATGAAAGGAGCTGGCATCTCACTCTCTTTGAATCTTCTTTATCATGCTAAGAGGAGCAGGAAAAAGCAAAAAATTTCAGAATTGCACCTTGCAATGCGGAGAAATTACTGTTTGTGCATTTACAATATTCATTGATTTTTGCCATTGAAAAACGTCCAGAAATGATTGAAGCTACTGACTGAATGAAAGGAGCTGGCATCTCACTCTCTTTGAATCTTCTTTATCATGCTAAGAGGAGCAGGAAAAAGCAAAAAATTTCAGAATTGCACCTTGCAATGCGGAGAAATTACTGTTTGTGCATTTACAATATTCATTGATTTTTGCCATTGAAAAACGTCCAGAAATGATTGAAGCTACTGACTGAATGAAAGGAGCTGGCATCTCACTCTCTTTGAATCTTCTTTATCATGCTAAGAGGAGCAGGAAAAAGCAAAAAATTTCAGAATTGCACCTGGCAATGCGGAGAAATTACTGTTTGTGCATTTACAATATTCATTGATTTTTGCCATTGAAAAACATCATGTTATTCATATACCAGAAATGTTTGAAGCTACTGACTGAATGAAAGGAGCTGGCATCTCACTCTCTTTGAATCTTCTTTATCATGCTAAGAGGAGCAGGAAAAAGCAAAAAATTTCAGAATTGCACCTTGCAATGCGGAGAAATTACTGTTTGTGCATTTACAATATTCATTGATTTTTGCCATTGAAAAACGTCCAGAAATGATTGAAGCTACTGACTGAATGAAAGGAGCTGGCATCTCACTCTCTTTGAATCTTCTTTATCATGCTAAGAGGAGCAGGAAAAAGCAAAAAATTTCAGAATTGCACCTTGCAATGCGGAGAAATTACTGTTTGTGCATTTACAATATTCATTGATTTTTGCCATTGAAAAACGTCCAGAAATGATTGAAGCTACTGACTGAATGAAAGGAGCTGGCATCTCACTCTCTTTGAATCTTATTTATCATGCTAAGAGGAGCAGGAAAAAGCAAAAAATTTCAGAATTGCACCTTGCAATGCGGAGAAATTACTGTTTGTGCATTTACAATATTCATTGATTTTTGACATTGAAAAACATCCAGAAATGATTGAAGCTACTGACTGAACGAAAGGAGCTGGCATCTCACTCTCTTTGAATCTTCTTTACCATGCTAAGAGGAGCAGGAAAAGGCAAAAAATTTCAGAATTGCACCTTGCAATGCGGAGAAATTACTGTTTGTGCATTTACAATATTCATTGATTTTTGCCATTGAAAAACGTCCAGAAATGTTTGAAGCTACTGACTGAATGAAAGGAGCTGGCATCTCACTCTCTTTGAATCTTCTTTATCATGCTAAGAGGAGCAGAAAAAAGCAAAAAATTTCAGAATTGCACCTTGCAATGCGGAGAAATTACTGTTTGTGCATTTACAATATTCATTGATTTTTGCCATTGAAAAACATCATGTTATTCATATACCAGAAATGTTTGAAGCTACTGACTGAATGAAAGGAGCTGGCATCTCACTCTCTTTGAATCTTCTTTATCATGCTAAGAGGAGCAGGAAAAAGCAAAAAAATTCAGAATTGCACCTTGCAATGCGGAGAAATTACTGTTTGTGCATTTACAATATTCATTGATTTTTGCCATTGAAAAACGTCCAGAAATGATTGAAGCTACTGACTGAATGAAAGGAGCTGGCATCTCATTCACTTTGAATCTTGTTTATCATGCTAAGAGGAGCAGGAAAAAGCAAAAAATTTCAGAATTGCACCTTGCAATGCCGAGAAATTACTGTTTGTGCATTTACAATATTCATTGATTTTTGCCATTGAAAAACATCCAGAAATGATTGAAACTACTGACTGAATGAAAGGAGCTGGCATCTCACTCTCTTTGAATCTTCTTTATCATGCTTAGAGGAGCAGGAAAAAGCAAAAAATTTCAGAATTGCACCTTGCAATGCGGAGAAATTACTGTTTGTGAATTTACAATATTCATTGATTTTTGCCATTGAAAAACATCATGTTATTCATATACCAGAAATGTTTGAAGCTACTGACTGAATGAAAGGAGCTGGCATCTCACTCTCTTTGAATCTTCTTTATCATGCTAAGAGGAGCAGGAAAAAGCAAAAAATTTCAGAATTGCACCTTGCAATGCGGAGAAATTACTGTTTGTGCATTTACAATATTCATTGATTTTTGCCATTGAAAAACGTCCAGAAATGATTGAAGCTACTGACTGAATGAAAGGAGCTGGCATCTCACTCTCTTTGAATCTTCTTTATCATGCTAAGAGGAGCAGGAAAAAGCAAAAAATTTCAGAATTGCACCTTGCAATGCGGAGAAATTACTGTTTGTGCATTTACAATATTCATTGATTTTTGCCATTGAAAAACGTCCAGAAATGATTGAAGCTACTGACTGAATGAAAGGAGCTGGCATCTCACTCTCTTTGAATCTTCTTTATCATGCTAAGAGGAGCAGGAAAAAGCAAAAAATTTCAGAATTGCACCTTGCAATGCGGAGAAATTACTGTTTGTGCATTTACAATATTCATTGATTTTTGCCATTGAAAAACATCCAGAAATGATTGAAGCTACTGACTGAATGAAAGGAGCTGGCATCTCACTCTCTTTGAATCTTGTTTATCATGCTAAGAGGAGCAGGAAAAAGCAAAAAATTTCAGAATTGCACCTTGCAATGCGGAGAAATTACTGTTTGTGCATTTACAATATTCATTGATTTTTGCCATTGAAAAACGTCCAGAAATGATTGAAGCTACTGACTGAATGAAAGGAGCTGGCATCTCACTCTCTTTGAATCTTCTTTATCATGCTAAGAGGAGCAGGAAAAAGCAAAAAATTTCAGAATTGCACCTTGCAATGCGGAGAAATTACTGTTTGTGCATTTACAATATTCATTGATTTTTGCCATTGAAAAACATCATGTTATTCATATACCAGAAATGTTTGAAGCTACTGACTGAATGAAAGGAGCTGGCATCTCACTCTCTTTGAATCTTCTTTATCATGCTAAGAGGAGCAGGAAAAAGCAAAAAATTTCAGAATTGCACCTTGCAATGCGGAGAAATTACTGTTTGTGCATTTACAATATTCATTGATTTTTGCCATTGAAAAACGTCCAGAAATGATTGAAGCTACTGACTGAATGAAAGGAGCTGGCATCTCACTCTCTTTGAATCTTCTTTATCATGCTAAGAGGAGCAGGAAAAAGCAAAAAATTTCAGAATTGCACCTTGCAATGCGGAGAAATTACTGTTTGTGCATTTACAATATTCATTGATTTTTGCCATTGAAAAACGTCCAGAAATGATTGAAGCTACTGACTGAATGAAAGGAGCTGGCATCTCACTCTCTTTGAATCTTCTTTATCATGCTAAGAGGAGCAGGAAAAAGCAAAAAATTTCAGAATTGCACCTTGCAATGCGGAGAAATTACTGTTTGTGCATTTACAATATTCATTGATTTTTGCCATTGAAAAACGTCCAGAAATGATTGAAGCTACTGACTGAATGAAAGGAGCTGGCATCTCACTCTCTTTGAATCTTCTTTATCTTGCTAAGAGGAGCAGGAAAAAGCAAAAAATTTCAGAATTGCACCTTGCAATGCGGAGAAATTACTGTTTGTGCATTTACAATATTCATTGATTTTTGCCATTGAAAAACGTCCAGAAATGATTGAAGCTACTGACTGAATGAAAGAAGCTGGCATCTCACTCTCTTTGAATCTTCTTTATCATGCTAAGAGGAGCAGGAAAAAGCAAAAAATTTCAGAATTGCACCTTGCAATGCGGAGAAATTACTGTTTGTGCATTTACAATATTCATTGATTTTTGCCATTGAAAAACATCATGTTATTCATATACCAGAAATGTTTGAAGCTACTGACTGAATGAAAGGAGCTGGCATCTCACTCTCTTTGAATCTTCTTTATCATGCTAAGAGGAGCAGAAAAAAGCAAAAAATTTCAGAATTGCACCTTGCAATGCGGAGAAATTACTGTTTGTGCATTTACAATATTCATTGATTTTTGCCATTGAAAAACGTCCAGAAATGATTGAAGCTACTGACTGAATGAAAGGAGCTGGCATCTCACTCTCTTTGAATCTTGTTTATCATGCTAAGAGGAGCAGGAAAAAGCAAAAAATTTCAGAATTGCACCTTGCAATGCGGAGAAATTACTGTTTGTGCATTTACAATATTCATTGATTTTTGCCATTGAAAAACATCATGTTATTCATATACCAGAAATGTTTGAAGCTACTGACTGAATGAAAGGAGCTGGCATCTCACTCTCTTTGAATCTTCTTTATCATGCTAAGAGGAGCAGGAAAAAGCAAAAAATTTCAGAACTGCACCTTGCAATGCGGAGAAATTACTGTTTGTGCATTTACAATATTCATTGATTTTTGTCATTGAAAAACGTCCAGAAATGATTGAAGCTACTGACTGAATGAAAGGAGCTGGCATCTCACTCTCTTTGAATCTTCTTTATCATGCTAAGAGGAGCAGGAAAAAGCAAAAAATTTCAGAATTGCACCTTGCAATGCGGAGAAATTACTGTTTGTGCATTTACAATATTCATTGATTTTTGCCATTGAAAAACGTCCAGAAATGATTGAAGCTACTGACTGAATGAAAGGAGCTGGCATCTCACTCTCTTTGAATCTTCTTTATCATGCTAAGAGGAGCAGGAAAAAGCAAAAAATTTCAGAATTGCACCTTGCAATGCGGAGAAATTACTGTTTGTGCATTTACAATATTCATTGATTTTTGCCATTGAAAAACGTCCAGAAATGATTGAAGCTACTGACTGAATGAAAGGAGCTGGCATCTCACTCTCTTTGAATCTTCTTTATCTTGCTAAGAGGAGCAGGAAAAAGCAAAAAATTTCAGAATTGCACCTTGCAATGCGGAGAAATTACTGTTTGTGCATTTACAATATTCATTGATTTTTGCCATTGAAAAACGTCCAGAAATGATTGAAGCTACTGACTGAATGAAAGAAGCTGGCATCTCACTCTCTTTGAATCTTCTTTATCATGCTAAGAGGAGCAGGAAAAAGCAAAAAATTTCAGAATTGCACCTTGCAATGCGGAGAAATTACTGTTTGTGCATTTACAATATTCATTGATTTTTGCCATTGAAAAACATCATGTTATTCATATACCAGAAATGTTTGAAGCTACTGACTGAATGAAAGGAGCTGGCATCTCACTCTCTTTGAATCTTCTTTATCATGCTAAGAGGAGCAGAAAAAAGCAAAAAATTTCAGAATTGCACCTTGCAATGCGGAGAAATTACTGTTTGTGCATTTACAATATTCATTGATTTTTGCCATTGAAAAACATCCAGAAATGATTGAAGCTACTGACTGAATGAAAGGAGCTGGCATCTCACTCTCTTTGAATCTTGTTTATCATGCTAAGAGGAGCAGGAAAAAGCAAAAAATTTCAGAATTGCACCTTGCAATGCGGAGAAATTACTGTTTGTGCATTTACAATATTCATTGATTTTTGCCATTGAAAAACGTACAGAAATGATTGAAGCTACTGACTGAATGAAAGGAGCTGGCAGCTCACTCTCTTTGAATCTTCTTTATCATGCTAAGAGGAGCAGGAAAAAGCAAAAAATTTCAAAATTGCACCTTGCAATGCGGAGAAATTACTGTTTGTGCATTTACAATATTCATTGATTTTTGCCATTGAAAAACATCATGTTATTCATATACCAGAAATGTTTGAAGCTACTGACTGAATGAAAGGAGCTGGCATCTCACTCTCTTTGAATCTTCTTTATCATGCTAAGAGGAGCAGGAAAAAGCAAAAAATTTCAGAATTGCACCTTGCAATGCGGAGAAATTACTGTTTGTGCATTTACAATATTCATTGATTTTTGCCATTGAAAAACGTCCAGAAATGATTGAAGCTACTGACTGAATGAAAGGAGCTGGCATCTCACTCTCTTTGAATCTTCTTTATCATGCTAAGAGGAGCAGGAAAAAGCAAAAAATTTCAGAATTGCACCTTGCAATGCGGAGAAATTACTGTTTGTGCATTTACAATATTCATTGATTTTTGCCATTGAAAAACGTCCAGAAATGATTGAAGCTACTGACTGAATGAAAGGAGCTGGCATCTCACTCTCTTTGAATCTTCTTTATCATGCTAAGAGGAGCAGGAAAAAGCAAAAAATTTCAGAATTGCACCTTGCAATGCGGAGAAATTACTGTTTGTGCATTTACAATATTCATTGATTTTTGCCATTGAAAAACGTCCAGAAATGATTGAAGCTACTGACTGAATGAAAGGAGCTGGCATCTCACTCTCTTTGAATCTTCTTTATCTTGCTAAGAGGAGCAGGAAAAAGCAAAAAATTTCAGAATTGCACCTTGCAATGCGGAGAAATTACTGTTTGTGCATTTACAATATTCATTGATTTTTGCCATTGAAAAACGTCCAGAAATGATTGAAGCTACTGACTGAATGAAAGAAGCTGGCATCTCACTCTCTTTGAATCTTCTTTATCATGCTAAGAGGAGCAGGAAAAAGCAAAAAATTTCAGAATTGCACCTTGCAATGCGGAGAAATTACTGTTTGTGCATTTACAATATTCATTGATTTTTGCCATTGAAAAACATCATGTTATTCATATACCAGAAATGTTTGAAGCTACTGACTGAATGAAAGGAGCTGGCATCTCACTCTCTTTGAATCTTCTTTATCATGCTAAGAGGAGCAGAAAAAAGCAAAAAATTTCAGAATTGCACCTTGCAATGCGGAGAAATTACTGTTTGTGCATTTACAATATTCATTGATTTTTGCCATTGAAAAACGTCCAGAAATGATTGAAGCTACTGACTGAATGAAAGGAGCTGGCATCTCACTCTCTTTGAATCTTGTTTATCATGCTAAGAGGAGCAGGAAAAAGCAAAAAATTTCAGAATTGCACCTTGCAATGCGGAGAAATTACTGTTTGTGCATTTACAATATTCATTGATTTTTGCCATTGAAAAATGTCCAGAAATGATTGAAGCTACTGACTGAATGAAAGGAGCTGGCATCTCACTCTCATTGAATCTTCTTTATCATGCTTAGAGGAGCAGGAAAAAGCAAAAAATTTCAGAATTGCACCTTGCAATGCGGAGAAATTACTGTTTGTGCATTTACAATATTCATTGATTTTTGCCATTGAAAAACATCATGTTATTCATATACCAGAAATGTTTGAAGCTACTGACTGAATGAAAGGAGCTGGCATCTCACTCTCTTTGAATCTTCTTTATCATGCTAAGAGGAACAGGAAAAAGCAAAAAATTTCAGAATTGCACCTTGCAATGCGGAGAAATTACTGTTTGTGCATTTACAATATTCATTGATTTTTGCCATTGAAAAACATCCAGAAATGATTGAAGCTACTGACTGAATGAAAGGAGCTGGCATCTCACTCTCTTTGAATCTTGTTTATCATGCTAAGAGGAGCAGGAAAAAGCAAAAAATTTCAGAATTGCACCTTGCAATGCGGAGAAATTACTGTTTGTGCATTTACAATATTCATTGATTTTTGCCATTGAAAAACGTACAGAAATGATTGAAGCTACTGACTGAATGAAAGGAGCTGGCAGCTCACTCTCTTTGAATCTTCTTTATCATGCTAAGAGGAGCAGGAAAAAGCAAAAAATTTCAAAATTGCACCTTGCAATGCGGAGAAATTACTGTTTGTGCATTTACAATATTCATTGATTTTTGCCATTGAAAAACATCATGTTATTCATATACCAGAAATGTTTGAAGCTACTGACTGAATGAAAGGAGCTGGCATCTCACTCTCTTTGAATCTTCTTTATCATGCTAAGAGGAGCAGGAAAAAGCAAAAAATTTCAGAATTGCACCTTGCAATGCGGAGAAATTACTGTTTGTGCATTTACAATATTCATTGATTTTTGCCATTGAAAAACGTCCAGAAATGATTGAAGCTACTGACTGAATGAAAGGAGCTGGCATCTCACTCTCTTTGAATCTTCTTTATCATGCTAAGAGGAGCAGGAAAAAGCAAAAAATTTCAGAATTGCACCTTGCAATGCGGAGAAATTACTGTTTGTGCATTTACAATATTCATTGATTTTTGCCATTGAAAAACATCATGTTATTCATATACCAGAAATGTTTGAAGCTACTGACTGAATGAAAGGAGCTGGCATCTCACTCTCTTTGAATCTTCTTTATCATGCTAAGAGGAGCAGAAAAAAGCAAAAAATTTCAGAATTGCACCTTGCAATGCGGAGAAATTACTGTTTGTGCATTTACAATATTCATTGATTTTTGCCATTGAAAAACGTCCAGAAATGATTGAAGCTACTGACTGAATGAAAGGAGCTGGCATCTCACTCTCTTTGAATCTTGTTTATCATGCTAAGAGGAGCAGGAAAAAGCAAAAAATTTCAGAATTGCACCTTGCAATGCGGAGAAATTACTGTTTGTGCATTTACAATATTCATTGATTTTTGCCATTGAAAAACGTCCAGAAATGATTGAAGCTACTGACTGAATGAAAGGAGCTGGCATCTCACTCTCATTGAATCTTCTTTATCATGCTTAGAGGAGCAGGAAAAAGCAAAAAATTTCAGAATTGCACCTTGCAATGCGGAGAAATTACTGTTTGTGCATTTACAATATTCATTGATTTTTGCCATTGAAAAACATCATGTTATTCATATACCAGAAATGTTTGAAGCTACTGACTGAATGAAAGGAGCTGGCATCTCACTCTCTTTGAATCTTCTTTATCATGCTAAGAGGAACAGGAAAAAGCAAAAAATTTCAGAATTGCACCTTGCAATGCGGAGAAATTACTGTTTGTGCATTTACAATATTCATTGATTTTTGTCATTGAAAAACGTCCAGAAATGATTGAAGCTACTGACTGAATGAAAGGAGCTGGCATCTCACTCTGTTTGAATCTTCTTTGTCATGCTAAGAGGAGCAGGAAAAAGCAAAAAATTTCAGAATTGCACCTTGCAATGCGGAGAAATTACTGTTTGTGCATTTACAATATTCATTGATTTTTGCCATTGAAAAACGTCCAGAAATGATTGAAGCTACTGACTGAATGAAAGGAGCTGGCATCTCACTCTCTTTGAATCTTCTTTATCATGCTAAGAGGAGCAGGAAAAAGCAAAAAATTTCAGAATTGCACCTTGCAATGCGGAGAAATTACTGTTTGTGCATTTACAATATTCATTGATTTTTGCCATTGAAAAACGTCCAGAAATGATTGAAGCTACTGACTGAATGAAAGGAGCTGGCATCTCACTCTCTTTGAATCTTCTTTATCATGCTAAGAGGAGCAGGAAAAAGCAAAAAATTTCAGAATTGCACCTTGCAATGCGGAGAAATTACTGTTTGTGCATTTACAATATTCATTGATTTTTGCCATTGAAAAACATCCAGAAATGATTGAAGCTACTGACTGAATGAAAGGAGCTGGCATCTCACTCTCTTTGAATCTTGTTTATCATGCTAAGAGGAGCAGGAAAAAGCAAAACATTTCAGAATTGCACCTTGCAATGCGGAGAAATTACTGTTTGTGCATTTACAATATTCATTGATTTTTGCCATTGAAAAACGTCCAGAAATGATTGAAGCTACTGACTGAATGAAAGGAGCTGGCATCTCACTCTCTTTGAATCTTCTTTATCATGCTAAGAGGAGCAGGAAAAAGCAAAAAATTTCAGAATTGCACCTTGCAATGCGGAGAAATTACTGTTTGTGCATTTACAATATTCATTGATTTTTGCCATTGAAAAACATCATGTTATTCATATACCAGAAATGTTTGAAGCTACTGACTGAATGAAAGGAGCTGGCATCTCACTCTCTTTGAATCTTCTTTATCATGCTAAGAGGAGCAGAAAAAAGCAAAAAATTTCAGAATTGCACCTTGCAATGCGAAGAAATTACTGTTTGTGCATTTACAATATTCATTGATTTTTGCCATTGAAAAACATCCAGAAATGATTGAAGCTACTGACTGAATGAAAGGAGCTGGCATCTCACTCTCTTTGAATCTTGTTTATCATGCTAAGAGGAGCAGGAAAAAGCAAAAAATTTCAGAATTGCACCTTGCAATGCGGAGAAATTACTGTTTGTGCATTTACAATATTCATTGATTTTTGCCATTGAAAAACGTACAGAAATGATTGAAGCTACTGACTGAATGAAAGGAGCTGGCAGCTCACTCTCTTTGAATCTTCTTTATCATGCTAAGAGGAGCAGGAAAAAGCAAAAAATTTCAAAATTGCACCTTGCAATGCGGAGAAATTACTGTTTGTGCATTTACAATATTCATTGATTTTTGCCATTGAAAAACATCATGTTATTCATATACCAGAAATGTTTGAAGCTACTGACTGAATGAAAGGAGCTGGCATCTCACTCTCTTTGAATCTTCTTTATCATGCTACGAGGAGCAGGAAAAAGCAAAAAATTTCAGAATTGCACCTTGCAATGCGGAGAAATTACTGTTTGTGCATTTACAATATTCATTGATTTTTGCCATTGAAAAACGTCCAGAAATGATTGAAGCTACTGACTGAATGAAAGGAGCTGGCATCTCACTCTCTTTGAATCTTCTTTATCATGCTAAGAGGAGCAGGAAAAAGCAAAAAATTTCAGAATTGCACCTTGCAATGCGGAGAAATTACTGTTTGTGCATTTACAATATTCATTGATTTTTGCCATTGAAAAACGTCCAGAAATGATTGAAGCTACTGACTGAATGAAAGGAGCTGGCATCTCACTCTCTTTGAATCTTCTTTATCATGCTAAGAGGAGCAGGAAAAAGCAAAAAATTTCAGAATTGCACCTTGCAATGCGGAGAAATTACTGTTTGTGCATTTACAATATTCATTGATTTTTGCCATTGAAAAACGTCCAGAAATGATTGAAGCTACTGACTGAATGAAAGGAGCTGGCATCTCACTCTCTTTGAATCTTCTTTATCTTGCTAAGAGGAGCAGGAAAAAGCAAAAAATTTCAGAATTGCACCTTGCAATGCGGAGAAATTACTGTTTGTGCATTTACAATATTCATTGATTTTTGCCATTGAAAAACGTCCAGAAATGATTGAAGCTACTGACTGAATGAAAGAAGCTGGCATCTCACTCTCTTTGAATCTTCTTTATCATGCTAAGAGGAGCAGGAAAAAGCAAAAAATTTCAGAATTGCACCTTGCAATGCGGAGAAATTACTGTTTGTGCATTTACAATATTCATTGATTTTTGCCATTGAAAAACATCATGTTATTCATATACCAGAAATGTTTGAAGCTACTGACTGAATGAAAGGAGCTGGCATCTCAATCTCTTTGAATCTTCTTTATCATGCTAAGAGGAGCAGAAAAAAGCAAAAAATTTCAGAATTGCACCTTGCAATGCGGAGAAATTACTGTTTGTGCATTTACAATATTCATTGATTTTTGCCATTGAAAAACGTCCAGAAATGATTGAAGCTACTGACTGAATGAAAGGAGCTGGCATCTCACTCTCTTTGAATCTTGTTTATCATGCTAAGAGGAGCAGGAAAAAGCAAAAAATTTTAGAATTGCACCTTGCAATGCGGAGAAATTACTGTTTGTGCATTTACAATATTCATTGATTTTTGCCATTGAAAAACGTCCAGAAATGATTGAAGCTACTGACTGAATGAAAGAAGCTGGCATCTCACTCTCTTTGAATCTTCTTTATCATGCTAAGAGGAGCAGGAAAAAGCAAAAAATTTCAGAATTGCACCTTGCAATGCGGAGAAATTACTGTTTGTGCATTTACAATATTCATTGATTTTTGCCATTGAAAAACATCATGTTATTCATATACCAGAAATGTTTGAAGCTACTGACTGAATGAAAGGAGCTGGCATCTCACTCTCTTTGAATCTTCTTTATCATGCTAAGAGGAGCAGAAAAAAGCAAAAAATTTCAGAATTGCACCTTGCAATGCGGAGAAATTACTGTTTGTGCATTTACAATATTCATTGATTTTTGCCATTGAAAAACGTCCAGAAATGATTGAAGCTACTGACTGAATGAAAGGAGCTGGCATCTCACTCTCTTTGAATCTTGTTTATCATGCTAAGAGGAGCAGGAAAAAGCAAAAAATTTCAGAATTGCACCTTGCAATGCGGAGAAATTACTGTTTGTGCATTTACAATATTCATTGATTTTTGCCATTGAAAAACGTCCAGAAATGATTGAAGCTACTGACTGAATGAAAGGAGCTGGCATCTCACTCTCTTTGAATCTTCTTTATCATGCTTAGAGGAGCAGGAAAAAGCAAAAAATTTCAGAATTGCACCTTGCAATGCGGAGAAATTACTGTTTGTGCATTTACAATATTCATTGATTTTTGCCATTGAAAAACATCATGTTATTCATATACCAGAAATGTTTGAAGCTACTGACTGAATGAAAGGAGCTGGCATCTCACTCTCTTTGAATCTTCTTTATCATGCTAAGAGGAGCAGGAAAAAGCAAAAAATTTCAGAATTGCACCTTGCAATGCGGAGAAATTACTGTTTGTGCATTTACAATATTCATTGATTTTTGCCATTGAAAAACGTCCAGAAATGATTGAAGCTACTGACTGAATGAAAGGAGCTGGCATCTCACTCTCTTTGAATCTTCTTTATCATGCTAAGAGGAGCAGGAAAAAGCAAAAAATTTCAGAATTGCACCTTGCAATGCGGAGAAATTACTGTTTGTGCATTTACAATATTCATTGATTTTTGCCATTGAAAAACGTCCAGAAATGATTGAAGCTACTGACTGAATGAAAGGAGCTGGCATCTCACTCTCTTTGAATCTTCTTTATCATGCTAAGAGGAGCAGGAAAAAGCAAAAAATTTCAGAATTGCACCTTGCAATGCGGAGAAATTACTGTTTGTGCATTTACAATATTCATTGATTTTTGCCATTGAAAAACGTCCAGAAATGATTGAAGCTACTGACTGAATGAAAGGAGCTGGCATCTCACTCTCTTTGAATCTTCTTTATCTTGCTAAGAGGAGCAGGAAAAAGCAAAAAATTTCAGAATTGCACCTTGCAATGCGGAGAAATTACTGTTTGTGCATTTACAATATTCATTGATTTTTGCCATTGAAAAACGTCCAGAAATGATTGAAGCTACTGACTGAATGAAAGAAGCTGGCATCTCACTCTCTTTGAATCTTCTTTATCATGCTAAGAGGAGCAGGAAAAAGCAAAAAATTTCAGAATTGCACCTTGCAATGCGGAGAAATTACTGTTTGTGCATTTACAATATTCAATGATTTTTGCCATTGAAAAACATCATGTTATTCATATACCAGAAATGTTTGAAGCTACTGACTGAATGAAAGGAGCTGGCATCTCACTCTCTTTGAATCTTCTTTATCATGCTAAGAGGAGCAGAAAAAAGCAAAAAATTTCAGAATTGCACCTTGCAATGCGGAGAAATTACTGTTTGTGCATTTACAATATTCATTGATTTTTGCCATTGAAAAACGTCCAGAAATGATTGAAGCTACTGACTGAATGAAAGGAGCTGGCATCTCACTCTCTTTGAATCTTGTTTATCATGCTAAGAGGAGCAGGAAAAAGCAAAAAATTTCAGAATTGCACCTTGCAATGCGGAGAAATTACTGTTTGTGCATTTACAATATTCATTGATTTTTGCCATTGAAAAACGTCCAGAAATGATTGAAGCTACTTACTGAATGAAAGGAGCTGGCATCTCACTCTCTTTGAATCTTCTTTATCATGCTAAGAGGAGCAGGAAAAAGCAAAAACTTTCAGAATTGCACCTTGCAATGCGGAGAAATTACTGTTTGTGCATTTACAATATTCATTGATTTTTGCCATTGAAAAACATGTTATTCATATACCAGAAATGTTTGAAGCTACTGACTGAATGAAAGGAGCTGGCATCTCACTCTCTTTGAATCTTCTTTATCATGCTAAGAGGAGCAGGAAAAAGCAAAAAATTTCAGAATTGCACCTTGCAATGCGGAGAAATTACTGTTTGTGCATTTACAATATTCATTGATTTTTGCCATTGAAAAACGTCCAGAAATGATTGAAGCTACTGACTGAATGAAAGGAGCTGGCATCTCACTCTCTTTGAATCTTCTTTATCATGCTAAGAGGAGCAGGAAAAAGCAAAAAATTTCAGAATTGCACCTTGCAATGCGGAGAAATTACTGTTTGTGCATTTACAATATTCATTGATTTTTGCCATTGAAAAACATCATGTTATTCATATACCAGAAATGTTTGAAGCTACTGACTGAATGAAAGGAGCTGGCATCTCACTCTCTTTGAATCTTATTTATCATGCTAAGAGGAGCAGGAAAAAGCAAAAAATTTCAGAATTGCACCTTGCAATGCGGAGAAATTACTGTTTGTGCATTTACAATATTCATTGATTTTTGCCATTGAAAAACGTCCAGAAATGATTGAAGCTACTGACTGAATGAAAGAAGCTGGCATCTCACTCTCTTTGAATCTTCTTTATCATGCTAAGAGGAGCAGGAAAAAGCAAAAAATTTCAGAATTGCACCTTGCAATGCGGAGAAATTACTGTTTGTGCATTTACAATATTCAATGATTTTTGCCATTGAAAAACATCATGTTATTCATATACCAGAAATGTTTGAAGCTACTGACTGAATGAAAGGAGCTGGCATCTCACTCTCTTTGAATCTTCTTTATCATGCTAAGAGGAGCAGAAAAAAGCAAAAAATTTCAGAATTGCACCTTGCAATGCGGAGAAATTACTGTTTGTGCATTTACAATATTCATTGATTTTTGCCATTGAAAAACGTCCAGAAATGATTGAAGCTACTGACTGAATGAAAGGAGCTGGCATCTCACTCTCTTTGAATCTTGTTTATCATGCTAAGAGGAGCAGGAAAAAGCAAAAAATTTCAGAATTGCACCTTGCAATGCGGAGAAATTACTGTTTGTGCATTTACAATATTCATTGATTTTTGCCATTGAAAAACGTCCAGAAATGATTGAAGCTACTGACTGAATGAAAGGAGCTGGCATCTCACTCTCTTTGAATCTTCTTTATCATGCTAAGAGGAGCAGGAAAAAGCAAAAAATTTCAGAATTGCACCTTTCAATGCGGAGAAATTACTGTTTGTGCATTTACAATATTCATTGATTTTTGCCATTGAAAAATATCATGTTATTCATATACCAGAAATGTTTGAAGCTACTGACTGAATGAAAGGAGCTGGCATCTCACTCTCTTTGAATCTTCTTTATCATGCTAAGAGGAGCAGGAAAAAGCAAAAAATTTCAGAATTGCACCTTGCAATGCGGAGAAATTACTGTTTGTGCATTTACAATATTCATTGATTTTTGCCATTGAAAAACGTCCAGAAATGATTGAAGCTACTGACTGAATGAAAGGAGCTGGCATCTCACTCTCTTTGAATCTTGTTTATCATGCTAAGAGGAGCAGGAAAAAGCAAAAAATTTCAGAATTGCACCTTGCAATGCGGAGAAATTACTGTTTGTGCATTTACAATATTCATTGATTTTTGCCATTGAAAAACGTCCAGAAATGATTGAAGCTACTTACTGAATGAAAGGAGCTGGCATCTCACTCTCTTTGAATCTTCTTTATCATGCTAAGAGGAGCAGGAAAAAGCAAAAACTTTCAGAATTGCACCTTGCAATGCGGAGAAATTACTGTTTGTGCATTTACAATATTCATTGATTTTTGCCATTGAAAAACATGTTATTCATATACCAGAAATGTTTGAAGCTACTGACTGAATGAAAGGAGCTGGCATCTCACTCTCTTTGAATCTTCTTTATCATGCTAAGAGGAGCAGGAAAAAGCAAAAAATTTCAGAATTGCACCTTGCAATGCGGAGAAATTACTGTTTGTGCATTTACAATATTCATTGATTTTTGCCATTGAAAAACGTCCAGAAATGATTGAAGCTACTGACTGAATGAAAGGAGCTGGCATCTCACACTCTTTGAATCTTCTTTATCATGCTAAGAGGAGCAGGAAAAAGCAAAAAATTTCAGAATTGCACCTTGCAATGCGGAGAAATTACTGTTTGTGCATTTACAATATTCATTGATTTTTGCCATTGAAAAACATCATGTTATTCATATACCAGAAATGTTTGAAGCTACTGACTGAATGAAAGGAGCTGGCATCTCACTCTCTTTGAATCTTCTTTATCATGCTAAGAGGAGCAGGAAAAAGCAAAAAATTTCAGAATTGCACCTTGCAATGCGGAGAAATTACTGTTTGTGCATTTACAATATTCATTGATTTTTGCCATTGAAAAACG
This sequence comes from Phyllobates terribilis, assembly GCF_046119375.1. Classification (NCBI taxonomy): domain Eukaryota; kingdom Metazoa; phylum Chordata; class Amphibia; order Anura; family Dendrobatidae; genus Phyllobates; species Phyllobates terribilis. The sequence continues at coordinate 1,024,426 of NW_027363274.1, forward strand.
TCCAGAAATGATTGAAGCTACTGACTGAATGAAAGGAGCTGGCATCTCTTTCACTTTGAATCTTGTTTATCATGCTAAGAGGAGCAGGAAAAAGCAAAAAATTTCAGAATTGCACCTTGCAATGCCGAGAAATTACTGTTTGTGCATTTACAATATTCATTGATTTTTGCCATTGAAAAACGTCCAGAAATGATTGAAGCTACTGACTGAATGAAAGGAGCTGGCATCTCACTCTCTTTGAATCTTCTTTATCATGCTTAGAGGAGCAGGAAAAAGCAAAAAATTTCAGAATTGCACCTGGCAATGCGGAGAAATTACTGTTTGTGCATTTACAATATTCATTGATTTTTGCCATTGAAAAACATGTTATTCATATACCAGAAATGTTTGAAGCTACTGACTGAATGAAAGGAGCTGGCATCTCACTCTCTTTGAATCTTCTTTATCATGCTAAGAGGAGCAGGAAAAAGCAAAAAATTTCAGAATTGCACCTTGCAATGCGGAGAAATTACTGTTTGTGCATTTACAATATTCATTGATTTTTGCCATTGAAAAACGTCCTGAAATGATTGAAGCTACTGACTGAATGAAAGGAGCTGGCATCTCACTCTCTTTGAATCTTGTTTATCATGCTAAGAGGAGCAGGAAAAAGCAAAAAATTTCAGAATTGCACCTTGCAATGCGGAGAAATTACTGTTTGTGCATTTACAATGTTCATTGATTTTTGCCATTGAAAAATATCATGTTATTCATATACCAGAAATGTTTGAAGCTACTGACTGAATGAAAGGAGCTGGCATCTCACTCTCTTTGAATCTTCTTTATCATGCTAAGAGGAGCAGGAAAAAGCAAAAAATTTCAGAATTGCACCTTGCAATGCGGAGAAATTACTGTTTGTGCATTTACAATATTCATTGATTTTTGCCATTGAAAAACGTCCAGAAATGATTGAAGCTACTGACTGAATGAAAGGAGCTGGCATCTCACTCTCTTTGAATCTTGTTTATCATGCTAAGAGGAGCAGGAAAAAGCAAAAAATTTCAGAATTGCACCTTGCAATGCGGAGAAATTACTGTTTGTGCATTTACAATATTCATTGATTTTTGCCATTGAAAAACGTCCAGAAATGATTGAAGCTACTTACTGAATGAAAGGAGCTGGCATCTCACTCTCTTTGAATCTTCTTTATCATGCTAAGAGGAGCAGGAAAAAGCAAAAACTTTCAGAATTGCACCTTGCAATGCGGAGAAATTACTGTTTGTGCATTTACAATATTCATTGATTTTTGCCATTGAAAAACATGTTATTCATATACCAGAAATGTTTGAAGCTACTGACTGAATGAAAGGAGCTGGCATCTCACTCTCTTTGAATCTTCTTTATCATGCTAAGAGGAGCAGGAAAAAGCAAAAAATTTCAGAATTGCACCTTGCAATGCGGAGAAATTACTGTTTGTGCATTTACAATATTCATTGATTTTTGCCATTGAAAAACGTCCAGAAATGATTGAAGCTACTGACTGAATGAAAGGAGCTGGCATCTCACTCTCTTTTAATCTTCTTTATCATGCTAAGAGGAGCAGGAAAAAGCAAAAAATTTCAGAATTGCACCTTGCAATGCGGAGAAATTACTGTTTGTGTATTTACAATATTCATTGATTTTTGCCATTGAAAAACATCATGTTATTCATATACCAGAAATGTTTGAAGCTACTGACTGAATGAAAGGAGCTGGCATCTCACTCTCTTTGAATCTTCTTTATCATGCTAAGAGGAGCAGGAAAAAGCAAAAAAATTCAGAATTGCACCTTGCAATGCGGAGAAATTACTGTTTGTGCATTTACAATATTCATTGATTTTTGCCATTGAAAAACGTCCAGAAATGATTGAAGCTACTGACTGAATGAAAGGAGCTGGCATCTCACTCTCTTTGAATCTTCTTTATCATGCTAAGAGGAGCAGGAAAAAGCAAAAAATTTCAGAATTGCACCTTGCAATGCGGAGAAATTACTGTTTGTGCATTTACAATATTCATTGATTTTTGCCATTGAAAAACATCATGTTATTCATATACCAGAAATGTTTGAAGCTACTGACTGAATGAAAGGAGCTGGCATCTCACTCTCTTTGAATCTTCTTTATCATGCTAAGAGGAGCAGGAAAAAGCAAAAAATTTCAGAATTGCACCTTGCAATGCGGAGAAATTACTGTTTGTGCATTTACAATATTCATTGATTTTTGCCATTGAAAAACGTCCAGAAATGATTGAAGCTACTGACTGAATGAAAGGAGCTGGCATCTCTTCCACTTTGAATCTTGTTTATCATGCTAAGAGGAGCAGGAAAAAGCAAAAAATTTCAGAATTGCACCTTGCAATGCCGAGAAATTACTGTTTGTGCATTTACAATATTCATTGATTTTTGCCATTGAAAAACGTCCAGAAATGATTGAAGCTACTGACTGAATGAAAGGAGCTGGCATCTCACTCTCTTTGAATCTTCTTTATCATGCTTAGAGGAGCAGGAAAAAGCAAAAAATTTCAGAATTGCACCTGGCAATGCGGAGAAAATACTGTTTGTGCATTTACAATATTCATTGATTTTTGCCATTGAAAAACATCATGTTATTCATATACCAGAAATGTTTGAAGCTACTGACTGAATGAAAGGAGCTGGCATCTCACTCTCTTTGAATCTTCTTTATCATGCTAAGAGGAGCAGGAAAAAGCAAAAAATTTCAGAATTGCACCTTGCAATGCGGAGAAATTACTGTTTGTGCATTTACAATATTCATTGATTTTTGCCATTGAAAAACGTCCAGAAATGATTGAAGCTACTGACTGAATGAAAGGAGCTGGCATCTCACTCTCTTTGAATCTTCTTTATCATGCTAAGAGGAGCAGGAAAAAGCAAAAAATTTCAGAATTGCACCTTGCAATGCGGAGAAATTACTGTTTGTGCATTTACAATATTCATTGATTTTTGCCATTGAAAAACGTCCAGAAATGATTGAAGCTACTGACTGAATGAAAGGAGCTGGCATCTCACTCTCTTTGAATCTTATTTATCATGCTAAGAGGAGCAGGAAAAAGCAAAAAATTTCAGAATTGCACCTTGCAATGCGGAGAAATTACTGTTTGTGCATTTACAATATTCATTGATTTTTGCCATTGAAAAACATCCAGAAATGACTGAAGCTACTGACTGAACGAAAGGAGCTGGCATCTCACTCTCTTTGAATCTTCTTTACCATGCTAAGAGGAGCAGGAAAAAGCAAAAAATTTCAGAATTGCACCTTGCAATGCGGAGAAATTACTGTTTGTGCATTTACAATATTCATTGATTTTTGCCATTGAAAAACGTCCAGAAATGTTTGAAGCTACTGACTGAATGAAAGGAGCTGGCATCTCACTCTCTTTGAATCTTCTTTATCATGCTAAGAGGAGCAGAAAAAAGCAAAAAATTTCAGAATTGCACCTTGCAATGCGGAGAAATTACTGTTTGTGCATTTACAATATTCATTGATTTTTGCCATTGAAAAACATCATGTTATTCATATACCAGAAATGTTTGAAGCTACTGACTGAATGAAAGGAGCTGGCATCTCACTCTCTTTGAATCTTCTTTATCATGCTAAGAGGAGCAGGAAAAAGCAAAAAATTTCAGAATTGCACCTTGCAATGCGGAGAAATTACTGTTTGTGCATTTAAAATATTCATTGATTTTTGTCATTGAAAAACGTCCAGAAATGATTGAAGCTACTGACTGAATGAAAGGAGCTGGCATCTCACTCTCTTTGAATCTTCTTTATCATGCTAAGAGGAGCAGGAAAAAGCAAAAAATTTCAGAATTGCACCTTGCAATGCGGAGAAATTACTGTTTGTGCATTTACAATATTCATTGATTTTTGCCATTGAAAAACGTCCAGAAATGATTGAAGCTACTGACTGAATGAAAGGAGCTGGCATCTCACTCTCTTTGAATCTTCTTTATCATGCTAAGAGGAGCAGGAAAAAGCAAAAAATTTCAGAATTGCACCTTGCAATGCGGAGAAATTACGGTTTGTGCATTTACAATATTCATTGATTTTTGCCATTGAAAAACGTCCAGAAATGATTGAAGCTACTGACTGAATGAAAGGAGCTGGCATCTCACTCTCTTTGAATCTTCTTTATCTTGCTAAGAGGAGCAGGAAAAAGCAAAAAATTTCAGAATTGCACCTTGCAATGCGGAGAAATTACTGTTTGTGCATTTACAATATTCATTGATTTTTGCCATTGAAAAACGTCCTGAAATGATTGAAGCTACTGACTGAATGAAAGAAGCTGGCATCTCACTCTCTTTGAATCTTCTTTATCATGCTAAGAGGAGCAGGAAAAAGCAAAAAATTTCAGAATTGCACCTTGCAATGCGGAGAAATTACTGTTTGTGCATTTACAATATTCATTGATTTTTGCCATTGAAAAACATCATGTTATTCATATACCAGAAATGTTTGAAGCTACTGACTGAATGAAAGGAGCTGGCATCTCACTCTCTTTGAATCTTCTTTATCATGCTAAGAGGAGCAGAAAAAAGCAAAAAATTTCAGAATTGCACCTTGCAATGCGGAGAAATTACTGTTTGTGCATTTACAATATTCATTGATTTTTGCCATTGAAAAACGTCCAGAAATGATTGAAGCTACTGACTGAATGAAAGGAGCTGGCATCTCACTCTCTTTGAATCTTGTTTATCATGCTAAGAGGAGCAGGAAAAAGCAAAAAATTTCAGAATTGCACCTTGCAATGCGGAGAAATTACTGTTTGTGCATTTACAATATTCATTGATTTTTGCCATTGAAAAACGTCCAGAAATGATTGAAGCTACTGACTGAATGAAAGGAGCTGGCATCTCACTCTCTTTGAATCTTCTTTATCATGCTTAGAGGAGCAGGAGAAAGCAAAAAATTTCAGAATTGCACCTTGCAATGCGGAGAAATTACTGTTTGTGCATTTACAATATTCATTGATTTTTGCCATTGAAAAACATCATGTTATTCATATACCAGAAATGTTTGAAGCTACTGACTGAATGAAAGGAGCTGGCATCTCACTCTCTTTGAATCTTCTTTATCATGCTAAGAGGAGCAGGAAAAAGCAAAAAATTTCAGAATTGCACCTTGCAATGCGGAGAAATTACTGTTTGTGCATTTACAATATTCATTGATTTTTGCCATTGAAAAACGTCCAGAAATGATTGAAGCTACTGACTGAATGAAAGGAGCTGGCATCTCACTCTCTTTGAATCTTCTTTATCATGCTAAGAGGAGCAGGAAAAAGCAAAAAATTTCAGAATTGCACCTTGCAATGCGGAGAAATTACTGTTTGTGCATTTACAATATTCATTGATTTTTGCCATTGAAAAACGTCCAGAAATGATTGAAGCTACTGACTGAATGAAAGGAGCTGGCATCTCACTCTCTTTGAATCTTCTTTATCATGCTAAGAGGAGCAGGAAAAAGCAAAAAATTTCCGAATTGCACCTTGCAATGCGGAGAAATTACTGTTTGTGCATTTACAATATTCATTGATTTTTGCCATTGAAAAACGTCCAGAAATGATTGAAGCTACTGACTGAATGAAAGGAGCTGGCATCTCACTCTCTTTGAATCTTCTTTATCTTGCTAAGAGGAGCAGGAAAAAGCAAAAAATTTCAGAATTGCACCTTGCAATGCGGAGAAATTACTGTTTGCATTTACAATATTCATTGATTTTTGCCATTGAAAAACGTCCAGAAATGATTGAAGCTACTGACTGAATGAAAGAAGCTGGCATCTCACTCTCTTTGAATCTTCTTTATCATGCTAAGAGGAGCAGGAAAAAGCAAAAAATTTCAGAATTGCACCTTGCAATGCGGAGAAATTACTGTTTGTGCATTTACAATATTCAATGATTTTTGCCATTGAAAAACATCATGTTATTCATATACCAGAAATGTTTGAAGCTACTGACTGAATGAAAGGAGCTGGCATCTCACTCTCTTTGAATCTTCTTTATCATGCTAAGAGGAGCAGAAAAAAGCAAAAAATTTCAGAATTGCACCTTGCAATGCGGAGAAATTACTGTTTGTGCATTTACAATATTCATTGATTTTTGCCATTGAAAAACGTCCAGAAATGATTGAAGCTACTGACTGAATGAAAGGAGCTGGCATCTCACTCTCTTTGAATCTTGTTTATCATGCTAAGAGGAGCAGGAAAAAGCAAAAAATTTCAGAATTGCACCTTGCAATGCGGAGAAATTACTGTTTGTGCATTTACAATATTCATTGATTTTTGCCATTGAAAAACGTCCAGAAATGATTGAAGCTACTGACTGAATGAAAGGAGCTGGCATCTCACTCTCTTTGAATCTTCTTTATCATGCTAAGAGGAGCAGGAAAAAGCAAAAAATTTCAGAATTGCACCTTTCAATGCGGAGAAATTACTGTTTGTGCATTTACAATATTCATTGATTTTTGCCATTGAAAAATATCATGTTATTCATATACCAGAAATGTTTGAAGCTACTGACTGAATGAAAGGAGCTGGCATCTCACTCTCTTTGAATCTTCTTTATCATGCTAAGAGGAGCAGGAAAAAGCAAAAAATTTCAGAATTGCACCTTGCAAGGCGGAGAAATTACTGTTTGTGCATTTACAATATTCATTGATTTTTGCCATTGAAAAACGTCCAGAAATGATTGAAGCTACTGACTGAATGAAAGGAGCTGGCATCTCACTCTCTTTGAATCTTGTTTATCATGCTAAGAGGAGCAGGAAAAAGCAAAAAATTTCAGAATTGCACCTTGCAATGCGGAGAAATTACTGTTTGTGCATTTACAATATTCATTGATTTTTGCCATTGAAAAACGTCCAGAAATGATTGAAGCTACTTACTGAATGAAAGGAGCTGGCATCTCACTCTCTTTGAATCTTCTTTATCATGCTAAGAGGAGCAGGAAAAAGCAAAAACTTTCAGAATTGCACCTTGCAATGCGGAGAAATTACTGTTTGTGCATTTACAATATTCATTGATTTTTGCCATTGAAAAACATGTTATTCATATACCAGAAATGTTTGAAGCTACTGACTGAATGAAAGGAGCTGGCATCTCACTCTCTTTGAATCTTCTTTATCATGCTAAGAGGAGCAGGAAAAAGCAAAAAATTTCAGAATTGCACCTTGCAATGCGGAGAAATTACTGTTTGTGCATTTACAATATTCATTGATTTTTGCCATTGAAAAACGTCCAGAAATGATTGAAGCTACTGACTGAATGAAAGGAGCTGGCATCTCACTCTCTTTGAATCTTCTTTATCATGCTAAGAGGAGCAGGAAAAAGCAAAAAATTTCAGAATTGCACCTTGCAATGCGGAGAAATTACTGTTTGTGTATTTACAATATTCATTGATTTTTGCCATTGAAAAACATCATGTTATTCATATACCAGAAATGTTTGAAGCTACTGACTGAATGAAAGGAGCTGGCATCTCACTCTCTTTGAATCTTCTTTATCATGCTAAGAGGAGCAGGAAAAAGCAAAAAAATTCAGAATTGCACCTTGCAATGCGGAGAAATTACTGTTTGTGCATTTACAATATTCATTGATTTTTGCCATTGAAAAACGTCCAGAAATGATTGAAGCTACTGACTGAATGAAAGGAGCTGGCATCTCACTCTCTTTGAATCTTCTTTATCTTGCTAAGAGGAGCAGGAAAAAGCAAAAAATTTCAGAATTGCACCTTGCAATGCGGAGAAATTACTGTTTGTGCATTTACAATATTCATTGATTTTTGCCATTGAAAAACGTCCTGAAATGATTGAAGCTACTGACTGAATGAAAGAAGCTGGCATCTCACTCTCTTTGAATCTTCTTTATCATGCTAAGAGGAGCAGGAAAAAGCAAAAAATTTCAGAATTGCACCTTGCAATGCGGAGAAATTACTGTTTGTGCATTTACAATATTCATTGATTTTTGCCATTGAAAAACATCATGTTATTCATATACCAGAAATGTTTGAAGCTACTGACTGAATGAAAGGAGCTGGCATCTCACTCTCTTTGAATCTTCTTTATCATGCTAAGAGGAGCAGAAAAAAGCAAAAAATTTCAGAATTGCACCTTGCAATGCGGAGAAATTACTGTTTGTGCATTTACAATATTCATTGATTTTTGCCATTGAAAAACGTCCAGAAATGATTGAAGCTACTGACTGAATGAAAGGAGCTGGCATCTCACTCTCTTTGAATCTTGTTTATCATGCTAAGAGGAGCAGGAAAAAGCAAAAAATTTCAGAATTGCACCTTGCAATGCGGAGAAATTACTGTTTGTGCATTTACAATATTCATTGATTTTTGCCATTGAAAAACGTCCAGAAATGATTGAAGCTACTGACTGAATGAAAGGAGCTGGCATCTCACTCTCTTTGAATCTTCTTTATCATGCTTAGAGGAGCAGGAAAAAGCAAAAAATTTCAGAATTGCACCTTGCAATGCGGAGAAATTACTGTTTGTGCATTTACAATATTCATTGATTTTTGCCATTGAAAAACATCATGTTATTCATATACCAGAAATGTTTGAAGCTACTGACTGAATGAAAGGAGCTGGCATCTCACTCTCTTTGAATCTTCTTTATCATGCTAAGAGGAGCAGGAAAAAGCAAAAAATTTCAGAATTGCACCTTGCAATGCGGAGAAATTACTGTTTGTGCATTTACAATATTCATTGATTTTTGCCATTGAAAAACGTCCAGAAATGATTGAAGCTACTGACTGAATGAAAGGAGCTGGCATCTCACTCTCTTTGAATCTTCTTTATCATGCTAAGAGGAGCAGGAAAAAGCAAAAAATTTCAGAATTGCACCTTGCAATGCGGAGAAATTACTGTTTGTGCATTTACAATATTCATTGATTTTTGCCATTGAAAAACGTCCAGAAATGATTGAAGCTACTGACTGAATGAAAGGAGCTGGCATCTCACTCTCTTTGAATCTTCTTTATCATGCTAAGAGGAGCAGGAAAAAGCAAAAAATTTCCGAATTGCACCTTGCAATGCGGAGAAATTACTGTTTGTGCATTTACAATATTCATTGATTTTTGCCATTGAAAAACGTCCAGAAATGATTGAAGCTACTGACTGAATGAAAGGAGCTGGCATCTCACTCTCTTTGAATCTTCTTTATCTTGCTAAGAGGAGCAGGAAAAAGCAAAAAATTTCAGAATTGCACCTTGCAATGCGGAGAAATTACTGTTTGTGCATTTACAATATTCATTGATTTTTGCCATTGAAAAACGTCCAGAAATGATTGAAGCTACTGACTGAATGAAAGAAGCTGGCATCTCACTCTCTTTGAATCTTCTTTATCATGCTAAGAGGAGCAGGAAAAAGCAAAAAATTTCAGAATTGCACCTTTCAATGCGGAGAAATTACTGTTTGTGCATTTACAATATTCATTGATTTTTGCCATTGAAAAATATCATGTTATTCATATACCAGAAATGTTTGAAGCTACTGACTGAATGAAAGGAGCTGGCATCTCACTCTCTTTGAATCTTCTTTATCATGCTAAGAGGAGCAGAAAAAAGCAAAAAATTTCAGAATTGCACCTTGCAATGCGGAGAAATTACTGTTTGTGCATTTACAATATTCATTGATTTTTGCCATTGAAAAACGTCCAGAAATGATTGAAGCTACTGACTGAATGAAAGGAGCTGGCATCTCACTCTCTTTGAATCTTGTTTATCATGCTAAGAGGAGCAGGAAAAAGCAAAAAATTTCAGAATTGCACCTTGCAATGCGGAGAAATTACTGTTTGTGCATTTACAATATTCATTGATTTTTGCCATTGAAAAACGTCCAGAAATGATTGAAGCTACTGACTGAATGAAAGGAGCTGGCATCTCACTCTCTTTGAATCTTGTTTATCATGCTAAGAGGAGCAGGAAAAAGCAAAAAATTTCAGAATTGCACCTTTCAATGCGGAGAAATTACTGTTTGTGCATTTACAATATTCATTGATTTTTGCCATTGAAAAATATCATGTTATTCATATACCAGAAATGTTTGAAGCTACTGACTGAATGAAAGGAGCTGGCATCTCACTCTCTTTGAATCTTCTTTATCATGCTAAGAGGAGCAGGAAAAAGCAAAAAATTTCAGAATTGCACCTTGCAATGCGGAGAAATTACTGTTTGTGCATTTACAATATTCATTGATTTTTGCCATTGAAAAACGTCCAGAAATGATTGAAGCTACTGACTGAATGAAAGGAGCTGGCATCTCACTCTCTTTGAATCTTGTTTATCATGCTAAGAGGAGCAGGAAAAAGCAAAAAATTTCAGAATTGCACCTTGCAATGCGGAGAAATTACTGTTTGTGCATTTACAATATTCATTGATTTTTGCCATTGAAAACGTCCAGAAATGATTGAAGCTACTTACTGAATGAAAGGAGCTGGCATCTCACCCTCTTTGAATCTTCTTTATCATGCTAAGAGGAGCAGGAAAAAGCAAAAACTTTCAGAATTGCACCTTGCAATGCGGAGAAATTACTGTTTGTGCATTTACAATATTCATTGATTTTTGCCATTGAAAAACATGTTATTCATATACCAGAAATGTTTGAAGCTACTGACTGAATGAAAGGAGCTGGCATCTCACTCTCTTTGAATCTTCTTTATCATGCTAAGAGGAGCAGGAAAAAGCAAAAAATTTCAGAATTGCACCTTGCAATGCGGAGAAATTACTGTTTGTGCATTTACAATATTCATTGATTTTTGCCATTGAAAAACGTCCAGAAATGATTGAAGCTACTGACTGAATGAAAGGAGCTGGCATCTCACTCTCTTTGAATCTTCTTTATCATGCTAAGAGGAGCAGGAAAAAGCAAAAAATTTCAGAATTGCACCTTGCAATGCGGAGAAATTACTGTTTGTGCATTTACAATATTCATTGATTTTTGCCATTGAAAAACATCATGTTATTCATATACCAGAAATGTTTGAAGCTACTGACTGAATGAAAGGAGCTGGCATCTCACTCTCTTTGAATCTTCTTTATCATGCTAAGAGGAGCAGTTAAAAGCAAAAAATTTCAGAATTGCACCTTGCAATGCGGAGAAATTACTGTTTGTGCATTTACAATATTCATTGATTTTTGCCATTGAAAAACGTCCAGAAATGATTGAAGCTACTGACTGAATGAAAGGAGCTGGCATCTCACTCTCTTTGAATCTTCTTTATCATGCTAAGAGGAGCAGGAAAAAGCAAAAAATTTCAGAATTGCACCTTGCAATGCGGAGAAATTACTGTTTGTGCATTTACAATATTCATTGATTTTTGCCATTGAAAAACATCATGTTATTCATATACCAGAAATGTTTGAAGCTACTGACTGAATGAAAGGAGCTGGCATCTCACTCTCTTTGAATCTTCTTTATCATGCTAAGAGGAGCAGGAAAAAGCAAAAAATTTCAGAATTGCACCTTGCAATGCGGAGAAATTACTGTTTGTGCATTTACAATATTCATTGATTTTTGCCATTGAAAAACATCCAGAAATGATTGAAGCTACTGACTGAATGAACGGAGCTGGCATCTCTTTCACTTTGAATCTTGTTTATCATGCTAAGAGGAGCAGGAAAAAGCAAAAAATTTCAGAATTGCACCTTGCAATGCCGAGAAATTACTGTTTGTGCATTTACAATATTCATTGATTTTTGCCATTGAAAAACGTCCAGAAATGATTGAAGCTACTGACTGAATGAAAGGAGCTGGCATCTCACTCTCTTTGAATCTTCTTTATCATGCTTAGAGGAGCAGGAAAAAGCAAAAAATTTCAGAATTGCACCTCGCAATGCGGAGAAATTACTGTTTGTGCATTTACAATATTCATTGATTTTTGCCATTGAAAAACATCATGTTATTCATATACCAGAAATGTTTGAAGCTACTGACTGAATGAAAGGAGCTGGCATCTCACTCTCTTTGAATCTTCTTTATCATGCTAAGAGGAGCAGGAAAAAGCAAAAAATTTCAGAATTGCACCTTGCAATGCGGAGAAATTACTGTTTGTGCATTTACAATATTCATTGATTTTTGCCATTGAAAAACGTCCAGAAATGATTGAAGCTACTGACTGAATGAAAGGAGCTGGCATCTCACTCTCTTTGAATCTTATTTATCATGCTAAGAGGAGCAGGAAAAAGCAAAAAATTTCAGAATTGCACCTTGCAATGCGGAGAAATTACTGTTTGTGCATTTACAATATTCATTGATTTTTGCCATTGAAAAACGTCCAGAAATGATTGAAGCTACTGACTGAATGAAAGAAGCTGGCATCTCACTCTCTTTGAATCTTCTTTATCATGCTAAGAGGAGCAGGAAAAAGCAAAAAATTTCAGAATTGCACCTTGCAATGCGGAGAAATTACTGTTTGTGCATTTACAATATTCAATGATTTTTGCCATTGAAAAACATCATGTTATTCATATACCAGAAATGTTTGAAGCTACTGACTGAATGAAAGGAGCTGGCATCTCACTCTCTTTGAATCTTCTTTATCATGCTAAGAGGAGCAGAAAAAAGCAAAAAATTTCAGAATTGCACCTTGCAATGCGGAGAAATTACTGTTTGTGCATTTACAATATTCATTGATTTTTGCCATTGAAAAACGTCCAGAAATGATTGAAGCTACTGACTGAATGAAAGGAGCTGGCATCTCACTCTCTTTGAATCTTGTTTATCATGCTAAGAGGAGCAGGAAAAAGCAAAAAATTTCAGAATTGCACCTTGCAATGCGGAGAAATTACTGTTTGTGCATTTACAATATTCATTGATTTTTGCCATTGAAAAACGTCCAGAAATGATTGAAGCTACTGACTGAATGAAAGGAGCTGGCATCTCACTCTCTTTGAATCTTCTTTATCATGCTAAGAGGAGCAGGAAAAAGCAAAAAATTTCAGAATTGCACCTTTCAATGCGGAGAAATTACTGTTTGTGCATTTACAATATTCATTGATTTTTGCCATTGAAAAATATCATGTTATTCATATACCAGAAATGTTTGAAGCTACTGACTGAATGAAAGGAGCTGGCATCTCACTCTCTTTGAATCTTCTTTATCATGCTAAGAGGAGCAGGAAAAAGCAAAAAATTTCAGAATTGCACCTTGCAATGCGGAGAAATTACTGTTTGTGCATTTACAATATTCATTGATTTTTGCCATTGAAAAACGTCCAGAAATGATTGAAGCTACTGACTGAATGAAAGGAGCTGGCATCTCACTCTCTTTGAATCTTGTTTATCATGCTAAGAGGAGCAGGAAAAAGCAAAAAATTTCAGAATTGCACCTTGCAATGCGGAGAAATTACTGTTTGTGCATTTACAATATTCATTGATTTTTGCCATTGAAAAACGTCCAGAAATGATTGAAGCTACTTACTGAATGAAAGGAGCTGGCATCTCACTCTCTTTGAATCTTCTTTATCATGCTAAGAGGAGCAGGAAAAAGCAAAAACTTTCAGAATTGCACCTTGCAATGCGGAGAAATTACTGTTTGTGCATTTACAATATTCATTGATTTTTGCCATTGAAAAACATGTTATTCATATACCAGAAATGTTTGAAGCTACTGACTGAATGAAAGGAGCTGGCATCTCACTCTCTTTGAATCTTCTTTATCATGCTAAGAGGAGCAGGAAAAAGCAAAAAATTTCAGAATTGCACCTTGCAATGCGGAGAAATTACTGTTTGTGCATTTACAATATTCATTGATTTTTGCCATTGAAAAACGTCCAGAAATGATTGAAGCTACTGACTGAATGAAAGGAGCTGGCATCTCACTCTCTTTGAATCTTCTTTATCATGCTAAGAGGAGCAGGAAAAAGCAAAAAATTTCAGAATTGCACCTTGCAATGCGGAGAAATTACTGTTTGTGCATTTACAATATTCATTGATTTTTGCCATTGAAAAACATCATGTTATTCATATACCAGAAATGTTTGAAGCTACTGACTGAATGAAAGGAGCTGGCATCTCACTCTCTTTGAATCTTCTTTATCATGCTAAGAGGAGCAGGAAAAAGCAAAAAAATTCAGAATTGCACCTTGCAATGCGGAGAAATTACTGTTTGTGCATTTACAATATTCATTGATTTTTGCCATTGAAAAACGTCCAGAAATGATTGAAGCTACTGACTGAATGAAAGGAGCTGGCATCTCACTCTCTTTGAATCTTCTTTATCATGCTAAGAGGAGCAGGAAAAAGCAAAAAATTTCAGAATTGCACCTTGCAATGCGGAGAAATTACTGTTTGTGCATTTACAATATTCATTGATTTTTGCCATTGAAAAACATCATGTTATTCATATACCAGAAATGTTTGAAGCTACTGACTGAATGAAAGGAGCTGGCATCTCACTCTCTTTGAATCTTCTTTATCATGCTAAGAGGAGCAGGAAAAAGCAAAAAATTTCAGAATTGCACCTTGCAATGCGGAGAAATTACTGTTTGTGCATTTACAATATTCATTGATTTTTGCCATTGAAAAACGTCCAGAAATGATTGAAGCTACTGACTGAATGAAAGGAGCTGGCATCTCTTTCACTTTGAATCTTGTTTATCATGCTAAGAGGAGCAGGAAAAAGCAAAAAATTTCAGAATTGCACCTTGCAATGCCGAGAAATTACTGTTTGTGCATTTACAATATTCATTGATTTTTGCCATTGAAAAACGTCCAGAAATGATTGAAGCTACTGACTGAATGAAAGGAGCTGGCATCTCACTCTCTTTGAATCTTCTTTATCATGCTTAGAGGAGCAGGAAAAAGCAAAAAATTTCAGAATTGCACCTGGCAATGCGGAGAAATTACTGTTTGTGCATTTACAATATTCATTGATTTTTGCCATTGAAAAACATCATGTTATTCATATACCAGAAATGTTTGAAGCTACTGACTGAATGAAAGGAGCTGGCATCTCACTCTCTTTGAATCTTCTTTATCATGCTAAGAGGAGCAGGAAAAAGCAAAAAATTTCAGAATTGCACCTTGCAATGCGGAGAAATTACTGTTTGTGCATTTACAATATTCATTGATTTTTGCCATTGAAAAACGTCCAGAAATGATTGAAGCTACTGACTGAATGAAAGGAGCTGGCATCTCACTCTCTTTGAATCTTCTTTATCATGCTAAGAGGAGCAGGAAAAAGCAAAAAATTTCAGAATTGCACCTTGCAATGCGGAGAAATTACTGTTTGTGCATTTACAATATTCATTGATTTTTGCCATTGAAAAACGTCCAGAAATGATTGAAGCTACTGACTGAATGAAAGGAGCTGGCATCTCACTCTCTTTGAATCTTATTTATCATGCTAAGAGGAGCAGGAAAAAGCAAAAAATTTCAGAATTGCACCTTGCAATGCGGAGAAATTACTGTTTGTGCATTTACAATATTCATTGATTTTTGCCATTGAAAAACATCATGTTATTCATATACCAGAAATGTTTGAAGCTACTGACTGAATGAAAGGAGCTGGCATCTCACTCTCTTTGAATCTTCTTTATCATGCTAAGAGGAGCAGGAAAAAGCAAAAAATTTCAGAATTGCACCTTGCAATGCGGAGAAATTACTGTTTGTGCATTTACAATATTCATTGATTTTTGCCTTTGAAAAACGTCCAGAAATGATTGAAGCTACTGACTGAATGAAAGGAGCTGGCATCTCACTCTCTTTGAATCTTCTTTATCATGCTAAGAGGAGCAGGAAAAAGCAAAAAATTTCAGAATTGCACCTTGCAATGCGGAGAAATTACTGTTTGTGCATTTACAATATTCATTGATTTTTGCCATTGAAAAACGTCCAGAAATGATTGAAGCTACTGACTGAATGAAAGGAGCTGGCATCTCACTCTCTTTGAATCTTCTTTATCATGCTAAGAGGAGCAGGAAAAAGCAAAAAATTTCAGAATTGCACCTTGCAATGCGGAGAAATTACTGTTTGTGCATTTACAATATTCATTGATTTTTGCCATTGAAAAACATCCAGAAATGATTGAAGCTCCTGACTGAATGAAAGGAGCTGGCATCTCACTCTCTTTGAATCTTGTTTATCATGCTAAGAGGAGCAGGAAAAAGCAAAAAATTTCAGAATTGCACCTTGCAATGCGGAGAAATTACTGTTTGTGCATTTACAATATTCATTGATTTTTGCCATTGAAAAACGTCCAGAAATGATTGAAGCTACTGACTGAATGAAAGGAGCTGGCATCTCACTCTCTTTGAATCTTGTTTATCATGCTAAGAGGAGCAGGAAAAAGCAAAAAATTTCAGAATTGCACCTTGCAATGCGGAGAAATTACTGTTTGTGCATTTACAATATTCATTGATTTTTGCCATTGAAAAACGTCCAGAAATGATTGAAGCTACTTACTGAATGAAAGGAGCTGGCATCTCACTCTCTTTGAATCTTCTTTATCATGCTAAGAGGAGCAGGAAAAAGCAAAAACTTTCAGAATTGCACCTTGCAATGCGGAGAAATTACTGTTTGTGCATTTACAATATTCATTGATTTTTGCCATTGAAAAACATGTTATTCATATACCAGAAATGTTTGAAGCTACTGACTGAATGAAAGGAGCTGGCATCTCACTCTCTTTGAATCTTCTTTATCATGCTAAGAGGAGCAGGAAAAAGCAAAAAATTTCAGAATTGCACCTTGCAATGCGGAGAAATTACTGTTTGTGCATTTACAATATTCATTGATTTTTGCCATTGAAAAACGTCCAGAAATGATTGAAGCTACTGACTGAATGAAAGGAGCTGGCATCTCACTCTCTTTGAATCTTCTTTATCATGCTAAGAGGAGCAGGAAAAAGCAAAAAATTTCAGAATTGCACCTTGCAATGCGGAGAAATTACTGTTTGTGCATTTACAATATTCATTGATTTTTGCCATTGAAAAACATCATGTTATTCATATACCAGAAATGTTTGAAGCTACTGACTGAATGAAAGGAGCTGGCATCTCACTCTCTTTGAATCTTCTTTATCATGCTAAGAGGAGCAGGAAAAAGCAAAAAAATTCAGAATTGCACCTTGCAATGCGGAGAAATTACTGTTTGTGCATTTACAATATTCATTGATTTTTGCCATTGAAAAACGTCCAGAAATGATTGAAGCTACTGACTGAATGAAAGGAGCTGGCATCTCACTCTCTTTGAATCTTCTTTATCATGCTAAGAGGAGCAGGAAAAAGCAAAAAATTTCAGAATTGCACCTTGCAATGCGGAGAAATTACTGTTTGTGCATTTACAATATTCATTGATTTTTGCCATTGAAAAACATCATGTTATTCATATACCAGAAATGTTTGAAGCTACTGACTGAATGAAAGGAGCTGGCATCTCACTCTCTTTGAATCTTCTTTATCATGCTAAGAGGAGCAGGAAAAAGCAAAAAATTTCAGAATTGCACCTTGCAATGCGGAGAAATTACTGTTTGTGCATTTACAATATTCATTGATTTTTGCCATTGAAAAACGTCCAGAAATGATTGAAGCTACTGACTGAATGAAAGGAGCTGGCATCTCTTTCACTTTGAATCTTGTTTATCATGCTAAGAGGAGCAGGAAAAAGCAAAAAATTTCAGAATTGCACCTTGCAATGCCGAGAAATTACTGTTTGTGCATTTACAATATTCATTGATTTTTGCCATTGAAAAACGTCCAGAAATGATTGAAGCTACTGACTGAA
Source organism: Phyllobates terribilis (assembly GCF_046119375.1). Classification (NCBI taxonomy): domain Eukaryota; kingdom Metazoa; phylum Chordata; class Amphibia; order Anura; family Dendrobatidae; genus Phyllobates; species Phyllobates terribilis. The sequence goes on from NW_027363274.1 coordinate 1,042,189, forward strand.
TGAAAGGAGCTGGCATCTCACTCTCTTTGAATCTTCTTTATCATGCTTAGAGGAGCAGGAAAAAGCAAAAAATTTCAGAATTGCACCTGGCAATGCGGAGAAATTACTGTTTGTGCATTTACAATATTCATTGATTTTTGCCATTGAAAAACATCATGTTATTCATATACCAGAAATGTTTGAAGCTACTGACTGAATGAAAGGAGCTGGCATCTCACTCTCTTTGAATCTTCTTTATCATGCTAAGAGGAGCAGGAAAAAGCAAAAAATTTCAGAATTGCACCTTGCAATGCGGAGAAATTACTGTTTGTGCATTTACAATATTCATTGATTTTTGCCATTGAAAAACGTCCAGAAATGATTGAAGCTACTGACTGAATGAAAGGAGCTGGCATCTCACTCTCTTTGAATCTTCTTTATCATGCTAAGAGGAGCAGGAAAAAGCAAAAAATTTCAGAATTGCACCTTGCAATGCGGAGAAATTACTGTTTGTGCATTTACAATATTCATTGATTTTTGCCATTGAAAAACGTCCAGAAATGATTGAAGCTACTGACTGAATGAAAGGAGCTGGCATCTCACTCTCTTTGAATCTTATTTATCATGCTAAGAGGAGCAGGAAAAAGCAAAAAATTTCAGAATTGCACCTTGCAATGCGGAGAAATTACTGTTTGTGCATTTACAATATTCATTGATTTTTGCCATTGAAAAACATCCAGAAATGATTGAAGCTACTGACTGAACGAAAGGAGCTGGCATCTCACTCTCTTTGAATCTTCTTTACCATGCTAAGAGGAGCAGGAAAAAGCAAAAAATTTCAGAATTGCACCTTGCAATGCGGAGAAATTACTGTTTGTGCATTTACAATATTCATTGATTTTTGCCATTGAAAAACATCATGTTATTCATATACCAGAAATGTTTGAAGCTACTGACTGAACGAAAGGAGCTGGCATCTCACTCTCTTTGAATCTTCTTTATCATGCTAAGAGGAGCAGGAAAAAGCAAAAAAATTCAGAATTGCACCTTGCAATGCGGAGAAATTACTGTTTGTGCATTTACAATATTCATTGATTTTTGCCATTGAAAAACGTCCAGAAATGATTGAAGCTACTGACTGAATGAAAGGAGCTGGCATCTCATTCACTTTGAATCTTGTTTATCATGCTAAGAGGAGCAGGAAAAAGCATAAAATTTCAGAATTGCACCTTGCAATGCCGAGAAATTACTGTTTGTGCATTTACAATATTCATTGATTTTTGCCATTGAAAAACGTCCAGAAATGATTGAAACTACTGACTGAATGAAAGGAGCTGGCATCTCACTCTCTTTGAATCTTCTTTATCATGCTTAGAGGAGCAGGAAAAAGCAAAAAATTTCAGAATTGCACCTTGCAATGCGGAGAAATTACTGTTTGTGCATTTACAATATTCATTGATTTTTGCCATTGAAAAACATCATGTTATTCATATACCAGAAATGTTTGAAGCTACTGACTGAATGAAAGGAGCTGGCATCTCACTCTCTTTGAATCTTCTTTATCATGCTAAGAGGAGCAGGAAAAAGCAAAAAATTTCAGAATTGCACCTTGCAATGCGGAGAAATTACTGTTTGTGCATTTACAATATTCATTGATTTTTGCCTTTGAAAAACGTCCAGAAATGATTGAAGCTACTGACTGAATGAAAGGAGCTGGCATCTCACTCTCTTTGAATCTTCTTTATCATGCTAAGAGGAGCAGGAAAAAGCAAAAAATTTCAGAATTGCACCTTGCAATGCGGAGAAATTACTGTTTGTGCATTTACAATATTCATTGATTTTTGCCATTGAAAAACGTCCAGAAATGATTGAAGCTACTGACTGAATGAAAGGAGCTGGCATCTCACTCTCTTTGAATCTTCTTTATCATGCTAAGAGGAGCAGGAAAAAGCAAAAAATTTCAGAATTGCACCTTGCAATGCGGAGAAATTACTGTTTGTGCATTTACAATATTCATTGATTTTTGCCATTGAAAAACATCCAGAAATGATTGAAGCTCCTGACTGAATGAAAGGAGCTGGCATCTCACTCTCTTTGAATCTTGTTTATCATGCTAAGAGGAGCAGGAAAAAGCAAAAAATTTCAGAATTGCACCTTGCAATGCGGAGAAATTACTGTTTGTGCATTTACAATATTCATTGATTTTTGCCATTGAAAAACGTCCAGAAATGATTGAAGCTACTGACTGAATGAAAGGAGCTGGCATCTCACTCTCTTTGAATCTTCTTTATCATGCTAAGAGGAGCAGGAAAAAGCAAAAAATTTCAGAATTGCACCTTGCAATGCGGAGAAATTACTGTTTGTGCATTTACAATATTCATTGATTTTTGCCATTGAAAAACATCATGTTATTCATATACCAGAAATGTTTGAAGCTACTGACTGAATGAAAGGAGCTGGCATCTCACTCTCTTTGAATCTTCTTTATCATGCTAAGAGGAGCAGAAAAAAGCAAAAAATTTCAGAATTGCACCTTGCAATGCGGAGAAATTACTGTTTGTGCATTTACAATATTCATTGATTTTTGCCATTGAAAAACATCCAGAAATGATTGAAGCTACTGACTGAATGAAAGGAGCTGGCATCTCACTCTCTTTGAATCTTGTTTATCATGCTAAGAGGAGCAGGAAAAAGCAAAAAATTTCAGAATTGCACCTTGCAATGCGGAGAAATTACTGTTTGTGCATTTACAATATTCATTGATTTTTGCCATTGAAAAACGTACAGAAATGATTGAAGCTACTGACTGAATGAAAGGAGCTGGCAGCTCACTCTCTTTGAATCTTCTTTATCATGCTAAGAGGAGCAGGAAAAAGCAAAAAATTTCAAAATTGCACCTTGCAATGCGGAGAAATTACTGTTTGTGCATTTACAATATTCATTGATTTTTGCCATTGAAAAACATCATGTTATTCATATACCAGAAATGTTTGAAGCTACTGACTGAATGAAAGGAGCTGGCATCTCACTCTCTTTGAATCTTCTTTATCTTGCTAAGAGGAGCAGGAAAAAGCAAAAAATTTCAGAATTGCACCTTGCAATGCGGAGAAATTACTGTTTGTGCATTTACAATATTCATTGATTTTTGCCATTGAAAAACGTCCAGAAATGATTGAAGCTACTGACTGAATGAAAGGAGCTGGCATCTCACTCTCTTTGAATCTTCTTTATCATGCTAAGAGGAGCAGGAAAAAGCAAAAAATTTCAGAATTTCACCTTGCAATGCGGAGAAATTACTGTTTGTGCATTTACAATATTCATTGATTTTTGCCATTGAAAAACGTCCAGAAATGATTGAAGCTACTGACTGAATGAAAGGAGCTGGCATCTCACTCTCTTTGAATCTTCTTTATCATGCTAAGAGGAGCAGGAAAAAGCAAAAAATTTCAGAATTGCACCTTGCAATGCGGAGAAATTACTGTTTGTGCATTTACAATATTCATTGATTTTTGCCATTGAAAAACATCCAGAAATGATTGAAGCTACTGACTGAATGAAAGGAGCTGGCATCTCACTCTCTTTGAATCTTGTTTATCATGCTAAGAGGAGCAGGAAAAAGCAAAAAATTTCAGAATTGCACCTTGCAATGCGGAGAAATTACTGTTTGTGCATTTACAATATTCATTGATTTTTGCCATTGAAAAACGTCCAGAAATGATTGAAGCTACTGACTGAATGAAAAGAGCTGGCATCTCACTCTCTTTGAATCTTCTTTATCATGCTAAGAGGAGCAGAAAAAAGCAAAAAATTTCAGAATTGCACCTTGCAATGCGGAGAAATTACTGTTTGTGCATTTACAATATTCATTGATTTTTGCCATTGAAAAACATCCAGAAATGATTGAAGCTACTGACTGAATGAAAGGAGCTGGCATCTCACTCTCTTTGAATCTTGTTTATCATGCTAAGAGGAGCAGGAAAAAGCAAAAAATTTCAGAATTGCACCTTGCAATGCGGAGAAATTACTGTTTGTGCATTTACAATATTCATTGATTTTTGCCATTGAAAAACGTCCAGAAATGATTGAAGCTACTGACTGAATGAAAGGAGCTGGCATCTCACTCTCTTTGAATCTTCTTTATCATGCTAAGAGGAGCAGGAAAAAGCAAAAAATTTCAAAATTGCACCTTGCAATGCGGAGAAATTACTGTTTGTGCATTTACAATATTCATTGATTTTTGCCATTGAAAAACATCATGTTATTCATATATCAGAAATGTTTGAAGCTACTGACTGAATGAAAGGAGCTGGCATCTCACTCTCTTTGAATCTTCTTTATCATGCTAAGAGGAGCAGGAAAAAGCAAAAAATTTCAGAATTGCACCTTGCAATGCGGAGAAATTACTGTTTGTGCATTTACAATATTCATTGATTTTTGCCATTGAAAAACGTCCAGAAATGATTGAAGCTACTGACTGAATGAAAGGAGCTGGCATCTCACTCTCTTTGAATCTTCTTTATCATGCTAAGAGGAGCAGGAAAAAGCAAAAAATTTCAGAATTGCACCTTGCAATGCGGAGAAATTACTGTTTGTGCATTTACAATATTCATTGATTTTTGCCATTGAAAAACGTCCAGAAATAATTGAAGCTACTGACTGAATGAAAGGAGCTGGCATCTCACTCTCTTTGAATCTTCTTTATCATGCTAAGAGGAGCAGGAAAAAGCAAAAAATTTCAGAATTGCACCTTGCAATGCGGAGAAATTACTGTTTGTGCATTTACAATATTCATTGATTTTTGCCATTGAAAAACGTCCAGAAATGATTGAAGCTACTGACTGAATGAAAGGAGCTGGCATCTCACTCTCTTTGAATCTTGTTTATCATGCTAAGAGGAGCAGGAAAAAGCAAAAAATTTCAGAATTGCACCTTGCAATGCGGAGAAATTACTGTTTGTGCATTTACAATATTCATTGATTTTTGCCTTTGAAAAACGTCCAGAAATGATTGAAGCTACTGACTGAATGAAAGGAGCTGGCATCTCACTCTCTTTGAATCTTCTTTATCTTGCTAAGAGGAGCAGGAAAAAGCAAAAAATTTCAGAATTGCACCTTGCAATGCGGAGAAATTACTGTTTGTGCATTTACAATATTCATTGATTTTTGCCATTGAAAAACGTCCAGAAATGATTGAAGCTACTGACTGAATGAAAGAAGCTGGCATCTCACTCTCTTTGAATCTTCTTTATCATGCTAAGAGGAGCAGGAAAAAGCAAAAAATTTCAGAATTGCACCTTGCAATGCGGAGAAATTACTATTTGTGCATTTACAATATTCATTGATTTTTGCCATTGAAAAACGTCCAGAAATGATTGAAGCTACTGACTGAATGAAAGAAGCTGGCATCTCACTCTCTTTGAATCTTCTTTATCATGCTAAGAGGAGCAGGAAAAAGCAAAAAATTTCAGAATTGCACCTTGCAATGCGGAGAAATTACTGTTTGTGCATTTACAATATTCATTGATTTTTGCCATTGAAAAACATCATGTTATTCATATACCAGAAATGTTTGAAGCTACTGACTGAATGAAAGGAGCTGGCATCTCACTCTCTTTGAATCTTCTTTATCATGCTAAGAGGAGCAGAAAAAAGCAAAAAATTTCAGAATTGCACCTTGCAATGCGGAGAAATTACTGTTTGTGCATTTACAATATTCATTGATTTTTGCCATTGAAAAACGTCCAGAAATGATTGAAGCTACTGACTGAATGAAAGGAGCTGGCATCTCACTCTCTTTGAATCTTCTTTATCTTGCTAAGAGGAGCAGGAAAAAGCAAAAAATTTCAGAATTGCACCTTGCAATGCGGAGAAATTACTGTTTGTGCATTTACAATATTCATTGATTTTTGCCATTGAAAAACGTCCAGAAATGATTGAAGCTACTGACTGAATGAAAGAAGCTGGCATCTCACTCTCTTTGAATCTTCTTTATCATGCTAAGAGGAGCAGGAAAAAGCAAAAAATTTCAGAATTGCACCTTGCAATGCGGAGAAATTACTGTTTGTGCATTTACAATATTCATTGATTTTTGCCATTGAAAAACATCATGTTATTCATATACCAGAAATGTTTGAAGCTACTGACTGAATGAAAGGAGCTGGCATCTCACTCTCTTTGAATCTTCTTTATCATGCTAAGAGGAGCAGGAAAAAGCAAAAAATTTCAGAATTGCACCTTGCAATGCGGAGAAATTACTGTTTGTGCATTTACAATATTCATTGATTTTTGACATTGAAAAACGTCCAGAAATGATTGAAGCTACTGACTGAATGAAAGGAGCTGGCATCTCACTCTCTTTGAATCTTCTTTATCATGCTAAGAGGAGCAGGAAAAAGCAAAAAATTTCAGAATTGCACCTTGCAATGCGGAGAAATTACTGTTTGTGCATTTACAATATTCATTGATTTTTGCCATTGAAAAACGTCCAGAAATGATTGAAGCTACTGACTGAATGAAAGGAGCTGGCATCTCACTCTCTTTGAATCTTCTTTATCATGCTAAGAGGAGCAGGAAAAAGCAAAAAATTTCAGAATTGCACCTTGCAATGCGGAGAAATTACTGTTTGTGCATTTACAATATTCATTGATTTTTGCCATTGAAAAACATCCAGAAATGATTGAAGCTACTGACTGAATGAAAGGAGCTGGCATCTCACTCTCTTTGAATCTTGTTTATCATGCTAAGAGGAGCAGGAAAAAGCAAAAAATTTCAGAATTGCACCTTGCAATGCGGAGAAATTACTGTTTGTGCATTTACAATATTCATTGATTTTTGCCATTGAAAAACGTCCAGAAATGATTGAAGCTACTGACTGAATGAAAGGAGCTGGCTTCTCACTCTCTTTGAATCTTCTTTATCATGCTAAGAGGAGCAGGAAAAAGCAAAAAATTTCAGAATTGCACCTTGCAATGCGGAGAAATTACTGTTTGTGCATTTACAATATTCATTGATTTTTGCCATTGAAAAACATCATGTTATTCATATACCAGAAATGTTTGAAGCTACTGACTGAATGAAAGGAGCTGGCATCTCACTCTCTTTGAATCTTCTTTATCATGCTAAGAGGAGCAGAAAAAAGCAAAAAATTTCAGAATTGCACCTTGCAATGCGGAGAAATTACTGTTTGTGCATTTACAATATTCATTGATTTTTGCCATTGAAAAACATCCAGAAATGATTGAAGCTACTGACTGAATGAAAGGAGCTGGCATCTCACTCTCTTTGAATCTTGTTTATCATGCTAAGAGGAGCAGGAAAAAGCAAAAAATTTCAGAATTGCACCTTGCAATGCGGAGAAATTACTGTTTGTGCATTTACAATATTCATTGATTTTTGCCATTGAAAAACGTCCAGAAATGATTGAAGCTACTGACTGAATGAAAGGAGCTGGCATCTCACTCTCTTTGAATCTTCTTTATCATGCTAAGAGGAGCAGGAAAAAGCAAAAAATTTCAGAATTGCACCTTGCAATGCGGAGAAATTACTGTTTGTGCATTTACAATATTCATTGATTTTTGCCATTGAAAAACGTCCAGAAATGATTGAAGCTACTGACTGAATGAAAGAAGCTGGCATCTCACTCTCTTTGAATCTTCTTTATCATGCTAAGAGGAGCAGGAAAAAGCAAAAAATTTCAGAATTGCACCTTGCAATGCGGAGAAATTACTGTTTGTGCATTTACAATATTCATTGATTTTTGCCATTGAAAAACATCATGTTATTCATATACCAGAAATGTTTGAAGCTACTGACTGAATGAAAGGAGCTGGCATCTCACTCTCTTTGAATCTTCTTTATCATGCTAAGAGGAGCAGGAAAAAGCAAAAAATTTCAGAATTGCACCTTGCAATGCGGAGAAATTACTGTTTGTGCATTTACAATATTCATTGATTTTTGCCATTGAAAAACGTCCAGAAATGATTGAAGCTACTGACTGAATGAAAGGAGCTGGCTTCTCACTCTCTTTGAATCTTCTTTATCATGCTAAGAGGAGCAGGAAAAAGCAAAAAATTTCAGAATTGCACCTTGCAATGCGGAGAAATTACTGTTTGTGCATTTACAATATTCATTGATTTTTGCCATTGAAAAACATCATGTTATTCATATACCAGAAATGTTTGAAGCTACTGACTGAATGAAAGGAGCTGGCATCTCACTCTCTTTGAATCTTCTTTATCATGCTAAGAGGAGCAGAAAAAAGCAAAAAATTTCAGAATTGCACCTTGCAATGCGGAGAAATTACTGTTTGTGCATTTACAATATTCATTGATTTTTGCCATTGAAAAACATCATGTTATTCATATACCAGAAATGTTTGAAGCTACTGACTGAATGAAAGGAGCTGGCATCTCACTCTCTTTGAATCTTCTTTATCATGCTAAGAGGTGCAGGAAAAAGCAAAAAATTTCAGAATTGCACCTTGCAATGCGGAGAAATTACTGTTTGTGCATTTACAATATTCATTGATTTTTGCCATTGAAAAACGTCCAGAAATGATTGAAGCTACTGACTGAATGAAAGGAGCTGGCATCTCACTCTCTTTGAATCTTCTTTATCATGCTAAGAGGAGCAGGAAAAAGCAAAAAATTTCAGAATTGCACCTTGCAATGCGGAGAAATTACTGTTTGTGCATTTACAATATTCATTGATTTTTGCCATTGAAAAACAGCATGTTATTCATATACCAGAAATGTTTGAAGCTACTGACTGAATGAAAGGAGCTGGCATCTCACTCTCTTTGAATCTTCTTTATCATGCTAAGAGGAGCAGGAAAAAGCAAAAAATTTCAGAATTGCACCTTGCAATGCGGAGAAATTACTGTTTGTGCATTTACAATATTCATTGATTTTTGCCATTGAAAAACGTCCAGAAATGATTGAAGCTACTGACTGAATGAAAGGAGCTGGCATCTCACTCTCTTTGAATCTTCTTTATCATGCTAAGAGGAGCAGGAAAAAGCAAAAAATTTCAGAATTGCACCTTGCAATGCGGAGAAATTACTGTTTGTGCATTTACAATATTCATTGATTTTTGCCATTGAAAAACATCCAGAAATGATTGAAGCTACTGACTGAATGAAAGGAGCTGGCATCTCACTCTCTTTGAATCTTGTTTATCATGCTAAGAGGAGCAGGAAAAAGCAAAAAATTTCAGAATTGCACCTTGCAATGCGGAGAAATTACTGTTTGTGCATTTACAATATTCATTGATTTTTGACATTGAAAAACGTCCAGAAATGATTGAAGCTACTGACTGAATGAAAGGAGCTGGCATCTCACTCTCTTTGAATCTTCTTTATCATGCTTAGAGGAGCAGGAAAAAGCAAAAAATTTCAGAATTGCACCTTGCAATGCGGAGAAATTACTGTTTGTGCATTTACAATATTCATTGATTTTTGCCATTGAAAAACATCATGTTATTCATATACCAGAAATGTTTGAAGCTACTGACTGAATGAAAGGAGCTGGCATCTCACTCTCTTTGAATCTTCTTTATCATGCTAAGAGGAGCAGGAAAAAGCAAAAAATTTCAGAATTGCACCTTGCAATGCGGAGAAATTACTGTTTGTGCATTTACAATATTCATTGATTTTTGACATTGAAAAACGTCCAGAAATGATTGAAGCTACTGACTGAATGAAAGGAGCTGGCATCTCACTCTCTTTGAATCTTCTTTATCATGCTAAGAGGAGCAGGAAAAAGCAAAAAATTTCAGAATTGCACCTTGCAATGCGGAGAAATTACTGTTTGTGCATTTACAATATTCATTGATTTTTGCCATTGAAAAACGTCCAGAAATGATTGAAGCTACTGACTGAATGAAAGGAGCTGGCATCTCACTCTCTTTGAATCTTCTTTATCATGCTAAGAGGAGCAGGAAAAAGCAAAAAATTTCAGAATTGCACCTTGCAATGCGGAGAAATTACTGTTTGTGCATTTACAATATTCATTGATTTTTGCCATTGAAAAACGTCCAGAAATAATTGAAGCTACTGACTGAATGAAAGGAGCTGGCATCTCACTCTCTTTGAATCTTCTTTATCATGCTAAGAGGAGCAGGAAAAAGCAAAAAATTTCAGAATTGCACCTTGCAATGCGGAGAAATTACTGTTTGTGCATTTACAATATTCATTGATTTTTGCCATTGAAAAACGTCCAGAAATGATTGAAGCTACTGACTGAATGAAAGGAGCTGGCATCTCACTCTCTTTGAATCTTGTTTATCATGCTAAGAGGAGCAGGAAAAAGCAAAAAATTTCAGAATTGCACCTTGCAATGCGGAGAAATTACTGTTTGTGCATTTACAATATTCATTGATTTTTGCCTTTGAAAAACGTCCAGAAATGATTGAAGCTACTGACTGAATGAAAGGAGCTGGCATCTCACTCTCTTTGAATCTTCTTTATCTTGCTAAGAGGAGCAGGAAAAAGCAAAAAATTTCAGAATTGCACCTTGCAATGCGGAGAAATTACTGTTTGTGCATTTACAATATTCATTGATTTTTGCCATTGAAAAACGTCCAGAAATGATTGAAGCTACTGACTGAATGAAAGAAGCTGGCATCTCACTCTCTTTGAATCTTCTTTATCATGCTAAGAGGAGCAGGAAAAAGCAAAAAATTTCAGAATTGCACCTTGCAATGCGGAGAAATTACTGTTTGTGCATTTACAATATTCATTGATTTTTGCCATTGAAAAACGTCCAGAAATGATTGAAGCTACTGACTGAATGAAAGAAGCTGGCATCTCACTCTCTTTGAATCTTCTTTATCATGCTAAGAGGAGCAGGAAAAAGCAAAAAATTTCAGAATTGCACCTTGCAATGCGGAGAAATTACTGTTTGTGCATTTACAATATTCATTGATTTTTGCCATTGAAAAACATCATGTTATTCATATACCAGAAATGTTTGAAGCTACTGACTGAATGAAAGGAGCTGGCATCTCACTCTCTTTGAATCTTCTTTATCATGCTAAGAGGAGCAGAAAAAAGCAAAAAATTTCAGAATTGCACCTTGCAATGCGGAGAAATTACTGTTTGTGCATTTACAATATTCATTGATTTTTGCCATTGAAAAACGTCCAGAAATGATTGAAGCTACTGACTGAATGAAAGGAGCTGGCATCTCACTCTCTTTGAATCTTCTTTATCTTGCTAAGAGGAGCAGGAAAAAGCAAAAAATTTCAGAATTGCACCTTGCAATGCGGAGAAATTACTGTTTGTGCATTTACAATATTCATTGATTTTTGCCATTGAAAAACGTCCAGAAATGATTGAAGCTACTGACTGAATGAAAGAAGCTGGCATCTCACTCTCTTTGAATCTTCTTTATCATGCTAAGAGGAGCAGGAAAAAGCAAAAAATTTCAGAATTGCACCTTGCAATGCGGAGAAATTACTGTTTGTGCATTTACAATATTCATTGATTTTTGCCATTGAAAAACATCATGTTATTCATATACCAGAAATGTTTGAAGCTACTGACTGAATGAAAGGAGCTGGCATCTCACTCTCTTTGAATCTTCTTTATCATGCTAAGAGGAGCAGGAAAAAGCAAAAAATTTCAGAATTGCACCTTGCAATGCGGAGAAATTACTGTTTGTGCATTTACAATATTCATTGATTTTTGACATTGAAAAACGTCCAGAAATGATTGAAGCTACTGACTGAATGAAAGGAGCTGGCATCTCACTCTCTTTGAATCTTCTTTATCATGCTAAGAGGAGCAGGAAAAAGCAAAAAATTTCAGAATTGCACCTTGCAATGCGGAGAAATTACTGTTTGTGCATTTACAATATTCATTGATTTTTGCCATTGAAAAACGTCCAGAAATGATTGAAGCTACTGACTGAATGAAAGGAGCTGGCATCTCACTCTCTTTGAATCTTCTTTATCATGCTAAGAGGAGCAGGAAAAAGCAAAAAATTTCAGAATTGCACCTTGCAATGCGGAGAAATTACTGTTTGTGCATTTACAATATTCATTGATTTTTGCCATTGAAAAACATCCAGAAATGATTGAAGCTACTGACTGAATGAAAGGAGCTGGCATCTCACTCTCTTTGAATCTTGTTTATCATGCTAAGAGGAGCAGGAAAAAGCAAAAAATTTCAGAATTGCACCTTGCAATGCGGAGAAATTACTGTTTGTGCATTTACAATATTCATTGATTTTTGCCATTGAAAAACGTCCAGAAATGATTGAAGCTACTGACTGAATGAAAGGAGCTGGCTTCTCACTCTCTTTGAATCTTCTTTATCATGCTAAGAGGAGCAGGAAAAAGCAAAAAATTTCAGAATTGCACCTTGCAATGCGGAGAAATTACTGTTTGTGCATTTACAATATTCATTGATTTTTGCCATTGAAAAACATCATGTTATTCATATACCAGAAATGTTTGAAGCTACTGACTGAATGAAAGGAGCTGGCATCTCACTCTCTTTGAATCTTCTTTATCATGCTAAGAGGAGCAGAAAAAAGCAAAAAATTTCAGAATTGCACCTTGCAATGCGGAGAAATTACTGTTTGTGCATTTACAATATTCATTGATTTTTGCCATTGAAAAACATCCAGAAATGATTGAAGCTACTGACTGAATGAAAGGAGCTGGCATCTCACTCTCTTTGAATCTTGTTTATCATGCTAAGAGGAGCAGGAAAAAGCAAAAAATTTCAGAATTGCACCTTGCAATGCGGAGAAATTACTGTTTGTGCATTTACAATATTCATTGATTTTTGCCATTGAAAAACGTCCAGAAATGATTGAAGCTACTGACTGAATGAAAGGAGCTGGCATCTCACTCTCTTTGAATCTTCTTTATCATGCTAAGAGGAGCAGGAAAAAGCAAAAAATTTCAGAATTGCACCTTGCAATGCGGAGAAATTACTGTTTGTGCATTTACAATATTCATTGATTTTTGCCATTGAAAAACGTCCAGAAATGATTGAAGCTACTGACTGAATGAAAGAAGCTGGCATCTCACTCTCTTTGAATCTTCTTTATCATGCTAAGAGGAGCAGGAAAAAGCAAAAAATTTCAGAATTGCACCTTGCAATGCGGAGAAATTACTGTTTGTGCATTTACAATATTCATTGATTTTTGCCATTGAAAAACATCATGTTATTCATATACCAGAAATGTTTGAAGCTACTGACTGAATGAAAGGAGCTGGCATCTCACTCTCTTTGAATCTTCTTTATCATGCTAAGAGGAGCAGGAAAAAGCAAAAAATTTCAGAATTGCACCTTGCAATGCGGAGAAATTACTGTTTGTGCATTTACAATATTCATTGATTTTTGCCATTGAAAAACGTCCAGAAATGATTGAAGCTACTGACTGAATGAAAGGAGCTGGCTTCTCACTCTCTTTGAATCTTCTTTATCATGCTAAGAGGAGCAGGAAAAAGCAAAAAATTTCAGAATTGCACCTTGCAATGCGGAGAAATTACTGTTTGTGCATTTACAATATTCATTGATTTTTGCCATTGAAAAACATCATGTTATTCATATACCAGAAATGTTTGAAGCTACTGACTGAATGAAAGGAGCTGGCATCTCACTCTCTTTGAATCTTCTTTATCATGCTAAGAGGAGCAGAAAAAAGCAAAAAATTTCAGAATTGCACCTTGCAATGCGGAGAAATTACTGTTTGTGCATTTACAATATTCATTGATTTTTGCCATTGAAAAACATCATGTTATTCATATACCAGAAATGTTTGAAGCTACTGACTGAATGAAAGGAGCTGGCATCTCACTCTCTTTGAATCTTCTTTATCATGCTAAGAGGTGCAGGAAAAAGCAAAAAATTTCAGAATTGCACCTTGCAATGCGGAGAAATTACTGTTTGTGCATTTACAATATTCATTGATTTTTGCCATTGAAAAACGTCCAGAAATGATTGAAGCTACTGACTGAATGAAAGGAGCTGGCATCTCACTCTCTTTGAATCTTCTTTATCATGCTAAGAGGAGCAGGAAAAAGCAAAAAATTTCAGAATTGCACCTTGCAATGCGGAGAAATTACTGTTTGTGCATTTACAATATTCATTGATTTTTGCCATTGAAAAACAGCATGTTATTCATATACCAGAAATGTTTGAAGCTACTGACTGAATGAAAGGAGCTGGCATCTCACTCTCTTTGAATCTTCTTTATCATGCTAAGAGGAGCAGGAAAAAGCAAAAAATTTCAGAATTGCACCTTGCAATGCGGAGAAATTACTGTTTGTGCATTTACAATATTCATTGATTTTTGCCATTGAAAAACGTCCAGAAATGATTGAAGCTACTGACTGAATGAAAGGAGCTGGCATCTCACTCTCTTTGAATCTTCTTTATCATGCTAAGAGGAGCAGGAAAAAGCAAAAAATTTCAGAATTGCACCTTGCAATGCGGAGAAATTACTGTTTGTGCATTTACAATATTCATTGATTTTTGCCATTGAAAAACATCCAGAAATGATTGAAGCTACTGACTGAATGAAAGGAGCTGGCATCTCACTCTCTTTGAATCTTGTTTATCATGCTAAGAGGAGCAGGAAAAAGCAAAAAATTTCAGAATTGCACCTTGCAATGCGGAGAAATTACTGTTTGTGCATTTACAATATTCATTGATTTTTGACATTGAAAAACGTCCAGAAATGATTGAAGCTACTGACTGAATGAAAGGAGCTGGCATCTCACTCTCTTTGAATCTTCTTTATCATGCTTAGAGGAGCAGGAAAAAGCAAAAAATTTCAGAATTGCACCTTGCAATGCGGAGAAATTACTGTTTGTGCATTTACAATATTCATTGATTTTTGCCATTGAAAAACATCATGTTATTCATATACCAGAAATGTTTGAAGCTACTGACTGAATGAAAGGAGCTGGCATCTCACTCTCTTTGAATCTTCTTTATCATGCTAAGAGGAGCAGGAAAAAGCAAAAAATTTCAGAATTGCACCTTGCAATGCGGAGAAATTACTGTTTGTGCATTTACAATATTCATTGATTTTTGACATTGAAAAACGTCCAGAAATGATTGAAGCTACTGACTGAATGAAAGGAGCTGGCATCTCACTCTCTTTGAATCTTCTTTATCATGCTAAGAGGAGCAGGAAAAAGCAAAAAATTTCAGAATTGCACCTTGCAATGCGGAGAAATTACTGTTTGTGCATTTACAATATTCATTGATTTTTGCCATTGAAAAACGTCCAGAAATGATTGAAGCTACTGACTGAATGAAAGGAGCTGGCATCTCACTCTCTTTGAATCTTCTTTATCATGCTAAGAGGAGCAGGAAAAAGCAAAAAATTTCAGAATTGCACCTTGCAATGCGGAGAAATTACTGTTTGTGCATTTACAATATTCATTGATTTTTGCCATTGAAAAACATCCAGAAATGATTGAAGCTACTGACTGAATGAAAGGAGCTGGCATCTCACTCTCTTTGAATCTTGTTTATCATGTTAAGAGGAGCAGGAAAAATCAAAAAATTTCAGAATTGCACCTTGCAATGCGGAGAAATTACTGTTTGTGCATTTACAATATTCATTGATTTTTGCCATTGAAAAACGTCCAGAAATGATTGAAGCTACTGACTGAATGAAAGGAGCTGGCTTCTCACTCTCTTTGAATCTTCTTTATCATGCTAAGAGGAACAGGAAAAAGCAAAAAATTTCAGAATTGCACCTTGCAATGCGGAGAAATTACTGTTTGTGCATTTACAATATTCATTGATTTTTGCCATTGAAAAACATCATGTTATTCATATACCAGAAATGTTTGAAGCTACTGACTGAATGAAAGGAGCTGGCATCTCACTCTCTTTGAATCTTCTTTATCATGCTAAGAGGAGCAGAAAAAAGCAAAAAATTTCAGAATTGCACCTTGCAATGCGGAGAAATTACTGTTTGTGCATTTACAATATTCATTGATTTTTGCCATTGAAAAACATCCAGAAATGATTGAAGCTACTGACTGAATGAAAGGAGCTGGCATCTCACTCTCTTTGAATCTTGTTTATCATGCTAAGAGGAGCAGGAAAAAGCAAAAAATTTCAGAATTGCACCTTGCAATGCGGAGAAATTACTGTTTGTGCATTTACAATATTCATTGATTTTTGCCATTGAAAAACGTCCAGAAATGATTGAAGCTACTGACTGAATGAAAGGAGCTGGCATCTCACTCTCTTTGAATCTTCTTTATCATGCTAAGAGGAGCAGGAAAAAGCAAAAAATTTCAGAATTGCACCTTGCAATGCGGAGAAATTACTGTTTGTGCATTTACAATATTCATTGATTTTTGCCATTGAAAAACATCCAGAAATGATTGAAGCTACTGACTGAATGAAAGGAGCTGGCATCTCACTCTCTTTGAATCTTGTTTATCATGCTAAGAGGAGCAGGAAAAAGCAAAAAATTTCAGAATTGCACCTTGCAATGCGGAGAAATTACTGTTTGTGCATTTACAATATTCATTGATTTTTGCCATTGAAAAACGTCCAGAAATGATTGAAGCTACTGACTGAATGAAAGGAGCTGGCTTCTCACTCTCTTTGAATCTTCTTTATCATGCTAAGAGGAGCAGGAAAAAGCAAAAAATTTCAGAATTGCACCTTGCAATGCGGAGAAATTACTGTTTGTGCATTTACAATATTCATTGATTTTTGCCATTGAAAAACATCATGTTATTCATATACCAGAAATGTTTGAAGCTACTGACTGAATGAAAGGAGCTGGCATCTCACTCTCTTTGAATCTTCTTTATCATGCTAAGAGGAGCAGAAAAAAGCAAAAAATTTCAGAATTGCACCTTGCAATGCGGAGAAATTACTGTTTGTGCATTTACAATATTCATTGATTTTTGCCATTGAAAAACATCCAGAAATGATTGAAGCTACTGACTGAATGAAAGGAGCTGGCATCTCACTCTCTTTGAATCTTGTTTATCATGCTAAGAGGAGCAGGAAAAAGCAAAAAATTTCAGAATTGCACCTTGCAATGCGGAGAAATTACTGTTTGTGCATTTACAATATTCATTGATTTTTGCCATTGAAAAACGTCCAGAAATGATTGAAGCTACTGACTGAATGAAAGGAGCTGGCATCTCACTCTCTTTGAATCTTCTTTATCATGCTAAGAGGAGCAGGAAAAAGCAAAAAATTTCAAAATTGCACCTTGCAATAAGGAGAAATTACTGTTTGTGCATTTACAATATTCATTGATTTTTGCCATTGAAAAACATCATGTTATTCATATACCAGAAATGTTTGAAGCTACTGACTGAATGAAAGGAGCTGGCATCTCACTCTCTTTGAATCTTCTTTATCATGCTAAGAGGAGCAGGAAAAAGCAAAAAATTTCAGAATTGCACCTTGCAATGTGGAGAAATTACTGTTTGTGCATTTACAATATTCATTGATTTTTGCCATTGAAAAACGTCCAGAAATGATTGAAGCTACTGACTGAATGAAAGGAGCTGGCATCTCACTCTCTTTGAATCTTCTTTATCATGCTAAGAGGAGCAGGAAAAAGCAAAAAATTTCAGAATTGCACCTTGCAATGCGGAGAAATTACTGTTTGTGCATTTACAATATTCATTGATTTTTGCCATTGAAAAACGTCCAGAAATGATTGAAGCTACTGACTGAATGAAAGGAGCTGGCATCTCACTCTCTTTGAATCTTCTTTATCATGCTAAGAGGAGCAGGAAAAAGCAAAAAATTTCAGAATTGCACCTTGCAATGCGGAGAAATTACTGTTTGTGCATTTACAATATTCATTGATTTTTGCCATTGAAAAACGTCCAGAAATGATTGAAGCTACTGACTGAATGAAAGGAGCTGGCATCTCACTCTCTTTGAATCTTCTTTATCTTGCTAAGAGGAGCAGGAAAAAGCAAAAAATTTCAGAATTGCACCTTGCAATGCGGAGAAATTACTGTTTGTGCATTTACAATATTCATTGATTTTTGCCATTGAAAAACGTCCAGAAATGATTGAAGCTACTGACTGAATGAAAGAAGCTGGCATCTCACTCTCTTTGAATCTTCTTTATCATGCTAAGAGGAGCAGGAAAAAGCAAAAAATTTCAGAATTGCACCTTGCAATGCGGAGAAATTACTGTTTGTGCATTTACAATATTCATTGATTTTTGCCATTGAAAAACATCATGTTATTCATATACCAGAAATGTTTGAAGCTACTGACTGAATGAAAGGAGCTGGGATCTCACTCTCTTTGAATCTTCTTTATCATGCTAAGAGGAGCAGAAAAAAGCAAAAAATTTCAGAATTGCACCTTGCAATGCGGAGAAATTACTGTTTGTGCATTTACAATATTCATTGATTTTTGCCATTGAAAAACGTCCAGAAATGATTGAAGCTACTGACTGAATGAAAGGAGCTGGCATCTCACTCTCTTTGAATCTTGTTTATCATGCTAAGAGGAGCAGGAAAAAGCAAAAAATTTCAGACTTGCACCTTGCAATGCGGAGAAATTACTGTTTGTGCATTTACAATATTCATTGATTTTTGCCATTGAAAAACGTCCAGAAATGATTGAAGCTACTGACTGAATGAAAGGAGCTGGCATCTCACTCTCTTTGAATCTTCTTTATCATGCTAAGAGGAGCAGGAAAAAGCAAAAAATTTCAGAATTGCACCTTTCAATGCGGAGAAATTACTGTTTGTGCATTTACAATATTCATTGATTTTTGCCATTGAAAAATATCATGTTATTCATATACCAGAAATGTTTGAAGCTACTGACTGAATGAAAGGAGCTGGCATCTCACTCTCTTTGAATCTTCTTTATCATGCTAAGAGGAGC
Organism: Phyllobates terribilis; assembly: GCF_046119375.1. Lineage (NCBI taxonomy): Eukaryota > Metazoa > Chordata > Amphibia > Anura > Dendrobatidae > Phyllobates > Phyllobates terribilis. The sequence continues at coordinate 1,061,032 of NW_027363274.1, forward strand.
AGGAAAAAGCAAAAAATTTCAGAATTGCACCTTGCAATGCGGAGAAATTACTGTTTGTGCATTTACAATATTCATTGATTTTTGCCATTGAAAAACGTCCAGAAATGATTGAAGCTACTGACTGAATGAAAGGAGCTGGCATCTCACTCTCTTTGAATCTTGTTTATCATGCTAAGAGGAGCAGGAAAAAGCAAAAAATTTCAGAATTGCACCTTGCAATGCGGAGAAATTACTGTTTGTGCATTTACAATATTCATTGATTTTTGCCATTGAAAAACGTCCAGAAATGATTAAAGCTACTTACTGAATGAAAGGAGCTGGCATCTCACTCTCTTTGAATCTTCTTTATCATGCTAAGAGGAGCAGGAAAAAGCAAAAACTTTCAGAATTGCACCTTGCAATGCGGAGAAATTACTGTTTGTGCATTTACAATATTCATTGATTTTTGCCATTGAAAAACATGTTATTCATATACCAGAAATGTTTGAAGCTACTGACTGAATGAAAGGAGCTGGCATCTCACTCTCTTTGAATCTTCTTTATCATGCTAAGAGGAGCAGGAAAAAGCAAAAAATTTCAGAATTGCACCTTGCAATGCGGAGAAATTACTGTTTGTGCATTTACAATATTCATTGATTTTTGCCATTGAAAAACGTCCAGAAATGATTGAAGCTACTGACTGAATGAAAGGAGCTGGCATCTCACTCTCTTTGAATCTTCTTTATCATGCTAAGAGGAGCAGGAAAAAGCAAAAAATTTCAGAATTGCACCTTGCAATGCGGAGAAATTACTGTTTGTGCATTTACAATATTCATTGATTTTTGCCATTGAAAAACGTCCAGAAATGATTGAAGCTACTGACTGAATGAAAGGAGCTGGCATCTCACTCTCTTTGAATCTTCTTTATCATGCTTAGAGGAGCAGGAAAAAGCAAAAAATTTCAGAATTGCACTTTGCAATGCGGAGAAATTACTGTTTGTGCATTTACAATATTCATTGATTTTTGCCATTGAAAAACATCATGTTATTCATATACCAGAAATGTTTGAAGCTACTGACTGAATGAAAGGAGCTGGCATCTCACTCTCTTTGAATCTTCTTTATCATGCTAAGAGGAGCAGGAAAAAGCAAAAAATTTCAGAATTGCACCTTGCAATGTGGAGAAATTACTGTTTGTGCATTTACAATATTCATTGATTTTTGCCATTGAAAAACGTCCAGAAATGATTGAAGCTACTGACTGAATGAAAGGAGCTGGCATCTCACTCTTTTTGAATCTTCTTTATCATGCTAAGAGGAGCAGGAAAAAGCAAAAAATTTCAGAATTGCACCTTGCAATGCGGAGAAATTACTGTTTGTGCATTTACAATATTCATTGATTTTTGCCATTGAAAAACGTCCAGAAATGATTGAAGCTACTGACTGAATGAAAGGAGCTGGCATCTCACTCTCTTTGAATCTTCTTTATCATGCTAAGAGGAGCAGGAAAAAGCAAAAAATTTCAGAATTGCACCTTGCAATGCGGAGAAATTACTGTTTGTGCATTTACAATATTCATTGATTTTTGCCATTGAAAAACATCCAGAAATGATTGAAGCTACTGACTGAATGAAAGGAGCTGGCATCTCACTCTCTTTGAATCTTGTTTATCATGCTAAGAGGAGCAGGAAAAAGCAAAAAATTTCAGAATTGCACCTTGCAATGCGGAGAAATTACTGTTTGTGCATTTACAATATTCATTGATTTTTGCCATTGAAAAACGTTCAGAAATGATTGAAGCTACTGACTGAATGAAAGGAGCTGGCATCTCACTCTCTTTGAATCTTCTTTATCATGCTAAGAGGAGCAGGAAAAAGCAAAAAATTTCAGAATTGCACCTTGCAATGCGGAGAAATTACTGTTTGTGCATTTACAATATTCATTGATTTTTGCCATTGAAAAACATCATGTTATTCATATACCAGAAATGTTTGAAGCTACTGACTGAATGAAAGGAGCTGGCATCTCACTCTCTTTGAATCTTCTTTATTATGCTAAGAGGAGCAGAAAAAAGCAAAAAATTTCAGAATTGCACCTTGCAATGCGGAGAAATTACTGTTTGTGCATTTACAATATTCATTGATTTTTGCCATTGAAAAACATCCAGAAATGATTGAAGCTACTGACTGAATGAAAGGAGCTGGCATCTCACTCTCTTTGAATCTTGTTTATCATGCTAAGAGGAGCAGGAAAAAGCAAAAAATTTCAGAATTGCACCTTGCAATGCGGAGAAATTACTGTTTGTGCATTTACAATATTCATTGATTTTTGCCATTGAAAAACATCATGTTATTCATATACCAGAAATGTTTGAAGCTACTGACTGAATGAAAGGAGCTGGCATCTCACTCTCTTTGAATCTTCTTTATCATGCTAAGAGGAGCAGGAAAAAGCAAAAAAATTCTGAATTGCACCTTGCAATGCGGAGAAATTACTGTTTGTGCATTTACAATATTCATTGATTTTTGCCATTGAAAAACGTCCAGAAATGATTGAAGCTACTGACTGAATGAAAGGAGCTGGCATCTCACTCTCTTTGAATCTTCTTTATCATGCTAAGAGGAGCAGGAAAAAGCAAAAAATTTCAGAATTGCACCTTGCAATGCGGAGAAATTACTGTTTGTGCATTTACAATATTCATTGATTTTTGCCATTGAAAAACATCATGTTATTCATATACCAGAAATGTTTGAAGCTACTGACTGAATGAAAGGAGCTGGCATCTCACTCTCTTTGAATCTTCTTTATCATGCTAAGAGGAGCAGGAAAAAGCAAAAAATTTCAGAATTGCACCTTGCAATGCGGAGAAATTACTGTTTGTGCATTTACAATATTCATTGATTTTTGCCATTGAAAAACGTCCAGAAATGATTGAAGCTACTGACTGAATGAAAGGAGCTGGCATCTCTTTCACTTTGAATCTTGTTTATCATGCTAAGAGGAGCAGGAAAAAGCAAAAAATTTCAGAATTGCACCTTGCAATGCCGAGAAATTACTGTTTGTGCATTTACAATATTCATTGATTTTTGCCATTGAAAAACGTCCAGAAATGATTGAAGCTACTGACTGAATGAAAGGAGCTGGCATCTCACTCTCTTTGAATCTTCTTTATCATGCTTAGAGGAGCAGGAAAAAGCAAAAAATTTCAGAATTGCACCTGGCAATGCGGAGAAATTACTGTTTGTGCATTTACAATATTCATTGATTTTTGCCATTGAAAAACATCATGTTATTCATATACCAGAAATGTTTGAAGCTACTGACTGAATGAAAGGAGCTGGCATCTCACTCTCTTTGAATCTTCTTTATCATGCTAAGAGGAGCAGGAAAAAGCAAAAAATTTCAGAATTGCACCTTGCAATGCGGAGAAATTACTGTTTGTGCATTTACAATATTCATTGATTTTTGCCATTGAAAAACGTCCAGAAATGATTGAAGCTACTGACTGAATGAAAGGAGCTGGCATCTCACTCTCTTTGAATCTTCTTTATCATGCTAAGAGGAGCAGGAAAAAGCAAAAAATTTCAGAATTGCACCTTGCAATGCGGAGAAATTACTGTTTGTGCATTTACAATATTCATTGATTTTTGCCATTGAAAAACGTCCAGAAATGATTGAAGCTACTGACTGAATGAAAGGAGCTGGCATCTCACTCTCTTTGAATCTTATTTATCATGCTAAGAGGAGCAGGAAAAAGCAAAAAATTTCAGAATTGCACCTTGCAATGCGGAGAAATTACTGTTTGTGCATTTACAATATTCATTGATTTTTGCCATTGAAAAACATCCAGAAATGATTGAAGCTACTGACTGAACGAAAGGAGCTGGCATCTCACTCTCTTTGAATCTTCTTTACCATGCTAAGAGGAGCAGGAAAAAGTAAAAAATTTCAGAATTGCACCTTGCAATGCGGAGAAATTACTGTTTGTGCATTTACAATATTCATTGATTTTTGCCATTGAAAAACGTCCAGAAATGATTGAAGCTACTGACTGAATGAAAGGAGCTGGCATCTCACTCTCTTTGAATCTTCTTTATCATGCTAAGAGGAGCAGGAAAAAGCAAAAAATTTCAGAATTGCACCTTGCAATGCGGAGAAATTACTGTTTGTGCATTTACAATATTCATTGATTTTTGCCATTGAAAAACATCATGTTATTCATATACCAGAAATGTTTGAAGCTACTGACTGAATGAAAGGAGCTGGCATCTCACTCTCTTTGAATCTTCTTTATCATGCTAAGAGGAGCAGAAAAAAGCAAAAAATTTCAGAATTGCACCTTGCAATGCGGAGAAATTACTGTTTGTGCATTTACAATATTCATTGATTTTTGCCATTGAAAAACATCATGTTATTCATATACCAGAAATGTTTGAAGCTACTGACTGAATGAAAGGAGCTGGCATCTCACTCTCTTTGAATCTTCTTTATCATGCTAAGAGGAGCAGGAAAAAGCAAAAAAATTCAGAATTGCACCTTGCAATGCGGAGAAATTACTGTTTGTGCATTTACAATATTCATTGATTTTTGCCATTGAAAAACGTCCAGAAATGATTGAAGCTACTGACTGAATGAAAGGAGCTGGCATCTCATTCACTTTGAATCTTGTTTATCATGCTAAGAGGAGCAGGAAAAAGCAAAAAATTTCAGAATTGCACCTTGCAATGCCGAGAAATTACTGTTTGTGCATTTACAATATTCATTGATTTTTGCCATTGAAAAACGTCCAGAAATGATTGAAACTACTGACTGAATGAAAGGAGCTGGCATCTCACTCTCTTTGAATCTTCTTTATCATGCTTAGAGGAGCAGGAAAAAGCAAAAAATTTCAGAATTGCACCTTGCAATGCGGAGAAATTACTGTTTGTGCATTTACAATATTCATTGATTTTTGCCATTGAAAAACATCATGTTATTCATATACCAGAAATGTTTGAAGCTACTGACTGAATGAAAGGAGCTGGCATCTCACTCTCTTTGAATCTTCTTTATCATGCTAAGAGGAGCAGGAAAAAGCAAAAAATTTCAGAATTGCACCTTGCAATGCGGAGAAATTACTGTTTGTGCATTTACAATATTCATTGATTTTTGCCATTGAAAAACGTCCAGAAATGATTGAAGCTACTGACTGAATGAAAGGAGCTGGCATCTCACTCTCTTTGAATCTTCTTTATCATGCTAAGAGGAGCAGGAAAAAGCAAAAAATTTCAGAATTGCACCTTGCAATGCGGAGAAATTACTGTTTGTGCATTTACAATATTCATTGATTTTTGCCATTGAAAAACGTCCAGAAATGATTGAAGCTACTGACTGAATGAAAGGAGCTGGCATCTCACTCTCTTTGAATCTTCTTTATCATGCTAAGAGGAGCAGGAAAAAGCAAAAAATTTCAGAATTGCACCTTGCAATGCGGAGAAATTACTGTTTGTGCATTTACAATATTCATTGATTTTTGCCATTGAAAAACGTCCAGAAATGATTGAAGCTACTGACTGAATGAAAGGAGCTGGCATCTCATTCTCTTTGAATCTTGTTTATCATGCTAAGAGGAGCAGGAAAAAGCAAAAAATTTCAGAATTGCACCTTGCAATGCGGAGAAATTACTGTTTGTGCATTTACAATATTCATTGATTTTTGCCATTGAAAAACGTCCAGAAACGATTGAAGCTACTGACTGAATGAAAGGAGCTGGCATCTCACTCTCTTTGAATCTTCTTTATCATGCTTAGAGGAGCAGGAAAAAGCAAAAAATTTCAGAATTGCACCTTGCAATGCGGAGAAATTACTGTTTGTGCATTTACAATATTCATTGATTTTTGCCATTGAAAAACATGTTATTCATATACCAGAAATGTTTGAAGCTACTGACTGAATGAAAGGAGCTGGCATCTCACTCTCTTTGAATCTTCTTTATCATGCTAAGAGGAGCAGGAAAAAGCAAAAAATTTCAGAATTGCACCTTGCAATGCGGAGAAATTACTGTTTGTGCATTTACAATATTCATTGATTTTTGCCATTGAAAAACGTCCAGAAATGATTGAAGCTACTGACTGAATGAAAGGAGCTGGCATCTCACTCTCTTTGAATCTTCTTTATCATGCTAAGAGGAGCAGGAAAAAGCAAAAAATTTTAGAATTGCACCTTGCAATGCGGAGAAATTACTGTTTGTGCATTTACAATATTCATTGATTTTTGCCATTGAAAAACGTCCAGAAATGATTGAAGCTACTCACTGAATGAAAGGAGCTGGCATCTCACTCTCTTTGAATCTTCTTTATCATGCTAAGAGGAGCAGGAAAAAGCAAAAAATTTCAGAATTGCACCTTGCAATGCGGAGAAATTACTGTTTGTGCATTTACAATATTCATTGATTTTTGCCATTGAAAAACGTCCAGAAATGATTGAAGCTACTGACTGAATGAAAGGAGCTGGCATCTCACTCTCTTTGAATATTGTTTATCTTGCTAAGAGGAGCAGGAAAAAGCAAAAAATTTCAGAATTGCACCTTGCAATGCGGAGAAATTACTGTTTGTGCATTTACAATATTCATTGATTTTTGCCATTGAAAAACGTCCAGAAATGATTGAAGCTACTGACTGAATGAAAGGAGCTGTCATCTCACTCTCTTTGAATCTTCTTTATCATGCTAAGAGGAGCAGGAAAAAGCAAAAAATTTCAGAATTGCACCTTGCAATGCGGAGAAATTACTGTTTGTGCATTTACAATATTCATTGATTTTTGCCATTGAAAAACATCATGTTATTCATATACCAGAAATGTTTGAAGCTACTAACTGAATGAAAGGAGCTGGCATCTCACTCTCTTTGAATCTTCTTTATCATGCTAAGAGGAGCAGAAAAAAGCAAAAAATTTCAGAATTGCACCTTGCAATGCGGAGAAATTACTGTTTGTGCATTTACAATATTCATTGATTTTTGCCATTGAAAAACATCATGTTATTCATATACCAGAAATGTTTGAAGCTACTGACAATGAAAGGAGCTGGCATCTCACTCTTTGAATCTTCTTTATCATGCTAAGAAGAGCAGGAAAAAGCAAAAAATTTCAGAATTGCACCTTGCAATGCGGAGAAATTACTCTTTGTGCATTTACAATATTCATTGATTTTTGCCATTGAAAAACGTCCAGAAATGATTGAAGCTACTGACTGAATGAAAGGAGCTGGCATCTCACTCTCTTTGAATCTTGTTTATCATGCTAAGAGGAGCAGGAAAAAGCAAAAAATTTCAGAATTGCACCTTGCAATGCGGAGAAATTACTGTTTGTGCATTTACAATATTCATTGATTTTTGCCATTGAAAAACGTCCAGAAATGATTGAAGCTACTGACTGAATGAAAGGAGCTGGCATCTCACTCTCTTTGAATCTTCTTTATCATGCTAAGAGGAGCAGGAAAAAGCAAAAAATTTCAGAATTGCACCTTGCAATCCGGAGAAATTACTGTTTGTGCATTTACAATATTCATTGATTTTTGCCATTGAAAAACATCATGTTATTCATATACCAGAAATGATTGAAGCTACTGACTGAATGAAAGGAGCTGGCATCTCACTCTCTTTGAATCTTCTTTATCATGCTAAGAGGAGCAGGAAAAAGCAAAAAATTTCAGAATTGCACCTTGCAATGCGGAGAAATTACTGTTTGTGCATTTACAATATTCAATGATTTTTGCCATTGAAAAACGTCCAGAAATGATTGAAGCTACTGACTGAATGAAAGGAGCTGGCATCTCACGCTCTTTGAATCTTCTTTATCATGCTAAGAGGAGCAGGAAAAAGCAAAAAATTTCAGAATTGCACCTTGCAATGCGGAGAAATTACTGTTTGTGCATTTACAATATTCATTGATTTTTGCCATTGAAAAACATCATGTTATTCATATACCAGAAATGTTTGAAGCTACTGACTGAATGAAAGGAGCTGGCATCTCACTCTCTTTGAATCTTCTTTATCATGCTAAGAGGAGCAGGAAAAAGCAAAAAATTTCAGAATTGCACCTTGCAATGTGGAGAAATTACTGTTTGTGCATTTACAATATTCATTGATTTTTGCCATTGAAAAACGTCCAGAAATGATTGAAGCTACTGACTGAATGAAAGGAGCTGGCATCTCACTCTCTTTGAATCTTCTTTATCATGCTAAGAGGAGCAGGAAAAAGCAAAAAATTTCAGAATTGCACCTTGCAATGCGGAGAAATTACTGTTTGTGCATTTACAATATTCATTGATTTTTGCCATTGAAAAACATCCAGAAATGATTGAAGCTACTGACTGAATGAAAGGAGCTGGCATCTCACTCTCTTTGAATCTTGTTTATCATGCTAAGAGGAGCAGGAAAAAGCAAAAAATTTCAGAATTGCACCTTGCAATGCGGAGAAATTACTGTTTGTGCATTTACAATATTCATTGATTTTTGCAATTGAAAAACGTCCAGAAATGATTGAAGCTACTGACTGAATGAAAGGAGCTGGCATCTCACTCTCTTTGAATCTTCTTTATCATGCTAAGAGGAGCAGGAAAAAGCAAAAAATTTCAGAATTGCACCTTGCAATGCGGAGAAATTACTGTTTGTGCATTTACAATATTCATTGATTTTTGCCATTGAAAAACATCATGTTATTCATATACCAGAAATGTTTGAAGCTACTGACTGAATGAAAGGAGTTGGCATCTCACTCTCTTTGAATCTTCTTTATCATGCTAAGAGGAGCAGGAAAAAGCAAAAAAATTCAGAATTGCACCTTGCAATGCGGAGAAATTACTGTTTGTGCATTTACAATATTCATTGATTTTTGCCATTGAAAAACGTCCAGAAATGATTGAAGCTACTGACTGAATGAAAGGAGCTGGCATCTCACTCTCTTTGAATCTTCTTTATCATGCTAAGAGGAGCAGGAAAAAGCAAAAAATTTCAGAATTGCACCTTGCAATGCGGAGAAATTACTGTTTGTGCATTTACAATATTCATTGATTTTTGCCATTGAAAAACGTCCAGAAATGATTGAAGCTACTGACTGAATGAAAGGAGCTGGCATCTCACTCTCTTTGAATCTTGTTTATCATGCTAAGAGGAGCAGGAAAAAGCAAAAAATTTCAGAATTGCACCTTGCAATGCGGAGAAATTACTGTTTGTGCATTTACAATATTCATTGATTTTTGCCATTGGAAAACATCATGTTATTCATATACCAGAAATGTTTGAAGCTACTGACTGAATGAAAGGAGCTGGCATCTCACTCTCTTTGAATCTTCTTTATTATGCTAAGAGGAGCAGAAAAAAGCAAAAAATTTCAGAATTGCACCTTGCAATGCGGAGAAATTACTGTTTGTGCATTTACAATATTCATTGATTTTTGCCATTGAAAAACATCCAGAAATGATTGAAGCTACTGACTGAATGAAAGGAGCTGGCATCTCACTCTCTTTGAATCTTGTTTATCATGCTAAGAGGAGCAGGAAAAAGCAAAAAATTTCAGAATTGCACCTTGCAATGCGGAGAAATTACTGTTTGTGCATTTACAATATTCATTGATTTTTGCCATTGAAAAACATCATGTTATTCATATACCAGAAATGTTTGAAGCTACTGACTGAATGAAAGGAGCTGGCATCTCACTCTCTTTGAATCTTCTTTATCATGCTAAGAGGAGCAGGAAAAAGCAAAAAAATTCAGAATTGCACCTTGCAATGCGGAGAAATTACTGTTTGTGCATTTACAATATTCATTGATTTTTGCCATTGAAAAACGTCCAGAAATGATTGAAGCTACTGACTGAATGAAAGGAGCTGGCATCTCACTCTCTTTGAATCTTCTTTATCATGCTAAGAGGAGCAGGAAAAAGCAAAAAATTTCAGAATTGCACCTTGCAATGCGGAGAAATTACTGTTTGTGCATTTACAATATTCATTGATTTTTGCCATTGAAAAACGTCCAGAAATGATTGAAGCTACTGACTGAATGAAAGGAGCTGGCATCTCACTCTCTTTGAATCTTGTTTATCATGCTAAGAGGAGCAGGAAAAAGCAAAAAATTTCAGAATTGCACCTTGCAATGCGGAGAAATTACTGTTTGTGCATTTACAATATTCATTGATTTTTGCCATTGAAAAACATCATGTTATTCATATACCAGAAATGTTTGAAGCTACTGACTGAATGAAAGGAGCTGGCATCTCACTCTCTTTGAATCTTCTTTATTATGCTAAGAGGAGCAGAAAAAAGCAAAAAATTTCAGAATTGCACCTTGCAATGCGGAGAAATTACTGTTTGTGCATTTACAATATTCATTGATTTTTGCCATTGAAAAACGTCCAGAAATGATTGAAGCTACTGACTGAATGAAAGGAGCTGGCATCTCATTCACTTTGAATCTTGTTTATCATGCTAAGAGGAGCAGGAAAAAGCAAAAAATTTCAGAATTGCACCTTGCAATGCCGAGAAATTACTGTTTGTGCATTTACAATATTCATTGATTTTTGCCATTAAAAAACGTCCAGAAATGATTGAAACTACTGACTGAATGAAAGGAGCTGGCATCTCACTCTCTTTGAATCTTCTTTATCATGCTTAGAGGAGCAGGAAAAAGCAAAAAATTTCAGAATTGCACCTTGCAATGCGGAGAAATTACTGTTTGTGCATTTACAATATTCATTGATTTTTGCCATTGAAAAACATCATGTTATTCATATACCAGAAATGTTTGAAGCTACTGACAATGAAAGGAGCTGGCATCTCACTCTTTGAATCTTCTTTATCATGCTAAGAAGAGCAGGAAAAAGCAAAAAATTTCAGAATTGCACCTTGCAATGCGGAGAAATTACTCTTTGTGCATTTACAATATTCATTGATTTTTGCCATTGAAAAACGTCCAGAAATGATTGAAGCTACTGACTGAATGAAAGGAGCTGGCATCTCACTCTCTTTGAATCTTGTTTATCATGCTAAGAGGAGCAGGAAAAAGCAAAAAATTTCAGAATTGCACCTTGCAATGCGGAGAAATTACTGTTTGTGCATTTACAATATTCATTGATTTTTGCCATTGAAAAACGTCCAGAAATGATTGAAGCTACTGACTGAATGAAAGGAGCTGGCATCTCACTCTCTTTGAATCTTCTTTATCATGCTAAGAGGAGCAGGAAAAAGCAAAAAATTTCAGAATTGCACCTTGCAATCCGGAGAAATTACTGTTTGTGCATTTACAATATTCATTGATTTTTGCCATTGAAAAACATCATGTTATTCATATACCAGAAATGATTGAAGCTACTGACTGAATGAAAGGAGCTGGCATCTCACTCTCTTTGAATCTTCTTTATCATGCTAAGAGGAGCAGGAAAAAGCAAAAAATTTCAGAATTGCACCTTGCAATGCGGAGAAATTACTGTTTGTGCATTTACAATATTCAATGATTTTTGCCATTGAAAAACGTCCAGAAATGATTGAAGCTACTGACTGAATGAAAGGAGCTGGCATCTCACGCTCTTTGAATCTTCTTTATCATGCTAAGAGGAGCAGGAAAAAGCAAAAAATTTCAGAATTGCACCTTGCAATGCGGAGAAATTACTGTTTGTGCATTTACAATATTCATTGATTTTTGCCATTGAAAAACATCATGTTATTCATATACCAGAAATGTTTGAAGCTACTGACTGAATGAAAGGAGCTGGCATCTCACCCTCTTTGAATCTTCTTTATCATGCTAAGAGGAGCAGGAAAAAGCAAAAAATTTCAGAATTGCACCTTGCAATGTGGAGAAATTACTGTTTGTACATTTACAATATTCATTGATTTTTGCCATTGAAAAACGTCCAGAAATGATTGAAGCTACTGACTGAATGAAAGGAGCTGGCATCTCACTCTCTTTGAATCTTCTTTATCATGCTAAGAGGAGCAGGAAAAAGCAAAAAATTTCAGAATTGCACCTTGCAATGCGGAGAAATTACTGTTTGTGCATTTACAATATTCATTGATTTTTGCCATTGAAAAACATCCAGAAATGATTGAAGCTACTGACTGAATGAAAGGAGCTGGCATCTCACTCTCTTTGAATCTTGTTTATCATGCTAAGAGGAGCAGGAAAAAGCAAAAAATTTCAGAATTGCACCTTGCAATGCGGAGAAATTACTGTTTGTGCATTTACAATATTCATTGATTTTTGCCATTGAAAAACGTCCAGAAATGATTGAAGCTACTGACTGAATGAAAGGAGCTGGCATCTCACTCTCTTTGAATCTTCTTTATCATGCTAAGAGGAGCAGGAAAAAGCAAAAAATTTCAGAATTGCACCTTGCAATGCGGAGAAATTACTGTTTGTGCATTTACAATATTCATTGATTTTTGCCATTGAAAAACATCATGTTATTCATATACCAGAAATGTTTGAAGCTACTGACTGAATGAAAGGAGCTGGCATCTCACTCTCTTTGAATCTTCTTTATCATGCTAAGAGGAGCAGGAAAAAGCAAAAAAATTCAGAATTGCACCTTGCAATGCGGAGAAATTACTGTTTGTGCATTTACAATATTCATTGATTTTTGCCATTGAAAAACGTCCAGAAATGATTGAAGCTACTGACTGAATGAAAGGAGCTGGCATCTCACTCTCTTTGAATCTTCTTTATCATGCTAAGAGGAGCAGGAAAAAGCAAAAAATTTCAGAATTGCACCTTGCAATGCGGAGAAATTACTGTTTGTGCATTTACAATATTCATTGATTTTTGCCATTGAAAAACGTCCAGAAATGATTGAAGCTACTGACTGAATGAAAGGAGCTGGCATCTCACTCTCTTTGAATCTTGTTTATCATGCTAAGAGGAGCAGGAAAAAGCAAAAAATTTCAGAATTGCACCTTGCAATGCGGAGAAATTACTGTTTGTGCATTTACAATATTCATTGATTTTTGCCATTGAAAAACATCATGTTATTCATATACCAGAAATGTTTGAAGCTACTGACTGAATGAAAGGAGCTGGCATCTCACTCTCTTTGAATCTTCTTTATTATGCTAAGAGGAGCAGAAAAAAGCAAAAAATTTCAGAATTGCACCTTGCAATGCGGAGAAATTACTGTTTGTGCATTTACAATATTCATTGATTTTTGCCATTGAAAAACATCCAGAAATGATTGAAGCTACTGACTGAATGAAAGGAGCTGGCATCTCACTCTCTTTGAATCTTGTTTATCATGCTAAGAGGAGCAGGAAAAAGCAAAAAATTTCAGAATTGCACCTTGCAATGCGGAGAAATTACTGTTTGTGCATTTACAATATTCATTGATTTTTGCCATTGAAAAACATCATGTTATTCATATACCAGAAATGTTTGAAGCTACTGACTGAATGAAAGGAGCTGGCATCTCACTCTCTTTGAATCTTCTTTATCATGCTAAGAGGAGCAGGAAAAAGCAAAAAAATTCAGAATTGCACCTTGCAATGCGGAGAAATTACTGTTTGTGCATTTACAATATTCATTGATTTTTGCCATTGAAAAACGTCCAGAAATGATTGAAGCTACTGACTGAATGAAAGGAGCTGGCATCTCACTCTCTTTGAATCTTCTTTATCATGCTAAGAGGAGCAGGAAAAAGCAAAAAATTTCAGAATTGCACCTTGCAATGCGGAGAAATTACTGTTTGTGCATTTACAATATTCATTGATTTTTGCCATTGAAAAACGTCCAGAAATGATTGAAGCTACTGACTGAATGAAAGGAGCTGGCATCTCACTCTCTTTGAATCTTGTTTATCATGCTAAGAGGAGCAGGAAAAAGCAAAAAATTTCAGAATTGCACCTTGCAATGCGGAGAAATTACTGTTTGTGCATTTACAATATTCATTGATTTTTGCCATTGAAAAACATCATGTTATTCATATACCAGAAATGTTTGAAGCTACTGACTGAATGAAAGGAGCTGGCATCTCACTCTCTTTGAATCTTCTTTATTATGCTAAGAGGAGCAGAAAAAAGCAAAAAATTTCAGAATTGCACCTTGCAATGCGGAGAAATTACTGTTTGTGCATTTACAATATTCATTGATTTTTGCCATTGAAAAACGTCCAGAAATGATTGAAGCTACTGACTGAATGAAAGGAGCTGGCATCTCATTCACTTTGAATCTTGTTTATCATGCTAAGAGGAGCAGGAAAAAGCAAAAAATTTCAGAATTGCACCTTGCAATGCCGAGAAATTACTGTTTGTGCATTTACAATATTCATTGATTTTTGCCATTGAAAAACGTAAAGAAATGATTGAAACTACTGACTGAATGAAAGGAGCTGGCATCTCACTCTCTTTGAATCTTCTTTATCATGCTTAGAGGAGCAGGAAAAAGCAAAAAATTTCAGAATTGCACCTTGCAATGCGGAGAAATTACTGTTTGTGCATTTACAATATTCATTGATTTTTGCCATTGAAAAACATCATGTTATTCATATACCAGAAATGTTTGAAGCTACTGACAATGAAAGGAGCTGGCATCTCACTCTTTGAATCTTCTTTATCATGCTAAGAAGAGCAGGAAAAAGCAAAAAATTTCAGAATTGCACCTTGCAATGCGGAGAAATTACTCTTTGTGCATTTACAATATTCATTGATTTTTGCCATTGAAAAACGTCCAGAAATGATTGAAGCTACTGACTGAATGAAAGGAGCTGGCATCTCACTCTCTTTGAATCTTGTTTATCATGCTAAGAGGAGCAGGAAAAAGCAAAAAATTTCAGAATTGCACCTTGCAATGCGGAGAAATTACTGTTTGTGCATTTACAATATTCATTGATTTTTGCCATTGAAAAACGTCCAGAAATGATTGAAGCTACTGACTGAATGAAAGGAGCTGGCATCTCACTCTCTTTGAAACTTCTTTATCATGCTAAGAGGAGCAGGAAAAAGCAAAAAATTTCAGAATTGCACCTTGCAATCCGGAGAAATTACTGTTTGTGCATTTACAATATTCATTGATTTTTGCCATTGAAAAACATCATGTTATTCATATACCAGAAATGATTGAAGCTACTGACTGAATGAAAGGAGCTGGCATCTCACTCTCTTTGAATCTTCTTTATCATGCTAAGAGGAGCAGGAAAAAGCAAAAAATTTCAGAATTGCACCTTGCAATGCGGAGAAATTACTGTTTGTGCATTTACAATATTCAATGATTTTTGCCATTGAAAAACGTCCAGAAATGATTGAAGCTACTGACTGAATGAAAGGAGCTGGCATCTCACGCTCTTTGAATCTTCTTTATCATGCTAAGAGGAGCAGGAAAAAGCAAAAAATTTCAGAATTGCACCTTGCAATGCGGAGAAATTACTGTTTGTGCATTTACAATATTCATTGATTTTTGCCATTGAAAAACATCATGTTATTCATATACCAGAAATGTTTGAAGCTACTGACTGAATGAAAGGAGCTGGCATCTCACTCTCTTTGAATCTTCTTTATCATGCTAAGAGGAGCAGGAAAAAGCAAAAAATTTCAGAATTGCACCTTGCAATGTGGAGAAATTACTGTTTGTACATTTACAATATTCATTGATTTTTGCCATTGAAAAACGTCCAGAAATGATTGAAGCTACTGACTGAATGAAAGGAGCTGGCATCTCACTCTCTTTGAATCTTCTTTATCATGCTAAGAGGAGCAGGAAAAAGCAAAAAATTTCAGAATTGCACCTTGCAATGCGGAGAAATTACTGTTTGTGCATTTACAATATTCATTGATTTTTGCCATTGAAAAACATCCAGAAATGATTGAAGCTACTGACTGAATGAAAGGAGCTGGCATCTCACTCTCTTTGAATCTTGTTTATCATGCTAAGAGGAGCAGGAAAAAGCAAAAAATTTCAGAATTGCACCTTGCAATGCGGAGAAATTACTGTTTGTGCATTTACAATATTCATTGATTTTTGCCATTGAAAAACGTCCAGAAATGATTGAAGCTACTGACTGAATGAAAGGAGCTGGCATCTCACTCTCTTTGAATCTTCTTTATCATGCTAAGAGGAGCAGGAAAAAGCAAAAAATTTCAGAATTGCACCTTGCAATGCGGAGAAATTACTCTTTGTGCATTTACAATATTCATTGATTTTTGCCATTGAAAAACATCATGTTATTCATATACCAGAAATGTTTGAAGCTACTGACTGAATGAAAGGAGCTGGCATCTCACTCTCTTTGAATCTTCTTTATCATGCTAAGAGGAGCAGGAAAAAGCAAAAAAATTCAGAATTGCACCTTGCAATGCGGAGAAATTACTGTTTGTGCATTTACAATATTCATTGATTTTTGCCATTGAAAAACGTCCAGAAATGATTGAAGCTACTGACTGAATGAAAGGAGCTGGCATCTCACTCTCTTTGAATCTTCTTTATCATGCTAAGAGGAGCAGGAAAAAGCAAAAAATTTCAGAATTGCACCTTGCAATGCGGAGAAATTACTGTTTGTGCATTTACAATATTCATTGATTTTTGCCATTGAAAAACGTCCAGAAATGATTGAAGCTACTGACTGAATGAAAGGAGCTGGCATCTCACTCTCTTTGAATCTTGTTTATCATGCTAAGAGGAGCAGGAAAAAGCAAAAAATTTCAGAATTGCACCTTGCAATGCGGAGAAATTACTGTTTGTGCATTTACAATATTCATTGATTTTTGCCATTGAAAAACATCATGTTATTCATATACCAGAAATGTTTGAAGCTACTGACTGAATGAAAGGAGCTGGCATCTCACTCTCTTTGAATCTTCTTTATTATGCTAAGAGGAGCAGAAAAAAGCAAAAAATTTCAGAATTGCACCTTGCAATGCGGAGAAATTACTGTTTGTGCATTTACAATATTCATTGATTTTTGCCATTGAAAAACATCCAGAAATGATTGAAGCTACTGACTGAATGAAAGGAGCTGGCATCTCACTCTCTTTGAATCTTGTTTATCATGCTAAGAGGAGCAGGAAAAAGCAAAAAATTTCAGAATTGCACCTTGCAATGCGGAGAAATTACTGTTTGTGCATTTACAATATTCATTGATTTTTGCCATTGAAAAACATCATGTTATTCATATACCAGAAATGTTTGAAGCTACTGACTGAATGAAAGGAGCTGGCATCTCACTCTCTTTGAATCTTCTTTATCATGCTAAGAGGAGCAGGAAAAAGCAAAAAAATTCAGAATTGCACCTTGCAATGCGGAGAAATTACTGTTTGTGCATTTACAATATTCATTGATTTTTGCCATTGAAAAACGTCCAGAAATGATTGAAGCTACTGACTGAATGAAAGGAGCTGGCATCTCACTCTCTTTGAATCTTCTTTATCATGCTAAGAGGAGCAGGAAAAAGCAAAAAATTTCAGAATTGCACCTTGCAATGCGGAGAAATTACTGTTTGTGCATTTACAATATTCATTGATTTTTGCCATTGAAAAACGTCCAGAAATGATTGAAGCTACTGACTGAATGAAAGGAGCTGGCATCTCACTCTCTTTGAATCTTGTTTATCATGCTAAGAGGAGCAGGAAAAAGCAAAAAATTTCAGAATTGCACCTTGCAATGCGGAGAAATTACTGTTTGTGCATTTACAATATTCATTGATTTTTGCCATTGAAAAACATCATGTTATTCATATACCAGAAATGTTTGAAGCTACTGACTGAATGAAAGGAGCTGGCATCTCACTCTCTTTGAATCTTCTTTATTATGCTAAGAGGAGCAGAAAAAAGCAAAAAATTTCAGAATTGCACCTTGCAATGCGGAGAAATTACTGTTTGTGCATTTACAATATTCATTGATTTTTGCCATTGAAAAACGTCCAGAAATGATTGAAGCTACTGACTGAATGAAAGGAGCTGGCATCTCATTCACTTTGAATCTTGTTTATCATGCTAAGAGGAGCAGGAAAAAGCAAAAAATTTCAGAATTGCACCTTGCAATGCCGAGAAATTACTGTTTGTGCATTTACAATATTCATTGATTTTTGCCATTGAAAAACGTCCAGAAATGATTGAAACTACTGACTGAATGAAAGGAGCTGGCATCTCACTCTCTTTGAATCTTCTTTATCATGCTTAGAGGAGCAGGAAAAAGCAAAAAATTTCAGAATTGCACCTTGCAATGCGGAGAAATTACTGTTTGTGCATTTACAATATTCATTGATTTTTGCCATTGAAAAACATCATGTTATTCATATACCAGAAATGTTTGAAGCTAATGACTGAATGAAAGGAGCTGGCATCTCACTCTCTTTGAATCTTCTTTATCATGCTAAGAGGAGGAGGAAAAAGCAAAAAATTTCAGAATTGCACCTTGCAATGCGGAGAAATTACTGTTTGTGCATTTACAATATTCATTGATTTTTGCCATTGAAAAACGTCCAGAAATGATTGAAGCTACTGACTGATTGAAAGGAGCTGGCATCTCACTCTCTTTGAATCTTCTTTATCATGCTAAGAGGAGCAGGAAAAAGCAAAAAATTTCAGAATTGCACCTTGCAATGCGGAGAAATTACTGTTTGTGCATTTACAATATTCATTGATTTTTGCCATTGAAAAACGTCCAGAAATGATTGAAGCTACTGACTGAATGAAAGGAGCTGGCATCTCACTCTCTTTGAATCTTCTTTATCATGCTAAGAGGAGCAGGAAAAAGCAAAAAATTTCAGAATTGCACCTTGCAATGCGGAGAAATTACTGTTTGTGCATTTACAATATTCATTGATTTTTGCCATTGAAAAACATCCAGAAATGATTGAAGCTACTGACTGAATGAAAGGAGCTGGCATCTCACTCTCTTTGAATCTTGTTTATCATGCTAAGAGGAGCAGGAAAAAGCAAAAAATTTCAGAATTGCACCTTGCAATGCGGAGAAATTACTGTTTGTGCATTTACAATATTCATTGATTTTTGCCATTGAAAAACGTCCAGAAATGATTGAAGCTACTGACTGAATGAAAGGAGCTGGCATCTCACTCTCTTTGAATCTTCTTTATCATGCTAAGAGGAGCAGGAAAAAGCAAAAAATTTCAGAATTGCACCTTGCAATGCGGAGAAATTACTGTTTGTGCATTTACAATATTCATTGATTTTTGCCATTGAAAAACATCATGTTATTCATATACCAGAAATGTTTGAAGCTACTGACTGAATGAAAGGAGCTGGCATCTCACTCTCTTTGAATCTTCTTTATCATGCTAAGAGGAGCAGAAAAAAGCAAAAAATTTCAGAATTGCACCTTGCAATGCGGAGAAATTACTGTTTGTGCATTTACAATATTCATTGATTTTTGCCATTGAAAAACATCCAGAAATGATTGAAGCTACTGACTGAATGAAAGGAGCTGGCATCTCACTCTCTTTGAATCTTGTTTATCATGCTAAGAGGAGCAGGAAAAAGCAAAAAATTTCAGAATTGCACCTTGCAATGCGGAGAAATTACTGTTTGTGCATTTACAATATTCATTGATTTTTGCCATTGAAAAACGTACAGAAATGATTGAAGCTACTGACTGAATGAAAGGAGCTGGCATCTCACTCTCTTTGAATCTTCTTTATCATGCTAAGAGGAGCAGGAAAAAGCAAAAAATTTCAAAATTGCACCTTGCAATGCGGAGAAATTACTGTTTGTGCATTTACAATATTCATTGATTTTTGCCATTGAAAAACATCATGTTATTCATATACCAGAAATGTTTGAAGCTACTGACTGAATGAAAGGAGCTGGCATCTCACTCTCTTTGAATCTTCTTTATCATGCTAAGAGGAGCAGGAAAAAGCAAAAAATTTCAGAATTGCACCTTGCAATGCGGAGAAATTACTGTTTGTGCATTTACAATATTCATTGATTTTTGCCATTGAAAAACGTCCAGAAATGATTGAAGCTACTGACTGAATGAAAGGAGCTGGCATCTCACTCTCTTTGAATCTTCTTTATCATGCTAAGAGGAGCAGGAAAAAGCAAAAAATTTCAGAATTGCACCTTGCAATGCGGAGAAATTACTGTTTGTGCATTTACAATATTCATTGATTTTTGCCATTGAAAAACGTCCAGAAATGATTGAAGCTACTGACTGAATGAAAGGAGCTGGCATCTCACTCTCTTTGAATCTTCTTTATCTTGCTAAGAGGAGCAGGAAAAAGCAAAAAATTTCAGAATTGCACCTTGCAATGCGGAGAAATTACTGTTTGTGCATTTACAATATTCATTGATTTTTGCCATTGAAAAACGTCCAGAAATGATTGAAGCTACTGACTGAATGAAAGAAGCTGGCATCTCACTCTCTTTGAATCTTCTTTATCATGCTAAGAGGAGCAGGAAAAAGCAAAAAATTTCAGAATTGCACCTTGCAATGCGGAGAAATTACTGTTTGTGCATTTACAATATTCATTGATTTTTGCCATTGAAAAACATCATGTTATTCATATACCAGAAATGTTTGAAGCTACTGACTGAATGAAAGGAGCTGGCATCTCACTCTCTTTGAATCTTCTTTATCATGCTAAGAGGAGCAGAAAAAAGCAAAAAATTTCAGAATTGCACCTTGCAATGCGGAGAAATTACTGTTTGTGCATTTACAATATTCATTGATTTTTGCCATTGAAAAACGTCCAGAAATGTTTGAAGCTACTGACTGAATGAAAGGAGCTGGCATCTCACTCTCTTTGAATCTTGTTTATCATGCTAAGAGGAGCAGGAAAAAGCAAAAAATTTCAGAATTGCACCTTGCAATGCGGAGAAATTACTGTTTGTGCATTTACAATATTCATTGATTTTTGCCATTGAAAAACGTCCAGAAATGATTGAAGCTACTGACTGAATGAAAGGAGATGGCATCTCACTCTCTTTGAATCTTCTTTATCATGCTTAGAGGAGCAGGAAAAAGCAAAAAATTTCAGAATTGCACCTTGCAATGCGGAGAAATTACTGTTTGTGCATTTACAATATTCATTGATTTTTGCCATTGAAAAACATCATGTTATTCATATACCAGAAATGTTTGAAGCTACTGACTGAATGAAAGGAGCTGGCATCTCACTCTCTTTGAATCTTCTTTATCATGCTAAGAGGAGCAGGAAAAAGCAAAAAATTTCAGAATTGCACCTTGCAATGCGGAGAAATTACTGTTTGTGCATTTACAATATTCATTGATTTTTGCCATTGAAAAACGTCCAGAAATTATTGAAGCTACTGACTGAATGAAAGGAGCTGGCATCTCACTCTCTTTGAATCTTCTTTATCATGCTAAGAGGAGCAGGAAAAAGCAAAAAATTTCAGAATTGCACCTTGCAATGCGGAGAAATTACTGTTTGTGCATTTACAATATTCATTGATTTTTGCCATTGAAAAACGTCCAGAAATGATTGAAGCTACTGACTGAATGAAAGGAGCTGGCATCTCACTCTCTTTGAATCTTCTTTATCATGCTAAGAGGAGCAGGAAAAAGCAAAAAATTTAATAATTGCACCTTGCAATGCGGAGAAATTACTGTTTGTGCATTTACAATATTCATTGATTTTTGCCATTGAAAAACATCCAGAAATGATTGAAGCTACTGACTGAATGAAAGGAGCTGGCATCTCACTCTCTTTGAATCTTGTTTATCATGCTAAGAGGAGCAGGAAAAAGCAAAAAATTTCAGAATTGCACCTTGCAATGCGGAGAAATTACTGTTTGTGCATTTACAATATTCATTGATTTTTGCCATTGAAAAACATCATGCTATTCATATACCAGAAATGTTTGAAGCTACTGACTGAATGAAAGGAGCTGGCATCTCACTCTCTTTGAATCTTCTTTATCATGCTAAGAGGAGCAGGAAAAAGCAAAAAATTTCAGAATTGCACCTTGCAATGCGGAGAAATTACTGTTTGTGCATTTACAATATTCATTGATTTTTGCCAATGAAAAACGTCCAGAAATGATTGAAGCTACTGACTGAATGAAAGGAGCTGGCATCTCACTCTCTTTGAATCTTCTTTATCATGCTTAGAGGAGCAGGAAAAAGCAAAAAATTTCAGAATTGCACCTTGCAATGCGGAGAAATTACTGTTTGTGCATTTACAATATTCATTGATTTTTGCCATTGAAAAACATCATGTTATTCATATACCAGAAATGTTTGAAGCTACTGACTGAATGAAAGGAGCTGGCATCTCACTCTCTTTGAATCTTCTTTATCATGCTAAGAGGAGCAGGAAAAAGCAAAAAATTTCAGAATTGCACCTTGCAATGCGGAGAAATTACTGTTTGTGCATTTACAATATTCATTGATTTTTGCCATTGAAAAACATCATGTTATTCATATACCAGAAATGTTTGAAGCTACTGACTGAATGAAAGGAGCTGGCATCTCACTCTCTTTGAATCTTCTTTATCATGCTAAGAGGAGCAGAAAAAAGCAAAAAATTTCAGAATTGCACCTTGCAATGCGGAGAAATTACTGTTTGTGCATTTACAATATTCATTGATTTTTGCCATTGAAAAACATCCAGAAATGATTGAAGCTACTGACTGAATGAAAGGAGCTGGCATCTCACTCTCTTTGAATCTTGTTTATCATGCTAAGAGGAGCAGGAAAAAGCAAAAAATTTCAGAATTGCACCTTGCAATGCGGAGAAATTACTGTTTGTGCATTTACAATATTCATTGATTTTTGCCATTGAAAAACGTCCAGAAATGATTGAAGCTACTGACTGAATGAAAGGAGCTGGCATCTCACTCTCTTTGAATCTTCTTTACCATGCTAAGAGGAGCAGGAAAAAGCAAAAAATTTCAAAATTGCACCTTGCAATGCGGAGAAATTACTGTTTGAGCATTAACAATATTCATTGATTTTTGCCATTGAAAAACATCATGTTATTCATATACCAGAAATGTTTGAAGCTACTGACTGAATGAAAGGAGCTGGCATCTCACTCTCTTTGAATCTTCTTTATCATGCTAAGAGGAGCAGGAAAAAGCAAAAAAATTTCAGAATTGCTCTTTGCAATGCGGAGAAATTACTGTTTGTGCATTTACAATATTCATTGATTTTTGCCATTGAAAACGTCCAGAAATGATTGAAGCTACTGACTGAATGAAAGGAGCTGGCATCTCACTCTCTTTGAATCTTCTTTATCATGCTAAGAGGAGCAGGAAAAAGCAAAAAATTTCAGAATTGCACCTTGCAATGCGGAGAAATTACTGTTTGTGCATTTACAATATTCATTGATTTTTGCCATTGAAAAACATCATGTTATTCATATACCAGAAATGTTTGAAGCTACTGACTGAATGAAAGGAGCTGGCATCTCACTCTCTTTGAATCTTCTTTATCATGCTAAGAGGAGCAGGAAAAAGCAAAAAATTTCAGAATTGCACCTTGCAATGCGGAGAAATTACTGTTTGTGCATTTACAATATTCATTGATTTTTGCCATTGAAAAACGTCCAGAAATGATTGAAGCTACTGACTGAATGAAAGGAGCTGGCATCTCACTCTCTTTGAATCTTGTTTATCTTGCTAAGAGGAGCAGAAAAAAGCAAAAAATTTCAGAATTGCACCTTGCAATGCGGAGAAATTACTGTTTGTGCATTTACAATATTCATTGATTTTTGCCATTGAAAAACATCATGTTATTCATATACCAGAAATGTTTGAAGCTACTGACTGAATGAAAGGAGCTGGCATCTCACTCTCTTTGAATCTTCTTTATCATGCTAAGAGGAGCAGAAAAAAGCAAAAAATTTCAGAATTGCAGCTTGCAATGCGGAGAAATTACTGTTTGTGCATTTACAATATTCATTGATTTTTGCCATTGAAAAACGTCCAGAAATGATTGAAGCTACTGACTGAATGAAAGGAGCTGGCATCTCACTCTCTTTGAATCTTGTTTATCATGCTAAGAGGAGCAGGAAAAAGCAAAAAATTTCAGAATTGCACCTTGCAATGCGGAGAAATTACTGTTTGTGCATTTACAATATTCATTGATTTTTGCCATTGAAAAACGTCCAGAAATGAATGAAGCTACTGACTGAATGAAAGGAGCTGGCATCTCACTCTCTTTGAATCTTCTTTATCATGCTAAGAGGAGCAGGAAAAAGCAAAAAATTTCAGAATTGCACCTTTCAATGCGGAGAAATTACTGTTTGTGCATTTACAATATTCATTGATTTTTGCCATTGAAAAATATCATGTTATTCATATACCAGAAATGTTTGAAGCTACTGACTGAATGAAAGGAGCTGGCATCTCACTCTCTTTGAATCTTCTTTATCATGCTAAGAGGAGCAGGAAAAAGCAAAAAATTTCAGAATTGCACCTTGCAATGCGGAGAAATTACTGTTTGTGCATTTACAATATTCATTGATTTTTGCCATTGAAAAACGTCCAGAAATGATTGAAGCTACTGACTGAATGAAAGGAGCTGGCATCTCACTCTCTTTGAATCTTGTTTATCATGCTAAGAGGAGCAGGAAAAAGCAAAAAATTTCAGAATTGCACCTTGCAATGCGGAGAAATTACTGTTTGTGCATTTACAATATTCATTGATTTTTGCCATTGAAAAACGTCCAGAAGTGATTGAAGCTACTGACTGAATGAAAGGAGCTGGCATCTCACTCTCTTTGAATCTTCTTTATCATGCTAAGAGGAGCAGGAAAAAGCAAAAAATTTCAGAATTGCACCTTGCAATGCGGAGAAATTACTGTTTGTGCATTTACAATATTCATTGATTTTTGCCATTGAAAAACATCATGCTATTCATATACCAGAAATGTTTGAAGCTACTGACTGAATGAAAGGAGCTGGCATCTCACTCTCTTTGAATCTTCTTTATCATGCTAAGAGGAGCAGGAAAAAGCAAAAAATTTCAGAATTGCACCTTGCAATGCGGAGAAATTACTGTTTGTGCATTTACAATATTCATTGATTTTTGCCAATGAAAAACGTCCAGAAATGATTGAAGCTACTGACTGAATGAAAGGAGCTGGCATCTCACTCTCTTTGAATCTTCTTTATCATGCTTAGAGGAGCAGGAAAAAGCAAAAAATTTCAGAATTGCACCTTGCAATGCGGAGAAATTACTGTTTGTGCATTTACAATATTCATTGATTTTTGCCATTGAAAAACATCATGTTATTCATATACCAGAAATGTTTGAAGCTACTGACTGAATGAAAGGAGCTGGCATCTCACTCTCTTTGAATCTTCTTTATCATGCTAAGAGGAGCAGGAAAAAGCAAAAAATTTCAGAATTGCACCTTGCAATGCGGAGAAATTACTGTTTGTGCATTTACAATATTCATTGATTTTTGCCATTGAAAAACATCATGTTATTCATATACCAGAAATGTTTGAAGCTACTGACTGAATGAAAGGAGCTGGCATCTCACTCTCTTTGAATCTTCTTTATCATGCTAAGAGGAGCAGAAAAAAGCAAAAAATTTCAGAATTGCACCTTGCAATGCGGAGAAATTACTGTTTGTGCATTTACAATATTCATTGATTTTTGCCATTGAAAAACATCCAGAAATGATTGAAGCTACTGACTGAATGAAAGGAGCTGGCATCTCACTCTCTTTGAATCTTGTTTATCATGCTAAGAGGAGCAGGAAAAAGCAAAAAATTTCAGAATTGCACCTTGCAATGCGGAGAAATTACTGTTTGTGCATTTACAATATTCATTGATTTTTGCCATTGAAAAACGTCCAGAAATGATTGAAGCTACTGACTGAATGAAAGGAGCTGGCATCTCACTCTCTTTGAATCTTCTTTACCATGCTAAGAGGAGCAGGAAAAAGCAAAAAATTTCAAAATTGCACCTTGCAATGCGGAGAAATTACTGTTTGAGCATTAACAATATTCATTGATTTTTGCCATTGAAAAACATCATGTTATTCATATACCAGAAATGTTTGAAGCTACTGACTGAATGAAAGGAGCTGGCATCTCACTCTCTTTGAATCTTCTTTATCATGCTAAGAGGAGCAGGAAAAAGCAAAAAAATTTCAGAATTGCTCTTTGCAATGCGGAGAAATTACTGTTTGTGCATTTACAATATTCATTGATTTTTGCCATTGAAAACGTCCAGAAATGATTGAAGCTACTGACTGAATGAAAGGAGCTGGCATCTCACTCTCTTTGAATCTTCTTTATCATGCTAAGAGGAGCAGGAAAAAGCAAAAAATTTCAGAATTGCACCTTGCAATGCGGAGAAATTACTGTTTGTGCATTTACAATATTCATTGATTTTTGCCATTGAAAAACATCATGTTATTCATATACCAGAAATGTTTGAAGCTACTGACTGAATGAAAGGAGCTGGCATCTCACTCTCTTTGAATCTTCTTTATCATGCTAAGAGGAGCATGAAAAAGCAAAAAATTTCAGAATTGCACCTTGCAATGCGGAGAAATTACTGTTTGTGCATTTACAATATTCATTGATTTTTGCCATTGAAAAACGTCCAGAAATGATTGAAGCTACTGACTGAATGAAAGGAGCTGGCATCTCACTCTCTTTGAATCTTGTTTATCTTGCTAAGAGGAGCAGAAAAAAGCAAAAAATTTCAGAATTGCACCTTGCAATGCGGAGAAATTACTGTTTGTGCATTTACAATATTCATTGATTTTTGCCATTGAAAAACGTCCAGAAATGATTGAAGCTACTGACTGAATGAAAGGAGCTGGCATCTCACTCTCTTTGAATCTTCTTTATCATGCTAAGAGGAGCAGGAAAAAGCAAAAAATTTCAGAATTGCACCTTGCAATGCGGAGAAATTACTGTTTGTGCATTTACAATATTCATTGATTTTTGCCATTGAAAAACGTCCAGAAATGATTGAAGCTACTGACTGAATAAAAGGAGCTGGCATCTCACTCTCTTTGAATCTTGTTTATCTTGCTAAGAGGAGCAGAAAAAAGCAAAAAATTTCAGAATTGCACCTTGCAATGCGGAGAAATTACTGTTTGTGCATTTACAATATTCATTGATTTTTGCCATTGAAAAACGTCCAGAAATGATTGAAGCTACTAACTGAATGAAAGGAGCTGGCATCTCACTCTCTTTGAATCTTCTTTATCATGCTAAGAGGAGCAGGAAAAAGCAAAAAATTTCAGAATTGCACCTTGCAATGCGGAGAAATTACTGTTTGTGCATTTACAATATTCATTGATTTTTGCCATTGAAAAACATCATGTTATTCATATACCAGAAATGTTTGAAGCTACTGACAATGAAAGGAGCTGGCATCTCACTCTTTGAATCTTCTTTATCATGCTAAGAGGAGCAGGAAAAAGCAAAAAATTTCAGAATTGCACCTTGCAATGCGGAGAAATTACTGTTTGTGCATTTACAATATTCATTGATTTTTGCCATTGAAAAACGTCCAGAAATGATTGAAGCTACTGACTGAATGAAAGGAGCTGGCATCTCACTCTCTTTGAATCTTCTTTATCATGCTAAGAGGAGCAGGAAAAAGCAAAAAATTTCAGAATTGCACCTTGCAATGCGGAGAAATTACTGTTTGTGCATTTACAATATTCATTGATTTTTGCCATTGAAAAACATCCAGAAATGATTGAAGCTACTGACTGAATGAAAGGAGCTGGCATCTCACTCTCTTTGAATCTTGTTTATCATGCTAAGAGGAGCAGGAAAAAGCAAAAAATTTCAGAATTGCACCTTGCAATGCGGAGAAATTACTGTTTGTGCATTTACAATATTCATTGATTTTTGCCATTGAAAAACGTCCAGAAATGATTGAAGCTACTGACTGAATGAAAGGAGCTGGCATCTCACTCTCTTTGAATCTTCTTTATCATGCTAAGAGGAGCAGGAAAAAGCAAAAAATTTCAGAATTGCACCTTGCAATGCGGAGAAATTACTGTTTGTGCATTTACAATATTCATTGATTTTTGCCATTGAAAAACATCATGTTATTCATATACCAGAAATGTTTGAAGCTACTGACTGAATGAAAGGAGCTGGCATCTCACTCTCTTTGAATCTTCTTTATTATGCTAAGAGGAGCAGAAAAAAGCAAAAAAATTCAGAATTGCACCTTGCAATGCGGAGAAATTACTGTTTGTGCATTTACAATATTCATTGATTTTTGCCATTGAAAAACATCCAGAAATGATTGAAGCTACTGACTGAATGAAAGGAGCTGGCATCTCACTCTCTTTGAATCTTGTTTATCATGCTAAGAGGAGCAGGAAAAAGCAAAAAATTTCAGAATTGCACCTTGCAATGCGGAGAAATTACTGTTTGTGCATTTACAATATTCATTGATTTTTGCCATTGAAAAACATCATGTTATTCATATACCAGAAATGTTTGAAGCTACTGACTGAATGAAAGGAGCTGGCATCTCACTCTCTTTGAATCTTCTTTATCATGCTAAGGGGAGCAGGAAAAAGCAAAAAAATTCAGAATTGCACCTTGCAATGCGGAGAAATTACTGTTTGTGCATTTACAATATTCATTGATTTTTGCCATTGAAAAACGTCCAGAAATGATTGAAGCTACTGACTGAATGAAAGGAGCTGGCATCTCACTCTCTTTGAATCTTCTTTATCATGCTAAGAGGAGCAGGAAAAAGCAAAAAATTTCAGAATTGCACCTTGCAATGCGGAGAAATTACTGTTTGTGCATTTACAATATTCATTGATTTTTGCCATTGAAAAACGTCCAGAAATGATTGAAGCTACTGACTGAATGAAAGGAGCTGGCATCTCACTCTCTTTGAATCTTCTTTATCATGCTAAGAGGAGCAGGAAAAAGCAAAAAATTTCAGAATTGCACCTTGCAATGCGGAGAAATAACTGTTTGTGCATTTACAATATTCATTGATTTTTGCCATTGAAAAACATCATGTTATTCATATACCAGAAATGTTTGAAGCTACTGACTGAATGAAAGGAGCTGGCATCTCACTCTCTTTGAATCTTCTTTATTATGCTAAGAGGAGCAGAAAAAAGCAAAAAATTTCAGAATTGCACCTTGCAATGCGGAGAAATTACTGTTTGTGCATTTACAATATTCATTGATTTTTGCCATTGAAAAACATCCAGAAATGATTGAAGCTACTGACTGAATGAAAGGAGCTGGCATCTCACTCTCTTTGAATCTTGTTTATCATGCTAAGAGGAGCAGGAAAAAGCAAAAAATTTCAGAATTGCACCTTGCAATGCGGAGAAATTACTGTTTGTGCATTTACAATATTCATTGATTTTTGCCATTGAAAAACATCATGTTATTCATATACCAGAAATGTTTGAAGCTACTGACTGAATGAAAGGAGCTCGCATCTCACTCTCTTTGAATCTTCTTTATCATGCTAAGAGGAGCAGGAAAAAGCAAAAAAATTCAGAATTGCACCTTGCAATGCGGAGAAATTACTGTTTGTGCATTTACAATATTCATTGATTTTTGCCATTGAAAAACGTCCAGAAATGATTGAAGCTACTGACTGAATGAAAGGAGCTGGCATCTCACTCTCTTTGAATCTTCTTTATCATGCTAAGAGGAGCAGGAAAAAGCAAAAAATTTCAGAATTGCACCTTGCAATGCGGAGAAATTACTGTTTGTGCATTTACAATATTCATTGATTTTTGCCATTGAAAAACATCATGTTATTCATATACCAGAAATGTTTGAAGCTACTGACTGAATGAAAGGAGCTGGCATCTCACTCTCTTTGAATCTTCTTTATCATGCTAAGAGGAGCAGGAAAAAGCAAAAAATTTCAGAATTGCACCTTGCAATGCGGAGAAATTACTGTTTGTGCATTTACAATATTCATTGATTTTTGCCATTGAAAAACGTCCAGAAATGATTGAAGCTACTGACTGAATGAAAGGAGCTGGCATCTCTTTCACTTTGAATCTTGTTTATCATGCTAAGAGGAGCAGGAAAAAGCAAAAAATTTCAGAATTGCACCTTGCAATGCCGAGAAATTACTGTTTGTGCATTTACAATATTCATTGATTTTTGCCATTGAAAAACGTCCAGAAATGATTGAAGCTACTGACTGAATGAAAGGAGCTGGCATCTCACTCTCTTTGAATCTTCTTTATCATGCTTAGAGGAGCAGGAAAAAGCAAAAAATTTCAGAATTGCACCTGGCAATGCGGAGAAATTACTGTTTGTGCATTTACAATATTCATTAATTTTTGCCATTGAAAAACATCATGTTATTCATATACCAGAAATGTTTGAAGCTACTGACTGAATGAAAGGAGCTGGCATCTCACTCTCTTTGAATCTTCTTTATCATGCTAAGAGGAGCAGGAAAAAGCAAAAAATTTCAGAATTGCACCTTGCAATGCGGAGAAATTACTGTTTGTGCATTTACAATATTCATTGATTTTTGCCATTGAAAAACGTCCAGAAATGATTGAAGCTACTGACTGAATGAAAGGAGCTGGCATCTCACTCTCTTTGAATCTTCTTTATCATGCTAAGAGGAGCAGGAAAAAGCAAAAAATTTCAGAATTGCACCTTGCAATGCGGAGAAATTACTGTTTGTGCATTTACAATATTCATTGATTTTTGCCATTGAAAAACGTCCAGAAATGATTGAAGCTACTGACTGAATGAAAGGAGCTGGCATCTCACTCTCTTTGAATCTTATTTATCATGCTAAGAGGAGCAGGAAAAAGCAAAAAATTTCAGAATTGCACCTTGCAATGCGGAGAAATTACTGTTTGTGCATTTACAATATTCATTGATTTTTGCCATTGAAAAACATCCAGAAATGATTGAAGCTACTGACTGAACGAAAGGAGCTGGCATCTCACTCTCTTTGAATCTTCTTTACCATGCTAAGAGGAGCAGGAAAAAGCAAAAAATTTCAGAATTGCACCTTGCAATGCGGAGAAATTACTGTTTGTGCATTTACAATATTCATTGATTTTTGCCATTGAAAAACGTCCAGAAATGTTTGAAGCTACTGACTGAATGAAAGGAGCTGGCATCTCACTCTCTTTGAATCTTCTTTATCATGCTAAGAGGAGCAGAAAAAAGCAAAAAATTTCAGAATTGCACCTTGCAATGCGGAGAAATTACTGTTTGTGCATTTACAATATTCATTGATTTTTGCCATTGAAAAACATCATGTTATTCATATACCAGAAATGTTTGAAGCTACTGACTGAATGAAAGGAGCTGGCATCTCACTCTCTTTGAATCTTCTTTATCATGCTAAGAGGAGCAGGAAAAAGCAAAAAAATTCAGAATTGCACCTTGCAATGCGGAGAAATTACTGTTTGTGCATTTACAATATTCATTGATTTTTGCCATTGAAAAACGTCCAGAAATGATTGAAGCTACTGACTGAATGAAAGGAGCTGGCATCTCATTCACTTTGAATCTTGTTTATCATGCTAAGAGGAGCAGGAAAAAGCAAAAAATTTCAGAATTGCACCTTGCAATGCCGAGAAATTACTGTTTGTGCATTTACAATATTCATTGATTTTTGCCATTGAAAAACGTCCAGAAATGATTGAAACTACTGACTGAATGAAAGGAGCTGGCATCTCACTCTCTTTGAATCTTCTTTATCATGCTTAGAGGAGCAGGAAAAAGCAAAAAATTTCAGAATTGCACCTTGCAATGCGGAGAAATTACTCTTTGTGCATTTACAATATTCATTGATTTTTGCCATTGAAAAACATCATGTTATTCATATACCAGAAATGATTGAAGCTACTGACTGAATGAAAGGAGCTGGCATCTCACTCTCTTTGAATCTTCTTTATCATGCTAAGAGGAGCAGGAAAAAGCAAAAAATTTCAGAATTGCACCTTGCAATGCGGAGAAATTACTGTTTGTGCATTTACAATATTCATTGATTTTTGCCATTGAAAAACGTCCAGAAATGATTGAAGCTACTGACTGAATGAAAGGAGCTGGCATCTCACTCTCTTTGAATCTTCTTTATCATGCTAAGAGGAGCAGGAAAAAGCAAAAAATTTCAGAATTGCACCTTGCAATGCGGAGAAATTACTGTTTGTGCATTTACAATATTCATTGATTTTTGCCATTGAAAAACGTCCAGAAATTATTGAAGCTACTGACTGAATGAAAGGAGCTGGCATCTCACTCTCTTTGAATCTTCTTTATCATGCTAAGAGGAGCAGGAAAAAGCAAAAAATTTCAGAATTGCACCTTGCAATGCGGAGAAATTACTGTTTGTGCATTTACAATATTCATTGATTTTTGCCATTGAAAAACATCCAGAAATGATTGAAGCTACTGACTGAATGAAAGGAGCTGGCATCTCACTCTCTTTGAATCTTGTTTATCATGCTAAGAGGAGCAGGAAAAAGCAAAAAATTTCAGAATTGCACCTTGCAATGCGGAGAAATTACTGTTTGTGCATTTACAATATTCATTGATTTTTGCCATTGAAAAACGTCCAGAAATGATTGAAGCTACTGACTGAATGAAAGGAGCTGGCATCTCACTCTCTTTGAATCTTCTTTATCATGCTAAGAGGAGCAGGAAAAAGCAAAAAATTTCAGAATTGCACCTTGCAATGCGGAGAAATTACTGTTTGTGCATTTACAATATTCATTGATTTTTGCCATTGAAAAACATCATGTTATTCATATACCAGAAATGTTTGAAGCTACTGACTGAATGAAAGGAGCTGGCATCTCACTCTCTTTGAATCTTCTTTATCATGCTAAGAGGAGCAGAAAAAAGCAAAAAATTTCAGAATTGCACCTTGCAATGCGGAGAAATTACTGTTTGTGCATTTACAATATTCATTGATTTTTGCCATTGAAAAACATCCAGAAATGATTGAAGCTACTGACTGAATGAAAGGAGCTGGCATCTCACTCTCTTTGAATCTTGTTTATCATGCTAAGAGGAGCAGGAAAAAGCAAAAAATTTCAGAATTGCACCTTGCAATGCGGAGAAATTACTGTTTGTGCATTTACAATATTTATTGATTTTTGCCATTGAAAAACGTACAGAAATGATTGAAGCTACTGACTGAATGAAAGGAGCTGGCATCTCACTCTCTTTGAATCTTCTTTATCATGCTAAGAGGAGCAGGAAAAAGCAAAAAATTTCAAAATTGCACCTTGCAATGCGGAGAAATTACTGTTTGTGCATTTACAATATTCATTGATTTTTGCCATTGAAAAACATCATGTTATTCATATACCAGAAATGTTTGAAGCTACTGACTGAATGAAAGGAGCTGGCATCTCACTCTCTTTGAATCTTCTTTATCATGCTAAGAGGAGCAGGAAAAAGCAAAAAATTTCACAATTGCACCTTGCAATGCGGAGAAATTACTGTTTGTGCATTTACAAAATTCATTGATTTTTGCCATTGAAAAACGTCCAGAAATGATTGAAGCTACTGACTGAATGAAAGGAGCTGGCATCTCACTCTCTTTGAATCTTCTTTATCATGCTAAGAGGAGCAGGAAAAAGCAAAAAATTTCAGAATTGCACCTTGCAATGCGGAGAAATTACTGTTTGTGCATTTACAATATTCATTGATTTTTGCCATTGAAAAACGTCCAGAAATGATTGAAGCTACTGACTGAATGAAAGGAGCTGGCATCTCACTCTCTTTGAATCTTCTTTATCATGCTAAGAGGAGCAGGAAAAAGCAAAAAATTTCAGAATTGCACCTTGCAATGCGGAGAAATTACTGTTTGTGCATTTACAATATTCATTGATTTTTGCCATTGAAAAACGTCCAGAAATGATTGAAGCTACTGACTGAATGAAAGGAGCTGGCATCTCACTCTCTTTGAATCTTCTTTATCTTGCTAAGAGGAGCAGGAAAAAGCAAAAAATTTCAGAATTGCACCTTGCAATGCGGAGAAATTACTGTTTGTGCATTTACAATATTCATTGATTTTTGCCATTGAAAAACGTCCAGAAATGATTGAAGCTACTGTCTGAATGAAAGAAGCTGGCATCTCACTCTCTTTGAATCTTCTTTATCATGCTAAGAGGAGCAGGAAAAAGCAAAAAATTTCAGAATTGCACCTTGCAATGCGGAGAAATTACTGTTTGTGCATTTACAATATTCATTGATTTTTGCCATTGAAAAACATCATGTTATTCATATACCAGAAATGTTTGAAGCTACTGACTGAATGAAAGGAGCTGGCATCTCACTCTCTTTGAATCTTCTTTATCATGCTAAGAGGAGCAGAAAAAAGCAAAAAATTTCAGAATTGCACCTTGCAATGCGGAGAAATTACTGTTTGTGCATTTACAATATTCATTGATTTTTGCCATTGAAAAACGTCCAGAAATGATTGAAGCTACTGACTGAATTAAAGGAGCTGGCATCTCACTCTCTTTGAATCTTGTTTATCATGCTAAGAGGAGCAGGAAAAAGCAAAAAATTTCAGAATTGCACCTTGCAATGCGGAGAAATTACTGTTTGTGCATTTACAATATTCATTGATTTTTGCCATTGAAAAACGTCCAGAAATGATTGAAGCTACTGACTGAATGAAAGGAGCTGGCATCTCACTCTCTTTGAATCTTCTTTATCATGCTTAGAGGAGCAGGAAAAAGCAAAAAATTTCAGAATTGCACCTTGCAATGCGGAGAAATTACTGTTTGTGCATTTACAATATTCATTGATTTTTGCCATTGAAAAACATCATGTTATTCATATACCAGAAATGTTTGAAGCTACTGACTGAATGAAAGGAGCTGGCATCTCACTCTCTTTGAATCTTCTTTATCATGCTAAGAGGAGCAGGAAAAAGCAAAAAATTTCAGAATTGCACCTTGCAATGCGGAGAAATTACTGTTTGTGCATTTACAATATTCATTGATTTTTGCCATTGAAAAACGTCCAGAAATGATTGAAGCTACTGACTGAATGAAAGGAGCTGGCATCTCACTCTCTTTGAATCTTGTTTATCATGCTAAGAGGAGCAGGAAAAAGCAAAAAATTTCAGAATTGCACCTTGCAATGCGGAGAAATTACTGTTTGTGCATTTACAATATTCATTGATTTTTGCCATTGAAAAACGTCCAGAAATGTTTGAAGCTACTGACTGAATGAAAGGAGCTGGCATCTCACTCTCTTTGAATCTTCTTTATCATGCTAAGAGGAGCAGGAAAAAGCAAAAAATTTCAGAATTGCACCTTGCAATGCGGAGAAATTACTGTTTGTGCATTTACAATATTCATTGATTTTTGCCATTGAAAAACATCCAGAAATGATTGAAGCTACTGACTGAATGAAAGGAGCTGGCATCTCACTCTCTTTGAATCTTGTTTATCATGCTAAGAGGAGCAGGAAAAAGCAAAAAATTTCAGAATTGCACCTTGCAATGGGAGAAATTACTGTTTGTGCATTTACAATATTCATTGATTTTTGCCATTGAAAAACGTCCAGAAATGATTGAAGCTACTGACTGAATGAAAGGAGCTGGCATCTCACTCTCTTTGAATCTTCTTTATCATGCTAAGAGGAGCAGGAAAAAGCAAAAAATTTCAGAATTGCACCTTGCAATGCGGAGAAATTACTGTTTGTGCATTTACAATATTCATTGATTTTTGCCATTGAAAAACATCATGTTATTCATATACCAGAAATGTTTGAAGCTTCTGACTGAATGAAAGGAGCTGGCATCTCACTCTCTTTGAATCTTCTTTATCATGCTAAGAGGAGCAGAAAAAAGCAAAAAATTTCAGAATTGCACCTTGCAATGCGGAGAAATTACTGTTTGTGCATTTACAATATTCATTGATTTTTGCCA
The DNA here is from genome assembly GCF_046119375.1 of Phyllobates terribilis. Taxonomy (NCBI): domain Eukaryota; kingdom Metazoa; phylum Chordata; class Amphibia; order Anura; family Dendrobatidae; genus Phyllobates; species Phyllobates terribilis. The sequence goes on from NW_027363274.1 coordinate 1,096,803, forward strand.
TTGAAAAACATCCAGAAATGATTGAAGCTACTGACTGAATGAAAGGAGCTGGCATCTCACTCTCTTTGAATCTTGTTTATCATGCTAAGAGGAGCAGGAAAAAGCAAAAAATTTCAGAATTGCACCTTGCAATGCGGAGAAATTACTGTTTGTGCATTTACAATATTCATTGATTTTTGCCATTGAAAAACGTACAGAAATGATTGAAGCTACTGACTGAATGAAAGGAGCTGGCATCTCACTCTCTTTGAATCTTCTTTATCATGCTAAGAGGAGCAGGAAAAAGCAAAAAATTTCAAAATTGCACCTTGCAATGCGGAGAAATTACTGTTTGTGCATTTACAATATTCATTGATTTTTGCCATTGAAAAACATCATGTTATTCATATACCAGAAATGTTTGAAGCTACTGACTGAATGAAAGGAGCTGGCATCTCACTCTCTTTGAATCTTCTTTATCATGCTAAGAGGAGCAGGAAAAAGCAAAAAATTTCACAATTGCACCTTGCAATGCGGAGAAATTACTGTTTGTGCATTTACAATATTCATTGATTTTTGCCATTGAAAAACGTCCAGAAATGATTGAAGCTACTGACTGAATGAAAGGAGCTGGCATCTCACTCTCTTTGAATCTTCTTTATCATGCTAAGAGGAGCAGGAAAAAGCAAAAAATTTCAGAATTGCACCTTGCAATGCGGAGAAATTACTGTTTGTGCATTTACAATATTCATTGATTTTTGCCATTGAAAAACTTCCAGAAATGATTGAAGCTACTGACTGAATGAAAGGAGCTTTCATCTCACTCTCTTTGAATCTTCTTTATCATGCTAAGAGGAGCAGGAAAAAGCAAAAAATTCAGAATTGCACCTTGCAATGCGGAGAAATTACTGTTTGTGCATTTACAATATTCATTGATTTTTGCCATTGAAAAACATCATGTTATTCATATACCAGAAATGATTGAAGCTACTGACTGAATGAAAGGAGCTGGCATCTCACTCTCTTTGAATCTTCTTTATCATGCTAAGAGGAGCAGGAAAAAGCAAAAAATTTCAGAATTGCACCTTGCAATGCGGAGAAATTACTGTTTGTGCATTTACAATATTCATTGATTTTTGCCATTGAAAAACGTCCAGAAATGATTGAAGCTACTGACTGAATGAAAGGAGCTGGCATCTCACTCTCTTTGAATCTTCTTTATCATGCTAAGAGGAGCAGGAAAAAGCAAAAAATTTCAGAATTGCACCTTGCAATGCGGAGAAATTACTGTTTGTGCATTTACAATATTCATTGATTTTTGCCATTGAAAAACGTCCAGAAATTATTGAAGCTACTGACTGAATGAAAGGAGCTGGCATCTCACTCTCTTTGAATCTTCTTTATCATGCTAAGAGGAGCAGGAAAAAGCAAAAAATTTCAGAATTGCACCTTGCAATGCGGAGAAATTACTGTTTGTGCATTTACAATATTCATTGATTTTTGCCATTGAAAAACGTCCAGAAATGATTGAAGCTACTGACTGAATGAAAGGAGCTGGCATCTCATTCACTTTGAATCTTGTTTATCATGCTAAGAGGAGCAGGAAAAAGCAAAAAATTTCAGAATTGCACCTTGCAATGCCGAGAAATTACTGTTTGTGCATTTACAATATTCATTGATTTTTGCCATTGAAAAACGTCCAGAAATGATTGAAACTACTGACTGAATGAAAGGAGCTGGCATCTCACTCTCTTTGAATCTTCTTTATCATGCTTAGAGGAGCAGGAAAAAGCAAAAAATTTCAGAATTGCACCTTGCAATGCGGAGAAATTACTCTTTGTGCATTTACAATATTCATTGATTTTTGCCATTGAAAAACATCATGTTATTCATATACCAGAAATGATTGAAGCTACTGACTGAATGAAAGGAGCTGGCATCTCACTCTCTTTGAATCTTCTTTATCATGCTAAGAGGAGCAGGAAAAAGCAAAAAATTTCAGAATTGCACCTTGCAATGCGGAGAAATTACTGTTTGTGCATTTACAATATTCATTGATTTTTGCCATTGAAAAACGTCCAGAAATGATTGAAGCTACTGACTGAATGAAAGGAGCTGGCATCTCACTCTCTTTGAATCTTCTTTATCATGCTAAGAGGAGCAGGAAAAAGCAAAAAATTTCAGAATTGCACCTTGCAATGCGGAGAAATTACTGTTTGTGCATTTACAATATTCATTGATTTTTGCCATTGAAAAACGTCCAGAAATTATTGAAGCTACTGACTGAATGAAAGGAGCTGGCATCTCACTCTCTTTGAATCTTCTTTATCATGCTAAGAGGAGCAGGAAAAAGCAAAAAATTTCAGAATTGCACCTTGCAATGCGGAGAAATTACTGTTTGTGCATTTACAATATTCATTGATTTTTGCCATTGAAAAACATCCAGAAATGATTGAAGCTACTGACTGAATGAAAGGAGCTGGCATCTCACTCTCTTTGAATCTTGTTTATCATGCTAAGAGGAGCAGGAAAAAGCAAAAAATTTCAGAATTGCACCTTGCAATGCGGAGAAATTACTGTTTGTGCATTTACAATATTCATTGATTTTTGCCATTGAAAAACGTCCAGAAATGATTGAAGCTACTGACTGAATGAAAGGAGCTGGCATCTCACTCTCTTTGAATCTTCTTTATCATGCTAAGAGGAGCAGGAAAAAGCAAAAAATTTCAGAATTGCACCTTGCAATGCGGAGAAATTACTGTTTGTGCATTTACAATATTCATTGATTTTTGCCATTGAAAAACATCATGTTATTCATATACCAGAAATGTTTGAAGCTACTGACTGAATGAAAGGAGCTGGCATCTCACTCTCTTTGAATCTTCTTTATCATGCTAAGAGGAGCAGAAAAAAGCAAAAAATTTCAGAATTGCACCTTGCAATGCGGAGAAATTACTGTTTGTGCATTTACAATATTCATTGATTTTTGCCATTGAAAAACATCCAGAAATGATTGAAGCTACTGACTGAATGAAAGGAGCTGGCATCTCACTCTCTTTGAATCTTGTTTATCATGCTAAGAGGAGCAGGAAAAAGCAAAAAATTTCAGAATTGCACCTTGCAATGCGGAGAAATTACTGTTTGTGCATTTACAATATTTATTGATTTTTGCCATTGAAAAACGTACAGAAATGATTGAAGCTACTGACTGAATGAAAGGAGCTGGCATCTCACTCTCTTTGAATCTTCTTTATCATGCTAAGAGGAGCAGGAAAAAGCAAAAAATTTCACAATTGCACCTTGCAATGCGGAGAAATTACTGTTTGTGCATTTACAATATTCATTGATTTTTGCCATTGAAAAACGTCCAGAAATGATTGAAGCTACTGACTGAATGAAAGGAGCTGGCATCTCACTCTCTTTGAATCTTCTTTATCATGCTAAGAGGAGCAGGAAAAAGCAAAAAATTTCAGAATTGCACCTTGCAATGCGGAGAAATTACTGTTTGTGCATTTACAATATTCATTGATTTTTGCCATTGAAAAACGTCCAGAAATGATTGAAGCTACTGACTGAATGAAAGGAGCTGGCATCTCACTCTCTTTGAATCTTGTTTATCATGCTAAGAGGAGCAGGAAAAAGCAAAAAATTTCAGAATTGCACCTTGCAATGCGGAGAAATTACTGTTTGTGCATTTACAATATTTATTGATTTTTGCCATTGAAAAACGTACAGAAATGATTGAAGCTACTGACTGAATGAAAGGAGCTGGCATCTCACTCTCTTTGAATCTTCTTTATCATGCTAAGAGGAGCAGGAAAAAGCAAAAAATTTCACAATTGCACCTTGCAATGCGGAGAAATTACTGTTTGTGCATTTACAATATTCATTGATTTTTGCCATTGAAAAACGTCCAGAAATGATTGAAGCTACTGACTGAATGAAAGGAGCTGGCATCTCACTCTCTTTGAATCTTCTTTATCATGCTAAGAGGAGCAGGAAAAAGCAAAAAATTTCAGAATTGCACCTTGCAATGCGGAGAAATTACTGTTTGTGCATTTACAATATTCATTGATTTTTGCCATTGAAAAACATCATGTTATTCATATACCAGAAATGTTTGAAGCTACTGACTGAATTAAAGGAGCTGGCATCTCACTCTCTTTGAATCTTCTTTATCATGCTAAGAGGAGCAGAAAAAAGCAAAAAATTTCAGAATTGCACCTTGCAATGCGGAGAAATTACTGTTTGTGCATTTACAATATTCATTGATTTTTGCCATTGAAAAACGTCCAGAAATGATTGAAGCTACTGACTGAATGAAAGGAGCTGGCATCTCACTCTCTTTGAATCTTGTTTATCATGCTAAGAGGAGCAGGAAAAAGCAAAAAATTGCAGAATTGCACCTTGCAATGCGGAGAAATTACTGTTTGTGCATTTACAATATTCATTGATTTTTGCCATTGAAAAACGTCCAGAAATGATTGAAGCTACTGACTGAATGAAAGGAGCTGGCATCTCACTCTCTTTGAATCTTCTTTATCATGCTTAGAGGAGCAGGAAAAAGCAAAAAATTTCAGAATTGCACCTTGCAATGCGGAGAAATTACTGTTTGTGCATTTACAATATTCATTGATTTTTGCCATTGAAAAACATCATGTTATTCATATACCAGAAATGTTTGAAGCTACTGACTGAATGAAAGGAGCTGGCATCTCACTCTCTTTGAATCTTCTTTATCATGCTAAGAGGAGCAGGAAAAAGCAAAAAATTTCAGAATTGCACCTTGCAATGCGGAGAAATTACTGTTTGTGCATTTACAATATTCATTGATTTTTGCCATTGAAAAACGTCCAGAAATGATTGAAGCTACTGACTGAATGAAAGGAGCTGGCATCTCACTCTCTTTGAATCTTGTTTATCATGCTAAGAGGAGCAGGAAAAAGCAAAAAATTTCAGAATTGCACCTTGCAATGCGGAGAAATTACTGTTTGTGCATTTACAATATTCATTGATTTTTGCCATTGAAAAACATCCAGAAATGATTGAAGCTACTGACTGAATGAAAGGAGCTGGCATCTCACTCTCTTTGAATCTTGTTTATCATGCTAAGAGGAGCAGGAAAAAGCAAAAAATTTCAGAATTGCACCTTGCAATGGGAGAAATTACTGTTTGTGCATTTACAATATTCATTGATTTTTGCCATTGAAAAACGTCCAGAAATGATTGAAGCTACTGACTGAATGAAAGGAGCTGGCATCTCACTCTCTTTGAATCTTCTTTATCATGCTAAGAGGAGCAGGAAAAAGCAAAAAATTTCAGAATTGCACCTTGCAATGCGGAGAAATTACTGTTTGTGCATTTACAATATTCATTGATTTTTGCCATTGAAAAACATCATGTTATTCATATACCAGAAATGTTTGAAGCTACTGACTGAATGAAAGGAGCTGGCATCTCACTCTCTTTGAATCTTCTTTATCATGCTAAGAGGAGCAGAAAAAAGCAAAAAATTTCAGAATTGCACCTTGCAATGCGGAGAAATTACTGTTTGTGCATTTACAATATTCATTGATTTTTGCCATTGAAAAACATCCAGAAATGATTGAAGCTACTGACTGAATGAAAGGAGCTGGCATCTCACTCTCTTTGAATCTTGTTTATCATGCTAAGAGGAGCAGGAAAAAGCAAAAAATTTCAGAATTGCACCTTGCAATGCGGAGAAATTACTGTTTGTGCATTTACAATATTCATTGATTTTTGCCATTGAAAAACGTACAGAAATGATTGAAGCTACTGACTGAATGAAAGGAGCTGGCATCTCACTCTCTTTGAATCTTCTTTATCATGCTAAGAGGAGCAGGAAAAAGCAAAAAATTTCAAAATTGCACCTTGCAATGCGGAGAAATTACTGTTTGTGCATTTACAATATTCATTGATTTTTGCCATTGAAAAACATCATGTTATTCATATACCAGAAATGTTTGAAGCTACTGACTGAATGAAAGGAGCTGGCATCTCACTCTCTTTGAATCTTCTTTATCATGCTAAGAGGAGCAGGAAAAAGCAAAAAATTTCACAATTGCACCTTGCAATGCGGAGAAATTACTGTTTGTGCATTTACAATATTCATTGATTTTTGCCATTGAAAAACGTCCAGAAATGATTGAAGCTACTGACTGAATGAAAGGAGCTGGCATCTCACTCTCTTTGAATCTTCTTTATCATGCTAAGAGGAGCAGGAAAAAGCAAAAAATTTCAGAATTGCACCTTGCAATGCGGAGAAATTACTGTTTGTGCATTTACAATATTCATTGATTTTTGCCATTGAAAAACGTCCAGAAATGATTGAAGCTACTGACTGAATGAAAGGAGCTGGCATCTCACTCTCTTTGAATCTTCTTTATCATGCTAAGAGGAGCAGGAAAAAGCAAAAAATTTCAGAATTGCACCTTGCAATGCGGAGAAATTACTGTTTGTGCATTTACAATATTCATTGATTTTTGCCATTGAAAAACGTCCAGAAATGATTGAAGCTACTGACTGAATGAAAGGAGCTGGCATCTCACTCTCTTTGAATCTTCTTTATCTTGCTAAGAGGAGCAGGAAAAAGCAAAAAATTTCAGAATTGCACCTTGCAATGCGGAGAAATTACTGTTTGTGCATTTACAATATTCATTGATTTTTGCCATTGAAAAACGTCCAGAAATGATTGAAGCTACTGTCTGAATGAAAGAAGCTGGCATCTCACTCTCTTTGAATCTTCTTTATCATGCTAAGAGGAGCAGGAAAAAGCAAAAAATTTCAGAATTGCACCTTGCAATGCGGAGAAATTACTGTTTGTGCATTTACAATATTCATTGATTTTTGCCATTGAAAAACATCATGTTATTCATATACCAGAAATGTTTGAAGCTACTGACTGAATGAAAGGAGCTGGCATCTCACTCTCTTTGAATCTTCTTTATCATGCTAAGAGGAGCAGAAAAAAGCAAAAAATTTCAGAATTGCACCTTGCAATGCGGAGAAATTACTGTTTGTGCATTTACAATATTCATTGATTTTTGCCATTGAAAAACATCCAGAAATGATTGAAGCTGCTGACTGAATGAAAGGAGCTGGCATCTCACTCTCTTTGAATCTTGTTTATCATGCTAAGAGGAGCAGGAAAAAGCAAAAAATTTCAGAATTGCACCTTGCAATGCGGAGAAATTACTGTTTGTGCATTTACAATATTCATTGATTTTTGCCATTGAAAAACGTACAGAAATGATTGAAGCTACTGACTGAATGAAAGGAGCTGGCATCTCACTCTCTTTGAATCTTCTTTATCATGCTAAGAGGAGCAGGAAAAAGCAAAAAATTTCAAAATTGCACCTTGCAATGCGGAGAAATTACTGTTTGTGCATTTACAATATTCATTGATTTTTGCCATTGAAAAACATCATGTTATTCATATACCAGAAATGTTTGAAGCTACTGACTGAATGAAAGGAGCTGGCATCTCACTCTCTTTGAATCTTCTTTATCATGCTAAGAGGAGCAGGAAAAAGCAAAAAATTTCACAATTGAACCTTGCAATGCGGAGAAATTACTGTTTGTGCATTTACAATATTCATTGATTTTTGCCATTGAAAAACGTCCAGAAATGATTGAAGCTACTGACTGAATGAAAGGAGCTGGCATCTCACTCTCTTTGAATCTTCTTTATCATGCTAAGAGGAGCAGGAAAAAGCAAAAAATTTCAGAATTGCACCTTGCAATGCGGAGAAATTACTGTTTGTGCATTTACAATATTCATTGATTTTTGCCATTGAAAAACGTCCAGAAATGATTGAAGCTACTGACTGAATGAAAGGAGCTGGCATCTCACTCTCTTTGAATCTTCTTTATCATGCTAAGAGGAGCAGGAAAAAGCAAAAAATTTCAGAATTGCACCTTGCAATGCGGAGAAATTACTGTTTGTGCATTTACAATATTCATTGATTTTTGCCATTGAAAAACGTCCAGAAATGATTGAAGCTACTGACTGAATGAAAGGAGCTGGCATCTCACTCTCTTTGAATCTTCTTTATCTTGCTAAGAGGAGCAGGAAAAAGCAAAAAATTTCAGAATTGCACCTTGCAATGCGGAGAAATTACTGTTTGTGCATTTACAATATTCATTGATTTTTGCCATTGAAAAACGTCCAGAAATGATTGAAGCTACTGTCTGAATGAAAGAAGCTGGCATCTCACTCTCTTTGAATCTTCTTTATCATGCTAAGAGGAGCAGGAAAAAGCAAAAAATTTCAGAATTGCACCTTGCAATGCGGAGAAATTACTGTTTGTGCATTTACAATATTCATTGATTTTTGCCATTGAAAAACATCATGTTATTCATATACCAGAAATGTTTGAAGCTACTGACTGAATGAAAGGAGCTGGCATCTCACTCTCTTTGAATCTTCTTTATCATGCTAAGAGGAGCAGAAAAAAGCAAAAAATTTCAGAATTGCACCTTGCAATGCGGAGAAATTACTGTTTGTGCATTTACAATATTCATTGATTTTTGCCATTGAAAAACGTCCAGAAATGATTGAAGCTACTGACTGAATGAAAGGAGCTGGCATCTCACTCTCTTTGAATCTTGTTTATCATGCTAAGAGGAGCAGGAAAAAGCAAAAAATTTCAGAATTGCACCTTGCAATGCGGAGAAATTACTGTTTGTGCATTTACAATATTCATTGATTTTTGCCATTGAAAAACGTCCAGAAATGATTGAAGCTACTGACTGAATGAAAGGAGCTGGCATCTCACTCTCTTTGAATCTTCTTTATCATGCTTAGAGGAGCAGGAAAAAGCAAAAAATTTCAGAATTGCACCTTGCAATGCGGAGAAATTACTGTTTGTGCATTTACAATATTCATTGATTTTTGCCATTGAAAAACATCATGTTATTCATATACCAGAAATGTTTGAAGCTACTGACTGAATGAAAGGAGCTGGCATCTCACTCTCTTTGAATCTTCTTTATCATGCTAAGAGGAGCAGGAAAAAGCAAAAAATTTCAGAATTGCACCTTGCAATGCGGAGAAATTACTGTTTGTGCATTTACAATATTCATTGATTTTTGCCATTGAAAAACGTCCAGAAATGATTGAAGCTACTGACTGAATGAAAGGAGCTGGCATCTCACTCTCTTTGAATCTTCTTTATCATGCTTAGAGGAGCAGGAAAAAGCAAAAAATTTCAGAATTGCACCTTGCAATGCGGAGAAATTACTGTTTGTGCATTTACAATATTCATTGATTTTTGCCATTGAAAAACATCATGTTATTCATATACCAGAAATGTTTGAAGCTACTGACTGAATGAAAGGAGCTGGCATCTCACTCTCTTTGAATCTTCTTTATCATGCTAAGAGGAGCAGGAAAAAGCAAAAAATTTCAGAATTGCACCTTGCAATGCGGAGAAATTACTGTTTGTGCATTTACAATATTCATTGATTTTTGCCATTGAAAAACGTCCAGAAATGATTGAAGCTACTGACTGAATGAAAGGAGCTGGCATCTCACTCTCTTTGAATCTTGTTTATCATGCTAAGAGGAGCAGGAAAAAGCAAAAAATTTCAGAATTGCACCTTGCAATGCGGAGAAATTACTGTTTGTGCATTTACAATATTCATTGATTTTTGCCATTGAAAAACGTCCAGAAATGTTTGAAGCTACTGACTGAATGAAAGGAGCTGGCATCTCACTCTCTTTGAATCTTCTTTATCATGCTAAGAGGAGCAGGAAAAAGCAAAAAATTTCAGAATTGCACCTTGCAATGCGGAGAAATTACTGTTTGTGCATTTACAATATTCATTGATTTTTGCCATTGAAAAACGTCCAGAAATGATTGAAGCTACTGACTGAATGAAAGGAGCTGGCATCTCACTCTCTTTGAATCTTCTTTATCATGCTAAGAGAAGCAGGAAAAAGCAAAAAATTTCAGAATTGCACCTTGCAATGCGGAGAAATTACTGTTTGTGCATTTACAATATTCATTGATTTTTGCCATTGAAAAACATCATGTTATTCATATACCAGAAATGTTTGAAGCTACTGACTGAATGAAAGGAGCTGGCATCTCACTCTCTTTGAATCTTCTTTATCATGCTAAGAGGAGCAGAAAAAAGCAAAAAATTTCAGAATTGCACCTTGCAATGCGGAGAAATTACTGTTTGTGCATTTACAATATTCATTGATTTTTGCCATTGAAAAACATCCAGAAATGATTGAAGCTACTGACTGAATGAAAGGAGCTGGCATCTCACTCTCTTTGAATCTTGTTTATCATGCTAAGAGGAGCAGGAAAAAGCAAAAAATTTCAGAATTGCACCTTGCAATGCGGAGAAATTACTGTTTGTGCATTTACAATATTCATTGATTTTTGCCATTGAAAAACGTACAGAAATGATTGAAGCTACTGACTGAATGAAAGGAGCTGGCATCTCACTCTCTTTGAATCTTCTTTATCATGCTAAGAGGAGCAGGAAAAAGCAAAAAATTTCAAAATTGCACCTTGCAATGCGGAGAAATTACTGTTTGTGCATTTACAATATTCATTGATTTTTGCCATTGAAAAACATCATGTTATTCATATACCAGAAATGTTTGAAGCTACTGACTGAATGAAAGGAGCTGGCATCTCACTCTCTTTGAATCTTCTTTATCATGCTAAGAGGAGCAGGAAAAAGCAAAAAATTTCAGAATTGCACCTTGCAATGCGGAGAAATTACTGTTTGTGCATTTACAATATTCATTGATTTTTGCCATTGAAAAACGTCCAGAAATGATTGAAGCTACTGACTGAATGAAAGGAGCTGGCATCTCACTCTCTTTGAATCTTCTTTATCATGCTAAGAGGAGCAGGAAAAAGCAAAAAATTTCAGAATTGCACCTTGCAATGCGGAGAAATTACTGTTTGTGCATTTACAATATTCATTGATTTTTGCCATTGAAAAACGTCCAGAAATGATTGAAGCTACTGACTGAATGAAAGGAGCTGGCATCTCACTCTCTTTGAATCTTCTTTATCATGCTAAGAGGAGCAGGAAAAAGCAAAAAATTTCAGAATTGCACCTTGCAATGCGGAGAAATTACTGTTTGTGCATTTACAATATTCATTGATTTTTGCCATTGAAAAACGTCCAGAAATGATTGAAGCTACTGACTGAATGAAAGGAGCTGGCATCTCACTCTCTTTGAATCTTCTTTATCTTGCTAAGAGGAGCAGGAAAAAGCAAAAAATTTCAGAATTGCACCTTGCAATGCGGAGAAATTACTGTTTGTGCATTTACAATATTCATTGATTTTTGCCATTGAAAAACGTCCAGAAATGATTGAAGCTACTGTCTGAATGAAAGAAGCTGGCATCTCACTCTCTTTGAATCTTCTTTATCATGCTAAGAGGAGCAGGAAAAAGCAAAAAATTTCAGAATTGCACCTTGCAATGCGGAGAAATTACTGTTTGTGCATTTACAATATTCATTGATTTTTGCCATTGAAAAACATCATGTTATTCATATACCAGAAATGTTTGAAGCTACTGACTGAATGAAAGGAGCTGGCATCTCACTCTCTTTGAATCTTCTTTATCATGCTAAGAGGAGCAGAAAAAAGCAAAAAATTTCAGAATTGCACCTTGCAATGCGGAGAAATTACTGTTTGTGCATTTACAATATTCATTGATTTTTGCCATTGAAAAACGTCCAGAAATGATTGAAGCTACTGACTGAATGAAAGGAGCTGGCATCTCACTCTCTTTGAATCTTGTTTATCATGCTAAGAGGAGCAGGAAAAAGCAAAAAATTTCAGAATTGCACCTTGCAATGCGGAGAAATTACTGTTTGTGCATTTACAATATTCATTGATTTTTGCCATTGAAAAACGTCCAGAAATGATTGAAGCTACTGACTGAATGAAAGGAGCTGGCATCTCACTCTCTTTGAATCTTCTTTATCATGCTTAGAGGAGCAGGAAAAAGCAAAAAATTTCAGAATTGCACCTTGCAATGCGGAGAAATTACTGTTTGTGCATTTACAATATTCATTGATTTTTGCCATTGAAAAACATCATGTTATTCATATACCAGAAATGTTTGAAGCTACTGACTGAATGAAAGGAGCTGTCATCTCACTCTCTTTGAATCTTCTTTATCATGCTAAGAGGAGCAGGAAAAAGCAAAAAATTTCAGAATTGCACCTTGCAATGCGGAGAAATTACTGTTTGTGCATTTACAATATTCATTGATTTTTGCCATTGAAAAACGTCCAGAAATGATTGAAGCTACTGACTGAATGAAAGGAGCTGGCATCTCACTCTCTTTGAATCTTGTTTATCATGCTAAGAGGAGCAGGAAAAAGCAAAAAATTTCAGAATTGCACCTTGCAATGCGGAGAAATTACTGTTTGTGCATTTACAATATTCATTGATTTTTGCCATTGAAAAACGTCCAGAAATGTTTGAAGCTACTGACTGAATGAAAGGAGCTGGCATCTCACTCTCTTTGAATCTTCTTTATCATGCTAAGAGGAGCAGGAAAAAGCAAAAAATTTCAGAATTGCACCTTGCAATGCGGAGACATTACTGTTTGTGCATTTACAATATTCATTGATTTTTGCCATTGAAAAACGTCCAGAAATGATTGAAGCTACTGACTGAATGAAAGGAGCTGGCATCTCACTCTCTTTGAATCTTCTTTATCATGCTAAGAGAAGCAGGAAAAAGCAAAAAATTTCAGAATTGCACCTTGCAATGCGGAGAAATTACTGTTTGTGCATTTACAATATTCATTGATTTTTGCCATTGAAAAACATCATGTTATTCATATACCAGAAATGTTTGAAGCTACTGACTGAATGAAAGGAGCTGGCATCTCACTCTCTTTGAATCTTCTTTATCATGCTAAGAGGAGCAGAAAAAAGCAAAAAATTTCAGAATTGCACCTTGCAATGCGGAGAAATTACTGTTTGTGCATTTACAATATTCATTGATTTTTGCCATTGAAAAACATCCAGAAATGATTGAAGCTACTGACTGAATGAAAGGAGCTGGCATCTCACTCTCTTTGAATCTTGTTTATCATGCTAAGAGGAGCAGGAAAAAGCAAAAAATTTCAGAATTGCACCTTGCAATGCGGAGAAATTACTGTTTGTGCATTTACAATATTCATTGATTTTTGCCATTGAAAAACGTACAGAAATGATTGAAGCTACTGACTGAATGAAAGGAGCTGGCATCTCACTCTCTTTGAATCTTCTTTATCATGCTAAGAGGAGCAGGAAAAAGCAAAAAATTTCAAAATTGCACCTTGCAATGCGGAGAAATTACTGTTTGTGCATTTACAATATTCATTGATTTTTGCCATTGAAAAACATCATGTTATTCATATACCAGAAATGTTTGAAGCTACTGACTGAATGAAAGGAGCTGGCATCTCACTCTCTTTGAATCTTCTTTATCATGCTAAGAGGAGCAGGAAAAAGCAAAAAATTTCAGAATTGCACCTTGCAATGCGGAGAAATTACTGTTTGTGCATTTACAATATTCATTGATTTTTGCCATTGAAAAACGTCCAGAAATGATTGAAGCTACTGACTGAATGAAAGGAGCTGGCATCTCACTCTCTTTGAATCTTCTTTATCATGCTAAGAGGAGCAGGAAAAAGCAAAAAATTTCAGAATTGCACCTTGCAATGCGGAGAAATTACTGTTTGTGCATTTACAATATTCATTGATTTTTGCCATTGAAAAACGTCCAGAAATGATTGAAGCTACTGACTGAATGAAAGGAGCTGGCATCTCACTCTCTTTGAATCTTCTTTATCATGCTAAGAGGAGCAGGAAAAAGCAAAAAATTTCAGAATTGCACCTTGCAATGCGGAGAAATTACTGTTTGTGCATTTACAATATTCATTGATTTTTGCCATTGAAAAACGTCCAGAAATGATTGAAGCTACTGACTGAATGAAAGGAGCTGGCATCTCACTCTCTTTGAATCTTCTTTATCATGCTAAGAGGAGCAGGAAAAAGCAAAAAATTTCAGAATTGCACCTTGCAATGCGGAGAAATTACTGTTTGTGCATTTACAATATTCATTGATTTTTGCCATTGAAAAACATCATGTTATTCATATACCAGAAATGTTTGAAGCTACTGACTGAATGAAAGGAGCTGGCATCTCACTCTCTTTGAATCTTCTTTATCATGCTAAGAGGAGCAGAAAAAAGCAAAAAATTTCAGAATTGCACCTTGCAATGCGGAGAAATTACTGTTTGTGCATTTACAATATTCATTGATTTTTGCCATTGAAAAACGTCCAGAAATGATTGAAGCTACTGACTGAATGAAAGGAGCTGGCATCTCACTCTCTTTGAATCTTGTTTATCATGCTAAGAGGAGCAGGAAAAAGCAAAAAATTTCAGAATTGCACCTTGCAATGCGGAGAAATTACTGTTTGTGCATTTACAATATTCATTGATTTTTGCCATTGAAAAACGTCCAGAAATGATTGAAGCTACTGACTGAATGAAAGGAGCTGGCATCTCACTCTCTTTGAATCTTCTTTATCATGCTTAGAGGAGCAGGAAAAAGCAAAAAATTTCAGAATTGCACCTTGCAATGCGGAGAAATTACTGTTTGTGCATTTACAATATTCATTGATTTTTGCCATTGAAAAACATCATGTTATTCATATACCAGAAATGTTTGAAGCTACTGACTGAATGAAAGGAGCTGGCATCTCACTCTCTTTGAATCTTCTTTATCATGCTAAGAGGAGCAGGAAAAAGCAAAAAATTTCAGAATTGCACCTTGCAATGCGGAGAAATTACTGTTTGTGCATTTACAATATTCATTGATTTTTGCCATTGAAAAACGTCCAGAAATGATTGAAGCTACTGACTGAATGAAAGGAGCTGGCATCTCACTCTCTTTGAATCTTGTTTATCATGCTAAGAGGAGCAGGAAAAAGCAAAAAATTTCAGAATTGCACCTTGCAATGCGGAGAAATTACTGTTTGTGCATTTACAATATTCATTGATTTTTGCCATTGAAAAACATCATGTTATTCATATACCAGAAATGTTTGAATCTACTGACTGAATGAAAGGAGCTGGCATCTCACTCTCTTTGAATCTTCTTTATCATGCTAAGAGGAGCAGGAAAAAGCAAAAAATTTCAGAATTGCACCTTGCAATGCGGAGAAATTACTGTTTGTGCATTTACAATATTCATTGATTTTTGCCATTGAAAAACGTCCAGAAATGATTGAAGCTACTGACTGAATGAAAGGAGCTGGCATCTCACTCTCTTTGAATCTTGTTTATCTTGCTAAGAGGAGCAGAAAAAAGCAAAAAATTTCAGAATTGCACCTTGCAATGCGGAGAAATTACTGTTTGTGCATTTACAATATTCATTGATTTTTGCCATTGAAAAACGTCCAGAAATGATTGAAGCTACTGACTGAATGAAAGGAGCTGGCATCTCACTCTCTTTGAATCTTCTTTATCATGCTAAGAGTAGCAGGAAAAAGCAAAAAATTTCAGAATTGCACCTTGCAATGCGGAGAAATTACTGTTTGTGCATTTACAATATTCATTGATTTTTGCCATTGAAAAACATCATGTTATTCATATACCAGAAATGTTTGAAGCTACTGACTGAATGAAAGGAGCTGGCATCTCACTCTCTTTGAATCTTCTTTATCATGCTAAGAGGAGCAGAAAAAAGCAAAAAATTTCAGAATTGCACCTTGCAATGCGGAGAAATTACTGTTTGTGCATTTACAATATTCATTGATTTTTGCCATTGAAAAACATCCAGAAATGATTGAAGCTACTGACTGAATGAAAGGAGCTGGCATCTCACTCTCTTTGAATCTTGTTTATCATGCTAAGAGGAGCAGGAAAAAGCAAAAAATTTCAGAATTGCACCTTGCAATGCGGAGAAATTACTGTTTGTGCATTTACAATATTCATTGATTTTTGCCATTGAAAAACGTACAGAAATGATTGAAGCTACTGACTGAATGAAAGGAGCTGGCATCTCACTCTCTTTGAATCTTCTTTATCATGCTAAGAGGAGCAGGAAAAAGCAAAAAATTTCAAAATTGCACCTTGCAATGCGGAGAAATTACTGTTTGTGCATTTACAATATTCATTGATTTTTGCCATTGAAAAACATCATGTTATTCATATACCAGAAATGTTTGAAGCTACTGACTGAATGAAAGGAGCTGGCATCTCACTCTCTTTGAATCTTCTTTATCATGCTAAGAGGAGCAGGAAAAAGCAAAAAATTTCAGAATTGCACCTTGCAATGCGGAGAAATTACTGTTTGTGCATTTACAATATTCATTGATTTTTGCCATTGAAAAACGTCCAGAAATGATTGAAGCTACTGACTGAATGAAAGGAGCTGGCATCTCACTCTCTTTGAATCTTCTTTATCATGCTAAGAGGAGCAGGAAAAAGCAAAAAATTTCAGAATTGCACCTTGCAATGCGGAGAAATTACTGTTTGTGCATTTACAATATTCATTGATTTTTGCCATTGAAAAACGTCCAGAAATGATTGAAGCTACTGACTGAATGAAAGGAGCTGGCATCTCACTCTCTTTGAATCTTCTTTATCATGCTAAGAGGAGCAGGAAAAAGCAAAAAATTTCAGAATTGCACCTTGCAATGCGGAGAAATTACTGTTTGTGCATTTACAATATTCATTGATTTTTGCCATTGAAAAACGTCCAGAAATGATTGAAGCTACTGACTGAATGAAAGGAGCTGGCATCTCACTCTCTTTGAATCTTCTTTATCATGCTAAGAGGAGCAGGAAAAAGCAAAAAATTTCAGAATTGCACCTTGCAATGCGGAGAAATTACTGTTTGTGCATTTACAATATTCATTGATTTTTGCCATTGAAAAACATCATGTTATTCATATACCAGAAATGTTTGAAGCTACTGACTGAATGAAAGGAGCTGGCATCTCACTCTCTTTGAATCTTCTTTATCATGCTAAGAGGAGCAGAAAAAAGCAAAAAATTTCAGAATTGCACCTTGCAATGCGGAGAAATTACTGTTTGTGCATTTACAATATTCATTGATTTTTGCCATTGAAAAACGTCCAGAAATGATTGAAGCTACTGACTGAATGAAAGGAGCTGGCATCTCACTCTCTTTGAATCTTGTTTATCATGCTAAGAGGAGCAGGAAAAAGCAAAAAATTTCAGAATTGCACCTTGCAATGCGGAGAAATTACTGTTTGTGCATTTACAATATTCATTGATTTTTGCCATTGAAAAACGTCCAGAAATGATTGAAGCTACTGACTGAATGAAAGGAGCTGGCATCTCACTCTCTTTGAATCTTCTTTATCATGCTTAGAGGAGCAGGAAAAAGCAAAAAATTTCAGAATTGCACCTTGCAATGCGGAGAAATTACTGTTTGTGCATTTACAATATTCATTGATTTTTGCCATTGAAAAACATCATGTTATTCATATACCAGAAATGTTTGAAGCTACTGACTGAATGAAAGGAGCTGGCATCTCACTCTCTTTGAATCTTCTTTATCATGCTAAGAGGAGCAGGAAAAAGCAAAAAATTTCAGAATTGCACCTTGCAATGCGGAGAAATTACTGTTTGTGCATTTACAATATTCATTGATTTTTGCCATTGAAAAACGTCCAGAAATGATTGAAGCTACTGACTGAATGAAAGGAGCTGGCATCTCACTCTCTTTGAATCTTGTTTATCATGCTAAGAGGAGCAGGAAAAAGCAAAAAATTTCAGAATTGCACCTTGCAATGCGGAGAAATTACTGTTTGTGCATTTACAATATTCATTGATTTTTGCCATTGAAAAACATCATGTTATTCATATACCAGAAATGTTTGAATCTACTGACTGAATGAAAGGAGCTGGCATCTCACTCTCTTTGAATCTTCTTTATCATGCTAAGAGGAGCAGGAAAAAGCAAAAAATTTCAGAATTGCACCTTGCAATGCGGAGAAATTACTGTTTGTGCATTTACAATATTCATTGATTTTTGCCATTGAAAAACGTCCAGAAATGATTGAAGCTACTGACTGAATGAAAGGAGCTGGCATCTCACTCTCTTTGAATCTTGTTTATCTTGCTAAGAGGAGCAGAAAAAAGCAAAAAATTTCAGAATTGCACCTTGCAATGCGGAGAAATTACTGTTTGTGCATTTACAATATTCATTGATTTTTGCCATTGAAAAACGTCCAGAAATGATTGAAGCTACTGACTGAATGAAAGGAGCTGGCATCTCACTCTCTTTGAATCTTCTTTATCATGCTAAGAGGAGCAGGAAAAAGCAAAAAATTTCAGAATTGCACATTGCAATGCGGAGAAATTACTGTTTGTGCATTTACAATATTCATTGATTTTTGCCATTGAAAAACGTCCAGAAATGATTGAAGCTACTGACTGAATGAAAGGAGCTGGCATCTCACTCTCTTTGAATCTTGTTTATCTTGCTAAGAGGAGCAGAAAAAAGCAAAAAATTTCAGAATTGCACCTTGCAATGCGGAGAAATTACTGTTTGTGCATTTACAATATTCATTGATTTTTGCCATTGAAAAACGTCCAGAAATGATTGAAGCTACTGACTGAATGAAAGGAGCTGGCATCTCACTCTCTTTGAATCTTCTTTATCATGCTAAGAGGAGCAGGAAAAAGCAAAAAATTTCAGAATTGCACCTTGCAATGCGGAGAAATTACTGTTTGTGCATTTACAATATTCATTGATTTTTGCCATTGAAAAACATCATGTTATTCATATACCAGAAATGTTTGAAGCTACTGACAATGAAAGGAGCTGGCATCTCACTCTTTGAATCTTCTTTATCATGCTAAGAGGAGCAGGAAAAAGCAAAAAATTTCAGAATTGCACCTTGCAATGCGGAGAAATTACTGTTTGTGCATTTACAATATTCATTGATTTTTGCCATTGAAAAAAGTCCAGAAATGATTGAAGCTACTGACTGAATGAAAGGAGCTGGCATCTCACTCTCTTTGAATCTTCTTTATCATGCTAAGAGGAGCAGGAAAAAGCAAAAAATTTCAGAATTGCACCTTGCAATGCGGAGAAATTACTGTTTGTGCATTTACAATATTCATTGATTTTTGCCATTGAAAAACATCCAGAAATGATTGAAGCTACTGACTGAATGAAAGGAGCTGGCATCTCACTCTCTTTGAATCTTGTTTATCATGCTAAGAGGAGCAGGAAAAAGCAAAAAATTTCAGAATTGCACCTTGCAATGCGGAGAAATTACTGTTTGTGCATTTACAATATTCATTGATTTTTGCCATTGAAAAACGTCCAGATATGATTGAAGCTACTGACTGAATGAAAGGAGCTGGCATCTCACTCTCTTTGAATCTTCTTTATCATGCTAAGAGGAGCAGGAAAAAGCAAAAAATTTCAGAATTGCACCTTGCAATGCGGAGAAATTACTGTTTGTGCATTTACAATATTCATTGATTTTTGCCATTGAAAAACATCATGTTATTCATATACCAGAAATGTTTGAAGCTACTGACTGAATGAAAGGAGCTGGCATCTCACTCTCTTTGAATCTTCTTTATTATGCTAAGAGGAGCAGAAAAAAGCAAAAAATTTCAGAATTGCACCTTGCAATGCGGAGAAATTACTGTTTGTGCATTTACAATATTCATTGATTTTTGCCATTGAAAAACATCCAGAAATGATTGAAGCTACTGACTGAATGAAAGGAGCTGGCATCTCACTCTCTTTGAATCTTGTTTATCATGCTAAGAGGAGCAGGAAAAAGCAAAAAATTTCAGAATTGCACCTTGCAATGCGGAGAAATTACTGTTTGTGCATTTACAATATTCATTGATTTTTGCCATTGAAAAACATCATGTTATTCATATACCAGAAATGTTTGAAGCTACTGACTGAATGAAAGGAGCTGGCATCTCACTCTCTTTGAATCTTCTTTATCATGCTAAGAGGAGCAGGAAAAAGCAAAAAAATTCAGAATTGCACCTTGCAATGCGGAGAAATTACTGTTTGTGCATTTACATTATTCATTGATTTTTGCCATTGAAAAACGTCCAGAAATGATTGAAGCTACTGACTGAATGAAAGGAGCTGGCATCTCACTCTCTTTGAATCTTCTTTATCATGCTAAGAGGAGCAGGAAAAAGCAAAAAATTTCAGAATTGCACCTTGCAATGCGGAGAAATTACTGTTTGTGCATTTACAATATTCATTGATTTTTGCCATTGAAAAACGTCCAGAAATGATTGAAGCTACTGACTGAATGAAAGGAGCTGGCATCTCACTCTCTTTGAATATTCTTTATCATGCTAAGAGGAGCAGGAAAAAGCAAAAAATTTCAGAATTGCACCTTGCAATGCGGAGAAATTACTGTTTGTGCATTTACAATATTCATTGATTTTTGCCATTGAAAAACATCATGTTATTCATATACCAGAAATGTTTGAAGCTACTGACTGAATGAAAGGAGCTGGCATCTCACTCTCTTTGAATCTTCTTTATTATGCTAAGAGGAGCAGAAAAAAGCAAAAAATTTCAGAATTGCACCTTGCAATGCGGAGAAATTACTGTTTGTGCATTTACAATATTCATTGATTTTTGCCATTGAAAAACATCCAGAAATGATTGAAGCTACTGACTGAATGAAAGGAGCTGGCATCTCACTCTCTTTGAATCTTGTTTATCATGCTAAGAGGAGCAGGAAAAAGCAAAAAATTTCAGAATTGCACCTTGCAATGCGGAGAAATTACTGTTTGTGCATTTACAATATTCATTGATTTTTGCCATTGAAAAACATCATGTTATTCATATACCAGAAATGTTTGAAGCTACTGACTGAATGAAAGGAGCTGGCATCTCACTCTCTTTGAATCTTCTTTATCATGCTAAGAGGAGCAGGAAAAAGCAAAAAAATTCAGAATTGCACCTTGCAATGCGGAGAAATTACTGTTTGTGCATTTACAATATTCATTGATTTTTGCCATTGAAAAACGTCCAGAAATGATTGAAGCTACTGACTGAATGAAAGGAGCTGGCATCTCACTCTCTTTGAATCTTCTTTATCATGCTAAGAGGAGCAGGAAAAAGCAAAAAATTTCAGAATTGCACCTTGCAATGCAGAGAAATTACTGTTTGTGCATTTACAATATTCATTGATTTTTGCCATTGAAAAACATCATGTTATTCATATACCAGAAATGTTTGAAGCTACTGACTGAATGAAAGGAGCTGGCATCTCACTCTCTTTGAATCTTCTTTATCATGCTAAGAGGAGCAGGAAAAAGCAAAAAATTTCAGAATTGCACCTTGCAATGCCGAGAAATTACTGTTTGTGCATTTACAATATTCATTGATTTTTGCCATTGAAAAACGTCCAGAAATGATTGAAGCTACTGACTGAATGAAAGGAGCTGGCATCTCACTCTCTTTGAATCTTCTTTATCATGCTTAGAGGAGCAGGAAAAAGCAAAAAATTTCAGAATTGCACCTTTCAATGCGGAGAAATTACTGTTTGTGCATTTACAATATTCATTGATTTTTGCCATTGAAAAACATCATGTTATTCATATACCAGAAATGTTTGAAGCTACTGACTGAATGAAAGGAGCTGGCATCTCACTCTCTTTGAATCTTCTTTATCATGCTAAGAGGAGCAGGAAAAAGCAAAAAATTTCAGAATTGCACCTTGCAATGCGGAGAAATTACTGTTTGTGCATTTACAATATTCATTGATTTTTGCCATTGAAAAACGTCCAGAAATGATTGAAGCTACTGACTGAATGAAAGGAGCTGGCATCTCACTCTCTTTGAATCTTCTTTATCATGCTAAGAGGAGCAGGAAAAAGCAAAAAATTTCAGAATTGCACCTTGCAATGCGGAGAAATTACTGTTTGTGCATTTACAATATTCATTGATTTTTGCCATTGAAAAACGTCCAGAAATGATTGAAGCTACTGACTGAATGAAAGGAGCTGGCATCTCACTCTCTTTGAATATTCTTTATCATGCTAAGAGGAGCAGGAAAAAGCAAAAAATTTCAGAATTGCACCTTGCAATGCGGAGAAATTACTGTTTGTGCATTTACAATATTCATTGATTTTTGCCATTGAAAAACATCATGTTATTCATATACCAGAAATGTTTGAAGCTACTGACTGAATGAAAGGAGCTGGCATCTCACTCTCTTTGAATCTTCTTTATTATGCTAAGAGGAGCAGAAAAAAGCAAAAAATTTCAGAATTGCACCTTGCAATGCGGAGAAATTACTGTTTGTGCATTTACAATATTCATTGATTTTTGCCATTGAAAAACATCCAGAAATGATTGAAGCTACTGACTGAATGAAAGGAGCTGGCATCTCACTCTCTTTGAATCTTGTTTATCATGCTAAGAGGAGCAGGAAAAAGCAAAAAATTTCAGAATTGCACCTTGCAATGCGGAGAAATTACTGTTTGTGCATTTACAATATTCATTGATTTTTGCCATTGAAAAACATCATGTTATTCATATACCAGAAATGTTTGAAGCTACTGACTGAATGAAAGGAGCTGGCATCTCACTCTCTTTGAATCTTCTTTATCATGCTAAGAGGAGCAGGAAAAAGCAAAAAAATTCAGAATTGCACCTTGCAATGCGGAGAAATTACTGTTTGTGCATTTACAATATTCATTGATTTTTGCCATTGAAAAACGTCCAGAAATGATTGAAGCTACTGACTGAATGAAAGGAGCTGGCATCTCACTCTCTTTGAATCTTCTTTATCATGCTAAGAGGAGCAGGAAAAAGCAAAAAATTTCAGAATTGCACCTTGCAATGCGGAGAAATTACTGTTTGTGCATTTACAATATTCATTGATTTTTGCCATTGAAAAACATCATGTTATTCATATACCAGAAATGTTTGAAGCTACTGACTGAATGAAAGGAGCTGGCATCTCACTCTCTTTGAATCTTCTTTATCATGCTAAGAGGAGCAGGAAAAAGCAAAAAATTTCAGAATTGCACCTTGCAATGCCGAGAAATTACTGTTTGTGCATTTACAATATTCATTGATTTTTGCCATTGAAAAACGTCCAGAAATGATTGAAGCTACTGACTGAATGAAAGGAGCTGGCATCTCACTCTCTTTGAATCTTCTTTATCATGCTTAGAGGAGCAGGAAAAAGCAAAAAATTTCAGAATTGCACCTGGCAATGCGGAGAACCTACTGTTTGTGCATTTACAATATTCATTGATTTTTGCCATTGAAAAACATCATGTTATTCATATACCAGAAATGTTTGAAGCTACTGACTGAATGAAAGGAGCTGGCATCTCACTCTCTTTGAATCTTCTTTATCATGCTAAGAGGAGCAGGAAAAAGCAAAAAATTTCAGAATTGCACCTTGCAATGCGGAGAAATTACTGTTTGTGCATTTACAATATTCATTGATTTTTGCCATTGAAAAACGTCCAGAAATGATTGAAGCTACTGACTGAATGAAAGGAGCTGGCATCTCACTCTCTTTGAATCTTCTTTATCATGCTAAGAGGAGCAGGAAAAAGCAAAAAATTTCAGAATTGCACCTTGCAATGCGGAGAAATTACTGTTTGTGCATTTACAATATTCATTGATTTTTGCCATTGAAAAACGTCCAGAAATGATTGAAGCTACTGACTGAATGAAAGGAGCTGGCATCTCACTCTCTTTGAATCTTATTTATCATGCTAAGAGGAGCAGGAAAAAGCAAAAAATTTCAGAATTGCACCTTGCAATGCGGAGAAATTACTGTTTGTGCATTTACAATATTCATTGATTTTTGCCATTGAAAAACGTCCAGAAATGTTTGAAGCTACTGACTGAATGAAAGGAGCTGGCATCTCACTCTCTTTGAATCTTCTTTATCATGCTAAGAGGAGCAGAAAAAAGCAAAAAATTTCAGAATTGCACCTTGCAATGCGGAGAAATTACTGTTTGTGCATTTACAATATTCATTGATTTTTGCCATTGAAAAACATCATGTTATTCATATACCAGAAATGTTTGAAGCTACTGACTGAATGAAAGGAGCTGGCATCTCACTCTCTTTGAATCTTCTTTATCATGCTAAGAGGAGCAGGAAAAAGCAGAAAAATTCAGAATTGCACCTTGCAA
Organism: Phyllobates terribilis; assembly: GCF_046119375.1. Classification (NCBI taxonomy): domain Eukaryota; kingdom Metazoa; phylum Chordata; class Amphibia; order Anura; family Dendrobatidae; genus Phyllobates; species Phyllobates terribilis. The sequence goes on from NW_027363274.1 coordinate 1,120,992, forward strand.
TGCGGAGAAATTACTGTTTGTGCATTTACAATATTCATTGATTTTTGCCATTGAAAAACGTCCAGAAATGATTGAAGCTACTGACTGAATGAAAGGAGCTGGCATCTCATTCACTTTGAATCTTGTTTATCATGCTAAGAGGAGCAGGAAAAAGCAAAAAATTTCAGAATTGCACCTTGCAAAGCCGAGAAATTACTGTTTGTGCATTTACAAAATTCATTGATTTTTGCCATTGAAAAACGTCCAGAAATGATTGAAACTACTGACTGAATGAAAGGAGCTGGCATCTCACTCTCTTTGAATCTTCTTTATCATGCTTAGAGGAGCAGGAAAAAGCAAAAAATTTCAGAATTGCACCTTGCAATGCGGAGAAATTACTCTTTGTGCATTTACAATATTCATTGATTTTTGCCATTGAAAAACATCATGTTATTCATATATCAGAAATGTTTGAAGCTACTGACTGAATGAAAGGAGCTGGCATCTCACTCTCTTTGAATCTTCTTTATCATGCTAAGAGGAGCAGGAAAAAGCAAAAAATTTCAGAATTGCACCTTGCAATGCGGAGAAATTACTGTTTGTGCATTTACAATATTCATTGATTTTTGCCATTGAAAAACGTCCAGAAATGATTGAAGCTACTGACTGAATGAAAGGAGCTGGCATCTCACTCTCTTTGAATCTTCTTTATCATGCTAAGAGGAGCAGGAAAAAGCAAAAAATTTCAGAATTGCACCTTGCAATGCGGAGAAATTACTGTTTGTGCATTTACAATATTCATTGATTTTTGCCATTGAAAAACGTCCAGAAATTATTGAAGCTACTGACTGAATGAAAGGAGCTGGCATCTCACTCTCTTTGAATCTTCTTTATCATGCTAAGAGGAGCAGGAAAAAGCAAAAAATTTCAGAATTGCACCTTGCAATGCGGAGAAATTACTGTTTGTGCATTTACAATATTCATTGATTTTTGCCATTGAAAAACATCCAGAAATGATTGAAGCTACTGACTGAATGAAAGGAGCTGGCATCTCACTCTCTTTGAATCTTGTTTATCATGCTAAGAGGAGCAGGAAAAAGCAAAAAATTTCAGAATTGCACCTTGCAATGCGGAGAAATTACTGTTTGTGCATTTACAATATTCATTGATTTTTGCCATTGAAAAACGTCCAGAAATGATTGAAGCTACTGACTGAATGAAAGGAGCTGGCATCTCACTCTCTTTGAATCTTCTTTATCATGCTAAGAGGAGCAGGAAAAAGCAAAAAATTTCAGAATTGCACCTTGCAATGCGGAGAAATTACTGTTTGTGCATTTACAATATTCATTGATTTTTGCCATTGAAAAACATCATGTTATTCATATACCAGAAATGTTTGAAGCTACTGACTGAATGAAAGGAGCTGGCATCTCACTCTCTTTGAATCTTCTTTATCATGCTAAGAGGAGCAGAAAAAAGCAAAAAATTTCAGAATTGCACCTTGCAATGCGGAGAAATTACTGTTTGTGCATTTACAATATTCATTGATTTTTGCCATTGAAAAACATCCAGAAATGATTGAAGCTACTGACTGAATGAAAGGAGCTGGCATCTCACTCTCTTTGAATCTTGTTTATCATGCTAAGAGGAGCAGGAAAAAGCAAAAAATTTCAGAATTGCACCTTGCAATGCGGAGAAATTACTGTTTGTGCATTTACAATATTCATTGATTTTTGCCATTGAAAAACGTACAGAAATGATTGAAGCTACTGACTGAATGAAAGGAGCTGGCATCTCACTCTCTTTGAATCTTCTTTATCATGCTAAGAGGAGCAGGAAAAAGCAAAAAATTTCAAAATTGCACCTTGCAATGCGGAGAAATTACTGTTTGTGCATTTACAATATTCATTGATTTTTGCCATTGAAAAACATCATGTTATTCATATACCAGAAATGTTTGAAGCTACTGACTGAATGAAAGGAGCTGGCATCTCACTCTCTTTGAATCTTCTTTATCATGCTAAGAGGAGCAGGAAAAAGCAAAAAATTTCACAATTGCACCTTGCAATGCGGAGAAATTACTGTTTGTGCATTTACAATATTCATTGATTTTTGCCATTGAAAAACGTCCAGAAATGATTGAAGCTACTGACTGAATGAAAGGAGCTGGCATCTCACTCTCTTTGAATCTTCTTTATCATGCTAAGAGGAGCAGGAAAAAGCAAAAAATTTCAGAATTGCACCTTGCAATGCGGAGAAATTACTGTTTGTGCATTTACAATATTCATTGATTTTTGCCATTGAAAAACGTCCAGAAATGATTGAAGCTACTGACTGAATGAAAGGAGCTGGCATCTCACTCTCTTTGAATCTTCTTTATCATGCTAAGAGGAGCAGGAAAAAGCAAAAAATTTCAGAATTGCACCTTGCAATGCGGAGAAATTACTGTTTGTGCATTTACAATATTCATTGATTTTTGCCATTGAAAAACGTCCAGAAATGATTGAAGCTACTGACTGAATGAAAGGAGCTGGCATCTCACTCTCTTTGAATCTTCTTTATCTTGCTAAGAGGAGCAGGAAAAAGCAAAAAATTTCAGAATTGCACCTTGCAATGCGGAGAAATTACTGTTTGTGCATTTACAATATTCATTGATTTTTGCCATTGAAAAACGTCCAGAAATGATTGAAGCTACTGTCTGAATGAAAGAAGCTGGCATCTCACTCTCTTTGAATCTTCTTTATCATGCTAAGAGGAGCAGGAAAAAGCAAAAAATTTCAGAATTGCACCTTGCAATGCGGAGAAATTACTGTTTGTGCATTTACAATATTCATTGATTTTTGCCATTGAAAAACATCATGTTATTCATATACCAGAAATGTTTGAAGCTACTGACTGAATGAAAGGAGCTGGCATCTCACTCTCTTTGAATCTTCTTTATCATGCTAAGAGGAGCAGAAAAAAGCAAAAAATTTCAGAATTGCACCTTGCAATGCGGAGAAATTACTGTTTGTGCATTTACAATATTCATTGATTTTTGCCATTGAAAAACGTCCAGAAATGATTGAAGCTACTGACTGAATGAAAGGAGCTGGCATCTCACTCTCTTTGAATCTTGTTTATCATGCTAAGAGGAGCAGGAAAAAGCAAAAAATTTCAGAATTGCACCTTGCAATGCGGAGAAATTACTGTTTGTGCATTTACAATATTCATTGATTTTTGCCATTGAAAAACGTCCAGAAATGATTGAAGCTACTGACTGAATGAAAGGAGCTGGCATCTCACTCTCTTTGAATCTTCTTTATCATGCTTAGAGGAGCAGGAAAAAGCAAAAAATTTCAGAATTGCACCTTGCAATGCGGAGAAATTACTGTTTGTGCATTTACAATATTCATTGATTTTTGCCGTTGAAAAACATCATGTTATTCATATACCAGAAATGTTTGAAGCTACTGACTGAATGAAAGGAGCTGGCATCTCACTCTCTTTGAATCTTCTTTATCATGCTAAGAGGAGCAGGAAAAAGCAAAAAATTTCAGAATTGCACCTTGCAATGCGGAGAAATTACTGTTTGTGCATTTACAATATTCATTGATTTTTGCCATTGAAAAACGTCCAGAAATGATTGAAGCTACTGACTGAATGAAAGGAGCTGGCATCTCACTCTCTTTGAATCTTGTTTATCATGCTAAGAGGAGCAGGAAAAAGCAAAAAATTTCAGAATTGCACCTTGCAATGCGGAGAAATTACTGTTTGTGCATTTACAATATTCATTGATTTTTGCCATTGAAAAACGTCCAGAAATGTTTGAAGCTACTGACTGAATGAAAGGAGCTGGCATCTCACTCTCTTTGAATCTTCTTTATCATGCTAAGAGGAGCAGGAAAAAGCAAAAAATTTCAGAATTGCACCTTGCAATGCGGAGAAATTACTGTTTGTGCATTTACAATATTCATTGATTTTTGCCATTGAAAAACATCCAGAAATGATTGAAGCTACTGACTGAATGAAAGGAGCTGGCATCTCACTCTCTTTGAATCTTGTTTATCATGCTAAGAGGAGCAGGAAAAAGCAAAAAATTTCAGAATTGCACCTTGCAATGCGGAGAAATTACTGTTTGTGCATTTACAATATTCATTGATTTTTGCCATTGAAAAACGTCCAGAAATGATTGAAGCTACTGACTGAATGAAAGGAGCTGGCATCTCACTCTCTTTGAATCTTCTTTATCATGCTAAGAGGAGCAGGAAAAAGCAAAAAATTTCAGAATTGCACCTTGCAATGCGGAGAAATTACTGTTTGTGCATTTACAATATTCATTGATTTTTGCCATTGAAAAACATCATGTTATTCATATACCAGAAATGTTTGAAGCTACTGACTGAATGAAAGGAGCTGGCATCTCACTCTCTTTGAATCTTCTTTATCATGCTAAGAGGAGCAGAAAAAAGCAAAAAATTTCAGAATTGCACCTTGCAATGCGGAGAAATTACTGTTTGTGCATTTACAATATTCATTGATTTTTGCCATTGAAAAACATCCAGAAATGATTGAAGCTACTGACTGAATGAAAGGAGCTGGCATCTCACTCTCTTTGAATCTTGTTTATCATGCTAAGAGGAGCAGGAAAAAGCAAAAAATTTCAGAATTGCACCTTGCAATGCGGAGAAATTACTGTTTGTGCATTTACAATATTCATTGATTTTTGCCATTGAAAAACGTACAGAAATGATTGAAGCTACTGACTGAATGAAAGGAGCTGGCATCTCACTCTCTTTGAATCTTCTTTATCATGCTAAGAGGAGCAGGAAAAAGCAAAAAATTTCAAAATTGCACCTTGCAATGCGGAGAAATTACTGTTTGTGCATTTACAATATTCATTGATTTTTGCCATTGAAAAACATCATGTTATTCATATACCAGAAATGTTTGAAGCTACTGACTGAATGAAAGGAGCTGGCATCTCACTCTCTTTGAATCTTCTTTATCATGCTAAGAGGAGCAGGAAAAAGCAAAAAATTTCAGAATTGCACCTTGCAATGCGGAGAAATTACTGTTTGTGCATTTACAATATTCATTGATTTTTGCCATTGAAAAACGTCCAGAAATGATTGAAGCTACTGACTGAATGAAAGGAGCTGGCATCTCACTCTCTTTGAATCTTCTTTATCATGCTAAGAGGAGCAGGAAAAAGCAAAAAATTTCAGAATTGCACCTTGCAATGCGGAGAAATTACTGTTTGTGCATTTACAATATTCATTGATTTTTGCCATTGAAAAACGTCCAGAAATGATTGAAGCTACTGACTGAATGAAAGGAGCTGGCATCTCACTCTCTTTGAATCTTCTTTATGATGCTAAGAGGAGCAGGAAAAAGCAAAAAATTTCAGAATTGCACCTTGCAATGCGGAGAAATTACTGTTTGTGCATTTACAATATTCATTGATTTTTGCCATTGAAAAACATCATGTTATTCATATACCAGAAATGTTTGAAGCTACTGACTGAATGAAAGGAGCTGGCATCTCACTCTCTTTGAATCTTCTTTATCATGCTAAGAGGAGCAGAAAAAAGCAAAAAATTTCAGAATTGCACCTTGCAATGCGGAGAAATTACTGTTTGTGCATTTACAATATTCATTGATTTTTGCCATTGAAAAACGTCCAGAAATGATTGAAGCTACTGACTGAATGAAAGGAGCTGGCATCTCACTCTCTTTGAATCTTGTTTATCATGCTAAGAGGAGCAGGAAAAAGCAAAAAATTTCAGAATTGCACCTTGCAATGCGGAGAAATTACTGTTTGTGCATTTACAATATTCATTGATTTTTGCCATTGAAAAACGTCCAGAAATGATTGAAGCTACTGACTGAATGAAAGGAGCTGGCATCTCACTCTCTTTGAATCTTCTTTATCATGCTTAGAGGAGCAGGAAAAAGCAAAAAATTTCAGAATTGCACCTTGCAATGCGGAGAAATTACTGTTTGTGCATTTACAATATTCATTGATTTTTGCCATTGAAAAACATCATGTTATTCATATACCAGAAATGTTTGAAGCTACTGACTGAATGAAAGGAGCTGGCATCTCACTCTCTTTGAATCTTCTTTATCATGCTAAGAGGAGCAGGAAAAAGCAAAAAATTTCAGAATTGCACCTTGCAATGCGGAGAAATTACTGTTTGTGCATTTACAATATTCATTGATTTTTGCCATTGAAAAACGTCCAGAAATGATTGAAGCTACTGACTGAATGAAAGGAGCTGGCATCTCACTCTCTTTGAATCTTGTTTATCATGCTAAGAGGAGCAGGAAAAAGCAAAAAATTTCAGAATTGCACCTTGCAATGCGGAGAAATTACTGTTTGTGCATTTACAATATTCATTGATTTTTGCCATTGAAAAACGTCCAGAAATGTTTGAAGCTACTGACTGAATGAAAGGAGCTGGCATCTCACTCTCTTTGAATCTTCTTTATCATGCTAAGAGGAGCAGGAAAAAGCAAAAAATTTCAGAATTGCACCTTGCAATGCGGAGAAATTACTGTTTGTGCATTTACAATATTCATTGATTTTTGCCATTGAAAAACATCCAGAAATGATTGAAGCTACTGACTGAATGAAAGGAGCTGGCATCTCACTCTCTTTGAATCTTGTTTATCATGCTAAGAGGAGCAGGAAAAAGCAAAAAATTTCAGAATTGCACCTTGCAATGCGGAGAAATTACTGTTTGTGCATTTACAATATTCATTGATTTTTGCCATTGAAAAACGTCCAGAAATGATTGAAGCTACTGACTGAATGAAAGGAGCTGGCATCTCACTCTCTTTGAATCTTCTTTATCATGCTAAGAGGAGCAGGAAAAAGCAAAAAATTTCAGAATTGCACCTTGCAATGCGGAGAAATTACTGTTTGTGCATTTACAATATTCATTGATTTTTGCCATTGAAAAACATCATGTTATTCATATACCAGAAATGTTTGAAGCTACTGACTGAATGAAAGGAGCTGGCATCTCATTCTCTTTGAATCTTCTTTATCATGCTAAGAGGAGCAGAAAAAAGCAAAAAATTTCAGAATTGCACCTTGCAATGCGGAGAAATTACTGTTTGTGCATTTACAATATTCATTGATTTTTGCCATTGAAAAACATCCAGAAATGATTGAAGCTACTGACTGAATGAAAGGAGCTGGCATCTCACTCTCTTTGAATCTTGTTTATCATGCTAAGAGGAGCAGGAAAAAGCAAAAAATTTCAGAATTGCACCTTGCAATGCGGAGAAATTACTGTTTGTGCATTTACAATATTCATTGATTTTTGCCATTGAAAAACGTACAGAAATGATTGAAGCTACTGACTGAATGAAAGGAGCTGGCATCTCACTCTCTTTGAATCTTCTTTATCATGCTAAGAGGAGCAGGAAAAAGCAAAAAATTTCAAAATTGCACCTTGCAATGCGGAGAAATTACTGTTTGTGCATTTACAATATTCATTGATTTTTGCCATTGAAAAACATCATGTTATTCATATACCAGAAATGTTTGAAGCTACTGACTGAATGAAAGGAGCTGGCATCTCACTCTCTTTGAATCTTCTTTATCATGCTAAGAGGAGCAGGAAAAAGCAAAAAATTTCAGAATTGCACCTTGCAATGCGGAGAAATTACTGTTTGTGCATTTACAATATTCATTGATTTTTGCCATTGAAAAACGTCCAGAAATGATTGAAGCTACTGACTGAATGAAAGGAGCTGGCATCTCACTCTCTTTGAATCTTCTTTATCATGCTAAGAGGAGCAGGAAAAAGCAAAAAATTTCAGAATTGCACCTTGCAATGCGGAGAAATTACTGTTTGTGCATTTACAATATTCATTGATTTTTGCCATTGAAAAACGTCCAGAAATGATTGAAGCTACTGACTGAATGAAAGGAGCTGGCATCTCACTCTCTTTGAATCTTCTTTATGATGCTAAGAGGAGCAGGAAAAAGCAAAAAATTTCAGAATTGCACCTTGCAATGCGGAGAAATTACTGTTTGTGCATTTACAATATTCATTGATTTTTGCCATTGAAAAACATCATGTTATTCATATACCAGAAATGTTTGAAGCTACTGACTGAATGAAAGGAGCTGGCATCTCACTCTCTTTGAATCTTCTTTATCATGCTAAGAGGAGCAGAAAAAAGCAAAAAATTTCAGAATTGCACCTTGCAATGCGGAGAAATTACTGTTTGTGCATTTACAATATTCATTGATTTTTGCCATTGAAAAACGTCCAGAAATGATTGAAGCTACTGACTGAATGAAAGGAGCTGGCATCTCACTCTCTTTGAATCTTGTTTATCATGCTAAGAGGAGCAGGAAAAAGCAAAAAATTTCAGAATTGCACCTTGCAATGCGGAGAAATTACTGTTTGTGCATTTACAATATTCATTGATTTTTGCCATTGAAAAACGTCCAGAAATGATTGAAGCTACTGACTGAATGAAAGGAGCTGGCATCTCACTCTCTTTGAATCTTCTTTATCATGCTTAGAGGAGCAGGAAAAAGCAAAAAATTTCAGAATTGCACCTTGCAATGCGGAGAAATTACTGTTTGTGCATTTACAATATTCATTGATTTTTGCCATTGAAAAACATCATGTTATTCATATACCAGAAATGTTTGAAGCTACTGACTGAATGAAAGGAGCTGGCATCTCACTCTCTTTGAATCTTCTTTATCATGCTAAGAGGAGCAGGAAAAAGCAAAAAATTTCAGAATTGCACCTTGCAATGCGGAGAAATTACTGTTTGTGCATTTACAATATTCATTGATTTTTGCCATTGAAAAACGTCCAGAAATGATTGAAGCTACTGACTGAATGAAAGGAGCTGGCATCTCACTCTCTTTGAATCTTGTTTATCATGCTAAGAGGAGCAGGAAAAAGCAAAAAATTTCAGAATTGCACCTTGCAATGCGGAGAAATTACTGTTTGTGCATTTACAATATTCATTGATTTTTGCCATTGAAAAACGTCCAGAAATGTTTGAAGCTACTGACTGAATGAAAGGAGCTGGCATCTCACTCTCTTTGAATCTTCTTTATCATGCTAAGAGGAGCAGGAAAAAGCAAAAAATTTCAGAATTGCACCTTGCAATGCGGAGAAATTACTGTTTGTGCATTTACAATATTCATTGATTTTTGCCATTGAAAAACATCCAGAAATGATTGAAGCTACTGACTGAATGAAAGGAGCTGGCATCTCACTCTCTTTGAATCTTGTTTATCATGCTAAGAGGAGCAGGAAAAAGCAAAAAATTTCAGAATTGCACCTTGCAATGCGGAGAAATTACTGTTTGTGCATTTACAATATTCATTGATTTTTGCCATTGAAAAACGTACAGAAATGATTGAAGCTACTGACTGAATGAAAGGAGCTGGCATCTCACTCTCTTTGAATCTTCTTTATCATGCTAAGAGGAGCAGGAAAAAGCAAAAAATTTCAGAATTGCACCTTGCAATGCGGAGAAATTACTGTTTGTGCATTTACAATATTCATTGATTTTTGCCATTGAAAAACATCCAGAAATGATTGAAGCTACTGACTGAATGAAAGGAGCTGGCATCTCACTCTCTTTGAATCTTGTTTATCATGCTAAGAGGAGCAGGAAAAAGCAAAAAATTTCAGAATTTCACCTTGCAATGCGGAGAAATTACTGTTTGTGCATTTACAATATTCATTGATTTTTGCCATTGAAAAACGTACAGAAATGATTGAAGCTACTGACTGAATGAAAGGAGCTGGCATCTCACTCTCTTTGAATCTTCTTTATCATGCTAAGAGGAGAAGGAAAAAGCAAAAAATTTCAAAATTGCACCTTGCAATGCGGAGAAATTACTGTTTGTGCATTTACAATATTCATTGATTTTTGCCATTGAAAAACATCATGTTATTCATATACCAGAAATGTTTGAAGCTACTGACTGAATGAAAGGAGCTGGCATCTCACTCTCTTTGAATCTTCTTTATCATGCTAAGAGGAGCAGGAAAAAGCAAAAAATTTCAGAATTGCACCTTGCAATGCGGAGAAATTACTGTTTGTGCATTTACAATATTCATTGATTTTTGCCATTGAAAAACATCATGTTATTCATATACCAGAAATGTTTGAAGCTACTGACTGAATGAAAGGAGCTGGCATCTCACTCTCTTTGAATCTTCTTTATCATGCTAAGAGGAGCAGAAAAAAGCAAAAAATTTCAGAATTGCACCTTGCAATGCGGAGAAATTGCTGTTTGTGCATTTACAATATTCATTGATTTTTGCCATTGAAAAACGTCCAGAAATGATTGAAGCTACTGACTGAATGAAAGGAGCTGGCATCTCACTCTCTTTGAATCTTGTTTATCATGCTAAGAGGAGCAGGAAAAAGCAAAAAATTTCAGAATTGCACCTTGCAATGCGGAGAAATTACTGTTTGTGCATTTACAATATTCATTGATTTTTGCCATTGAAAAACGTCCAGAAATGATTGAAGCTACTGACTGAATGAAAGGAGCTGGCATCTCACTCTCTTTGAATCTTCTTTATCATGCTTAGAGGAGCAGGAAAAAGCAAAAAATTTCAGAATTGCACCTTGCAATGCGGAGAAATTACTGTTTGTGCATTTACAATATTCATTGATTTTTGCCTTTGAAAAACATCATGTTATTCATATACCAGAAATGTTTGAAGCTACTGACTGAATGAAAGGAGCTGGCATCTCACTCTCTTTGAATCTTCTTTATCATGCTAAGAGGAGCAGGAAAAAGCAAAAAATTTCAGAATTGCACCTTGCAATGCGGAGAAATTACTGTTTGTGCATTTACAATATTCATTGATTTTTGCCATTGAAAAACGTCCAGAAATGATTGAAGCTACTGACTGAATGAAAGGAGCTGGCATCTCACTCTCTTTGAATCTTCTTTATCATGCTAAGAGGAGCAGGAAAAAGCAAAAAATTTCAGAATTGCACCTTGCAATGCGGAGAAATTACTGTTTGTGCATTTACAATAATCATTGATTTTTGCCATTGAAAAACGTCCAGAAATGATTGAAGCTACTGACTGAATGAAAGGAGCTGGCATCTCACTCTCTTTGAATCTTCTTTATCATGCTAAGAGGAGCAGGAAAAAGCAAAAAATTTCAGAATTGCACCTTGCAATGCGGAGAAATTACTGTTTGTGCATTTACAATATTCATTGATTTTTGCCATTGAAAAACATCCAGAAATGATTGAAGCTACTGACTGAATGAAAGGAGCTGGCATCTCACTCTCTTTGAATCTTGTTTATCATGCTAAGAGGAGCAGGAAAAAGCAAAAAATTTCAGAATTGCACCTTGCAATGCGGAGAAATTACTGTTTGTGCATTTACAATATTCATTGATTTTTGCCATTGAAAAACGTCCAGAAATGATTGAAGCTACTGACTGAATGAAAGGAGCTGGCATCTCACTCTCTTTGAATCTTCTTTATCATGCTAAGAGGAGCAGGAAAAAGCAAAAAATTTCAGAATTGCACCTTGCAATGCGGAGAAATTACTGTTTGTGCATTTACAATATTCATTGATTTTTGCCATTGAAAAACATCATGTTATTCATATACCAGAAATGTTTGAAGCTACTGACTGAATGAAAGAAGCTGGCATCTCACTCTCTTTGAATCTTCTTTATCATGCTAAGAGGAGCAGAAAAAAGCAAAAAATTTCAGAATTGCACCTTGCAATGCGGAGAAATTACTGTTTGTGCATTTACAATATTCATTGATTTTTGCCATTGAAAAACATCCAGAAATGATTGAAGCTACTGACTGAATGAAAGGAGCTGGCATCTCACTCTCTTTGAATCTTGTTTATCATGCTAAGAGGAGCAGGAAAAAGCAAAAAATTTCAGAATTGCACCTTGCAATGCGGAGAAATTACTGTTTGTGCATTTACAATATTCATTGATTTTTGCCATTGAAAAACGTCCAGAAATGATTGAAGCTACTGACTGAATGAAAGGAGCTGGCATCTCACTCTCTTTGAATCTTCTTTATCATGCTAAGAGGAGCAGGAAAAAGCAAAAAATTTCAAAATTGCACCTTGCAATGCGGAGAAATTACTGTTTGTGCATTTACAATATTCATTGATTTTTGCCATTGAAAAACATCATGTTATTCATATACCAGAAATGTTTGAAGCTACTGACTGAATTAAAGGAGCTGGCATCTCACTCTCTTTGAATCTTCTTTATCATGCTAAGAGGAGCAGGAAAAAGCAAAAAATTTCAGAATTGCACCTTGCAATGCGGAGAAATTACTGTTTGTGCATTTACAATATTCATTGATTTTTGCCATTGAAAAACGTCCAGAAATGATTGAAGCTACTGACTGAATGAAAGGAGCTGGCATCTCACTCTCTTTGAATCTTCTTTATCATGCTAAGAGGAGCAGGAAAAAGCAAAAAATTTCAGAATTGCACCTTGCAATGCGGAGAAATTACTGTTTGTGCATTTACAATATTCATTGATTTTTGCCATTGAAAAACGTCCAGAAATGATTGAAGCTACTGACTGAATGAAAGGAGCTGGCATCTCACTCTCTTTGAATCTTCTTTATCTTGCTAAGAGGAGCAGGAAAAAGCAAAAAATTTCAGAATTGCACCTTGCAATGCGGAGAAATTACTGTTTGTGCATTTACAATATTCATTGATTTTTGCCATTGAAAAACGTCCAGAAATGATTGAAGCTACTGACTGAATGAAAGAAGCTGGCATCTCACTCTCTTTGAATCTTCTTTATCATGCTAAGAGGAGCAGGAAAAAGCAAAAAATTTCAGAATTGCACCTTGCAATGCGGAGAAATTACTGTTTGTGCATTTACAATATTCATTGATTTTTGCCATTGAAAAACATCATGTTATTCATATACCAGAAATGTTTGAAGCTACTGACTGAATGAAAGGAGCTGGCATCTCACTCTCTTTGAATCTTCTTTATCATGCTAAGAGGAGCAGAAAAAAGCAAAAAATTTCAGAATTGCACCTTGCAATGCGGAGAAATTACTGTTTGTGCATTTACAATATTCATTGATTTTTGCCATTGAAAAACGTCCAGAAATGATTGAAGCTACTGACTGAATGAAAGGAGCTGGCATCTCACTCTCTTTGAATCTTGTTTATCATGCTAAGAGGAGCAGGAAAAAGCAAAAAATTTCAGAATTGCACCTTGCAATGCGGAGAAATTACTGTTTGTGCATTTACAATATTCATTGATTTTTGCCATTGAAAACGTCCAGAAATGATTGAAGCTACTGACTGAATGAAAGGAGCTGGCATCTCACTCTCTTTGAATCTTCTTTATCATGCTAAGAGGAGCAGGAAAAAGCAAGAAATTTCAGAATTGCACCTTTCAATGCGGAGAAATTACTGTTTGTGCATTTACAATATTCATTGATTTTTGCCATTGAAAAATATCATGTTATTCATATACCAGAAATGTTTGAAGCTACTGACTGAATGAAAGGAGCTGGCATCTCACTCTCTTTGAATCTTCTTTATCATGCTAAGTGGAGCAGGAAAAAGCAAAAAATTTCAGAATTGCACCTTGCAATGCGGAGAAATTACTGTTTGTGCATTTACAATATTCATTGATTTTTGCCATTGAAAAACGTCCAGAAATGATTGAAGCTACTGACTGAATGAAAGGAGCTGGCATCTCACTCTCTTTGAATCTTGTTTATCATGCTAAGAGGAGCAGGAAAAAGCAAAAAATTTCAGAATTGCACCTTGCAATGCGGAGAAATTACTGTTTGTGCATTTACAATATTCATTGATTTTTGCCATTGAAAAACGTCCAGAAATGATTGAAGCTACTTACTGAATGAAAGGAGCTGGCATCTCACTCTCTTTGAATCTTCTTTATCATGCTAAGAGGAGCAGGAAAAAGCAAAAAATTTCAGAATTGCACCTTGCAATGCGGAGAAATTACTGTTTGTGCATTTACAATATTCATTGATTTTTGCCATTGAAAAACATCCAGAAATGATTGAAGCTACTGACTGAATGAAAGGAGCTGGCATCTCACTCTCTTTGAATCTTGTTTATCATGCTAAGAGGAGCAGGAAAAAGCAAAAAATTTCAGAATTTCACCTTGCAATGCGGAGAAATTACTGTTTGTGCATTTACAATATTCATTGATTTTTGCCATTGAAAAACGTACAGAAATGATTGAAGCTACTGACTGAATGAAAGGAGCTGGCATCTCACTCTCTTTGAATCTTCTTTATCATGCTAAGAGGAGCAGGAAAAAGCAAAAAATTTCAAAATTGCACCTTGCAATGCGGAGAAATTACTGTTTGTGCATTTACAATATTCATTGATTTTTGCCATTGAAAAACATCATGTTATTCATATACCAGAAATGTTTGAAGCTACTGACTGAATGAAAGGAGCTGGCATCTCACTCTCTTTGAATCTTCTTTATCATGCTAAGAGGAGCAGGAAAAAGCAAAAAATTTCAGAATTGCACCTTGCAATGCGGAGAAATTACTGTTTGTGCATTTACAATATTCATTGATTTTTGCCATTGAAAAACGTCCAGAAATGATTGAAGCTACTGACTGAATGAAAGGAGCTGGCATCTCACTCTCTTTGAATCTTTTTTATCATGCTAAGAGGAGCAGGAAAAAGCAAAAAATTTCAGAATTGCACCTTGCAATGCGGAGAAATTACTGTTTGTGCATTTACAATATTCATTGATTTTTGCCATTGAAAAACGTCCAGAAATGATTGAAGCTACTGACTGAATGAAAGGAGCTGGCATCTCACTCTCTTTGAATCTTCTTTATCATGCTAAGAGGAGCAGGAAAAAGCAAAAAATTTCAGAATTGCACCTTGCAATGCGGAGAAATTACTGTTTGTGCATTTACAATATTCATTGATTTTTGCCATTGAAAAACATCCAGAAATGATTGAAGCTACTGACTGAATGAAAGGAGCTGGCATCTCACTCTCTTTGAATCTTGTTTATCATGCTAAGAGGAGCAGGAAAAAGCAAAAAATTTCAGAATTGCACCTTGCAATGCGGAGAAATTACTGTTTGTGCATTTACAATATTCATTGATTTTTGCCATTGAAAAACGTCCAGAAATGATTGAAGCTACTGACTGAATGAAAGGAGCTGGCATCTCACTCTCTTTGAATCTTCTTTATCATGCTAAGAGGAGCAGGAAAAAGCAAAAAATTTCAGAATTGCACCTTGCAATGCGGAGAAATTACTGTTTGTGCATTTACAATATTCATTGATTTTTGCCATTGAAAAACATCCAGAAATGATTGAAGCTACTGACTGAATGAAAGGAGCTGGCATCTCACTCTCTTTGAATCTTCTTTATCATGCTAAGAGGAGCAGGAAAAAGCAAAAAATTTCAAAATTGCACCTTGCAATGCGGAGAAATTACTGTTTGTGCATTTACAATATTCATTGATTTTTGCCATTGAAAAACATCATGTTATTCATATACCAGAAATGTTTGAAGCTACTGACTGAATGAAAGGAGCTGGCATCTCACTCTCTTTGAATCTTCTTTATCATGCTAAGAGGAGCAGGAAAAAGCAAAAAATTTCAGAATTGCACCTTGCAATGCGGAGAAATTACTGTTTGTGCATTTACAATATTCATTGATTTTTGCCATTGAAAAACATCATGTTATTCATATACCAGAAATGTTTGAAGCTACTGACTGAATGAAAGGAGCTGGCATCTCACTCTCTTTGAATCTTCTTTATCATGCTAAGAGGAGCAGAAAAAAGCAAAAAATTTCAGAATTGCACCTTGCAATGCGGAGAAATTACTGTTTGTGCATTTACAATATTCATTGATTTTTGCCATTGAAAAACGTCCAGAAATGATTGAAGCTACTGACTGAATGAAAGGAGCTGGCATCTCACTCTCTTTGAATCTTGTTTATCATGCTAAGAGGAGCAGGAAAAAGCAAAAAATTTCAGAATTGCACCTTGCAATGCGGAGAAATTACTGTTTGTGCATTTACAATATTCATTGATTTTTGCCATTGAAAAACGTCCAGAAATGATTGAAGCTACTGACTGAATGAAAGGAGCTGGCATCTCACTCTCTTTGAATCTTCTTTATCATGCTTAGAGGAGCAGGAAAAAGCAAAAAATTTCAGAATTGCACCTTGCAATGCGGAGAAATTACTGTTTGTGCATTTACAATATTCATTGATTTTTGCCATTGAAAAACATCATGTTATTCATATACCAGAAATGTTTGAAGCTACTGACTGAATGAAAGGAGCTGGCATCTCACTCTCTTTGAATCTTCTTTATCATGCTAAGAGGAGCAGGAAAAAGCAAAAAATTTCAGAATTGCACCTTGCAATGCGGAGAAATTACTGTTTGTGCATTTACAATATTCATTGATTTTTGCCATTGAAAAACGTCCAGAAATGATTGAAGCTACTGACTGAATGAAAGGAGCTGGCATCTCACTCTCTTTGAATCTTCTTTATCATGCTAAGAGGAGCAGGAAAAAGCAAAAAATTTCAGAATTGCACCTTGCAATGCGGAGAAATTACTGTTTGTGCATTTACAATATTCATTGATTTTTGCCATTGAAAAACGTCCAGAAATGATTGAAGCTACTGACTGAATGAAAGGAGCTGGCATCTCACTCTCTTTGAATCTTCTTTATCATGCTAAGAGGAGCAGGAAAAAGCAAAAAATTTCAGAATTGCACCTTGCAATGCGGAGAAATTACTGTTTGTGCATTTACAATATTCATTGATTTTTGCCATTGAAAAACATCCAGAAATGATTGAAGCTACTGACTGAATGAAAGGAGCTGGCATCTCACTCTCTTTGAATCTTGTTTATCATGCTAAGAGGAGCAGGAAAAAGCAAAAAATTTCAGAATTGCACCTTGCAATGCGGAGAAATTACTGTTTGTGCATTTACAATATTCATTGATTTTTGCCATTGAAAAACGTCCAGAAATGATTGAAGCTACTGACTGAATGAAAGGAGATGGCATCTCACTCTCTTTGAATCTTCTTTATCATGCTAAGAGGAGCAGGAAAAAGCAAAACATTTCAGAATTGCACCTTGCAATGCGGAGAAATTACTGTTTGTGCATTTACAATATTCATTGATTTTTGCCATTGAAAAACATCATGTTATTCATATACCAGAAATGTTTGAAGCTACTGACTGAATGAAAGAAGCTGGCATCTCACTCTCTTTGAATCTTCTTTATCATGCTAAGAGGAGCAGAAAAAAGCAAAAAATTTCAGAATTGCACCTTGCAATGCGGAGAAATTACTGTTTGTGCATTTACAATATTCATTGATTTTTGCCATTGAAAAACATCCAGAAATGATTGAAGCTACTGACTGAATGAAAGGAGCTGGCATCTCACTCTCTTTGAATCTTCTTTATCATGCTAAGAGGAGCAGGAAAAAGCAAAAAATTTCAGAATTGCACCTTGCAATGCGGAGAAATTACTGTTTGTGCATTTACAATATTCATTGATTTTTGCCATTGAAAAACGTCCAGAAATGATTGAAGCTACTGACTGAATGAAAGGAGCTGGCATCTCACTCTCTTTGAATCTTCTTTATCTTGCTAAGAGGAGCAGGAAAAAGCAAAAAATTTCAGAATTGCACCTTGCAATGCGGAGAAATTACTGTTTGTGCATTTACAATATTCATTGATTTTTGCCATTGAAAAACGTCCAGAAATGATTGAAGCTACTGACTGAATGAAAGAAGCTGGCATCTCACTCTCTTTGAATCTTCTTTATCATGCTAAGAGGAGCAGGAAAAAGCAAAAAATTTCAGAATTGCACCTTGCAATGCGGAGAAATTACTGTTTGTGCATTTACAATATTCATTGATTTTTGCCATTGAAAAACATCATGTTATTCATATACCAGAAATGTTTGAAGCTACTGACTGAATGAAAGGAGCTGGCATCTCACTCTCTTTGAATCTTCTTTATCATGCTAAGAGGAGCAGAAAAAAGCAAAAAATTTCAGAATTGCACCTTGCAATGCGGAGAAATTACTGTTTGTGCATTTACAATATTCATTGATTTTTGCCATTGAAAAACGTCCAGAAATGATTGAAGCTACTGACTGAATGAAAGGAGCTGGCATCTCACTCTCTTTGAATCTTGTTTATCATGCTAAGAGGAGCAGGAAAAAGCAAAAAATTTCAGAATTGCACCTTGCAATGCGGAGAAATTACTGTTTGTGCATTTACAATATTCATTGATTTTTGCCATTGAAAACGTCCAGAAATGATTGAAGCTACTGACTGAATGAAAGGAGCTGGCATCTCACTCTCTTTGAATCTTCTTTATCATGCTAAGAGGAGCAGGAAAAAGCAAGAAATTTCAGAATTGCACCTTTCAATGCGGAGAAATTACTGTTTGTGCATTTACAATATTCATTGATTTTTGCCATTGAAAAATATCATGTTATTCATATACCAGAAATGTTTGAAGCTACTGACTGAATGAAAGGAGCTGGCATCTCACTCTCTTTGAATCTTCTTTATCATGCTAAGTGGAGCAGGAAAAAGCAAAAAATTTCAGAATTGCACCTTGCAATGCGGAGAAATTACTGTTTGTGCATTTACAATATTCATTGATTTTTGCCATTGAAAAACGTCCAGAAATGATTGAAGCTACTGACTGAATGAAAGGAGCTGGCATCTCACTCTCTTTGAATCTTGTTTATCATGCTAAGAGGAGCAGGAAAAAGCAAAAAATTTCAGAATTGCACCTTGCAATGCGGAGAAATTACTGTTTGTGCATTTACAATATTCATTGATTTTTGCCATTGAAAAACGTCCAGAAATGATTGAAGCTACTTACTGAATGAAAGGAGCTGGCATCTCACTCTCTTTGAATCTTCTTTATCATGCTAAGAGGAGCAGGAAAAAGCAAAAAATTTCAGAATTGCACCTTGCAATGCGGAGAAATTACTGTTTGTGCATTTACAATATTCATTGATTTTTGCCATTGAAAAACATCCAGAAATGATTGAAGCTACTGACTGAATGAAAGGAGCTGGCATCTCACTCTCTTTGAATCTTGTTTATCATGCTAAGAGGAGCAGGAAAAAGCAAAAAATTTCAGAATTTCACCTTGCAATGCGGAGAAATTACTGTTTGTGCATTTACAATATTCATTGATTTTTGCCATTGAAAAACGTACAGAAATGATTGAAGCTACTGACTGAATGAAAGGAGCTGGCATCTCACTCTCTTTGAATCTTCTTTATCATGCTAAGAGGAGCAGGAAAAAGCAAAAAATTTCAAAATTGCACCTTGCAATGCGGAGAAATTACTGTTTGTGCATTTACAATATTCATTGATTTTTGCCATTGAAAAACATCATGTTATTCATATACCAGAAATGTTTGAAGCTACTGACTGAATGAAAGGAGCTGGCATCTCACTCTCTTTGAATCTTCTTTATCATGCTAAGAGGAGCAGGAAAAAGCAAAAAATTTCAGAATTGCACCTTGCAATGCGGAGAAATTACTGTTTGTGCATTTACAATATTCATTGATTTTTGCCATTGAAAAACGTCCAGAAATGATTGAAGCTACTGACTGAATGAAAGGAGCTGGCATCTCACTCTCTTTGAATCTTCTTTATCATGCTAAGAGGAGCAGGAAAAAGCAAAAAATTTCAGAATTGCACCTTGCAATGCGGAGAAATTACTGTTTGTGCATTTACAATATTCATTGATTTTTGCCATTGAAAAACGTCCAGAAATGATTGAAGCTACTGACTGAATGAAAGGAGCTGGCATCTCACTCTCTTTGAATCTTCTTTATCATGCTAAGAGGAGCAGGAAAAAGCAAAAAATTTCAGAATTGCACCTTGCAATGCGGAGAAATTACTGTTTGTGCATTTACAATATTCATTGATTTTTGCCATTGAAAAACGTCCAGAAATGATTGAAGCTACTGACTGAATGAAAGAAGCTGGCATCTCACTCTCTTTGAATCTTCTTTATCATGCTAAGAGGAGCAGGAAAAAGCAAAAAATTTCAGAATTGCACCTTGCAATGCGGAGAAATTACTGTTTGTGCATTTACAATATTCATTGATTTTTGCCATTGAAAAACATCATGTTATTCATATACCAGAAATGTTTGAAGCTACTGACTGAATGAAAGGAGCTGGCATCTCACTCTCTTTGAATCTTCTTTATCATGCTAAGAGGAGCAGAAAAAAGCAAAAAATTTCAGAATTGCACCTTGCAATGCGGAGAAATTACTGTTTGTGCATTTACAATATTCATTGATTTTTGCCATTGAAAAACGTCCAGAAATGATTGAAGCTACTGACTGAATGAAAGGAGCTGGCATCTCACTCTCTTTGAATCTTGTTTATCATGCTAAGAGGAGCAGGAAAAAGCAAAAAATTTCAGAATTGCACCTTGCAATGCGGAGAAATTACTGTTTGTGCATTTACAATATTCATTGATTTTTGCCATTGAAAAACGTCCAGAAATGATTGAAGCTACTGACTGAATGAAAGGAGCTGGCATCTCACTCTCTTTGAATCTTCTTTATCATGCTTAGAGGAGCAGGAAAAAGCAAAAAATTTCAGAATTGCACCTTGCAATGCGGAGAAATTACTGTTTGTGCATTTACAATATTCATTGATTTTTGCCATTGAAAAACATCATGTTATTCATATACCAGAAATGTTTGAAGCTACTGACTGAATGAAAGGAGCTGGCATCTCACTCTCTTTGAATCTTCTTTATCATGCTAAGAGGAGCAGGAAAAAGCAAAAAATTTCAGAATTGCACCTTGCAATGCGGAGAAATTACTGTTTGTGCATTTACAATATTCATTGATTTTTGCCATTGAAAAACGTCCAGAAATGATTGAAGCTACTGACTGAATGAAAGGAGCTGGCATCTCACTCTCTTTGAATCTTCTTTATCATGCTAAGAGGAGCAGGAAAAAGCAAAAAATTTCAGAATTGCACCTTGCAATGCGGAGAAATTACTGTTTGTGCATTTACAATATTCATTGATTTTTGCCATTGAAAAACGTCCAGAAATGATTGAAGCTACTGACTGAATGAAAGGAGCTGGCATCTCACTCTCTTTGAATCTTCTTTATCATGCTAAGAGGAGCAGGAAAAAGCAAAAAATTTCAGAATTGCACCTTGCAATGCGGAGAAATTACTGTTTGTGCATTTACAATATTCATTGATTTTTGCCATTGAAAAACATCCAGAAATGATTGAAGCTACTGACTGAATGAAA
Organism: Phyllobates terribilis; assembly: GCF_046119375.1. Classification (NCBI taxonomy): domain Eukaryota; kingdom Metazoa; phylum Chordata; class Amphibia; order Anura; family Dendrobatidae; genus Phyllobates; species Phyllobates terribilis. The sequence goes on from NW_027363274.1 coordinate 1,142,282, forward strand.
GGAGCTGGCATCTCACTCTCTTTGAATCTTGTTTATCATGCTAAGAGGAGCAGGAAAAAGCAAAAAATTTCAGAATTGCACCTTGCAATGCGGAGAAATTACTGTTTGTGCATTTACAATATTCATTGATTTTTGCCATTGAAAAACGTCCAGAAATGATTGAAGCTACTGACTGAATGAAAGGAGCTGGCATCTCACTCTCTTTGAATCTTCTTTATCATGCTAAGAGGAGCAGGAAAAAGCAAAAAATTTCAGAATTGCACCTTGCAATGCGGAGAAATTACTGTTTGTGCATTTACAATATTCATTGATTTTTGCCATTGAAAAACATCATGTTATTCATATACCAGAAATGTTTGAAGCTACTGACTGAATGAAAGAAGCTGGCATCTCACTCTCTTTGAATCTTCTTTATCATGCTAAGAGGAGCAGAAAAAAGCAAAAAATTTCAGAATTGCACCTTGCAATGCGGAGAAATTACTGTTTGTGCATTTACAATATTCATTGATTTTTGCCATTGAAAAACATCCAGAAATGATTGAAGCTACTGACTGAATGAAAGGAGCTGGCATCTCACTCTCTTTGAATCTTGTTTATCATGCTAAGAGGAGCAGGAAAAAGCAAAAAATTTCAGAATTGCACCTTGCAATGCGGAGAAATTACTGTTTGTGCATTTCCAATATTCATTGATTTTTGCCATTGAAAAACGTCCAGAAATGATTGAAGCTACTGACTGAATGAAAGGAGCTGGCATCTCACTCTCTTTGAATCTTCTTTATCATGCTAAGAGGAGCAGGAAAAAGCAAAAAATTTCAAAATTGCACCTTGCAATGCGGAGAAATTACTGTTTGTGCATTTACAATATTCATTGATTTTTGCCATTGAAAAACATCATGTTATTCATATACCAGAAATGTTTGAAGCTACTGACTGAATGAAAGGAGCTGGCATCTCACTCTCTTTCAATCTTCTTTATCATGCTAAGAGGAGCAGGAAAAAGCAAAAAATTTCAGAATTGCACCTTGCAATGCGGAGAAATTACTGTTTGTGCATTTACAATATTCATTGATTTTTGCCATTGAAAAACGTCCAGAAATGATTGAAGCTACTGACTGAATGAAAGGAGCTGGCATCTCACTCTCTTTGAATCTTCTTTATCATGCTAAGAGGAGCAGGAAAAAGCAAAAAATTTCAGAATTGCACCTTGCAATGCGGAGAAATTACTGTTTGTGCATTTACAATATTCATTGATTTTTGCCATTGAAAAACGTCCAGAAATGATTGAAGCTACTGACTGAATGAAAGGAGCTGGCATCTCACTCTCTTTGAATCTTCTTTATCTTGCTAAGAGGAGCAGGAAAAAGCAAAAAATTTCAGAATTGCACCTTGCAATGCGGAGAAATTACTGTTTGTGCATTTACAATATTCATTGATTTTTGCCATTGAAAAACGTCCAGAAATGATTGAAGCTACTGACTGAATGAAAGAAGCTGGCATCTCACTCTCTTTGAATCTTCTTTATCATGCTAAGAGGAGCAGGAAAAAGCAAAAAATTTCAGAATTGCACCTTGCAATGCGGAGAAATTACTGTTTGTGCATTTACAATATTCATTGATTTTTGCCATTGAAAAACATCATGTTATTCATATACCAGAAATGTTTGAAGCTACTGACTGAATGAAAGGAGCTGGCATCTCACTCTCTTTGAATCTTCTTTATCATGCTAAGAGGAGCAGAAAAAAGCAAAAAATTTCAGAATTGCACCTTGCAATGCGGAGAAATTACTGTTTGTGCATTTACAATATTCATTGATTTTTGCCATTGAAAAACGTCCAGAAATGATTGAAGCTACTGACTGAATGAAAGGAGCTGGCATCTCACTCTCTTTGAATCTTGTTTATCATGCTAAGAGGAGCAGGAAAAAGCAAAAAATTTCAGAATTGCACCTTGCAATGCGGAGAAATTACTGTTTGTGCATTTACAATATTCATTGATTTTTGCCATTGAAAACGTCCAGAAATGATTGAAGCTACTGACTGAATGAAAGGAGCTGGCATCTCACTCTCTTTGAATCTTCTTTATCATGCTAAGAGGAGCAGGAAAAAGCAAGAAATTTCAGAATTGCACCTTTCAATGCGGAGAAATTACTGTTTGTGCATTTACAATATTCATTGATTTTTGCCATTGAAAAATGTCATGTTATTCATATACCAGAAATGTTTGAAGCTACTGACTGAATGAAAGGAGCTGGCATCTCACTCTCTTTGAATCTTCTTTATCATGCTAAGTGGAGCAGGAAAAAGCAAAAAATTTCAGAATTGCACCTTGCAATGCGGAGAAATTACTGTTTGTGCATTTACAATATTCATTGATTTTTGCCATTGAAAAACGTCCAGAAATGATTGAAGCTACTGACTGAATGAAAGGAGCTGGCATCTCACTCTCTTTGAATCTTGTTTATCATGCTAAGAGGAGCAGGAAAAAGCAAAAAATTTCAGAATTGCACCTTGCAATGCGGAGAAATTACTGTTTGTGCATTTACAATATTCATTGATTTTTGCCATTGAAAAACGTCCAGAAATGATTGAAGCTACTTACTGAATGAAAGGAGCTGGCATCTCACTCTCTTTGAATCTTCTTTATCATGCTAAGAGGAGCAGGAAAAAGCAAAAACTTTCAGAATTGCACCTTGCAATGTGGAGAAATTACTGTTTGTGCATTTACAATATTCATTGATTTTTGCCATTGAAAAACATGTTATTCATATACCAGAAATGTTTGAAGCTACTGACTGAATGAAAGGAGCTGGCATCTCACTCTCTTTGAATCTTCTTTATTATGCTAAGAGGAGCAGGAAAAAGCAAAAAATTTCAGAATTGCACCTTGCAATGCGGAGAAATTACTGTTTGTGCATTTACAATATTCATTGATTTTTGCCATTGAAAAACGTCCAGAAATGATTGAAGCTACTGACTGAATGAAAGGAGCTGGCATCTCACTCTCTTTGAATCTTGTTTATCATGCTAAGAGGAGCAGGAAAAAGCAAAAAATTTCAGAATTGCACCTTGCAATGCGGAGAAATTACTGTTTGTGCATTTACAATATTCATTGATTTTTGCCATTGAAAAACGTCCAGAAATGATTGAAGCTACTGACTGAATGAAAGGAGCTGGCATCTCACTCTCTTTGAATCTTCTTTATCATGCTTAGAGGAGCAGGAAAAAGCAAAAAATTTCAGAATTACACCTTGCAATGCGGAGAAATTACTGTTTGTGCATTTACAATATTCATTGATTTTTGCCATTGAAAAACATCATGTTATTCATATACCAGAAATGTTTGAAGCTACTGACTGAATGAAAGGAGCTGGCATCTCAATCTTTGAATCATCTTTATCATGCTAAGAGGAGCAGGAAAAAGCAAAAAATTTCAGAATTGCACCTTGCAATGCGGAGAAATTACTGTTTGTGCATTTACAATATTCATTGATTTTTGCCATTGAAAAACATCATGTTATTCATATACCAGAAATGTTTGAAGCTACTGACTGAATGAAAGGAGCTGGCATCTCACTGTCTTTGAATCTTCTTTATCATGCTAAGAGGAGCAGAAAAAAGCAAAAAATTTCAGAATTGCACCTTGCAATGCGGAGAAATTACTGTTTGTGCATTTACAATATTCATTGATTTTTGCCATTGAAAAACATCCAGAAATGATTGAAGCTACTGACTGAATGAAAGGAGCTGGCATCTCACTCTCTTTGAATCTTGTTTATCATGCTAAGAGGAGCAGGAAAAAGCAAAAAATTTCAGAATTGCACCTTGCAATGCGGAGAAATTACTGTTTGTGCATTTACAATATTCATTGATTTTTGCCATTGAAAAACGTCCAGAAATGATTGAAGCTACTGACTGAATGAAAGGAGCCGGCATCTCACTCTCTTTGAATCTTCTTTACCATGCTAAGAGGAGCAGGAAAAAGCAAAAAATTTCAAAATTGCACCTTGCAATGCGGAGAAATTACTGTTTGTGCATTTACAATATTCATTGATTTTTGCCATTGAAAAACATCATGTTATTCATATACCAGAAATGTTTGAAGCTACTGACTGAATGAAAGGAGCTGACATCTCACTCTCTTTGAATCTTCTTTATCATGCTAAGAGGAGCAGGAAAAAGCAAAAAAATTTCAGAATTGCTCCTTGCAATGCGGAGAATTACTGTTTGTGCATTTACAATATTCATTGATTTTTGCCATTGAAAAACGTCCAGAAATGATTGAAGCTACTGACTGAATGAAAGGAGCTGGCATCTCACTCTCTTTGAATCTTCTTTATCATGCTAAGAGGAGCAGGAAAAAGCAAAAAATTTCAGAATTGCACCTTGCAATGCGGAGAAATTACTGTTTGTGCGTTTACAATATTCATTGATTTTTGCCATTGAAAAACATCATGTTATTCATATACCAGAAATGTTTGAAGCTACTGACTGAATGAAAGGAGCTGGCATCTCACTCTCTTTGAATCTTCTTTATCATGCTAAGAGGAGCAGGAAAAAGCAAAAAATTTCAGAATTGCACCTTGCAATGCGGAGAAATTACTGTTTGTGCATTTACAATATTCATTGATTTTTGCCATTGAAAAACGTCCAGAAATGATTGAAGCTACTGACTGAATGAAAGGAGCTGGCATCTCATTCTCTTTGAATCTTGTTTATCATGCTAAGAGGAGCAGGAAAAAGCAAAAAATTTCAGAATTGCACCTTGCAATGCGGAGAAATTACTGTTTGTGCATTTACAATATTCATTGATTTTTGCCATTGAAAAATGTCCAGAAATGATTGAAGCTACTGACTGAATGAAAGGAGCTGGCATCTCACTCTCTTTGAATCTTCTTTATCATGCTTAGAGGAGCAGGAAAAAGCAAAAAATTTCAGAATTGCACCTTGCAATGCGGAGAAATTACTGTTTGTGCATTTACAATATTCATTGATTTTTGCCATTGAAAAACATCATGTTATTCATATACCAGAAATGTTTGAAGCTACTGACTGAATGAAAGGAGCTGGCATCTCACTCTCTTTGAATCTTCTTTATCATGCTAAGAGGAGCAGGAAAAAGCAAAAAATTTCAGAATTGCACCTTGCAATGCGGAGAAATTACTGTTTGTGCATTTACAATATTCATTGATTTTTGCCATTGAAAAACGTCCAGAAATGATTGAAGCTACTGACTGAATGAAAGGAGCTGGCATCTCACTCTCTTTGAATCTTCTTTATCATGCTAAAAGGAGCAGGAAAAAGCAAAAAATTTCAGAATTGCACCTTGCAATGCGGAGAAATTACTGTTTGTGCATTTACAATATTCATTGATTTTTGCCATTGAAAAACGTCCAGAAATGATTGAAGCTACTGACTGAATGAAAGGAGCTGGCATCTCACTCTCTTTGAATCTTCTTTATCATGCTAAGAGGAGCAGGAAAAAGCAAAAAATTTCAGAATTGCACCTTGCAATGCGGAGAAATTACTGTTTGTGCATTTACAATATTCATTGATTTTTGCCATTGAAAAACGTCCAGAAATTATTGAAGCTACTGACTGAATGAAAGGAGCTGGCATCTCACTCTCTTTGAATCTTGTTTATCTTGCTAAGAGGAGCAGGAAAAAGCAAAAAATTTCAGAATTGCACCTTGCAATGCGGAGAAATTACTGTTTGTGCATTTACAATATTCATTGATTTTTGCCATTGAAAAACATCCAGAAATGATTGAAGCTACTGACTGAATGAAAGGAGCTGGCATCTCACTCTCTTTGAATCTTGTTTAACATGCTAAGAGGAGCAGGAAAAAGCAAAAAATTTCAGAATTGCACCTTGCAATGCGGAGAAAATACTGTTTGTGCATTTACAATATTCATTGATTTTTGCCATTGAAAAACGTCCAGAAATGATTGAAGCTACTGACTGAATGAAAGGAGCTGGCATCTCACTCTCTTTGAATCTTCTTTATCATGCTAAGAGGAGCAGGAAAAAGCAAAAAATTTCAGAATTGCACCTTGCAATGCGGAGAAATTACTGTTTGTGCATTTACAATATTCATTGATTTTTGCCATTGAAAAACGTCCAGAAATGATTGAAGCTACTGACTGAATGAAAGGAGCTGGCATCTCACTCTCTTTGAATCTTGTTTATCTTGCTAAGAGGAGCAGGAAAAAGCAAAAAATTTCAGAATTGCACCTTGCAATGCGGAGAAATTACTGTTTGTGCATTTACAATATTCATTGATTTTTGCCATTGAAAAACGTCCAGAAATGATTGAAGCTACTGACTGAATGAAAGGAGCTGGCATCTCACTCTCTTTGAATCTTCTTTATCATGCTAAGAGGAGCAGGAAAAAGCAAAAAATTTCAGAATTGCACCTTGCAATGCGGAGAAATTACTGTTTGTGATTTACAATATTCATTGATTTTTGCCATTGAAAAACATCATGTTATTCATATACCAGAAATGTTTGAAGCTACTGACTGAATGAAAGGAGCTGGCATCTCACTCTCTTTGAATCTTCTTTATCATGCTAAGAGGAGCAGAAAAAAGCAAAAAATTTCAGAATTGCACCTTGCAATGCGGAGAAATTACTGTTTGTGCATTTACAATATTCATTGATTTTTGCCATTGAAAAACGTCCAGAAATGATTGAAGCTACTGACTGAATGAAAGGAGCTGGCATCTCACTCTCTTTGAATCTTGTTTATCATGCTAAGAGGAGCAGGAAAAAGCAAAAAATTTCAGAATTGCACCTTGCAATGCGGAGAAATTACTGTTTGTGCATTTACAATATTCATTGATTTTTGCCATTGAAAAACGTCCAGAAATGATTGAAGCTACTGACTGAATGAAAGGAGCTGGCATCTCACTCTCTTTGAATCTTCTTTATCATGCTAAGAGGAGCAGGAAAAAGCAAAAAAATTTCAGAATTGCACCTTTCAATGCGGAGAAATTACTGTTTGTGCATTTACAATATTCATTGTTTTTTGCCATTGAAAAATATCATGTTATTCATATACCAGAAATGTTTGAAGCTACTGACTGAATGAAAGGAGCTGGCATCTCACTCTCTTTGAATCTTCTTTATCATGCTAAGAGGAGCAGGAAAAAGCAAAAAATTTCAGAATTGCACCTTGCAATGCGGAGAAATTACTGTTTGTGCATTTACAATATTCATTGATTTTTGCCATTGAAAAACGTCCAGAAATGATTGAAGCTACTGACTGAATGAAAGGAGCTGGCATCTCACTCTCTTTGAATCTTCTTTATCATGCTAAGAGGAGCAGGAAAAAGCAAAAAATTTCAGAATTGCACCTTGCAATGCGGAGAAATTACTGTTTGTGCATTTACAATATTCATTGATTTTTGCCATTGAAAAACGTCCAGAAATGATTGAAGCTACTGACTGAATGAAAGGAGCTGGCATCTCACTCTCTTTGAATCTTGTTTATCATGCTAAGAGGAGCAGGAAAAAGCAAAAAATTTCAGAATTGCACCTTGCAATGCGGAGAAATTACTGTTTGTGCATTTACAATATTCATTGATTTTTGCCATTGAAAAACGTCCAGAAATGATTGAAGCTACTGACTGAATGAAAGGAGCTGGCATCTCACTCTCTTTGAATCTTCTTTATCATGCTTAGAGGAGCAGGAAAAAGCAAAAAATTTCAGAATTGCACCTTGCAATGCGGAGAAATTACTGTTTGTGCATTTACAATATTCATTGATTTTTGCCATTGAAAAACATCATGTTATTCATATACCAGAAATGATTGAAGCTACGGACTGAATGAAAGGAGCTGGCATCTCACTCTCTTTGAATCTTCTTTATCATGCTAAGAGGAGCAGGAAAAAGCAAAAAATTTCAGAATTGCACCTTGCAATGCGGAGAAATTACTGTTTGTGCATTTACAATATTCAATGATTTTTGCCATTGAAAAACGTCCAGAAATGATTGAAGCTACTGACTGAATGAAAGGAGCTGGCATCTCACTCTCTTTGAATCTTCTTTATCATGCTAAGAGGAGCAGGAAAAAGCAAAAAATTTCAGAATTGCACCTTGCAATGCGGAGAAATTACTGTTTGTGCATTTACAATATTCATTGATTTTTGCCATTGAAAAACATCATGTTATTCATATACCAGAAATGTTTGAAGCTACTGACTGAATGAAAGGAGCTGGCATCTCACTCTCTTTGAGTCTTCTTTATCATGCTAAGAGGAGCAGGAAAAAGCAAAAAATTTCAGAATTGCACCTTGCAATGCGGAGAAATTACTGTTTGTGCATTTACAATATTCATTGATTTTTGCCATTGAAAAACGTCCAGAAATGATTGAAGCTACTGACTGAATGAAAGGAGCTGGCATCTCACTCTCTTTGAATCTTCTTTATCATGCTTAGAGGAGCAGGAAAAAGCAAAAAATTTCAGAATTGCACCTTGCAATGCGGAGAAATTACTGTTTGTGCATTTACAATATTCATTGATTTTTGCCATTGAAAAACATCATGTTATTCATATACCAGAAATGATTGAAGCTACGGACTGAATGAAAGGAGCTGGCATCTCACTCTCTTTGAATCTTCTTTATCATGCTAAGAGGAGCAGGAAAAAGCAAAAAATTTCAGAATTGCACCTTGCAATGCGGAGAAATTACTGTTTGTGCATTTACAATATTCAATGATTTTTGCCATTGAAAAACGTCCAGAAATGATTGAAGCTACTGACTGAATGAAAGGAGCTGGCATCTCACTCTCTTTGAATCTTCTTTATCATGCTAAGAGGAGCAGGAAAAAGCAAAAAATTTCAGAATTGCACCTTGCAATGCGGAGAAATTACTGTTTGTGCATTTACAATATTCATTGATTTTTGCCATTGAAAAACATCATGTTATTCATATACCAGAAATGTTTGAAGCTACTGACTGAATGAAAGGAGCTGGCATCTCACTCTCTTTGAGTCTTCTTTATCATGCTAAGAGGAGCAGGAAAAAGCAAAAAATTTCAGAATTGCACCTTGCAATGCGGAGAAATTACTGTTTGTGCATTTACAATATTCATTGATTTTTGCCATTGAAAAACATCGTTATTCATATACCAGAAATGTTTGAAGCTACTGACTGAATGAAAGGAGCTGGCATCTCACTCTCTTTGAATCTTCTTTATCATGCTAAGAGGAGCAGAAAAAAGCAAAAAATTTCAGAATTGCACCTTGCAATGTGGAGAAATTACTGTTTGTGCATTTACAATATTCATTGATTTTTGCCATTGAAAAACATCCAGAAATGATTGAAGCTACTGACTGAATGAAAGGAGCTGGCATCTCACTCTCTTTGAATCTTGTTTATCATGCTAAGAGGAGCAGGAAAAAGCAAAAAATTTCAGAATTGCACCTTGCAATGCGGAGAAATTACTGTTTGTGCATTTACAATATTCATTGATTTTTGCCATTGAAAAACGTCCAGAAATGATTGAAGCTACTTACTGAATGAAAGGAGCTGGCATCTCACTCTCTTTGAATCTTCTTTATCATGCTAAGAGGAGCAGGAAAAAGCAAAAACTTTCAGAATTGCACCTTGCAATGTGGAGAAATTACTGTTTGTGCATTTACAATATTCATTGATTTTTGCCATTGAAAAACATGTTATTCATATACCAGAAATGTTTGAAGCTACTGACTGAATGAAAGGAGCTGGCATCTCACTCTCTTTGAATCTTCTTTATCATGCTAAGAGGAGCAGGAAAAAGCAAAAAATTTCAGAATTGCACCTTGCAATGCGGAGAAATTACTGTTTGTGCATTTACAATATTCATTGATTTTTGCCATTGAAAAACGTCCAGAAATGATTGAAGCTACTGACTGAATGAAAGGAGCTGGCATCTCACTCTCTTTGAATCTTCTTTATCATGCTAAGAGGAGCAGGAAAAAGCAAAAAATTTCAGAATTGCACCTTGCAATGCGGAGAAATTACTGTTTGTGCATTTACAATATTCATTGATTTTTGCCATTGAAAAACATCATGCTATTCATATACCAGAAATGTTTGAAGCTACTGACTGAATGAAAGGAGCTGGCATCTCACTCTCTTTGAATCTTCTTTATCATGCTAAGAGGAGCAGGAAAAAGCAAAAAATTTCAGAATTGCACCTTGCAATGCGGAGAAATTACTGTTTGTGCATTTACAATATTCATTGATTTTTGCCATTGAAAAACGTCCAGAAATGATTGAAGCTACTGACTGAATGAAAGGAGCTGGCATCTCACTCTCTTTGAATCTTGTTTATCATGCTAAGAGGAGCAGGAAAAAGCAAAAAATTTCAGAATTGCACCTTGCAATGCGGAGAAATTACTGTTTGTGCATTTACAATATTCATTGATTTTTGCCATTGAAAAACGTCCAGAAATGATTGAAGCTACTGACTGAATGAAAGGAGCTGGCATCTCACTCTCTTTGAATCTTCTTTATCATGCTTAGAGGAGCAGGAAAAAGCAAAAAATTTCAGAATTACACCTTGCAATGCGGAGAAATTACTGTTTGTGCATTTACAATATTCATTGATTTTTGCCATTGAAAAACATCATGTTATTCATATACCAGAAATGTTTGAAGCTACTGACTGAATGAAAGGAGCTGGCATCTCACTCTCTTTGAATCTTCTTTATCATGCTAAGAGGAGCAGGAAAAAGCAAAAAATTTCAGAATTGCACCTTGCAATGCGGAGAAATTACTGTTTGTGCATTTACAATATTCATTGATTTTTGCCATTGAAAAACATCATGTTATTCATATACCAGAAATGTTTGAAGCTACTGACTGAATGAAAGGAGCTGGCATCTCACTCTCTTTGAATCTTCTTTATCATGCTAAGAGGAGCAGAAAAAAGCAAAAAATTTCAGAATTGCACCTTGCAATGCGGAGAAATTACTGTTTGTGCATTTACAATATTCATTGATTTTTGCCATTGAAAAACATCCAGAAATGATTGAAGCTACTGACTGAATGAAAGGAGCTGGCATCTCACTCTCTTTGAATCTTGTTTGTCATGCTAAGAGGAGCAGGAAAAAGCAAAAAATTTCAGAATTGCACCTTGCAATGCGGAGAAATTACTGTTTGTGCATTTACAATATTCATTGATTTTTGCCATTGAAAAACGTCCAGAAATGATTGAAGCTACTGACTGAATGAAAGGAGCTGGCATCTCACTCTCTTTGAATCTTCTTTACCATGCTAAGAGGAGCAGGAAAAAGCAAAAAATTTCAAAATTGCACCTTGCAATGCGGAGAAATTACTGTTTGTGCATTTACAATATTCATTGATTTTTGCCATTGAAAAACATCATGTTATTCATATACCAGAAATGTTTGAAGCTACTGACTGAATGAAAGGAGCTGGCATCTCACTCTCTTTGAATCTTCTTTATCATGCTAAGAGGAGCAGGAAAAAGCAAAAAAATTTCAGAATTGCTCCTTGCAATGCGGAGAAATTACTGTTTGTGCATTTACAATATTCATTGATTTTTGCCATTGAAAAACGTCCAGAAATTATTGAAGCTACTGACTGAATGAAAGGAGCTGGCATCTCACTCTCTTTGAATCTTCTTTATCATGCTAAGAGGAGCAGGAAAAAGCAAAAAATTTCAGAATTGCACCTTGCAATGCGGAGAAATTACTGTTTGTGCATTTACAATATTCATTGATTTTTGCCATTGAAAAACATCATGTTATTCATATACCAGAAATGTTTGAAGCTACTGACTGAATGAAAGGAGCTGGCATCTCACTCTCTTTGAATCTTCTTTATCATGCTAAGAGTAGCAGGAAAAAGCAAAAAATTTCAGAATTGCACCTTGCAATGCGGAGAAATTACTGTTTGTGCATTTACAATATTCATTGATTTTTGCCATTGAAAAACGTCCAGAAATGATTGAAGCTACTGACTGAATGAAAGGAGCTGGCATCTCATTCTCTTTGAATCTTGTTTATCATGCTAAGAGGAGCAGGAAAAAGCAAAAAATTTCTGAATTGCACCTTGCAATGCGGAGAAATTACTGTTTGTGCATTTACAATATTCATTGATTTTTGCCATTGAAAAACGTCCAGAAATGATTGAAGCTACTGACTGAATGAAAGGAGCTGGCATCTCACTCTCTTTGAATCTTCTTTATCATGCTTAGAGGAGCAGGAAAAAGCAAAAAATTTCAGAATTGCACCTTGCAATGCGGAGAAATTACTGTTTGTGCATTTACAATATTCATTGATTTTTGCCATTGAAAAACATCATGTTATTCATATACCAGAAATGTTTGAAGCTACTGACTGAATGAAAGGAGCTGGCATCTCACTCTCTTTGAATCTTCTTTATCATGCTAAGAGGAGCAGGAAAAAGCAAAAAATTTCAGAATTGCACCTTGCAATGCGGAGAAATTACTGTTTGTGCATTTACAATATTCATTGATTTTTGCCATTGAAAAACGTCCAGAAATGATTGAAGCTACTGACTGAATGAAAGGAGCTGGCATCTCACTCTCTTTGAATCTTCTTTATCATGCTAAAAGGAGCAGGAAAAAGCAAAAAATTTCAGAATTGCACCTTGCAATGCGGAGAAATTACTGTTTGTGCATTTACAATATTCATTGATTTTTGCCATTGAAAAACGTCCAGAAATGATTGAAGCTACTGACTGAATGAAAGGAGCTGGCATCTCACTCTCTTTGAATCTTCTTTATCATGCTAAGAGGAGCAGGAAAAAGCAAAAAATTTCAGAATTGCACCTTGCAATGCGGAGAAATTACTGTTTGTGCATTTACAATATTCATTGATTTTTGCCATTGAAAAACGTCCAGAAATTATTGAAGCTACTGACTGAATGAAAGGAGCTGGCATCTCACTCTCTTTTAATCTTGTTTATCTTGCTAAGAGGAGCAGGAAAAAGCAAACAATTTCAGAATTGCACCTTGCAATGCGGAGAAATTACTGTTTGTGCATTTACAATATTCATTGATTTTTGCCATTGAAAAACATCCAGAAATGATTGAAGCTACTGACTGAATGAAAGGAGCTGGCATCTCACTCTCTTTGAATCTTGTTTAACATGCTAAGAGGAGCAGGAAAAAGCAAAAAATTTCAGAATTGCACCTTGCAATGCGGAGAAATTACTGTTTGTGCATTTACAATATTCATTGATTTTTGCCATTGAAAAACGTCCAGAAATGATTGAAGCTACTGACTGAATGAAAGGAGCTGGCATCTCACTCTCTTTGTATCTTCTTTATCATGCTAAGAGGAGCAGGAAAAAGCAAAAAATTTCATAATTGCACCTTGCAATGCGGAGAAATTACTGTTTGTGCATTTACAATATTCATTGATTTTTGCCATTGAAAAACGTCCAGAAATGATTGAAGCTACTGACTGAATGAAAGGAGCTGGCATCTCACTCTCTTTGAATCTTGTTTATCATGCTAAGAGGAGCAGGAAAAAGCAAAAAATTTCAGAATTGCACCTTGCAATGCGGAGAAATTACTGTTTGTGCATTTACAATATTCATTGATTTTTGCCATTGAAAAACGTCCAGAAATGATTGAAGCTACTGACTGAATGAAAGGAGCTGGCATCTCACTCTCTTTGAATCTTCTTTATCATGCTAAGAGGAGCAGGAAAAAGCAAAAAATTTCAGAATTGCACCTTGCAATGCGGAGAAATTACTGTTTGTGCATTTACAATATTCATTGATTTTTGCCATTGAAAAACGTCCAGAAATGATTGAAGCTACTGACTGAATGAAAGGAGCTGGCATCTCACTCTCTTTGAATCTTGTTTATCTTGCTAAGAGGAGCAGGAAAAAGCAAAAAATTTCAGAATTGCACCTTGCAATGCGGAGAAATTACTGTTTGTGCATTTACAATATTCATTGATTTTTGCCATTGAAAAACGTCCAGAAATGATTGAAGCTACTGACTGAATGAAAGGAGCTGGCATCTCACTCTCTTTGAATCTTCTTTATCATGCTAAGAGGAGCAGGAAAAAGCAAAAAATTTCAGAATTGCACCTTGCAATGCGGAGAAATTACTGTTTGTGATTTACAATATTCATTGATTTTTGCCATTGAAAAACATCATGTTATTCATATACCAGAAATGTTTGAAGCTACTGACTGAATGAAAGGAGCTGGCATCTCACTCTCTTTGAATCTTCTTTATCATGCTAAGAGGAGCAGAAAAAAGCAAAAAATTTCAGAATTGCACCTTGCAATGCGGTTAAATTACTGTTTGTGCATTTACAATATTCATTGATTTTTGCCATTGAAAAACGTCCAGAAATGATTGAAGCTACTGACTGAATGAAAGGAGCTGGCATCTCACTCTCTTTGAATCTTGTTTATCATGCTAAGAGGAGCAGGAAAAAGCAAAAAATTTCAGAATTGCACCTTGCAATGCGGAGAAATTACTGTTTGTGCATTTACAATATTCATTGATTTTTGCCATTGAAAAACGTCCAGAAATGATTGAAGCTACTGACTGAATGAAAGGAGCTGGCATCTCACTCTCTTTGAATCTTGTTTATCATGCTAAGAGGAGCAGGAAAAAGCAAAAAATTTCAGAATTGCACCTTGCAATGCGGAGAAATTACTGTTTGTGCATTTACAATATTCATTGATTTTTGCCATTGAAAAACGTCCAGAAATGATTGAAGCTACTGACTGAATGAAAGGAGCTGGCATCTCACTCTCTTTGAATCTTCTTTATCATGCTTAGAGGAGCAGGAAAAAGCAAAAAATTTCAGAATTACACCTTGCAATGCGGAGAAATTACTGTTTGTGCATTTACAATATTCATTGATTTTTGCCATTGAAAAACATCATGTTATTCATATACCAGAAATGTTTGAAGCTACTGACTGAATGAAAGGAGCTGGCATCTCACTCTCTTTGAATCTTCTTTATCATGCTAAGAGGAGCAGGAAAAAGCAAAAAATTTCAGAATTGCACCTTGCAATGCGGAGAAATTACTGTTTGTGCATTTACAATATTCATTGATTTTTGCCATTGAAAAACATCATGTTATTCATATACCAGAAATGTTTGAAGCTACTGACTGAATGAAAGGAGCTGGCATCTCACTCTCTTTGAATCTTCTTTATCATGCTAAGAGGAGCAGAAAAAAGCAAAAAATTTCAGAATTGCACCTTGCAATGCGGAGAAATTACTGTTTGTGCATTTACAATATTCATTGATTTTTGCCATTGAAAAACATCCAGAAATGATTGAAGCTACTGACTGAATGAAAGGAGCTGGCATCTCACTCTCTTTGAATCTTGTTTGTCATGCTAAGAGGAGCAGGAAAAAGCAAAAAATTTCAGAATTGCACCTTGCAATGCGGAGAAATTACTGTTTGTGCATTTACAATATTCATTGATTTTTGCCATTGAAAAACGTCCAGAAATGATTGAAGCTACTGACTGAATGAAAGGAGCTGGCATCTCACTCTCTTTGAATCTTCTTTACCATGCTAAGAGGAGCAGGAAAAAGCAAAAAATTTCAAAATTGCACCTTGCAATGCGGAGAAATTACTGTTTGTGCATTTACAATATTCATTGATTTTTGCCATTGAAAAACATCATGTTATTCATATACCAGAAATGTTTGAAGCTACTGACTGAATGAAAGGAGCTGGCATCTCACTCTCTTTGAATCTTCTTTATCATGCTAAGAGTAGCAGGAAAAAGCAAAAAATTTCAGAATTGCACCTTGCAATGCGGAGAAATTACTGTTTGTGCATTTACAATATTCATTGATTTTTGCCATTGAAAAACGTCCAGAAATGATTGAAGCTACTGACTGAATGAAAGGAGCTGGCATCTCATTCTCTTTGAATCTTGTTTATCATGCTAAGAGGAGCAGGAAAAAGCAAAAAATTTCTGAATTGCACCTTGCAATGCGGAGAAATTACTGTTTGTGCATTTACAATATTCATTGATTTTTGCCATTGAAAAACGTCCAGAAATGATTGAAGCTACTGACTGAATGAAAGGAGCTGGCATCTCACTCTCTTTGAATCTTCTTTATCATGCTTAGAGGAGCAGGAAAAAGCAAAAAATTTCAGAATTGCACCTTGCAATGCGGAGAAATTACTGTTTGTGCATTTACAATATTCATTGATTTTTGCCATTGAAAAACATCATGTTATTCATATACCAGAAATGTTTGAAGCTACTGACTGAATGAAAGGAGCTGGCATCTCACTCTCTTTGAATCTTCTTTATCATGCTAAGAGGAGCAGGAAAAAGCAAAAAATTTCAGAATTGCACCTTGCAATGCGGAGAAATTACTGTTTGTGCATTTACAATATTCATTGATTTTTGCCATTGAAAAACGTCCAGAAATGATTGAAGCTACTGACTGAATGAAAGGAGCTGGCATCTCACTCTCTTTGAATCTTCTTTATCATGCTAAAAGGAGCAGGAAAAAGCAAAAAATTTCAGAATTGCACCTTGCAATGCGGAGAAATTACTGTTTGTGCATTTACAATATTCATTGATTTTTGCCATTGAAAAACGTCCAGAAATGATTGAAGCTACTGACTGAATGAAAGGAGCTGGCATCTCACTCTCTTTGAATCTTCTTTATCATGCTAAGAGGAGCAGGAAAAAGCAAAAAATTTCAGAATTGCACCTTGCAATGCGGAGAAATTACTGTTTGTGCATTTACAATATTCATTGATTTTTGCCATTGAAAAACGTCCAGAAATTATTGAAGCTACTGACTGAATGAAAGGAGCTGGCATCTCACTCTCTTTTAATCTTGTTTATCTTGCTAAGAGGAGCAGGAAAAAGCAAAAAATTTCAGAATTGCACCTTGCAATGCGGAGAAATTACTGTTTGTGCATTTACAATATTCATTGATTTTTGCCATTGAAAAACATCCAGAAATGATTGAAGCTACTGACTGAATGAAAGGAGCTGGCATCTCACTCTCTTTGAATCTTGTTTAACATGCTAAGAGGAGCAGGAAAAAGCAAAAAATTTCAGAATTGCACCTTGCAATGCGGAGAAATTACTGTTTGTGCATTTACAATATTCATTGATTTTTGCCATTGAAAAACGTCCAGAAATGATTGAAGCTACTGACTGAATGAAAGGAGCTGGCATCTCACTCTCTTTGTATCTTCTTTATCATGCTAAGAGGAGCAGGAAAAAGCAAAAAATTTCAGAATTGCACCTTGCAATGCGGAGAAATTACTGTTTGTGCATTTACAATATTCATTGATTTTTGCCATTGAAAAACGTCCAGAAATGATTGAAGCTACTGACTGAATGAAAGGAGCTGGCATCTCACTCTCTTTGAATCTTGTTTATCATGCTAAGAGGAGCAGGAAAAAGCAAAAAATTTCAGAATTGCACCTTGCAATGCGGAGAAATTACTGTTTGTGCATTTACAATATTCATTGATTTTTGCCATTGAAAAACGTCCAGAAATGATTGAAGCTACTGACTGAATGAAAGGAGCTGGCATCTCACTCTCTTTGAATCTTCTTTATCATGCTAAGAGGAGCAGGAAAAAGCAAAAAATTTCAGAATTGCACCTTGCAATGCGGAGAAATTACTGTTTGTGCATTTACAATATTCATTGATTTTTGCCATTGAAAAACGTCCAGAAATGATTGAAGCTACTGACTGAATGAAAGGAGCTGGCATCTCACTCTCTTTGAATCTTGTTTATCTTGCTAAGAGGAGCAGGAAAAAGCAAAAAATTTCAGAATTGCACCTTGCAATGCGGAGAAATTACTGTTTGTGCATTTACAATATTCATTGATTTTTGCCATTGAAAAACGTCCAGAAATGATTGAAGCTACTGACTGAATGAAAGGAGCTGGCATCTCACTCTCTTTGAATCTTCTTTATCATGCTAAGAGGAGCAGGAAAAAGCAAAAAATTTCAGAATTGCACCTTGCAATGCGGAGAAATTACTGTTTGTGATTTACAATATTCATTGATTTTTGCCATTGAAAAACATCATGTTATTCATATACCAGAAATGTTTGAAGCTACTGACTGAATGAAAGGAGCTGGCATCTCACTCTCTTTGAATCTTCTTTATCATGCTAAGAGGAGCAGAAAAAAGCAAAAAATTTCAGAATTGCACCTTGCAATGCGGTTAAATTACTGTTTGTGCATTTACAATATTCATTGATTTTTGCCATTGAAAAACGTCCAGAAATGATTGAAGCTACTGACTGAATGAAAGGAGCTGGCATCTCACTCTCTTTGAATCTTGTTTATCATGCTAAGAGGAGCAGGAAAAAGCAAAAAATTTCAGAATTGCACCTTGCAATGCGGAGAAATTACTGTTTGTGCATTTACAATATTCATTGATTTTTGCCATTGAAAAACGTCCAGAAATGATTGAAGCTACTGACTGAATGAAAGGAGCTGGCATCTCACTCTCTTTGAATCTTCTTTATCATGCTAAGAGGAGCAGGAAAAAGCAAAAAAATTTCAGAATTGCACCTTTCAATGCGGAGAAATTACTGTTTGTGCATTTACAATATTCATTGTTTTTTGCCATTGAAAAATATCATGTTATTCATATACCAGAAATGTTTGAAGCTACTGACTGAATGAAAGGAGCTGGCATCTCACTCTCTTTGAATCTTCTTTATCATGCTAAGAGGAGCAGGAAAAAGCAAAAAATTTCAGAATTGCACCTTGCAATGCGGAGAAATTACTGTTTGTGCATTTACAATATTCATTGATTTTTGCCATTGAAAAACGTCCAGAAATGATTGAAGCTACTGACTGAATGAAAGGAGCTGGCATCTCACTCTCTTTGAATCTTCTTTATCATGCTAAGAGGAGCAGGAAAAAGCAAAAAATTTCAGAATTGCACCTTGCAATGCGGAGAAATTACTGTTTGTGCATTTACAATATTCATTGATTTTTGCCATTGAAAAACGTCCAGAAATGATTGAAGCTACTTACTGAATGAAAGGAGCTGGCATCTCACTCTCTTTGAATCTTCTTTATCATGCTAAGAGGAGCAGGAAAAAGCAAAAAATTTCAGAATTGCACCTTGCAATGCGGAGAAATTACTGTTTGTGCATTTACAATATTCATTGATTTTTGCCATTGAAAAACATCATGTTATTCATATACCAGAAATGTTTGAAGCTACTGACTGAATGAAAGGAGCTGGCATCTCACTCTCTTTGAATCTTCTTTATCATGCTAAGAGGAGCAGGAAAAAGCAAAAAATTTCAGAATTGCACCTTGCAATGCGGAGAAATTACTGTTTGTGCATTTACAATATTCATTGATTTTTGCCATTGAAAAACATCATGTTATTCATATACCAGAAATGTTTGAAGCTACTGACTGAATGAAAGGAGCTGGCATCTCACTCTCTTTGAATCTTGTTTATCATGCTAAGAGGAGCAGGAAAAAGCAAAAAATTTCAGAATTGCACCTTGCAATGCGGAGAAATTACTGTTTGTGCATTTACAATATTCATTGATTTTTGCCATTGAAAAACGTCCAGAAATGATTGAAGCTACTGACTGAATGAAAGGAGCTGGCATCTCACTCTCTTTGAATCTTCTTTATCATGCTAAGAGGAGCAGGAAAAAGCAAAAAATTTCAGAATTGCACCTTGCAATGCGGAGAAATTACTGTTTGTGCATTTACAATATTCATTGATTTTTGCCATTGAAAAACGTTCAGAAATGATTGAAGCTACTGACTGAATGAAAGGAGCTGGCATCTCACTCTCTTTGAATCTTCTTTATCATGCTAAGAGGAGCAGGAAAAAGCAAAAAAATTTCAGAATTGCACCTTTCAATGCGGAGAAATTACTGTTTGTGCATTTACAATATTCATTGTTTTTTGCCATTGAAAAATATCATGTTATTCATATACCAGAAATGTTTGAAGCTACTGACTGAATGAAAGGAGCTGGCATCTCACTCTCTTTGAATCTTCTTTATCATGCTAAGAGGAGCAGGAAAAAGCAAAAAATTTCAGAATTGCACCTTGCAATGCGGAGAAATTACTGTTTGTGCATTTACAATATTCATTGATTTTTGCCATTGAAAAACGTCCAGAAATGATTGAAGCTACTGACTGAATGAAAGGAGCTGGCATCTCACTCTCTTTGAATCTTCTTTATCATGCTAAGAGGAGCAGGAAAAAGCAAAAAATTTCAGAATTGCACCTTGCAATGCGGAGAAATTACTGTTTGTGCATTTACAATATTCATTGATTTTTGCCATTGAAAAACGTCCAGAAATGATTGAAGCTACTTACTGAATGAAAGGAGCTGGCATCTCACTCTCTTTGAATCTTCTTTATCATGCTAAGAGGAGCAGGAAAAAGCAAAAAATTTCAGAATTGCACCTTGCAATGCGGAGAAATTACTGTTTGTGCATTTACAATATTCATTGATTTTTGCCATTGAAAAACATCATGTTATTCATATACCAGAAATGTTTGAAGCTACTGACTGAATGAAAGGAGCTGGCATCTCACTCTCTTTGAATCTTCTTTATCATGCTAAGAGGAGCAGGAAAAAGCAAAAAATTTCAGAATTGCACCTTGCAATGCGGAGAAATTACTGTTTGTGCATTTACAATATTCATTGATTTTTGCCATTGAAAAACATCATGTTATTCATATACCAGAAATGTTTGAAGCTACTGACTGAATGAAAGGAGCTGGCATCTCACTCTCTTTGAATCTTGTTTATCATGCTAAGAGGAGCAGGAAAAAGCAAAAAATTTCAGAATTGCACCTTGCAATGCGGAGAAATTACTGTTTGTGCATTTACAATATTCATTGATTTTTGCCATTGAAAATCGTCCAGAAATGATTGAAGCTACTGACTGAATGAAAGGAGCTGGCATCTCACTCTCTTTGAATCTTCTTTATCATGCTAAGAGGAGCAGGAAAAAGCAAAAAATTTCAGAATTGCACCTTGCAATGCGGAGAAATTACTGTTTGTGCATTTACAATATTCATTGATTTTTGCCATTGAAAAACGTCCAGAAATGATTGAAGCTACTGACTGAATGAAAGGAGCTGGCATCTCACTCTCTTTGAATCTTGTTTATCATGCTAAGAGGAGCAGGAAAAAGCAAAAAATTTCAGAATTGCACCTTGCAATGCGGAGAAATTACTGTTTGTGCATTTACAATATTCATT
This sequence comes from Phyllobates terribilis, assembly GCF_046119375.1. Lineage (NCBI taxonomy): Eukaryota > Metazoa > Chordata > Amphibia > Anura > Dendrobatidae > Phyllobates > Phyllobates terribilis. The sequence goes on from NW_027363274.1 coordinate 1,163,505, forward strand.
GATTTTTGCCATTGAAAAACGTCCAGAAATGATTGAAGCTACTGACTGAATGAAAGGAGCTGGCATCTCACTCTCTTTGAATCTTCTTTATCATGCTAAGAGGAGCAGGAAAAAGCAAAAAATTTCAGAATTGCACCTTGCAATGCGGAGAAATTACTGTTTGTGCATTTACAATATTCATTGATTTTTGCCATTGAAAAACATCCAGAAATGATTGAAGCTACTGACTGAATGAAAGGAGCTGGCATCTCACTCTCTTTGAATCTTGTTTATCTTGCTAAGAGGAGCAGGAAAAAGCAAAAAATTTCAGAATTGCACCTTGCAATGCGGAGAAATTACTGTTTGTGCATTTACAATATTCATTGATTTTTGCCATTGAAAAACGTCCAGAAATGATTGAAGCTACTGACTGAATGAAAGGAGCTGGCATCTCACTCTCTTTGAATCTTCTTTATCATGCTAAGAGGAACAGGAAAAAGCAAAAAATTTCAGAATTGCACCTTGCAATGCGGAGAAATTACTGTTTGTGCATTTACAATATTCATTGATTTTTGCCATTGAAAAACATCATGTTATTCATATACCAGAAATGTTTGAAGCTACTGACTGAATGAAAGGAGCTGGCATCTCACTCTCTTTGAATCTTCTTTATCATGCTAAGAGGAGCAGAAAAAAGCAAAAAATTTCAGAATTGCACCTTGCAATGCGGAGAAATTACTGTTTGTGCATTTACAATATTCATTGATTTTTGCCATTGAAAAACGTCCAGAAATGATTGAAGCTACTGACTGAATGAAAGGAGCTGGCATCTCACTCTCTTTGAATCTTGTTTATCATGCTAAGAGGAGCAGGAAAAAGCAAAAAATTTCAGAATTGCACCTTGCAATGCGGAGAAATTACTGTTTGTGCATTTACAATATTCATTGATTTTTGCCATTGAAAAACATGTTATTCATATACCAGAAATGTTTGAAGCTACTGACTGAATGAAAGGAGCTGGCATCGCACTCTCTTTGAATCTTCTTTATCATGCTAAGAGGAGCAGGAAAAAGCAAAAAATTTCAGAATTGCACCTTGCAATGCGGAGAAATTACTGTTTGTGCATTTACAATATTCATTGATTTTTGCCATTGAAAAACGTCCAGAAATGATTGAAGCTACTGACTGAATGAAAGGAGCTGGCATCTCACTCTCTTTGAATCTTCTTTATCATGCTAAGAGGAGCAGGAAAAAGCAAAAAATTTCAGAATTGCACCTTGCAATGCGGAGAAATTACTGTTTGTGCATTTACAATATTCATTGATTTTTGCCATTGAAAAACATCATGCTATTCATATACCAGAAATGTTTGAAGCTACTGACTGAATGAAAGGAGCTGGCATCTCACTCTCTTTGAATCTTCTTTATCATGCTAAGAGGAGCAGGAAAAAGCAAAAAATTTCAGAATTGCACCTTGCAATGCGGAGAAATTACTGTTTGTGCATTTACAATATTCATTGATTTTTGCCATTGAAAAACGTCCAGAAATGATTGAAGCTACTGACTGAATGAAAGGAGCTGGCATCTCACTCTCTTTGAATCTTGTTTATCATGCTAAGAGGAGCAGGAAAAAGCAAAAAATTTCAGAATTGCACCTTGCAATGCGGAGAAATTACTGTTTGTGCATTTACAATATTCATTGATTTTTGCCATTGAAAAACGTCCAGAAATGATTGAAGCTACTGACTGAATGAAAGGAGCTGGCATCTCACTCTCTTTGAATCTTCTTTATCATGCTTAGAGGAGCAGGAAAAAGCAAAAAATTTCAGAATTACACCTTGCAATGCGGAGAAATTACTGTTTGTGCATTTACAATATTCATTGATTTTTGCCATTGAAAAACATCATGTTATTCATATACCAGAAATGTTTGAAGCTACTGACTGAATGAAAGGAGCTGGCATCTCACTCTCTTTGAATCTTCTTTATCATGCTAAGAGGAGCAGGAAAAAGCAAAAAATTTCAGAATTGCACCTTGCAATGCGGAGAAATTACTGTTTGTGCATTTACAATATTCATTGATTTTTGCCATTGAAAAACATCATGTTATTCATATACCAGAAATGTTTGAAGCTACTGACTGAATGAAAGGAGCTGGCATCTCACTCTCTTTGAATCTTCTTTTTCATGCTAAGAGGAGCAGAAAAAAGCAAAAAATTTCAGAATTGCACCTTGCAATGCGGAGAAATTACTGTTTGTGCATTTACAATATTCATTGATTTTTGCCATTGAAAAACATCCAGAAATGATTGAAGCTACTGACTGAATGAAAGGAGCTGGCATCTCACTCTCTTTGAATCTTGTTTATCATGCTAAGAGGAGCAGGAAAAAGCAAAAAATTTCAGAATTGCACCTTGCAATGCGGAGAAATTAATGTTTGTGCATTTACAATATTCATTGATTTTTGCCATTGAAAAACGTCCAGAAATGATTGAAGCTACTGACTGAATGAAAGGAGCTGGCATCTCACTCTCTTTGAATCTTCTTTACCATGCTAAGAGGAGCAGGAAAAAGCAAAAAATTTCAAAATTGCACCTTGCAATGCGGAGAAATTACTGTTTGTGCATTTACAATATTCATTGATTTTTGCCATTGAAAAACATCATGTTATTCATATACCAGAAATGTTTGAAGCTACTGACTGAATGAAAGGAGCTGGCATCTCACTCTCTTTGAATCTTCTTTATCATGCTAAGAGGAGCAGGAAAAAGCAAAAAAATTTCAGAATTGCTCCTTGCAATGCGGAGAAATTACTGTTTGTGCATTTACAATATTCATTGATTTTTGCCATTGAAAAACGTCCAGAAATGATTGAAGCTACTGACTGAATGAAAGGAGCTGGCATATCACTCTCTTTGAATCTTCTTTATCATGCAAAGAGGAGCAGGAAAAAGCAAAAAATTTCAGAATTGCACCTTGCAATGCGGAGAAATTACTGTTTGTGCATTTACAATATTCATTGATTTTTGCCATTGAAAAACATCATGTTATTCATATACCAGAAATGTTTGAAGCTACTGACTGAATGAAAGGAGCTGGCATCTCACTCTCTTTGAATCTTCTTTATCATGCTAAGAGGAGCAGGAAAAAGCAAAAAATTTCAGAATTGCACCTTGCAATGCGGAGAAATTACTGTTTGTGCATTTACAATATTCATTGATTTTTGCCATTGAAAAACGTCCAGAAATGATTGAAGCTACTGACTGAATGAAAGGAGCTGGCATCTCATTCTCTTTGAATCTTGTCTATCATGCTAAGAGGAGCAGGAAAAAGCAAAAAATTTCTGAATTGCACCTTGCAATGCGGAGAAATTACTGTTTGTGCATTTACAATATTCATTGATTTTTGCCATTGAAAAACGTCCAGAAATGATTGAAGCTACTGACTGAATGAAAAGAGCTGGCATCTCACTCTCTTTGAATCTTCTTTATCATGCTTAGAGGAGCAGGAAAAAGCAAAAAATTTCAGAATTGCACCTTGCAATGCGGAGAAATTACTGTTTGTGCATTTACAATATTCATTGATTTTTGCCATTGAAAAACATCATGTTATTCATATACCAGAAATGTTTGAAGCTACTGACTGAATGAAAGGAGCTGGCATCTCACTCTCTTTGAATCTTCTTTATCATGCTAAGAGGAGCAGGAAAAAGCAAAAAATTTCAGAATTGCACCTTGCAATGCGGAGAAATTACTGTTTGTGCATTTACAATATTCATTGATTTTTGCCATTGAAAAACGTCCAGAAATGATTGAAGCTACTGACTGAATGAAAGGAGCTGGCATCTCACTCTCTTTGAATCTTCTTTATCATGCTAAAAGGAGCAGGAAAAAGCAAAAAATTTCAGAATTGCACCTTGCAATGCGGAGAAATTACTGTTTGTGCATTTACAATATTCATTGATTTTTGCCATTGAAAAACGTCCAGAAATGATTGAAGCTACTGACTGAATGAAAGGAGCTGGCATCTCACTCTCTTTGAATCTTCTTTATCATGCTAAGAGGAGCAGGAAAAAGCAAAAAATTTCAGAATTGCACCTTGCAATGCGGAGAAATTACTGTTTGTGCATTTACAATATTCATTGATTTTTGCCATTGAAAAACGTCCAGAAATTATTGAAGCTACTGACTGAATGAAAGGAGCTGGCATCTCACTCTCTTTGAATCTTGTTTATCTTGCTAAGAGGAGCAGGAAAAAGCAAAAAATTTCAGAATTGCACCTTGCAATGCGGAGAAATTACTGTTTGTGCATTTACAATATTCATAGATTTTTGCCATTGAAAAACATCCAGAAATGATTGAAGCTACTGACTGAATGAAAGGAGCTGGCATCTCACTCTCTTTGAATCTTGTTTAACATGCTAAGAGGAGCAGGAAAAAGCAAAAAATTTCAGAATTGCACCTTGCAATGCGGAGAAATTACTGTTTGTGCATTTACAATATTCATTGATTTTTGCCATTGAAAAACGTCCAGAAATGATTGAAGCTACTGACTGAATGAAAGGAGCTGGCATCTCACTCTCTTTGTATCTTCTTTATCATGCTAAGAGGAGCAGGAAAAAGCAAAAAATTTCAGAATTGCACCTTGCAATGCGGAGAAATTACTGTTTGTGCATTTACAATATTCATTGATTTTTGCCATTGAAAAACGTCCAGAAATGATTGAAGCTACTGACTGAATGAAAGGAGCTGGCATCTCACTCTCTTTGAATCTTGTTTATCATGCTAAGAGGAGCAGGAAAAAGCAAAAAATTTCAGAATTGCACCTTGCAATGCGGAGAAATTACTGTTTGTGCATTTACAATATTCATTGATTTTTGCCATTGAAAAACGTCCAGAAATGATTGAAGCTACTGACTGAATGAAAGGAGCTGGCATCTCACTCTCTTTGAATCTTCTTTATCATGCTAAGAGGAGCAGGAAAAAGCAAAAAATTTCAGAATTGCACCTTGCAATGCGGAGAAATTACTGTTTGTGCATTTACAATATTCATTGATTTTTGCCATTGAAAAACGTCCAGAAATGATTGAAGCTACTGACTGAATGAAAGGAGCTGGCATCTCACTCTCTTTGAATCTTGTTTATCTTGCTAAGAGGAGCAGGAAAAAGCAAAAAATTTCAGAATTGCACCTTGCAATGCGGAGAAATTACTGTTTGTGCATTTACAATATTCATTGATTTTTGCCATTGAAAAACGTCCAGAAATGATTGAAGCTACTGACTGAATGAAAGGAGCTGGCATCTCACTCTCTTTGAATCTTCTTTATCATGCTAAGAGGAGCAGGAAAAAGCAAAAAATTTCAGAATTGCACCTTGCAATGCGGAGAAATTACTGTTTGTGATTTACAATATTCATTGATTTTTGCCATTGAAAAACATCATGTTATTCATATACCAGAAATGTTTGAAGCTACTGACTGAATGAAAGGAGCTGGCATCTCACTCTCTTTGAATCTTCTTTATCATGATAAGAGGAGCAGGAAAAAACAAAAAATTTCAGAATTGCACCTTGCAATGCGGAGAAATTACTGTTTGTGCATTTACAATATTCATTGATTTTTGCCATTGAAAAACGTCCAGAAATGATTGAAGCTACTGACTGAATGAAAGGAGCTGGCATCTCACTCTCTTTGAATCTTCTTTATCATGCTAAGAGGAGCAGGAAAAAGCAAAAAAATTTCAGAATTGCACCTTTCAATGCGGAGAAATTACTGTTTGTGCATTTACAATATTCATTGTTTTTTGCCATTGAAAAATATCATGTTATTCATATACCAGAAATGTTTGAAGCTACTGACTGAATGAAAGGAGCTGGCATCTCACTCTCTTTGAATCTTCTTTATCATGCTAAGAGGAGCAGGAAAAAGCAAAAAATTTCAGAATTGCACCTTGCAATGCGGAGAAATTACTGTTTGTGCATTTACAATATTCATTGATTTTTGCCATTGAAAAACGTCCAGAAATGATTGAAGCTACTGACTGAATGAAAGGAGCTGGCATCTCACTCTCTTTGAATCTTCTTTATCATGCTAAGAGGAGCAGGAAAAAGCAAAAAATTTCAGAATTGCACCTTGCAATGCGGAGAAATTACTGTTTGTGCATTTACAATATTCATTGATTTTTGCCATTGAAAAACGTCCAGAAATGATTGAAGCTACTTACTGAATGAAAGGAGCTGGCATCTCACTCTCTTTGAATCTTCTTTATCATGCTAAGAGGAGCAGGAAAAAGCAAAAAATTTCAGAATTGCACCTTGCAATGCGGAGAAATTACTGTTTGTGCATTTACAATATTCATTGATTTTTGCCATTGAAAAACATCATGTTATTCATATACCAGAAATGTTTGAAGCTACTGACTGAATGAAAGGAGCTGGCATCTCACTCTCTTTGAATCTTCTTTATCATGCTAAGAGGAGCAGGAAAAAGCAAAAAATTTCAGAATTGCACCTTGCAATGCGGAGAAATTACTGTTTGTGCATTTACAATATTCATTGATTTTTGCCATTGAAAAACATCATGTTATTCATATACCAGAAATGTTTGAAGCTACTGACTGAATGAAAGGAGCTGGCATCTCACTCTCTTTGAATCTTGTTTATCATGCTAAGAGGAGCAGGAAAAAGCAAAAAATTTCAGAATTGCACCTTGCAATGCGGAGAAATTACTGTTTGTGCATTTACAATATTCATTGATTTTTGCCATTGAAAAACGTCCAGAAATGATTGAAGCTACTGACTGAATGAAAGGAGCTGGCATCTCACTCTCTTTGAATCTTCTTTATCATGCTAAGAGGAGCAGGAAAAAGCAAAAAATTTCAGAATTGCACCTTGCAATGCGGAGAAATTACTGTTTGTGCATTTACAATATTCATTGATTTTTGCCATTGAAAAACGTCCAGAAATGATTGAAGCTACTGACTGAATGAAAGGAGCTGGCATCTCACTCTCTTTGAATCTTGTTTATCATGCTAAGAGGAGCAGGAAAAAGCAAAAAATTTCAGAATTGCACCTTGCAATGCGGAGAAATTACTGTTTGTGCATTTACAATATTCATTGATTTTTGCCATTGAAAAACGTCCAGAAATGATTGAAGCTACTGACTGAATGAAAGGAGCTGGCATCTCACTCTCTTTGAATCTTGTTTATCATGCTAAGAGGAGCAGGAAAAAGCAAAAAATTTCAGAATTGCACCTTGCAATGCGGAGAAATTACTGTTTGTGCATTTACAATATTCATTGATTTTTGCCATTGAAAAACATCCAGAAATGATTGAAGCTACTGACTGAATGAAAGGAGCTGGCATCTCACTCTCTTTGAATCTTGTTTATCTTGCTAAGAGGAGCAGGAAAAAGCAAAAAATTTCAGAATTGCACCTTGCAATGCGGAGAAATTACTGTTTGTGCATTTACAATATTCATTGATTTTTGCCATTGAAAAACGTCCAGAAATGATTGAAGCTACTGACTGAATGAAAGGAGCTGGCATCTCACTCTCTTTGAATCTTCTTTATCATGCTAAGAGGAGCAGGAAAAAGCAAAAAATTTCAGAATTGCACCTTGCAATGCGGAGAAATTACTTTTTGTGCATTTACAATATTCATTGATTTTTGCCATTGAAAAACATCATGTTATTCATATACCAGAAATGTTTGAAGCTACTGACTGAATGAAAGGAGCTGGCATCTCACTCTCTTTGAATCTTCTTTATCATGCTAAGAGGAGCAGAAAAAAGCAAAAAATTTCAGAATTGCACCTTGCAATGCGGAGAAATTACTGTTTGTGCATTTACAATATTCATTGATTTTTGCCATTGAAAAACGTCCAGAAATGATTGAAGCTACTGACTGTATGAAAGGAGCTGGCATCTCACTCTCTTTGAATCTTGTTTATCATGCTAAGAGGAGCAGGAAAAAGCAAAAAATTTCAGAATTGCACCTTGCAATGCGGAGAAATTACTGTTTGTGCATTTACAATATTCATTGATTTTTGCCATTGAAAAACGTCCAGAAATGATTGAAGCTACTGACTGAATGAAAGGAGCTGGCATCTCACTCTCTTTGAATCTTCTTTATCATGCTAAGAGGAGCAGGAAAAAGCAAAAAATTTCAGAATTGCACCTTGCAATGCGGAGAAATTACTGTTTGTGCATTTACAATATTCATTGATTTTTGCCATTGAAAAACATCATGTTATTCATATACCAGAAATGTTTGAAGCTACTGACTGAATGAAAGGAGCTGGCATCTCACTCTCTTTGAATCTTCTTTATCATGCTAAGAGGAGCAGAAAAAAGCAAAAAATTTCAGAATTGCACCTTGCAATGCGGAGAAATTACTGTTTGTGCATTTACAATATTCATTGATTTTTGCCATTGAAAAACGTCCAGAAATGATTGAAGCTACTGACTGAATGAAAGGAGCTGGCATCTCACTCTCTTTGAATCTTGTTTATCATGCTAAGAGGAGCAGGAAAAAGCAAAAAATTTCAGAATTGCACCTTGCAATGCGGAGAAATTACTGTTTGTGCATTTACAATATTCATTGATTTTTGCCATTGAAAAACATGTTATTCATATACCAGAAATGTTTGAAGCTACTGACTGAATGAAAGGAGCTGGCATCTCACTCTCTTTGAATCTTCTTTATCATGCTAAGAGGAGCAGGAAAAAGCAAAAAATTTCAGAATTGCACCTTGCAATGCGGAGAAATTACTGTTTGTGCATTTACAATATTCATTGATTTTTGCCATTGAAAAACGTCCAGAAATTATTGAAGCTACTGACTGAATGAAAGGAGCTGGCATCTCACTCTCTTTGAATCTTCTTTATCATGCTAAGAGGAGCAGGAAAAAGCAAAAAATTTCAGAATTGCACCTTGCAATGCGGAGAAATTACTGTTTGTGCATTTACAATATTCATTGATTTTTGCCATTGAAAAACATCATGCTATTCATATACCAGAAATGTTTGAAGCTACTGACTGAATGAAAGGAGCTGGCATCTCACTCTCTTTGAATCTTCTTTATCATGCTAAGAGGAGCAGGAAAAAGCAAAAAATTTCAGAATTGCACCTTGCAATGCGGAGAAATTACTGTTTGTGCATTTACAATATTCATTGATTTTTGCCATTGAAAAACGCCCAGAAATGATTGAAGCTACTGACTGAATGAAAGGAGCTGGCATCTCACTCTCTTTGAATCTTGTTTATCATGCTAAGAGGAGCAGGAAAAAGCAAAAAATTTCAGAATTGCACCTTGCAATGCGGAGAAATTACTGCTTGTGCATTTACAATATTCATTGATTTTTGCCATTGAAAAACGTCCAGAAATGATTGAAGCTACTGACTGAATGAAAGGAGCTGGCATCTCACTCTCTTTGAATCTTCTTTATCATGCTTAGAGGAGCAGGAAAAAGCAAAAAATTTCAGAATTACACCTTGCAATGCGGAGAAATTACTGTTTGTGCATTTACAATATTCATTGATTTTTGCCATTGAAAAACATCATGTTATTCATATACCAGAAATGTTTGAAGCTACTGACTGAATGAAAGGAGCTGGCATCTCACTCTCTTTGAATCTTCTTTATCATGCTAAGAGGAGCAGGAAAAAGCAAAAAATTTCAGAATTGCACCTTGCAATGCGGAGAAATTACTGTTTGTGCATTTACAATATTCATTGATTTTTGCCATTGAAAAACATCATGTTATTCATATACCAGAAATGTTTGAAGCTACTGACTGAATGAAAGGAGCTGGCATCTCACTCTCTTTGAATCTTCTTTATCATGCTAAGAGGAGCAGAAAAAAGCAAAAAATTTCAGAATTGCACCTTGCAATGCGGAGAAATTACTGTTTGTGCATTTACAATATTCATTGATTTTTGCCATTGAAAAACATCCAGAAATGATTGAAGCTACTGACTGAATGAAAGGAGCTGGCATCTCACTCTCTTTGAATCTTGTTTATCATGCTAAGAGGAGCAGGAAAAAGCAAAAAATTTCAGAATTGCACCTTGCAATGCGGAGAAATTACTGTTTGTGCATTTACAATATTCATTGATTTTTGCCATTGAAAAACGTCCAGAAATGATTGAAGCTACTGACTGAATGAAAGGAGCTGGCATCTCACTCTCTTTGAATCTTCTTTACCATGCTAAGAGGAGCAGGAAAAAGCAAAAAATTTCAAAATTGCACCTTGCAATGCGGAGAAATTACTGTTTGTGCATTTACAATATTCATTGATTTTTGCCATTGAAAAACATCATGTTATTCATATACCAGAAATGTTTGAAGCTACTGACTGAATGAAAGGAGCTGGCATCTCACTCTCTTTGAATCTTCTTTATCATGCTAAGAGGAGCAGGAAAAAGCAAAAAAATTTCAGAATTGCTCCTTGCAATGCGGAGAAATTACTGTTTGTGCATTTACAATATTCATTGATTTTTGCCATTGAAAAACGTCCAGAAATGATTGAAGCTACTGACTGAATGAAAGGAGCTGGCATCTCACTCTCTTTGAATCTTCTTTATCATGCTAAGAGGAGCAGGAAAAAGCAAAAAATTTCAGAATTGCACCTTGCAATGCGGAGAAATTACTGTTTGTGCATTTACAATATTCATTGATTTTTGCCATTGAAAAACATCATGTTATTCATATACCAGAAATGTTTGAAGCTACTGACTGAATGAAAGGAGCTGGCATCTCACTCTCTTTGAATCTTCTTTATCATGCTAAGAGGAGCAGGAAAAAGCAAAAAATTTCAGAATTGCACCTTGCAATGCGGAGAAATTACTGTTTGTGCATTTACAATATTCATTGATTTTTGCCATTGAAAAACGTCCAGAAATGATTGAAGCTACTGACTGAATGAAAGGAGCTGGCATCTCATTCTCTTTGAATCTTGTTTATCATGCTAAGAGGAGCAGGAAAAAGCAAAAAATTTCTGAATTGCACCTTGCAATGCGGAGAAATTACTGTTTGTGCATTTACAATATTCATTGATTTTTGCCATTGAAAAACGTCCAGAAATGATTGAAGCTACTGACTGAATGAAAGGAGCTGGCATCTCACTCTCTTTGAATCTTCTTTATCATGCTTAGAGGAGCAGGAAAAAGCAAAAAATTTCAGAATTGCACCTTGCAATGCGGAGAAATTACTGTTTGTGCATTTACAATATTCATTGATTTTTGCCATTGAAAAACATCATGTTATTCATATACCAGAAATGTTTGAAGCTACTGACTGAATGAAAGGAGCTGGCATCTCACTCTCTTTGAATCTTCTTTATCATGCTAAGAGGAGCAGGAAAAAGCAAAAAATTTCAGAATTGCACCTTGCAATGCGGAGAAATTACTGTTTGTGCATTTACAATATTCATTGATTTTTGCCATTGAAAAACGTCCAGAAATGATTGAAGCTACTGACTGAATGAAAGGAGCTGGCATCTCACTCTCTTTGAATCTTCTTTATCATGCTAAAAGGAGCAGGAAAAAGCAAAAAATTTCAGAATTGCACCTTGCAATGCGGAGAAATTACTGTTTGTGCATTTACAATATTCATTGATTTTTGCCATTGAAAAACGTCCAGAAATGATTGAAGCTACTGACTGAATGAAAGGAGCTGGCATCTCACTCTCTTTGAATCTTCTTTATCATGCTAAGAGGAGCAGGAAAAAGCAAAAAATTTCAGAATTGCACCTTGCAATGCGGAGAAATTACTGTTTGTGCATTTACAATATTCATTGATTTTTGCCATTGAAAAACGTCCAGAAATTATTGAAGCTACTGACTGAATGAAAGGAGCTGGCATCTCACTCTCTTTGAATCTTGTTTATCTTGCTAAGAGGAGCAGGAAAAAGCAAAAAATTTCAGAATTGCACCTTGCAATGCGGAGAAATTACTGTTTGTGCATTTACAATATTCATTGATTTTTGCCATTGAAAAACATCCAGAAATGATTGAAGCTACTGACTGAATGAAAGGAGCTGGCATCTCACTCTCTTTGAATCTTGTTTAACATGCTAAGAGGAGCAGGAAAAAGCAAAAAATTTCAGAATTGCACCTTGCAATGCGGAGAAATTACTGTTTGTGCATTTACAATATTCATTGATTTTTGCCATTGAAAAACGTCCAGAAATGATTGAAGCTACTGACTGAATGAAAGGAGCTGGCATCTCACTCTCTTTGTATCTTCTTTATCATGCTAAGAGGAGCAGGAAAAAGCAAAAAATTTCAGAATTGCACCTTGCAATGCGGAGAAATTACTGTTTGTGCATTTACAATATTCATTGATTTTTGCCATTGAAAAACGTCCAGAAATGATTGAAGCTACTGACTGAATGAAAGGAGCTGGCATCTCACTCTCTTTGAATCTTGTTTATCATGCTAAGAGGAGCAGGAAAAAGCAAAAAATTTCAGAATTGCACCTTGCAATGCGGAGAAATTACTGTTTGTGCATTTACAATATTCATTGATTTTTGCCATTGAAAAACGTCCAGAAATGATTGAAGCTACTGACTGAATGAAAGGAGCTGGCATCTCACTCTCTTTGAATCTTCTTTATCATGCTAAGAGGAGCAGGAAAAAGCAAAAAATTTCAGAATTGCACCTTGCAATGCGGAGAAATTACTGTTTGTGCATTTACAATATTCATTGATTTTTGCCATTGAAAAACGTCCAGAAATGATTGAAGCTACTGACTGAATGAAAGGAGCTGGCATCTCACTCTCTTTGAATCTTGTTTATCTTGCTAAGAGGAGCAGGAAAAAGCAAAAAATTTCAGAATTGCACCTTGCAATGCGGAGAAATTACTGTTTGTGCATTTACAATATTCATTGATTTTTGCCATTGAAAAACGTCCAGAAATGATTGAAGCTACTGACTGAATGAAAGGAGCTGGCATCTCAATCTCTTTGAATCTTCTTTATCATGCTAAGAGGAGCAGGAAAAAGCAAAAAATTTCAGAATTGCACCTTGCAATGCGGAGAAATTACTGTTTGTGATTTACAATATTCATTGATTTTTGCCATTGAAAAACATCATGTTATTCATATACCAGAAATGTTTGAAGCTACTGACTGAATGAAAGGAGCTGGCATCTCACTCTCTTTGAATCTTCTTTATCATGCTAAGAGGAGCAGAAAAAAGCAAAAAATTTCAGAATTGCACCTTGCAATGCGGAGAAATTACTGTTTGTGCATTTACAATATTCATTGATTTTTGCCATTGAAAAACGTCCAGAAATGATTGAAGCTACTGACTGAATGAAAGGAGCTGGCATCTCACTCTCTTTGAATCTTGTTTATCATGCTAAGAGGAGCAGGAAAAAGCAAAAAATTTCAGAATTGCACCTTGCAATGCGGAGAAATTACTGTTTGTGCATTTACAATATTCATTGATTTTTGCCATTGAAAAACGTCCAGAAATGATTGAAGCTACTGACTGAATGAAAGGAGCTGGCATCTCACTCTCTTTGAATCTTCTTTATCATGCTAAGAGGAGCAGGAAAAAGCAAAAAAATTTCAGAATTGCACCTTTCAATGCGGAGAAATTACTGTTTGTGCATTTACAATATTCATTGTTTTTTGCCATTGAAAAATATCATGTTATTCATATACCAGAAATGTTTGAAGCTACTGACTGAATGAAAGGAGCTGGCATCTCACTCTCTTTGAATCTTCTTTATCATGCTAAGAGGAGCAGGAAAAAGCAAAAAATTTCAGAATTGCACCTTGCAATGCGGAGAAATTACTGTTTGTGCATTTACAATATTCATTGATTTTTGCCATTGAAAAACGTCCAGAAATGATTGAAGCTACTGACTGAACGAAAGGAGCTGGCATCTCACTCTCTTTGAATCTTCTTTATCATGCTAAGAGGAGCAGGAAAAAGCAAAAAATTTCAGAATTGCACATTGCAATGCGGAGAAATTACTGTTTGTGCATTTACAATATTCATTGATTTTTGCCATTGAAAAACGTCCAGAAATGATTGAAGCTACTTACTGAATGAAAGGAGCTGGCATCTCACTCTCTTTGAATCTTCTTTATCATGCTAAGAGGAGCAGGAAAAAGCAAAAAATTTCAGAATTGCACCTTGCAATGCGGAGAAATTACTGTTTGTGCATTTACAATATTCATTGATTTTTGCCATTGAAAAACATCATGTTATTCATATACCAGAAATGTTTGAAGCTACTGACTGAATGAAAGGAGCTGGCATCTCACTCTCTTTGAATCTTCTTTATCATGCTAAGAGGAGCAGGAAAAAGCAAAAAATTTCAGAATTGCACCTTGCAATGCGGAGAAATTACTGTTTGTGCATTTACAATATTCATTGATTTTTGCCATTGAAAAACGTCCAGAAATGATTGAAGCTACTGACTGAATGAAAGGAGCTGGCATCTCACTCTCTTTGAATCTTCTTTATCATGCTAAGAGGAGCAGGAAAAAGCAAAAAATTTCAGAATTGCACCTTGCAATGCGGAGAAATTACTGTTTGTGCATTTACAATATTCATTGATTTTTGCCATTGAAAAACATCATGTTATTCATATACCAGAAATGTTTGAAGCTACTGACTGAATGAAAGGAGCTGGCATCTCACTCTCTTTGAATCTTCTTTATCATGCTAAGAGGAGCAGAAAAAAGCAAAAAATTTCAGAATTGCACCTTGCAATGCGGAGAAATTACTGTTTGTGCATTTACAATATTCATTGATTTTTGCCATTGAAAAACGTCCAGAAATGATTGAAGCTACTGACTGAATGAAAGGAGCTGGCATCTCACTCTCTTTGAATCTTGTTTATCATGCTAAGAGGAGCAGGAAAAAGCAAAAAATTTCAGAATTGCACCTTGCAATGCGGAGAAATTACTGTTTGTGCATTTACAATATTCATTGATTTTTGCCATTGAAAAACGTCCAGAAATGATTGAAGCTACTGACTGAATGAAAGGAGCTGGCATCTCACTCTCTTTGAATCTTCTTTATCATGCTAAGAGGAGAAGGAAAAAGCAAAAAATTTCAGAATTGCACCTTTCAATGCGGAGAAATTACTGTTTGTGCATTTACAATATTCATTGTTTTTTGCCATTGAAAAATATGTTATTCATATACCAGAAATGTTTGAAGCTACTGACTGAATGAAAGGAGCTGGCATCTCACTCTCTTTGAATCTTCTTTATCATGCTAAGAGGAGCAGGAAAAAGCAAAAAATTTCAGAATTGCACCTTGCAATGCGGAGAAATTACTGTTTGTGCATTTACAATATTCATTGATTTTTGCCATTGAAAAACGTCCAGAAATGATTGAAGCTACTGACTGAATGAAAGGAGCTGGCATCTCACTCTCTTTGAATCTTGTTTATCATGCTAAGAGGAGCAGGAAAAAGCAAAAAATTTCAGAATTGCACCTTGCAATGCGGAGAAATTACTGTTTGTGCATTTACAATATTCATTGATTTTTGCCATTGAAAAACGTCCAGAAATGATTGAAGCTACTTACTGAATGAAAGGAGCTGGCATCTCACTCTCTTTGAATCTTCTTTATCATGCTAAGAGGAGCAGGAAAAAGCAAAAAATTTCAGAATTGCACCTTGCAATGCGGAGAAATTACTGTTTGTGCATTTACAATATTCATTGATTTTTGCCATTGAAACACATCATGTTATTCATATACCAGAAATGTTTGAAGCTACTGACTGAATGAAAGGAGCTGGCATCTCACTCTCTTTGAATCTTCTTTATCATGCTAAGAGGAGCAGGAAAAAGCAAAAAATTTCAGAATTGCACCTTGCAATGCGGAGAAATTACTGTTTGTGCATTTACAATATTCATTGATTTTTGCCATTGAAAAACGTCCAGAAATGATTGAAGCTACTG
The DNA here is from genome assembly GCF_046119375.1 of Phyllobates terribilis. NCBI lineage: Eukaryota > Metazoa > Chordata > Amphibia > Anura > Dendrobatidae > Phyllobates > Phyllobates terribilis. Next base: position 1,179,417 of record NW_027363274.1, read on the forward strand.
ACTGAATGAAAGGAGCTGGCATCTCACTCTCTTTGAATCTTCTTTATCATGCTAAGAGGAGCAGGAAAAAGCAAAAAATTTCAGAATTGCAGATTGCAATGCGGAGAAATTACTGTTTGTGCATTTACAATATTCAGTGATTTTTGCCATTGAAAAACATCATGTTATTCATATACCAGAAATGTTTGAAGCTACTGACTGAATGAAAGGAGCTGGCATCTCACTCTCTTTGAATCTTCTTTATCATGCTAAGAGGAGCAGGAAAAAGCAAAAAATTTCAGAATTGCACCTTGCAATGCGGAGAAATTACTGTTTGTGCATTTACAATATTCATTGATTTTTGCCATTGAAAAACGTCCAGAAATGATTGAAGCTACTGACTGAATGAAAGGAGCTGGCATCTCACTCTCTTTGAATCTTCTTTATCATGCTAAGAGGAGCAGGAAAAAGCAAAAAATTTCAGAATTGCACCTTGCAATGCGGAGAAATTACTGTTTGTGCATTTACAATATTCATTGATTTTTGCCATTGAAAAACGTCCAGAAATGATTGAAGCTACTGACTGAATGAAAGGAGCTGGCATCTCACTCTCTTTGAATCTTCTTTATCATGCTTAGAGGAGCAGGAAAAAGCAAAAAATTTCAGAATTGCACCTTGCAATGCGGAGAAATTACTGTTTGTGCATTTACAATATTCATTGATTTTTGCCATTGAAAAACATCATGTTATTCATATACCAGAAATGATTGAAGCTACGGACTGAATGAAAGGAGCTGGCATCTCACTCTCTTTGAATCTTCTTTATCATGCTAAGAGGAGCAGGAAAAAGCAAAAAATTTCAGAATTGCACCTTGCAATGCGGAGAAATTACTGTTTGTGCATTTACAATATTCAATGATTTTTGCCATTGAAAAACGTCCAGAAATGATTGAAGCTACTGACTGAATGAAAGGAGCTGGCATCTCACTCTCTTTGAATCTTCTTTATCATGCTAAGAGGAGCAGGAAAAAGCAAAAAATTTCAGAATTGCACCTTGCAATGCGGAGAAATTACTGTTTGTGCATTTACAATATTCATTGATTTTTGCCATTGAAAAACATCATGTTATTCATATACCAGAAATGTTTGAAGCTACTGACTGAATGAAAGGAGATGGCATCTCACTCTCTTTGAGTCTTCTTTATCATGCTAAGAGGAGCAGGAAAAAGCAAAAAATTTCAGAATTGCACCTTGCAATGCGGAGAAATTACTGTTTGTGCATTTACAATATTCATTGATTTTTGCCATTGAAAAACATCATGTTATTCATATACCAGAAATGTTTGAAGCTACTGACTGAATGAAAGGAGCTGGCATCTCACTCTCTTTGAATCTTCTTTATCATGCTAAGAGGAGCAGAAAAAAGCAAAAAATTTCAGAATTGCACCTTGCAATGCGGAGAAATTACTGTTTGTGCATTTACAATATTCATTGATTTTTGCCATTGAAAAACATCCAGAAATGATTGAAGCTACTGACTGAATGAAAGGAGCTGGCATCTCACTCTCTTTGAATCTTGTTTATCATGCTAAGAGGAGCAGGAAAAAGCAAAAAATTTCAGAATTGCACCTTGCAATGCGGAGAAATTACTGTTTGTGCATTTACAATATTCATTGATTTTTGCCATTGAAAAACGTCCAGAAATGATTGAAGCTACTGACTGAATGAAAGGAGCTGGCATCTCACTCTCTTTGAATCTTCTTTATCATGCTAAGAGGAGCAGGAAAAAGCAAAAAATTTCAAAATTGCACCTTGCAATGCGGAGAAATTACTGTTTGTGCATTTACAATATTCATTGATTTTTGCCATTGAAAAACATCATGTTATTCATATACCAGAAATGTTTGAAGCTACTGACTGAATGAAAGGAGCTGGCATCTCACTCTCTTTGAATCTTCTTTATCATGCTAAGAGGAGCAGGAAAAAGCAAAAAAATTCAGAATTGCACCTTGCAATGCGGAGAAATTACTGTTTGTGCATTTACAATATTCATTGATTTTTGCCATTGAAAAACGTCCAGAAATGATTGAAGCTACTGACTGAATGAAAGGAGCTGGCATCTCACTCTCTTTGAATCTTCTTTATCATGCTAAGAGGAGCAGGAAAAAGCAAAAAATTTCAGAATTGCACCTTGCAATGCGGAGAAATTACTGTTTGTGCATTTACAATATTCATTGATTTTTGCCATTGAAAAACATCATGTTATTCATATACCAGAAATGTTTGAAGCTACTGACTGAATGAAAGGAGCTGGCATCTCACTCTCTTTGAATCTTCTTTATCATGCTAAGAGGAGCAGGAAAAAGCAAAAAATTTCAGAATTGCACCTTGCAATGCGGAGAAATTACTGTTTGTGCATTTACAATATTCAATGATTTTTGCCATTGAAAAACGTCCAGAAATGATTGAAGCTACTGACTGAATGAAAGGAGCTGGCATCTCACTCTCTTTGAATCTTCTTTATCATGCTAAGAGGAGCAGGAAAAAGCAAAAAATTTCAGAATTGCACCTTGCAATGCGGAGAAATTACTGTTTGTGCATTTACAATATTCATTGATTTTTGCCATTGAAAAACATCATGTTATTCATATACCAGAAATGTTTGAAGCTACTGACTGAATGAAAGGAGCTGGCATCTCACTCTCTTTGAGTCTTCTTTATCATGCTAAGAGGAGCAGGAAAAAGCAAAAAATTTCAGAATTGCACCTTGCAATGCGGAGAAATTACTGTTTGTGCATTTACAATATTCATTGATTTTTGCCATTGAAAAACATCATGTTATTCATATACCAGAAATGTTTGAAGCTACTGACTGAATGAAAGGAGCTGGCATCTCACTCTCTTTGAATCTTCTTTATCATGCTAAGAGGAGCAGAAAAAAGCAAAAAATTTCAGAATTGCACCTTGCAATGCGGAGAAATTACTGTTTGTGCATTTACAATATTCATTGATTTTTGCCATTGAAAAACATCCAGAAATGATTGAAGCTACTGACTGAATGAAAGGAGCTGGCATCTCACTCTCTTTGAATCTTGTTTATCATGCTAAGAGGAGCAGGAAAAAGCAAAAAATTTCAGAATTGCACCTTGCAATGCGGAGAAATTACTGTTTGTGCATTTACAATATTCATTGATTTTTCCATTGAAAAACGTCCAGAAATGATTGAAGCTACTGACTGAATGAAAGGAGCTGGCATCTCACTCTCTTTGAATCTTCTTTATCATGCTAAGAGGAGCAGGAAAAAGCAAAAAATTTCAAAATTGCACCTTGCAATGCGGAGAAATTACTGTTTGTGCATTTACAATATTCATTGATTTTTGCCATTGAAAAACATCATGTTATTCATATACCAGAAATGTTTGAAGCTACTGACTGAATGAAAGGAGCTGGCATCTCACTCTCTTTGAATCTTCTTTATCATGCTAAGAGGAGCAGGAAAAAGCAAAAAATTCAGAATTGCACCTTGCAATGCGGAGAAATTACTGTTTGTGCATTTACAATATTCATTGATTTTTGCCATTGAAAAACGTCCAGAAATGATTGAAGCTACTGACTGAATGAAAGGAGCTGGCATCTCACTCTCTTTGAATCTTCTTTATCATGCAAAGAGGAGCAGGAAAAAGCAAAAAATTTCAGAATTGCACCTTGCAATGCGGAGAAATTACTGTTTGTGCATTTACAATATTCATTGATTTTTGCCATTGAAAAACATCATGTTATTCATATACCAGAAATGTTTGAAGCTACTGACTGAATGAAAGGAGCTGGCATCTCACTCTCTTTGAATCTTCTTTATCATGCTAAGAGGAGCAGGAAAAAGCAAAAAATTTCAGAATTGCACCTTGCAATGCGGAGAAATTACTGTTTGTGCATTTACAATATTCATTGATTTTTGCCATTGAAAAACGTCCAGAAATGATTGAAGCTACTGACTGAATGAAAGGAGCTGGCATCTCATTCTCTTTGAATCTTGTTTATCATGCTAAGAGGAGCAGGAAAAAGCAAAAAATTTCAGAATTGCACCTTGCAATGCGGAGAAATTACTGTTTGTGCATTTACAATATTCATTGATTTTTGCCATTGAAAAACGTCCAGAAATGATTGAAGCTACTGACTGAATGAAAGGAGCTGGCATCTCACTCTCTTTGAATCTTCTTTATCATGCTTAGAGGAGCAGGAAAAAGCAAAAAATTTCAGAATTGCACCTTGCAATGCGGAGAAATTACTGTTTGTGCATTTACAATATTCATTGATTTTTGCCATTGAAAAACATCATGTTATTCATATACCAGAAATGTTTGAAGCTACTGACTGAATGAAAGGAACTGGCATCTCACTCTCTTTGAATCTTCTTTATCATGCTAAGAGGAGCAGGAAAAAGCAAAAAATTTCAGAATTGCACCTTGCAATGCGGAGAAATTACTGTTTGTGCATTTACAATATTCATTGATTTTTGCCATTGAAAAACGTCCAGAAATGATTGAAGCTACTGACTGAATGAAAGGAGCTGGCATCTCACTCTCTTTGAATCTTCTTTATCATGCTAAGAGGAGCAGGAAAAAGCAAAAAATTTCAGAATTGCAGATTGCAATGCGGAGAAATTACTGTTTGTGCATTTACAATATTCAGTAATTTTTGCCATTGAAAAACATCATGTTATTCATATACCAGAAATGTTTGAAGCTACTGACTGAATGAAAGGAGCTGGCATCTCACTCTCTTTGAATCTTGTTTATCATGCTAAGAGGAGCAGGAAAAAGCAAAAAATTTCAGAATTGCACCTTGCAATGCGGAGAAATTACTGTTTGTGCATTTACAATATTCATTGATTTTTGCCATTGAAAAACGTCCAGAAATGATTGAAGCTACTGACTGAATGAAAGGAGCTGGCATCTCACTCTCTTTGAATCTTGTTTATCATGCTAAGAGGAGCAGGAAAAAGCAAAAAATTTCAGAATTGCACCTTGCAATGCGGAGAAATTACTGTTTGTGCATTTACAATATTCATTGATTTTTGCCATTGAAAAACGTCCAGAAATGATTGAAGCTACTGACTGAATGAAAGGAGCTGGCATCTCACTCTCTTTGAATCTTCTTTATCATGCTTAGAGGAGCAGGAAAAAGCAAAAAATTTCAGAATTGCACCTTGCAATGCGGAGAAATTACTGTTTGTGCATTTACAATATTCATTGATTTTTGCCATTGAAAAACATCATGTTATTCATATACCAGAAATGATTGAAGCTACGGACTGAATGAAAGGAGCTGGCATCTCACTCTCTTTGAATCTTCTTTATCATGCTAAGAGGAGCAGGAAAAAGCAAAAAATTTCAGAATTGCACCTTGCAATGCGGAGAAATTACTGTTTGTGCATTTACAATATTCAATGATTTTTGCCATTGAAAAACGTCCAGAAATGATTGAAGCTACTGACTGAATGAAAGGAGCTGGCATCTCACTCTCTTTGAATCTTCTTTATCATGCTAAGAGGAGCAGGAAAAAGCAAAAAATTTCAGAATTGCACCTTGCAATGCGGAGAAATTACTGTTTGTGCATTTACAATATTCATTGATTTTTGCCATTGAAAAACATCATGTTATTCATATACCAGAAATGTTTGAAGCTACTGACTGAATGAAAGGAGATGGCATCTCACTCTCTTTGAGTCTTCTTTATCATGCTAAGAGGAGCAGGAAAAAGCAAAAAATTTCAGAATTGCACCTTGCAATGCGGAGAAATTACTGTTTGTGCATTTACAATATTCATTGATTTTTGCCATTGAAAAACATCATGTTATTCATATACCAGAAATGTTTGAAGCTACTGACTGAATGAAAGGAGCTGGCATCTCACTCTCTTTGAATCTTCTTTATCATGCTAAGAGGAGCAGAAAAAAGCAAAAAATTTCAGAATTGCACCTTGCAATGCGGAGAAATTACTGTTTGTGCATTTACAATATTCATTGATTTTTGCCATTGAAAAACATCCAGAAATGATTGAAGCTACTGACTGAATGAAAGGAGCTGGCATCTCACTCTCTTTGAATCTTGTTTATCATGCTTAGAGGAGCAGGAAAAAGCAAAAAATTTCAGAATTGCACCTTGCAATGCGGAGAAATTACTGTTTGTGCATTTACAATATTCATTGATTTTTGCCATTGAAAAACGTCCAGAAATGATTGAAGCTACTGACTGAATGAAAGGAGCTGGCATCTCACTCTCTTTGAATCTTCTTTATCATGCTAAGAGGAGCAGGAAAAAGCAAAAAATTTCAAAATTGCACCTTGCAATGCGGAGAAATTACTGTTTGTGCATTTACAATATTCATTGATTTTTGCCATTGAAAAACATCATGTTATTCATATACCAGAAATGTTTGAAGCTACTGACTGAATGAAAGGAGCTGGCATCTCACTCTCTTTGAATCTTCTTTATCATGCTAAGAGGAGCAGGAAAAAGCAAAAAAATTCAGAATTGCACCTTGCAATGCGGAGAAATTACTGTTTGTGCATTTACAATATTCATTGATTTTTGCCATTGAAAAACGTCCAGAAATGATTGAAGCTACTGACTGAATGAAAGGAGCTGGCATCTCACTCTCTTTGAATCTTCTTTATCATGCTAAGAGGAGCAGGAAAAAGCAAAAAATTTCAGAATTGCACCTTGCAATGCGGAGAAATTACAGTTTGTGCATTTACAATATTCATTGATTTTTGCCATTGAAAAACATCATGTTATTCATATACCAGAAATGTTTGAAGCTACTGACTGAATGAAAGGAGCTGGCATCTCACTCTCTTTGAATCTTCTTTATCATGCTAAGAGGAGCAGGAAAAAGCAAAAAATTTCAGAATTGCACCTTGCAATGCGGAGAAATTACTGTTTGTGCATTTACAATATTCAATGATTTTTGCCATTGAAAAACGTCCAGAAATGATTGAAGCTACTGACTGAATGAAAGGAGCTGGCATCTCACTCTCTTTGAATCTTCTTTATCATGCTAAGAGGAGCAGGAAAAAGCAAAAAATTTCAGAATTGCACCTTGCAATGCGGAGAAATTACTGTTTGTGCATTTACAATATTCATTGATTTTTGCCATTGAAAAACATCATGTTATTCATATACCAGAAATGTTTGAAGCTACTGACTGAATGAAAGGAGCTGGCATCTCACTCTCTTTGAGTCTTCTTTATCATGCTAAGAGGAGCAGGAAAAAGCAAAAAATTTCAGAATTGCACCTTGCAATGCGGAGAAATTACTGTTTGTGCATTTACAATATTCATTGATTTTTGCCATTGAAAAACATCATGTTATTCATATACCAGAAATGTTTGAAGCTACTGACTGAATGAAAGGAGCTGGCATCTCACTCTCTTTGAATCTTCTTTATCATGCTAAGAGGAGCAGAAAAAAGCAAAAAATTTCAGAATTGCACCTTGCAATGCGGAGAAATTACTGTTTGTGCATTTACAATATTCATTGATTTTTGCCATTGAAAAACATCCAGAAATGATTGAAGCTACTGACTGAATGAAAGGAGCTGGCATCTCACTCTCTTTGAATCTTGTTTATCATGCTAAGAGGAGCAGGAAAAAGCAAAAAATTTCAGAATTGCACCTTGCAATGCGGAGAAATTACTGTTTGTGCATTTACAATATTCATTGATTTTTGCCATTGAAAAACGTCCAGAAATGATTGAAGCTACTGACTGAATGAAAGGAGCTGGCATCTCACTCTCTTTGAATCTTCTTTATCATGCTAAGAGGAGCAGGAAAAAGCAAAAAATTTCAAAATTGCACCTTGCAATGCGGAGAAATTACTGTTTGTGCATTTACAATATTCATTGATTTTTGCCATTGAAAAACATCATGTTATTCATATACCAGAAATGTTTGTAGCTACTGACTGAATGAAAGGAGCTGGCATCTCACTCTCTTTGAATCTTCTTTATCATGCTAAGAGGAGCAGGAAAAAGCAAAAAAATTCAGAATTGCACCTTGCAATGCGGAGAAATTACTGTTTGTGCATTTACAATATTCATTGATTTTTGCCATTGAAAAACGTCCAGAAATGATTGAAGCTACTGACTGAATGAAAGGAGCTGGCATCTCACTCTCTTTGAATCTTGTTTATCATGCTAAGAGGAGCAGGAAAAAGCAAAAAATTTCAGAATTGCACCTTGCAATGCGGAGAAATTACTGTTTGTGCATTTACAATATTCATTGATTTTTGCCATTGAAAAACATCATGTTATTCATATACCAGAAATGTTTGAAGCTACTGACTGAATGAAAGGAGCTGGCATCTCACTCTCTTTGAATCTTCTTTATCATGCTAAGAGGAGCAGGAAAAAGCAAAAAATTTCAGAATTGCACCTTGCAATGCGGAGAAATTACTGTTTGTGCATTTACAATATTCATTGATTTTTGCCATTGAAAAACGTCCAGAAATGATTGAAGCTACTGACTGAATGAAAGGAGCTGGCATCTCATTCTCTTTGAATCTTGTTTATCATGCTAAGAGGAGCAGGAAAAAGCAAAAAATTTCAGAATTGCACCTTGCAATGCGGAGAAATTACTGTTTGTGCATTTACAATATTCATTGATTTTTGCCATTGAAAAACGTCCAGAAATGATTGAAGCTACTGACTGAATGAAAGGAGCTGGCATCTCACTCTCTTTGAATCTTGTTTATCATGCTTAGAGGAGCAGGAAAAAGCAAAAAATTTCAGAATTGCACCTTGCAATGCGGAGAAATTACTGTTTGTGCATTTACAATATTCATTGATTTTTGCCATTGAAAAACATCATGTTATTCATATACCAGAAATGTTTGAAGCTACTGACTGAATGAAAGGAGCTGGCATCTCACTCTCTTTGAATCTTCTTTATCATGCTAAGAGGAGCAGAAAAAAGCAAAAAATTTCAGAATTGCACCTTGCAATGCGGAGAAATTACTGTTTGTGCATTTACAATATTCATTGATTTTTGCCATTGAAAAACATCCAGAAATGATTGAAGCTACTGACTGAATGAAAGGAGCTGGCATCTCACTCTCTTTGAATCTTGTTTATCATGCTTAGAGGAGCAGGAAAAAGCAAAAAATTTCAGAATTGCACCTTGCAATGCGGAGAAATTACTGTTTGTGCATTTACAATATTCATTGATTTTTGCCATTGAAAAACGTCCAGAAATGATTGAAGCTACTGACTGAATGAAAGGAGCTGGCATCTCACTCTCTTTGAATCTTCTTTATCATGCTAAGAGGAGCAGGAAAAAGCAAAAAATTTCAAAATTGCACCTTGCAATGCGGAGAAATTACTGTTTGTGCATTTACAATATTCATTGATTTTTGCCATTGAAAAACATCATGTTATTCATATACCAGAAATGTTTGAAGCTACTGACTGAATGAAAGGAGCTGGCATCTCACTCTCTTTGAATCTTCTTTATCATGCTAAGAGGAGCAGGAAAAAGCAAAAAAATTCAGAATTGCACCTTGCAATGCGGAGAAATTACTGTTTGTGCATTTACAATATTCATTGATTTTTGCCATTGAAAAACGTCCAGAAATGATTGAAGCTACTGACTGAATGAAAGGAGCTGGCATCTCACTCTCTTTGAATCTTCTTTATCATGCTAAGAGGAGCAGGAAAAAGCAAAAAATTTCAGAATTGCACCTTGCAATGCGGAGAAATTACTGTTTGTGCATTTACAATATTCATTGATTTTTGCCATTGAAAAACATCATGTTATTCATATACCAGAAATGTTTGAAGCTACTGACTGAATGAAAGGAGCTGGCATCTCACTCTCTTTGAATCTTCTTTATCATGCTAAGAGGAGCAGGAAAAAGCAAAAAAATTCAGAATTGCACCTTGCAATGCGGAGAAATTACTGTTTGTGCATTTACAATATTCATTGATTTTTGCCATTGAAAAACGTCCAGAAATGATTGAAGCTACTGACTGAATGAAAGGAGCTGGCATCTCACTCTCTTTGAATCTTGTTTATCATGCTAAGAGGAGCAGGAAAAAGCAAAAAATTTCAGAATTGCACCTTGCAATGCGGAGAAATTACTGTTTGTGCATTTACAATATTCATTGATTTTTGCCATTGAAAAACATCATGTTATTCATATACCAGAAATGTTTGAAGCTACTGACTGAATGAAAGGAGCTGGCATCTCACTCTCTTTGAATCTTCTTTATCATGCTAAGAGGAGCAGGAAAAAGCAAAAAATTTCAGAATTGCACCTTGCAATGCGGAGAAATTACTGTTTGTGCATTTACAATATTCATTGATTTTTGCCATTGAAAAACGTCCAGAAATGATTGAAGCTACTGACTGAATGAAAGGAGCTGGCATCTCATTCTCTTTGAATCTTGTTTATCATGCTAAGAGGAGCAGGAAAAAGCAAAAAATTTCAGAATTGCACCTTGCAATGCGGAGAAATTACTGTTTGTGCATTTACAATATTCATTGATTTTTGCCATTGAAAAACGTCCAGAAATGATTGAAGCTACTGACTGAATGAAAGGAGCTGGCATCTCACTCTCTTTGAATCTTCTTTATCATGCTTAGAGGAGCAGGAAAAAGCAAAAAATTTCAGAATTGCACCTTGCAATGCGGAGAAATTACTGTTTGTGCATTTACAATATTCATTGATTTTTGCCATTGAAAAACATCATGTTATTCATATACCAGAAATGTTTGAAGCTACTGACTGAATGAAAGGAGCTGGCATCTCACTCTCTTTGAATCTTCTTTATCATGCTAAGAGGAGCAGAAAAAAGCAAAAAATTTCAGAATTGCACCTTGCAATGCGGAGAAATTACTGTTTGTGCATTTACAATATTCATTGATTTTTGCCATTGAAAAACATCCAGAAATGATTGAAGCTACTGACTGAATGAAAGGATCTGGCATCTCACTCTCTTTGAATCTTGTTTATCATGCTAAGAGGAGCAGGAAAAAGCAAAAAAATTCAGAATTGCACCTTGCAATGCGGAGAAATTACTGTTTGTGCATTTACAATATTCATTGATTTTTGCCATTGAAAAACGTCCAGAAATGATTGAAGCTACTGACTGAATGAAAGGAGCTGGCATCTCACTCTCTTTGAATCTTCTTTATCATGCTAAGAGGAGCAGGAAAAAGCAAAAAATTTCAAAATTGCACCTTGCAATGCGGAGAAATTACTGTTTGTGCATTTACAATATTCATTGATTTTTGCCATTGAAAAACATCATGTTATTCATATACCAGAAATGTTTGAAGCTACTGACTGAATGAAAGGAGCTGGCATCTCACTCTCTTTGAATCTTCTTTATCATGCTATGAGGAGCAGGAAAAAGCAAAAAATTTCAGAAATGCACCTTGCAATGCGGAGAAATTACTGTTTGTGCATTTACAATATTCATTGATTTTTGCCATTGAAAAACGTCCAGAAATGATTGAAGCTACTGACTGAATGAAAGGAGCTGGCATCTCACTCTCTTTGAATCTTCTTTATCATGCTAAGAGGAGCAGGAAAAAGCAAAAAATTTCAGAATTGCACCTTGCAATGCGGAGAAATTACTGTTTGTGCATTTACAATATTCATTGATTTTTGCCATTGAAAAACGTCCAGAAATGATTGAAGCTACTGACTGAATGAAAGGAGCTGGCATCTCACTCTCTTTGAATCTTGTTTATCTTGCTAAGAGGAGCAGGAAAAAGCAAAAAATTTCAGAATTGCACCTTGCAATGCGGAGAAATTACTGTTTGTGCATTTACAATATTCATTGATTTTTGCCATTGAAAAACGTCCAGAAATGATTGAAGCTACTGACTGAATGAAAGGAGCTGGCATCTCACTCTCTTTGAATCTTCTTTATCATGCTAAGAGGAGCAGGAAAAAGCAAAAAATTTCAGAATTGCACCTTGCAATGCGGAGAAATTACTGTTTGTGCATTTACAATATTCATTGATTTTTGCCATTGAAAAACATCATGTTATTCATATACCAGAAATGTTTGAAGCTACTGACTGAATGAAAGGAGCTGGCATCTCACTCTCTTTGAATTTTCTTTATCATGCTAAGAGGAGCAGAAAAAAGCAAAAAATTTCAGAATTGCACCTTGCAATGCGGAGAAATTACTGTTTGTGCATTTACAATATTCATTGATTTTTGCCATTGAAAAACGTCCAGAAATGATTGAAGCTACTGACTGAATGAAAGGAGCTGGCATCTCACTCTCTTTGTATCTTGTTTATCATGCTAAGAGGAGCAGGAAAAAGCAAAAAATTTCAGAATTGCACCTTGCAATGCGGAGAAATTACTGTTTGTGCATTTACAATATTCATTGATTTTTGCCATTGAAAAACATCATGTTATTCATATACCAGAAATGTTTGAAGCTACTGACTGAATGAAAGGAGCTGGCATCTCACTCTCTTTGAATCTTCTTTATCATGCTAAGAGGAGCAGGAAAAAGCAAAAAATTTCAGAATTGCACCTTGCAATGCGGAGAAATTACTGTTTGTGCATTTACACTATTCATTGATTTTTGCCATTGAAAAACGTCCAGAAATGATTGAAGCTACTGACTGAATGAAAGGAGCTGGCATCTCACTATCTTTGAATCTTCTTTATCATGCTTAGAGGAGCAGGAAAAAGCAAAAAATTTCAGAATTGCACCTTGCAATGCGGAGAAATTACTGTTTGTGCATTTACAATATTCATTGATTTTTGCCATTGAAAAACATCATGTTATTCATATACCAGAAATGATTGAAGCTACTGACTGAATGAAAGGAGCTGGCATCTCACTCTCTTTGAATCTTCTTTATCATGCTAAGAGGAGCAGGAAAAAGCAAAAAATTTCAGAATTGCACCTTGCAATGCGGAGAAATTACTGTTTGTGCATTTACAATATTCATTGATTTTTGCCATTGAAAAACGTCCAGAAATGATTGAAGCTACTGACTGAATGAAAGGAGCTGGCATCTCACTCTCTTTGAATCTTCTTTATCATGCTAAGAGGAGCAGGAAAAAGCAAAAAATTTCAGAATTGCACCTTGCAATGCGGAGAAATTACTGTTTGTGCATTTACAATATTCATTGATTTTTGCCATTGAAAAACATCATGTTATTCATATACCAGAAATGTTTGAAGCTACTGACTGAATGAAAGGAGCTGGCATCTCACTCTCTTTGAATCTTCTTTATCATGCTAAGAGGAGCAGGAAAAAGCAAAAAATTTCAGAATTGCACCTTGCAATGCGGAGAAATTACTGTTTGTGCATTTACAATATTCATTGATTTTTGCCATTGAAAAACGTCCAGAAATGATTGAAGCTACTGACTGAATGAAAGGAGCTGGCATCTCACTCTCTTTGAATCTTCTTTATCATGCTAAGAGGAGCAGGAAAAAGCAAAAAAATTCAGAATTGCACCTTGCAATGCGGAGAAATTACTGTTTGTGCATTTACAATATTCATTGATTTTTGCCATTGAAAAACGTCCAGAAATGATTGAAGCTACTGACTGAATGAAAGGAGCTGGCATCTCACTCTCTTTGAATCTTCTTTATCATGCTAAGAGGAGCAGGAAAAAGCAAAAAATTTCAGAATTGCACCTTGCAATGCGGAGAAATTACTGTTTGTGCATTTACAATATTCATTGATTTTTGCCATTGAAAAACGTCCAGAAATGATTGAAGCTACTGACTGAATGAAAGGAGCTGGCATCTCACTCTCTTTGAATCTTGTTTATCTTGCTAAGAGGAGCAGGAAAAAGCAAAAAATTTCAGAATTGCACCTTGCAATGCGGAGAAATTACTGTTTGTGCATTTACAATATTCATTGATTTTTGCCATTGAAAAACGTCCAGAAATGTTTGAAGCTACTGACTGAATGAAAGGAGCTGGCATCTCACTCTCTTTGAGTCTTCTTTATCATGCTAAGAGGAGCAGAAAAAAGCAAAAAATTTCAGAATTGCACCTTGCAATGCGGAGAAATTACTGTTTGTGCATTTACAATATTCATTGATTTTTGCCATTGAAAAATGTCCAGAAATGATTGAAGCTACTGACTGAATGAAAGGAGCTGGCATCTCACTCTCTTTGAATCTTGTTTATCATGCTAAGAGGAGCAGGAAAAAGCAAAAAATTTCAGAATTGCACCTTGCAATGCGGAGAAATTACTGTTTGTGCATTTACAATATTCATTGATTTTTGCCATTGAAAAACATCATGTTATTCATATACCAGAAATGATTGAAGCTACTGACTGAATGAAAGGAGCTGGCATCTCACTCTCTTTGAATCTTCTTTATCATGCTAAGAGGAGCAGGAAAAAGCAAAAAATTTCAGAATTGCACCTTGCAATGCGGAGAAATTACTGTTTGTGCATTTACAATATTCAATGATTTTTGCCATTGAAAAACGTCCAGAAATGATTGAAGCTACTGACTGAATGAAAGGAGCTGGCATCTCACTCTCTTTGAATCTTCTTTATCATGCTAAGAGGAGCAGAAAAAAGCAAAAAATTTCAGAATTGCACCTTGCAATGCGGAGAAATTACTGTTTGTGCATTTACAATATTCATTGATTTTTGCCATTGAAAAACGTCCAGAAATGATTGAAGCTACTGACTGAATGAAAGGAGCTGGCATCTCACTCTCTTTGAATCTTGTTTATCATGCTAAGAGGAGCAGGAAAAAGCAAAAAATTTCAGAATTGCACCTTGCAATGCGGAGAAATTACTGTTTGTGCATTTACAATATTCATTGATTTTTGCCATTGAAAAACGTCCAGAAATGATTGAAGCTACTGACTGAATGAAAGGAGCTGGCATCTCACTCTCTTTGAATCTTCTTTATCATGCTAAGAGGAGCAGGAAAAAGCAAAAAATTTCAGAATTGCACCTTTCAATGCGGAGAAATTACTGTTTGTGCATTTACAATATTCATTGTTTTTTGCCATTGAAAAATATCATGTTATTCATATACCAGAAATGTTTGAAGCTACTGACTGAATGAAAGGAGCTGGCATCTCACTCTCTTTGAATCTTCTTTATCATGCTAAGAGGAGCAGGAAAAAGCAAAAAATTTCAGAATTGCACCTTGCAATGCGGAGAAATTACTGTTTGTGCATTTACAATATTCATTGATTTTTGCCATTGAAAAACGTCCAGAAATGATTGAAGCTACTGACTGAATGAAAGGAGCTGGCATCTCACTCTCTTTGAATCTTGTTTATCATGCTAAGAGGAGCAGGAAAAAGCAAAAAATTTCAGAATTGCACCTTGCAATGCGGAGAAATTACTGTTTGTGCATTTACAATATTCATTGATTTTTGCCATTGAAAAACGTCCAGAAATGATTGAAGCTACTTACTGAATGAAAGGAGCTGGCATCTCACTCTCTTTGAATCTTCTTTATCATGCTAAGAGGAGCAGGAAAAAGCAAAAAATTTCAGAATTGCACCTTGCAATGCGGAGAAATTACTGTTTGTGCATTTACAATATTCATTGATTTTTGCCATTGAAAAACATCATGTTATTCATATACCAGAAATGTTTGAAGCTACTGACTGAATGAAAGGAGCTGGCATCTCACTCTCTTTGAATCTTCTTTATCATGCTAAGAGGAGCAGGAAAAAGCAAAAAATTTCAGAATTGCACCTTGCAATGCGGAGAAATTACTGTTTGTGCATTTACAATATTCATTGATTTTTGCCATTGAAAAACGTCCAGAAATGATTGAAGCTACTGACTGAATGAAAGGAGCTGGCATCTCACTCTCTTTGAATCTTCTTTATCATGCTAAGAGGAGCAGGAAAAAGCAAAAAATTTCAGAATTGCAGATTGCAATGCGGAGAAATTACTGTTTGTGCATTTACAATATTCAGTGATTTTTGCCATTGAAAAACATCATGTTATTCATATACCAGAAATGTTTGAAGCTACTGACTGAATGAAAGGAGCTGGCATCTCACTCTCTTTGAATCTTCTTTATTATGCTAAGAGGAGCAGGAAAAAGCAAAAAATTTCAGAATTGCACCTTGCAATGCGGAGAAATTACTGTTTGTGCATTTACAATATTCATTGATTTTTGCCATTGAAAAACGTCCAGAAATGATTGAAGCTACTGACTGAATGAAAGGAGCTGGCATCTCACTCTCTTTGAATCTTGTTTATCATGCTAAGAGGAGCAGGAAAAAGCAAAAAATTTCAGAATTGCACCTTGCAATGCGGAGAAATTACTGTTTGTGCATTTACAATATTCATTGATTTTTGCCATTGAAAAACGTCCAGAAATGATTGAAGCTACTGACTGAATGAAAGGAGCTGGCATCTCACTCTCTTTGAATCTTCTTTATCATGCTTAGAGGAGCAGGAAAAAGGAAAAAATTTCAGAATTGCACCTTGCAATGCGGAGAAATTACTGTTTGTGCATTTACAATATTCATTGATTTTTGCCATTGAAAAACATCATGTTATTCATATACCAGAAATGATTGAAGCTACGGACTGAATGAAAGGAGCTGGCATCTCACTCTCTTTGAATCTTCTTTATCATGCTAAGAGGAGCAGGAAAAAGCAAAAAATTTCAGAATTGCACCTTGCAATGCGGAGAAATTACTGTTTGTGCATTTACCATATTCAATGATTTTTGCCATTGAAAAACGTCCAGAAATGATTGAAGCTACTGACTGAATGAAAGGAGCTGGCATCTCACTCTCTTTGAATCTTCTTTATCATGCTAAGAGGAGCAGGAAAAAGCAAAAAATTTCAGAATTGCACCTTGCAATGCGGAGAAATTACTGTTTGTGCATTTACAATATTCATTGATTTTTGCCATTGAAAAACATCATGTTATTCATATACCAGAAATGTTTGAAGCTACTGACTGAATGAAAGGAGCTGGCATCTCACTCTCTTTGAGTCTTCTTTATCATGCTAAGAGGAGCAGGAAAAAGCAAAAAATTTCAGAATTGCACCTTGCAATGCGGAGAAATTACTATTTGTGCATTTACAATATTCATTGATTTTTGCCATTGAAAAACATCATGTTATTCATATACCAGAAATGTTTGAAGCTACTGACTGAATGAAAGGAGCTGGCATCTCACTCTCTTTGAATCTTCTTTATCATGCTAAGAGGAGCAGAAAAAAGCAAAAAATTTCAGAATTGCACCTTGCAATGCGGAGAAATTACTGTTTGTGCATTTACAATATTCATTGATTTTTGCCATTGAAAAACATCCAGAAATGATTGAAGCTACTGACTGAATGAAAGGAGCTGGCATCTCACTCTCTTTGAATCTTGTTTATCATGCTAAGAGGAGCAGGAAAAAGCAAAAAATTTCAGAATTGCACCTTGCAATGCGGAGAAATTACTGTTTGTGCATTTACAATATTCATTGATTTTTGCCATTGAAAAACGTCCAGAAATGATTGAAGCTACTGACTGAATGAAAGGAGCTGGCATCTCACTCTCTTTGAATCTTCTTTATCATGCTAAGAGGAGCAGGAAAAAGCAAAAAATTTCAAAATTGCACCTTGCAATGCGGAGAAATTACTGTTTGTGCATTTACAATATTCATTGATTTTTGCCATTGAAAAACATCATGTTATTCATATACCAGAAATGTTTGAAGCTACTGACTGAATGAAAGGAGCTGGCATCTCACTCTCTTTGAATCTTCTTTATCATGCTAAGAGGAGCAGGAAAAAGCAAAAAAATTCAGAATTGCACCTTGCAATGCGGAGAAATTACTGTTTGTGCATTTACAATATTCATTGATTTTTGCCATTGAAAAACGTCCAGAAATGATTGAAGCTACTGACTGAATGAAAGGAGCTGGCATCTCACTCTCTTTGAATCTTCTTTATCATGCTAAGAGGAGCAGGAAAAAGCAAAAAATTTCAGAATTGCACCTTGCAATGCGGAGAAATTACTGTTTGTGCATTTACAATATTCATTGATTTTTGCCATTGAAAAACATCATGTTATTCATATACCAGAAATGTTTGAAGCTACTGACTGAATGAAAGGAGCTGGCATCTCACTCTCTTTGAATCTTCTTTATCATGCTAAGAGGAGCAGGAAAAAGCAAAAAATTTCAGAATTGCACCTTGCAATGCGGAGAAATTACTGTTTGTGCATTTACAATATTCATTGATTTTTGCCATTGAAAAACATCATGTTATTCATATACCAGAAATGTTTGAAGCTACTGACTGAATGAAAGGAGCTGGCATCTCACTCTCTTTTAATCTTCTTTATCATGCTAAGAGGAGCAGAAAAAAGCAAAAAATTTCAGAATTGCACCTTGCAATGCGGAGAAATTACTGTTTGTGCATTTACAATATTCATTGATTTTTGCCATTGAAAAACATCCAGAAATGATTGAAGCTACTGACTGAATGAAAGGAGCTGGCATCTCACTCTCTTTGAATCTTGTTTATCATGCTAAGAGGAGCAGGAAAAAGCAAAAAATTTCAGAATTGCACCTTGCAATGCGGAGAAATTACTGTTTGTGCATTTACAATATTCATTGATTTTTGCCATTGAAAAACGTCCAGAAATGATTGAAGCTACTTACTGAATGAAAGGAGCTGGCATCTCACTCTCTTTGAATCTTCTTTATCATGCTAAGAGGAGCAGGAAAAAGCAAAAAATTTCAAAATTGCACCTTGCAATGCGGAGAAATTACTGTTTGTGCATTTACAATATTCATTGATTTTTGCCATTGAAAAACATCATGTTATTCATATACCAGAAATGTTTGAAGCTACTGACTGAATGAAAGGAGCTGGCATCTCACTCTCTTTGAATCTTCTTTATCATGCTAAGAGGAGCAGGAAAAAGCAAAAAAATTCAGAATTGCACCTTGCAATGCGGAGAAATTACTGTTTGTGCATTTACAATATTCATTGATTTTTGCCATTGAAAAACGTCCAGAAATGATTGAAGCTACTGACTGAATGAAAGGAGCTGGCATCTCACTCTCTTTGAATCTTCTTTATCATGCTAAGAGGAGCAGGAAAAAGCAAAAAATTTCAGAATTGCACCTTGCAATGCGGAGAAATTACTGTTTGTGCATTTACAATATTCATTGATTTTTGCCATTGAAAAACATCATGTTATTCATATACCAGAAATGTTTGAAGCTACTGACTGAATGAAAGGAGCTGGCATCTCACTCTCTTTGAATCTTCTTTATCATGCTAAGAGGAGCAGGAAAAAGCAAAAAATTTCAGAATTGCACCTTGCTATGCGGAGAAATTACTGTTTGTGCATTTACAATATTCATTGATTTTTGCCATTGAAAAACGTCCAGAAATGATTGAAGCTACTGACTGAATGAAAGGAGCTGGCATCTCATTCTCTTTGAATCTTGTTTATCATGCTAAGAGGAGCAGGAAAAAGCAAAAAATTTCAGAATTGCACCTTGCAATGCGGAGAAATTACTGTTTGTGCATTTACAATATTCATTGATTTTTGCCATTGAAAAACGTCCAGAAATGATTGAAGCTACTGACTGAATGAAAGGAGCTGGCATCTCACTCTCTTTGAATCTTCTTTATCATGCTTAGAGGAGCAGGAAAAAGCAAAAAATTTCAGAATTGCACCTTGCAATGCGGAGAAATTACTGTTTGTGCATTTACAATATTCATTGATTTTTGCCATTGAAAAACATCATGTTATTCATATACCAGAAATGTTTGAAGCTACTGACTGAATGAAAGGAGCTGGCATCTCACTCTCTTTGAATCTTCTTTATCATGCTAAGAGGAGCAGGAAAAAGCAAAAAATTTCAGAATTGCACCTTGCAATGCGGAGAAATTACTGTTTGTGCATTTACAATATTCATTGATTTTTGCCATTGAAAAACGTCCAGAAATGATTGAAGCTACTGACTGAATGAAAGGAGCTGGCATCTCACTCTCTTTGAATCTTCTTTATCATGCTAAGAGGAGCAGGAAAAAGCAAAAAATTTCAGAATTGCAGATTGCAATGCGGAGAAATTACTGTTTGTGCATTTACAATATTCATTGATTTTTGCCATTGAAAAACGTCCAGAAATGATTGAAGCTACTGACTGAATGAAAGGAGCTGGCATCTCACTCTCTTTGAATCTTCTTTATCATGCTTAGAGGAGCAGGAAAAAGCAAAAAACTTCAGAATTGCACCTTGCAATGCGGAGAAATTACTGTTTGTGCATTTACAATATTCATTGATTTTTGCCATTGAAAAACATCATGTTATTCATATACCAGAAATGATTGAAGCTACGGACTGAATAAAAGGAGCTGGCATCTCACTCTCTTTGAATCTTCTTTATCATGCTAAGAGGAGCAGGAAAAAGCAAAAAATTTCAGAATTGCACCTTGCAATGCGGAGAAATTACTGTTTGTGCATTTACAATATTCAATGATTTTTGCCATTGAAAAACGTCCAGAAATGATTGAAGCTACTGACTGAATGAAAGGAGCTGGCATCTCACTCTCTTTGAATCTTCTTTATCATGCTAAGAGGAGCAGGAAAAAGCAAAAAATTTCAGAATTGCACCTTGCAATGCGGAGAAATTACTGTTTGTGCATTTACAATATTCATTGATTTTTGCCATTGAAAAACATCATGTTATTCATATACCAGAAATGTTTGAAGCTACTGACTGAATGAAAGGAGCTGGCATCTCACTCTCTTTGAGTCTTCTTTATCATGCTAAGAGGAGCAGGAAAAAGCAAAAAATTTCAGAATTGCACCTTGCAATGCGGAGAAATTACTGTTTGTGCATTTACAATATTCATTGATTTTTGCCATTGAAAAACATCATGTTATTCATATACCAGAAATGTTTGAAGCTACTGACTGAATGAAAGGAGCTGGCATCTCACTCTCTTTGAATCTTCTTTATCATGCTAAGAGGAGCAGAAAAAAGCAAAAAATTTCAGAATTGCACCTTGCAATGCGGAGAAATTACTATTTGTGCATTTACAATATTCATTGATTTTTGCCATTGAAAAACATCCAGAAATGATTGAAGCTACTGACTGAATGAAAGGAGCTGGCATCTCACTCTCTTTGAATCTTGTTTATCATGCTAAGAGGAGCAGGAAAAAGCAAAAAATTTCAGAATTGCACCTTGCAATGCGGAGAAATTACTGTTTGTGCATTTACAATATTCATTGATTTTTGCCATTGAAAAACGTCCAGAAATGATTGAAGCTACTGACTGAATGAAAGGAGCTGGCATCTCACTCTCTTTGAATCTTCTTTATCATGCTAAGAGGAGCAGGAAAAAGCAAAAAATTTCAAAATTGCACCTTGCAATGCGGAGAAATTACTGTTTGTGCATTTACAATATTCATTGATTTTTGCCATTGAAAAACATCATGTTATTCATATACCAGAAATGTTTGAAGCTACTGACTGAATGAAAGGAGCTGGCATCTCACTCTCTTTGAATCTTCTTTATCATGCTAAGAGGAGCAGGAAAAAGCAAAAAAATTCAGAATTGCACCTTGCAATGCGGAGAAATTACTGTTTGTGCATTTACAATATTCATTGATTTTTGCCATTGAAAAACGTTAAGAAATGATTGAAGCTACTGACTGAATGAAAGGAGCTGGCATCTCACTCTCTTTGAATCTTCTTTATCATGCTAAGAGGAGCAGGAAAAAGCAAAAAATTTCAGAATTGCACCTTGCAATGCGGAGAAATTACTGTTTGTGCATTTACAATATTCATTGATTTTTGCCATTGAAAAACATCATGTTATTCATATACCAGAAATGTTTGAAGCTACTGACTGAATGAAAGGAGCTGGCATCTCACTCTCTTTGAATCTTCTTTATCATGCTAAGAGGAGCAGGAAAAAGCAAAAAATTTCAGAATTGCACCTTGCAATGCGGAGAAATTACTGTTTGTGCATTTACAATATTCATTGATTTTTGCCATTGAAAAACGTCCAGAAATGATTGAAGCTACTGACTGAATGAAAGGAGCTGGCATCTCATTCTCTTTGAATCTTGTTTATCATGCTAAGAGGAGCAGGAAAAAGCAAAAAATTTCAGAATTGCACCTTGCAATGCGGAGAAATTACTGTTTGTGCATTTACAATATTCATTGATTTTTGCCATTGAAAAACGTCCAGAAATGATTGAAGCTACTGACTGAATGAAAGGAGCTGGCATCTCACTCTCTTTGAATCTTCTTTATCATGCTTAGAGGAGCAGGAAAAAGCAAAAAATTTCAGAATTGCACCTTGCAATGCGGAGAAATTACTGTTTGTGCATTTACAATATTCATTGATTTTTGACATTGAAAAACATCATGTTATTCATATACCAGAAATGTTTGAAGCTACTGACTGAATGAAAGGAGCTGGCATCTCACTCTCTTTGAATCTTCTTTATCATGCTAAGAGGAGCAGAAAAAAGCAAAAAATTTCAGAATTGCACCTTGCAATGCGGAGAAATTACTGTTTGTGCATTTACAATATTCATTGATTTTTGCCATTGAAAAACATCCAGAAATGATTGAAGCTACTGACTGAATGAAAGGATCTGGCATCTCACTCTCTTTGAATCTTGTTTATCATGCTAAGAGGAGCAGGAAAAAGCAAAAAAATTCAGAATTGCACCTTGCAATGCGGAGAAATTACTGTTTGTGCATTTACAATATTCATTGATTTTTGCCATTGAAAAACGTCCAGAAATGATTGAAGCTACTGACTGAATGAAAGGAGCTGGCATCTCACTCTCTTTGAATCTTCTTTATCATGCTAAGAGGAGCAGGAAAAAGCAAAAAATTTCAAAATTGCACCTTGCAATGCGGAGAAATTACTGTTTGTGCATTTACAATATTCATTGATTTTTGCCATTGAAAAACATCATGTTATTCATATACCAGAAATGTTTGAAGCTACTGACTGAATGAAAGGAGCTGGCATCTCACTCTCTTTGAATTTTCTTTATCATGCTAAGAGGAGCAGGAAAAAGCAAAAAATTTCAGAATTGCACCTTGCAATGCGGAGAAATTACTGTTTGTGCATTTACAATATTCATTGATTTTTGCCATTGAAAAACGTCCAGAAATGATTGAAGCTACTGACTGAATGAAAGGAGCTGGCATCTCACTCTCTTTGAATCTTCTTTATCATGCTAAGAGGAGCAGGAAAAAGCAAAAAATTTCAGAATTGCACCTTGCAATGCGGAGAAATTACTGTTTGTGCATTTACAATATTCATTGATTTTTGCCATTGAAAAACATCCAGAAATGATTGAAGCTACTGACTGAATGAAAGGAGCTGGCATCTCACTCTCTTTGAATCTTCTTTATCATGCTAAGAGGAGCAGGAAAAAGCAAAAAATTTCAGAATTGCACCTTGCAATGCGGAGAAATTACTGTTTGTGCATTTACAATATTCATTGATTTTTGCCTATGAAAAACGTCCAGAAATGATTGAAGCTACTGACTGAATGAAAGGAGCTGGCATCTCACTCTCTTTGAATCTTCTTTATCATGCTAAGAGGAGCAGGAAAAAGCAAAACATTTCAGAATTGCACCTTGCAATGCGGAGAAATTACTGTTTGTGCATTTACAATATTCATTGATTTTTGCCATTGAAAAACATCATGTTATTCATATACCAGAAATGTTTGAAGCTACTGACTGAATGAAAGGAGCTGGCATCTCACTCTCTTTGAATTTTCTTTATCATGCTAAGAGGAGCAGAAAAAAGCAAAAAATTTCAGAATTGCACCTTGCAATGCGGAGAAATTACTGTTTGTGCATTTACAATATTCATTGATTTTTGCCATTGAAAAACGTCCAGAAATGATTGAAGCTACTGACTGAATGAAAGGAGCTGGCATCTCACTCTCTGTGAATCTTGTTTATCATGCTAAGAGGAGCAGGAAAAAGCAAAAAATTTCAGAATTGCACCTTGCAATGCGGAGAAATTACTGTTTGTGCATTTACAATATTCATTGATTTTTGCCATTGAAAAACATCATGTTATTCATATACCAGAAATGTTTGAAGCTACTGACTGAATGAAAGGAGCTGGCATCTCACTCTCTTTGAATCTTCTTTATCATGCTAAGAGGAGCAGGAAAAAGCAAAAAATTTCAGAATTGCACCTTGCAATGCGGAGAAATTACTGTTTGTGCATTTACACTATTCATTGATTTTTGCCATTGAAAAACGTCCAGAAATGATTGAAGCTACTGACTGAATGAAAGGAGCTGGCATCTCACTATCTTTGAATCTTCTTTATCATGCTTAGAGGAGCAGGAAAAAGCAAAAAATTTCAGAATTGCACCTTGCAATGCGGAGAAATTACTGTTTGTGCATTTACAATATTCATTGATTTTTGCCATTGAAAAACATCATGTTATTCATATACCAGAAATGATTGAAGCTACTGACTGAATGAAAGGAGCTGGCATCTCACTCTCTTTGAATCTTCTTTATCATGCTAAGAGGAGCAGGAAAAAGCAAAAAATTTCAGAATTGCACCTTGCAATGCGGAGAAATTACTGTTTGTGCATTTACAATATTCATTGATTTTTGCCATTGAAAAACGTCCAGAAATGATTGAAGCTACTGACTGAATGAAAGGAGCTGGCATCTCACTCTCTTTGAATCTTCTTTATCATGCTAAGAGGAGCAGGAAAAAGCAAAAAATTTCAGAATTGCACCTTGCAATGCGGAGAAATTACTGTTTGTGCATTTACAATATTCATTGATTTTTGCCATTGAAAAACATCATGTTATTCATATACCAGAAATGTTTGAAGCTACTGACTGAATGAAAGGAGCTGGCATCTCACTCTCTTTGAATCTTCTTTATCATTCTAAGAGGAGCAGGAAAAAGCAAAAAATTTCAGAATTGCACCTTGCAATGCGGAGAAATTACTGTTTGTGCATTTACAATATTCATTGATTTTTGCCATTGAAAAACGTCCAGAAATGATTGAAGCTACTGACTGAATGAAAGGAGCTGGCATCTCACTCTCTTTGAATCTTCTTTATCATGCTAAGAGGAGCAGGAAAAAGCAAAAAATTTCAGAATTGCACCTTGCAATGCGGAGAAATTACTGTTTGTGCATTTACAATATTCATTGATTTTTGCCATTGAAAAACGTCCAGAAATGATTGAAGCTACTGACTGAATGAAAGGAGCTGGCATCTCACTCTCTTTGAATCTTGTTTATTATGCTAAGAGGAGCAGGAAAAAGCAAAAAATTTCAGAATTGCACCTTGCAATGCGGAGAAATTACTGTTTGTGCATTTACAATATTCATTGATTTTTGCCATTGAAAAACATCATGTTATTCATATACCAGAAATGATTGAAGCTACTGACTGAATGAAAGGAGCTGGCATCTCACTCTCTTTGAATCTTCTTTATCATGCTAAGAGGAGCAGGAAAAAGCAAAAAATTTCAGAATTGCACCTTGCAATGCGGAGAAATTACTGTTTGTGCATTTACAATATTCAATGATTTTTGCCATTGAAAAACGTCCAGAAATGATTGAAGCTACTGACTGAATGAAAGGAGCTGGCATCTCACTCTCTTTGAATCTTCTTTATCATGCTAAGAGGAGCAGGAAAAAGCAAAAAATTTCAGAATTGCACCTTGCAATGCGGAGAAATTACTGTTTGTGCATTTACAATATTCATTGATTTTTGCCATTGAAAAACATCATGTTATTCATATACCAGAAATGTTTGAAGCTACTGACTGAATGAAAGGAGCTGGCATCTCACTCTCTTTGAATCTTCTTTATCATGCTAAGAGGAGCAGGAAAAAGCAAAAAATTTCAAAATTGCACCTTGCAATGCGGAGAAATTACTGTTTGTGCATTTACAATATTCATTGATTTTTGCCATTGAAAAACATCATGTTATTCATATACCAGAAATGTTTGAAGCTACTGACTGAATGAAAGGAGCTGGCATCTCACTATCTTTGAATCTTCTTTATCATGCTAAGAGGAGCAGGAAAAAGCAAAAAAATTCAGAATTGCACCTTGCAATGCGGAGAAATTACTGTTTGTGCATTTACAATATTCATTGATTTTTGCCATTGAAAAACGTCCAGAAATGATTGAAGCTACTGACTGAATGAAAGGAGCTGGCATCTCACTCTCTTTGAATCTTCTTTATCATGCTAAGAGGAGCAGGAAAAAGCAAAAAATTTCAGAATTGCACCTTGCAATGCGGAGAAATTACTGTTTGTGCATTTACAATATTCATTGATTTTTGCCATTGAAAAACATCATGTTATTCATATACCAGAAATGTTTGAAGCTACTGACTGAATGAAAGGAGCTGGCATCTCACTCTCTTTGAATCTTCTTTATCATGCTAAGAGGAGCAGGAAAAAGCAAAAAATTTCAGAATTGCACCTTGCAATGCGGAGAAATTACTGTTTGTGCATTTACAATATTCATTGATTTTTGCCATTGAAAAACGTCCAGATATGATTGAAGCTACTGACTGAATGAAAGGAGCTGGCATGTCATTCTCTTTGAATCTTGTTTATCATGCTAAGAGGAGCAGGAAAAAGCAAAAAATTTCAGAATTGCACCTTGCAATGCGGAGAAATTACTGTTTGTGCATTTACAATATTCATTGATTTTTGCCATTGAAAAACGTCCAGAAATGATTGAAGCTACTGACTGAATGAAAGGAGCTGGCATCTCACTCTCTTTGAATCTTCTTTATCATGCTTAGAGGAGCAGGAAAAAGCAAAAAATTTCAGAATTGCACCTTGCAATGCAGAGAAATTACTGTTTGTGCATTTACAATATTCATTGATTTTTGCCATTGAAAAACATCATGTTATTCATATACCAGAAATGTTTGAAGCTACTGACTGAATGAAAGGAGCTGGCATCTCACTCTCTTTGAATCTTCTTTATCATGCTAAGAGGAGCAGGAAAAAGCAAAAAATTTCAGAATTGCACCTTGCAATGCAGAGAAATTACTGTTTGTGCATTTACAATATTCATTGATTTTTGCCATTGAAAAACGTCCAGAAATGATTGAAGCTACTGACTGAATGAAAGGAGCTGGCATCTCACTCTCTTTGAATCTTCTTTATCATGCTAAGAGGAGCAGGAAAAAGCAAAAAATTTCAGAATTGCACCTTGCAATGCGGAGAAATTACTGTTTGTGCATTTACAATATTCATTGATTTTTGCCATTGAAAAACGTCCAGAAATGATTGAAGCTACTGACTGAATGAAAGGAGCTGGCATCTCACTCTCTTTGAATCTTCTTTATCATGCTAAGAGGAGCAGGAAAAAGCAAAAAATTTCAGAATTGCACCTTGCAATGCGGAGAAATTACTGTTTGTGCATTTACAATATTCATTGATTTTTGCCATTGAAAAACGTCCAGAAATGATTGAAGCTACTGACTGAATGAAAGGAGCTGGCATCTCACTCTCTTTGAATCTTCTTTATCATGCTAAGAGGAGCAGGAAAAAGCAAAAAATTTCAGAATTGCACCTTGCAATGCGGAGAAATTACTGTTTCTGCATTTACAATATTCATTGATTTTTGCCATTGAAAAACATCATGTTATTCATATACCAGAAATGTTTGAAGCTACTGACTGAATGAAAGGAGCTGGCATCTCACTCTCTTTGAATCTTCTTTATCATGCTAAGAGGAGCAGAAAAAAGCAAAAAATTTCAGAATTGCACCTTGCAATGCGGAGAAATTACTGTTTGTGCATTTACAATATTCATTGATTTTTGCCATTGAAAAACATCCAGAAATGATTGAAGCTACTGACTGAATGAAAGGAGCTGGCATCTCACTCTCTTTGAATCTTCTTTATCATGCTAAGAGGAGCAGGAAAAAGCAAAAAATTTCAAAATTGCACCTTGCAATGCGGAGAAATTACTGTTTGTGCATTTACAATATTCATTGATTTTTGCCATTGAAAAACATCATGTTATTCCTATACCAGAAATGTTTGAAGCTACTGACTGAATGAAAGGAGCTGGCATCTCACTCTCTTTGAATCTTCTTTATCATGCTAAGAGGAGCAGGAAAAAGCAAAAAATTTCAGAATTGCACCTTGCAATGCGGAGAAATTACTGTTTGTGCATTTACAATATTCATTGATTTTTGCCATTGAAAAACGTCCAGAAATGATTGAAGCTACTGACTGAATGAAAGGAGCTGGCATCTCACTCTCTTTGAATCTTCTTTATCATGCTAAGAGGAGCAGGAAAAAGCAAAAAATTTCAGAATTGCACCTTGCAATGCGGAGAAATTACTGTTTGTGCATTTACAATATTCATTGATTTTTGCCATTGAAAAACGTCCAGAAATGATTGAAGCTACTGACTGAATGAAAGGAGCTGGCATCTCACTCTCTTTGAATCTTCTTTATCATGCTAAGAGGAGCAGGAAAAAGCAAAAAATTTCAGAATTGCACCTTGCAATGCGGAGAAATTACTGTTTGTGCATTTACAATATTCATTGATTTTTGCCATTGAAAAACGTCCAGAAATGATTGAAGCTACTGACTGAATGAAAGGAGCTGGCATCTCACTCTCTTTGAATCTTCTTTATCATGCTAAGAGGAGCAGGAAAAAGCAAAAAATTTCAGAATTGCACCTTGCAATGCGGAGAAATTACTGTTTGTGCATTTACAATATTCATTGATTTTTGCCATTGAAAAACGTCCAGAAATGATTGAAGCTACTGACTGAATGAAAGGAGCTGGCATCTCACTCTCTTTGAATCTTGTTTATCTTGCTAACATGAGCAGGAAAAAGCAAAAAAATTCAGAATTGCACCTTGCAATGCGGAGAAATTACTGTTTGTGCATTTACAATATTCATTGATTTTTGCCATTGAAAAACGTCCAGAAATGATTGAAGCTACTGACTGAATGAAAGGAGCTGGCATCTCACTCTCTTTGAATCTTCTTTATCATGCTAAGAGGAGCAGGAAAAAGCAAAAAATTTCAGAATTGCACCTTGCAATGCGGAGAAATTACTGTTTGTGCATTTACAATATTCATTGATTTTTGCCATTGAAAAACATCATGTTATTCATATACCAGAAATGTTTGAAGCTACTGACTGAATGAAAGGAGCTGGCATCTCACTCTCTTTGAATTTTCTTTATCATGCTAAGAGGAGCAGAAAAAAGCAAAAAATTTCAGAATTGCACCTTGCAATGCGGAGAAATTACTGTTTGTGCATTTACAATAATCATTGATTTTTGCCATTGAAAAACGTCCAGAAATGATTGAAGCTACTGACTGAATGAAAGGAGCTGGCATCTCACTCTCTTTGAATCTTGTTTATCATGCTAAGAGGAGCAGGAAAAAGCAAAAAATTTCAGAATTGCACCTTGCAATGCGGAGAAATTACTGTTTGTGCATTTACAATATTCATTGATTTTTGCCATTGAAAAACATCATGTTATTCATATACCAGAAATGTTTGAAGCTACTGACTGAATGAAAGGAGCTGGCATCTCACTCTCTTTGAATCTTCTTTATCATGCTAAGAGGAGCAGGAAAAAGCAAAAAATTTCAGAATTGCACCTTGCAATGCGGAGAAATTACTGTTTGTGCATTTACAATATTCATTGATTTTTGCCATTGAAAAACATCATGTTATTCATATACCAGAAATGTTTGAAGCTACTGACTGAATGAAAGGAGCTGGCATCTCACTCTCTTTGCATCTTCTTTATCATGCTAAGAGGAGCAGGAAAAAGCAAAAAATTTCAGAATTGCACCTTGCAATGCGGAGAAATTACTGTTTGTGCATTTACAATATTCATTGATTTTTGCCATTGAAAAACGTCCAGAAATGATTGAAGCTACTGACTGAATGAAAGGAGCTGGCATCTCACTATCTTTGAATCTTCTTTATCATGCTTAGAGGAGCAGGAAAAAGCAAAAAATTTCAGAATTGCACCTTGCAATGCGGAGAAATTACTGTTTGTGCATTTACAATATTCATTGATTTTTGCCATTGAAAAACGTCCAGAAATGATTGAAGCTACTGACTGAATGAAAGGAGCTGGCATCTCACTCTCTTTGAATCTTCTTTATCATGCTAAGAGGAGCAGGAAAAAGCAAAAAATTTCAGAATTGCACCTTGCAATGCGGAGAAATTACTGTTTGTGCATTTACAATATTCATTGATTTTTGCCATTGAAAAACGTCCAGAAATGATTGAATCTACTGACTGAATGAAAGGAGCTGGCATCTCACTCTCTTTGAATCTTCTTTATCATGCTAAGCGGAGCAGGAAAAAGCAAAAAATTTCAGAATTGCACCTTGCAATGCGGAGAAATTACTGTTTGTGCATTTACAATATTCATTGATTTTTGCCATTGAAAAACGTCCAGAAATGATTGAAGCTACTGACTGAATGAAAGGAGCTGGCATCTCACTCTCTTTGAATCTTGTTTATCTTGCTAACATGAGCAGGAAAAAGCAAAAAAATTCAGAATTGCACCTTGCAATGCGGAGAAATTACTGTTTGTGCATTTACAATATTCATTGATTTTTGCCATTGAAAAACGTCCAGAAATGATTGAAGCTACTGACTGAATGAAAGGAGCTGGCATCTCCCTCTCTTTGAATCTTCTTTATCATGCTAAGAGGAGCAGGAAAAAGCAAAAAATTTCAGAATTGCACCTTGCAATGCGGAGAAATTACTGTTTGTGCATTTACAATATTCATTGATTTTTGCCATTGAAAAACATCATGTTATTCATATACCAGAAATGTTTGAAGCTACTGACTGAATGAAAGGAGCTGGCATCTCACTCTCTTTGAATTTTCTTTATCATGCTAAGAGGAGCAGAAAAAAGCAAAAAATTTCAGAATTGCACCTTGCAATGCGGAGAAATTACTGTTTGTGCATTTACAATAATCATTGATTTTTGCCATTGAAAAACGTCCAGAAATGATTGAAGCTACTGACTGAATGAAAGGAGCTGGCATCTCACTCTCTTTGAATCTTGTTTATCATGCTAAGAGGAGCAGGAAAAAGCAAAAAATTTCAGAATTGCACCTTGCAATGCGGAGAAATTACTGTTTGTGCATTTACAATATTCATTGATTTTTGCCATTGAAAAACATCATGTTATTCATATACCAGAAATGTTTGAAGCTACTGACTGAATGAAAGGAGCTGGCATCTCACTCTCTTTGAATCTTCTTTATCATGCTAAGAGGAGCAGGAAAAAGCAAAAAATTTCAGAATTGCACCTTGCAATGCGGAGAAATTACTGTTTGTGCATTTACAATATTCATTGATTTTTGCCATTGAAAAACGTCCAGAAATGATTGAAGCTACTGACTGAATGAAAGGAGCTGGCATCTCACTATCTTTGAATCTTCTTTATCATGCTTAGAGGAGCAGGAAAAAGCAAAAAATTTCAGAATTGCACCTTGCAATGCGGAGAAATTACTGTTTGTGCATTTACAATATTCATTGATTTTTGCCATTGAAAAACGTCCAGAAATGATTGAAGCTACTGACTGAATGAAAGGAGCTGGCATCTCACTCTCTTTGAATCTTCTTTATCATGCTAAGAGGAGCAGGAAAAAGCAAAAAATTTCAGAATTGCACCTTGCAATGCGGAGAAATTACTGTTTGTGCATTTACAATATTCATTGATTTTTGCCATTGAAAAACGTCCAGAAATGATTGAATCTACTGACTGAATGAAAGGAGCTGGCATCTCACTCTCTTTGAATCTTCTTTATCATGCTAAGAGGAGCAGGAAAAAGCAAAAAATTTCAGAATTGCACCTTGCAATGCGGAGAAATTACTGTTTGTGCATTTACAATATTCATTGATTTTTGCCATTGAAAAACGTCCAGAAATGATTGAAGCTACTGACTGAATGAAAGGAGCTGGCATCTCACTCTCTTTGAATCTTGTTTATCTTGCTAAGAGGAGCAGGAAAAAGCAAAAAATTTCAGAATTGCACCTTGCAATGCGGAGAAATTACTGTTTGTGCATTTACAATATTCATTGATTTTTGCCATTGAAAAACGTCCAGAAATGTTTGAAGCTACTGACTGAATGAAAGGAGCTGGCATCTCACTCTCTTTGAGTCTTCTTTATCATGCTAAGAGGAGCAGAAAAAAGCAAAAAATTTCAGAATTGCACCTTGCAATGCGGAGAAATTACTGTTTGTGCATTTACAATATTCATTGATTTTTGCCATTGAAAAACGTCCAGAAATGATTGAAGCTACTGACTGAATGAAAGCAGCTGGCATCTCACTCTCTTTGAATCTTGTTTTCATGCTAAGAGGAGCAGGAAAAAGCAAAAAATTTCAGAATTGCACCTTGCAATGCGGAGAAATTACTGTTTGTGCATTTACAATATT
This sequence comes from Phyllobates terribilis, assembly GCF_046119375.1. Lineage (NCBI taxonomy): Eukaryota > Metazoa > Chordata > Amphibia > Anura > Dendrobatidae > Phyllobates > Phyllobates terribilis. The sequence continues at coordinate 1,211,857 of NW_027363274.1, forward strand.
CATTGATTTTTGCCATTGAAAAACATCATGTTATTCATATACCAGAAATGATTGAAGCTACTGACTGAATGAAAGGAGCTGGCATCTCACTCTCTTTGAATCTTCTTTATCATGCTAAGAGGAGCAGGAAAAAGCAAAAAATTTCAGAATTGCACCTTGCAATGCGGAGAAATTACTGTTTGTGCATTTACAATATTCAATGATTTTTGCCATTGAAAAACGTCCAGAAATGATTGAAGCTACTGACTGAATGAAAGGAGCTGGCATCTCACTCTCTTTGAATCTTCTTTATCATGCTAAGAGGAGCAGGAAAAAGCAAAAAATTTCAGAATTGCACCTTGCAATGCGGAGAAATTACTGTTTGTGCATTTACAATATTCATTGATTTTTGCCATTGAAAAACATCATGTTATTCATATACCAGAAATGTTTGAAGCTACTGACTGAATGAAAGGAGCTGGCATCTCACTCTCTTTGAATCTTCTTTATCATGCTAAGAGGAGCAGGAAAAAGCAAAAAATTTCAAAATTGCACCTTGCAATGCGGAGAAATTACTGTTTGTGCATTTACAATATTCATTGATTTTTGCCATTGAAAAACATCATGTTATTCATATACCAGAAATGTTTGAAGCTACTGACTGAATGAAAGGAGCTGGCATCTCACTATCTTTGAATCTTCTTTATCATGCTAAGAGGAGCAGGAAAAAGCAAAAAAATTCAGAATTGCACCTTGCAATGCGGAGAAATTACTGTTTGTGCATTTACAATATTCATTGATTTTTGCCATTGAAAAACGTCCAGAAATGATTGAAGCTACTGACTGAATGAAAGGAGCTGGCATCTCACTCTCTTTGAATCTTCTTTATCATGCTAAGAGGAGCAGGAAAAAGCAAAAAATTTCAGAATTGCACCTTGCAATGCGGAGAAATTACTGTTTGTGCATTTACAATATTCATTGATTTTTGCCATTGAAAAACATCATGTTATTCATATACCAGAAATGTTTGAAGCTACTGACTGAATGAAAGGAGCTGGCATCTCACTCTCTTTGAATTTTCTTTGTCATGCTAAGAGGAGCAGGAAAAAGCAAAAAATTTCAGAATTGCACCTTGCAATGCGGAGAAATTACTGTTTGTGCATTTACAATATTCATTGATTTTTGCCATTGAAAAACGTCCAGAAATGATTGAAGCTACTGACTGAATGAAAGGAGCTGGCATGTCATTCTCTTTGAATCTTGTTTATCATGCTAAGAGGAGCAGGAAAAAGCAAAAAATTTCAGAATTGCACCTTGCAATGCGGAGAAATTACTGTTTGTGCATTTACAATATTCATTGATTTTTGCCATTGAAAAACGTCCAGAAATGATTGAAGCTACTGACTGAATGAAAGGAGCTGGCATCTCACTCTCTTTGAATCTTCTTTATCATGCTTAGAGGAGCAGGAAAAAGCAAAAAATTTCAGAATTGCACCTTGCAATGCGGAGAAATTACTGTTTGTGCATTTACAATATTCATTGATTTTTGCCATTGAAAAACATCATGTTATTCATATACCAGAAATGTTTGAAGCTACTGACTGAATGAAAGGAGCTGGCATCTCACTCTCTTTGAATCTTCTTTATCATGCTAAGAGGAGCAGGAAAAAGCAAAAAATTTCAGAATTGCACCTTGCAATGCAGAGAAATTACTGTTTGTGCATTTACAATATTCATTGATTTTTGCCATTGAAAAACGTCCAGAAATGATTGAAGCTACTGACTGAATGAAAGGAGCTGGCATCTCACTCTCTTTGAATCTTCTTTATCATGCTAAGAGGAGCAGGAAAAAGCAAAAAATTTCAGAATTGCACCTTGCAATGCGGAGAAATTACTGTTTGTGCATTTACAATATTCATTGATTTTTGCCATTGAAAAACGTCCAGAAATGATTGAAGCTACTGACTGAATGAAAGGAGCTGGCATCTCACTCTCTTTGAATCTTCTTTATCATGCTAAGAGGAGCAGGAAAAAGCAAAAAATTTCAGAATTGCACCTTGCAATGCGGAGAAATTACTGTTTGTGCATTTACAATATTCATTGATTTTTGCCATTGAAAAACGTCCAGAAATGATTGAAGCTACTGACTGAATGAAAGGAGCTGGCATCTCACTCTCTTTGAATCTTGTTTATCTTGCTAAGAGGAGCAGGAAAAAGCAAAAAATTTCAGAATTGCACCTTGCAATGCGGAGAAATTACTGTTTGTGCATTTACAATATTCATTGATTTTTGCCATTGAAAAACGTCCAGAAATGTTTGAAGCTACTGACTGAATGAAAGGAGCTGGCATCTCACTCTCTTTGAGTCTTCTTTATCATGCTAAGAGGAGCAGAAAAAAGCAAAAAATTTCAGAATTGCACCTTGCAATGCGGAGAAATTACTGTTTGTGCATTTACAATATTCATTGATTTTTGCCATTGAAAAACGTCCAGAAATGATTGAAGCTACTGACTGAATGAAAGGAGCTGGCATCTCACTCTCTTTGAATCTTGTTTATCATGCTAAGAGGAGCAGGAAAAAGCAAAAAATTTCAGAATTGCACCTTGCAATGCGGAGAAATTACTGTTTGTGCATTTACAATATTCATTGATTTTTGCCATTGAAAAACATCATGTTATTCATATACCAGAAATGATTGAAGCTACTGACTGAATGAAAGGAGCTGGCATCTCACTCTCTTTGAATCTTCTTTATCATGCTAAGTGGAGCAGGAAAAAGCAAAAAATTTCAGAATTGCACCTTGCAATGCGGAGAAATTACTGTTTGTGCATTTACAATATTCAATGATTTTTGCCATTGAAAAACGTCCAGAAATGATTGAAGCTACTGACTGAATGAAAGGAGCTGGCATCTCACTCTCTTTGAATCTTCTTTATCATGCTAAGAGGAGCAGGAAAAAGCAAAAAATTTCAGAATTGCACCTTGCAATGCGGAGAAATTACTGTTTGTGCATTTACAATATTCATTGATTTTTGCCATTGAAAAACATCATGTTATTCATATACCAGAAATGTTTGAAGCTACTGACTGAATGAAAGGAGCTGGCATCTCACTCTCTTTGAATCTTCTTTATCATGCTAAGAGGAGCAGGAAAAAGCAAAAAATTTCAGAATTGCACCTTGCAATGCGGAGAAATTACTGTTTGTGCATTTACAATATTCATTGATTTTTGCCATTGAAAAACATCATGTTATTCATATACCAGAAATGTTTGAAGCTACTGACTGAATGAAAGGAGCTGGCATCTCACTCTCTTTGAATCTTCTTTATCATGCTAAGAGGAGCAGAAAAAAGCAAAAAATTTCAGAATTGCACCTTGCAATGCGGAGAAATTACTGTTTGTGCATTTACAATATTCATTGATTTTTGCCATTGAAAAACATCCAGAAATGATTGAAGCTACTGACTGAATGAAAGGAGCTGGCATCTCACTCTCTTTGAATCTTGTTTATCATGCTAAGAGGAGCAGGAAAAAGCAAAAAATTTCAGAATTGCACCTTGCAATGCGGAGAAATTACTGTTTGTGCATTTACAATATTCATTGATTTTTGCCATTGAAAAACGTCCAGAAATGATTGAAGCTACTGACTGAATGAAAGGAGCTGGCATCTCACTCTCTTTGAATCTTCTTTATCATGCTAAGAGGAGCAGGAAAAAGCAAAAAATTTCAAAATTGCACCTTGCAATGCGGAGAAATTACTGTTTGTGCATTTACAATATTCATTGATTTTTGCCATTGAAAAACATCATGTTATTCATATACCAGAAATGTTTGAAGCTACTGACTGAATGAAAGGAGCTGGCATCTCACTATCTTTGAATCTTCTTTATCATGCTAAGAGGAGCAGGAAAAAGCAAAAAAATTCAGAATTGCACCTTGCAATGCGGAGAAATTACTGTTTGTGCATTTACAATATTCATTGATTTTTGCCATTGAAAAACGTCCAGAAATGATTGAAGCTACTGACTGAATGAAAGGAGCTGGCATCTCACTCTCTTTGAATCTTCTTTATCATGCTAAGAGGAGCAGGAAAAAGCAAAAAATTTCAGAATTGCACCTTGCAATGCGGAGAAATTACTGTTTGTGCATTTACAATATTCATTGATTTTTGCCATTGAAAAACATCATGTTATTCATATACCAGAAATGTTTGAAGCTACTGACTGAATGAAAGGAGCTGGCATCTCACTCTCTTTGAATCTTCTTTATCATGCTAAGAGGAGCAGGAAAAAGCAAAAAATTTCAGAATTGCACCTTGCAATGCGGAGAAATTACTGTTTGTGCATTTACAATATTCATTGATTTTTGCCATTGAAAAACATCATGTTATTCATATACCAGAAATGTTTGAAGCTACTGACTGAATGAAAGGAGCTGGCATCTCACTCTCTTTGAATTTTCTTTGTCATGCTAAGAGGAGCAGGAAAAAGCAAAAAATTTCAGAATTGCACCTTGCAATGCGGAGAAATTACTGTTTGTGCATTTACAATATTCATTGATTTTTGCCATTGAAAAACGTCCAGAAATGATTGAAGCTACTGACTGAATGAAAGGAGCTGGCATGTCATTCTCTTTGAATCTTGTTTATCATGCTAAGAGGAGCAGGAAAAAGCAAAAAATTTCAGAATTGCACCTTGCAATGCGGAGAAATTACTGTTTGTGCATTTACAATATTCATTGATTTTTGCCATTGAAAAACGTCCAGAAATGATTGAAGCTACTGACTGAATGAAAGGAGCTGGCATCTCACTCTCTTTGAATCTTCTTTATCATGCTTAGAGGAGCAGGAAAAAGCAAAAAATTTCAGAATTGCACCTTGCAATGCGGAGAAATTACTGTTTGTGCATTTACAATATTCATTGATTTTTGCCATTGAAAAACATCATGTTATTCATATACCAGAAATGTTTGAAGCTACTGACTGAATGAAAGGAGCTGGCATCTCACTCTCTTTGAATCTTCTTTATCATGCTAAGAGGAGCAGGAAAAAGCAAAAAATTTCAGAATTGCACCTTGCAATGCAGAGAAATTACTGTTTGTGCATTTACAATATTCATTGATTTTTGCCATTGAAAAACGTCCAGAAATGATTGAAGCTACTGACAGAATGAAAGGAGCTGGCATCTCACTCTCTTTGAATCTTCTTTATCATGCTAAGAGGAGCAGGAAAAAGCAAAAAATTTCAGAATTGCACCTTGCAATGCGGAGAAATTACTGTTTGTGCATTTACAATATTCATTGATTTTTGCCATTGAAAAACGTCCAGAAATGATTGAAGCTACTGACTGAATGAAAGGAGCTGGCATCTCACTCTCTTTGAATCTTCTTTATCATGCTAAGAGGAGCAGGAAAAAGCAAAAAATTTCAGAATTGCACCTTGCAATGCGGAGAAATTACTGTTTGTGCATTTACAATATTCATTGATTTTTGCCATTGAAAAACGTCCAGAAATGATTGAAGCTACTGACTGAATGAAAGGAGCTGGCATCTCACTCTCTTTGAATCTTGTTTATCTTGCTAAGAGGAGCAGGAAAAAGCAAAAAATTTCAGAATTGCACCTTGCAATGCGGAGAAATTACTGTTTGTGCATTTACAATATTCATTGATTTTTGCCATTGAAAAACGTCCAGAAATGTTTGAAGCTACTGACTGAATGAAAGGAGCTGGCATCTCACTCTCTTTGAGTCTTCTTTATCATGCTAAGAGGAGCAGAAAAAAGCAAAAAATTTCAGAATTGCACCTTGCAATGCGGAGAAATTACTGTTTGTGCATTTACAATATTCATTGATTTTTGCCATTGAAAAACGTCCAGAAATGATTGAAGCTACTGACTGAATGAAAGGAGCTGGCATCTCACTCTCTTTGAATCTTGTTTATCATGCTAAGAGGAGCAGGAAAAAGCAAAAAATTTCAGAATTGCACCTTGCAATGCGGAGAAATTACTGTTTGTGCATTTACAATATTCATTGATTTTTGCCATTGAAAAACATCATGTTATTCATATACCAGAAATGATTGAAGCTACTGACTGAATGAAAGGAGCTGGCATCTCACTCTCTTTGAATCTTCTTTATCATGCTAAGTGGAGCAGGAAAAAGCAAAAAATTTCAGAATTGCACCTTGCAATGCGGAGAAATTACTGTTTGTGCATTTACAATATTCAATGATTTTTGCCATTGAAAAACGTCCAGAAATGATTGAAGCTACTGACTGAATGAAAGGAGCTGGCATCTCACTCTCTTTGAATCTTCTTTATCATGCTAAGAGGAGCAGGAAAAAGCAAAAAATTTCAGAATTGCACCTTGCAATGCGGAGAAATTACTGTTTGTGCATTTACAATATTCATTGATTTTTGCCATTGAAAAACATCATGTTATTCATATACCAGAAATGTTTGAAGCTACTGACTGAATGAAAGGAGCTGGCATCTCACTCTCTTTGAATCTTCTTTATCATGCTAAGAGGAGCAGGAAAAAGCAAAAAATTTCAGAATTGCACCTTGCAATGCGGAGAAATTACTGTTTGTGCATTTACAATATTCATTGATTTTTGCCATTGAAAAACATCATGTTATTCATATACCAGAAATGTTTGAAGCTACTGACTGAATGAAAGGAGCTGGCATCTCACTCTCTTTGAATCTTCTTTATCATGCTAAGAGGAGCAGAAAAAAGCAAAAAATTTCAGAATTGCACCTTGCAATGCGGAGAAATTACTGTTTGTGCATTTACAATATTCATTGATTTTTGCCATTGAAAAACATCCAGAAATGATTGAAGCTACTGACTGAATGAAAGGAGCTGGCATCTCACTCTCTTTGAATCTTGTTTATCATGCTAAGAGGAGCAGGAAAAAGCAAAAAATTTCAGAATTGCACCTTGCAATGCGGAGAAATTACTGTTTGTGCATTTACAATATTCATTGATTTTTGCCATTGAAAAACGTCCAGAAATGATTGAAGCTACTGACTGAATGAAAGGAGCTGGCATCTCACTCTCTTTGAATCTTCTTTATCATGCTAAGAGGAGCAGGAAAAAGCAAAAAATTTCAAAATTGCACCTTGCAATGCGGAGAAATTACTGTTTGTGCATTTACAATATTCATTGATTTTTGCCATTGAAAAACATCATGTTATTCATATACCAGAAATGTTTGAAGCTACTGACTGAATGAAAGGAGCTGGCATCTCACTATCTTTGAATCTTCTTTATCATGCTAAGAGGAGCAGGAAAAAGCAAAAAAATTCAGAATTGCACCTTGCAATGCGGAGAAATTACTGTTTGTGCATTTACAATATTCATTGATTTTTGCCATTGAAAAACGTCCAGAAATGATTGAAGCTACTGACTGAATGAAAGGAGCTGGCATCTCACTCTCTTTGAATCTTCTTTATCATGCTAAGAGGAGCAGGAAAAAGCAAAAAATTTCAGAATTGCACCTTGCAATGCGGAGAAATTACTGTTTGTGCATTTACAATATTCATTGATTTTTGCCATTGAAAAACATCATGTTATTCATATACCAGAAATGTTTGAAGCTACTGACTGAATGAAAGGAGCTGGCATCTCACTCTCTTTGAATCTTCTTTATCATGCTAAGAGGAGCAGGAAAAAGCAAAAAATTTCAGAATTGCACCTTGCAATGCGGAGAAATTACTGTTTGTGCATTTACAATATTCATTGATTTTTGCCATTGAAAAACGTCCAGAAATGACTGAAGCTACTGACTGAATGAAAGGAGCTGGCATCTCATTCTCTTTGAATCTTGTTTATCATGCTAAGAGGAGCAGGAAAAAGCAAAAAATTTCAGAATTGCACCTTGCAATGCGGAGAAATTACTGTTTGTGCATTTACAATATTCATTGATTTTTGCCATTGAAAAACGTCCAGAAATGATTGAAGCTACTGACTGAATGAAAGGAGCTGGCATCTCACTCTCTTTGAATCTTCTTTATCATGCTTAGAGGAGCAGGAAAAAGCAAAAAATTTCAGAATTGCACCTTGCAATGCGGAGAAATTACTGTTTGTGCATTTACAATATTCATTGATTTTTGCCATTGAAAAACATCATGTTATTCATATACCAGAAATGTTTGAAGCTACTGACTGAATGAAAGGAGCTGGCATCTCACTCTCTTTGAATCTTCTTTATCATGCTAAGAGGAGCAGGAAAAAGCAAAAAATTTCAGAATTGCACCTTGCAATGCGGAGAAATTACTGTTTGTGCATTTACAATATTCATTGATTTTGCCATTGAAAAACGTCCAGAAATGATTGAAGCTACTGACTGAATGAAAGGAGCTGGCATCTCACTCTCTTTGAATCTTCTTTATCATGCTAAGAGGAGCAGGAAAAAGCAAAAAATTTCAGAATTGCACCTTGCAATGCGGAGAAATTACTGTTTGTGCATTTACAATATTCATTGATTTTTGCCATTGAAAAACGTCCAGAAATGATTGAAGCTACTGACTGAATGAAAGGAGCTGGCATCTCACTCTCTTTGAATCTTGTTTATCTTGCTAAGAGGAGCAGGAAAAAGCAAAAAATTTCAGAATTGCACCTTGCAATGCGGAGAAATTACTGTTTGTGCATTTACAATATTCATTGATTTTTGCCATTGAAAAACGTCCAGAAATGATTGAAGCTACTGACTGAATGAAAGGAGCTGGCATCTCACTCTCTTTGAATCTTCTTTATCATGCTAAGAGGAGCAGGAAAAAGCAAAAAATTTCAGAATTGCACCTTGCAATGCGGAGAAATTACTGTTTGTGCATTTACAATATTCATTGATTTTTGCCATTGAAAAACATCATGTTATTCATATACCAGAAATGTTTGAAGCTACTGACTGAATGAAAGGAGCTGGCATCTCACTCTCTTTGAATCTTCTTTATCATGCTAAGAGGAGCAGGAAAAAGCAAAAAATTTCAGAATTGCACCTTGCAATGCGGAGAAATTACTGTTTGTGCATTTACAATATTCATTGATTTTTGCCATTGAAAAACGTCCAGAAATGATTGAAGCTACTGACTGAATGAAAGGAGCTGGCATCTCACTCTCTTTGAATCTTCTTTATCATGCTAAGAGGAGCAGGAAAAAGCAAAAAATTTCAGAATTGCACCTTGCAATGCGGAGAAATTACTGTTTGTGCATTTACAATATTCATTGATTTTTGCCATTGAAAAACGTCCAGAAATGATTGAAGCTACTGACTGAATGAAAGGAGCTGGCATCTCACTCTCTTTGAATCTTCTTTATCATGCTAAGAGGAGCAGGAAAAAGCAAAAAATTTCAGAATTGCACCTTGCAATGCGGAGAAATTACTGTTTGTGCATTTACAATATTCATTGATTTTTGCCATTGAAAAACGTCCAGAAATGATTGAAGCTACTGACTGAATGAAAGGAGCTGGCATCTCACTCTCTTTGAATCTTCTTTATCATGCTAAGAGGAGCAGGAAAAAGCAAAAAATTTCAGAATTGCACCTTGCAATGCGGAGAAATTACTGTTTGTGCATTTACAATATTCATTGATTTTTGCCATTGAAAAACATCCAGAAATGATTGAAGCTACTGACTGAATGAAAGGAGCTGGCATCTCACTCTCTTTGAATCTTGTTTATCTTGCTAACATGAGCAGGAAAAAGCAAAAAAATTCAGAATTGCACCTTGCAATGCGGAGAAATTACTGTTTGTGCATTTACAATATTCATTGATTTTTGCCATTGAAAAACGTCCAGAAATGATTGAAGCTACTGACTGAATGAAAGGAGCTGGCATCTCACTCTCTTTGAATCTTCTTTATCATGCTAAGAGGAGCAGGAAAAAGCAAAAAATTTCAGAATTGCACCTTGCAATGCGGAGAAATTACTGTTTGTGCATTTACAATATTCATTGATTTTTGCCATTGAAAAACATCATGTTATTCATATACCAGAAATGTTTGAAGCTACTGACTGAATGAAAGGAGCTGGCATCTCACTCTCTTTGAATTTTCTTTATCATGCTAAGAGGAGCAGAAAAAAGCAAAAAATTTCAGAATTGCACCTTGCAATGCGGAGAAATTACTGTTTGTGCATTTACAATATTCATTGATTTTTGCCATTGAAAAACGTCCAGAAATGATTGAAGCTACTGACTGAATGAAAGGAGCTGGCATCTCACTCTCTTTGAATCTTGTTTATCATGCTAAGAGGAGCAGGAAAAAGCAAAAAATTTCAGAATTGCACCTTGCAATGCGGAGAAATTACTGTTTGTGCATTTACAATATTCATTGATTTTTGCCATTGAAAAACATCATGTTATTCATATACCAGAAATGTTTGAAGCTACTGACTGAATGAAAGGAGCTGGCATCTCACTCTCTTTGAATCTTCTTTATCATGCTAAGAGGAGCAGGAAAAAGCAAAAAATTTCAGAATTGCACCTTGCAATGCGGAGAAATTACTGTTTGTGCATTTACAATATTCATTGATTTTTGCCATTGAAAAACGTCCAGAAATGATTGAAGCTACTGACTGAATGAAAGGAGCTGGCATCTCACTATCTTTGAATCTTCTTTATCATGCTTAGAGGAGCAGGAAAAAGCAAAAAATTTCAGAATTGCACCTTGCAATGCGGAGAAATTACTGTTTGTGCATTTACAATATTCATTGATTTTTGCCATTGAAAAACGTCCAGAAATGATTGAAGCTACTGACTGAATGAAAGGAGCTGGCATCTCACTCTCTTTGAATCTTCTTTATCATGCTAAGAGGAGCAGGAAAAAGCAAAAAATTTCAGAATTGCACCTTGCAATGCGGAGAAATTACTGTTTGTGCATTTACAATATTCATTGATTTTTGCCATTGAAAAACGTCCAGAAATGATTGAAGCTACTGACTGAATGAAAGGAGCTGGCATCTCACTCTCTTTGAATCTTGTTTATCTTGCTAAGAGGAGCAGGAAAAAGCAAAAAATTTCAGAATTGCACCTTGCAATGCGGAGAAATTACTGTTTGTGCATTTACAATATTCATTGATTTTTGCCATTGAAAAACGTCCAGAAATGTTTGAAGCTACTGACTGAATGAAAGGAGCTGGCATCTCACTCTCTTTGAGTCTTCTTTATCATGCTAAGAGGAGCAGAAAAAAGCAAAAAATTTCAGAATTGCACCTTGCAATGCGGAGAAATTACTGTTTGTGCATTTACAATATTCATTGATTTTTGCCATTGAAAAACGTCCAGAAATGATTGAAGCTACTGACTGAATGAAAGCAGCTGGCATCTCACTCTCTTTGAATCTTGTTTTCATGCTAAGAGGAGCAGGAAAAAGCAAAAAATTTCAGAATTGCACCTTGCAATGCGGAGAAATTACTGTTTGTGCATTTACAATATTCATTGATTTTTGCCATTGAAAAACATCATGTTATTCATATACCAGAAATGATTGAAGCTACTGACTGAATGAAAGGAGCTGGCATCTCACTCTCTTTGAATCTTCTTTATCATGCTAAGAGGAGCAGGAAAAAGCAAAAAATTTCAGAATTGCACCTTGCAATGCGGAGAAATTACTGTTTGTGCATTTACAATATTCAATGATTTTTGCCATTGAAAAACATCCAGAAATGATTGAAGCTACTGACTGAATGAAAGGAGCTGGCATCTCACTCTCTTTGAATCTTCTTTATCATGCTAAGAGGAGCAGGAAAAAGCAAAAAATTTCAGAATTGCACCTTGCAATGCGGAGAAATTACTGTTTGTGCATTTACAATATTCATTGATTTTTGCCATTGAAAAACATCATGTTATTCATATACCAGAAATGTTTGAAGCTACTGACTGAATGAAAGGAGCTGGCATCTCACTCTCTTTGAATCTTCTTTATCATGCTAAGAGGAGCAGGAAAAAGCAAAAAATTTCAAAATTGCACCTTGCAATGCGGAGAAATTACTGTTTGTGCATTTACAATATTCATTGATTTTTGCCATTGAAAAACATCATGTTATTCATATACCAGAAATGTTTGAAGCTACTGACTGAATGAAAGGAGCTGGCATCTCACTATCTTTGAATCTTCTTTATCATGCTAAGAGGAGCAGGAAAAAGCAAAAAAATTCAGAATTGCACCTTGCAATGCGGAGAAATTACTGTTTGTGCATTTACAATATTCATTGATTTTTGCCATTGAAAAACGTCCAGAAATGATTGAAGCTACTGACTGAATGAAAGGAGCTGGCATCTCACTCTCTTTGAATCTTCTTTATCATGCTAAGAGGAGCAGGAAAAAGCAAAAAATTTCAGAATTGCACCTTGCAATGCGGAGAAATTACTGTTTGTGCATTTACAATATTCATTGATTTTTGCCATTGAAAAACATCATGTTATTCATATACCAGAAATGTTTGAAGCTACTGACTGAATGAAAGGAGCTGGCATCTCACTCTCTTTGAATTTTCTTTGTCATGCTAAGAGGAGCAGGAAAAAGCAAAAAATTTCAGAATTGCACCTTGCAATGCGGAGAAATTACTGTTTGTGCATTTACAATATTCATTGATTTTTGCCATTGAAAAACGTCCAGAAATGATTGAAGCTACTGACTGAATGAAAGGAGCTGGCATGTCATTCTCTTTGAATCTTGTTTATCATGCTAAGAGGAGCAGGAAAAAGCAAAAAATTTCAGAATTGCACCTTGCAATGCGGAGAAATTACTGTTTGTGCATTTACAATATTCATTGATTTTTGCCATTGAAAAACGTCCAGAAATGATTGAAGCTACTGACTGAATGAAAGGAGCTGGCATCTCACTCTCTTTGAATCTTCTTTATCATGCTTAGAGGAGCAGGAAAAAGCAAAAAATTTCAGAATTGCACCTTGCAATGCGGAGAAATTATTGTTTGTGCATTTACAATATTCATTGATTTTTGCCATTGAAAAACATCATGTTATTCATATACCAGAAATGTTTGAAGCTACTGACTGAATGAAAGGAGCTGGCATCTCACTCTCTTTGAATCTTCTTTATCATGCTAAGAGGAGCAGGAAAAAGCAAAAAATTTCAGAATTGCACCTTGCAATGCAGAGAAATTACTGTTTGTGCATTTACAATATTCATTGATTTTTGCCATTGAAAAACGTCCAGAAATGATTGAAGCTACTGACTGAATGAAAGGAGCTGGCATCTCACTCTCTTTGAATCTTCTTTATCATGCTAAGAGGAGCAGGAAAAAGCAAAAAATTTCAGAATTGCACCTTGCAATGCGGAGAAATTACTGTTTGTGCATTTACAATATTCATTGATTTTTGCCATTGAAAACGTCCAGAAATGATTGAAGCTACTGACTGAATGAAAGGAGCTGGCATCTCACTCTCTTTGAATCTTCTTTATCATGCTAAGAGGAGCAGGAAAAAGCAAAAAATTTCAGAATTGCACCTTGCAATGCGGAGAAATTACTGTTTGTGCATTTACAATATTCATTGATTTTTGCCATTGAAAAACGTCCAGAAATGATTGAAGCTACTGACTGAATGAAAGGAGCTGGCATCTCACTCTCTTTGAATCTTGTTTATCTTGCTAAGAGGAGCAGGAAAAAGCAAAAAATTTCAGAATTGCACCTTGCAATGCGGAGAAATTACTGTTTGTGCATTTACAATATTCATTGATTTTTGCCATTGAAAAACGTCCAGAAATGTTTGAAGCTACTGACTGAATGAAAGGAGCTGGCATCTCACTCTCTTTGAGTCTTCTTTATCATGCTAAGAGGAGCAGAAAAAAGCAAAAAATTTCAGAATTGCACCTTGCAATGCGGAGAAATTACTGTTTGTGCATTTACAATATTCATTGATTTTTGCCATTGAAAAACGTCCAGAAATGATTGAAGCTACTGACTGAATGAAAGGAGCTGGCATCTCACTCTCTTTGAATCTTGTTTATCATGCTAAGAGGAGCAGGAAAAAGCAAAAAATTTCAGAATTGCACCTTGCAATGCGGAGAAATTACTGTTTGTGCATTTACAATATTCATTGATTTTTGCCATTGAAAAACATCATGTTATTCATATACCAGAAATGATTGAAGCTACTGACTGAATGAAAGGAGCTGGCATCTCACTCTCTTTGAATCTTCTTTATCATGCTAAGTGGAGCAGGAAAAAGCAAAAAATTTCAGAATTGCACCTTGCAATGCGGAGAAATTACTGTTTGTGCATTTACAATATTCAATGATTTTTGCCATTGAAAAACGTCCAGAAATGATTGAAGCTACTGACTGAATGAAAGGAGCTGGCATCTCACTCTCTTTGAATCTTCTTTATCATGCTAAGAGGAGCAGGAAAAAGCAAAAAATTTCAGAATTGCACCTTGCAATGCGGAGAAATTACTGTTTGTGCATTTACAATATTCATTGATTTTTGCCATTGAAAAACATCATGTTATTCATATACCAGAAATGTTTGAAGCTACTGACTGAATGAAAGGAGCTGGCATCTCACTCTCTTTGAATCTTCTTTATCATGCTAAGAGGAGCAGGAAAAAGCAAAAAATTTCAGAATTGCACCTTGCAATGCGGAGAAATTACTGTTTGTGCATTTACAATATTCATTGATTTTTGCCATTGAAAAACATCATGTTATTCATATACCAGAAATGTTTGAAGCTACTGACTGAATGAAAGGAGCTGGCATCTCACTCTCTTTGAATCTTCTTTATCATGCTAAGAGGAGCAGAAAAAAGCAAAAAATTTCAGAATTGCACCTTGCAATGCGGAGAAATTACTGTTTGTGCATTTACAATATTCATTGATTTTTGCCATTGAAAAACATCCAGAAATGATTGAAGCTACTGACTGAATGAAAGGAGCTGGCATCTCACTCTCTTTGAATCTTGTTTATCATGCTAAGAGGAGCAGGAAAAAGCAAAAAATTTCAGAATTGCACCTTGCAATGCGGAGAAATTACTGTTTGTGCATTTACAATATTCATTGATTTTTGCCATTGAAAAACGTCCAGAAATGATTGAAGCTACTGACTGAATGAAAGGAGCTGGCATCTCACTCTCTTTGAATCTTCTTTATCATGCTAAGAGGAGCAGGAAAAAGCAAAAAATTTCAAAATTGCACCTTGCAATGCGGAGAAATTACTGTTTGTGCATTTACAATATTCATTGATTTTTGCCATTGAAAAACATCATGTTATTCATATACCAGAAATGTTTGAAGCTACTGACTGAATGAAAGGAGCTGGCATCTCACTATCTTTGAATCTTCTTTATCATGCTAAGAGGAGCAGGAAAAAGCAAAAAAATTCAGAATTGCACCTTGCAATGCGGAGAAATTACTGTTTGTGCATTTACAATATTCATTGATTTTTGCCATTGAAAAACGTCCAGAAATGATTGAAGCTACTGACTGAATGAAAGGAGCTGGCATCTCACTCTCTTTGAATCTTCTTTATCATGCTAAGAGGAGCAGGAAAAAGCAAAAAATTTCAGAATTGCACCTTGCAATGCGGAGAAATTACTGTTTGTGCATTTACAATATTCATTGATTTTTGCCATTGAAAAACATCATGTTATTCATATACCAGAAATGTTTGAAGCTACTGACTGAATGAAAGGAGCTGGCATCTCACTCTCTTTGAATCTTCTTTATCATGCTAAGAGGAGCAGGAAAAAGCAAAAAATTTCAGAATTGCACCTTGCAATGCGGAGAAATTACTGTTTGTGCATTTACAATATTCATTGATTTTTGCCATTGAAAAACGTCCAGAAATGACTGAAGCTACTGACTGAATGAAAGGAGCTGGCATCTCATTCTCTTTGAATCTTGTTTATCATGCTAAGAGGAGCAGGAAAAAGCAAAAAATTTCAGAATTGCACCTTGCAATGCGGAGAAATTACTGTTTGTGCATTTACAATATTCATTGATTTTTGCCATTGAAAAACGTCCAGAAATGATTGAAGCTACTGACTGAATGAAAGGAGCTGGCATCTCACTCTCTTTGAATCTTCTTTATCATGCTTAGAGGAGCAGGAAAAAGCAAAAAATTTCAGAATTGCACCTTGCAATGCGGAGAAATTACTGTTTGTGCATTTACAATATTCATTGATTTTTGCCATTGAAAAACATCATGTTATTCATATACCAGAAATGTTTGAAGCTACTGACTGAATGAAAGGAGCTGGCATCTCACTCTCTTTGAATCTTCTTTATCATGCTAAGAGGAGCAGGAAAAAGCAAAAAATTTCAGAATTGCACCTTGCAATGCGGAGAAATTACTGTTTGTGCATTTACAATATTCATTGATTTTGCCATTGAAAAACGTCCAGAAATGATTGAAGCTACTGACTGAATGAAAGGAGCTGGCATCTCACTCTCTTTGAATCTTCTTTATCATGCTAAGAGGAGCAGGAAAAAGCAAAAAATTTCAGAATTGCACCTTGCAATGCGGAGAAATTACTGTTTGTGCATTTACAATATTCATTGATTTTTGCCATTGAAAAACGTCCAGAAATGATTGAAGCTACTGACTGAATGAAAGGAGCTGGCATCTCACTCTCTTTGAATCTTGTTTATCTTGCTAAGAGGAGCAGGAAAAAGCAAAAAATTTCAGAATTGCACCTTGCAATGCGGAGAAATTACTGTTTGTGCATTTACAATATTCATTGATTTTTGCCATTGAAAAACGTCCAGAAATGATTGAAGCTACTGACTGAATGAAAGGAGCTGGCATCTCACTCTCTTTGAATCTTCTTTATCATGCTAAGAGGAGCAGGAAAAAGCAAAAAATTTCAGAATTGCACCTTGCAATGCGGAGAAATTACTGTTTGTGCATTTACAATATTCATTGATTTTTGCCATTGAAAAACATCATGTTATTCATATACCAGAAATGTTTGAAGCTACTGACTGAATGAAAGGAGCTGGCATCTCACTCTCTTTGAATCTTCTTTATCATGCTAAGAGGAGCAGAAAAAAGCAAAAAATTTCAGAATTGCACCTTGCAATGCGGAGAAATTACTGTTTGTGCATTTACAATATTCATTGATTTTTGCCATTGAAAAACGTCCAGAAATGATTGAAGCTACTGACTGAATGAAAGGAGCTGGCATCTCACTCTCTTTGAATCTTGTTTATCATGCTAAGAGGAGCAGGAAAAAGCAAAAAATTTCAGAATTGCACCTTGCAATGCGGAGAAATTACTGTGTGCATTTACAATATTCATTGATTTTTGCCATTGAAAAACGTCCAGAAATGATTGAAGCTACTGACTGAATGAAAGGAGCTGGCATCTCACTCTCTTTGAATCTTCTTTATCATGCTAAGAGGAGCAGGAAAAAGCAAAAAATTTCAGAATTGCACCTTTCAATGCGGAGAAATTACTGTTTGTGCATTTACAATATTCATTGATTTTTGCCATTGAAAAACATCATGTTATTCATATACCAGAAATGTTTGAAGCTACTGACTGAATGAAAAGAGCTGGCATCTCACTCTCTTTGAATCTTCTTTATCATGCTAAGAGGAGCAGGAAAAAGCAAAAAATTTCAGAATTGCACCTTGCAATGCGGAGAAATTACTGTTTGTGCATTTACAATATTCATTGATTTTTGCCATTGAAAAACGTCCAGAAATGATTGAAGCTACTGACTGAATGAAAGGAGCTGGCATCTCACTCTCTTTGAATCTTGTTTATCATGCTAAGAGGAGCAGGAAAAAGCAAAAAATTTCAGAATTGCACCTTGCAATGCGGAGAAATTACTGTTTGTGCATTTACAATATTCATTGATTTTTGCCATTGAAAAACGTCCAGAAATGATTGAAGCTACTGACTGAATGAAAGGAGCTGGCATCTCACTCTCTTTGAATCTTGTTTATCATGCTAAGAGGAGCAGGAAAAAGCAAAAAATTTCAGAATTGCACCTTGCAATGCGGAGAAATTACTGTTTGTGCATTTACAATATTCATTGATTTTTGCCATTGAAAAACGTCCAGAAATGATTGAAGCTACTGACTGAATGAAAGGAGCTGGCATCTCACTCTCTTTGAATCTTGTTTATCATGCTAAGAGGAGCAGGAAAAAGCAAAAAATTTCAGAATTGCACCTTGCAATGCGGAGAAATTACTGTTTGTGCATTTACAATATTCATTGATTTTTGCCATTGAAAAACGTCCAGAAATGATTGAAGCTACTTACTGAATGAAAGGAGCTGGCATCTCACTCTCTTTGAATCTTCTTTATCATGCTAAGAGGAGCAGGAAAAAGCAAAAAATTTCAGAATTGCACCTTGCAATGCGGAGAAATTACTGTTTGTGCATTTACAATATTCATTGATTTTTGCCATTGAAAAACATCATGTTATTCATATACCAGAAATGTTTGAAGCTACTGACTGAATGAAAGGATCTGGCATCTCACTCTCTTTGAATCTTCTTTATCATGCTAAGAGGAGCAGGAAAAAGCAAAAAATTTCAGAATTGCACCTTGCAATGCGGAGAAATTACTGTTTGTGCATTTACAATATTCATTGATTTTTGCCATTGAAAAACATCCAGAAATGATTGAAGCTACTGACTGAATGAAAGGAGCTGGCATCTCACTCTCTTTGAATCTTCTTTATCATGCTAAGAGGAGCAGGAAAAAGCAAAAAATTTCAGAATTGCACCTTGCAATGCGGAGAAATTACTGTTTGTGCATTTACAATATTCATTGATTTTTGCCATTGAAAAACATCATGTTATTCATATACCAGAAATGTTTGAAGCTACTGACTGAATGAAAGGAGCTGGCATCTCACTCTCTTTGAATCTTCTTTATCATGCTAAGAGGAGCAGGAAAAAGCAAAAAATTTCTGAATTGCACCTTGCAATGCGGAGAAATTAGTTTGTGCATTTACAATATTCATTGATTTTTGCCATTGAAAAACGTCCAGAAATGATTGAAGCTACTGACTGGATGAAAGGAGCTGGCATCTCACTCTCTTTGAATCTTGTTTATCATGCTAAGAGGAGCAGGAAAAAGCAAAAAATTTCAGAATTGCACCTTGCAATGCGGAGAAATTACTGTTTGTGCATTTACAATATTCAATGATTTTTGCCATTGAAAAACGTCCAGAAATGATTGAAGCTACTGACTGAATGAAAGGAGCTGGCATCTCACTCTCTTTGAATCTTCTTTATCATGCTGAGGAGCAGGAAAAAGCAAAAAATTTCAGAATTGCACCTTGCAATGCGGAGAAATTACTGTTTGTGCATTTACAATATTCATTGATTTTTGCCATTGAAAAACATCATGTTATTCATATACCAGAAATGTTTGAAGCTACTGACTGAATGAAAGGAGCTGGCATCTCACTCTCTTTGAATCTTCTTTATCATGCTAAGAGGAGCAGGAAAAAGCAAAAAATTTCAGAATTGCACCTTGCAATGCGGAGAAATTACTGTTTGTGCATTTACAATATTCATTGATTTTGCCATTGAAAAACGTCCAGAAATGATTGAAGCTACTGACTGAATGAAAGGAGCTGGCATCTCACTCTCTTTGAATCTTCTTTATCATGCTAAGAGGAGCAGGAAAAAGCAAAAAATTTCAGAATTGCACCTTGCAATGCGGAGAAATTACTGTTTGTGCATTTACAATATTCATTGATTTTTGCCATTGAAAAACGTCCAGAAATGATTGAAGCTACTGACTGAATGAAAGGAGCTGGCATCTCACTCTCTTTGAATCTTGTTTATCTTGCTAAGAGGAGCAGGAAAAAGCAAAAAATTTCAGAATTGCACCTTGCAATGCGGAGAAATTACTGTTTGTGCATTTACAATATTCATTGATTTTTGCCATTGAAAAACGTCCAGAAATGATTGAAGCTACTGACTGAATGAAAGGAGCTGGCATCTCACTCTCTTTGAATCTTGTTTATCTTGCTAAGAGGAGCAGGAAAAAGCAAAAAATTTCAGAATTGCACCTTGCAATGCGGAGAAATTACTGTTTGTGCATTTACAATATTCATTGATTTTTGCCATTGAAAAACATCATGTTATTCATATACCAGAAATGTTTGAAGCTACTGACTGAATGAAAGGAGCTGGCATCTCACTCTCTTTGAATCTTCTTTATCATGCTAAGAGGAGCAGAAAAAAGCAAAAAATTTCAGAATTGCACCTTGCAATGCGGAGAAATTACTGTTTGTGCATTTACAATATTCATTGATTTTTGCCATTGAAAAACGTCCAGAAATGATTGAAGCTACTGACTGAATGAAAGGAGCTGGCATCTCACTCTCTTTGAATCTTGTTTATCATGCTAAGAGGAGCAGGAAAAAGCAAAAAATTTCAGAATTGCACCTTGCAATGCGGAGAAATTACTGTGTGCATTTACAATATTCATTGATTTTTGCCATTGAAAAACGTCCAGAAATGATTGAAGCTACTGACTGAATGAAAGGAGCTGGCATCTCACTCTCTTTGAATCTTCTTTATCATGCTAAGAGGAGCAGGAAAAAGCAAAAAATTTCAGAATTGCACCTTTCAATGCGGAGAAATTACTGTTTGTGCATTTACAATATTCATTGATTTTTGCCATTGAAAAACATCATGTTATTCATATACCAGAAATGTTTGAAGCTACTGACTGAATGAAAAGAGCTGGCATCTCACTCTCTTTGAATCTTCTTTATCATGCTAAGAGGAGCAGGAAAAAGCAAAAAATTTCAGAATTGCACCTTGCAATGCGGAGAAATTACTGTTTGTGCATTTACAATATTCATTGATTTTTGCCATTGAAAAACGTCCAGAAATGATTGAAGCTACTGACTGAATGAAAGGAGCTGGCATCTCACTCTCTTTGAATCTTGTTTATCATGCTAAGAGGAGCAGGAAAAAGCAAAAAATTTCAGAATTGCACCTTGCAATGCGGAGAAATTACTGTTTGTGCATTTACAATATTCATTGATTTTTGCCATTGAAAAACGTCCAGAAATGATTGAAGCTACTGACTGAATGAAAGGAGCTGGCATCTCACTCTCTTTGAATCTTGTTTATCATGCTAAGAGGAGCAGGAAAAAGCAAAAAATTTCAGAATTGCACCTTGCAATGCGGAGAAATTACTGTTTGTGCATTTACAATATTCATTGATTTTTGCCATTGAAAAACGTCCAGAAATGATTGAAGCTACTGACTGAATGAAAGGAGCTGGCATCTCACTCTCTTTGAATCTTGTTTATCATGCTAAGAGGAGCAGGAAAAAGCAAAAAATTTCAGAATTGCACCTTGCAATGCGGAGAAATTACTGTTTGTGCATTTACAATATTCATTGATTTTTGCCATTGAAAAACGTCCAGAAATGATTGAAGCTACTTACTGAATGAAAGGAGCTGGCATCTCACTCTCTTTGAATCTTCTTTATCATGCTAAGAGGAGCAGGAAAAAGCAAAAAATTTCAGAATTGCACCTTGCAATGCGGAGAAATTACTGTTTGTGCATTTACAATATTCATTGATTTTTGCCATTGAAAAACATCATGTTATTCATATACCAGAAATGTTTGAAGCTACTGACTGAATGAAAGGATCTGGCATCTCACTCTCTTTGAATCTTCTTTATCATGCTAAGAGGAGCAGGAAAAAGCAAAAAATTTCAGAATTGCACCTTGCAATGCGGAGAAATTACTGTTTGTGCATTTACAATATTCATTGATTTTTGCCATTGAAAAACATCCAGAAATGATTGAAGCTACTGACTGAATGAAAGGAGCTGGCATCTCACTCTCTTTGAATCTTCTTTATCATGCTAAGAGGAGCAGGAAAAAGCAAAAAATTTCAGAATTGCACCTTGCAATGCGGAGAAATTACTGTTTGTGCATTTACAATATTCATTGATTTTTGCCATTGAAAAACATCATGTTATTCATATACCAGAAATGTTTGAAGCTACTGACTGAATGAAAGGAGCTGGCATCTCACTCTCTTTGAATCTTCTTTATCATGCTAAGAGGAGCAGGAAAAAGCAAAAAATTTCTGAATTGCACCTTGCAATGCGGAGAAATTAGTTTGTGCATTTACAATATTCATTGATTTTTGCCATTGAAAAACGTCCAGAAATGATTGAAGCTACTGACTGGATGAAAGGAGCTGGCATCTCACTCTCTTTGAATCTTGTTTATCATGCTAAGAGGAGCAGGAAAAAGCAAAAAATTTCAGAATTGCACCTTGCAATGCGGAGAAATTACTGTTTGTGCATTTACAATATTCAATGATTTTTGCCATTGAAAAACGTCCAGAAATGATTGAAGCTACTGACTGAATGAAAGGAGCTGGCATCTCACTCTCTTTGAATCTTCTTTATCATGCTGAGGAGCAGGAAAAAGCAAAAAATTTCAGAATTGCACCTTGCAATGCGGAGAAATTACTGTTTGTGCATTTACAATATTCATTGATTTTTGCCATTGAAAAACATCATGTTATTCATATACCAGAAATGTTTGAAGCTACTGACTGAATGAAAGGAGCTGGCATCTCACTCTCTTTGAATCTTCTTTATCATGCTAAGAGGAGCAGGAAAAAGCAAAAAATTTCAGAATTGCACCTTTCAATGCGGAGAAATTACTGTTTGTGCATTTACAATATTCATTGATTTTTGCCATTGAAAAACATCATGTTATTCATATACCAGAAATGTTTGAAGCTACTGACTGAATGAAAAGAGCTGGCATCTCACTCTCTTTGAATCTTCTTTATCATGCTAAGAGGAGCAGGAAAAAGCAAAAAATTTCAGAATTGCACCTTGCAATGCGGAGAAATTACTGTTTGTGCATTTACAATATTCATTGATTTTTGCCATTGAAAAACGTCCAGAAATGATTGAAGCTACTGACTGAATGAAAGGAGCTGGCATCTCACTCTCTTTGAATCTTGTTTATCATGCTAAGAGGAGCAGGAAAAAGCAAAAAATTTCAGAATTGCACCTTGCAATGCGGAGAAATTACTGTTTGTGCATTTACAATATTCATTGATTTTTGCCATTGAAAAACGTCCAGAAATGATTGAAGCTACTTACTGAATGAAAGGAGCTGGCATCTCACTCTCTTTGAATCTTCTTTATCATGCTAAGAGGAGCAGGAAAAAGCAAAAATTTTCAGAATTGCACCTTGCAATGCGGAGAAATTACTGTTTGTGCATTTACAATATTCATTGATTTTTGCCATTGAAAAACATCATGTTATTCATATACCAGAAATGTTTGAAGCTACTGACTGAATGAAAGGATCTGGCATCTCACTCTCTTTGAATCTTCTTTATCATGCTAAGAGGAGCAGGAAAAAGCAAAAAATTTCAGAATTGCACCTTGCAATGCGGAGAAATTACTGTTTGTGCATTTACAATATTCATTGATTTTTGCCATTGAAAAACGTCCAGAAATGATTGAAGCTACTGACTGAATGAAAGGAGCTGGCATCTCACTCTCTTTGAATCTTCTTTATCATGCTAAGAGGAGCAGGAAAAAGCAAAAAATTTCAGAATTGCACCTTGCAATGCGGAGAAATTACTGTTTGTGCATTTACAATATTCATTGATTTTTGCCATTGAAAAACATCATGTTATTCATATACCAGAAATGTTTGAAGCTACTGACTGAATGAAAGGAGCTGGCATCTCACTCTCTTTGAACCTTCTTTATCATGCTAAGAGGAGCAGGAAAAAGCAAAAAATTTCTGAATTGCACCTTGCAATGCGGAGAAATTAGTTTGTGCATTTACAATATTCATTGATTTTTGCCATTGAAAAACGTCCAGAAATGATTGAAGCTACTGACTGAATGAAAGGAGCTGGCATCTCACTCTCTTTGAATCTTGTTTATCATGCTAAGAGGAGCAGGAAAAAGCAAAAAATTTCAGAATTGCACCTTGCAATGCGGAGAAATTACTGTTTGTGCATTTACAATATTCAATGATTTTTGCCATTGAAAAACGTCCAGAAATGATTGAAGCTACTGACTGAATGAAAGGAGCTGGCATCTCACTCTCTTTGAATCTTCTTTATCATGCTGAGGAGCAGGAAAAAGCAAAAAATTTCAGAATTGCACCTTGCAATGCGGAGAAATTACTGTTTGTGCATTTACAATATTCATTGATTTTTGCCATTGAAAAACATCATGTTATTCATATACCAGAAATGTTTGAAGCTACTGACTGAATGAAAGGAGCTGGCATCTCACTCTCTTTGAATCTTCTTTATCATGCTAAGAGGAGCAGGAAAAAGCAAAAAATTTCAGAATTGCACCTTGCAATGCGGAGAAATTACTCTTTGTGCATTTACAATATTCATTGATTTTTGCCATTGAAAAACGTCCAGAAATGATTGAAGCTACTGACTGAATGAAAGGAGCTGGCATCTCAATCTCTTTGAATCTTCTTTATCATGCTAAGAGGAGCAGGAAAAAGCAAAAAATTTCAGAATTGCACCTTGCAATGCGGAGAAATTACTGTTTGTGCATTTACAATATTCATTGATTTTTGCCATTGAAAAACGTCCAGAAATGATTGAAGCTACTGACTGAATGAAAGGAGCTGGCATCTCACTCTCTTTGAATCTTCTTTATCATGCTAAGAGGAGCAGGAAAAAGCAAAACATTTCAGAATTGCACCTTGCAATGCGGAGAAATTACTGTTTGTGCATTTACAATATTCATTGATTTTTGCCATTGAAAAACATCATGTTATTCATATACCAGAAATGTTTGAAGCTACTGACTGAATGAAAGGAGCTGGCATCTCACTCTCTTTGAATCTTCTTTATCATGCTAAGAGGAGCAGGAAAAAGCAAAAAATTTCAGAATTGCACCTTGCAATGCGGAGAAATTACTGATTGTGCATTTACAATATTCATTGATTTTTGCCATTGAAAAACGTCCAGAAATGATTGAAGCTACTGACTGAATGAAAGGAGCTGGCATCTCACTCTCTTTGAATCTTGTTTATCATGCTAAGAGGAGCAGGAAAAAGCAAAAAATTTCAGAATTGCACCTTGCAATGCGGAGAAATTACTGTTTGTGCATTTACAATATTCATTGATTTTTGCCATTGAAAAACGTCCAGAAATGATTGAAGCTACTGACTGAATGAAAGGAGCTGGCATCTCACTCTCTTTGAATCTTCTTTATCATGCTAAGAGGAGCAGGAAAAAGCAAAAAATTTCAGAATTGCACCTTGCAATCCGGAGAAATTACTGTTTGTGCATTTACAATATTCATTGATTTTTGCCATTGAAAAACATCATGTTATTCATATACCAGAAATGATTGAAGCTACTGACTGAATGAAAGGAGCTGGCATGTCACTCTCTTTGAATCTTCTTTATCATGCTTAGAGGAGCAGGAAAAAGCAAAAAATTTCAGAATTGCACCTTGCAATGCGGAGAAATTAGTTTGTGCATTTACAATATTCATTGATTTTTGCCATTGAAAAACGTCCAGAAATGATTGAAGCTACTGACTGAATGAAAGGAGCTGGCATCTCACTCTCTTTGAATCTTGTTTATCATGCTAAGAGGAGCAGGAAAAAGCAAAAAATTTCAGAATTGCACCTTGCAATGCGGAGAAATTACTGTTTGTGCATTTACAATATTCAATGATTTTTGCCATTGAAAAACGTCCAGAAATGATTGAAGCTACTGACTGAATGAAAGGAGCTGGCATCTCACTCTCTTTGAATCTTCTTTATCATGCTGAGGAGCAGGAAAAAGCAAAAAATTTCAGAATTGCACCTTGCAATGCGGAGAAATTACTGTTTGTGCATTTACAATATTCATTGATTTTTGCCATTGAAAAACATCATGTTATTCATATACCAGAAATGTTTGAAGCTACTGACTGAATGAAAGGAGCTGGCATCTCACTCTCTTTGAATCTTCTTTATCATGCTAAGAGGAGCAGGAAAAAGCAAAAAATTTCAGAATTGCACCTTGCAATGCGGAGAAATTACTCTTTGTGCATTTACAATATTCATTGATTTTTGCCATTGAAAAACGTCCAGAAATGATTGAAGCTACTGACTGAATGAAAGGAGCTGGCATCTCAATCTCTTTGAATCTTCTTTATCATGCTAAGAGGAGCAGGAAAAAGCAAAAAATTTCAGAATTGCACCTTGCAATGCGGAGAAATTACTGTTTGTGCATTTACAATATTCATTGATTTTTGCCATTGAAAAACGTCCAGAAATGATTGAAGCTACTGACTGAATGAAAGGAGCTGGCATCTCACTCTCTTTGAATCTTCTTTATCATGCTAAGAGGAGCAGGAAAAAGCAAAACATTTCAGAATTGCACCTTGCAATGCGGAGAAATTACTGTTTGTGCATTTACAATATTCATTGATTTTTGCCATTGAAAAACATCATGTTATTCATATACCAGAAATGTTTGAAGCTACTGACTGAATGAAAGGAGCCGGCATCTCACTCTCTTTGAATCTTCTTTATCATGCTAAGAGGAGCAGGAAAAAGCAAAAAATTTCAGAATTGCACCTTGCAATGCGGAGAAATTACTGATTGTGCATTTACAATATTCATTGATTTTTGCCATTGAAAAACGTCCAGAAATGATTGAAGCTACTGACTGAATGAAAGGAGCTGGCATCTCACTCTCTTTGAATCTTGTTTATCATGCTAAGAGGAGCAGGAAAAAGCAAAAAATTTCAGAATTGCACCTTGCAATGCGGAGAAATTACTGTTTGTGCATTTACAATATTCATTGATTTTTGCCATTGAAAAACGTCCAGAAATGATTGAAGCTACTGACTGAATGAAAGGAGCTGGCATCTCACTCTCTTTGAATCTTCTTTATCATGCTAAGAGGAGCAGGAAAAAGCAAAAAAATTCAGAATTGCACCTTGCAATCCGGAGAAATTACTGTTTGTGCATTTACAATATTCATTGATTTTTGCCATTGAAAAACATCATGTTATTCATATACCAGAAATGATTGAAGCTACTGACTGAATGAAAGGAGCTGGCATCTCACTCTCTTTGAATCTTCTTTATCATGCTAAGAGGAGCAGGAAAAAGCAAAAAATTTCAGAATTGCACCTTGCAATGCGGAGAAATTACTGTTTGTGCATTTACAATATTCAATGATTTTTGCCATTGAAAAACGTCCAGAAATGATTGAAGCTACTGACTGAATGAAAGGAGCTGGCATCTCACTCTCTTTGAATCTTCTTTATCATGCTAAGAGGAGCAGGAAAAAGCAAAAAATTTCAGAATTGCACCTTGCAATGTCGAGAAATTACTGTTTGTGCATTTACAATATTCATTGATTTTTGCCATTGAAAAACATGTTATTCATATACCAGAAATGTTTGAAGCTACTGACTGAATGAAAGGAGCTGGCATCTCACTCTCTTTGAATCTTCTTTATCATGCTAAGAGGAGCAGGAAAAAGCAAAAAATTTCAGAATTGCACCTTGCAATGCGGAGAAATTACTCTGTGCATTTACAATATTCATTGATTTTTGCCATTGAAAAACGTCCAGAAATGATTGAAGCTACTGACTGAATGAAAGGAGCTGGCATCTCACTCTCTTTGAATCTTCTTTATCATGCTAAGAGGAGCAGGAAAAAGCAAAAAATTTCAGAATTGCACCTTGCAATGCGGAGAAATTACTGTTTGTGCATTTACAATATTCATTGATTTTTGCCATTGAAAAACGTCCAGAAATGATTGAAGCTACTGACTGAATGAAAGGAGCTGGCATCTCACTCTCTTTGAATCTTCTTTATCATGCTAAGAGGAGCAGGAAAAAGCAAAAAATTTCAGAATTGCACCTTGCAATGCGGAGAAATTACTGTTTGTGCATTTACAATATTCATTGATTTTTGCCATTGAAAAACATCATGTTATTCATATACCAGAAATGTTTGAAGCTACTGACTGAATGAAAGGAGCTGGCATCTCACTCTCTTTGAATCTTCTTTATCATGCTAAGAGGAGCAGGAAAAAGCAAAAAATTTCAGAATTGCACCTTGCAATGCGGAGAAATTACTGATTGTGCATTTACAATATTCATTGATTTTTGCCATTGAAAAACGTCCAGAAATGATTGAAGCTACTGACTGAATGAAAGGAGCTGGCATCTCACTCTCTTTGAATCTTGTTTATCATGCTAAGAGGAGCAGGAAAAAGCAAAAAATTTCAGAATTGCACCTTGCAATGCGGAGAAATTACTGTTTGTGCATTTACAATATTCATTGATTTTTGCCATTGAAAAACGTCCAGAAATGATTGAAGCTACTGACTGAATGAAAGGAGCTGGCATCTCACTCTCTTTGAATCTTCTTTATCATGCTAAGAGGAGCAGGAAAAAGCAAAAAATTTCAGAATTGCACCTTGCAATCCGGAGAAATTACTGTTTGTGCATTTACAATATTCATTGATTTTTGCCATTGAAAAACATCATGTTATTCATATACCAGAAATGATTGAAGCTACTGACTGAATGAAAGGAGCTGGCATCTCACTCTCTTTGAATCTTCTTTATCATGCTTAGAGGAGCAGGAAAAAGCAAAAAATTTCAGAATTGCACCTTGCAATGCGGAGAAATTAGTTTGTGCATTTACAATATTCATTGATTTTTGCCATTGAAAAACGTCCAGAAATGATTGAAGCTACTGACTGAATGAAAGGAGCTGGCATCTCACTCTCTTTGAATCTTGTTTATCATGCTAAGAGGAGCAGGAAAAAGCAAAAAATTTCAGAATTGCACCTTGCAATGCGGAGAAATTACTGTTTGTGCATTTACAATATTTAATGATTTTTGCCATTGAAAAACGTCCAGAAATGATTGAAGCTACTGACTGAATGAAAGGAGCTGGCATCTCAATCTCTTTGAATCTTCTTTATCATGCTAAGAGGAGCAGGAAAAAGCAAAAAATTTCAGAATTGCACCTTGCAATGCGGAGAAATTACTGTTTGTGCATTTACAATATTCATTGATTTTTGCCATTGAAAAACGTCCAGAAATGATTGAAGCTACTGACTGAATGAAAGGAGCTGGCATCTCACTCTCTTTGAATCTTCTTTATCATGCTAAGAGGAGCAGGAAAAAGCAAAACATTTCAGAATTGCACCTTGCAATGCGGAGAAATTACTGTTTGTGCATTTACAATATTCATTGATTTTTGCCATTGAAAAACATCATGTTATTCATATACCAGAAATGTTTGAAGCTACTGACTGAATGAAAGGAGCTGGCATCTCACTCTCTTTGAATCTTCTTTATCATGCTAAGAGGAGCAGGAAAAAGCAAAAAATTTCAGAATTGCACCTTGCAATGCGGAGAAATTACTGATTGTGCATTTACAATATTCATTGATTTTTGCCATTGAAAAACGTCCAGAAATGATTGAAGCTACTGACTGAATGAAAGGAGCTGGCATCTCACTCTCTTTGAATCTTGTTTATCATGCTAAGAGGAGCAGGAAAAAGCAAAAAATTTCAGAATTGCACCTTGCAATGCGGAGAAATTACTGTTTGTGCATTTACAATATTCATTGATTTTTGCCATTGAAAAACGTCCAGAAATGATTGAAGCTACTGACTGAATGAAAGGAGCTGGCATCTCACTCTCTTTGAATCTTCTTTATCATGCTAAGAGGAGCAGGAAAAAGCAAAAAATTTCAGAATTGCACCTTGCAATCCGGAGAAATTACTGTTTGTGCATTTACAATATTCATTGATTTTTGCCATTGAAAAACATCATGTTATTCATATACCAGAAATGATTGAAGCTACTGACTGAATGAAAGGAGCTGGCATCTCACTCTCTTTGAATCTTCTTTATCATGCTAAGAGGAGCAGGAAAAAGCAAAAAATTTCAGAATTGCACCTTGCAATGCGGAGAAATTACTGTTTGTGCATTTACAATATTCAATGATTTTTGCCATTGAAAAACGTCCAGAAATGATTGAAGCTACTGACTGAATGAAAGGAGCTGGCATCTCACTCTCTTTGAATCTTCTTTATCATGCTAAGAGGAGCAGGAAAAAGCAAAAAATTTCAGAATTGCACCTTGCAATGTCGAGAAATTACTGTTTGTGCATTTACAATATTCATTGATTTTTGCCATTGAAAAACATGTTATTCATATACCAGAAATGTTTGAAGCTACTGACTGAATGAAAGGAGCTGGCATCTCACTCTCTTTGAATCTTCTTTATCATGCTAAGAGGAGCAGGAAAAAGCAAAAAATTTCAGAATTGCACCTTGCAATGCGGAGAAATTACTCTGTGCATTTACAATATTCATTGATTTTTGCCATTGAAAAACGTCCAGAAATGATTGAAGCTACTGACTGAATGAAAGGAGCTGGCATCTCACTCTCTTTGAATCTTCTTTATCATGCTAAGAGGAGCAGGAAAAAGCAAAAAATTTCAGAATTGCACCTTGCAATGCGGAGAAATTACTGTTTGTGCATTTACAATATTCATTGATTTTTGCCATTGAAAAACGTCCAGAAATGATTGAAGCTACTGACTGAATGAAAGGAGCTGGCATCTCACTCTCTTTGAATCTTCTTTATCATGCTAAGAGGAGCAGGAAAAAGCAAAAAATTTCAGAATTGCACCTTGCAATGCGGAGAAATTACTGTTTGTGCATTTACAATATTCATTGATTTTTGCCATTGAAAAACATCATGTTATTCATATACCAGAAATGTTTGAAGCTACTGACTGAATGAAAGGAGCTGGCATCTCACTCTCTTTGAATCTTCTTTATCATGCTAAGAGGAGCAGGAAAAAGCAAAAAATTTCAGAATTGCACCTTGCAATGCGGAGAAATTACTGTTTGTGCATTTACAATATTCATTGATTTTTGCCATTGAAAAACGTCCAGAAATGATTGAAGCTACTGACTGAATGAAAGGAGCTGGCATCTCACTCTCTTTGAATCTTGTTTATCATGCTAAGAGGAGCAGGAAAAAGCAAAAAATTTCAGAATTGCACCTTGCAATGCGGAGAAATTACTGTTTGTGCATTTACAATATTCATTGATTTTTGCCATTGAAAAACGTCCAGAAATGATTGAAGCTACTGACTGAATGAAAGGAGCTGGCATCTCACTCTCTTTGAATCTTCTTTATCATGCTAAGAGGAGCAGGAAAAAGCAAAAAATTTCAGAACTGCACCTTGCAATGCGGAGAAATTACTGTTTGTGCATTTACAATATTCATTGATTTTTGCCATTGAAAAACATCATGTTATTCATATACCAGAAATGTTTGAAGCTACTGACAATGAAAGGAGCTGGCATCTCACCCTTTGAATCTTCTTTATCATGCTAGGAGGAGCAGGAAAAAGCAAAAAATTTCAGAATTGCACCTTGCAATGCGGAGAAATTACTCTTTGTGCATTTACAATATTCATTGATTTTTGCCATTGAAAAACGTCCAGAAATGATTGAAGCTACTGACTGAATGAAAGGAGCTGGCATCTCACTCTCTTTGAATCTTCTTTATCATGCTAAGAGGAGCAGGAAAAAGCAAAAAATTTCAGAATTGCACCTTGCAATGCGGAGAAATTACTGTTTGTGCATTTACAATATTCATTGATTTTTGCCATTGAAAAACGTCCAGAAATGATTGAAGCTACTTACTGAATGAAAGGAGCTGGCATCTCACTCTCTTTGAATCTTCTTTATCATGCTAAGAGGAGCAGGAAAAAGCAAAAAATTTCAGAATTGCACCTTTCAATGCGGAGAAATTACTGTTTGTGCACTTACAATATTCATTGATTTTTGCCATTGAAAAACATCATGCTATTCATATACCAGAAATGTTTGAAGCTACTGACTGAATGAAAAGAGCTGGCATCTCACTCTCTTTGAATCTTCTTTATCATGCTAAGAGGAGCAGGAAAAAGCAAAAAATTTCAGAATTGCACCTTGCAATGCGGAGAAATTACTGTTTGTGCATTTACAATATTCATTGATTTTTGCCATTGAAAAACGTCCAGAAATGATTGAAGCTACTGACTGAATGAAAGGAGCTGGCATCTCACTCTCTTTGAATCTTGTTTATCATGCTAAGAGGAGCAGGAAAAAGCAAAAAATTTCAGAATTGCACCTTGCAATGCGGAGAAATTACAGTTTGTGCATTTACAATATTCATTGATTTTTGCCATTGAAAAACGTCCAGAAATGATTGAAGCTACTTACTGAATGAAAGGAGCTGGCATCTCACTCTCTTTGAATCTTCTTTATCATGCTAAGAGGAGCAGGAAAAAGCAAAAAATTTCAGAATTGCACCTTGCAATGCGGAGAAATTACTGTTTGTGCATTTACAATATTCATTGATTTTTGCCATTGAAAAACATCATGTTATTCATATACCAGAAATGTTTGAAGCTACTGACTGAATGAAAGGATCTGGCATCTCACTCTCTTTGAATCTTCTTTATCATGCTAAGAGGAGCAGGAAAAAGCAAAAAATTTCAGAATTGCACCTTGCAATGCGGAGAAATTACTGTTTGTGCATTTACAATATTCATTGATTTTTGCCATTGAAAAACGTCCAGAAATGATTGAAGCTACTGACTGAATGAAAGGAGCTGGCATCTCACTCTCTTTGAATCTTCTTTATCATGCTAAGAGGAGCAGGAAAAAGCAAAAAATTTCAGAATTGCACCTTGCAATGCGGAGAAATTACTGTTTGTGCATTTACAATATTCATTGATTTTTGCCATTGAAAAACATCATGTTATTCATATACCAGAAATGTTTGAAGCTACTGACTGAATGAAAGGAGCTGGCATCTCACTCTCTTTGAATCTTCTTTATCATGCTAAGAGGAGCAGGAAAAAGCAAAAAATTTCAGAATTGCACCTTGCAATGCGGAGAAATTAGTTTGTGCATTTACAATATTCATTGATTTTTGCCATTGAAAAACGTCCAGAAATGATTGAAGCTACTGACTGAATGAAAGGAGCTGGCATCTCACTCTCTTTGAATCTTGTTTATCATGCTAAGAGGAGCAGGAAAAAGCAAAAAATTTCAGAATTGCACCTTGCAATGCGGAGAAATTACTGTTTGTGCATTTACAATATTCAATGATTTTTGCCATTGAAAAACGTCCAGAAATGATTGAAGCTACTGACTGAATGAAAGGAGCTGGCATCTCACTCTCTTTGAATCTTCTTTATCATGCTGAGGAGCAGGAAAAAGCAAAAAATTTCAGAATTGCACCTTGCAATGCGGAGAAATTACTGTTTGTGCATTTACAATATTCATTGATTTTTGCCATTGAAAAACATCATGTTATTCATATACCAGAAATGTTTGAAGCTACTGACTGAATGAAAGGAGCTGGCATCTCACTCTCTTTGAATCTTCTTTATCATGCTAAGAGGAGCAGGAAAAAGCAAAAAATTTCAGAATTGCACCTTGCAATGCGGAGAAATTACTCTTTGTGCATTTACAATATTCATTGATTTTTGCCATTGAAAAACGTCCAGAAATGATTGAAGCTACTGACTGAATGAAAGGAGCTGGCATCTCAATCTCTTTGAATCTTCTTTATCATGCTAAGAGGAGCAGGAAAAAGCAAAAAATTTCAGAATTGCACCTTGCAATGCGGAGAAATTACTGTTTGTGCATTTACAATATTCATTGATTTTTGCCATTGAAAAACGTCCAGAAATGATTGAAGCTACTGACTGAATGAAAGGAGCTGGCATCTCACTCTCTTTGAATCTTCTTTATCATGCTAAGAGGAGCAGGAAAAAGCAAAAAATTTCAGAATTGCACCTTGCAATGCGGAGAAATTACTGTTTGTGCATTTACAATATTCATTGATTTTTGCCATTGAAAAACGTCCAGAAATGATTGAAGCTACTGACTGAATGAAAGGAGCTGGCATCTCACTCTCTTTGAATCTTCTTTATCATGCTAAGAGGAGCAGGAAAAAGCAAAAAATTTCAGAATTGCACCTTGCAATCCGGAGAAATTACTGTTTGTGCATTTACAATATTCATTGATTTTTGCCATTGAAAAACATCATGTTATTCATATACCAGAAATGATTGAAGCTACTGACTGAATGAAAGGAGCTGGCATCTCACTCTCTTTGAATCTTCTTTATCATGCTAAGAGGAGCAGGAAAAAGCAAAAAATTTCAGAATTGCACCTTGCAATGCGGAGAAATTACTGTTTGTGCATTTACAATATTCAATGATTTTTGCCATTGAAAAACGTCCAGAAATGATTGAAGCTACTGACTGAATGAAAGGAGCTGGCATCTCACTCTCTTTGAATCTTCTTTATCATGCTAAGAGGAGCAGGAAAAAGCAAAAAATTTCAGAATTGCACCTTGCAATGTCGAGAAATTACTGTTTGTGCATTTACAATATTCATTGATTTTTGCCATTGAAAAACATGTTATTCATATACCAGAAATGTTTGAAGCTACTGACTGAATGAAAGGAGCTGGCATCTCACTCTCTTTGAATCTTCTTTATCATGCTAAGAGGAGCAGGAAAAAGCAAAAAATTTCAGAATTGCACCTTGCAATGCGGAGAAATTACTCTGTGCATTTACAATATTCATTGATTTTTGCCATTGAAAAACGTCCAGAAATGATTGAAGCTACTGACTGAATGAAAGGAGCTGGCATCTCACTCTCTTTGAATCTTCTTTATCATGCTAAGAGGAGCAGGAAAAAGCAAAAAATTTCAGAATTGCACCTTGCAATGCGGAGAAATTACTGTTTGTGCATTTACAATATTCATTGATTTTTGCCATTGAAAAACGTCCAGAAATGATTGAAGCTACTGACTGAATGAAAGGAGCTGGCATCTCACTCTCTTTGAATCTTCTTTATCATGCTAAGAGGAGCAGGAAAAAGCAAAAAATTTCAGAATTGCACCTTGCAATGCGGAGAAATTACTGTTTGTGCATTTACAATATTCATTGATTTTTGCCATTGAAAAACATCATGTTATTCATATACCAGAAATGTTTGAAGCTACTGACTGAATGAAAGGAGCTGGCATCTCACTCTCTTTGAATCTTCTTTATCATGCTAAGAGGAGCAGGAAAAAGCAAAAAATTTCAGAATTGCACCTTGCAATGCGGAGAAATTACTGTTTGTGCATTTACAATATTCATTGATTTTTGCCATTGAAAAACGTCCAGAAATGATTGAAGCTACTGACTGAATGAAAGGAGCTGGCATCTCACTCTCTTTGAATCTTGTTTATCATGCTAAGAGGAGCAGGAAAAAGCAAAAAATTTCAGAATTGCACCTTGCAATGCGGAGAAATTACTGTTTGTGCATTTACAATATTCATTGATTTTTGCCATTGAAAAACGTCCAGAAATGATTGAAGCTACTGACTGAATGAAAGGAGCTGGCATCTCACTCTCTTTGAATCTTCTTTATCATGCTAAGAGGAGCAGGAAAAAGCAAAAAATTTCAGAACTGCACCTTGCAATGCGGAGAAATTACTGTTTGTGCATTTACAATATTCATTGATTTTTGCCATTGAAAAACATCATGTTATTCATATACCAGAAATGTTTGAAGCTACTGACAATGAAAGGAGCTGGCATCTCACTCTTTGAATCTTCTTTATCATGCTAGGAGGAGCAGGAAAAAGCAAAAAATTTCAGAATTGCACCTTGCAATGCGGAGAAATTACTCTTTGTGCATTTACAATATTCATTGATTTTTGCCATTGAAAAACGTCCAGAAATGATTGAAGCTACTGACTGAATGAAAGGAGCTGGCATCTCACTCTCTTTGAATCTTCTTTATCATGCTAAGAGGAGCAGGAAAAAGCAAAAAATTTCAGAATTGCACCTTGCAATGCGGAGAAATTACTGTTTGTGCATTTACAATATTCATTGATTTTTGCCATTGAAAAACGTCCAGAAATGATTGAAGCTACTGACTGAATGAAAGGAGCTGGCATCTCACTCTCTTTGAATCTTCTTTATCATGCTAAGAGGAGCAGGAAAAAGCAAAAAATTTCAGAATTGCACCTTGCAATGCGGAGAAATTACTGTTTGTGCATTTACAATATTCATTGATTTTTGCCATTGAAAAACATCATGTTATTCATATACCAGAAATGTTTGAAGCTACTGACTGAATGAAAGGAGCTGGCATCTCACTCTCTTTGAATCTTCTTTATCATGCTAAGAGGAGCAGGAAAAAGCAAAAAATTTCAGAATTGCACCTTGCAATGCGGAGAAATTACTCTTTGTGCATTTACAATATTCATTGATTTTTGCCATTGAAAAACGTCCAGAAATGATTGAAGCTACTGACTGAATGAAAGGAGCTGGCATCTCACTCTCTTTGAATCTTCTTTATCATGCTAAGAGGAGCAGGAAAAAGCAAAAAATTTCAGAATTGCACCTTGCAATGCGGAGCAATTACTGTTTGTGCATTTACAATATTCATTGATTTTTGCCATTGAAAAACGTCCAGAAATGATTGAAGCTACTGACTGAATGAAAGGAGCTGGCATCTCACTCTCTTTGAATCTTCTTTATCATGCTAAGAGGAGCAGGAAAAAGCAAAACATTTCAGAATTGCACCTTGCAATGCGGAGAAATTACTGTTTGTGCATTTACAATATTCATTGATTTTTGCCATTGAAAAACGTCCAGAAATGATTGAAGCTACTGACTGAATGAAAGGAGCTGGCATCTCACTCTCTTTGAATCTTGTTTATCATGCTAAGAGGAGCAGGAAAAAGCAAAAAATTTCAGAATTGCACCTTGCAATGCGGAGAAATTACTGTTTGTGCATTTACAATATTCATTGATTTTTGCCATTGAAAAACGTCCAGAAATGATTGAAGCTACTGACTGAATGAAAGGAGCTGGCATCTCACTCTCTTTGAATCTTGTTTATCATGCTAAGAGGAGCAGGAAAAAGCAAAAAATTTCAGAATTGCACCTTGCAATGCGGAGAAATTACTGTTTGTGCATTTACAATATTCATTGATTTTTGCCATTGAAAAACATCATGTTATTCATATACCAGAAATGTTTGAAGCTACTGACTGAATGAAAGGAGCTGGCATCTCACTCTCTTTGAATCTTCTTTATCATGCTAAGAGGAGCAGGAAAAAGCAAAAAATTTCAGAATTGCACCTTGCAATGCGGAGAAATTAGTTTGTGCATTTACAATATTCATTGATTTTTGCCATTGAAAAACGTCCAGAAATGATTGAAGCTACTGACTGAATGAAAGGAGCTGGCATCTCACTCTCTTTGAATCTTGTTTATCATGCTAAGAGGAGCAGGAAAAAGCAAAAAATTTCAGAATTGCACCTTGCAATGCGGAGAAATTACTGTTTGTGCATTTACAATATTCAATGATTTTTGCCATTGAAAAACATCCAGAAATGATTGAAGCTACTGACTGAATGAAAGGAGCTGGCATCTCACTCTCTTTGAATCTTCTTTATCATGCTGAGGAGCAGGAAAAAGCAAAAAATTTCAGAATTGCACCTTGCAATGCGGAGAAATTACTGTTTGTGCATTTACAATATTCATTGATTTTTGCCATTGAAAAACATCATGTTATTCATATACCAGAAATGTTTGAAGCTACTGACTGAATGAAAGGAGCTGGCATCTCACTCTCTTTGAATCTTATTTATCATGCTAAGAGGAGCAGGAAAAAGCAAAAAATTTCAGAATTGCACCTTGCAATGCGGAGAAATTACTCTTTGTGCATTTACAATATTCATTGATTTTTGCCATTGAAAAACGTCCAGAAATGATTGAAGCTACTGACTGAATGAAAGGAGCTGGCATCTCAATCTCTTTGAATCTTCTTTATCATGCTAAGAGGAGCAGGAAAAAGCAAAAAATTTCAGAATTGCACCTTGCAATGCGGAGAAATTACTGTTTGTGCATTTACAATATTCATTGATTTTTGCCATTGAAAAACGTCCAGAAATGATTGAAGCTACTGACTGAATGAAAGGAGCTGGCATCTCACTCTCTTTGAATCTTCTTTATCATGCTAAGAGGAGCAGGAAAAAGCAAAACATTTCAGAATTGCACCTTGCAATGCGGAGAAATTACTGTTTGTGCATTTACAATATTCATTGATTTTTGCCATTGAAAAACATCATGTTATTCATATACCAGAAATGTTTGAAGCTACTGACTGAATGAAAGGAGCTGGCATCTCACTCTCTTTGAATCTTCTTTATCATGCTAAGAGGAGCAGGAAAAAGCAAAAAATTTCAGAATTGCACCTTGCAATGCGGAGAAATTACTGATTGTGCATTTACAATATTCATTGATTTTTGCCATTGAAAAACGTCCAGAAATGATTGAAGCTACTGACTGAATGAAAGGAGCTGGCATCTCACTCTCTTTGAATCTTCTTTATCATGCTAAGAGGAGCAGGAAAAAGCAAAAAATTTCAGAATTGCACCTTGCAATCCGGAGAAATTACTGTTTGTGCATTTACAATATTCATTGATTTTTGCCATTGAAAAACATCATGTTATTCATATACCAGAAATGATTGAAGCTACTGACTGAATGAAAGGAGCTGGCATCTCACTCTCTTTGAATCTTCTTTATCATGCTTAGAGGAGCAGGAAAAAGCAAAAAATTTCAGAATTGCACCTTGCAATGCGGAGAAATTAGTTTGTGCATTTACAATATTCATTGATTTTTGCCATT
The DNA here is from genome assembly GCF_046119375.1 of Phyllobates terribilis. Classification (NCBI taxonomy): domain Eukaryota; kingdom Metazoa; phylum Chordata; class Amphibia; order Anura; family Dendrobatidae; genus Phyllobates; species Phyllobates terribilis. The sequence goes on from NW_027363274.1 coordinate 1,250,568, forward strand.
GAAAAACGTCCAGAAATGATTGAAGCTACTGACTGAATGAAAGGAGCTGGCATCTCACTCTCTTTGAATCTTGTTTATCATGCTAAGAGGAGCAGGAAAAAGCAAAAAATTTCAGAATTGCACCTTGCAATGCGGAGAAATTACTGTTTGTGCATTTACAATATTCAATGATTTTTGCCATTGAAAAACGTCCAGAAATGATTGAAGCTACTGACTGAATGAAAGGAGCTGGCATCTCACTCTCTTTGAATCTTCTTTATCATGCTGAGGAGCAGGAAAAAGCAAAAAATTTCAGAATTGCACCTTGCAATGCGGAGAAATTACTGTTTGTGCATTTACAATATTCATTGATTTTTGCCATTGAAAAACGTCCAGAAATGATTGAAGCTACTGACTGAATGAAAGGAGCTGGCATCTCACTCTCTTTGAATCTTCTTTATCATGCTAAGAGGAGCAGGAAAAAGCAAAACATTTCAGAATTGCACCTTGCAATGCGGAGAAATTACTGTTTGTGCATTTACAATATTCATTGATTTTTGCCATTGAAAAACATCATGTTATTCATATACCAGAAATGTTTGAAGCTACTGACTGAATGAAAGGAGCTGGCATCTCACTCTCTTTGAATCTTCTTTATCATGCTAAGAGGAGCAGGAAAAAGCAAAAAATTTCAGAATTGCACCTTGCAATGCGGAGAAATTACTGATTGTGCATTTACAATATTCATTGATTTTTGCCATTGAAAAACGTCCAGAAATGATTGAAGCTACTGACTGAATGAAAGGAGCTGGCATCTCACTCTCTTTGAATCTTGTTTATCATGCTAAGAGGAGCAGGAAAAAGCAAAAAATTTCAGAATTGCACCTTGCAATGCGGAGAAATTACTGTTTGTGCATTTACAATATTCATTGATTTTTGCCATTGAAAAACGTCCAGAAATGATTGAAGCTACTGACTGAATGAAAGGAGCTGGCATCTCACTCTCTTTGAATCTTCTTTATCATGCTAAGAGGAGCAGGAAAAAGCAAAAAATTTCAGAATTGCACCTTGCAATCCGGAGAAATTACTGTTTGTGCATTTACAATATTCATTGATTTTTGCCATTGAAAAACATCATGTTATTCATATACCAGAAATGATTGAAGCTACTGACTGAATGAAAGGAGCTGGCATCTCACTCTCTTTGAATCTTCTTTATCATGCCTAGAGGAGCAGGAAAAAGCAAAAAATTTCAGAATTGCACCTTGCAATGCGGAGAAATTAGTTTGTGCATTTACAATATTCATTGATTTTTGCCATTGAAAAACGTCCAGAAATGATTGAAGCTACTGACTGAATGAAAGGAGCTGGCATCTCACTCTCTTTGAATCTTGTTTATCATGCTAAGAGGAGCAGGAAAAAGCAAAAAATTTCAGAATTGCACCTTGCAATGCGGAGAAATTACTGTTTGTGCATTTACAATATTCAATGATTTTTGCCATTGAAAAACGTCCAGAAATGATTGAAGCTACTGACTGAATGAAAGGAGCTGGCATCTCACTCTCTTTGAATCTTCTTTATCATGCTGAGGAGCAGGAAAAAGCAAAAAATTTCAGAATTGCACCTTGCAATGCGGAGAAATTACTGTTTGTGCATTTACAATATTCATTGATTTTTGCCATTGAAAAACGTCCAGAAATGATTGAAGCTACTGACTGAATGAAAGGAGCTGGCATCTCACTCTCTTTGAATCTTCTTTATCATGCTAAGAGGAGCAGGAAAAAGCAAAAAATTTCAGAATTGCACCTTGCAATGCGGAGAAATTACTGTTTGTGCATTTACAATATTCATTGATTTTTGCCATTGAAAAACATCATGTTATTCATATACCAGAAATGTTTGAAGCTACTGACTGAATGAAAGGAGCTGGCATCTCAATCTCTTTGAATCTTCTTTATCATGCTAAGAGGAGCAGGAAAAAGCAAAAAATTTCAGAATTGCACCTTGCAATGCGGAGAAATTAGTTTGTGCATTTACAATATTCATTGATTTTTGCCATTGAAAAACGTCCAGAAATGATTGAAGCTACTGACTGAATGAAAGGAGCTGGCATCTCACTCTCTTTGAATCTTGTTTATCATGCTAAGAGGAGCAGGAAAAAGCAAAAAATTTCAGAATTGCACCTTGCAATGCGGAGAAATTACTGTTTGTGCATTTACAATATTCAATGATTTTTGCCATTGAAAAACGTCCAGAAATGATTGAAGCTACTGACTGAATGAAAGGAGCTGGCATCTCACTCTCTTTGAATCTTCTTTATCATGCTGAGGAGCAGGAAAAAGCAAAAAATTTCAGAATTGCACCTTGCAATGCGGAGAAATTACTGTTTGTGCATTTACAATATTCATTGATTTTTGCCATTGAAAAACATCATGTTATTCATATACCAGAAATGTTTGAAGCTACTGACTGAATGAAAGGAGCTGGCATCTCACTCTCTTTGAATCTTCTTTATCATGCTAAGAGGAGCAGGAAAAAGCAAAAAATTTCAGAATTGCACCTTGCAATGCGGAGAAATTACTCTTTGTGCATTTACAATATTCATTGATTTTTGCCATTGAAAAACGTCCAGAAATGATTGAAGCTACTGACTGAATGAAAGGAGCTGGCATCTCAATCTCTTTGAATCTTCTTTATCATGCTAAGAGGAGCAGGAAAAAGCAAAAAATTTCAGAATTGCACCTTGCAATGCGGAGAAATTACTGTTTGTGCATTTACAATATTCATTGATTTTTGCCATTGAAAAACGTCCAGAAATGATTGAAGCTACTGACTGAATGAAAGGAGCTGGCATCTCACTCTCTTTGAATCTTCTTTATCATGCTAAGAGGAGCAGGAAAAAGCAAAACATTTCAGAATTGCACCTTGCAATGCGGAGAAATTACTGTTTGTGCATTTACAATATTCATTGATTTTTGCCATTGAAAAACATCATGTTATTCATATACCAGAAATGTTTGAAGCTACTGACTGAATGAAAGGAGCTGGCATCTCACTCTCTTTGAATCTTCTTTATCATGCTAAGAGGAGCAGGAAAAAGCAAAAAATTTCAGAATTGCACCTTGCAATGCGGAGAAATTACTGATTGTGCATTTACAATATTCATTGATTTTTGCCATTGAAAAACGTCCAGAAATGATTGAAGCTACTGACTGAATGAAAGGAGCTGGCATCTCACTCTCTTTGAATCTTGTTTATCATGCTAAGAGGAGCAGGAAAAAGCAAAAAATTTCAGAATTGCACCTTGCAATGCGGAGAAATTACTGTTTGTGCATTTACAATATTCATTGATTTTTGCCATTGAAAAACGTCCAGAAATGATTGAAGCTACTGACTGAATGAAAGGAGCTGGCATCTCACTCTCTTTGAATCTTCTTTATCATGCTAAGAGGAGCAGGAAAAAGCAAAAAATTTCAGAATTGCACCTTGCAATCCGGAGAAATTACTGTTTGTGCATTTACAATATTCATTGATTTTTGCCATTGAAAAACATCATGTTATTCATATACCAGAAATGATTGAAGCTACTGACTGAATGAAAGGAGCTGGCATCTCACTCTCTTTGAATCTTCTTTATCATGCTTAGAGGAGCAGGAAAAAGCAAAAAATTTCAGAATTGCACCTTGCAATGCGGAGAAATTAGTTTGTGCATTTACAATATTCATTGATTTTTGCCATTGAAAAACGTCCAGAAATGATTGAAGCTACTGACTGAATGAAAGGAGCTGGCATCTCACTCTCTTTGAATCTTGTTTATCATGCTAAGAGGAGCAGGAAAAAGCAAAAAATTTCAGAATTGCACCTTGCAATGCGGAGAAATTACTGTTTGTGCATTTACAATATTCAATGATTTTTGCCATTGAAAAACGTCCAGAAATGATTGAAGCTACTGACTGAATGAAAAGAGCTGGCATCTCACTCTCTTTGAATCTTCTTTATCATGCTGAGGAGCAGGAAAAAGCAAAAAATTTCAGAATTGCACCTTGCAATGCGGAGAAATTACTGTTTGTGCATTTACAATATTCATTGATTTTTGCCATTGAAAAACATCATGTTATTCATATACCAGAAATGTTTGAAGCTACTGACTGAATTAAAGGAGCTGGCATCTCACTCTCTTTGAATCTTCTTTATCATGCTAAGAGGAGCAGGAAAAAGCAAAAAATTTCAGAATTGCACCTTGCAATGCGGAGAAATTACTCTTTGTGCATTTACAATATTCATTGATTTTTGCCATTGAAAAACGTCCAGAAATGATTGAAGCTACTGACTGAATGAAAGGAGCTGGCATCTCAATCTCTTTGAATCTTCTTTATCATGCTAAGAGGAGCAGGAAAAAGCAAAAAATTTCAGAATTGCACCTTGCAATGCGGAGAAATTACTGTTTGTGCATTTACAATATTCATTGATTTTTGCCATTGAAAAACGTCCAGAAATGATTGAAGCTACTGACTGAATGAAAGGAGCTGGCATCTCACTCTCTTTGAATCTTCTTTATCATGCTAAGAGGAGCAGGAAAAAGCAAAACATTTCAGAATTGCACCTTGCAATGCGGAGAAATTACTGTTTGTGCATTTACAATATTCATTGATTTTTGCCATTGAAAAACATCATGTTATTCATATACCAGAAATGTTTGAAGCTACTGACTGAATGAAAGGAGCTGGCATCTCACTCTCTTTGAATCTTCTTTATCATGCTAAGAGGAGCAGGAAAAAGCAAAAAATTTCAGAATTGCACCTTGCAATGCGGAGAAATTACTGATTGTGCATTTACAATATTCATTGATTTTTGCCATTGAAAAACGTCCAGAAATGATTGAAGCTACTGACTGAATGAAAGGAGCTGGCATCTCACTCTCTTTGAATCTTGTTTATCATGCTAAGAGGAGCAGGAAAAAGCAAAAAATTTCAGAATTGCACCTTGCAATGCGGAGAAATTACTGTTTGTGCATTTACAATATTCATTGATTTTTGCCATTGAAAAACGTCCAGAAATGATTGAAGCTACTGACTGAATGAAAGGAGCTGGCATCTCACTCTCTTTGAATCTTCTTTATCATGCTAAGAGGAGCAGGAAAAAGCAAAAAATTTCAGAATTGCACCTTGCAATGCGGAGAAATTACTGTTTGTGCATTTACAATATTCATTGATTTTTGCCATTGAAAAACATCATGTTATTCATATACCAGAAATGATTGAAGCTACTGACTGAATGAAAGGAGCTGGCATCTCACTCTCTTTGAATCTTCTTTATCATGCTAAGAGGAGCAGGAAAAAGCAAAAAATTTCAGAATTGCACCTTGCAATGCGGAGAAATTACTCTTTGTGCATTTACAATATTCATTGATTTTTGCCATTGAAAAACGTCCAGAAATGATTGAAGCTACTGACTGAATGAAAGGAGCTGGCATCTCACTCTCTTTGAATCTTCTTTATCATGCTAAGAGGAGCAGGAAAAAGCAAAAAATTTCAGAATTGCACCTTGCAATGCGGAGAAATTACTGTTTGTGCATTTACAATATTCATTGATTTTTGCCATTGAAAAACGTCCAGAAATGATTGAAGCTACTGACTGAATGAAAGGAGCTGGCATCTCACTCTCTTTGAATCTTCTTTATCATGCTAAGAGGAGCAGGAAAAAGCAAAACATTTCAGAATTGCACCTTGCAATGCGGAGAAATTACTGTTTGTGCATTTACAATATTCATTGATTTTTGCCATTGAAAAACATCATGTTATTCATATACCAGAAATGTTTGAAGCTACTGACTGAATGAAAGGAGCTGGCATCTCACTCTCTTTGAATCTTCTTTATCATGCTAAGAGGAGCAGGAAAAAGCAAAAAATCTCAGAATTGCACCTTGCAATGCGGAGAAATTACTGATTGTGCATTTACAATATTCATTGATTTTTGCCATTGAAAAACGTCCAGAAATGATTGAAGCTACTGACTGAATGAAAGGAGCTGGCATCTCACTCTCTTTGAATCTTGTTTATCATGCTAAGAGGAGCAGGAAAAAGCAAAAAATTTCAGAATTGCACCTTGCAATGCGGAGAAATTACTGTTTGTGCATTTACAATATTCATTGATTTTTGCCATTTGAAAAACGTCCAGAAATGATTGAAGCTACTGACTGAATGAAAGGAGCTGGCATCTCACTCTCTTTGAATCTTCTTTATCATGCTAAGAGGAGCAGGAAAAAGCAAAAAATTTCAGAATTGCACCTTGCAATGCGGAGAAATTAATGTTTGTGCATTTACAATATTCATTGATTTTTGCCATTGAAAAACATCATGTATTCATATACCAGAAATGATTGAAGCTACTGACTGAATGAAAGGAGCTGGCATCTCACTCTCTTTGAATCTTCTTTATCATGCTAAGAGAGCAGGAAAAAGCAAAAAATTTCAGAATTGCACCTTGCAATGCGGAGAAATTACTGTTTGTGCATTTACAATATTCATTGATTTTTGCCATTGAAAAACGTCCAGAAATGATTGAAGCTACTGACTGAATGAAAGGAGCTGGCATCTCACTCTCTTTGAATCTTCTTTATCATGCTAAGAGGAGCAGGAAAAAGCAAAAAATTTCAGAATTGCACCTTGCAATGCCGGAGAAATTACTGTTTGTGCATTTACAATATTCATTGATTTTTGCCATTGAAAAACATCATGTTATTCATATACCAGAAATGTTTGAAGCTACTGACTGAATGCAAAGGAGCTGGCATCTCACTCTCTTTGAATCTTCTTTATCATGCTAAGAGGAGCAGAAAAAGCAAAAAATTACAGAATTGCACCTTGCAATGCGGAGAAATTACTCTTTGTGCATTTACAATATTCATTGATTTTATGCCATTGAAAAACGTCCAGAAATGATTGAAGCTACTGACTGAATGAAAGGAGCTGGCATCTCACTCTCTTTGAATCTTCTTTATCATGCTAAGAGGAGCAGGCAAAAGCAAAAAATTTCAGAATTGCACCTTGCAATGCGGAGAAATAATGTTTGTGCATTTACAATATTCATTGATTTTTGCCATTGAAAAACGTCCAGAAATGATTGAAGCTACTGACTGAATGAAAGGAGCTGGCATCTCACTCTCTTTGAATCTTCTTTATCATGCTAAGAGGAGCAGGAAAAAGCAAAAAATTTCAGAATTGCACCTTGCAATGCGGAGAAATTACTGTTTGTGCATTTACAATATTCATTGATTTTTGCCATTGAAAAACATCATGTTATTCATATACCAGAAATGTTTGAAGCTACTGACTGAATGAAAGGAGCTGGCATCTCACTCTCTTTGAATCTTCTTTATCATGCTAAGAGGAGCAGGAAAAAGCAAAAAATTTCAGAATTGCACCTTGCAATGCGGAGAAATTACTGTTTGTGCATTTACAATATTCATTGATTTTTGCCATTGAAAAACGTCCAGAAATGATTGAAGCTACTGACTGAATGAAGGTGCTGGCATCTCACTCTCTTTGAATCTTGTTTATCATGCTAAGAGGAGCAGGAAAAAGCAAAAAATTTCAGAATTGCACCTTGCAATGCGAGAAATTACTGTTTGTGCATTTACAATATTCATGATTTTTGCCATTGAAAAACGTCCAGAATGATTGAAGCTACTGACTGAATGAAAGGAGCTGGCATCTCACTCTCTTTGAATCTTCTTTATCATGCTAAGAGGAGCAGGAAAAAGCAAAAAATTTCAGAATTGCACCTTGCAATGCGGAGAAATTACTGTTTGTGCATTTACAATATTCATTGATTTTTGCATGAAAAACGTCCAGAAATGATTGAAGCTACTGACTGAATGAAAGGAGCTGGCATCTCACTCTTTTGAATCTTCTTTATCATGCTAAGAGGAGCAGGAAAAAGCAAAAAATTTCAGAATTGCACCTTGCAATGCCGGAGAAATTACTGTTTGTGCATTTACAATATTCATTGATTTTTGCCATTGAAAAACATGTCCAGAAATGATTGAAGCTACTGACTGAATGAAAGGAGCTGGCATCTCACTCTCTTTGAATCTTCTTTATCATGCTAAGAGGAGCAGGAAAAAGCAAAAAATTTCAGAATTGCACCTTGCAAGGCGGAGAAATTACTCTTTGTGCAATTTACAATATTCATTGATTTTTGCCATTGAAAAACGTCCAGAAATGATGAAGCTACTGACTGAATGAAAGGAGCTGGCATCTCACTCTCTTTGAATCTTGTTTATCATGCTAAGAGGAGCAGGAAAAAGCAAAAAAATTTCAGAATTGCACCTTGCAATGCGGAGAAATTACTGTTTGTGCATTTACAATATTCATTGATTTTTGCCATTGAAAAACGTCCAGAAATGTTTGAAGCTACTGACTGAATGAAAGGAGCTGGCATCTCACTCTCTTTGAGTCTTCTTTATC